>NC_091832.1:44031948-45253714 GCF_037783145.1 Equus przewalskii
ACCTGGCTGCAGGGAGTGAAATGGTGTCGTGTGCTCGGGATCCTACATGCACTCCCATTTGGTTGGAGGCCGGATGCCAGGAACAAGAACTCAGGGCAGGAAGCCTGAACTCCCATGCTAAGGGGCTTGGTCTTTACCCACAGGCCATGGGGAGCCCCTCAGGGTTTAGGCAGAGAACAGATGTGTTCGGACTTGTGTTTTAGGAGTATATCTCTGATTTCACTGAGGAACATGTTAGAAAAGGCTCAAGACCAGAGTCAGGGAGAACCCCTAGGAGGCTGATGAATCATCTAGACAAGAGATGATGGTGGTCGGAGTTAAAGCTGTGGCAGTGGCAATGTAGAAGAGGGGATGGACCTGGCAGCTTTTAGAAGGTCAAAGCAGAGGCCGTGGTGTCGGCTAAACACAGGGGCAGGGGCAGGAGGAATGAAGGTAGAGATGGTCACTCAGCTGCTGGGCTGGGCTGGGGATGCAGGAAGAACAGAGGCTTTGGTAGTGTAGGGAGGTAAGTTCAGTTGGGGCCTGCTGTGTCCATGAAGTGGACACACTGGGTGAGCATCTGGAAATGGGACTCGGTGCTCAGAAGTCAGGATGAAGCTAGAGAGGGGAAGTTCAGCCCTGGGGCTGGTGGCCGCCTGGGAACGGGAGAGCTCTCACTGGGGGAATCACCTGCCTTCTCAGAGGAGGTGGGGAAGAGAAATCTCTAGAGGAGACTGAGAAAGAGGTGCCACAGTGCAGGGGGTTCATAAGTGACAAGGAAAAGTGTCCCGGAGGAACTGGCCAGAAATGTGACAAAGTGGTCATGCAAGGTAAAGAGGGCTGAAAAGCATTCGTGGGATTTGGAGACCCAGAAGGCCCTCCAGATCCAGGTGAGAACAAGAGCGGTGAGGCAGAATCCGGGGCAGTGGGTTGAGGAGCAAATGAAAAGAGGGAGAAGCAAACAAGAATAGAGACCTCTGTGGAGAAGTCTCGATGGAGGGGCAGAGAGTGCAGTGCTGGGAGCAGACGGGCCTGGCAGGGGGAGAGGGGTAAGGCAGCTTAGAGGCTGAGGAGGGAGGCTGGGAGAGGCTGACAAGCAGAAGAGGGCGCGAGCCCAGAGGGATAGCACAGTGAGGGGCGCCACTCCTCGGAGCCTGAGCCTGGAAGGAGGGAGGGAAGGAGGAGCGCAGGGGAGAGGTGGTGGGAAGCGAAGGGGAGAGGTGGTGGGAAGCGAAGAGTGTTCAGTTCTTCACAAGGAGATGGAACAGTGGGAGGAGAGTGAAAGGCAGAAGTTTCAGAGGAGAATGGGTTTTCCCATGAGCGTTGAGGCAGGGAGACCTGGAAGCAGCACTTGGAGAGAGACAGACGCTGGGGCAGGAATCACGATGGGCAGGGACCTCTGCCATGTGAGTAATGAGCAGTGACCACCCAGGAGATCCCAGGGGCAAGACTGGCCTTGGGGTGCAGCAGCTCCTGCCCACTCACCCCAGCCCATGCTGGCCTTGCCAGGAGGGGAGATGGGCAAACTGCTGGGGCTCCAGCTTACCAGGGGCACCAGGAAGGGGCTCAGCATGCTGGCGGCGGCGGTGGCATGGTTGGTGGAGGAGGGCCCAATCACAGCCACGGCCGTGGGAGAATAACGGGAAGTGTCTCCTTGGATCTCTATGTGGTGCGTCCCGGGCACGCTCAGTATTCTCAGCATGGCGTACACGCTGGCTGACTCCGAGCACACGTCATACAGCTCATACCCCAGGGTGACATTGGGCAGCAGGGCTGTGGAGTTGTTTATCTCCTCGATGCTGAACCGCATGGCTTGGAAGAGATGGTAGCCATGGCTGTTGAAACTGTTGGACCTGTAGTGAGAGCCAAGCCCTGCTGAGAACCTCTGGCCTCCCAGAACTCCAGGCTTGGGCGGTAGAAAGGAACCTCTGAGGTCATCTACAACCATGACCTCAACATGGGCCCTGTAGCACACACACAGTTCTGTTAACAGGGCTTTGGGAAGGTGGGGAACAAATTGAAGAAATGCACATTCCTTGACCCAACCCTGTTCCATAAACATATTAGCCTTGAAAGTCTCGCAAGCCCTACAGCAGAGAAACCTGCTATATTAGTCAGTATTCTCCAGAGTAACAGAACCAATAGGATATGGAAAGAGAGGGAGAGAGAGAAAGAGAGAGAGAGGTTTAGTTTAAGGAATTGGCTCATGTGATTCTGGGGGCTGGCAAGTCTGAAATTTACAGGGCAGGCTGAAAATTTCCACAAGAGTTTATGTTGCAGTCTTGAGTCTGAAGGCAGAATTCCTTCCTTTTCTGAGGACCTCAATCTTTTCTCTTAAGGTCTTCAACTGATTGGATGAGGCCCACCCAGATTATGGAGGGCAATCTGCTCTACTCAGTCTACTGATTTAAATGTGAACCATATCTAGGGGCTGGCCCCATGGCCGAGTGGTTAAGTTCGCACGCTCTGCTTCAGGCGGCCCAGTGTTTCGTTGGTTCAAATCCTGGGCGCGGACATGGCACAGCTCATCAAGCCACGCTGAGGCAGTGCCCCACATGCCACAACTAGAAGGACCCACAACGAAGAATATATAACTATGTACCGGGGGGCTTTGGGGAGAAAAAGGAAAAAAATAAAATCTTTAAATGTTAACCGTATCTAAAAATAACTTCGCAGCAGACTGGTGTTTGAGTAAACAACTGGGCACCATAGCCTAGCTAAGCTGACACATAAAATTAAGCACCACACCTGCTTAACCTTGCTTAGAGCGTCTCACCAGGACACCCGTGACTGCAGTGAGGGCCTGTGTTCCACATTGCCTACTTTGGGAACTGCTGTCTGGACCCCAGCAGGGGCACGCCAGCGATGTGATTCAGCCTTGCCTGAAGAACGTGCTAACCCGTTCCACTTTCCAGCCTTTCTTCTTGTTAGAAGGCTCTTGCATCATTTCTATCACTCTGTCCTTGAGTCACACTCAGAGGAGGCTCAGGGCCTCCTGCCTGTGGCAGCCCTTCATTACCTGAAGCCAGTTTTCAGGTCCCCTTCTCCCACAAGTCTTCTCTTCCCAGGTTCCCATCTGGCCTCTTTGGGCCAGTCCTCACGCACCAGGCTTTCCAGACCTTCCTCCTGGGCTGGCTGTCAAGTGTGCTTCATGTTTAGGGCATCCTGCCATTGAGCCCTGATACATCCTTGAGCCTCTCATATCTGTGACTTGCACAGACAGCAAGCAACTATCTTCTTTACAAGAAAAGCAGTTGTCTTTCGCTACCTGGACTGTTGGCTTCATAAGGCACCGACCTGATCGATCTTTGCAAAGCTCCTGAAGCATCTACTTGCTATGTGTCTCCCCTTCCTTCCCCATAGAGAACCACATCTGCCATCTGGGAGACTAAGGAGCTTGAACTTGGGGAGGAGTGAGGAGGAGACGGAGGAGAGGAAAGCCCTCCCTTAACGCACTCTAACAGCCAGGACAAAAGACTGTATTACAAAGTGGAATCTGGGCAGAAGCACCAGGACTGGAAGGTGGTGCCCGTGGGTTGGGGAGGGATTGGAGGCAGTTCAAGTGGCAACCCCAGAGGCAGAAAGGGCAAGGTCCTAGCTGAGGAGGGCAGGCAGAGGTCTCTTAGGCACAAGTCCCACTAAGTGACAGCTCTGCTGACCCCTCACTCACCTGTCACAGAGGGTCACCATGGGTCTGCTTCTCACCTCCAGATAGTCACTGTGGATAGGGAACAGGCCTGCAAGGAGGTAATCCCCAGGGAGGCTGAAGTCCGGAGAGGACTCTGTGCTGTGGCAACTGAAAGCCCAGCAGCAGGAAAGGGAAAGGGAGAGCTGCAGGCCCACCAGGCGAGCCGCCTGGAGTAACATGCTGGCCAGACGGTCCTGTGCCGGGCACGGCCAAGCGGCGCCCTCTGACCAGGTCAGGCTGTTTAAATAGAATAGACGGCAGCTGCCCAGATGCTTCCCAACTTCATGCCCATGAAAGGGGTGGGACCGGAGCCCAGTTGTAGGAACTGGGCTGTTTGCCTTGGCCTTCCGGGCTGGCAGTCCTGCTCAGGAACTGGGCAGCGTCAAGGCATGGATGCAAACGGGGCAGAACCCACTGACCCTTCCTCTGCACGGTTGTGGGTTCTGTCCTTGCTCTGGTGCCGGTAGCTTCACCTGGCTCAGGAAGGGAGCCCTGGCATTTTGGGGGGGGTCATAGGAAGGCAGGGACACAGCTGCTCTGGGGTCCCTGAGGGACAGGGTGTGGAGGGTTGCTATCAGGGAGCTGTGGGTTTTAGAATCTTTTACCTGGGCCTCAGTTTACCGAATGAGACCTGGCTTTGAATTGATCTCCCCCCTAGTCCTCAGTTTTCTGACACTGAAATTCTGAGTGAATCATCGTTAGTTTACCTTCAGCCCAAAGACAAATGCATGCAAACAGATGGTACGCAAATAGACCGGTTTTGTTTAAACGGCCAATCCTAGAGCTTTTTCTGCAGGAAAGAAAAATACCAGGTGGATTTCCGGAGAGGTGGCACTGCTGTCGGGTCGGGTACCTGGTTTTCCCTCTCGAGGTGGCCGGAGTGGGGCTTTTGCATAATGTAAATGTGACCCTAAGTGGGACGGCCGGCGGGGTGGCGCCGAGGCGACCACCCCCAGAGCGCCCCCTGGCGGGCTGGAGCCTCCGAGGGGCCAGCCAAGGCCCAGGTGCGCTGCCGGGGTCGCCGACAGAGGGCGCCCGCAGCTCCCAGGCCGCTCCCTTTTGGCCGCTCGACGGGCCGCGGGGCGGAGCGACGGGATCTCGCGAGATTCTCGCGCGACAGGCGCCGGCGACCAGCATGGCGGATTCGCCGCTGCTTCCCCGGCGGGGTCCCTCCCGCTCCACGTGGCTGCGAGCCCGCAAGGCACGGCCCCAGCTCATTCTTAGCCGTCGGCCCCGCCGCCGGCTCGGGGCCCTGCGCTGGTGCGGCCGAAGGCGTCTGCGGCGGCGGCTGCTGCAGACCCAGGCGGCCGGCGCGGACTGGCGGGAGGACGGCTGCCTGGCGTCGCGCGCAGCGGCGGCCCGGAGGCCCAAGACCGCCGCCCCCAGCCCGGCCTCCAGCCCGACCCCCAGCCCGGCCCCGGCAGCTGACCCCGACTCGAGTTACCTCGCGACTCTCCCCATCCCGCCGGTGCGGCCGGCCGGCCCGGGCCGCGCGCTGGTGCTGCTGCCGCTCGAGCAGGTGGGTGGTATGGGGCCCGGTGGGCAAAGGGAGGTGCAGGCTAGGGGAAGACCGTGGTCCCTTCTGCCGGTTCTCTGGTCGCAAGTTGGGCGCATTCCTCGTGTCGGGGATGCTGAGCCGAGGATAACAAGGACCCTGCTGAGGGGATTTCTAGGCCTTCAGAGCTGAAAGGTCCTTTAGTAGTAATAACATTGTCTCGTTTACTGGGGGCTTAGAAATGTCAGGTTGTAAGTGTTTTAGGTTTACGAACCCGTTTAATACTGCCAGCGTCTGTGGCGTCTATACCGTCGTTGCTGTGAATGTTTATAGACGAAGAAACTGAGATATAGCTTAGGTCAGGCAGAGCTGGAATTCAAACCCAGGCAGCCTGGTTGCACGGCTCCTGCTCTTCACTCGGACTGGGAGGTCCCCCTCCAATGCAGGAGGCGAGTGAAAACCAGGGATAGGAGAGACTTGGGAAGGACAGGGAGTCCTGAGAACAGCAGAGCCCAGGTCATGGGACCCGCCTGTTCTTCATGTGTCAGTGTTCTGTCTCCGTAGCTGTCATGCAATAGATCCTAGGTTAAAAACATCAAGCACCTGATGGTCACCTAGTACAATGTATTCTGTTAGTTAGAAACCAGCCATCTTTTCATAACTGAGTAGTGATTAAGATTTTAGAAAATTTCAGTCATTAGTAACAGAATCTGTAACATTCTTTCTTTCTTTTTTCTCTCCCTTCTAGGGTTTTACGTTTAGCGGGATCTGTCGTGTGACCTGCCTCTATGGCCAGGTGCAGGTGTTCGGTTTCACCATCAGCCAAGGCCAGCCTGCCCAAGATGTCTTCTCTACCTATACCCACACTCGCCTGGCTATCACTGCAGTTCATTACTCAGTGTCTGAGAAAAACAAGAAAGAGATGAAAAGGGAAGCCCGAACTTTGCTCAAACCTCATCTTAACAAGGGTAATGAAAAGAACTGGGTAACTGACCGAGAGCTCACTCTAATAAGGCTTATAATTTTTAGATGCTTACTACAACGTAGACGTTGCACACTTTACTATGTTTGTTTAAACACACACAAGATTGAAACTACTATTTTCACCATTTTACAGATGAGAAAAGTTGCCCAGGGCCACACAGCTAGTGTGTAGCAAACCTGGATTCATTTCTCCATCCTGGTGTGTTCCTGTTATGCAGTATGGCCTCCTGAAAAAGGCTCTCAAACATAATTCCTACTCTCAAAAAGTTTGCAACTTAGCCAAGGAGATGGTAGTCCTAAAGGGCATAGAATTTAATGGAGTTGTTATTTCTAAGGTAGTTTATTTTTCTTTACAGATGACAGATGTTGGTTGATGAAGAATTTTTCTCCTCTGTGTTCCATTGTGATGCTAGAACATCTGAAAACCTCCACTGTAAACTTCATAATCAGCCATCCAGGTTTATCTTACGTTTTTGTACAAGAGGTAGAACCAGTTTTCATTCAGAGTTTTGCTAATCACTTTCACCAAAATAGTCTTATCAAATGATTATGTAAGATCTTCCCTTGGGAGATCAGTCTGTCTGTCATGTTGTGCTGTAGGTCTTACAGATGTAACGTGTGTACAGTAAAAAATAGCATAGAAAGATAAAACATGAAAAAGTCTCTTCTCCTCCCCTTAGTTTCATTCCCCAGTGAAAGCTATCATTTCATATTGTGGTTAGTTAAATGCCTTTTGGCATTTTTAAATGATTATATCTTGATTTACTTAACTTGAGACAGTATAAATTTTCTTTAAGCTGTGAATGAGTAATTTCGGTGTATTTACAGTTTTTCCTGTCTCTTTTGCACCTTCAAATTTTTGCTGGCCATCTTATTAATTTCCTAAAGCCAAGGTCTATTACCATAATTGTCTCCCATGAGCCATAAATTGAGTCTAATCTGCAGGATTATTGGACAAACTAGATGTGAGGTGTGAGGAACAATCAAGGAATAACACTAGGCTTTTTGGCTTAACCACCTTGGTGCATGGAGTTGCTATTAACTGAGATGAGGGCACTGTAGGAGGAGCTGAGTTAGATACGTTAACTCTGAGATGTCTGTGACACATTCAGTTGGAGATCTCAAGTGGGCAGTTGAATGTGTGAGTCTGGAGTTCAGAGAAGAAGTTAGAAATGTAAATTTGGGATCTTTCCGCAGAAAAGGGTTCCAAAGGCCGCATGAGATAATAACACCAAGGGAGTTGATACAGATAGAGATGAAAAGGTTCAAGGACTGAGCCCCCGGCGCTCGCGTGAAGTGGTGTAGATGAGGGACTGGCAGAGACGGAAGAGTGACGGTTGACGTTAGAGGAAGACCGGTGAGTGTGGTCAGCCCATCTTTAAAGGAGATGGAAGTAAACAGCTGTGTCAGATGCTCCTGGGGGTGAGATGAGGCCTAGAAAGGAACTCTGGAAGTAGGAGCGTGGTCTGGATGAGAGTCGTGTCAGTCGACTGCCAAGGAGGATGGCCTGACTGGAGTGGCGTCAGGAGCCTGGGGAGAAGGAGCGCAAGGGCTTAGTAGTAAGAGATTTTGCTTTTGTGGAGTTTAGCTGTAAAGGAAAGGAAAGAAATGACACAGTAGTTGGAGGACTAAGTGTGGTCAGAGAGTTTTGTTTTTTGTTAAGATGGCTAAAAAAACAGCATGTTTGAACACAGCAGGTGGGAATGATCCAGAGGAGAGAGCCCTGATGCAGTAGAGAGAGGTGAGGATGGCTCCAAGTGTGTGAGTGAGTCAACCTCGAGGGAGGGCTTCTGGTTCTGGTCTCCGCGTGGAGACGTTGGCCTTGGGAGCAGTTCATTCAGAATAGCTGGAGGAAATGCCCAGGATAGGGCCAGAGACAAGTAGAAGTCCTCTTGATTGTTTCCTGTTACTCTGAGAAATGGATCACGGTCGGTCGTCACTGAGGGGGGCGTAGGTAGTAGGTAGGTGTTGGAGGTTTGAAGTAAGAGGAAAAGAAATGAAATGAGGGTGGGACAATGAATGAACTATTGTGGTTACCTAAGTTTAATCTAGTGCAGAATCTAGTAACTAGATCAGGGCTGTAGAGAAGGAAATGGAAATCCCATGTTACCAAACCGTTAGTAGTTAAAAGTGAATGTTGCAAATGCAGTGATCAGACACACTTGTTTTTTTTTTCTTAAGGAAGATCAGCCCTGAGCTAACTACTGCCAATCCTCCTCTTTTTGCTGAGGAAGACTGGCCCTGAGCTAACATCCATGCCCATCTTCCTCTACTTTATATGTGGGAGGCCTGCCACAGCATGGCTTTTGCCAAGCGGTGCCGTGTCCGCACCCGGGATCTGAACTGGTGAATCCTGGACCGCCCAGAAGCAGAACGTGCGAACTTAACCACTGTGCCACTGGCTGGCCCCTCATGTTTTTTTTTCTGGGACTTAACCACTACTGTTTATATTCCTTTTGCTCTTTCTTGGATAACTTCCCTTGCCCTACTTATATGTAATACATTCTGGATTTTTATATAAGGCAGAGAGTAAACTTTAGATCATCTCATTTTATAAGATATTTTGCCCTCAGTGATTGATAGCTGAGCAGAGTGTAGAATTGTAGGTTCAGAGAAGTTTTCCTGAAAACCTCGAAGGCCTTGCTCCGTTGTTCTCTAGAATCCAGAGCAGCTGATAGGAAATTTCACACCAGGCTGACTCTTGTTCCTTTTATGATGTCTTTATCTTCCGAGTTGATGAATTGCACAAGGATGCGTTCGTGGGTGGGTCTCTTCCTGGAGCCTCTTGGACACTGTGGCCTCACTCCATCTGAGCCCCATCTGCTTCAGCCAGGATCGAGCTCTTACATTCCTTGGGTTGCTTTCCTGTGGTTTCCTGGTACTTCAGTTAGAACGCAGTGGGACTTGCTAGAACTGTCTTCTACATCTTTTCAGCTGCCTGTGTGTATTTTTTGTCTTTTTGCTTTATGTTTTGGAGATTGTCTTGATTTTATTCTAAATCACCAACCTATTCTACAGCTGTGGTCTGCTATTGAATTTTTCTTTTGGTAATCACTTCTAAATTTCACACATTAAATTTACATGCATTTTTTTTCTGGAGTCTCCTGCAGAGGTGGTATCAGCTTGGATGTAAGAGTAAGCTATGAAAACAGAGCCACGGATAACTTTAGGAGTAGAGTTGACAGGAGTTACTGAAGGGTTGGATTTGGGAAGTGAGAGAAAGGGAGGGATCAAATTTAACTTTTGTAGCTCACAGCTGTATGAGTCTTATTAATTTAGAACTGAATAAAAAAAGGTACATTTGTTTTCACCTTTTCTTAAAGTTTAAATTGTTAATTTCAGAGTCCGACTTTCCAGATTAACTCTGAATATTTCGCCTTGAGGTCTGTTGGCATTAAAAGAGAGAAAAAGAAAAACGGCCTTCGTTTAACTGAGAGTGCCCTTTCAGCCATGGAAGAGTTAGTCAGCGTTTCTTGTGGTGAGTGACATTGATAAATTCCAGCGTTTATCTGCCAAAGCCTCAGAGGATGACTGTTTATGATCAGAGTCCTAAAGAAGATGGCTAATTCTACGGGTCAATGTTTGTTTCACCTCCAGAAGAAGTAGATGGCTGCCCTATCATTCTGGTTTGTGGAGCTCAGGACGTTGGAAAATCAACATTTAATAGATCCCTGATCAACCAGTTGTTAAATAGGTAAGAGTATTTTTATTCCAGTTTTGACATATTGCTAGATTTTTGACATGAAGTTGTGTTTTTGATTTATGAATCCGATGCAAATGCATCTTGACTTCTAAGTAGAGATTATGTACAACTCTTATATATACAGCTTTATATCTACAGCTATCTTATATATACGGGTTATATACAGCTGCTCAGCTGAGTGGTGCCCTTCTCTGTCATGCTGTGTTTTGGAGTCAGGTGACGATGCTCTCGGGGTGTACTGACTGCCTATCTGTGAGCTTTTGAGAGGAGTCACTTGGTTTGTCCAAATCCAGAGATTCAGATTAGGGGTAAATTCTGCTACACTTTAAAGATAAAATTTTAAGAAAGACAGAGTTGTATCCGTATTATGAACGGGCACTGTGGCCATGCCTGTATCACATTTTCTCTTTACATTGTTCTATTTATATTGGTCATCATCTTTGGAGCATTCCCCCTAATTAGGCCTGTGGATCTCATAAAATCTTGAAGATCTGATTTATTCTTTTGATATAGTAAAGCTAGTTAAGACTTTCTTTCTGTTAAATTTTCAGTATTTCCTGCGTTGACTATTTGGAATGTGATCTGGGACAGACGGAATTTACTCCTCCGGGTTGTATTTCTTTACTTAATATTACAGAACCAGTTCTAGGTACGTGATATACATTTCTTA
This sequence comes from Equus przewalskii, assembly GCF_037783145.1. Lineage (NCBI taxonomy): Eukaryota > Metazoa > Chordata > Mammalia > Perissodactyla > Equidae > Equus > Equus przewalskii. The sequence goes on from NC_091832.1 coordinate 44,042,468, forward strand.
AATGTCTTGGTTTTGTAAAACACAGTGAATGCTTATTAAAAACTCAAAGAATATAAAAGTATAAGATATAAAAAGTGAACATCTGCCTACCGAACTCATGGTCTTCCCATAGCTTCCTCAAGCCTCCAAAAAACCCCAAACTGGTACTTCTCCAGGGTTCCGTTTTAGTAAATGGAACTACTATCCATTTTGTTTTATGTAAATAAGAAACATCTTCCTCTACTATTAACGTCTTCTATAACCCTATACAATGCTCTAAACCAGGAAATTAACATTGATTTAATACTATTAACAGTCTATAGATTTTATTCAGAATTCACCAGTCTTCCTACTAGTGTCCTTTCTCTGGTTCAGAATCTCATATTGCTTTTTTTTTAATGGTGAAATTTGCATAACATGATATTTAGCCATTCATATGTGTACATTCAGTGGCATTAAGAACATTCGAATAGTGTGTATAACTATCACCACTGTCAATATCAATTTGGGATGTTTTTCATCATCTCAAACTGAAATGCTGTACCCCTTAAACAGTAACTCCCCCTTCCCACTCTCCCTCCAGACCCTTGTAACTGCTGTTTACTACTTTCTGTCTCTGTGAATTTGCCTGTTCTAGGTACTTCATATAAGTGAAATCATACAGTATTTGTAATTCCACATCTAGCTTTTTTCACTAAGTGTAATAGTTTTTAGGTCTGTCCATATTCTAGCATATATCGAAATTTAGTTACTTTTTACGGCTGAAGATTATTCCATGGTATGTATATATCACATTTTGTTTATCCATTCAGCTGTTGACGGACACCTGGATTGTTTCCACCTTTGAGGTGTTGTGAATAGGGCTGCTGTGAACATTGCTATACAAGTCTCTGTTCAAGACCCTGCTTTCAGTTCTTTGGGATATATACCTAGGAGTGGAGTTGCTGGGTCATGTGGTAGTTCCATGTTTAACTTTTTGAGAAACTGCCAAACTGTTTTTCACAGTAGCTGCACCATTTTACATTCCTATCAGCAATGCTCAATTGTTCTAATTTCGCCACATCTTCACCACTACTTATTGGGGGGGTTTTTTGTTGTTGTTGTTGTTGTTTTTGAGGAAGATTAGCCCTGAGTTAACAACTGCCGCCAATCCTCCTCTTTTTGCTGGGGGAGACTGGCCCTGAGCTAACATCTGTGCCCATCTTCCTCTACTTTATATGTGGGACGCCTACCACATCATGGCTTGATGAGCGGTGCCATGTCTGCACCTGGGATCCAAACCGGCAAACCCCGGGCCGCCAAAGTGGGTCGTGCCCACTTAATTCTGCTGTGCCACCAGGCCGGCCCCTGCTTATTGTTTTGAGTATAGCCATCCTGTTAGATGCGAAGTGATAGCTCATTTTGATTTTGATTTCCATTAATGATGATGAGCATCTTTTCATGTGTTTATTAGCCATTTGTATATCTTCTTTGGAGAAATGTCTATTCGAGTCCTTTGCCTATTTTTGAGTTGGGTTGTTTTGTTGAGTTTTAGGAGTTTTTTGTATATTCTGAATGTTAATCCCTTATGAGATATGTGATTTGCAAATATTTTCTCCCATTCTATAGATTATTGTTCCATTTTCTTGATAGTATCCTTTGATGCACAAAAGTTCTTAATTTTTATGAAGCCCAGTTTATCTATTTTTTCTTTTGTTGCCTGTGCTTTTGATGTCATATCCATGTAGTTGCCATCAAATCCATTGTCACAGAGATTTTCTGTAATGTTTTCTTCTAACAGTTTTATAAGTTTTAGCTCTTACATGTAGGTCTTTGATTCATTTTGAGTTAATTTTTGTATATGATATAAGGAGAGGGTCCAACTTTATTCTTTTGCATATGGATATCCAGTTTTCCAGCCAGCCCTGGGGGTCTAGTGGTTAAGATTCAGCGTTCTCACTGCTGCAGCCCGGGGTTGTTTGCTTGTCAGGGAACCACACCAGCTGTCTGTCAGTTGTCATACTGTGGTGGCTGCATGTTGCTGGGATGCTGAAAGCTATGGCACTGGGATTTCAAAAGCTAGCAGTCACCCATGGTGGACAGTTTCACTGGAGCTGCCAGACCAGACAGACTAAAAAGAAGGACCTGGCCGCCCACATCTGAAAAAATTGACCATGAAAACCCTGTGAATAGCAGTGGAGCACTGTGGGATATATGTAGGAAGGGGAGAGGACGGCACAAAAAGACTGGACAGCGTTCCGCTCTGCCGTGTGCAGTGTTGCCTGGAGTCAGAATCGACTCAATGATGCTACCAACAATAAATCCAGTTTTCAAATCACTATTTGTTGAGAAGACTGTCCTTTCCTCGGGGAGTGGTCTTGGCACACTTATCAAAAATCGTTTGACCATATATTGTATTCTATTCTATTCCATTGATCTGTGTATCTGTCCTTAAGCAATTACCATACTCTTTTAATTTCTGTAGCTTATAGTAAGTTCAAAGTTGGGAAATTTGAGTCCTCCAACTTTATTCTTTTTCAAGATTGTTTTTGCCTTTGGGGACCCCCTTGCAATTCCATGTGACTCTGAGGATTGGCTTTTCCATTTCTTTGAAAAAGGCTGTTAGAATTTTGATAGGGATTGTGTTGAATCTGTAGATTGCTTTGGGTAGTACTGACATCTTAACAATGTCAAGTCTTCCTAGCCATGAACAAGGGATGTCTCTCCATTTTTTCAGGTTGTCTTTAATTTCTTTCAGCAATATTTTGTGGTTTTCAGCATATAAGTATTTCACGTCCTTGGTTAGATTTATTCCTAAAGAGGCCAGCCCGGTGGTGTAGTGGTTAAGTTCGCGCACTCTGCTTTGGTGGCCTGAGTTTTGCCAGTTCGGATCCTGGGTGCAGACCTACATATCGCTCATCCAGCCATGTTGTGGTGGCATCCCACATAGAAGAACTAGAAGGACCTACGACTAGGATATACAACTATGTACTGGTGCTTTGGGGAGGGAAAAATAAAAAGAGGAAGATTGTCAACAGATGTTAGCTCAGGGCCAATCTTCCTCACCAAAAAAAAGCAGAAAGAAAAAAAGATTTATTCCTAAAGATTTAATTCTTTTAGCTGTTGTAAGTGGAGCTGCTTTCCTACTTTCCTTTCAGATTGTTCATTGCTGGTTTATAGACATACTGATTTTTGCATGTTGAAGTTGTGACCTGCAATTTGCTGAATTCCCTTACTAGCTCTAGTAGCTGTCTTGTGAATTCTTTGGGATTTTCTATGTATAAGATCATGTCATCTGTGAATTCCTTTGCAGTTTGGATGCCTTTTATTTCTTTTTTGTCTAATAGCTCTGGCTAGAACCTCTAGCACAATGTTGAATAGAAGGAAACATCCTTTTCTTGTTCTTGATCTTAAGAGGGAATGCATCCAGTCTTTCGCCATTAAGTATGATGTGAGTTGTGGGTTTTTCATAGTTTCCCTTTGTCAGGTTGAAGAAGTTGCCTTCTGTTCCTAGTTTGTTGAATGCTTTTATCATGAAAGGATGTTGGATTTTGTCAAATACTTTTTCTTTGTCTGTCGAGATAATCGTGTGATTGTTCATTTGACTTTTGTTTTCCCAAGGGAGATTCACCTAGAGCTAATATCTGTCGCCAATCTTCCTCTTTTTGCTAGAGGAAGATTCACCCTGAGCTAACATCTGTTGCCAGTCTTCCTCTGTTTTGTATGTGGATCACCACCACAGCATGGCCACTGACAATTGGTGTAGACCCGTGCCCAGGAACTGACCCTGGGCTGCTGACGTGGAGCACGCCACACTTAACCATTAGGCCACTGGGCTGAGCCCTAGTTGACTTTTTTTTTTTAAAGATTTAATTTTTCCTTTTTCTCCCCAAAGGCCCCCGGTACACAGTTGTGTATTTTTAGTTGTGGGTCCTTCTAGTTGTGACATGTGGGATGCCTCCTCAGCATGGCCTCATGGGCAGTGCCGTGTCCGCGCCCAGGATTCCAACCGGCGAAACCCTGGGGCGCCGAAGCAGAGTGCGTGAACTTAACTACTCGGCCTCGGGGCTGACCCCTAGTTAACTTTTAAAAGAAGCAGATGGTATCATATTAGGTTGCTAGATATGTTAGAGATTTAACAGACTTTTTGTCAATAAGAATTCTTAAAACATTTACAGTATTTTAACAAGTGTATCAAAAATAGTTGTTTAGGCATAGCTCTTTGGCTGGATTCATTGTTCCTCTTTTTTTTTCTTTTACATTTTCTCTAGTCCATTTGATTTTCTTTTCCTTTTTTACCCCTTAATGTTTCAGTAGGTTTTTCTTTCTTTTTTTTTTTTTTTGAGGAAGATTAGCCCTGAGCTAACACCTGCTGCCAATCCTCTTTTTGCTGAGGAAGACTGGCCCTGAGCCAACATCCATGCCCATCTTCCTCTGTTTTTTATATGTGGGACGCCTACCACAGCATGGCTTGCCAAGTGGTGCCATGTTCACACCTGGGATTGAACCAGCGAACCCGGGGCTGCTGACGCAGAATGTGCGCACTTAACTGCTGCGCCACTGGGCTGGCCCCTCCGTAGATGTTTCTGAAAACAAGGACACTCTGTTACATATGTACATACATATGTAACACAACAACCAAAATCAGGATAGTAACATTGCTACAGTACCGTTACTCCAGTTTTGTCCATTGTCCCAGTCATTTGTATAGACCCAGGGTATACTTGTAAATCTTTAATCTCCTTCAATCTGGAACAGATTTTCTTATCTTTTATGACCTTGACAGCGTTGAAGAGTGCATTTGTGGAATGTCCCTCATGATTAGATTTAGAAGTGATGCTGTGTGCTCAGTGCATCATATCAACGTGCTGTCACTGGTCTTGTCACCAGGATGTTGGCTTTGCTCGCTTGGTTAAGGTAGTGTTTGCCAGGGTTTTTCCTTCCAACTATAACTAGACGTGCTATTTTCTTCTGGGGTGTCGTTGCTTCCAGGTGCCCTCAGTGGACACATCCCCTCAGGGGACAGATATAAGGAATATATGTATGTTTAAACCCACACTTGCCATATATGTGTGTACATATGTGTATTTATATGCATATGCACACACTCATACATCTATATCTCTTTGTAAATCTTTTCTGTTTTTTAAGAGCCATGGATTTGCACCAATTGTTCCAATTCCAAACTGACACCCAGGGTTCACTCTAGTTAGTCTTCCTTCTTTTCTGTTTATAAGGTCCTTCTCTGATGTAAGAACCCTGGCTACAGTTATTCTCGGTATGTTTACATGTTTGCTCAGTCCCTTTGTATTCGTTCGCTCCCTCCACTGTGCAGCCCCTCTCTCACCTGTGGGCTGTCCCGGTTAGCCTTGCATCAGCCACGTTGACCAAGGCCTTTGCCCTGCTCACTGTGTTGCCACATGGTCCCATTCACCTGCCTGCCGACCAGGGGAGACTGGAAGTGGCTTAAGCTGGACAGACTGGTGGTGTGATTAGGGAGTGTCAGCTCTGGAGCTGGGACACCTGAGTTCAAGCCCAGCTGATAACCTAGCTGTGTTACTTTGGTCAAGTTAGTCTCTTTCTCAATTTTCTTGTCTGTAAAAATGGGGATGATAATAGTGCCTGACTCATACTGTTTTTATGAAAATTAGAGGCTGTATGTTACGTACCCAGGGCATAGTAAGTGCTGTATTCCAACAGAGGATTGCTGTTGTTATTAGAATGTAAGCCTCTGCAAGGATGGGGTTGTTTATCTTGTTCACAGATGTGTCCTAAGTATTTAGAAGAATGCCCAGCATGTGGCAGGTGCTCAGTGAGTGTTTGCTGAATGAATGGCTATATTAGGACATAATTGGGGTTACTGTTCATGTAAAAGTGAGCATGTTTTGGATTAAGTTAGAAGCTTAGATTTCCGGAAATGGGAGTACAGCTATTCCTCATGGTAGGTTGGTCTCAGATTTTCTAAGGATCTTTGTCAGTGATGATGGTGGAAGCAAAACCCTTGCCACCTTTCAAGTAGTTGTGGATTGATTACTCTCGTCTTTATCTTCTTAGGGCCACCTTTCACCCACCAGAGGACACCGCAGAAAATGGTGTATTATGGGAAAATTTCTTGTAAAAACAACTGTGAGAATTATATTGAGATGGTAAAGTATGTGTTCAGCTCCTACAAGAGAGAGTCTCCTCTTATCATCAACACAATGGGCTGGGTGTCAGGTAAGCCGTGGAGGCAGGAAGGGACGGGCAGTATGAATTAGCTTTTGGCTTTCAAACGTTAGTGCTGAAGCCCAGTTTTTAGGAGGGTCTTCTTATTGCTCATTTCTGTGTCTAAGAGTAAGTCTGTAAGCACAGTTTCTCGTTGGAATGTGGTGGTGTTTTTTGGTGCACTGACTGCTAATGTCATCTCCTTCTTCACAGACAACGGGCTTTTGCTTCTCATTGATCTGATCCGATTACTGTCTCCCAGCCACGTCGTTCAGTTCAGTTCTGGCCGAAGTAAATACATGCCAAACCTCACCCCCGACTACGTCGATGACATGGATGGCTTGTACACAAAAAGCAAGTCCAAAATCAGAAACAGAGGTTTTCACCTGCCAGAATTTACAGAGAATTTGGACTTTGTTGACGAGGAGAAGGAGAGTCCAGTTGTGTTTACTGGACATAAATTGATGTGTGTTCAGTCAGACTTTACATTTCGAAAAACTCCAAGAAATAGGTAAATAGACCATCATGGCTGGAGAATTAAGTTTTCTTCAGTTTAACAAGGCCTTCTGTCCTGAATTCCTTAAAATGAATAAGTCCTGAGAAAGTTTTCAAATCTCTGTCACAGTTATATATTTACGGAGAACCAGTTATTTTCTGAACTGTTACTTTCCCAATAGAAATATCCAGAAGTGGCCTCCAGTTCTGGTTGCCAGGAGCTTCCGCTTGAAGGAGAGTCTTTCTGCCTCCTGTTTTCCCACTGGGTTTGTGGAAGGGCGGGGTCTGCAGATCTTAAGGTGGAAACAAGCTCTGTGTAAAAATAACCCACGTAATGACAGATGTCCTGTGTTCCTGAGTGGGAGGTAGACCTGTAGAGTTAAATTGCTACTTACCTCGTTCTGATCTGCTTTTCAGAGACTCACATAACAAAGTTCTTCGGGATTTGGCGGTGTTAGGTTACCTTGGCCAGCTGCAGCCCCCGGTGCCAAAACCACTTTCTCCCTTACATAGCCTGACACCCTACCAGGTAACTGAACGTGTAGGGGGACTGTCTTTGTTTGTTTCACAAGTGCTTCTGTAACTTCCTACGTGCCACGCGCTCTTCTCACCACTTTATAACTCCTCACTCGTTGGACCCTCAGAGTAACTCTGAGGGGTAGGGTCTGTAACTAGCCCCGTTTACGGACTGGAGGCTGAGTGATCCAGCAGAAGCGGCAGGACTGGCGTCAGACCCAGGCAGCCAGCTCCAGAGCTCATGCTCTGAACCACTGTGCTGGGCACAACTCTGGTTCCATGCTGGCTAAGAATGGTGTACCCAAAGGTGGCACTGGGATTAGACCCAGGCCGTCTAGCTCCAGCACTTCAGCTGACTAGCCGTGTGCGACTGAGTTTCTCATCTGTAGGACAGAGGCAGTCCAGACCTTGTGGAATGGTTGTGTGGACTCAACGAGTGTTCACAGTGGTGTCTGGCACCCGGAGAGCTCTCTTAAAGTGTTTCATGTTATTGTCAAAAGTAGATTCTAGCACCAGAGTATTTGCATCTTGGGATCAAAGTTCTTAAGAATTATTTTGGGAAGAAACCACCATAATATTAGGATTCTGGATGATGAAAGAGTAAAATAGCAACAGGTAGCATTTCTTAAACGTTTACTCTGTGCTGTGCTCTGTTCTAAGCTCTACTCATAGTGGCCCTGTTATTATCCCTGTTTTACAGATGATAGAGCCAAGGCTGGGCACGCTGAGTTAGCTTGCCCAAAGTGGTACAGTAGAAGTTTGGGCTGGAACTGGAGCCCAGGCAGCCTGACTCTAGAGCCCTGAGTGTCCACCCTCTGCTGTGTGGTCTCTCCAGTGTTGAGCACGTTCTCTGTGCTAGGCGCTCTGCAAAGCACGTTATGTGGGATGGCCCAGTGACTTCGTGGCAGCTCTGTGAGGGAGATGCTGTTATCTCCCTGTTTACAGCTTAGAAAACTGGGCACAGTCAGGTGGAGACACTGGCCTGAAGTCACACAGGCAGGAGCAGTGGCTTGGATGGTGAGGACATGTCTCCCAAGCCTGATGGTGAGGTTGACTCCAGGCTTCTGAGTCATCTCCGCTGGGGCCTCTGAGGCAGCTTGTTTAGTGGAGTTTGGTTGATTTACTCCAATTTACTCACTTGGAGATGCCCTATAACTGAACTCAGAACTTATCTGCCAGAAGTTAAAACTGCCTTTTATTTCAAATTTACTTTCGAAATCTAAATAATAGGTATAACAAAATACTTTTCAACTTTAAAAGTTTAGAATTACTGAAAGTTATATGTTAAAGGTAGTTATTTATCTTCCCGCAGGAATGCGATCCACTTCCCTGAACTCGGTCTGTTGCGTTAGGGAACGAGGGGAGGCCTTTTCTCACTGGATGGATTTTCACTTTCTTACATTAAGAAACCTCTCAGTGAATGGGATTTTCGCAGTCTCCCTCAGCTTTGTTTAGGATGTCTCTAAACCTGCATCTTACGTGTCTCTTCAAACAAGAAAGCTCCAGGCATTCGGTTTAGTTTTCTAGGAAGTGTTGCTGGTATACAGAAGCTTTGCGTCCATTTCTTAGGTTCTCTGTGTTAAAGCAGTGAAACATGAACCACACAAGTGCTGGTTGGTGTTTCTGTTCAGTTTAGTTACTTTTTGGAAGGCAGTTTGGTGGACATAACTTTATGTAGCTGGCTAGTCAACTTGTGAAAATTGAAAGTAGTCTTTCAAGTAGAATTAATAGAGATGCAAATTTATTTTCCAGGTCCCCTTCAATGCAGTTGCACTCCGGATTATTCACGCTGATGTCGCTCCTACCCATATATTGTATGCTGTGAATGCCAGCTGGGTTGGTCTTTGCAAGATCCTGGATGATGTCAGAGGTTATGCAAATGGACCCATCCTACTTGCCCAGACTCCAATCTGTGATTGCTTGGGATTTGGTGAGTCTTGAGAATAAAACATGTCTATAAACCTACTGAAATTGATCCACTTCTTCAACTGTAGATGGCTAGTCTTGACCTTGTAACTGTGTCTAGCCTGGAGTGGTCGGAGAACATCCCTGTCTTGTATACAGTGGGCCTCAGAAGACAAGGAGGAAGCAGTCCTTTCTCTGCTTTTCCTCCCAGCTCCTCTAAATCTAGGATTCCTAAGGGCCTGGTCACAGCTGCCTTCTCACTTGACATGTTTTCTCTAGGCCATTTACCCCTTGATGGGGCTCTGAATCCATCTTCAGGGTGACTTCCCATAGGACCTCTCCAGCCCAACCATCCGTCTGAGTTCAAAGCCCATGTTACCAGTGCACTTCTCTTGATGTCTCCCTGGCCTCTTAAGACTTAGGTCCAAAACCAGGGTCCTGATGGGTCCATCCACCCCCTCCCTGATGTTCTCCCCGAATCTCCTCCTCCGACCCAGCGCCATCTCCTGTTCCCGGGCCTATGAATGATCCTTCAGAGATTCACTCTGGTGTTCGGGCCAGACCCCTGAGTCCTCATTGGCACCCCCTCACCTTCATTCACCACATCCAACCCACTAGCAGGTCTGGTAGCTTCTGTTTTCAAAATATGTTGGAGTCCTCCATCTCATCTCCATGCCAGTCTGAGCCAGCAGCATTTCTGCAGTAGACTACCAGAAAAGCTTCTTGACTGGACTCCCCAGAGTCAGGAGTGATCTGAGCACAAACATGATTATGTCACGTCCTGGCACTTCCATCACACAGGTCCAGAGGCCTCTCAGTGCCCATCTGGTTTGGGTTCCTGCCTCTTTTGCCAAGCCTACCACACATGATTGTTCCTCTGGTTCCCTGAGGTCAATAAATGCCAGTGTATATTTCTGAAAGGGTGCTGGACCTACGTAACCTAAAATTAGCAAAATTCTTAAATAATTAAATGCACGTTTCTGATTTATAGAAGACTGACACTTCATAGAGACCATAAGGAAGGAATTGGTGGTGGGGACAGATCGAGTCATCTTTGTGTTCCCCACTAGTGGGTTTTCTCCTGGCCTGTGCAGCCTCAGCTCAGACATTCGAGGACTTTGGCATGTAGACCTCTGTGGTTCCTCACAGCTGAATGAGGAGAAGTATACCAAGAGTCTTCACAGTCAAATATGCCATCTCTTGGCTCTTTGTATTTTCAAAGCAGGACACAGTTGAAATTAAAACTCATATTTTTTTTTTTTTAAGATTTTATTTTTTTCCTTTTCTCCCCAAAGCCCCCGAGTACATAGTTGTGTATTCTTTGTTGTGGGTCCTTCTAGTTGTGGTATGTGGGACGCTGCCTCAATGTGGTTTGATGAGCAGTGCCATGTCCGCGCCCAGGATTCGAACCAACGAAACACTGGGCCAACTGCAGTGGAGCGCGCGAACTTAACCACTTGGCCACGGGCCAGCCCCTAAAACTCGTGTTTTAAAAGCCCTTCTTCAATTTTGAGTGGTGGGGAGATCTGATATCTCCCAACAAGGATGATTTTGTGTGTTCTGTGTGTCTTCAAGGAATCTGTAGGGGGATCGACATGGAGAAGAGGCTTTACCACATCCTCACTCCTGTGCCCCCGGAAGAGCTAAGAAATGTGAATTGTCTGCTGGTTGGAGCCGTTTCTGTTCCTCAGTGTGTCTTCAAGAGCCAGGTGAGTACTGCTCCCAGGGACTGCCCTGGAGGTAGCTGGCCGTGTCCTCAGTAGAGAGAGTGAGGACCTGAAGTTGGGGTGAGAGTCACGAGAACAGGTTATTGTTTGGAAAATGGTTTGTTGTAGAGGCTGGATGAGGCAAGAGGAGTGGCAGAGTGGCCTCAAAGGCCACTCCCATGAATTGCTATCACTCGTGGTCAAGAGCCCTGTAGCAGAGCCCTTATCCCAGGAGTAAGTTGTAGGAGAAGAGAGCAGGGAGGAGGGCAGAGGTGGCTGCCCCAGGATTACCCCTTCCTGAGGACAGTCTTCAGGTGCGCCCATGGGAAGGTCATGTTGGCCAAGGGCATCCATGTGGCCTCAATGCCAAACTGCAGGGCCTCTGAGTGGCCTGGGGAGGCAGTGGGTGTTCCTACCTTTCTTGCTCGTTTTACTTCTTTGAGAGAGAAACATACACCCACACCCACCTGTTCTCGTGCTGTTCCATGTGTTTGTTGAGTTGAATTGGACAGGAGGGAGGCGGTCACCTTTGTAACTGGGCCAGTTGCTTTAGTGGGGCCCCTTGAGGGAAGGGAACCAAGTGTCTTAAGGGTGAGAGGACCTTACTCAGACTCGCCCTTAATAACACTGTCTTCTGGGGAAGAAATAAAATGCTGCAGACTCTCCTGGCTGGATTTGGAGTATGTCCATGCATTCTCTTTGTGTTTCCATTTCAGCGTGGGCTCGAAGGGACGATACCTTACATCACAACAGATTATAATTTTAAACTTCCTGGAGCATCAGAGAAAATTGGAGCAAGAGAAACTGAGAAAGCAGATGAAGAGAAACTACCCCCCAGACCTAGACGCTGTCGGAAAACAAACTGATACTGATGTTTTCGATAGGGAAGGAAACTTTCTACTGGAAAGCTTGACTGTCTCCAACTTGACCTCAGCAATCTGATGGGGTTTTGTGGTCGTTAACGGCGTGCTTACCTAGCAAATGGTGTTTCCTGTATAGCTCGTGAATGTGTTTAGAGTAAATTTAAGTCTCTTAAAGCTACATAGCCCAGAGTTTTGCCCTAGGCTTCTGTATGGTTAACCATACTTGCTGTCTGTTTTATTTTCTGAGGGATAAAGCAGCAGAGAGAGTTTGTCCACCATTAAGACAGAGAGAATACGATCAATTCCTCAGAAAGTTCTTCAAGGACCTGGTTGTTGGAAATCTGGATAAAAACAGGGAAACTGGGGCCCAAAAAATGTACCCAGGAGGAAGGAAGGCTGGCCAGCAGGATCACAAGTATAAGAGGATGTGGAGACGGACTCTGTCCTCACCTTGGTCTTCGCCCAGTGACGGTGGACAGGCGCAGGAGACCACAACAGTGGGGTCCACCTGCAGGGTGGCCACAGCCCCGGTGGTCTTTCTCATCCCTGCTCATTTGATGCTGTCCAAGTTCTGTCCTATTCACGTGGGTCCAGTATTAAAAGATTGTGCTTAGTCTGTTCAATGTAATCAAGGTTTAATAGATAAAAGTTTGGACTGAAGAACCCCTCATTTATTTTTTTTTAATCGGATGGTTTTATGCTGAAAAAATTGTTCTCAAATCCAGGAAGCCTCTCCTAGGGCCCCTTTAAAGCTAGATTTGTCCTAATTGACGTCTCCTCTGAGATTGAAGATACACGGTGGGCAGAGCTGGAAACTAGGCTGTTTGGAAGAAGCACTAGCAGAGCAACTCCTGTGAGGAACCGTGTTCTTGCCTTTGGGTGGCTGGACCTGAACTTGTACACATGGAGAACTCTGTGCATCTAAAGCTTTCTCTAAGGGTACAGGAGGCTGGTGATGATACCATCTCCCAGAAGCCTTTGGGAAAATCGATGGAAGTCCATTCTTGGTTTTCTCTCTGGTGGTCACAATTTTTTTTTTTTTGAGGAAGATTAGCCTTGAGCTAACTGCTGCCAATCCTCCTCTTTTTGCTGAGGAAGACTGGCCCTGAGCTAACATCTGTGCCCATCTTCCTCTACTTTATATGTGGGACGCCTAGCACAGCATGGCTTGCCAAGCGGTGCTGTGTCCGCATCTGGGATCTGAACCAGTGAACCCCAGGCCACCAAAGCAGAACGTGCGAACTTAACAGCTGCGCCACCGGGCCAGCCCCAGTGGTCAGGATTCTTTATCCTTCAAGGTTGGAAGTGGTTTTGGTAAAGGTTGATGAGGCTGGGTCAGATCATGTCTGTGTTTAGGACAGTGAGACACTGAGGCAGTATTTCAAGCTGGTGTTGTGAATTCCAGCTTCCTGGCAGATCATCTTGAAGAACACTTACTAGGATGTGTGGGTTTTAATATTTATGTTCCTTTAAATCATTGATTATCATTGTCTTATTTACTCCTGTGCCCCCTTGGTGTCTCATAGACCCACAGACTTACAAATGCGCACAGGATCCCTTATTACCCTCCAGGATTAGTCTTGATACCCTAGAGACCATTTAACGTCTAACTTCTTAGTTGCCTCTTATTTATATCTAAATTTAGCTTGTATGTGGTTTTTTTTTTTTTTAAAGATTTTATTTTTTCCTTTTTCTCCCCAAAGCCCCCCGGTACATAGTTATATATTCTTCGTTGTGGGTCCTTCTAGTTGTGGCATGTGGGACGCTGCCTCAGCGTGGTCTGATGAACAGTGTCATGTCTGCGCCCAGGATTCGAACCAACGAAACACTGGGCCGCCTGCAGCGGAGCGCGCGAACGTAACCGCTCGGCCACGGGGCCAGCCCCTGTATGTGTTTTTTTATCTTGGCCTTGCAAAGAATTTTGACAGACAATCTGCCACCATCAACTTTTTGCCTCCTTCCCCAGTTCCTTGTATCTTTACAGTAATACTCACTCCAGGTCATCAGCAGCAGGTCTTCAGAAGAAGGGCATTCGTGCCCAGTCATTGCGTTTTCCTTACTCCAGGCTTACCTTTAGCCTAATTTCCTGCTGGCCTTCAAGGATGCCCTGTCTGCAGTCCCCGTTGGTAAAAAAAAAAAAAGAAAACATCGCCACTAGAGGGAGCCACCAGCCATTGGTCAGATGGCCACACTGGAGCTTGCCTTGGCTGAGGAGCCTGTGTGGGACTTTGTCGGGGGATTCAGAGATGCTGCAGACGTGGCTCTGTGGCCTGCTCCGCGCTGTGCCTGGCTGAGTGGCAGCAGCGCCCTCCACCTTGGGTGTCTGTCTGTCCGTGCCAACTGCTTGGGCCTTGTCGTTTCCAGTCAGTTATGGTTCAGAGTGGGCAGTAAGGAATTCTGCATTGGAGTTACGCCTTACAGAGACTCTCAGTCGTTTTTGTATGTGATTTCCAAAGTACACGTGCTTCCTTTAAAGCAATGTATGACAGAAGGTGAAAACCTTTGGTCGCAATTTTGTATTCTTTAATGTCAGTTCTTTTATAGAGGTGCATTTGTAGGAAGCTAGTATGAGAATTAATGAGAAGACTCTCAAATCCTAGGGATCATTTTATTTTGTAAACAAAGGCAGGTCTGTCATTCCCATGTCCTCCATTAAGGCCTTGGGGGCAGGAATCGGCGTACATTCTGAGACCCCAGTGTAGAAACTGAAGATTTGAGAAAAGGGAGAAGGGATAGTTGCGCTGGCCCCTCAGGTACCTTGGATTATGGTTTTCGGGAAATCAAAATCTGGAAGTGGCCTGCAGGAGAGGATGGTAGATGGCGAGCCAAGAGCTGCCCCCCTCTGCTGGGACCGCTTTGACTGGCAGTTACTCACCCTGTTGGACACTGGGGTATCTGCCGACAGGCGGTGTGAGGACAGGCATCGTGGGTACGGCGTTCCTTTGGTTGTACCAGGTGGCAATTTTGTAAAACATTTGTGACCATTTCTTTTCTTAGATAAGGGTATGGCAGTATCATGATTAAGGCAGCAGGCTTTGATGTTAGAGCTCTGGGTTCAGATCCTGCCAGGGGAGAGATGTAACCTGAGCCTGTTCCCTTCCTGAAGATACAACCATCGCTCTTCCCTCCTGCGTGTGGGGACCTGTGTGAGGAGCACGTGAGGCATGTCTGTAGGAGGCGGACCAGTACCTCAGTGCACGCCCGTCTCTGGTTAGATTGTAAACTGCGAGAAGGCAAGGACCAAGGTTGTCTTCCTCACAGCCACATTGGGATGAAGCAGAAACGAGGTGTTTGAATGAACCATCTTGCCTGGCCTGCCTTCAGGCAGGTTTGCCTGAAACCTGTTCTTGCCACTGAGCGTCCTGTTAAAGAGCTCCAGGGAAGTGGCTCCACCGCCTCCACTCATTCCATTCCTGGGAGTTTTTCCATAAACCTCCCACTTACTGCTTTTAGAATTGTATGAACGGTTCGCACAGGTAGACAATGACCCTCAGGTCCACCACCGTGTAGGTAATCACCGGTGACGCTGTGATGCTGTCTCTGGTGTTTTTCTGAAGTGGACGTGTGTGTGGTTTTTTACAAAATTAGTGTCCTACCCTATGTATGTGGGTTTTTTTACCTTTTTTTTTTAATTTTCGGATGTACATCGTATTTTGAATTCTGTGTACGTTACATCATGTTCACCACCTGAAAACTAATATGTATGTTTTTCCATCCAGCTCTTTCCACTTAACATATGAACTTCTATATCATTAAATATTTTTAAGAACATGAATTTATGTAGTTTCATTATGTATATAGATCATTTTATTCTAGGAAATTATTTAAATGCTTAGGAGAAATGATGGCAAAAACTTTGGGGAAAATAAATCATTGGAAGGGGTAGTGAAATCTGAGTGCCACAGCAGGAGGAAGGGGAAACCCCAGCAAATGACCTGTGCCTTTTTCCATTTCAGTACTGAATGCAGTGGGAGTATTTTAAGTTTTCTCTATGGGCCCAAGTATGTAAGTTAAGAGAGGGTGCTATATCCTTTGTGGACTGTGTCTGAGAGTGTATTAGAAGGAAAAAGAATTTTGCTCCCAGAAGAGTTCAAATTAAAAACAAAAGCCTGAGGTCTCTGGCCTGTAACTGCCTCTCAGCAGGCGAGAGCTCGGCTCCTCCGTCTTCGCTCTCCCAGGGTTGGGCCTGGCAGAGAGACCCAGACTTCAGCGGAGCCTGAACGGTGGCTAAAATAAATATGGGGGCCGTCTGTGCTGCCATGGGGAAGGAGCCACGTGATGCTCGGGGCCTCTGCAGAAAGGCTTTGCCAGGAAAAGGGGCAGACGGTGGGCTGGGGGCAGCCTGAAAGGGGCCACACTTGTAGTTGAGGGGCAGCAGGTCCAATCTGGAAATGCCAGGAGCTGAGTAAGCAAAGTTGGGAGTCAGCAAACAGCTGAGCCGGCAGACAATGTGTTGTGCTGGGAAGCTGAGGGTTGCTATGGCTCCTGGCCTTGATGCTGCTGTGGGGCTCGGCAGACTGTGGCTTGGGTTTTTCTAATGCTTTGGAACTTGCTGGCCTCCAGACTGCATGTCTTACTGAATGTCTGCGGGGCAGGGAGAAGCCACCAAACTTTCAGGCCTTCCTTGCCAAGGAGTCCAGCAGGGGCCTGCTGGCTGTTGGGATCGCAGAGATAAGGGTCTTCCAGGCGTTGCTTTCCAGGAAGGGAAAGAAGGCACCCGCCAAGGCAGCCAGCAGTGTGAGAAGTCTGTTCCAGCGAGCGAATGGGTACTTGGGAATGGAAAATCCAAGGGGAGAAAACCACCAGCAAGGAAGCAGTGCGAACCACGGGCACGCGGTCTGCATGTGAAGAGCTGCAGCGCCCAGGGGGCCTTCGTCGGAGGGAGACAGATTGGCAGAGCTGAGAGCTCCGTGGTGTTCTGCACAGATTCTGCTGGAGAAATTGAGATGGGGCTGAGTCTGGGAGAAGACCTTCAGGGTTGGGACTGCGGCTGGGCAGAGAGGCACAGAGAGCTGTGGGTGTGATCAGAGAGGCATGTGGCTCGAAGGCCAAGCAAGGTGCCACCCCCCTAGAGGTCAAGCATGAATTCAGTCCTGACAAAATACGAGTCCCCACCTCGCAGCTGGCTCAGCCTCCGGCCAGGAACTGGTGAGTGTATTTTCTTCCTCTTTTGTCCAGAAAGGAGACTTGGCAACACAGAACAAGAAGAGGGGACTGTAGGTTTTGGAGGGACCACCGAGACCCCACTCTTGCTAAATTAGTCTCGACCCTTTAAGAACCCCTCCTGCAGGCTGGGCCCATTTTGTCCTCATTAATTGGTGAGTTAATGAATTGAGAGCCTGGAAGGCAAGGGTCGCCCAGCCGAGTGAGTGTTAAGTATCAGCTCTGATTTATGGGTGCAGACAATGTCCTGTCTTCTGAGAAGGCAGAGGACAGAGGCCTTCTATTTCAGCCATCCAAACCCTGAAAGACGACAGAGCAAGATCCCCTGGGTAAGCCCTGCTCCGGTGGCTGACTTGACTAGATGCGGCAGGAGGGAGCTGGACGGGCTTGTGGTAGAAGCTTACTCAGCTTCCTCTTCTGTGAGATGGAAGGTGGGTTGGGAAAAGTGCCCCAAGACCCTTCAAACTGTCACATTTTGTGCATTAAAGGTGTGTCCCCATTGCTAGGATGGTCTGGAACATCTTCCCAACCTTGCCTTTTTAGCTGTCTCAAGAAGGACCATGAAATTCCTCCTAAACCATCTATATATTTTTTTCTGCTTTTTCCCCCCAAACGCCCCCAGTACATAGTTGCATATTTCAGTTGTGGGTCCTTCTAGTTGCGGCATGTGGGACACTGCCTCAGCGTGGCCTGATGAGTGGTGCCGTGTCTGCACCCAGGATCTGAACCGGTGAAACCCTGGGCCACCAAAGTGGAGCGCGGGAACTTAACCACTCGGCCAGGGGGTCGGCCCCAACCATCTATATTTTTAGGTTCACTTTGATATATGCTATGACACACCTTGGGACTGGGGGATCAGAAATGGTGTACATGGAATCAAATGGCCTTCCAGCACCCCAGAGTTGCAGTCCTGGCCTGGGAAATGCCCAACTCCTGGCCAGAGAGGCATTGCCTGGGGACGTGTTGGCCACCGACCTCTCTGTGCTCAAATAAGAGACCCCGTTCTGACCTTTGTCCCCCGACCCGTGGCTGGCCCAAGTCAGATTTATGAAGCAGACGGTCCTGGTGCTAGACAATTCCTCCTAGCACCCACGCAGGCCCCTCATCGCAGGGGCACCCCCTTCCCAGGAAGGAGGCTGCACTGCTGACTTCTTCCTCTGGCTCACCCCTACAAGTAAAACTTACCTATCATGGCTGGGCTCTCTGCTGGGAGTGGTCAGAGAAAAAAGGAATGTGCACCATCCACCCTAGCAGGTCTATCGCATTAATACGTGAGCCCCCAGTGTCTGATGTCCTGTCAATTCAAGGTCCATCAATGCTTACTCACCAAAGGGGAGGTTGTTTCCAGGTGTAGGTGAAATGCGGGTGTGCCTTTCAGAGTGTACCCCAAATCACACCTGCCACAGGAATGGCAGAGAATGGTCACCTATTCTGGTTCAGCATGCCCTTGAGTGTGTCTTTAAGCCCTTTATTATTTTTTTCTTTTTTTGACATTAAAAGGACAACTGCTTATCGTTTCGCCTTATTTCCAAGTTTTAGAGCTTAACAAGCTTGAATGTGTCCTAGTTACTCATTTAATCACTTAACAAATATTGCTTGAGCACTTACTGTCAGACGTTGTGCTGGGGGCTGGGTAGATGATGGGGAACAAGATAGAAGCCTATCCTTCTAGAATCTTACTGACTAGTGAGTGATAAGGACATGTAAACAGGAAATTGAGAAGTAGTTTGATGTGTCTTAAAATACAGCAATTGTGGGAAAATGAGTCCGTACATAGGAGAGATTCCTTTTATAGCACCGCTCTTAGGGATTTTCTGAAGAAGTGGCACCACCTAAAGGATACACTGAAGCCAGTTGGGAAAGGAGAGTGGAGGAGGAGCCGGGTATAGGGGCTGAAAGGCCATTTCAGGAAAAGAGAATAAAAGGAGCTGGAAAGGGTCATTTGTGCATGATGATTGGGACGTACCGTGGGGTGACTGAGGGATGGACAGGTGTGGTGGGTGTTGTAGGGAGGTGGGGGGCTGTAAAGAGACGGTGCAGAGGTCAGTCACGGAGAGGGTGGTAGAGGGTCTTACAGAATTCAGATTTCATCCTTGGGGCAATGAGAATTTTTTTTTTTTTTTTTTGAGGAAGATTAGCCCCGTGCTAACTGCCAATCCTCCTCTTTTTGCTGAGGAAGACTGGCCCTGAGCTAACATCCATGCCCATCTTCCTCTACTTTATACATGGGACGCCTACCACAGCATGACGTGCCAAGCGGTGCCACATTGGTACCCGGGATCCAAACTGGCGAACACCGGGCCGTGGAGAAGTGGATCATGCGAACTTAACCGCTGCACCACTGGGCCAGCACCGGGGCACTGAGAACTTAAGCATTTTTAGCAGAGTAGACAACATGATCTGACTTGCATTTTAGGAAATCCTTTTTGGTAGCAGTTTAGAGAGTAGATTCGGGAAGAGGGAGGAAGAGAGTGTGGCAAATGAGCCAAAGAATCAGGAGGGTATTGCAATAATTCACGTGAAAGATGGTAGTCTAGTCCTTTAAATTAGAGTATAAATAAATAAAAATATATGTACATATGCACACATGTATGTCCACTTTTCTCCTTATACAAGTAAGACATTTTCATTATAAAATTTTCAAATGGTACATAAATAACGAAGATATAAGTCCTCACTTTCTATTCAGTTGTATTTGAGGTCTTTTCTACGAATATACACACACGTGCAGATCCCTACATATGTGGGTGTATGTAAAAGTTAATGAAATGTTGGAAGTATGTATTTTGCAATTGCTTTTTTCCAATTGAAACTATATTTTAGACATTTAAAAAATACCAATGCATAAAAACCTACTTCATTCTTTTTAATGGCTTCATATATATGGTTATACCTCATGCTTACATTGGCCCTCTATGAGTGGACATTTGGGGTGGTTTCCAGTTTTACACTCTTGTAAATGACACCGTAGTGAACATCCTTATACCTCTGTCTCTCTGCCCTCGGGAAGAGTATCTTTAGAATAAATTCCTGGAAGTGGAATTGCTGGGTTGAAGGGCGTGAGAGTTTTGCATTTTAATAGTTATTTCCAGGTTGTCATCCAGAAAGCCACTTACTGTCCCATCAGTGGAGTACTGGAGCACACTGCGTGCACTCTCTCTGTCTGGTCGTGAGTCTGCCCCTGATATATCAGGGTGGGTGGCTGGGCAGGTGTCCCCTTACGTGGTCCCCAGGCACTTCTCCTCCTTGTCCACTCCCATTACTGAAGTGCTGTGGCTCTTGGCCGGGGTGCGGGTGCAGCTGCGGGCTCTGACATCATGCCTCTAGGACGTCCAGGGGTGGAGGGCAGAGAGGGCCCTCCGCACATAATCCTCTTGTCTTTCTCTTTAGTCTTCCCTTCTAAGGACCCCCTTAGGTAGTAAGTGTTTAACACATCCATTACAGAGGCAACTGACCTGTGTTGAATCACAGCTTTTCTACTCACCAGCTGTAAGGAGGGGACCTTAGGCAAATCACAAGCCATCTGAGCTTCAATTTCATTATGTTCAGTGGAGATAATAGTGTCTGGCATGCAGGCTTACTGTGGGATCAGATGAGGTGATGTTTGAGTCTGTGTCTGATAATTCCAGTATCTCCAGTTTTTGTGGGTCTCTTTCTGTTGTCATTGTTGCTGTTGGTTTTCAACCATGGGATCTTATTTACCTGTGTGCCTAGTTATCTCTAACTGCATGTTGGATGTTGTAGTTTAAAAATTATTTGCGGGAAAAATTTGAGGCCTAGGATGATAAAGGATTCCCATTGCTTCTGTCATATGCCTGGAAACACTACCGGTCTAGGCTGACCTTAATCCAAATTCAAGTCGCAGCTTCCCTGGACCTTGAGCTCTTTCCCCCAGCCCAAAAGCCATTAAAAGTGAAACCCAGTTTTCCAACTCTTTCTTCAGAACACCTGAGGACAAAACCATCTGAATTTACCTCCCTAGATCCACCTCGTCTGTGTTTTGTCTGGTTTGATGTTTTTAAGTAAGAAACTGTCTTTTCATCCAGCGTTTTCAGTTGTCCCACGTGGGAAGGTTGGTCTGGTTTGCGTGGTCCGCCTCTGAGGGAGGCAGAGTGCCCACTGGAGGATCTCAATGTTCAAGGCATTTAGCACATTGTCTTTTTGTAGCTGCTGTCGTCTGCAAAACTCTGGTGTGTGTTGAAAGCACAAGAAATTAAAGTTTGTTAGATTCATAATGATGCAGGACAGAGGCTTTCTGTAGCCAACTCAGAGCCACGGCGAGGACAGGAAGTCCCCTGTACCCTGCTAGGATCCCTCCATGTTCCGAAGCTCCTCCCATTTCACCCATGATTACTTCTGCGATAACAGCCTTTTAACATCTAAGTCAGATCCTGTTCCTCCTCTTTAAAAAGCTCCGGTGACTCCCGTCTCACTCAGAATAAAAGGCAAAGTCCTCACAGCCCTTATGGGACCTGACGGCCTGTCATCTCTCTGACTATCACCTCCCCCTTGTTCACCCTGCTCCAACCACACTGACCTCCTCGAGGCTCCCTCATTAGGGTGACCAACTCGTCCGAGTTTTAAAACTGAAAGTCCTCTCAGTTCAGGGGGGGCAAACGGGAAGAGTAGGTCACCTTAGCTCGAGCAAAGATATGTGCCCACCTCAGGGCCTTTGCATTTGCTGTTTTCTCAGCCTGAGATGCTCCTCCCCAGATACCTGCAGGGCTAGCTCCCTCACATCGTTCCAGTCTCTGCTCAAAATCACCTTCCTCGGAGAGGGAGTCTTTAAAGTAATCTCTGTGTGCCTGTGTGGGAGCCTGTGCAGGAGGCTCTCAAGCACCAGCATCCACTAGAAAGCCAAGACAGGCTAAGACCCCGCAGCTGCCCTGCCTAGAAACTGCCCCTGCATCCTAGGCTAGGGGAAAAGCAGGGGACGTGGCCTCTGTGGGCCAACAGGGAGACAAGACCTGTCCCAGGTTTCTAACCATCGGGATCGGTGTTCCAACAATGGGCTGGATATTTTGAAATCCCAGCTGTCCTGGATGTCTGGCCGGTCTTTTCTGTGGTTGGGAGCCTGGCCCAGAAGCCTTTGTTCCTTGAACAGACTTGGCCCTCGAGAGGGCCCAGCCTTTCAGTCTGTCTGGCCAGGTTTAAAAGTCTGCCCTGGCCAGCGGCCGGCAGTGAAACTGGAATGTGGCCATCCTGCCACGGCCACAGACAGCCCTAGGGATGCAGGCCTTCATTGCCTCCTCGCCCCCCACCACGGACGGGAAAACCCTGGCACCCCAGCCGACAGAGTGCCTGGGTTTAGCCAGGGTCTCAGCTCCTCCCAGGGCATTGGCCAGATTGACCCCAGGCTCGGTGTCTGGGCCTGTGGGCTGTCCTCTAAGCTGGGGTCCTGCTTGGAGGCCAGGGAGCCTCGCCACCTTTACCTTCGAGGATGAAGCAGAGACCAGCTGGACCAAGCCTTGAGGTATTTGGAAGTCGGCCCCGGCAAGAGACACTTGATTGTGAACTGATCCAAGTTCAAGTCAACAAGCACTCCCCTGGCACGGCTCTGGGCCGGCCTGGGCCTGGGCTCTGCGTTCTGGGGAGAGTGAAACCAGGAGCTGTCCTCAGGGGCTCCCAGTCGAGATGGAGCATAGACTCCATCATTTCAGGGTGATCACCTGCAGCAGAGGCAGGACCAGAGGGCAGCCCAGCGGCTGGGGGACGGCACCATCGATCTGCCCGGGAGCCACGAGTTGGGGCCGGTCCGGAAGAGTCTGATGGCCATGCCAGGGAGGATGGCCTTGCTTTACAGGTAGTGGGGAGCAGGTTTTTAATCAAAGCAGTGACATTTTCAGATTTGCATTCTATTCTTGTTGTTGTGATTGTAAGCCGTTGTCCACTGAGCCCCCACCAAGAGGAGACCCTGAGTGCGAAGGCCGCTTTTCTGGATTAAGTCATTTAATCCCCACAGCAACCCTGTACATGGAGGTTGCACTGAGTACCTCCACTGTACAGATGAGGGAACTGAGGCCCAGAGAGGCCAAGCAACTTGTCCAAGTGACACAGCCGGCAGGAGCTGGAACTGGGATCTGAACCTGGATAGCCAGGCTGCATTCGGGAGCCTGGCTTGGAGTGGGCAGAAGGGAGGCAGGGGGCCCAGACAGGAGGGTGGGAGCCTGAGCCTGGGCCAGGGCATTCTAGAGGCAGAGCTTAGAATGGCGTGGGCAGCTGGTCCATGGCCAGCCCGCCCCAGGCTATGCTTGTTCCCAGGCTGCAGTGGGTGGATGGGTGGGTGACAAGGGTCAGGCCAGATGCTGGACAGTGACTGGACCTCCCACCCCATCACCTCAGGGGAGGCGCCTGGGTCTGAGGGGCCTGTTGTTTGGCTGTCCCCCCCACACTCAGGGGAGCCCAGGGAGGGACCCACTTTCCTCAAGGCCTGTGGCCAGTGAGCTCAAAGGTCAAGGAGGCTTGTCCAAGCTAGAAGGCATCCCAGAGCCCCAAACGGGGGCACTTTGGGAAGGGAGGAGCCCAGGACTCCCTGGGATGGACCCACCTGAGCTCCGGTGACTCAGCTCAGGGCACTGATCAGCGAGGGGCAGGAAAGGCCCTTGACCAGACTCTGGCAGCACGTGAAACTTGAATATCTTGGCCATGGAGGGAGCAGCAGGTGGCGTGGAAGATGGTGGGGAGACTCTGGTGACAGCGCCCCACCGTGTGAATCCCAGCCCCCACCCACCTCCTGGCTGACCTGGGCAGGCCTCTAGACCCCTCTGAGCCTCAGCTTTCTGCTCTGTAAAATGGGCTGATAGTAACACGACAACAGGATCACTAGGCAGATTAAAGGAGATCCACCTTGAAGGCTTTTGCTCCAGGCCTGGCGCAAAGGGGGATTTGGCAGATCTTAGTGTCCCTACTGTGTGCCCAGCCAGGCACTGGAGAAAGATGACTGAGACAGGGTCCCAGGCCAAGCAGGAACCTCCGCTTCTGAGGGAGCACTCGAGGTGGGGGGGTTCACGTCAGAGTGCCTGCATGAGAACAGCACAGACTGTGGCCCTGGCACAGGGCTTCCTGCCAGCAGAACTCTCTCCCCAGGCCATGGTGACAGCTCACATGTGTTCACACCTGTGAGCACTGGGGCAGACCGGCTGTCGGCGGCTCTGGGGACCCTGTCCTGGGCCTTGGTGTGCCTAGACAACATCTTGTGTGTCTCAGTCCCAGCCCCTGGGGCCCCTGAGGGTTAGAGAAGGGCTGTGTAGGGGTCGCCACTCAGCCCCCTCCTGGCATGGTGAGTGCAGCCTGCTCTGGTGGGCAGTGGGCCACAGTAGCCGTGGGCTGTAAGAGGCGTCTGGGGAGAGGGTGCGGGGCTGGGGCCTGGTTGAGGCTAAGGGCCGGGCTGGATTGCAGCCAGGTGGCTGCAGCCCAGGTTTCCACCAGCACCTTCCAAACTGATGGACCCGCAGCCGGCCGAGGCTCCAGACCCACATGTTCAGTGTTTGGAATGGTTTACTCTGCAGTGGAGGGTCTGTGCCGTCCATGCCAGGTCCTACTATTCACCCCTTCTGCAGGTGCCAGGCTGGGCGCACTGCCTGCTGGCTGGGGGTTGGCTTCCACCCCATCCCAGCCCCCCAACAGGAGCCACTACTGAGCATTGGTCCTGGAGGGTCCTCGGCCTGTGCTTCTGGCCAGTGGGGGCAGATTCTTCTCTTTCCTGAGGTTCTGAAGGTCCGGTGAGGGGATCAGTGGGACGCATCTCCTCTCAGGCCTGGCCGACGGGGCAGAGAGACAGGAAAGCTGGAGGGCTAGGAGGCGTCTGGTGCCTGCCCCACCAGGTTATATAACGGGCCTCTGGCTGGCTGGCAGGACTTAATTCCTAATAGGCCCTGCAGCCCGACCTGGGAGCACTTAAGTACAGCACAGGCCGCTTCTCACGCAAGCTGGGCGCCTGGCACTGGGCACAGCACGTCAGAGCCCTTTCTGTTCCTGGCCCCCCCACCCCCAACACACACGTAGCTGGGCTCTCCTGGGCTGCCGTGGAGGTCCAGACAGGCCTCCTCAAACACTGGAAGGAAGAGGAAGGGATTTGGTCACCTGCTCCTGAAGGGGACCACAGAGGGCCATAGAGGACCTTGCCTGGGGAGAGGGAGGGACCGGCCCCCTTGGCAGAATGCAGGGACCCCCTCAAGGCTTCATTCTCATGGGGCAAGCACTTGCTTTCTGCCAGACTCCCGGCTTAGCCCCAGGTGAGCAGGATTGTGGAGACGATACAGTGGTGGCGGGGGCGGGGGGGGTCTCTCTCCTGGGCCCATTTCACAGATATGGAATCTGAGGCTTCAGGAATTCTGCCAGAGGCTGCCCTGCTAGTGAGGCAGAGGCAGGACCCTGAACCAGTCCCACCCCTTTAGGTGCTGCCTTCAGGGGCCACAGGGCCCAGTACGGGGGGACAGGGGTCAGCCAGGAGGCTGAGAGGGAAGGGGCATCTAGGGGGCCCAGGGACCTCCAGTCTGTGAGCTCAGGCAGGGAAGGTACCCCCAGGGTCAAGATCTCTGTTGGCTGTGGCTTGCTGGGAGGCGGCTGGCGTGGGGGTTGATGGCTGGTTCAGGCCACCTGCCCCTCTTCCTCTTTCAGCCCCTTACTCAGCAGCCTCTCTGGCTCCTGCTCCGGCCTCACGAGGCACTTCCGCTCCCAAGGAAACAGCTGTGGTTTGCAGAGGGCTCGACCCCCTCCCCACATCCAAGGCCATTGCCAGGCACTGGATGAAAGAGCCCCGGGTCTCCAGCTTGCCATCCCTCTGCCTGTCCTGGCCCTGGCCCCAGGCCAGTGGGAGCTGATGGAGGAGAGGACAAGAGGCATACCTCTGGGGTCTACCTGCCCAGGACAAGACTCTCAGCCCCGAGGAGCCAGTCCAAGAGGAAGGCACAAACCATTGGTCTCCTTGCTGTCGTTGGATCTCCCTGTCCAGGGGACATGAGGTTCCAGCAGGAGTAAGGCACAAGTCGTGGGCTTGGGGCTGTAGGAGGTTAGGCTTCCAGCTCGGGGCCACCCTGCCTCCCTCAGGGCCTCAGGCTGCCCATCTGTACACTGTGGTGACTGCAAGTCATGTCACTGAGGTCTGGGCAGTGTGGTCCAGTGGTGAGAGCACAGCTCTGGGCTTCTGACCCTAGCTCGCCCCTTCTTGTCTGTGGGGCCTTGGGCAAGTTGCTGCCCCCTGGCCTCAGCTTCTCCGTCCCTGTGGCAGGGATAACAGTACCTGCCTCATGGGGCTGACATGAGGATTAAAGGAGATAACGTGAACAGAATGGGGCTCAGCACGGCATCTGGCCCATGGGAAGTGTGGCTGTCATCACTCAGTGCCCGCCTGAGGCTGGGGACACAGCAGCATGCAGGACAGACGTGCCCCACCCCAGCTGTCCCAGGAACCATGAGAAGTCCCCCCATGTTTATGAGCAGCATCACTAGTCTGGTTTCCTGGTTTCCCCCAGACCCAGTAAAAGGCTCAGGTGTGTCTACCTGCCTTTGACCCCAGCTGCCTTGTAGTGGAGGGGCTGGTGTGGTGCCCTGGAGGACTGTGGGGGCCCTTTCCCCAGCCTGGGTGGGCCTGTCTTGCCCCCGAGGGCTGCCTCATGCCCTCCTGCACGGGGAGGATGGAGGCGAGGCAGTGGGTGGGGGCCTCTGGCCTGGACAGAAGGAGTGTGGGCGACTCTCTGGGGGAGCCAGAGGAGGACATCCGGGCAGCAGGATGGGCACGAGCCAAGGCAGGGAGGTGGGAAGCAGCAGGCACATTTGGGGACAGAGAGAACTTTGGGGATGAGGCTGCCGTGTGCCCTGGAAAGTGGAAGAGTGAGGAGGGCCCCGGGTCCCGAGGGGGTCTGCACAGATGAGTGCGTGCAGGAAGGTGGGGGGCTCCTGTGTTCACCCCAAAGCCTGGCACAGGAAGAAATCTTTGCCTCCTCCACAGGCAGGGGTTGTTCTGAAATCATAACCAAGTGTGGCCCCCACCAGGCCTGAATGTAGAGGAGTCTGGGCTGGGTAGCTGCTCCAGGACCACCCCCGACTCTGTAGCCCTGGTCTCTGCTTGGTGGGCACTGAGACTGGCCATGGCTGCCGAGGACGGATCGTCTCATTCCCTGAGCTCAGTCTGACACCCCTACGCTGGCCACTTTCCTGTGAACATGAGCTGGGGTGCCCCCAACCTCCTGTGGGCCCAGGCCACGTGCGTGCTGATAATCAAGGACCAAGGGCCCTGCATTTGTTCATCCCTGGCCCTGTGCCGGAGGAGGAGGAGGAGGAGGAAGAGGAGGAGAAGGAGGGTGGGCGGGCAGGCAGGCATATGGTTTGAATTACTTGAGCCGCCTCTTGGCACCTTGGCCCTCAGCTGGGGGTGTGCAGGCTGCCTGGACGGCCACCCTCCCACCCGCCACAGCCCTGTGGTGACCCCACCCTCCCCCCCGGAAAGCAGAGCCTTCTGTTGCCAGCCCTCTCGCCTGGGCCTCTGCCTCTCTGTTGCCAGGCGTCTGGTCTAGTGGGTGGCTGGCTCTGCCCTGGCTCTGCTCTGAGCAACCCCCCAGCCCCCCACCCCCTGCCAGAGCTAGCTCCTTCAAGTCCCTGGCAGGCCAGGGCGGGGCGTGGTGGGTAGGGGGGGTGGAGCATGGCAGGGTCAGACAGAGGAGGCTCGGCAACATGGCAGAGGCTGGTTGGGATGCTCAGCACGGTCTTCCCCTGTCCATCTGGATCTCCTCAGGGCCCCCCCACTGCCCTCTGACTGCCAAGCCTTCTCCCCCAGGTGGCTGTCCAGGCCCCCAAGTTGGCTTTGAAGCCAGACAGTCCTGGGTTCAAATCCAAGTTCTGCTCCATATTAGCTGAGCCCCAGCCGTGTTCTCATCAGTGCTCTGGGCACAATCTCCCCTCCGCGGGGAGAACCAAAACTCTCAGGTAGGTACAGCTTTCCTGGATGTGAGGGCAGAGGCCTCTCTACCGGAGGGTGGCCATAGGTCTTCACTTTTTATTTATTTTCTAACTAGATAAAAATTTGCAATTTTTACAAAGCTCCAAAATAAATTGACCAGTGACTTCCATTTTCTGTGTAGCTGGTTTTTATCCTTCTCATGGTCCTTTTTGTGGGTGGCTCTGCACCCCACAACTCCTTCACCCCTCCAGCCTTTGTGACCTTCCCACCACCCCCTCCTCACCTGTGTCCCCCGGGCAGGGGGCAGGGCAGCTCCGTGATGATGCTGGAGGCTCTTTGCACGAGTTCGGCCCGCCCAGGGCTCCATGCAGGGCACTGCCACTGGTGTGGATGACACAGCCCCAGGAGGGAGGCAGGAGTGGGTGGGCAGCCTGGTGAAGTGTGGCCAGCCCAGAGAGGGGAGAAACCCTTGGTGAGAGCCCAGAGGGCAGATTCTGGGCCTCACTGGCAGCCTGAAGGTAAGGCCTGGCCAGCAGCTCCTGCCTCCTGACCCCTGGAGGCCTCCTCAAGGCCTTGGCTCAGCGGAGCTGGGAGACACGCCTTGGGCTTCCCGGGGAGGGGCTCAGTTAGGCAGCTGAAAGCAGCTCCCAGGGTTATCCCATGGCACCCCCACGGGTGGCTCTACTTCTCATTGAGAAATCCTCCAGGGCCTAGCTGGGGCTGGGGGCTGGGGTCAGAGGTCAGGGGTAGGGGGCTGGAATTGCTCCTGGGGCAGCACATTTTTCTCCTCTGAAAACTTATCCTAGCAAAGAGACCATGGAACAATTGCACTCTTTTCCGAGCTTCTGTCGTCCCCAGACGGCTGGCCTATCCCCTCGGTGGGGGCTCCGAGGGGGCCGGGAAGTTGAAATTTGTAAAATGTCTGTAGGAGGGGAAGAAAGGCGCTTTGTGTGGGGCCGGGGCCCTGGCCATTGGTCAGCTCCTAGGCCCCCAGCCGCTCCCAGAATGCTCCCCTCCCCAGGGAGGGCCGTGCTTGGCTTACAGGCCGGAGGCCAGCCCCAGGGTCCCTGCAGCCCCTCTGCAGCCCCTGCACTCACTGCATCCAGGCCTCGGGGACCCTAGTCCCCGGGGCCGCCCAGCCTCTGAGGGCACGGGCCTGGTGGGGAGGCCTCCCCGGGCCCAGCATGTTTCTCTACTGGAAGAAGCGGGGCGCCTACGAGCTGGAGGCCCTGCCCGGCGCCCTGGCCGAGCTAGAGCTGGGGGCCGTCGAGCGCTTCTCCTGGAGCTCCACCCTGGACATCATCCAGGACCTTGGGGGTAGGTGTGGGCCCACTGTCCTGGGAGAGCTTTCAGGAGGCTCTGGCGCCTGGTCTACCTGGCCACCTCTCTCTGGCTAGAGCCTGTGGCCCACTCACCACACACATCCTACTGTCGGTCACTTACTTGACAGTAATGTTGGGGCCAGAGCCCCTCCTGAGAGCCACTGCTGGTGGAGGAGAGACACCTGAGCGTGAGGACCCTGGGGGTGCAGGGGCAGCAAGGGCAGGCCGAGGAGCTTCTCCTTCCTGGGGGCTTGCTTGGCTGGGCAGCGTGGGCCCTGCAGCTGGCGTGGAGCAGGGCAGATAGGGCTGGGGCAGCACTGCCTGGCGCTGGCCTTCAGGCCTGGCTCTGACTCTGTCTTCTACCTCCAAGATCAGGGCCATGTGCCATGTGGTGGGATGAGTCCTTCTGGAATGTTCATGTTCAAGGCCCCAGGACATGTGTCATTTCTCCTATTATCACACTGCAGACGAGGAAACGGCAGCACAGAGAGATGAAGCCCTCGAGAGGCAGTATGGGCAGTGGGGACACCAAGCTGAGCCCCAGGCCTGTGTTGGAATGCCGACCTGACCATTTCCCCAATGGGAGACGTCGGGAGAGCCGTGTCAAGGGACTAAGGAAGACACTGACCTCAGTCGTGGGGTGGCTGAGAGGACTAAATGGGGTGACACACATGGAGCACTTCAAACAGCACATGGCACAGAGCAAGGGCACAATCATGCTGCTGTCCTTACTGCCATTATTTTATTGTAGCTCCACTAACCATCAGCCCAGCAGAGCATTCAGCCTGGGGCTGGTGACTCGACTCTGTCAGGTCATTTCGGTGCCAGTGGTAGAAGCCCAGGTCTGGCCTGCAGGAGCTGGGCAGGGCGCAGAATCTGGGCCTCGGTTCTCTACTTGCCTCATCTTGGGCCTCAGGCACTGTCCTCCCGCAGGCCCCGGGCCAGAGGGGTAGAAAGTGACTGGTAGGCCTGGGGTCCACCACGGAAGGCGACCACATGGGGCACGGGTTCCACAAAGAGTGATGGGAAATGCTGCTCCCAGAAAATAGATGCCTGGTGGGCATAAATCACAGGTGTCCCGAATGTGAGGAACCCTCTTCTGCTTCCTGTCCCACTGGCCAAAGTGGACTGGGGAATGTGGCTGCTTGGAGGGGAGGGGTGGGCACAGAGCCCACCTGGGCCCCAGGGGCACCTGACACCTTCAGAGGTGTGTGCAGGAGGCTGAGAGGCAGGACTGAGAGGAGGAGCCTGTGATGCGGGGCAGATTGTGGAGCGGGGGAGGCAGCAGGAGGGCACGGGGCAGGCTGCGTGTGGTTGGGGGCCAGCCTGGGGGAAAGCTCCTCTCCTCCTTCAGCAGATCCCTGTTCTGGAGCCAGAGGATGGGCTAGGGGGAGTGGGCCTGGGGGGCAGGCTGTGGGAGTCCTGTCTACTTGTACTGCTTCACCTGGCAGGTTCCTGTGACCAAGGTCCTGACAGGGCCAGAGATTGGCCTGAGGTCGTTTAGTCAGTCCCAGCCACAACCAGGGATGGCCAGCAGGGGCTGTGGTCCCCGTCCCTAATCTATTCTCTACATCTCTGTCATCGAGAGGAGTCCAAGCTTTGCTGCCGCTGGGCCCCCTGCCCGGGATGCCCTCACCACTCGGGGTGGCTCTGGAGCAACTTCTGTGAATCCCACCCACCCCGCTGCCTTCCCCAGGCAGGGCAGTCCCTCCTACCTCTGGGATTCCGCAACCACTCCACGGTGACCATCTGCTTCCGAAAGCTCGGGGGCCCCACGGCTAGCATTTAGAGGAGACTTACTCAGTGCCAATCCTTTATAAGGCCTTGGCTCCTGGCATCTTCATGCCCACCCTTCGAGTCAGGGACATTTCTTGGTGTCTCCTTTCTCTGGAAGGGAAGGCAAGGCTCAACGGGGTGAGTGATGGTACCCATACACACAACTCCCACTCTCAGCCTCAGAGCCACAGGACAAGGCCCTGCTCATCTGCATGTCCCTGTGCCCTCTCTAGCCCGGCTAGGGGACAGCCTCCAGCACATGGTGTGTGAGCAGATCTTGGGGGTGGGCTGAGGCAGGCTGGATGAGTGAGCTGGGCACACAGCTGTCTGTGTGGGCTCTGTCCTCTGCAGCTAGCCGGCCCCTGGCCTGGGCCCATCAAGGGTGGGTGGTGAGCCCTGGCGCCAGCCCAGCCCCATGATGGGGGTGGGGCTCGTGCATGGAGCGTGACTGTCCTGAATTGGAATCTCAAACCCATTTCTGCAGCCCTGCTCCTGTTCCTCCCTCGGCCACTCTCGGTTCCTCCAAGGAGCCTCAGGAGGAAGGCCGTGGTGGGCAAATGGGCAGGTGCCCCCAGCAGCCTCAGCCAGAGGAAGTGGCTGGCGTAATCCAGGCCTGTGTGCAGGAACTGTGGACAGTTTCTGCGGCCCCAGGAAGGGATTCTGAGTGTGTCCTCCTGCCTCTTCTTACTGAGCCTGAGAGGTGTGGACAGGCAGGGCAATGGTTGGGGTCTTTAGGCCCCAGGGGGCAACATCAGTGACGGTTCTGGGCAGCAGGCAGGGACAGCGTCAGAGGCTATGGTCCCTGCTCTTTCCTCCAGCTGGGTTCCCACTTGACTGCCCTACCCCCAAAATGCCCCAGCGGGCTTTGGGAAGGGGACCACATTTTTTTCCTAGGCCACCTGTGATGCTCTGACCAGTGTCCGGAGTAGGGAGTGGCAGATGGTTCCTGGGGCCAGCAGCCATTTGCCCAGGACATGCGCCTCTGGCTGTTGGCCAGGTATGGGCCAAATCTTGCCCTTCCGCAGGCTACCCTGGTGAGGGGGGTCCAGCCCAGCACCGCCTGTGGCAGCTGCCCCAGCATGAACAGGCTCCCAGGAGCACTGGCTTCGCGTAGGAGGGGGCATTCAAGGCCACAGCTGCTTCCTGGGAGGGGCAGCCTTTGCATGGTCAGGCCTGGAGTTGGGAGGTGGTGGGCAGAGAGGCCCTGCCTTCTTGGGGCAGAAGGGTTCAGTGGACTGGGGTCACAGGGAGGGGCTCCTCCAAGAAATGAGAACAAGGGTGGTTTCTTGCGTTAGCCTGGGGCCAACTGGGAAAGGGGGCACTTATGTGATGATGGGGGGATCAACTCTTGTGTGCCAGCCACCTAACTGTGCCAGGAACCATGGGGGCACTTGGGAGCAGTGTACCTAATGGTTAGGAGCACAAACTTGGAGTCTTATGGACCTAAGCTCAAGTCCCAGCCTCATCACTCACTAGCTGCATGAACTTGGGCAAGTCTCCCAACCCTCTGAGCCTCAGTTTCCTCATCTGTAAAGAGGGCACAATGATTTTGCCACCCTCTCGATTGTTTAGAACAGTGCTATCCAATAGAACTGTCACCATGAACATTTTCTAGAAGCCACATTAAAAAACAAAACTAAAAATAAGCAAGCAAATAAAATTAATTTTAATAATGTAACCCAATATATTCCAAACATTATCATTTCAACATGTAATCAATACGAAAAATCATCAATGAGATTTCACATTCTTTTTTCACAAAGTCTTCCAAATTTGGCACATATTTTACACCTCTAGCACATCTCAGTTTGGACTGGTCCCGCTGCATGTGCTCAGTAGCTGTCTTTTGGGGTTAGATGATGGGGCTTAGATGGTGAAATGAGACCATGTGTGGAAACCAAAGAGTGCTCAGCTGAGGAGGACAGAGCAGTGGTTATCGGCAGTTCCCGAAGCCATCAAGAGGGGAAGACAGGTCAAAAGTAATAGGTCATTTCAAAGGCCCGTCCCAGGACAGTGGGATCAAGGAGGGAGAGATTCATCTGGAATTTGGATATGTTGAGATAGGGAGGGCTTCCAGAAGGTAGCCGCATTTGACTTGGGCCTTGGAGAGCGAGCAGGATGTCAGTAGACAGCGATGGGGAGGAGGTAGCAGGGGGCTGAGGGACAGAACCAGGGAGGTCTGGGCTGGGGTCAGAAGCTCAGTTCTCTCCCCAGGGGAGCCCGCGAGTAACTGATTGAGGGGGCTGGTGTGAGGCGATAGAGAGTGGTGGGGACTGCGGAGGCTGGAAGGGTGTGTGCCAGTCTAAAGCAGACACATCTTAGGACCTGGAGCCATCAGGCATACAGGTCCAGAGCTGCCAGGCTCCTCTGGTTTGTCCATAGAAAACCAGAAATCTGGTTTTTTATGTGAAATCTGACTTTTCAAAGTTGGCAACCAATTCAAATTCTTTTGAAGCACTGTGCTCAGCCAAACAAAACATGTCTGCCGGCCGGCTTCTGCCCAGGCGCCCTGTCGGCCAGTTGTGGTAGAGATCGTGTTGGGGGAGAACCAAAAGCGGCATCCTGTGACTAAGATAGAGGGTGTGGGGAGAGCTGGAGTGTGGGTTTGTCTGCCTGGCTGAGGGGCCCTGGCTTTCTCCAGGACAGTGGGAGCTGGAGGAGCCAGGAGGGCAGCTGGGCTGTTTCAGACCCAGGGAGACAGCCTCTGGCACCCTAAGCGGGGGCAAGTTCAGGGTTCTGGGACATCCTGGGGTCTGGCTAAGGGCCAGCAGCCAGACACCCGCTCAGGTTGACTCAGGTCAGAGGGGCACTGCAGGAGGCAGGGACCCTGGGGGAAGCCAAGGGCAGGCAGCGGAGGCAGGCCCCCGGGAGCTGCCCCACAGTCACAGAGCCAGCTTCTTTCCTCCCTTTCTGCTCTACGGCCCTCTCCGCTGACCAGCTGCTTCTACGGGTCCCCTTGTTCTTGCTCCCCAACAATCTTGGGGCTTTGTACTCACTCAGACTGACTTTCTATGATCTCAGGGTCCCAGGGCCCAACAAAAGTTACCTGTTTCAATTTGAATTCTCAAGAGAGTGAATCTAACTGAATGGGTTACGCTAGGTGGCCACCTCTGGCCCAAGCAACTATGTCTGGGGTTCAATATCACCCGATACATCACGTGCTCCTGATCAGGCCCATGCTTTCCACAGTACTGTAAATGGGGCTGCCTGCCTAGAGGGGAGCTCATGGCAGGCCTGTGGTGGTGGTGGTGACCTGTCCCCATTCCTGAGCCCTCCGCAGCCCAGAGGTCCCTTTCTGGGCTCTGATTCCTGTGTTTAGAGTGTCCACGGCCCCGTGAGGTTGCAGCTTCAGCATGGAGCACAGAGAAAGCTAGATCCTGGGGGAGTTAGGATCGGGCAGCCTGGAGAGGGGGGGTCTAGAAAGCAGATTGAGCACCTTGAGGGAGCTGAAACCACGGGGGTTGGAGGCCAGAGAGATCAGTCAGGTAGAACCCTGGGGCCTGGAAGAGTCAGGACAAAGAATCCACACGTCCGCAACCCCATGGCCACCGCAGGGGTATCTGGCCCTGCAGTGGCTGTGGCCTGGAGCAGCCACTGAGGCACTTATGAGCTGTGAAGGCAGTTCCGGAACCCCATGGTGGAGGAAGTAGCTGGGAACCTGCAGAATTTAGAGCCAGAACCCAGAAGTCTTAGGGTAAAGGGTGTTAGAACCCGACCCCAGGCCCAGAGTTGCGAGGACCTAGGGACCTGGAGCCATCAGCAGACCTTGTCTGGCTGAGTTGGAGAAGTCCCTGGCAGGGTGCACAGCAAACTCCCCAAAGCTGGCTGAGGGCTCCAGGTCCTCGAGGAAACCCAGACGGCAGAGAGGGTGCTGCTGGGGTTGTGGTGAGAAGAGCCCTGCCTCCCATCCCACCCTCAGGTCAGCTAGCTCCTGGTAGGCAGGGCTGTGCAGGGCCAGCAGGATCGCTGACTCCAGGGACCTCATCAGGGTCCTCATAGGGCCATCGCCCACCTCAGCTGCCCCCTGCCTCCAGGCTAGAGGCAGAACAGGCATCACCAGCCCTTCGGACAGCTGAGGAAGCAGAGATTCCAAGAAGGAAATCAGAACTGTGCAATGTTGTGAACTGAGCGAGGTAGGAGGGGCCTCTGAGTCCTGAGAATTGCTGCAGGCAGGTGCAGGTCCCTTCTCGGAACCCCCAGTTCACACTGCACAAAGGGGAGACCAAGGGACACTGCCGCTGCTTCCTTCTCAGCCCAGAAGCCTCATGACGCCACATGAGCCCTCTGTGCAGATGCTCCCAGGTGCAGCCTCTTCCCCAAGAGCTCCCTCCCCACCACACTGCAGATGTGCTGGCCTCAAAAGGGCCACCCTGCCCGCCAGGCCCACAGAGAGCTCCCCAAGACTTGTCAAAGTCACCCATGGGTACCCAGTGCCCAGCCTGGGGCTTGGCACATGGTGGGCGCTCAGGGGACCCTTGATGTGTGTTTGCTGAGTGAATCCAGAGAACCAGGAAGACCTGGAACCCACCACAGTTCCCTCTGTCAAGAGTCCTTGAGGGGCCAGCCCAGTAGCGCAGCGGTTAAGTTCACACGTCCCACTTTGGAGGGCCGGGGTTTGCCAGTTTGGATCCTGGGTGCGGACGTGGCACTGCTTGGCACACCATGCTGTGGTAGGCGTCCCACATATAAAAAAGTAGAGGAAGATGGGTATGGGTGTTAGCTCAGGGCCAGTCTTCCTCAGCAAAAAGAAGAGGATTGGCAACAGTTAGCTCAGGGCTAATCTTCCTCAAAAGAAAAAGAGCCCTTGAGGTCAGGAACTGGGTTCCGGTCACCTGTCAGTCCCCATGGCCCGCTCACATAAGGGATACACGCAGGAAGGCAGGCACCCTACTTCGGCAGAGAGGCCTCTGGGGAAGGGGCCAGAGAAGGCTTTGGGAGACGGACTGGGGCCCCACTGGAAACTGGATCTTCCATACGTGGGTCTTGTCAACCCAGAGCCTCCTGGCACCAACCTACGGGTGGGATGGGGTCTAAGCAAGCTCAGGAACACTCTGAGTCCCTTGGGGGAGTCTTGGCCACCTCCCCAAGCCTCCATTTCTGTCGTGCAAAGTGTTTTGTAACCATTAAAATGTTGTCCAAGTATCGCGTGATGCCGTTTCATAAAGTACAAGAGCACGCAAAACCAATCGATGCAGTCAGGAGTCAGGACAGCATCTCCTTGGGACAGTGGCTGGCAGCCCCCAAGAGGGGGACTTCTGCAGGAGGCTGGGGGTGCTCTGTTTCTTGGTCTGGGTGCTGGTTATTTTGCAAAAACGTTTTGTGAGCATGAATTGAGCTGTGCACTCATGATAGCTGCACTCTACGTATTTATACTTCCATGAAGTTTCTAAAATGCGGCCCAACACGGAGATGATAACAGCAAAACAGGAGCCACGGAGCCCACTCCTTTTATGGAGCCCGTACCCCTATCCGTGACAGCATTTCTAATGGGGGGGGGGGTGTCTGCTACAGGAGGGAGAGGAAGGGCGCAGGGAGCTGTCCTGCCTGCATTCCTACCTACAGGAAGGCACCATTTCCACGTAGATGGTACCTTTCGGACCAGGCGAAATAACGAATTCTCTAAAATGCCTTTGTTCCCACCTTCCAAGAGATTGAGAAAATGTCTCCTGACCACATCAAAAAGAGAGGTGTTTTCATTTGAGGTGGCTGGGAGGCTGAGGGAGTCGGGGGTGGAGGGAGGGCCTTTGATCACACCCGCGACATTTCAGAAGGGGGCGTCCCGGCGGGGGGCGGGTGTCACCCTCCCGGCAGACGCCCGGCGCGGCTGGGGGCCGGCCCTGCCCAGCGGGGCGCGGGGCGCGGGGCGCGGGGGGCGGGCGCGGGTGCGGAGTCCGGCCCCCGCGGGCGGGGCGCCCTCCGGCTCCTCCCGCCGCCCACCTGCCCCGCCCCGCCTCCCGCCGCCGAGGGTCCGGCGGCCGCGGCGATCCGGCCTCTCTGCGGCCCCGGCCGGCGCCCGCCCCGCCGCCGTCGCGCTCCCCCCGCCGGCCCGCCCGCGTCCCCCGCCGCCGGCGCCTCCTCCATGGGTGAGTGAGGGGCCCCAGCCCGGCCCCGCCGTGCAGGCCCGCGGGCCGGGCCGCCTCCGCGCCGGCTCGGGGAGGGGCGCGGGCGGGGGGCGCGGGGGAGCGGGTGGGGCGCCCACTCCTTTCCTCCGCGGGCGGGGGCTCGGCCTGCCCCCTCCCCTGGCGAAGGCCTGCTCGAGCGGGGAGGTGGACCCCGGCCTCGGAATCAGAGCGGCGGGGGTCCAAACTCTGCCCCCACGTGGGGGCCCGCTTCAGCAGCACCCCTGGCCCTGCATGCCCGCTGGGCAGGCGGCCTCTTTGCCCCTTCGCTGCCCCTCCGCTGCTGCACCCCGGCCCCTAGGAGAGAAGCAGCTTGGAGGGGGCCAGATTCTGGGTAAAAGATGGACAGCGGGTAAGGGAGACCACCCCGGGCCTTTGAGGGGGCGTCCATCCACAGAGGCAGTGATGTGGAGGACAAGGGCAGAAAGCGATCTTACACCCCTGGAGTTCTCCCTCCCCCAGCAGCCCTGCAGGGATCCCCCAAGAAGTCTGGGGCCCCACAAGGTCACTGAGCCACCCCCCTCCCAGGCTTGTGGGGCAGAGGGAGGGAGAAACTTATTTCCAAAGCCATCCTCTCCCCGTGGAATCTGGATAATTTCCCTGGGGAACTGCAACAAGAAAGGGCTCTGCAAACAGATTCCCGTGCAGATAAGTTGGCATTTAGAAGAGAAAGGGACACTGACCTCCTTTGAAGGGAGGATTGCGGAGAGGCCCCACCCATCCTCTGGCGGGGAGGCCAGTGGGGCCCAGGGGAGCCTGGGTGCCCCTGGCTGGCCTGTACCTCCCTGAGCCCCGCCCACTGATAACCCTCTGCTCCTCTCCTCTGCAGATGACCAGAGCCTGGCCGAGGAGAGGGGACTGCGCTGTCAGAACCCCGACTGCATGGACAAAGGGCGGGCGGCGAAGGTAGGGAGGCTATAGGGTCTGGGGGCTGCCAGGAGCAGAGGAGAGGGGGCTCTAACCACTTTCTCTGTCCAGGCACGGATGTCCACCCAGCCCTAATGAGGGTGTAGCAACCCCGCCACAGTGTGGTCTGGGTTCAGGGGTGGGCAGGGCCACAGCGGGGCTGGCTTCCGGGGCAGAGGGCCTGCCCATGACTAAGGAACAGCAGAGTGGGGGGACTTCCGCAAGAGCGGGGGTGCCCCAAAGGCCATTCCTGCACTGTGATCCTTGTAGCCACCCAGCTGGCACCATTTCTTCAGCACTGGGCCACTCTTTGGGCCTCGGGCACGGATGGGGGACATTTTGGGACTTTGTGAGAGTGACTGTGGCCCTGGGGATGACAAAGGGAAGAAGGGACAAACTGGTGTTCGAGTGCCAGGGCTTGGGAGCAGGGAGCAGGGCAAACAAGAGGAATGATGATGAATATTGACAGGGCACTTCTGCCTGTTATGCACTGGGCTCTGTGCCATGCATTCTCTGTGCCTTATGTGCTGCTAGAGGCAGCTCTGCTGGGAAGGCATTGTCACCACGTTTTCCAAATGAAGATCCCAAGGTTCACAGAGGTCCTGTGACTTGGCCGAGGCCACACAGTTCATGAGAGACGGACCTAGGGTTTGAACCCCTCCGAGCACGCATTTGAGTGACAATAGTAATAACTGCCACAACTTACTGTGTCCGGCCCAGGCGCTGAGGACTCACTGTCTCCTCCCTCTGGCCTTCTGAGCTCTGTCCTGTCATTATTCGCATTTATAGAAGAGGACACTGAGGCTTGGAGAGGTGGTGGCTCACCCAAGGACGCGTGGGTAGGCTGTGGCAGAGCTGGGATCTGAACCCACAGCCCAGCTCTGTAGAATGCCAGAGCCTGTGTTCCTAACCACTGTGTAGCTCAGCTCTCGGCTAGCTGCAGAAAATGAAAAATGCCACCTTCCCTCCCCCAGGTCCCCCTCCGCCCTGACACATGCCCCTACATCCTGCACTGGAAGAGCACAGTTAGCAGGAACGTGGAGGACTGTTCTGGGGGCCGGGAGAGGAGGGGGAGGCTTCCAGTTGCCGTGGTCACCGGGCAAGGGGGCGGCTGTGATGTCAGACAGAATCTGCTGGCACGGATGGTGCCTGGCATTGGGGCTCTGGTGTTGGCTGGTTGCCTGTTCACCAGATGGGGGCTTCTGGCAACAAACTGGCCTCAGCTACCCCCAGCATACATCCTGCCAGGGGCCTGCAGAGTCCCAGGGCCCTCTTCTGGGCATCTGCTCCTTGGGCAGGCCCCCAAGCTGCTGCAGGCAGGGACAGGGGTGGGAGGGCCTGGATGGTACAGAAGTGAGGCCTATGAGACGAAAGTTGGTCTCAGAGTGAGTGTGGGCCCTCTGCAGCCTGCAGGTCCTAGCTCCAGCCCGGCCCTGGCCTGCCTGGAACTCAGCATGACTGACATTGGCATCAGCAGCCAGAGGGTCACGCAGCCTGCAGGGGGAGAACCCACACCCTGTCACCTGTGGGACCTACTTTTGGACAAATGGCACAGACTTCGGGGACAAGGATGCCTGAGCGATCAGAGGCAGGAGGGCTAGTCAGGGAGGACATCCTGGAGGTGGCCTCTGGTGGAAGTGAAAATGTGGATAGGCAGAGCAGAAGGTGAGGGTGGTCCAGGAACGGCAAGCTGCCCCAGGCAGAAGTGCAGAGGCAGGAAAGAAGGGGCGGAGGCGGGTCTTGCCGGGGATGAGCTGGCAGGAGCAGAGGGCGAGAGGAGGTGCTTGACGCCCAGATTTAGTGAGAAAGAGGAGCAAAGAGCATCCTTATTGTTGATGATAATAATAACCACCACTGACCGAAGGTGTTTAGGTGCCAGGTGGGGCATTAGGCCTCACGCTTGTCCCACTGAACCCTTGAGAGAACCTTGGGAGAAAAGCATTATTATTCCCACATGACATGGAAGGAAACTGAGGCTCAGAGAGGTGAAAGAACTCGCCCCCATCACACAGCATGACTGGCAAAGCTTGGGTCAGAGCGAGCTCAAAAGCCTTGTTCTTACTGTCCTCTCCAGCCGTGCTAGGAATGGCTAGCAGGATATGACTGGCTTTTTGAAGGAGATGACGTCATTCATTCATTCACCAAATCAGCTGTAAGCATCTGCTGTGCCAGGCCCAGTTCTAGGCCCTGGAGATCTCCAGGAAACAAAGGTCTTGCCCTCCTGGGGCTGACATCCCAGCTCCACTGGGAGGAGGAGGGAAGTGAGCACTTGGGTTTGCCAGACTGGCCTCCGAGGCCGCCCTGGGGAGGGGCCATCTTCCAAAAGGGCTGGACCCTTCCGCTTCTGGGCGCAGCCTTGAGGCTTTGTTAGAGCCTCTCCTGGGTGCTGGGACTTCTGAGATGAATCCGCCGCCTCCCCTCCCCCTGCCCCTGGAGTTCACTCAAGGGGGAGGGGGATAACCAGGATGGGCTTCCTGGAGGAGGTCGCTGGCATCCTGAGGAATGAGGAGGTGTTGAGATGGAGGAAAGCTGAGTGAGCAGGGGGGCATGTTGGTGCTGTAAGGAGCGAGTGGGGCCAGGGGATGGGGAAAGGGAGGCAGAGCTGGACAGGGAGCACCCTGATGTTGGGTGAGGAGTCTGCCTCGGAGACCACAGGAGAGAAGTGGTGTCCCTGCCCCTCCCCGGGATGAAGATGTGTTGAGTAGCCCACATCTGTGAGCTCCCGTGTCACAGCCCACCCCTTTCCAGCTGTGTGACCCTGCGCAGGTCACTATGCCTCTCTGAACCTGAGTTTCTTCATCTGGAAACTGAGGCTTCCAGAGCTGTGGTGAGGATTAAAACAGGGCTCATATGTGAAGTGCTTAGCACAGAGCGTGGCATGCTGTAGGTGTTCAAGAGAATGCTAGCTGTGATCATGTGTTCATCTGCCGTGGAGGGCGAGAGAAACCCCTAGGCTTCAGGTGTACCCTCCTTCCCCTCCCTGAGATCTGAGACCTCCCCAGGTCCCGTCCCAGATCCCAGCCAACCCTGTCCAGCCAGACAAATGTTTACCTGTTCCCAGGGCAGGTAGAGCTAGGAGTCTGCAGTGGGAGGGGAGGGGGGCGGGGAGAAGGGATGGATGCCCTGCCTCCTGGAGAACCAGGTGATGATGTAGTGGGTGTCCCCGCCCTCCTGCAAGGTAACCACAGGACAGACGGTAGCTGGACTCCCAGCTCCTTGCTGGGCCCCCTCAAGCTGGGTGCTATGGTTAGAGTCTGTGCAGGGCACCCCGGGTCACAAGGGGACATGGAGGAGGGCTGACACTGCCCCGGGGGATGCTGGAGACCACATTGGAGGGGACAGAAAAGTCAAGGGTGTTTATCTTGGAGATGGTACCCTCAGGGCATCATCCTCAAAGGAAGGCGATCATTCTAGCAGCCAGCATTCCTTCAGCACCTTCTGTGTGCCAGGCCCTGCTTGAGTGCTTCACCGCAAGGACCTTGTCTAGTCCTCACACCCACCCGATGCAGGAGGGACAACCCCATCTCCATTTTAGAGACAGGACGCTGAGAAGCAGAGCAGTGAAATGACTTGCCAAGGAAGGCTGAGACTCAAACCAGGTCCGTCTGTCCTCAGAGCCTCTCATTTCTAAGGAGCCGTCAGGAGGAAAGGGAGGTGAAGTTTTCTGCGTGGTTCTCAAGGGCCCTGGCAGCGGGTGAGTTTTGGTTCAGTATAGGCAAGAGTTTCCAACAGCTGAGCTGGTCCCGGAAGTGTGGGTAGTGAGCACCCCATCCTGGAGGTATTCAAGCAGACAGAGCAGAGGTTGGATTTGATGACTTTAGAGTTCCAGCTTAACAGTGGGCTGTGAGGTGGCAGGGATGAGTCAGGGGAGGTGTGTGTCTAGGAGAGGGGTGGCCAGATGAAGACCAGTGGACACAGAGCAGAGGAAGGGGTGGATCTGAGATCCTTGTGGAGAAGAATGGGCAGGATGTAGTGAATAATGGGAGAGGAGTCACCTATTCTCCTGGGCAATGCTTTGGGGGTAAAAGGTTAGAGGCCAGGGTGCCCTTGAGAATGGCCAGATTCTGGGGGTCTCTGGAGGTCGTCTGGACCTTTTAGATGCTGGTCGGCTATAGATAGGTGGCAGTCCAGTCTGCAGCTGGAGAAAGGGGCAGGACCAGAGAAGCAATGCAAGCGGAACTCCTGGGCTTTGGCTAAGTAATTTGGGGAAGCAGATGAAGGCGTAGGTTGCCTGGCCCAAGAGGCAGGGACAGAGGACCTGCCACATGCGACCTGGCCAAGATGAGCTGCCCTGGTGTGGACCCAGCCCCAGGGAGGGCAGTGCTGCTGAAGAGGGCAGCACCTGCTAAGAGGGGGTGCTGGCAGCCTACAGGCCCTATCCTGGTGAGGGGCCTGAGTGAGGTGGTCTAGAATTGGAAAAATGCAGGCACGTCTGAACCCTGAGGCCACCAAGTGTCGTGCCCAAGATCCACCCTAACGGCTGAGTCTGTGTGCGAGTCCTAAGGTGCCCACCTTGCCGGTTTAGTAATTAGGGAAAGGGAGAGGTGTGCTTGGGGCTGGTTGCCTGACTCCTCCTGCGGGACCCTCGTATCCCCATACA
The DNA here is from genome assembly GCF_037783145.1 of Equus przewalskii. NCBI lineage: Eukaryota > Metazoa > Chordata > Mammalia > Perissodactyla > Equidae > Equus > Equus przewalskii. Next base: position 44,084,898 of record NC_091832.1, read on the forward strand.
CTCCTGGCACCCCTAGTCCTGGGTGCAGAGTTATTCTAAACTCGCGCTGCTGGGAGAGGGAAGCTGGAGCCAGCAAAGGGGGGAATGGCCCCCTTTTTCAGCCATGCCAGGTGTGGGCCAGGAAAAAAGAGGGGGCACAGAGACAGGCTGGCCCGTTTCTCAGGCGCCGTGGAGGGCGCAGTTCAGAATCCCGCGGAAACGAGCCCGGCTCGAGGCGATTCCCCGGGGCAGGCTCAGCCTGCGGGTGCCTCGGCCTGGACCCCTGGGGGGCTGTCTCGCCGGCTAAGGCAGCTTCCTGCCGTGGGCCCTCGCTGGGGATGGGCGAGCCCCTGCCTCCAAGCCCAGGTTAAAGACTAGGGACTTTGAACTTGCCGGAGATTTGTAAAGGGCCAGCCCCCTCGGGGACAGTGACAACCCCCTCCCCCTCTCCCCGCAGCCTGGACCCTAGATTACCCCCATCGCCGGCTGGGCTCCCTGCCGCCCCCCTCGGCCGCAGGGTCGGGCGCCGGGCCCTTGCCACGATCCCAGCGCTCCCCCATCCCAGCCGGGCGCGCCGATGGTACGTCCCGGCCCGCCCAGGTGGTAGCGCCCGCGCCGGCCTACCGTAATTCCCCTACGTCCGGCGCCCCCAGCCGGCGCGAAGTCGACTGAGCCCGCCCCGCGGCTCCGGTCCCCCTCGCCCTGAGCGCCCTCCGGGGCTTTGGCAGTCTTGGCCGGAGCCCCAGCCACCGGGGAGGAGACCCATGTCCCTAGGTGAGTCTCATGGGAAAGCTGGGGTCCGGACGGGGCTGAGATCCGGACCGGGGTGGGTCCAGGCGCCGACTCCTCCTGAATTAATGGACAGAATCCAGAGTAGAGGGTCCCACGCAGTCCCAGGCGTGCGAGTGGGTATGGATGGGCACCATTGGCCCTACCTCCACTTACTTGAGGGTGGAGTGGGCTCAAGCGCCTGCCCCCACCCCAGTGACTCTAGGGTGGGGTCGCTCGGAGATGTGACCGTGAGGAGCCTGTGGGGCCGCCGCACCAGTGTTGGCGGGGCGAGAAGATCCTTTAGGGGACTTGGTACGGGGTGGTTGGGAAGCTCCGCCGACCCTGCCCTGTCTGGGCGTCCGAGAGTCGGTCCCCTGCGGAAAGTCCTCTTGAGGCCGGCAGGGGGCGCTAGAGTCTGTGCCTCAGGCAGTCTGGGCCGAGCTGGCACCCTCTTAGGGGATGAGGGGAAGGAGAAGACAGCTGAACCCAGGAGAGGCCCTGCCTGCCTTGATCAAAGACCAGGAAATGGAAGCTGAAGGGCCCCTGGGCCCTACAGATTCCCTGGGTTTGGGGGCTCTAGGAGGATTTTACTATTCCTTTGCCCCTTGGCCAGGGTCTAGGCACACATTAGGACCCAGTGGCCATCCCTAGATAGGAAAGTCTAGAGAAGTGGCCAGTGTCCTCTTTGCACAGGTGGTGAAGGGCAGGGGTAGGTGGGCCGCAGAAGCAGGCCCAGGCACATTCCCTATCCCCCATTCTTTCCAAGGAGCCTTCTCTATGGCTCTGGAGGAAGAGGTGCCAGGAAAAGGGGCTGGCTATGATGCTGTGGTCCTGGGCTCTGGGGGCTGGCACATTTGTGCAGGGACTGGGCAGGAGGTGGTGTTCATGGACCACAGCCTCTCTCTCTCTCCCTAGCACTGGGTCCCAACGGGACTGCTTCCTGGGGAGGAACAGGCCTTGCTGGCTTCTGGGGCCTGTGCAGTGGGCCTGGCTCGCAAAGAGGTTCTCATCTGCCCAGCACAGGGCAGGACCTTAGGGCAGGCTCTGCCTCCAGGTGGGCCCCAGAACCCAAAGGACAAAGGGTGAGGCCCAGGCCTAGGGGAAGGGAGGAACCGGGTGGGCCGTTGGGAGTGTGGAGAGCAGCCTGGCAGAGCTGGCCCCACCCTGGCTGACTTGCTCACACATGCAGCCTCCGCCCCTGGATTTCCAAGGTGCCAGATGGGGCCTTGGGACTGGTAGGCTCCCAGGGGAGCTTAGCCCAGATGGGGAGCCCCTGGGCAGGGGTGTCCCTCCAGTCAGGGAGCCCCGATTCCTGGTTCCAGGCCAGTTTGCTGTGGGCAGAGCACAGAGCTGGCCCCAGACCTTGCCCCAGACCTGCTGTCTTTTCTGGACGGGGAGCTCCCTCTCCCACTGCAGACCAGGCTTGGGCTCCAGCCCACTGTGGGGGTGGGGATGCCCACAGGCCTCTGCCTTTCTGGGGCTGGAGAGATGGTGCTAGGAGAGAGTGGGAGGGGGGCTCCTGCCTTGGAGACTCCATTATTCATCAGCCCCAGCATCTGGTTTCTGGGTATCAGTTTCAACAAGCCGGTCCTGACTCATGAGCCTGGAGCTGGGGCTGGGCTGGGCGGGGCAGGGCGGGGAGGGGCTGGGACCTCTTTGGCCTGCTCTTGGGCTATTTCAGTTCCCTCCCATGGAGAGGAGGTAGGACCCCAGGAGCCTACCGAGGCAGGGGCCGGGGCTCCTTTGCTCCTCCTACTCTGCAGGTTCCTTGAACCTGCACTCTTGGCTCTGGGGCAGCAAGGCCTTGGCCCTTAAAGGAGCAGCCCCCTGATCTGGCTGGAGGACCCAAGCAGCAGCATGACTCAGGGATGGCCAGGACCTGGTCACTCAGGTGACCTCTGGTGACCTGCCCTGGCCCAGTCCCTGTGATCTCCACTTGATGTAACCTGGTTTCCCCAGGCCAGTGGGATCCCCTAATCTGGCCTTGGGATCTGTCCCCAAGGGGGTGGACCTCAAGGTCCTGCTGCCCAAACCACCACTCAGCTGGTCTTTATGCCCCTCACCCCTGCCCTGTGCCTGAGGCATACTGGTAGGGGTCCAAAGCACAGGTGTCCATTTCCCCACTTACCAGCTGGTGACTTTGGGGGCAAGGCACTTAACCTTTCCAGGCCTCAGTTTCTTCATCTATTAAGTGGAGATGCTAACAGTGTCTTCTCCTTAGGATCTTTGAGAAGAGTGAACAGGATTTGCCCAAAACTCCTAGTACAGGCTTGGCACTTCAGAGTGCTCAGCTGTTGGCTTGTGGGACAACAGCAGGGTCAGGGGGCCTGGGGAAGACTGCCAGGATTTGAGGTAGAAACTGACATGCCCCGGCCAGCAAGCCCAAGATCATGGATGTTAGGAGGAAGGAGAGGACCTGTGGTCAGGCAGTGGGGAAGGCTTTGTTGACCATTGGCAGTAGGAAGGGACATCCGGGCCAAGACCTTGCCTGCCCGAGGCCTTCTCTGGCACGAAGACCCTTCATCCATTCGTCCTTTAGTCTAGACTGAGCACCCACTGTGTGCCAGGACTGTTGTAAGTGCCAAGGACGCAGTGTGGGCCAGACAGCCAAGGCCCCTGGCCCCTGGCGAGCATATTCTGTCAGGGAAGAGTCATAATCAAAAAGTGAGCAAAGAAATAAGATAATTTGAGGTAGTAATAAATGCTCAGGAGAAAAGAATTCAATTTAAGAGGACCGAGTGTGGGAGGGTGAGGGGCTATTTATTTCGGGAGGAGGGTAAAGGCCTCCTTGGGGAGGTGGCGTTTAAACTGAGGCCCGGTGCACCCGTTGGAAGATCAGGGGTATACGGTCTTGCAGGCAGAGGTGCGGGCGCTGAGCCTGGGGAGCTGTAGGGCCGGAGGAAGGCCAGTGTGGCGACCGCCATGTGGGACCCGCCAGGAGGTGAGGGAGGAGCCAGGCCATGCTGGGATTTTTATTCTAAACCACTGGAGGGTTTTAAGGGGGGGTGACCTGACTGGATTTTAGTTTTCAAAGATCTGCCTGTGGTGTGGACAGTGGAGGACGGGGTCTTTGGGAGCCAAGGCTACCCTTGAAACCTCCCTGCCCCTAGTAAACTACTGCCCTCAAAACCATCTCCGGACACTACGCCTCTCCCCACCCTCTTTACCCCTGGAACCAGACTGAGGAGGAGCTGTGGGGGGGGTGGGGGGGTGGGCTGATGACAGCATGTCCCCTCACCCCCATAAGGTACAGAGGAGTGTCCCAAGGAGGCCATTTCAGAACCCCAGAATCAGAAGTCTGGGTTTCAGTCCTGCCTGTGGACTTTTGTGTCACTTTATCCCCCATGCGATGAATGGGGATGATAGTGCCCGGCCCCACTCCCGGGAAAGAGTGTAAAGCGCTCTGGCAACCTACAGTGGGGACCCGCCTCGGACTCCGATGAGCGCCCCCTGGCGGTGGGGCACGCGGACGCTCCTCCTGCGTTGTGGGGGAGCCCACCTGGAGCTGCAGGGACCTCAGGACAGCCAGTTGGGCTGCGGGGTTTTCCTCACGCCCCATCTCACGCAGCTCCTGGGGGGCTCCCAAAGGACTGCCCTCTCCGCCCTTAACGACCAGCGCGCCTGCCTTCCGCCCGCCGCCGCCACCTGTGGTCCCCCGGCCGCTCCGCTCCTCTGCCTCCCCCAGTGACCTGGCAGTCGGAGCGGGGGTCCCCCGAGCTGAGGCTCTGAGGCGGGGGTCTCTTGGACTATGGGCGGGCGCTAAGATGACCCTCAGGGGGGCCTCTGAGCGCCGGATGTGTGACTGGGGCAGAGCAGTTGGAGGTCAGAGCAGAGAGGGGTGTCCCCGGGGCTCGACGAGGAGCGGGGTCCGAGGACCCGGAGGGGGAGGGATGCCACCAGCATTCTGCCACCAGCACTCAGGGAGCTCCCTCGGGGGAGGGAGAAGGGGCCCCCTGGGCTGAGGCTTTGAGGAGGCGCTCTCCAGGGCTGAGGGAGGGCGCTCAGATGCCCTTTCGGCAGGGAGGGCCCTTCGGAGCCCCAAACGTTTGCGTTGCGGATGGGGGGGAAGTCAGAGCAGAGTGGGGCGCCCGGGGCTGGGCGGGGGTCGGGGTTCCGCAGTCAAGGCGAGGGGGGTGTCACCGGCGTGCCTCCCCCCGCCCCCGCATTCAGAGCTCCCCCGGGAGAGGGAGCAGGGCCGACGGCGACGCTGTGAGCCCGGCCCCTGGCGCTGGGGGGCGGCCGCCGGGGTCAGCGCGGAGGCCGGCCGGGCGGAGGCGGGGCCGGGCGCTGGCGGGCGGGGAGGGCGTCCCCGCCCCGGGTCCCGGCGCGCTCGGCCGGCGGGCGCGGCCGCACAATGGCAGGAAGCGGGGCTCCGCGCTTTGTCCGGCGGGCGGCGCAGACCGCCGCTTCCTCCGGCCGCCATGGGGACGGGACCCGGCGTCTCCGGGCGCCGCGCGGCCTCCCGGCCGGGCCCCGCGCCGCCCTCCCGGGACGGGGAGCCCTGCTGGGCTGGGGGCCGCGCCCGCGACGGGGAAGGCCAGGTACGCGGGCGCGGGCGCGGGGAGGCCGGGGGCGAGGCCGGCGCGCTCCCTCGGCGCGTCTCCGAGGCCGGATGGAGTGGGCGGCGGCAGAGCCCCCTTCCCGGCTGCACCTAGCGGGGATGGGGGCCTGATGCCCCGAGATGTGTCCCCGCACCAGCCGCCTAGGGGGCCCGGCGGCAGAGGGGGCCCGGCAGCCCCCGGCCTTTTGTGTCTGGGGTTGCCTCCGGACACACCTGTGGGTCCCAGACCCTGCACCCTCCCCGCTTTCCTTCCTCGGCCTAGGCCCTGCCCACGCCCCTCCTACGACTTCTGCCTCTGGCCGCAGCCCTTGCGTGAGAAGGGAGGACAGACTTCTAGTGCCCTCATCCCCATGGTGAGGGGCGACCTTGACCTGCTCCCCAGAGCTCCCCACCCCCACACCGGGCTGCCCCACGTAGTTGTAAACTTGTGGTCCATTTGCTGCCTTTGGAGAGGCAGTGTGACCTGGCTGTTCCACATACCTGGTGGGCTCTCCCCTCTTTAGGTTGAGTCCTGAGAACTTTGCCCCTGGACCCTGCTGCCTCTCCCCCGCTGGCAGGAGTGCTGCTGCCCTGGGAGGTGGGCATGGTGGGCAGCAGGAAGGCAGGAGTGGGCGCCTGGGTCTGAGAGAAGGGGCCCAAGAGTCTGGCTTTGGGAAGGGGCTGCCCTACTTAAGTGCTGGGGACACCACCGGCCCTGGAGGGAGCTGTGGAGACCCTGTGGTTTGGGGATGGCCGTGTGTGAGAAGGGGTGGGGAGCAAACGCAGGGCAAGGGGGCTCTGTCTACCGCAGTCTCAGCCGCCCACTTGGGCTTGTGGTTCTCTCTGGGGGTTCTTGGAACTTCATCCTCAACAAGACCTGCTGAGTTAAGTGACAGAGCACCTGCCTGGTTCAGATCCTGGCCTCAGCCTGGTGTCCCTGAGCCTGGGGGCTGCTGGGAGGATGAAGCAGATGAGGCCAGCTGTGGGCTGGGCACCGGCTCTGTCATTATTATCGTTAGTAGTAATTAGTAGTAATTAGCAGTATTAGGAGCAATAGGAGAAGGCAGCACTGTGGTGGTGTTCCCCGAAGCCCACCACAGTGCTGGGGAATGATCTCCCGAGTCTCTAGGGGGCCCTGTGCCTCCCAGCACTGGCACATAGTGGGGCTCAATAAATATTTATTGAATCTGCCACAGGAGCAAATCTTTGTGTAAAATCTGCCATCTGTGTATTGGATTGGTTTAAAAACAAAATGTGGCACAGAATCAAGGACTTGGACTGGAAGGGTCCCAGAGACCATCCATAGAACCCCTACATCTAGCCTGTTTTCTGCCATGTCACCCCCACCCACTATTAGGCCAGGGCCTGGGCCACTGCAGCCCCACTGCCCAGCGCCGAGCCTAGACCAGCAAATGGAGCCGTCAGGGAAATCTCTAGAGGCCTGGAAGAGGTCGGCCATCCCCAAACCACAGGGTCTCCACAGCTCCCTCCAGGGCCGGTGGTCTCCCCAGCACTTAAGTAGGGCAGCCCCTTCCCAAAGCCAGACTCTTGGGCCCCTTCTCTCAGACCCAGGCGCCCACTCCTGCCTTCCTGCTGCCCACCATGCCCACCCTCCCAGGGCAGCACCTGTGTCAGGCTGGCTGCCAGGCTGGATGCAGAGGGCAAGAGGGCAAGAGGGCCACTGAGTGGCGACCATGGGGTTCTGGGAAGAAGGGGCTGAAGTGGGGCAGGTACTTTCTCCAGATTCATTGTCAGGAAGAGATGCTCGCCGCCAGGGGTCCCAGAGCCCGCAAAGCCAGGCCCTTTTGTCAGCAGTGCCCTAGGGACGCTGGAGTGGGGGTGGGCAGAGCGTGGCTGAGGATAGGGGTCTTCACGCTTTAATAGTAGATTAAGTAAGGATAGAAACACCTGCTCTGGTTGAAGGGCGCCCTCACTCCTGCCTTAAGACCCAAGAACACAGTTGAAGACCACCTGAGGAGGCTGCCCAGTGCTCTGGCTGCCATCGGGAATCTGGGGCATAATGTCCACAGCTGCCCGCCTGGGGCCCAGCCCCTAGAAATCAGCCCCTTGGGGCAAGTGGCCTCCTCAGTCTGTGCCTTCCCCCACCATGCTGCTGTTTCTGTGCCCATGTTCCCTTTTTTGTCTGGTGGAGGACTAGGTGGAACACAGAAACCCAAACAGCACACATCAAACTATGATTGATTTCCTCTTGTCTCCATAGCCCCCCAGGCTGACCCGAGGTCAGCCTCCCCTGCTGCACTCTCCCTTCTCAGCTACCCAAGAGAGGGTGTGAATGTGGTGAACATCTGGCATCTGGAGCTACACACACTGGGTTTAAGTCCTGTTTCCACTGGCCGTGTGACCTTAGACAAGTTACTTAACCTCTCTGAGCCTCACTTCCTCTTCTGTAAAATAGGGACAGTCATAGCTCCTACCTCCTGGGATAAGCAGAGCCCTCAGTGCAGTCCCAGGCACACGGCGCCCACATTATAAATGGAGATGAGACCTTTTCAGCTTCGTCCTCCCGCCTCCCTTCAGCCACTTTCTCTGCTGTCCAGGCCTTCCTCATCCTGTCTGACATCTTGAAAATCTCTGATTGGGCTCTCCTAAGCCAAAAGCCTTCAGGGACCCTCCGTCACCCTGATGCATAAGTTCAACAAGTATTTACTGAGTGTCTAGGCCTGGAGATAGGGCAGTGAATAGCACAGACTGAAATCGCTGTCCTCGCAGGGCTGACAAGGTGTGGAGGCATTGAGGTAAAGTCCACAAACTGTTGGCTGGTGGCAAGTGCTAAGGAGGGAAGGGAGTAGGGCGGGGATAGGGAGCTTGGAGGGGCTGCAACCTTGCAAGGGAGAGAGGGTGACTTTTGAGTAAAGATTGTCAGGAAAGAAGAGGAGGGAGCCAGTCATTTCAGTATCTGGGGAAAAGCATTTCAGGCCAAGGGACTAGCAGATGCCAAGGCTCAGAGGTGGGAGCGCCCTTAGGAACCATGTTGGAGAAGCCAGGAGGCTGGTTGCTGGAGCAGAGAGAGCAGGGTGGAAGAGCAGGACAGGAGGGTCGCCCCCTCACGGGCTCCCCACGCTGGGAGTGAGACGGGCAGCCCTGGCGGGGTTTTGCGTAGGTGTTTGTGACTCCTCATTGAACGGGGTCCGCTCTGGCTGCTCGTGGAGAGCAGACTGGGGTGCAGGGTGGAAGCAGGGAAACAGTTACGAGGCCGTCGTTGTCTTCACCTGAGAGGTGGTAGGGGCTGGGGCAGGGGCAGAGCTGGGCTGAGAGCATGGCCGGGTTGAAGCGTCAGATATGAAAGTTGGAGAAAACAGAATTTTCAGACTGACTGGATGGGGGTGTCACAGAAGGAGCAAAGGTGACCCCAAGGTTTTTGGCCTAATGCATTAGTTTCCTGGGGCTGCCATCACACCACCTGGGCGGCTTTGGAACAATGGATGTTTATTCTCTCCCAGTTCTGGAGGCCAGGAGCCTGAAATCCAGGTGTCGGCAGGGCTGTGCTCATTCTGAAGGCTCTAGGGGGGAGCCTTCCTGCCTCTTCCAGCTTCGGGGGCCCCAGGTGCTTCCCGGCATTCCTTGGCTTATAGGTGCATCACTCCAGTCGCTGCCTCCGTTGTCACATGGCCTTCTCCCTGTGCGTCCGTGTCTCCATGTCTCCTCTCTTCTGATAAGGACGCCAGTTATATGATTACTCCATACGCTATGATTACAGACTCCAGTGTGATCTCGTCTTAACTAATGACATCTGCAGTGACCTTATTTCCAAATAAGGTCACATTCTCAGGTACTGGGTTAGGACTTAACCTGTTTTTTTGAGGGACCCAATTCAACCGGTCACACCACGCAACTGGAAGGCATTGCGATTAACTGAGATGCAGGGAGCTGCCTGGAGAAGTTCAGGGCCTTACGTGCGGATGTTTTAAGTTTGAGATGCTTGTTAGAATCCAAGCGGAGAATCAAGAAGGTGGGTCTGGAGTCCTGGGCGAGGTCCCGACCCGAGGTTTAACTGTGTCAGCCCTCAGTATGTGCATGGTGTTTCAAGTCACAAGACGGGCTGAGTCAGGAGAGAGTGGATATAGATCAAAATGAGAAGGGTCCACAGACGGGGAGATGAGCAGGAAGCCAGTGAGGGGACCGGGAGGAGAGAGAACGAGCCGAGCGTGGGTCCTGGGGACCGAGAAGAAACATTTTCAAAGAGATACAATGTGTCAAATGCTGGGTCCTGTGAGAACAGACAAGTGTACTTAGAAACGTGGAGGTCAGTGAGGTCCCGAGAGGAGTAAGTTTGGTGTGATGGGGAGGGGGCAAAAACTTGATGGGACAGGGTCTGGGAGAGAATGGAAGAACTGAAAAGTCTCCAACTGCAACCATTGTAGTAATAATTGATTTGGGCAGAAGTCATCAACGAATGCAAAGCCCTGGAGTGGGAGATTGCTGGGGAGCAGGAGATCTCCAACTGTTGGCCCACAGCTTACAAGGAGAAAAAGGGGCTTTACGCAGTCCATCGAGATCCGCAAATGCTCCAGCATCTGGGCGCACTGAGGAGGACACCGTCCGCTCTCTCCTGCTCCTGCCCAAATGCTCAGCCTGAAGCTCCGCAGGGACCTCCACGCAAATCCACGTCGAGGGGCTTTCTGTCAGACCACTGGCTTGGACCCTTCAAAAGTGTCACTTTCATGAACAATGAAAAAAAAACATGGAGAATTTATTCTTAAGAGGGATAAACAGATACAACTTTGATTGGATCCTGTATGAGAAAAAAAGTCTGTAAAGGACATTATTTAGACAGTTGGGAAGATGTGAATGTGGACTATAGACGGACCGTATAGCAACGCTCAGTTTCCCGAGAGCAACAGCTGTATTGGGGTTTTGTAGGAGAAGGTCTGTGCTCTTAGGCGATGTCATGATTTCTGCAGCAGGGGCCAGGGTAATGAGGAGGGGATAAGAGAGAAAGCTGGTGTGGCACTGTTAACAATTGGGGATGCTAGAAGGGTGTATGGATGTCATTGTACTATTCTTATAACTTGCTGTAGGTTTGAAATATTTTAAAACAAAGTGTTGGGAAAAATAACATAAAGAGTAACGAGAGGAGAGACTGGGAAGCAGTGAGTGCGGATACCTGTTTATGGAGGTGAGCTACAAAGGGAGAGGAGAAACGGAGCTGGAGACAGAGAAGTCACATGTTGGCGCGCTGCTGGGTGGCATCCCGTGGAGAGGGCAAACCTGATGATGTCGGAGGGAGCGAATGCTGAGCCGCATCCCCACACCTCGGCCAAAGGGGTGGATCTTGGTGGAAGGCTGGCCTTGGATTGGCGCGGGGTGAAGCCCCCACAGCCCAGGGCAGGTGGGGGGGACGCGGTGGTGGGAGCTCACGGAGCACCTTCTGATGGCTTCTGTTTCCCTAGAAAAGTAGGATGCCGAGTCAGCAGGGAGTGAGTTGGGGGTGAGCTTTCGGAGGTGGGAGGTTGGAGGAGGAGATCTGAAAGTCGTCCATGGCAGGCAGGGAGAGAGTAGACCAGGGTGAGATTTGGTAAGTCTGGGATCATGTCACCAAGCAACGGTCCAGGGCCACTGCATGGGCACCCAGATGCCAACACCTTTCCCCAGCTCCTCCATAACCCCCATTGTGCCTGACTTAGGAATCTTGGTGGGGTCAGCAATTCAGGGGCCGGACAGGTCACAGAACTGAGGGCAGAGGCCCTGGGTGGGGAGTAGGGTACGGCATTCCAGTTCACACTCTGAGCTGGCCAAATCGAACGGCAACCCTGAGCATTTTTTGGTGCCCTTCCTGCCTGCATCCCGGGAAGATGCCCAGGTCAGAGTCTCCCCCTCAGCAGGCAGGGCTTAGCTTGTCTCTGCATCCCTTGGAGTGGACACTTAGTAGGTGCTTGGGAAACGTTCACCCGGTGAATTAATAAGCCTAAGGCACCCTGTGGGGATGAGGGTTGGAAACGAAGAGCAGCCCCTGGAGGGGCCAGGAGCCCCACCTGTGCACTGCGTGGTCTGGGCCACAGGTGTGCCTGCCTGTGGCCCTGTAGAGCCCAGCCCAACCCGCATCTCCCTCCTTCCCCGAGCAGGTATGCCACCACGCCGACTGCCAGCAGCTGCACCGCCGGGGACCCCTCAACCTCTGCGAGGCCTGTGACAGCAAGTTCCACAGCGCCATGCATTATGATGGGCATGTCCGCTTCGACCTGCCCCCTCAAGGTTAGCACCATGAGGGGGCTCAGCTTGGCCCCTAGAGCTCCCAGGGCAGCTCCTGACTCCTTGTCTGGTGGCACAGTGTGTTGGTAACTGTCGGAGCCGTGACAGGGCCATCAGAAGGACAGGAGTTGACTGTGAATGATGAACCCCAAGTATGCTGCAGTCCGCAAGTTTTTTAACAAGAGAAAACGCTGGGGGACTGTACCTCATCTGGAGAGCAGGCCTGTCTCTACCAGGTGCCAGGTCTTTCTCGCTGGGTCTGCACCTCCCGTAGCTGCCCCTGCCCCTGACCCGGGGCCAGCATGGAGAAAGCCCCCTTTCTTCTTGTCCTCAGGGCAGGGGACTTCTGAGCAAGTCCTCCAGCCAGGCTACCACTGGCGAGCAAGGCAGTGGGGGTGGGGGCGGGGATGGGCAGATGAGAAGGAACTTGTGAACGGAAACAAGAAACCCCTCCTGCTGAGTAGGGACCTGGCCCAGGCCCACTGCCAACTGGCTGTGCTGGGGTGGCTTCCAGGCACCTGGGCCTGGCCAGAAATGCCAACCCTGTGTCTCCTTTCCCAGCTGGTCAGAGGGACAAAAGGACTCCCCCTGCTGCCAGGGCCCCCTGGGACTTTGGGTGTGGTCACAGTGGTGGGGGAGGGGAGGCCTGAGAGAAAGAGCCGTGGACTTTGGTCCCTTCCTGCAACAATCCCAGAGGCAGAACTGCTTTATCCTCTTTTATAGAAGGGTAAACTGAGGCCACAGGCGGGTTTGTTTTGGGGGTGGGGCATCACCTGAGGTGTCATCCCATGGGCCTTGTGTCTTTTTGATCTGGGGGTAGATAGGTGATAAGCAATGACTGAGCCCCTCTCCTCACAGAACCTGAGGGCCCTAGCTAGTTTGGGGGAGAGGGGTCCCAGGATCAGTGGCAGGCTGTGGTCCCCCTGGAGACGGCTGTGTTGGAAGGCTCAGGAGGGGGACAGGGAAAGCAGGCACAGCCCCCTCCCACTTTGCCCCAAAGGCTCTGTCCTGGCCCGGAATGTGTCCACCCGGTCATGCCCGCCACGCACCAGCCCTGCAGTGGACTTGGAGGAGGAGGAAGAAAGCTCTCTGGATGGCAAAGGGTAGGTGAGGGGTAGGTGGGCAAAGCAGACAACTGAGGGGTCCCAAAACTGGGTCTCAGATCAGAGATCCAGGGACCAGAGGTTTCAGAAGGGCTGACTGGAGACCCCTCCTGACCCCTGGGGCTGCTCTGATTCCTGGAGGAGCCACCTAGCTTGGGCCAGCCTCCAGGGCATCTGGGATCAGACTCCACCTGACTAGGTAGCACTGGGTGTGACTCCTGTATAGGCCACCAGAGGGCGCACAGCCCCTTGTGGGCCTTGGGCTGCCTGAGCGCACCCGAGTTACCTGGTTGTCTGGGCAGTGTGGGGTGGGCAGCCAGCTGTGGCCCACTTGCATCCCACCCTGGTGAGGGCCTCCCCGTGCCTCCATCCTCTGCCCTCGCTGGCTTCCCTGCAGGGACCGGAAGAGCACAGGCCTGAAACTCTCCAAGAAGAAAGCCAGGAGGAGACACACAGATGTAAGGAGCCCCCAGGCTGCAGAGGGCCTCCTGACAGCCCCTGCCCCTTTCCTTCCCAGCCCCAAGGCTAGGCCCTTCTGCTCTGAACCCCAGGACCAGGGATGGGGCCTGGAGTGAGTGTGTCCCTCCCTCGCCACCCTCCCCTGCAGCCCAGCACTGCCCACCTTAGCCCAGGTGTGGGATGCTCCAGGAGCACCTCCCTTAGGCAGGAAGGATGCTGGGGGCCTCCCTGGGACAGAGGCAGTCTGGGGAAATCCCTGCACTCACTCCCCTGTCAGGGTTCCCATCCTAGACTCTGGGTTGGGGAGGGTGGGGGACAAGGGGTGCAGAAGCTAAGAGGCCCATGTCCTCTCAGGACCCGAGCAAGGAGTGCTTCACTCTGAAATTTGACCTGAACGTGGACATCGAGACGGAGATTGTACCAGCCATGAAGAAGAAGTCACTGGGGTAGAGCTTGGTGGTGCTGAGGGTGGAATTGGGGCTGGGGGCAGGTGCAGCCTCCTTCAGGTATGACTGTGTACATCTGTGTGGTGGCCTGTGAGTGAGCACGTCCCCCACCTGTTAGCGGCCCACCCATGTGGCATGCACACCAGTGTGAGGGAACGTGTGATGAGGGCCTGTGCACTTGTTTGTGTATTCCAACCCAAGTGTGCGTGGCCCAGTCCCTGGTGTACAGATGTGCATGTGTGAGGGTATGAACGTGTTGACCTGTGTGTGGATGTGTGCAGGAGTGTGTGAACCTCTGTGGGCAGGTGTGTGTGTGTGTGCACGCACCTGTGTGTCTGTGTACCTGTGTGTGATCCCGTGGGTATTGGGAAGGCGAGTTGGAGCTGGGGCTATGGATCGAGTAGGGGTTCGTTTGACTGCCCCCTAACATACACACCTCCATTCTGGGGCAGGGAAGTGCTGCTGCCCGTCTTTGAAAGGAAGGGCATTGCATTGGGCAAAGTGGATATTTACCTGGACCAGTCCAACACACCACTGTCCCTCACCTTTGAGGCCTACAGGTTCGGGGGACACTACCTGCGGGTCAAAGGTGAGCAGCCAGCTGGGCGGGCAGGCAGGGTGGCTGGGGTCTGGCTGGGCCTCCCAGAGATGGGCTCTTCCTCCCAGGCTCAGGTTCCCATTGGCCATGGCCCTGAGCAGGCTCATTAGCATACAGGTGTCTCTGCTGGGCTGTGGTGGCAGGTGCTGGCAGGGCGGGGCTTCAGGGAGGGGCAGCTAGGCCTTGGTTTGGATCCTGGGAGAGAGGACTGGGGCTCCCTCCTCCATTAGACCTGGGTGTTGAGGACCTCTGCTTGTCCCCTAATGTCACCTCAGCCAAGCCAGGGGACGAGGGGAAGGTGGAGCAGGGCGTGAAGGACTCCAAGTCCCTGAGTCTGCCAATCCTGCGGCCGGCTGGGGCCGGGGCCCCTGCCCTGGAGCGTGTGGACCCCCAGAGCCGCCGAGAGAGCCTGGACATCCTGGTGAGGAGGGGCTGTGTCAGGCCTGGGGGTGGGCAGGGTCCTCAGTGGGGAGTCCCCTGGAGCCTTCCCTGCTCCCTCTTGGGCTTTGATCTCCCCTTCTGGAAAATGGGGCTGGCTCTGTGAATGGGGGGGCTCCCTCTGGATCCAACCATACCCCAAGGTGATGGGTCTTGTCACTGAGAATCTTCTAGTGCCCAAGGAGTCAGTACATGAGTGTGTCTCGTGTCACTGGCCGTGTGCATGGGTGTATGTTGTGGATCCATTTGGAGCTGTGCTTGTAAGTGCATCTGAGTATGTGTGACTCTGCTTTTCCCCAGCTGCTTCATGCCTGTGGCTGGGGGGCAGTCCAGGTGCATCTGTGTCTGGACCTTCCAGCCCCAAGAATGTGTGTGGGTCTCAGGAGAGGGGATGTCCCATGGTGGGGGGTGCAGAAACCCTTCCACATCCCAGGCTGGCCAGGGTCCAGGAAACCCACCTTGGGGTAGGGCTCTGGGGGCCAGGATGGGCCTGGCCTTGACCACCCCTCCCCGGCCAGGCCCCTGGCCGCCGACGCAAGAACATGTTGGAGTTCCTGGGGGAGGCCAGCATCCCGGGACAGGAGCCCTCCACGCCTGCCAGCTGCTCTCTGCCTGGCAGTAGCAGTGGCGGCAGTGGGGGCAGCGACAGCTGGAAGAACCGGGCAGCCAGTCGCTTCAGCGGCTTCTTCAGTTCTGGCCCCAGCACCAGTGCCTTTGGCCGGGTATGTGGTCCCGTGGGCCCTGGGGCAGGGCAGCTGGCTGGCCCTGACCCCTGACCCTGATCGCGGGTCTCCTTCCAGGAGGTGGACAAAATGGAGCAGCTGGAGAGCAAGCTGCATGCCTACGGGCTCTTTGGGCTGCCCAGGCTGCCCCGGAGGCTGCGCTTCGACCATGACTCATGGGAGGAGGAGGGGGATGAGGAGGAGGAGGACGATGCCTGCCTGCAGCTGGAGGACAGCTGGCGGGAGCTCATTGACGGTCATGAGGTGGGTGCCCCCCCAGCCCTGCCGCACCCTCCTCATCTGGGAAAAGGGGGCCTTATCCCCCACTTCCTGGGGCCCTTCTGTGGACCCAATGACAGGATGTTCCACAGGACAGCTCTGCCAAGGCTGCTGTCATCATTAACCCACTTTGGGGAAACTGAGGCAAAGTCAAACTGCGGTGTGCCACTTGGCTGTTTTCATGGCAGAAGAGAGCCCAGAACTTGGGGGACCTGTGTCCCCATTGAGAAAAAAGGAGGTTGCATGCAGGGTAGCTCACCCTTCTTCCCCACCTGGTCTATCCCGGCACCCTCTGGGGCTCCTGGATGACCCCCTGCCCTTCCCACAGAAGCTGACCCGGCGGCAGTGTCACCAGCAGGAAGCAGTGTGGGAGCTCCTGCACACGGAGGCCTCCTACATCAAGAAGCTGCGGGTGATCACCAACGTGAGTGTGGGGCCACACCCTGCCCAGAGCCCCCTGCCTGCCTCTCCCTCGTGGGTGCCTTCTGGGCGCCCCTAAGTGGAGTCTCAGCCTTTGCAGAAGGAGCAGGTGCCAGGCAACAGAGAGGGGAAGGAGAGTGAGGGAAGGGCCACCCCTTGGGGAGGAGGCAAATCCCACAGGCTAGCACGTGGGAGGGGGCTTCACCTGGGAGGGGGCTTGGGGCACACTTGCCAGTTGAGCTGAATTAACACAGGCCTCATCCTCTCACTCATTCATCCAACGGCCACTCTGAACACCTGCCGTGTGCTAGGTGCCCAGCAGCCCACACCCTAGAGGTGGAGACGGAGTGGGTAGGCACTGGGGTGTGTGTGTGTGTAGGGACTTGGACCTGGGGGAAGCACCCATCCTAGTCTTGGGGGTTAAGGGAAGGCAGCCTCTGAGCTGAAACTCAGAGGCTGAGCCAGGGCAGAGGTGGAGGAGAGTTCCAGGCATGGCTGCTAGGCTGGTCCCCCAGCGCTTCCTTCTAGATGGGGCCTGGGCAGGGCGACCCTTGGGTGGGCCATGGGGCTGGGCCTTTTCTCAAAGGGTAAACCCTCTCTGTCCCAGGCTGCCTCAGGGCCTCCTGGGAGGGGGAAGGGGTAGAAGGGAATCTTAAGAGGCTGGCTAGGGCGTCGGGAATGGGCCCCCCCACCCCCAGCTGCAGTGCTCCCTGACCCCACAGCTGTTCCTGTGCTGTCTCCTGAACCTGCAAGAGTCGGGGCTGCTGTGTGAGGTGCGGCGGGGCCTGGGGGGCTTGGGCGGGTAGGAGGAGGAGGCGGGGCCTAGCCTCGGGGGCGGGGTTGGCAGGGGGCGGGGCTCACGGATGGAGTAGGTGAGGGGCGAGGCCGAGCGCACCTCCCGCCGCGCAGGTGGAGGCGGAGCGCCTGTTCAGCAACATCCCGGAGATCGCGCGGCTGCACCGCGGGCTGTGGGCCAGCGTGATGGCCCCGGTGCTGGAGAAGGCGCGGCGCACGCGGGCACTGCTGCAGCCCGGGGACTTCCTCAAAGGCTTCAAGATGGTACGGGCTGGGCTGGACACAGGCGGGGACACTGAGGCAGGGCTGGGGCGCCGATCGCATCTGCCCCTCACCCCACCCTTCCCCTGACCTCTGGCCCCGCACGACCCCTGGTGGGCACAGGCAAGGAACTCCTAGTCGGTTGCCCGGATTTTAACCCCACCTGGCCATCTACCCTTGCTACGTGGCCGAGGGTGGTCTCTTTCGCTGAGGCTCAGTTTTCTCCTGTGGAAAACAGGGATAATAAGCTTGCCAGCCCCTGGGGTGGTCGCGAAAGTGCAGTAAGGAAGGGCTTGGGGAGCGCGCGTAACCGGTGCTTTGCTCCTTCTGCCCCTGGCCAGTTCGGCTCCCTCTTCAAGCCCTACATCCGATACTGCATGGAGGAGGAGGGCTGCATGGAGTACATGCGCGGCCTGCTGCGCGACAGCGACCTCTTCCGGGCCTACGTCACGGTGAGGGCGGGCCGGGAAGGCTGGTCGGCGGGAGCGCAGGACCCGGGGTTCACCTGGCCTGCAGGTGGCAGGGGTCTGCCGGTGGGCGGGGCCTAGGGTCCGGGGGCGGGGCCTGCCCTGAGCTCCGCCCCCGGCTCCGCACCGCAGTGGGCCGAGAAACACCAGCAGTGCCAGCGGCTGAAGCTGAGCGACATGCTGGCCAAACCCCACCAGCGGCTCACCAAGTACCCGCTGCTGCTCAAATCGGTGCTGAGGAAGACAGATGAGCCTCGCGCCAAGGAAGCCGTCATCACCATGGTAACGGGGACGCTAGCGCTGGCGGGGTGATAGGCTAGGTCCCTTGAGGACACTGAGCCTAAACCCCCACCGCCCTTCCCCAGATTAGCTCGGTGGAGCGTTTCATCCACCACGTGAACGCCTGCATGCGGCAGCGACAAGAGCGGCAGCGGCTGGCAGCCGTGGTGAGCCGCATTGACGCCTACGAGGTGGTGGAGGGCAGCAGCGACGAGGTGGACAAGGTGGGCCCCTGTGTCTGTGTATGTCGGGGGCGGGATCCTGTTGGGTGCGAGGAAGGGCCACACTGGCAGACGGAGCTGTGCTGGGAACCTTGCTTGAGGTCTGCTAGCTGAGATGGCGAGTCAGACCCTGACCTCTCCTGCACTGGCTCTCCACCCACAGCTCCTGAGAGAATTTCTGCATCTGGACCTCACAGCGCCCATCCCTGGCGCCTCTCCGGAGGAGACTCGACAGCTGCTGCTGGAGGGGAGCCTAAGGATGAAGGAGGGGAAGGACAGTAAGGTGACTCTTGTGGCCACCCCACACCCAGGGCCCCTGCCCTCCCCTGCCCTGTGGTCGGGACCATCCCTTCCTGGAGACCTTCTGGACCGTACTCAGTGGTTCTCAGCTGCTCAATCGGTTGTGTGGCCGTTCAAGAACTAGCGACTTTGTGTCATATGGGGAACGATTATCTGCCTGCAGTTTACTCTTTACAAACACGGCAGCAGGGTCACAGTCCAGGGGGTGTGGTCTTGCTCACTTGTCAGTGTCACAGGGGTTCCTGGTTGGAGGGGAGGGGCACATTCCCTGAGCAGGCCAGGAATGCCCCAGAGCCTTGCTACTGAGCTGTCAATCATGTGGGTGCTGGGGAGCTGAGAGCCTGCAGATCGTAATTTACAATCACCTCCCATTTTCTCTTTAAGATAAACTTTTAGTTGAACTAAATCACAAATATATAGTTCAAAGAGAGAAAGAGAAGATCATCTTGCTTTTCATTTTAATTTTGCTCTCAGGTTCAGGGAGGGGGCAGGGGAAGTGTTTGATGAAATCTGAGTACCCCCAGGAGAGGATGTTGCAGAGACAGGCTGCGGGTCTCTGTCTGAGGTCTGAGGACCCTGGCCCTGAGCCCTGGGCCTCTCCTGCTCCCCCTGTCACCCCAGATGGATGTCTACTGTTTCCTTTTCACGGACCTGCTCTTGGTGACCAAGGCAGTGAAGAAGGCTGAGAGGACCAAGGTCATCAGGCCACCGCTGCTGGTGGACAAGATTGTGTGCCGGGAGCTTCGGGACCCTGGTGAGGAGCCCAGCCCCCTGCTCCTGGGCAAGGGCTGTGATGGGCAGAGGCTGTGTTCTCAGCTGATGCAAGCCCTTCCTAACCAGGCTCCTTCCTTCTCATCTACCTGAATGAGTTCCATAGCGCTGTAGGGGCCTACACATTCCAGGCCAGCGGCCAGGCTTTGTGCCGTGGCTGGGTGGATGCCATTTACAATGCCCAGGTGAGAGCAGCGTGGTCTGCAGGCGGGCAGGGTATCCTGGTGGGGGCTGCTGCCCACAGTCCCTTCTGCCCCTGTGTGCCCCCACCCCACCTATAGAACCAGCTGCAGCAGCTGCGTGCACAGGAGCACCCAGGCAGCCAGCAGCACCTGCAGAGCCTGGAAGAAGAGGAGGATGAGCAGGAGGAGGAGGAAGAGGAGGAAGAGGAGGAGGAAGCGGGGGAGAGTAGCACTTCTGCTGCCAGCTCCCCCACCATCCTGCGCAAAAGCAGCCACAGCCTTGACTCCCAGCACTGGTATGCTTGCCCAGGACTACCCAGCAGGCCAGAGCAGGGCAAGTTCTCCAGCCCAGGACTCCCGACCCCAAGGCCGCTGACACTGGGCAGGGCCTCACCATGACCCCTTCCTCTGCATGGCTTCGTGTTGTGAGCCCAGTGGGTTGGGGGAGGGCTCTGTCTCCCACCAAGTCCAGGGGGGGATGGCACAGTTTTCAACTTGAGGCCACTCTGACCCATTAGTGGTAGCTCCCTGGAGCTGAGCTGAGGGTTCTTAGATTGTGTCCAGCAGGAAGGAGTGCTGTAATGGTGACAGACACTGTTACTGATTGTGTTGTGGGCATAGGAGTTGGGAGATCTGGCACATGTGCCACATGCATGCCATTTCTGAGCTTCGACCTCCGGGAGGGCAGAGGGTGTAGACTCTGCATTGCCCAGCACGGGGCTGTACCAGGCCATCTCGGTTTCCTTTGGCTGGGCTGACTTTGTCTTCCCGGCCCCACAGTGCCTCGGACGGCTCCACGGAGACCCTAGCCATGGTCGTGGTGGAGCCTGGGGAGACGCTGTCCTCTCCTGAGTTCGAGGGCGGCCCCTTCAGCTCCCAGTCGGATGAGACCTCTCTCAGCACCACCGCTTCTTCTGTCACGCCCACCAGTGAACTGCTGCCCCTGGGCCCAGTGGATGGCCGTTCCTGCTCCATGGACTCCGCCTACGGCACCCTCTCCCCGACGTCCCTGCACGACTTTGTGGCCCCAGCCCCTATGGCAGAGCCAGCACCCCGGCCCCCAGAATTACCACAAGCCCCTTCACCTCCACCCTCGCCCCGCCTCTGCCGCCGAAACCCTGTCCAGCTGTTGCCCCGGCTGCCCCACCTGCTCAAGTCCAAATCTGAGGCCAGCCTCCTCCAGCTGTTGTCAGGGGCCACCACCCCTGGAGCGCCCCAAGCCCCCAGCCGCAGCCTGTCGGAACTCTGCTTGGCTGCTACAATTCCTGACACTAGAACCCAGGGCTCCCCTCAGGAAGCTGGGCCCAGCTGGGATTGCCACGGGGCACCAAGCCCTGGCAGTGGCCCCAAGCTGTCAGAGCTGGCGTGCAAAATCAGCTGCTCAGCTAGAGAGCCCGAAGAAGCCTCCAGGAGGAGCAGAGAGCTGCCCTCGGGGGCCTCGCCCAGGGTTCAGCCTGAGCCCCCGCCAGGGATCTCTGCCCAGCACAGGAAGCTGACGCTGGCCCAGCTTTACCGAATCAGGACCACACTGCTGCTTAACTCCACGCTCACTGCCTCGTGAGTGGACTGGCCGGGGGTAGAGGGAAGGTGGCCCAGCGTGCTGGCATTGAGCCTCTGAGCCTGGGAGTGGATAGAGGCACGGTCATTGCTGGGAGCAGATGGCATTTGGGGATGGGGATGGGAGAGGGAGCCTGAGACCTGCCCCAGAGCCTGAGTGAGGATATCTAAGGCGGGCAGTGGTACAAAGGCCTGAGGATTCAAATAGGGAGGAGAGGGTGGCCAGAGCCCCTCTGAGTGGCATCAGCCAAGGAAGGACTGTCTCTCCCCTCCCCTCCAGGGAAGTCTGAGCAGAGGAGGGTCCTCAAGGGTGCCACTCACCAAGGGACAACAGACAGCATGCCTCCTGGGACATGCCAGCCCCTGGTCCAGCTGCTGCCTTGTGTGTGCCCGAGCCTCAGTGCCGGCCAGGACCCCTGCCACCGCCCTGGGGCCCAATTTGCACTTTGCCAGACTGGATGGAAGTGGAGGAGGGCTCAGCAGAGCCCCAGGCTGCAGTACCCCCTCAGGACTGCCTCCCGAGGGCCACCACCTTCACTAACCTGCCCCTGGCCCCTACCCCCAGCAGGGCCCCTGCCCACTAGTCCCTGAGGTCACCAGATCCAGTCCTCCAGCTGGGCTCCAGGGCAGTCCTTCCCACCTCCGCCCTCATCTGGCCCCAAATGGGATATGACCCTGTCCTCACCGACTCCCTCCCAGCCCCGCTGGCCACCCCAGGCTTGGGTTGGGCTCTGTTGCATATTTATTGAGCTTTTGATTCTTTTATAAAGACTTGTATATATTCCACTAGAAAGAGTCCTTTGCTTTTGGAACCCCCCCTTTCCTGACTCAGGTGCCCTTGAGCTCTGGGGTGGGCGCCTCTCGGTGCTCCTGTCCCCCTCCGTCTGCATTGGGGCACCACTGGAAGAGACTGTAGGAAGCATTAGTGAATTAACAGGGCAGAGGTCACCGGACCAACACCCCAATATCAACCCCCACCCCCTGCCACCAGCGCCATGTCTGCCATCGGAGCCTCCCACAGGCGCCTCCCCCAATGAGGTACCTGCTACCCCCTCCCAGCCAGATGCCTCAGAGGGCCGTCTTGGGCTGCCCGTGGGAGTGTCCACGAGGGTAGGCCACCTGTCTTAGGCTCTACTGAGTGCACCTGACAACTCCGGGGGAGGGGGGAGGCCCTGTACCCACACCCACTTAGTGTCTGGGGAGGGTGGCTCTCCCACCTGGTTACTTCTCGCCCAACCCCTCATGGCTGAGGGAAGGCTCTGATGCCCAGAGAGGGGAAGTCCCTTCACCTCGAAGCGGTGGTCTCAGGCTGGGGCCTAGAATCCAGGTGTGGGGACCGCGATGCGGCCCTGTCCTGTGCGCATCTTGCTGCTCGCAGGCGGCCTCAGCTGAGCTCAGGTGCGCGGGGGCAGGCCGCAGGGGCTGGGGAGCTCCCCTTCTAGGGAGCCGCGGGGCCACGCCCTGGCCCCCACCCCGGGGGCGGGCTCTCCTGGGCGGCGCGGGGCGGGCCCTGCGGGCGCTGGGCTGGGCGCACACCGTGGCGGGCAGTGCGGGGCGGGGCGGGGCGGGCGCAGCGGGCCAGGCCCCGGCCGGCGCACGCCCGTCGGAGGGCCCAGCGCGGCGTTGAGGGCCATGGAACCGTGGCCGGGGGGCTGCACAGCAGCGGTGGCTGCGGTGAGTGGGGACGCGGGGCGTGGGGTACGGTCTGAGCCTTGCGTGGGCCTGGGTCCCCGCAGGCGCGCCTGCGGCCAAGGAAGGGGCCCCCTGGCGAGTCTGCGCTCCCAGCCTGGCTGACGGCTGGGCCGGCCCTCCCTTCCGACCTAATTAGAGGCTCAACCAGGCAGGGCTCTTCCGCCGAGAGGAAACACCTTCCCAGGGGCCAGAGGGGTCTGGGGACCCCAGGCAGAAAAAGATCAGGGTCCTTCACCTTAGAAAAAGCACGGGTTGGGGTGGGGCTCCCTGATTCCTGCCCTGGGGCCCTGGGGCCCTGGTGGAGGGGAAATGTGTGAGAGGGGCTGGTAGGGGCCTCTACTCTGCTTCTCTGAAGGCTGATCCGGGCAGAGAGGGAAGGAAGTTAGTCTCACCCGCACCTGAGAAGTGGGCTCCACTGAGGGCAAGTGCTGGGGCCTCTGAAGTCGGGGAGCCTGGGCAGGGAGAGGCCCCCACATGGGGCAGCCCCGCTGGGAGCCAGCAGCACCTGTCCCTCAGGCTCTCCTCCTCGTGCTGCTGGGTGCCCGGGGCCAGGGCAACATTCCCAGCCCCAGGTGTGACTGTGCCCACAACTTACAGAAGAGGAATGGTCTGTTCTGTTGCAGGGGCTGTCCAGCAGGTGAGCGGCTGGAGGGGTGGGAGGGGCGTGGTGGGAAGTGAGGGCAGCCTGAGAGCAGGTGGGGGCAGGCAGGCCAGGAATGGGGTGAGGGGAGGCTAGGAGGGAAGTAGGGAGCCAGAGATGGGAAGGGAGGGAGGAAAGGTGGGAGCCCCCTCTGACTATCTGACCCCAGTGTGGGTTCCACAGGGCACTACCTGAAGGCCGCTTGTACAAAGCCTTGTGGCGACCCCACCTGCCTTCCATGCCCCCAGGGCACCTTCCTGGCTAGGGAGAACCACCATGAGACCCGCTGTACCCGCTGCCAGGCCTGTGATGAGCAGGGTGAGGGGCTGCCTAGAGCTCACTGGGGGTCTCTTGAGGACAGGCTGTGGCCAGGGTCTTTCTGAAGGAAGTGGCTGGCTTGGGCTCAACTTTTGGGTGTGAGGGCCCTGTGCCCACCTGCCCCGGGGCCTCCCCCCTGACCCTCTCTCCCTGCTGACTTTCCTATCTCTGTACATGCCTCAGCCTCTGGTCTGCAGTCATCTCTGAACTTCTCTCCCTTTTGGGGTGGCCCTGTCTCTGGTCTATTCTCATCTCCATACTCTGGGGGATCTGTCCTGCCTCTGTGTGGGGGTCTCTGGCCCTGATGGCTTCTGCTCTCTCCACCCTCCTGAACCCCCCCCCCACCACCAGCCTCCCAGGTGGCCCTGAAGAACTGCTCAGCAGTGGCGGACACCCTCTGTGGCTGCGAGCCAGGCTCGTTCGTGGAGTGCTTGGTCAGGCACTGCCCTGACGGCTCACGCTTCCGCTGCCTTCCATGCCCAGACTGTGGGGCCCTGCACCGCCACGCGCGGGTGCCCTGTGAGTACCTGCATTCCAGGCTACCTACTCCCATTCCCGCTCCCCCTGCCTCCTTCTCTCCTGACCTGACCCACGCTATCTCCTGGACTGCAGGTTCTGGCAGAGACATCGGCTGTGGGACCTGCCTGCCTGGCTTCTATGAATATGGCAACAGCTGCGTGTCCTGCCCCACGTAACTTCCTGGCTGCCCTGGGCTGGGGAAAAGGAGGCTGGGAGCGGGGTGAGGGTCTAGGGGGAAGGAGCTTGGCCTAATGGCAGGTGGACCCCACTTCAGACAAACACTGGATGGTAAAGGGAAATCTGGATTCACCTTATGCCAGATAAAGAAGGGGGCATAGCTTCACTTCCTGCTAGACTCGACTTCGGTAATTCTTCCAGCTGTCCATTAAGGATAGGGTCGGTCACTTTGGAGAGAGCCACGTTGATAGAGTTTCAAAACTTGGACTGAGGGGCCGGCCCCGTGGTGGAGTGGTTAAGTTCGTGCGCTCTGCTTCCGTGGCCTGGGGTTTCACCAGTTTGGATCCTGGGTGGGGACATGGCACCTTTCATCAGGCCATGCTGAGGTCGCGTCCCACATGCCACAGCTAGAAGGACCCACAACTAAAATATACAGCTATGTACTCGGCGGATTTGGGGAGAAAAAGCAGGAAAAAAAAAAGGTTGGCAACGGTTGTTAGCTCAGGTGCCAATCTTTAAAAAAAAAACTTGGGGGGGCTGGCCCCGTGGCCGATTGGTTAAGTTCTCGCACTCCGCTGCAGGCGGCCCAGTGTTTCGTTGGTTCGAATCCTGGGCACGGACATGGCACTGCTGATCAAACCACACTGAGGCAGCGTCCCACATGCCACAACTAGAAGGACCCACAACTGAAAATACACAACTATGTACCAGGGGCTTTGGGGAGAAAAAAGGGAAAAATAAAATCTTTAAAAAAAAAACAAAAAAAACTTGGACTGAGATTCAGGACCTGCCACTTGTTCTCTGGGGCATCTTGGGAAAGTTACTTCGCCTCTCTGATCTTCCCCACCCAAACACGAGAATGTTAGTAGGTCCTTCCCAGGGCTCTGATTAAGGAGTAAGACACTTTATTTATTCATCCACTCAACGATGTTTATCGAGCATCTGCTATTTCCAGACGCTGTTCGAGGTGCTAGGGATACACCAGGAACAAAATAGACAAATCCCAGTCTCTATGGAGTTGACGTTCTAGTGACCCTCAATCTTGTCTAGAAGCAGCTCGATAAATAGTGATTGTTGATATTGTTACTGGGGACACAAGTGACATTTCAGCAGTACTTCGGGAACATTCTTGGGTAGAGTGAGGCTCCCAGGAGAGAGGCCTGGGGAGGGAAGGGTCTCCAGAATGCAGAAGATGTCAGGCAGTCCTGGGTAGCCTCTCCTGGTACGTACTCCCTCATCCCCCAGCCCACCCCCTTCCCTTACAGGAGCACCCTTGGGAGCTGTCCTGAGCCCTGTGCGGCTGTCTGTGGCTGGAGACAGAGTAGGTGGTGTGCTGGGAATGCGAGTAGGAGAGATGGGATGAGCCAAGGGGAGGTTGGGGGGAAGTGACCACCCACCACCCACCAGCTACTCTTTCAGTGTTCTGGGTCCAGGTGCTCCTGGCAGGCCTGGTGGTCCCACTCCTGCTTGGGGCCACTCTGACCTACACATACCGCCGCTGCCAGCCTTGCAAGCCCATGGTTCCCGGTAAGTGCATGCATACACACACGTCCCTAGGGGCCTGGGGTCAGGATGGGTAGCCCAGAGCCCAGTCGGCCCTGATGCAGAGGGGGAAACTGAGGGAGGAAGTGCTGGGGGACTTGCAGAGGAACCCGAGAGGAGCTGGGCCAGCACTCAGGTCCAGGAGCCTTGCCTGGGTGCTGATTAGATGCTGTTTGTCTCTGTTATCAGAGGAAGCTGGGATGGAGGCCCTGAGCCCTCTACAGGTAAGAATTTCAGTAATATTCTGGGAAGAGGGTGAGCAAGCATCCGGGCCTCAGCATTCTGGAACTGAAAGTTTGGGCCTTATTATAACTCGTGGTCCCTAGCACATGGCATGGTGGCTGGCGCTGAGTAGACCTAATGAACACATATGCAAAGAGCAGAGTATCAGTGAATGACAGCAGCACAGTGCCAGCCCTCAAGGGCATCTCAGTCTACTGGGGTCCAGACAGGTAAACAGGGCGTAACAGTTCAGTGGGATGAGCGCCACCACGGCCAGGGGAACAAGAGGAGGACGGCAGGGGCAGAGTATCTGAGGCAGAGGAATAGCTCTTCTGCTGGGCCACAGTGAGATAGCGTGGTTGGCTGGGGGACACTGGGGGATGTTTGCTGACTGAGCCAGGGATGGCCACTCCCAGCCAGAGAGCCCAGCCAAGGGGCCTTACTGGGCAAGCAAGGCTGACCTGGGGCCTCTCTTGGCTTCCAGGTCACCCACCTCACACCCCCAGACGGCACCCACGCCCTTCTGGTGCCACCCAACAGCAGTGAGGTCTGCGCCGTCCAGTTGGTAGGCAACAGCTGGACACCTGGCTCCCCTCAGACCCAGAAGGCGCCCTGCCCAGAGGTGACATGGCCCTGGGACCAGCTGCCCAGCAGAGCTCTTGGTAAGGGAACTCAGGAAGCCTTGACCCCATTCTCCCCAGTCCAAGGTGAGAAGCTGTGGTTTTAGAGGCGCCACTTGCCCATTTCCGGTCCCCTGACCTGGTGGAGCTCCCCTGCTGGCCTCTGCCCAAGGTATCCGCTCTGGCCCTCGCCCAGGTCCCCGCCCCTTGGCTGAAGCCCGCATCCCCCATTGGCTCTCTCTGGCCCGCCCCCAGGCCCTCTGCCACCGCCCACGCCGTCGCAAGAGCCCCCTGCAGCCTCCGGGGCCGCCATGCTCCAGCCGGGCCCGCAGCTCTACGACGTCATGGACGCGGTGCCTGCGCGGCGTTGGAAGGAGTTCGTGCGCACGCTGGGGCTGCGCGAGGCGGAGATCGAGGCCGTGGAGGTGGAGGTCGGCCGCTTCCGCGACCAGCAGTACGAGATGCTCAAGCGCTGGCGCCAGCAGCAGCCCGCCGGTTTGGGCGCCATCTACGCGGCCCTGGAGCGCATGGGGCTGGACGGCTGTGCCGAGGACCTGCGCAGTCGCCTGCAGCGTGGCCCGTGACGCGGGGGCCCGCCCGCCATCTCTGGGCTCTGGTGGCCCTTGCAGAAGCCCTAAGTACGGTTACTTATGCGTGTAGACATTTTATGTCACTTATTAAGCCCCTGGCGCCGACCTGTGTAGCAGCGCCAGCCGGCCTCAGCTCTGGTGCCCCCAGGGTGCCAGTTAAGGCAAAGAATCCTCAACGAGTATCGGGAGGGTGTCAAGAGATTGCCCAGCTGTTTGTTGGGCTGAGTTTGGTTGAGCCCTCGGTATTAAACCTATGAAGAAAAGCTGCTGTTTGATGTTTCCGCTGGGCTGGGGGTGTTAAGTGGCCCAGGCTTGGTTTCCTGGGACGTGGAAAGGGCGGGGAGTCTTGCCACCCCAGGGTGTGGGACCCACGGTGGAGAGCAGAGTGGCCCTTTGTTACCAAACCCGCCTCCCCACTCCCCCTCCGCGTGGCCCAGTTACCCGGAGCGGCAGAGAGGAAGTCGAGCGGGACAGAGGAAGTCTCGGCGACGGCGAGTGAGAGTTGAGAGTGAACGTGAGGCCCGGGCGGCTGAGAGCGCTTTAATGGGGGTGCGAGACGGCGGGGGCGCGGGGACTGGGGAGGCAGCAGTTGGAGGCAGGTCCAGGGCCCCTCGTCCTCCACTCACTCCACCAGGGCAGTGAAAGGGTCCGAGGAGCGCGGGGCCTAGCCGGGGACGGGGCGCAGACTTAACTGGAGGGAAGTGGGGGCAGAGGTGGGGCCCCAGGAGCGGCAACTCCGTCCCGACGGGCAGTTTGCAGTTTTCATCGTTTCTGGTAAACAAATGACTGAGAGGAAACCCTTGGCGGGGATGGGAAATGTGGCCCCGGCTAGGCCGGGAGCAGATCTGGGTCAGGGAGGGAGGAAAACCCCTTCCCCGAGCGTGGGGCCCGCCTCCGCCCAGGATGCGCCAGCCACGCGGGTTCCGGGGTGCGGGGGAGGGGGCTGCAGCCGGTGCGCGCCCCGCGGGGAAATCAAAGTCACCACCCACGGGGCTAGGGAGAGCTCTGCACATTTTGACATTCAACGAACATGCAAATATATGTAAGTAGGCATGCAAATAAGCAGCATCTTTTTGCGTCAACAGCTTGGGCACTTTTTCTGGGCGACTGCGGGGGCGGGCGTGCTCCAGCGTCACCCCGGGCTGAGGATGCGGGGCCTGGGGTGAGGGTCAGGGAGGGGTTCCAGCGCGGGAGGGGAGGGCGGCGCGGCTCCCGGGCCTGCCAGGCCAGGGCGGGAGCTGGGGGGCCCCCCTACGAACTCGGAAGGCTGCGCACAGGAGGGCGGCATCTAGTACTTAGCGATGTCTCCCTTCTTCAGGATGATCTGCCGCTGCCAAGGCGCCAGCTTGGTCTCGTCGTAGCCCAGCGTCCGCAGCTTCTCCGACTGCTCTTTCTCCCGCTGCATCTTCTCCTGCTTCTGTCGCTCCTCCTCTTTCCTAAGCATGGGGTGGGGGCAGAATAGCGGCCCGGGTGAGAGGGTGGGCCGCGTACTGTGAGTGGTCACTGGCAAGGAGTGGGTTACTGAGGGCAGGGGCTGAGCTGCTGAGGACAGAGGGACTAATTAATGGTGGGCGGGGTAATGGGTTCTAGAGGCAGAAGGGCTAGGCAAGCGGGGACAGGGGGTGGGTTAGGAAGCATGTGGTTGAGATTGCTGGGGACAGAGGGGCTTGGTTGGGGGCAGACTGGGGTCACTGGGGTACACATAAGAGCTGGGTGATTTAGAGGCTGTGGCTGGGTTATTGCTGGCTGAGGGTGTTACTGGAAGCAGAGATGCTGGGTTGAGGTTGGCAGAGGGTGTGGAGGGGGCGTTCTGGGGGCAGGGGAAGAGATTACTGGGGCCAGGACCTGAGTTACTCGGGACTGGGGTTGGGCTCCTGGGGAGCAGAGGAAGCACATTATTGGGAGATGGGCTGGGTAATTAGAACAGGTTATTAGAACGTGGGGGCTAGATCTGTGCTGTTGACAAGGTAGCTGCTAAGCACAGGTGGCTTGAGCATTTGAAATGGTGGCACTGAGGAGTATTGTAGGCACAGAACGCACATGGTATCTGAAAGACTTAGTTTTCAAAAGGAGTGTAAAACATCTCATTAATAATCTTTATATTGATTATATATTGAAATATATAATTTCAATTGAAATTATAATTATTTCAGTATATAACTGAGTTTTGATATATTGGGTTAAGTAAAATATACTGTGAAAATTAAGTTCATCTGGATCTCTTTTTTCAACGTAGCTACTAGAAAATTTAACATTACATAAGTGGCTATCATTATATTTCTATGGGACAGCATTGGGCTAGATTACTGGGGACAGAAACTAAGTTCTGAAGGACAGACTATCAAGGTTATTAGCACAGAGGTTGGGTTAACTGCAGAGCAGAAAGGGAGATGGGAGCTGGGTAATTCGTGTCAAAGTTACTACAGCATAGGAGGTAGACTTTGGGGAACAGGGACTAAGTTATTGGGGGAGAGGGGTCTGGTGGGATTATTGGGAACAGAGAGGCTGTGCTACAGGGCTGAGTGACAAGGGGATGTGTTCAAGATGGGTTTGGGTGAAGGGGCAAAAAGACCGTGACTAGGTGCAGGGAGGAGAGGCAGGTCGAGCCCAGCCCCATACTCACCGCTTCTGCTCCCTAGAAGGAAAAAAGACAGCATTAATTGGTGCCACTACCTCAGGGACATGATCAACATACCCTGCCAGGGCCTGCATCTTCCAGACCCCCAGCTCACCTCTCCTCTTCGAGCTTCTTCCGCAGGATGTCCCGCCTCCAGGCAGGCATGCTGGCCAGCCGGGCCTCCTCCTCCTCCTCCTGAAACACGAGCACAAAGCTTCAGGGTCAGCATGGGCTGGGACGTAGGGGGCTGAAGGGGGTGCACCCTCAACTCTGGGAATCTTCTTGAGTCAGGGACAATGGGACACAGATGGGGTCGCAGGAAGAGACCTGTTTGATGCCCTTCTATAGGGCAAATGGATGAAGGTGCCATAACCCCGGTCCCTGTGTCCTAGAGATAGCACCAGAGAGGTCAGAGCTGGGTGTAGGAGGGGAGCAGAGAATGAGATTCCCCATTGGGGCGGGTGGGCAGATGACCCCAGGCCTGTGGCCCAGAATCTCTGGGCAGATACACATACTTGGGCCCCCACAGATCCTGCCAGCTAGGAGAGACTCAGGCTGCCCCCTGGCTCCACTGTGAAGGACCTTCTGGCCTATATTTGTCCTATTCCCAGAATAGACACCAGCTCTACAATTGTGGGGCTACAGTGACACGACGGGGGGCATCCAACACAGGCAGCTTACAGCAAAGAGTTTTATTACTTGGTTGTTACAGGGAAGAAAGGATCTGTACACGTCACACGGAACACTGCACACGTGGCTCCCCTGACTTCAGCCAAAGAGGCAGCTGTGAATTCCAGTGAAAAACCAAAGAGAGAAAGAGAGCCACACGGCCCCAAGGGGGACCCAAAGTCCCTCACTGAGAGGGGCTGCTTCTTCCACCTGGGTGCATGCGGAAGCAGGCAACACTGTAGGGTCAAATGGGAACATCTATTTTGCCCTGTGCCATGCCCCCCCCATCCCAGCCAACACCCCACATCAGGCCATGATGGGACCTCAAAGGCTGAGGCAGCCTGGTCCCGGGCATGCTGGGTTTTCCAAGGCCACCTATCCTGGGTTCTTCCTGCCTGTTTCTGGCCTCCAGAGAGCACCCGACAGGCATCCAGGCCCGGGTTAAGATGCTTCAGGGTAATTTCTGAATTCTGCTGCTCAGATGTCAAAAAGCTCTGCCTCCTTCTCCTTCCAGAAGGAGAAGCTGCGGTCTATGTAGCGGCAGATGTCCTCGTTGCTGAACTCGCCCATCTCAGTCACAAGCTCTAGGGGGTCTTCGGCGGGGGCTTCAGTCCTAGGAGGGTCCGACGTCGGGGGAGGAGCGGCTGGCGGGGGTGGGGACGGGGGCTCCGGTGCAGGGGCAGGCGCCTCCGCCTGCTCCTCTCGCCAGTCCTCCGTCTGAGCTCGAGCGGCCTCTTGGGCCGGCTCCCTCTCCTTCTCCTCTTTTTCTTCCTCCTCTTCTGGCTCCTTCTCAGCCTCTTCCTCCCGGGCCGGCTCAGCCTCTGGGCTGTCTCCGAAGAACTGACGCCTGAGGTCCTCGAAGCCGTCGCTCCAGCCACGCCGGCCGGCTTCCACCTCCTCGAGCACCACGCGGTGGAAGAGGCGGATGAGCTCCCACGGGTGGCTGCCCAACCGGTCGAACATCTCGTAGCACAGCAGGTGGCGGAACTTGCGCTCCTCGCGACTCAGGCCCATCTCGAGCAGCTGGAAGTAGCCAAGCATGAAGAGATCGAGAGTGAGGCTGTCGTAGCGTGGGGGCGCGCCGCCGTCGAGGGGCGGCAGAAATTGTTCCGGCCAGTACAGGCCGTGCGCCAGGCCCAGGCCCGGTGGCTGGCGCGCCGGCACCTGCCGTAGGAGGCTTCGCCAGCGGCCCAGCAGCTTGCCCACCACCTGCCGCTGTTTCAGTAGGCGCAGCAGCCGCTCGTCTAGGCCGTCGGCGGCCCGCGGCTGGGGCACGTCGGCGGCCTCCGAGTAGAGGCCAGCGCCCGCGGCCGCCACGCGGGGCAGCAGTCTGCGCAGGCGCGCCGGGGCGTGGCGCCTCGGGCCGCGGAAGGCCCACTTGCGCCAGTGCTCCAGGAAGAGGTAGACGATGCGCTCCTTGCGCATGTCGATGTAGTCCTGGACGCCGCGCAGCTCGGTGGGGAGCGGCGGCCTGCGCGCCAGCTGCTCGGGCTCCGGCAGCGCCACCTGGCGGCCTGGTGCCTCGGGCGGGCCCAGCACGCCCAGGGGTTCCGCGGTGGCCAGCAGGCCGTTGACAGCGGCGGCACTTGGCTCGTCGGGGCCAGCCGCCACGTAGTCCTCCTCGAGGATAGGCTCGCGGCCCGGGGCGCCGGAGGGCGACGAGAGCTTGCGGCGCGGGTCGCTCGCGGGCGCCGGGCCCTGGGCGCGCAGCTCATAGGTGGCGCGGAGGTGCTGCACCGAGACGCCACACTCGAGGATCTCGCGTGCCACGGCCTCGCGGCACCAGCTGAGCGAGTGGGAGCGGCCCAGGCAGAGCGGGCCCGGCCGCCAGGGCGCGTCGGGCAGCGGCGCCAACGGCTGGCCCGTGTCGGCCGCCAGCAGATCGGCTAGGTGCGCAGGCCGGCCGCCCAGCGCGGCCAGCAGCGTGGCCATGCTCTTGAGCAGGGTGGAGATCTTGCTGCACCAGGCGGGCAGGCTGGCGGCTCGGCCGTGCATGCGGCGCGGGTCGACGGTGAAGCGCGGCGCCGACAAGGCGGCCGAAATGGGCAGCAGCTGCTCCAGCTCCAGTTCCAGCTGCTCCAGGCGCGCCTCCAGCTTCTGCGCCTTGTGCAACACCTGAAGGTTCTCGATTTGCTGCTCGATGCGGAGGATGTCGGCCTCGGTCATGAGCTCGCCGAAGGGCCCGAGGATGCCGTTGTGCTCGCGGGAGTACCTCCAGCCCTCGCGGGGGTAGCAGCACGAGCTGCCGGCCGTCAGCTAAGGCGGGGAAAACAAGAGAGGGGAGGGAGGCGCGTCTCCCTCTGGCCTGGCTCCCGTAGCGCCCGCCGAGGGCGCCCTTTGCATGTCCCGGGTGGTGTAATGGCTCCGCGGGGCTGCGTTTGCACGGACGGGCCTCGCCTGGCCGGCGGGCGATTACGCTGGGACGAGGCTTTGGCCCAGGCCGCCGCTCCAGGCTTTGGGCAGTGTCCACTTTGGTCGCTGACGGGGACACAGCCGGTCGTTGGGCGCTGTTGTAGAGGCAGGGCGGGCAGACGGAGTCTCCACACCTGGCTTGGTTGCTCATTACACCACCGAAGGAACATGCAAAAGGCGTTGAAGCTGCGATGCACCGGCGCATTGTCCCACCCCGCCCAAAGTCTGCGATGTCGATGTCGAGGCCAGACCCCAGTGGGGCCTCTCCTCTCCCCATCCACGACCTTCTCAAGCTGTCCTTCCGCCCAAGCCCTCCCTGTTCCACATCAGTCTTTTATCTGATGGATAAGAGGCTCTTAAAGAGGCTAAATTCCTACTGCAATTCCCACGCCCTGTCATCCCTGGGATAATAGTACAGTTCATACAGCCAGGCTTGCCAAGCACTTCTGACAGTCTCATTTATTCCTCTCTTTTCTCCACTTCTATGCTGCTACTTTAGCACCAGGCTTTTCCAGCCCGGGTTGGGGTGGGGGGGGGGCCCTCACCTCCTCACAGGCCTCCCAATTCATCCTCTCCACTACAATCCTTTCCCCACCTACAAATATGATGATGCCACCTCCCAGTTATCTTCCCTCCCAGGTTCCTCACGGTTCCAGGAGAAAGTCCATTTTCTTCTGGGCAGCTGGCCAGGCCGTGATGATCTGACCCTCACTCACCTCTCCAGCTCTGTCCCCTCCCATAGTACAGTCACCGAGCCACACCCACTCTGACTCCCAGACCTCCCCTGTCCTGCCTGGTTGCTCTTTGCTCCACTCTTTTTCTGTCCACCTCTAGCTTATCTTCCAAGTCAATCTTAGACATCACTTCTTCCCTCGATAACCACGCCCCGAGCCTGAGCAGGATGGTGGAGTAGGGCTGCCCACTGCTCTGCTCTCCCCATCACAGCACTGAGGTGCTTTAACAGCCCCGTGTTTGCCTCCCCGGTCGCTCCCTCTCTCACATAGCCTTGTTTTGTCTCCTTGGGGGCACTTATCACTCTACGAAGGTGCCGTGTTTGCTTGCTGGTTGACCCTCCCCTGACCCCCTCCCGCAGCCACCTTGAGAGCAGGCCCTGACAGATACACAGTGAATCCCCAGAGGCCACAACAGTGTAGCACATAGATAGCGCCCGGGGAATGTCTGTTGAGCAGATCAATGGTAAACTATTCTGCCAGCCGGTGATGATCAACTGACCTGACAAATGAGGAAACTGAGGCTGGATGAGGCTCAGTATCAGCAGCTGGAAAGTGGCAGTGTAGGGAAAGAGCCCAGGCTGGTCTGACAGAGACCAAAGCCCTCTTGGCTACTCAGCGTGGTCCCTGCACCAGCTTGGTCAGCCTCACCCAGGAGCTTGTTGGAAGTGCAAAATCTTAGCCCCACCCAGAGCTCCTGAATCAGAATAGGCATTTTCATAAGATCCCAGGCGATTTGAAGGCACATTAGAGTTGGATGAACATGGCCATCTCACCAAAGAACAGGTTACTGGGCGGTGGAGATGGGGAACAGCCCCAGGAGAGGGGAGGTCATCCAACCCTGCTTTTCCCCAGAGGTAATGGGAACCGCCTGAGGTTGAAGGGCCCGGGCAGGGGGGAGTGTGATGTAGGGGGTGGGCTGTGGGCCCAGCTGCAGACCCCAGGGCCCCCTGGGAAGCCCCACCCACCCACCTTCCGCCTCTGCTCCTCTTCCTCCTGCATCTTCAGCTGCAGCTTGCGCACCATCACCTGGCGCTTCCACTCCGGGATGGGCCGGCCCTGCTCGTCGTGTGTGGGGATGAGCGCCTCCACATCGAGCTGCACGCCAGGCGCAGGGGTGGCGGGCGGCGCCGGCGCCACGCTACCGTTGAGCAGCGGCTGGGGTCCTGCAACCGGCGGGGTGGGGCTCCGGGCCCGTGACGGCGCGGGCGACGCCGGCAGCAGCGGCGAGTCGGGCTGCGGGGAGAAGCGGCGGGGCTTAAGCCCCGGCGGGCAGGGGCGCGGGGAGGCGGGGCGGGGGCGCCTGTCGGACCGCCTACCTGGGAGGCCGGTTGCCCGCTGCCGGAGAACACCGTGGTCAGCCCCTTGCTCTGCGGCGTCGGCTTCAGACTCTTGCCCGCCTTGATCTCAGCCAGCAGCTCAGAGTTGTCGCCCGTCGGGGACATCATGTTGAAAGACTTGGTGCCTGAGCGGAGGCCGGAGACGAGGTGCTGGCTGGGGGCCTGCGTCCCCGCCGACCCCCGACTTGTCTCTCTGCGGCCCCCTCCCCAAGTTAGACCGGGCTGGGGGCCTTCCCTTGGGCCGAGAGGGCAGCTCTCCAGATCCCGGGCCTCGCGAGCAGCCCTCAAGGACCCCAGAGACGGGTTCTCCGCTCGCAGCCCGCGCGGCCCCACCATCCTCCCGGTTCTACTCACGGGGCGTGGGGCCTCCGCCTGGAGGCCCCTGAGAGTTCATGACGGCTCTTGGGCTGGCCCTGGGGCCTCAAGCGAATGTCTCCGCCCAGCGCACTGACTGCCCAGCTCCAAAACACTACCTGGGGCCAGCCACCCGACCTTTGTCCCAGGTTCCCTGGCTCGGCCCTGCCGGGGTGGAGTCTTCCTCCGGCCCTCTGCATCAGCAAAGCCCAGTGACCCTTGGACTGAATCGCCTGGGGCCTCCTTGGCTCTACGGGCTCAGGACCCTAGACGCCGGAACCCAGCCGGTCCCCTCCCCACTCCACCCCCACAGACAGACGCCGCGCAGACACACTGGTTGCAAGCCCGGAGCACACTTATGGCAAAGCGCTGCTTAGCTCTGGGAGACTCAGGAAAACGGAGCCTTTACTAAGTATATGGGGCGGGGACACCCAGGAAGAAGGGCCAGGCGGATAACATGCAAATGCCCGGAGCGGAGTTTGCATTTTCCGACGAGGCCGGCGGAGGTGACTGGAGTTTGGGGAGGATTGTCTTTAGAGCCTGAGGAAGGAGTCATGGTTGGGTGAGGGGAACAAAACGGGCCAACAGCTCCTGGGTTGCCCAGGCTGGTGATCCCAGAGCGCAGTAGCGGAAGGGGGAAAAACGGAAAGGTGTCGGGCAGGCACCGGCGGTAGGCTCATTTATTTAGGCAAAACCGTCGGCCGGGCGCGGAATGCGTGAGCGTGCACACGAGTGTGGTGGGGGTAGGAGGGCAGGTGGGTCCGGAGGCCCCGCATGTGGCATCGAGGACCTCTCTCCTGCCCGCCCCTGGCTCTGCCCTTTCCTCAAGTCCCGTACCCCTTCGGCATCGTTTTTCCTGAGAGCGCCTTATCCCCCGCCCCCGCGCCTCAGCCAGGAGCCGCGCACGCAGCTACTCACTCTTCCTGTGCCTCAGGACTCTCACTTCTAGGGACCGAGAGGAGAGAAGTGACAGCGAAGTTAGGAGGGGGAGGGGGCCAGGGTGAGGCTAGGACAAAGAGAAGGCCAGGGAGGGCAGGAGGAAGGGAGGGAGATGCGCAGAGGAGGGGGGAGAGGAGAGGAGGAACTTTCCTGCCCATCTGACCCTGGCTCAGGCGGCTCTGGGGCTCCACAAGGGTGGTCCGCCCAGTTCCCAGCTTTGCTGGTGTCCCTGAGAGTTGGGCAGGGCTGCTACTGGCCCTGGCTCCCCTAGCAAGGGCCTCAATCTTGGCATTGGGTTGGCATAGGGCATCCAGCCCAGACTCTGCTGAGAAGGGGTGTCTAGAGAAGCCCAGAGTCTATTTTTCTTCTGTTCCTAGCTTCAGCTCTGCTCCAGGCTGTAGAGAGAAGAAGCTGACCCCAGAGCTTGGGGCCTTTCTAGTGGGTGGACATGCTACTATGGCTCTGGTCTGCAGGGGCTGGGGCTCCATAGGTACCCCAGGGAGCCTAGGCTGGCCCTACCCTGGACCCCACTGCACCCTCACATTCCCAGTCAGAGAGGTGAAGTTTTGGATGGTACCACTACGCATGGTCCCTGCACTGAGCAGCTGGGTGAGAAAGGCACTCCACCTCCCCCAAGGCTGGGATGGGAGCATCAGCACCCAGGCACTACCTCCTGGGCCTTCCAGGAGCCTTGGCATGCAGGAGACTGTCTCATATTACAGAAGGGAAGCCCAGGAATCCTGGTCAGCAGTCTAGCTCTTTTTTGTTTTTTTGAGGAAGATTAGCCCTGAGCTAACATCTGCTGCCAATCTTCCTCTTTTTGCTGAGGAAGACTGGCCCTGAGCTAACATCCATGCCCATCTTCCTCTACTTTATATGTGGGATGCCCACCACAGCATGGCTTGACAGGCGGTGCGTAGGTCCGCACCTGGGATCCGAACCAGTGAATCCTGGGCCGCCGAATTGGAACATGCAAACTTAACCGCTGTGCCACTGGGCCAGCCTCACCAGTCTAGCTCTTAAAAAATGATGCCCAGGGGAGTCACCAGGACGGGGAGGGCAGGGCATGATGGGTCACTGGTCTTGTCCCCTAAGCCAGACCCTGTCTGGCCTGAGTGAGGCCCCTGGGGGAGACGTGGCTGGGAAGAATCCCTGACGCATCTGAGAAGGGCTCAGGGCTGTAGCCAGCTTGGAAATACAAGAGAAAGAGGTGAGGAGTGGAGGAGAGGCTCAGGACAGATGTGGGGCAGGAAGAAAGTCGGCCAGCAGCTCTGACTCCTTGAAGCCGGTTCTACTTCTCAGCGCTTCCCTCTAGCACCAGCTAATCCGAATCACCAGCTACAAGAGCTGGGAGGCCCAGAGAGGGAAGTGGATGTGCCCCAGATCACACAGCTCAGATCTTCCAGTCAATTCTACTGCCCTAGTCAACATCACATGAAGGACAAATGAACCGGACCCAGCTAAATCTGGTCCATTTACCTGACCCCCAGAATCAAGGAGGACAAGCTAACACACACATGTGCATCCTGCTCTGAGTCAGAACCTTCTCTTAGGATCAAGTCCTCACTGGAGTAGGGGCTGCAGGAAGAACAAGCAGGAAAAGAGAAAGCACTAGGGCAGTCGCAGCTGGGGAGGGGGCGGTGTTGAGATTTCCCTCCCCTTCAGGGCTAGCGCCGCCCCCCCCCCCCAACCCTCCCCTACTCACTGCCAGTGGACGAGGAGGAGCGCCGCTGCCCGCAGCCGGGACCGGCGCCCTCAAAGGGCAGAGGCGGAGCAGGCGGCGCCGAGCTCAGGGCCTCGGGCAGGGGCGGCGGCGGCGGCGGCGGCGGCGGCAGGTCCCTGGACGCCTTGGGGTCCGCGGCGCAGCCGTTGTGCACATGGTTCCCGGGGAGCAGCGCCGCCTGCGGGGGAGCGGAGGGGCCAGCGAGTGAGAAGCGGGCGGCCCCGCCGGGTCCCGGGCGGCCGGCGGGCGCGGGCTGGCGGGCACGCACCTCCTCGCTGTGCGCCATGCCCGGGCGTGCGGCCGGCGGCTCCCCGGGACAGCGGCCCAGCTGGCGGTAGTAGTCCCCCGTGCTGGGCTGCTTGCTGAAGGCGCGGGGCTTGCGGCTGGAGTCCTGCCTCCGCAGCCCGTTGTGGCCGTCGCGGGAGCTCAGCTGTGGGAAAACGGCGGCGAAGTGGGCTTCAGGCACTTGGCCCTTATGCCTCCCCCGCCCCCGGCCCCCGCCCGCTCTTCACCTTCTCGGGGCTCGCGGCCAGCGGCCGTCGCAGGCTGCAACCAACCCCGTTCCCAGACCCTCCTGTTCTCAGAACGGGGATAGGGGAAGGGTTATGGGGGCCTCGGTAAAAGGGCAGGCTCGGTCGACTCTACAGTGAGGGGTTCTGGGCGCACGCCAAGGGGCACAAGGGCTCCCAGTGAGGCTAGAAGGGGCGGGCCCAGGGGCGGGGTGGAGCCGGAGAAGGGGCAGCTCCCAGCTTCGCCAGCGCTAAGGCCTCAGCCGCACCCCACCGCCGGCTGCCAGACCGTCCCGCGCGTCCCCGAGGCTCCCCCGAACCCTCTCTTGCGGGAGTCCTGGCCCCGAGGGCGCCCTCTCGAGAACTCAAGTCCTGTTAGGCTCTTGCTTGCCCAGGGCTCTCAGCCGCCCGCCCCGGGGCTGGGGCTGCTCCTACCTGCGCCTGTGCCGGTGGCCCCCCGCTGTGCACCTGGCGGTGGGGGCGGCATGGACCGGACACCTGCGCTATCTGATCCTTCCTCTCAGGTTACAGCCCAGCCCGTGCCCGCCCGCGCCTATGAGCTCTGTCGGCCTGACATCACCCAGGACCCGCCAATCCCGAGCGGAACCCCCCCAGCAGTAGGGGACGCCACCGAGCCGCCAACTGCTGTGCCACACCCGGCCTTGCCGCGCCTGCCCCTCGGGCAAGATGTGGCCCCGCCCCCTGCGCCTCTCTCCCTCGCTAGGCGCTGGGCACCCGGGGCTTCATCCCCCTACTCATCTCCTCCATACGCGGGAGACAGAATGCGGTCTTGACCGCAGGCAGTGGAGCCCCCGATATTTGGCCCCCCTGGGTTCCAGGTCACGCCCCTGCCCTTCCCCTCCCGCATCTGGAAACCATCGCCATCCTCGTAAACCGACACCCGCGCCCAAGCCTCGAGTTTCAGGGGCGGCAAGGCGGGCTCGGGTGACAGCACAGCAGCCCGCTCTTTCGCAGATGCCCCCTGCTAAGCCCAGCCTGAGAAGGAGGATGTGAGCCAGCAGGGCCAAAGGCCGAGTCTCCAGGTGGGGGGCTGTCCTTCGTCTCACCCCCCAGCCCGTGTGTCCCCGCGGTGGCCCCGGACCCTCCACGCTCCACCCGACCTGGCTCACGTTTCAGGAAACGGGACACCGAAGGATTTGTTTTCTGGGCCAGCCCGCCCCTCCGCGCCCCCTGCAGCTCCGAGGCGTGGAAGCCACGAACCTGCTCCCGCCCACAGTCAGGCAAAGCTCCGACCCGGCGGAGGGCACTGCGGGCACACAAAGGGCCCTTTGTGGAGCACCCGGTGCCTGCAGACCGACACGCACACACCCAGGAGGGGCATGGGGGCAGCACAGGCCTGATGCTATGGCTCAGGGGAGGGGAGGGGGTGCAGGCCCGGCCACCTGTCCTGCGGCTTTGGGCAGGGCCCACACATCTGGCTGGGGAAGTCCGCTGGCCCTAGGTCCCCTGCAGGCCTCTCCTGAGCCTCCTCCATCTGGTGGAGATGAAAGGGGAACCCGACTGAGAGCTTGGTCTGAGGTGGCATGAAGAGGGGGCAGGTGGAGTCTCTGTGGATGCTATGGCCCTCCCCTTCCCTGCTCGGTGGCCTTGTGACCTCAGTCACCTGTGCGAATTGGTTATTCAGTTTGGCCCTGGAGTGGCTTGCCTTGGACTGGAGGGAGAACTACAAGGTCAGGCCTCCCACAGGACCCTCAGGGGCCTCCACCCCACACTCGGTCACCTGAGGGCTCAGGCTGCATGCATGCCCACCTGCCACAGGCCAGCCTTGCTTTGTCCTTTTGGCCAGTACCACAGGACCTCCTCTGGGTCTCCCTGCCCAGGACTCTCAGAGCTGTCCAGACCAGCCGTTTGCCCCTCCCCCTGCCCCAGAGCTCAGCCAGGATCCTACAGGCCCTGACACCCTGGGCACCTGGCACTCAACGTGCCCACACCAGATTCATCCCTTTCTCACAAGCTTGCTTCTCCCAGAGGATCCCATCTCAGGACTGGCCCTTCTACCCACTTGGGAGCTCAAGCCCCAAACTGGGGAGCCAGCCACCAGTTACCGCAGCCCCAGCCCCCAAGCCAATGGGTGCTGAGTCTTGCTAGTGCCCTCTCACCTTGCCTCCACCCTCCTCCTGGCCCTCACATGCACAGCCATGCCATCCGCATCTCCTACTGGAAGACACCCCCCTGGGAGCTATTCTCCGCCTAAGCCCGGGGCTGTGGGCATGTGTATGTCTGTGGAGAGGCAGTTTGCACATATTCTCTGCCAACTCCACGACCACCCTGACACTCTGTGTAAGGAGGGGGAGGACCCAGCTCCCTGAGAGGCACGCTGTCTGGGTATATGTTCCTTCACCCCTCCCCTGCCCCCAGCTCCCCAAAGGGTGGTGGCTTTGTCTTACTCATCTCCCTGTTCCCAGTGCCCAGCCCTGAGCCCCCATAGGGCTGGGCAGGAGCTTGAACAGACCATTGGCCTCCACTGCTCTCCATCAGCCTAGTCCCGGTGCTGGGAGGCCAGCAGGTGGCTAAGGGTTCACTACCTCCTTCTTGAAGGGCTCAGTCCCCACGTGGCGGAGTTTGTTCTTGGTCTGCATGTAGATGTCAGCTGCCTGTAGCCCCACAGGGGGCTTGGGAGCTGGGTAGCCTGGTGGAGGTGGGGGCAGTTGGGTGCCTGGGGGTGGGGGTGGCGGAGGGAAGCTGGGTGGTGGTGGTGTGCTTCTCTCCATCTTGTCACGGGGCAGGCCCAGCTCCGGGCTCAGCATGTCCATGTAGCTCTGTATATCTGCAGCCCTTGCACTGGGAAGCCCTGGGGATGGAAGGAAGGCTGGGTTTGGGAGTTTGCAAGAGAGGCTGTCCCCCAGGACCGAGACCTCCACTGCCTGGAAACAACTCACCAGAGGGCCAGGGGGGCTCAGGGCCACAGCTTGGTATGGCCCCACTGTGGGCCCGGGCCCTG
Organism: Equus przewalskii; assembly: GCF_037783145.1. Taxonomy (NCBI): domain Eukaryota; kingdom Metazoa; phylum Chordata; class Mammalia; order Perissodactyla; family Equidae; genus Equus; species Equus przewalskii. Next base: position 44,126,272 of record NC_091832.1, read on the forward strand.
CACTTGTTGGGGAAAGACAATGTGCTCAGGTTTAGAGGGGAGGCACCAGAGGGCGTGCCTGTGGAGCAGGGCCATGTGGAGAGCAGAAGGGCCACCCCTCAGGGCAGATCTGGCAGGGCAAGGTGGCAGGAGTATGGATGACCACACCCAGTCTTTGCAGGGCCCCCTGCCATCTCTGCAGGCCATCACCTGGTGGCATGAAGCAGGCATGGCAGGTGGACAGACACCCATGCTCAAGGCATGGTCAGAGTGTGTGTAGACACCTGCTTGGCTTCTGCCTGAGCATTTGTGCATTCATGTATATTTGTGAGTGTGTGCACATGCTTCTTTGTATTTGTGAATGTGCGTGCATTGGTCTGTGGGCATCATGTGTGTGTGTTTGTGTCTGTGTGTATGTCTGAGTATGGAAATAGAAGGTTATGTGTCTGTGTGTAGTGCAGGTGTGTGCTTGTATCTGTGCGGCTCCGTACGTGTGGCTGTGCCTTCATATCTGTGTATTGTGTGTACACAGGTACAGTTGTGCACTCTTTTTTTTGGAGAAAGATTAGCCCTGAGCTGACATCTGTTGCCAGTCTTCCTCTATTTTGTATGTGGGATGCTGCCACAGCACGGCTTGACAAGTGGTGTAGATCTGCACCTGGGATCTGAACTCATGAACCCAGGCCGCCGAAGCAGAGCGCATGGAGCTTTAACCACTGGGCCATGGGGCCAGCCCCCAAGTGTGCACTCTTGAGTGTGGGTGGGCGGGTGTGAGGTCTAGGGAACATTTTGTGCATGTGTGAGTGAGGATATGGAATTGTGTGTTGGGTGCAGGGGGGTTTTGTCTGAGGGAGAGTATGTGTGAAAGTACAGGTATGCCTGTGATGGGCACACACAAGTATGCATGTCACCTGTCTCTCACCAGAACCAGTGTCCCCTCCTGGTGACCTGGGTAGCCTCCATCATTAGCTGTGGGTGGAGTGGGCCCCGGGCCAGCCCTCAGGGTCTAGTGGTCTGGCTCCTGTCTGCTCTCCCTCCTCCCTCTTCTGACCCACTCACCACGCAGGGGGCGGCGCTGGCCCTTCATGCTGGAGTGGCTGGAGGAGCAGGAGTCATAGTTGGAGAGGGTGCTGGTAGGCGAGCTGAGGTCAAAGTTCGGTGGCTGGACCGACATGGTGGTATTGGGCGAGGACATGCCCGAGTCGGGTTGCTTGGTCTCCAGCTCAGCGGACGGATCCCGGGACAGCACGCGGTGCTCTACACTCTGAGCAGAAGGGGAGGCCGCGAGGACCAGCACACTCTGGGCCAGGGTCCTGCTCAGGCATGCTCTCACTCTGTGACCTCAGCCAAGGCGCTTCCCTTTCTGGGCTCTCCTCCCCATCACAAGAGGGTCTCTCAGGTTCTTCCCAGGCTAAAATTCAAGCCCTGCCCCCTGGCAGCAGGACCATGGGTTCCTGCGAAATTCCCACCCCTGTCCCCTTCCTCCTTGTGGTGGGGAGAGACTGACAGAAGAGGGGACCTGGGCTGGACCCCAAGGGAAGGACTGCCATGGCACCAGCCCTCTCCTTCCTTATGAATGGGCAGAGGGCCTGGGCTCCAGTGTATCTGTGGGGCTGGGGCTCAGGCCCTGCAGCTGGTGAGAATACATGCAGCAGCTGGGGGTGGGGGAGGGGGTCAGGGCCCCCACAACTTGCAGGCAAGACTGATCCCCCATTACCTGGCCAACAACCACTGTCCCTCCTTGCCCAACTGAGGCAAATCCCAAGACCAGCCCAGCCCCTGCCTCCTGAAGGGGCCCTTGGGAAAAGGGTGGGGCCTGGGGCAGCCCAGCTGAGCTGCGTGGGCAGCCTGAACTCAGGCTGCCAAGCCTTCCATCCCCCACCACTGTCTGTGCCCCTGTCCACAGGCCTGACCCTCCTGGCATGGGAGCTGGCTGGGGTGGGGGCCCTGCTTACATTGCCCATGCTGGCCCTGCTGCTGCAAGCCGGCTTGCTCGCTGCTCCTGCCCAGGCCTGCTCCTCCCTGCCCTGCGCCCCCTCCCTGCCTGAGAAGTGTCACAGGCCCCCTGGGAGTGCGAGGCAGGCCTGGCACCAGGTAACAGCTCAGCAGCCACGCTCATTGGCCCCGTAATTAGGGGCTCTGTGAGAGTGTTTGCCTTTTCTGGGCCAGCCTCCTTGGTGGCTTGGATCTGTCACTGCTGCAGCTGGGTCCCCCTGAGTGAGGGGGCCAGGGCCCCCACATCCTACCCAGCTCAGGGGGACCAGGCCCTGCTGCCTACCCCATGAGCCAAGGGGAGCCAACAGGAGCTGGGTTTGGGGCGGCAGCCTGAAGATGCTCTTTTCTTAGATGACAGCAGTAGGCACTGGGGGTGCCCAGCCCTGACCCCAGGGATAATGGAGGTTAGGGGCACGGGCTGTGCAGCCTGGGATGCTGGCTTCAAATTTCACCTCCTCCACCTACTAGCTATGTGACCTTGGGCAAGTCACTTATCTTTTCTGCACCTGAGTTTCTTCATCTGTAAATGAGGAAACACTACTGCCTGCCCCACTGGGTTGTGAAAAAGATTTGAAAAGTTAGTGAAGTGCCAGGGTATGTTAGCTAATAAATGCCATATGTGTCAACTATCAGTATTAATTTACTGTGAAGATGAACTAAGATTACACCATAGAGCACTAGGAAGGGGACCTGCCAGAGTCCGAACTCAAGGAATGGTGCTCGTTGCTTACTGCCAGCAGCTGCAGACACTGTCAGGAGGGGCTGGGGGGCTGAGGCTCTGTGCCACCCCCCACTGCACCCCCAAAACAGAATCACAGACTCTCTCAGTGGGAAGGAACCCACCTCTGGTGCAGAAATGCCCTTCACAGCATCCACCCCTGCTTGTATACCCTGGTGACAGGGCGCTCATTACATGTTGGACCACTACTCTCTCTGAGTGTCCCTTTCTGGGGGGAAAAGCCTCCTCGGGATCAGTGGCAGTCTCTGACTCCTGGGCCTTGTTGTACCCTTGATTCCCCAGAACAGGGTGCCCCCTATGCTTGCAGATAGGGCAGCCATGCTCTGGGTTGGGGGCCAGGCTGCCCCCTGAGCGGGTGCTTCTGAAGGTGCCTGTGAGGCCCACCCCTTTTCCTCCCTCCTCTCCAAAGCAGGCATTGCACCAGATGAAGCAGAGTCCTGGACTTGGAGCCACCCACACCTGAGCTCAAGTCCCGGTGGGTTACTATACAGCTGTGTAACCATAATAAAATAATTTAGAAAGAACAACACAAGTTTCCAGTTACAAAGCAGCCACAAAGTGAGCTAATACAGTGTAGTAGTCAAAAGAGGTGGCTCCGGGCCAGGCCACCCGGCTCCACCTTCTAACAGCTGTGTGACCTGGGGTCCCCCTGAGACTCAGTTTACCCACCTTTGAAACGGGGACCCTAACACACTGCCTACCTGAGAAGGCGGTGGTGAGTTAAATGAGCTAATACTGTGGGCTGTGAACGGGTCGACGAAGATGACTATTTCCATCGGTATGTAAGTGTCTTGTGATTTCTCCAGCCTTCTTTCTTATCAGGAGGAAGCTGGTCCTCCTTCCTTGACCTTTTTGCCTCCAGCCCCTCACTCCTCAATGATCAGTGGTTCTGGGCTGAGAGTTCATGTGGGGTAATGGTGTAGGGCTCTTACTCGCTGGGTAAGAGGCTTCAGGTCCCTGAACCTCAGCTTCCTTCGTGGTAAAAGAGGTAACACCACCTCCCTCTCGGGGGAGCTGAGGGCGGGGGTGAGATGACGCCAGGAGCAGCGTCGGGGACGTACCAGGTTCTCCACGGTGCGCAGGTAGCGGGTGCAGTGGCTGTGGCCGTTGTAGTCCGAGAGGTCGGCGGCCGTGTACCCGTCGCGGTCGCGGACGTCCAGCTCCGCGCCGTTCACTACCAAGATCTGGCAGCACTGCGCGGGGCGCAGTGAGGACCCCCGGCCGCCAGCCTGGGCCCCCGCGCGCTGGGAGAACTGCACTGAGAGCGCGGGGCCAGCAGAGGGCGCCCGCCCCGCCCGCCCGCCCGGCCCCGCCCCCGGCCCCGCCCTCACCTCCAGCTCCCCATTCTCGGCGGCGTCATGCAGTGGGGTCCCGCCCCACAGGTCGGCGGAGATCTCGCCACCGTGCAGCAGGAGCCAGCTGAGCACTTTGGCGTGGCCGCGGCTCGCCGCGAAATGCATGGCCGTGGCGCCATCCTTGTCCCGCTCCGACAGGCTCACGTCTGTGCAGCTCACCTGGGCGGGAGGGGCCGGGGGAGAGACGGGTGGCTGGGCGCCGGGCCCCTTCTGGCCCCGCCCCCTTCCAGTGCAGGCCCCACCCCACCCGGACCCCGCCCCGTCCCGCCGCCTCCCCGAGCTCACCAGCCACACGATGACCGGGCTGTGGCCCATCTGCGCCGCAGCGTGCAGCGGGGTCATGCCGTCGTGGGCGCTCGCGTGCGGGTTCGCGCCGCACTCTTGCACCAGGTACTGCGTCACCTCCAGGTGGCCCTCCTGGCACGCCAGGTACAAGGGCGTGGCACCGTTCTTGGTTTGGGCATTCACTCCCCTGGAGAGACGCAGCAGCCACAGTGGGCTCTCAGTGCTGCGCCCTTCCAAAGCCTTCCTACTCCCCTCGCCTCCCTCCTTCTGGGGAGCTCTGGAGGGTTGGGAGGGTGGGTTGGAGAAGGCCTAGCTACCAGGCCCCGCTGTCCCTGACTCGCTCTGGACTCAGTCCTGCGCCAGTCTCCCTCAGGGGCACCCTTCTGTCTTGCTGCCCCTCCCCCCGCTCCCGCCCCCACCCCCAGCAGCCTCTTTTCCACAGTGCACATCTGAGTAAATAACCCACCATTTTACAAGGACGTGGTGACCTGGCCTCTCCCTACCTTTTCAGGCACACTGACCCACTGTCACTGTTAGTCCCCACACCTGCTGCCTGACCTCTATGCCTTTAATCATGTCCCCCCTCCATCTAGAACGCCCTTCCCTCTTCCACTCTTTAAGATTCAGTACAGATCCCTCCTCCATGAGGCCTTGCCTGGTTTCCCATGCCCCACCTTGCCCTGGGCTCACTCCATGGACCACCTGTTGTGCTTGGTTGACCATAACTGATTCTGGCCTCTGCCTCCCCCAGAAGACTGAATTCTCAGAGGGCAGAGTGGTAGGATTGCCAGATAAAACACAGGATGCCCAGTTAAATCTGGTGCATTTGTTAATTTATCTGAATTTTAGATAAACAATGAATCATTTTCTAGTATAAGTATGTTCCAAATATGGCATAGGACATACTTAAACTAAAACATTATTTGTTGGGGCCTGCCCCGTGGCCGAGTGGTTAAGTTCATGCGCTCTGCTACGGCGGCCCAGGGTTTCGCTGGTTCGGATCCTGGGCGTGGACATGGCACCGTTCATCAGGCCATGCTGAGGTGGCGACCCACAACTAAAATATACAACTATATACTGGGGGGATTTGGGGAGAAAAAGCAGAAAGAAAAATACCCAACCCTCCCCCCAAAAAACCCATTATTTGTTATCTGAAATTAAAATTCAGTTGGATATCCTGGTTGTTGTTACTCTGGCAAGCCTACATGTGGCCACCGTTTACTGAGCACTTCCCGTGAGCTATGGTATCAGCGGGCAGGTTCTCATTGACCTCCCTTAGATCCTACTGTCATTCCCATTTTTCAGAGGGGCGGTTGAGGCTCAGGGGCTTGCCAAAGGTCACATAGCTGGTCAGTGGCATTTGAGCACACATCTGTCTGTGTGATGGAGGGCTGGCATGCCAGGTCTTCACTCCCTGGGGCTTCCCTGGGGCCTAGTTTGCAATTGTCACTGCCTCTCATCCCTGTTCCCCAGCCCCCACAGAGGGGTGCTAACTGGGAACAGGTAACCAGCCCCATGAGGTGGAGTGCTGCTGGGAAATAGGGAAGCTGGTCTGGCCGCTGGCTGAGCCTTAGTTTTTCCGGCTTCACAATGGGTGTGGACAGCCTGGGGTGTAGTTACCAGAGTCGGGCACTAGGTGGAGCCACAATCTAGGCCCACACCCAGAAGCTGCCCACCCAGTCTAAGCTCAGGCTGGGGGCTGCGTCTCCCGGTGCTAGATCAGCTCTCTGAGCCCCAGGAAGTACAGTGCTTCATCCAACTTCACATCTTCTTATCCATCTGCCTCCCCCATCCATCCCCTCATGAGATCAATCACACGCTCCGCCCCATCCATCCGTGCCCTCCCTCCCTCACCCATCCATTAACACCAGCACCAGGCCACCCACTCCTCCTCCCTCTGCCCACTCACCTACCCTCTTGTCACCCCAGACATGACTTGGCCCCTCCCTCTCACACACCCCTTGGACACTCCCAGCTGACTTCTCCCTGGCCCTAAAACCCTGGGCTCTGTTCCCTTCCCTGACCCTTGACCGCAGGCTGCCTCCAGCCCCCACTGAGCACCCAGTCCCTGCTCTCTCCTTCCTCTTGATGTGGGCACCCCCTCCCCAGAAGCACAGCTGCCATTTGCTGAGGCTGACACTGAGCCTGGCACTTCACGAATTTGGGGGGGAGCAGGGACCCTGAGGAGGGGGTAGGCTGTCCTCCGTTACCTGACCCATGTTTGGGTGCAGAGTGGTGCTCACGAGCCAGTGTTACCAACGCAGCACACGGCAGCAGACAGGGACCCACCCACACGCCTCTCCTCAGGAACACGCTGGCTTGAGGCCACCAGCTTCCACGCCCCAGTGCCAGCGTCGAGCCCCCCCACCCCTACCCCATTCCCATTCACATGCTGGTGCGTCAGTAACAGCCTGTTTAATATTTCATGACCAATACTCAGTGGCCTGAATTATTCACTCCGTAACCAAGGCACAGCGAGTTCTGGGGTCCTGGGGATCAGATGCTGGAGGGGGCCACTACCCAGGGCCCACTGGGCTCTCTCTGGGGAGGCCTGAGGCAAAGTACACAGCTCAAGGTGCCAGATCTGCTGGGAGCTCTGCCCTCCCAGCCCTCACACTTGGCAGGTATCCGTGACCCAGGGCCCAGCCAGCCTAAGAAGGTCTGAGAAGCTGGCACAGAGCAGGACCCCAGCAGGAGGCGGCAGTCATGCCCACAGCCACCTGCCAGGCCACTCACAGACTGGCACTCCCAGCTGGAGTCCCTGGTACAGGGTAAGCCCTCAGTAAATGTTCGAGCTTATCACCATTACTGTTAGTATTTCAGCCTCTGCACTCATGGCCCCCATTCTGGAGTCACAGCCTCTTCCCCCAAGACATGGGGAAGATATGCTGATGGGCTGGGGTTGGAAAGGGGGTCCAGGCCTCATTACCCTGGAGGCAAGAAGGATGAGCACCCTCACATGTACTGGCGAAAATTATAAAAATATGGATTGCATAAGGAACAAAATAAATTAATAAATTTAGCTGGAGAGAGAGATGAATTTACAACAGCAGTAATAATAATAATAATTGATAATATGATAACAGGTACCATTTATTGAATGATCGCTCTGTTCCAAGCACTGTAATGAGCATGAGACACACATTCTCTCATCTAGTCCCCCTAATGACCTTACGGGGTAGGTGTTAGCATTGTCCCCTTTTTACAGATGAGGAAACTGAGGCACAGGGGGTGACCATCACTCGACAAGAGAGAGGCAGAGAAGGACCCAGGTGTAAGAAGGACCTGGCGTGTGAGGCCCCCTCAAGCTATGCCACGGTCTTGCCTTTTGTCTCTGTGTTCTCAAAGCCATCCACAAAGTGGGGGCAATAATCGTCCATGCAATATTCTTGGAGAACCCTCAGCACAGGCCTCGTGCCTGGCATGAGCCTGGAGCCACTGCTGTATTTTAGGATTCCTCCTGCTTGTGCTCTGGTAGGGGGCACAGCTGGCCTGGGGTGTCCAGGCCCTGCCAAGCACGGGTCAGGCCAGGCGTCATTTCTGTTGTGGCGAGTGACTGCCTAGAGGAGAGGGGCAGGGTCTCAGGGACCTCCGGCCTCAGGATCCCGCCTGGCTCCAGCCTGTCAAGTTCTAGTCGCAGTGACACCATGGGTAAATGTTCTGCTCCCAGCCCTGCCCCTTGTCCCGGCCTCTGTTCACCACCCTGACTCTGCAGCTCACTGTGCAGGGCACTGTGCAGTGAGTTCTTTACCCTCTCAAGCCTCAGTTTCCACATATGGCAAATAGGCATCCTAGTTGTCCAGCCTCTCCATGCCTCTTGTGAGAGAATGGAAGAGGAAGCTTCGGAAAGCTGCATGTTTCCTCCGAGGGAGGGCAGGTCTTGGCTTCCTGGTATCACAGCCACATCTTGAGCTACCAACCCCCTCACCCATCCAGTGAGCCTCCACACCGTCACTTCCTCGCTTCCAACCCCAGTGGCTTTCCCATCCTCACCTGACTTGGCCACTGCCTAACAGGGGCCCTTCCTGCCTCCTGAATACCTGCTCTTCTTGGCCTGGACAAGCACACACAGATTCACTGGCCAGGCCTCCTCAGCCTCCTTTGCTGGGCCCTTGGCCTCCGCCTGACCTCCAAATGTCAGGGTGCCCCAGGGCCTCCTTTCTAAACATACTCTCCTCCTAGTGGGGTCATCTACTTCCTGGGGTCAAAGGTCACCTGTACCCGATGCCCCTCATCTTTCCAGCTTGGATCTGGAGTCTATATCTGGCCCCTTACCTCAGCCCACTCCTCAATCTGTGCACTGATCAGGCCTCTAGAACTTTCCATGCCTAGAGCAGATCTCCCCCCACCTCGCTGCCCCGGTTTCAGTAAAGGACACCATGCCACCCTCCCTTGAGCCCAAGCTCTAGGAGTCTTTGGAGACCCTTGACCTCTTTATAGGTCTGAGGCTCCCTAGCAATGATTACATAAATCATGATATTTTTCTTTCTCCCGGGAAAAAAAGATGATATGGACAAACTGTAACTATTAAGCACGTCACCCTCTGATGACACGAAAGAAACATGGGATGCTTCTAAGGGTTTGTTGGAAATCTCCGTCCAAGATTGGTGCCGCTTACTGTAACCATTGCCACAGGAACAAGGAGTGACCTGCCCACGGAACCAGACTCAGATCAAAGAACAGCGTTTCCTGCAGCCCTCCCCACTGCCACCAGAAAGGGGCTGATCCCACAAGGATTAGACCTCATTGTGGGCTAAGGCTGCTCTGGATAGAAAGTCAAGTAGCCTTTGGTGCCTCTACCTCTCTTGGCCTCCAATCACGCCTCCTGGCTTATTTGAGAAGATCCCAAATGAGGCCTGGCACAGGGAAGGAAAGCAGCTCTAATTTGAGGAAGCTTCTAGAACAGCAGCTTTACATTCAATCCATCTGCAAGCCTGGAATATTTCCAGAAGGCTACAGGTCCCTGCACCTCTCCCAGCCTTCTGAGCCTTCCTCATGGTCCTCAGTGAAGCCAAGCTTGATCCCCCTTGGGCCTCTGCACCTACTGGTTTTTCTCCCGGCAATGCTCCCAGGCCAGATCTTCCCACAGCTGGTCCCTCTTCCTATTCAGGTCTCGGCTCAGCTCACGTCCTCAGAGAGGCCTTCCTTGACCCCCTCAATTGAAAGAACACCCTATCGCCCCCTTCCAAACTAACCCATTTCACTTTATAGTGCTTGTCACTCCTGAATTGCCTTTTGCACTTATTTCATCCATTTTAGGGATGCATGTCATGAGGCTACTCCATGCCAGGACGCAGTGAGCAGTGACAACAGCAGACCCCAGCCTCTCGGAGCTCCCTTCCACCAGACGGATGGCAAACCCACATGAGGGAATAGGCAAGAACTTCCCTGAATGTGGCACATGCTCTCCATCTGTCTTCTTGTTCATTGTCCCCCGTGAGGTCCCTGAATGTCACCCCACGAAGCTGGGAGGGCTTGCTATATCCCTAGCACTGACAGGGCTGGGCACTGAGGGAGTGTTGGTTGCTAGTTGCTGAGTGAATAAATGGGAGTCGGTGAGATGGGCAGCCAGGCCGGGAGCTCTGTGATGCCTCCTCACACTGGCCTCAGCTGCTCGGGCAGGTTAGGTCCATTTACCAAATGGGCCGGGGGGCCCAGAAGGGAGTTCGGTCTGAGGTCACATGCAGTGAGCTGCAGGCAGGGCCAGACTAGACTCAGAGACTCCTGGCTCCTCATTCATTCCACAAATATTTACTAAGTGTTGTGCCCTGGGCAGACAGGATGGGGAAGACATTAGTTGGGGAGACAGACGGTAAGAGAACACACAGACGCACAGAATGTAATGCCAGGTAGTGATAAGGGTGCCCAGGAAGACGGGGAGTGAGTGTGTGTACTGTGGAGGTGTGCTCCAATCTGAAGGAGGCTGGGGAAAGGGGAGATGGAGCAAAGCCTTGAAGGAGGGGAGGGAGCAGCCATAGGGCTCTCTGGGGAGGCGTTCCAGACAGTGGGAACAGCCAGTGCGAAGGCTGGAGGGTTCTGGTCTGTTGCAGGAGCAGCAAGGAGGTGGGGAGGTGAAGCAGAGTAGGTGATGGGGGAGCAACTGGAGATGAGGTGTGGGGGGACCAGAGCAAGGAGGGCTCTGTAAGAAGTGGCCTTCCCTGTCAGTGAGCAGGGAGCCTGTGACTGGTCCAGGGATCTGACTTGCATTCTCAAAGGTGGGCAGAGCTGGACAGGAAGAGGGCCAGGGCCAGGGAGGGAAACCAGCTGGGGCCAAGGTGACATGTTAGCCTTGGATCAGGAGCTGCTGGTGGAGGTTGAGGCTGTCCACTGAGAGGGGCTACTCCTGACTCCACCAGGCCCCTCCTTTCTCAGAGCCTCCACCTGGGTCAGGGTCCCCAGGGTGGACATGCCAGTGCAGGCTCTGCCCCCAGGCCCTGCTGCCCAGGTGACCTCAGCAAACACCAAGGGTAGACCTGGGGGGGGGAGTAATTAAGAATGAGTGAGCCCCCATTGCCTGTGGCACAAACAGGTACCCAGCAGGGAAGGGGCAGCCCCAGGCCCAGGCAGAGCCTCTAGCCTTCTAAGGGGCAGCTGAGCCACAGGCCCTGGGGCTCCCTAAGGGGTGAGTTGCTGAGGCTTCCTGCCCCAGGTGGGGGCTGCCTGAACCCCTCCGACTGGGCTATGGGAGCAGCCAGGCTTCATGAACCTTTGCATTAAAGGAGAAAGTGGAGTCTCCTGTGAACTTGAAAGGCCCTGAGAGATTAGGGCCTGGACCAGGAGTGGAGACAGACCCAAAGAAGGGGTACAGTTTGACCAAGGCTACACAGTGAACCATTGGGACCTCAGCCAGTAATAATTAACCTGTCGGAGACCCTGTTTCTCTCTCTGTTAGCTCCACGAGGCAGGGACATTCGTTTGGTTCACCAATGTATCCGCGGCACTTAGAATATGGCCTGGCACAGAGCAGATGCTCCCTAAACATTAATCAGTCAGTCTGTAAATTGGGCTGATTACAGAGCTACTGCCTAGGGTCGTCGTGAGGCTCAGACTGTTGTGTGGTGCCAGGCCCCTAGTGGGCACTGGGCAGGTTTGGGCTGTTCTGAGTTTATCTCGACTCCCAGCCAGGACGCTTTCCAGCCTGTCAGGGGAGGCCTTGGACGAAGGAGGCACCCACGGGGAGCTGGAGCTGATACAAATCTTTGGGCAGACTGGTGTTCCAGCTTGCTGTGACTGGCAGAGCCTGGGGGCCCCAGGGCCACAGTGCCCTCCTTCCCTCCCCAGCCTTGATGCTCGGGCCCGAAGGTCCTGACTGAGCCCAGGGCTTCCCTCTGACTGCACAGGCTCCAAGTGAGCCCACAGTGGAGGCAGAGCAAGCAGGAAATGGTTCCTGGGCCGCAGGCCCTCCAGCAGGGCGGTCAGGAGCTCAGAGGGCTACTGGCTCCTCGCTCCTTCTCAGTCAGTCCTGACGGGGGATCCGGACCCCTGAGTCCCCTCCACCAGCCACTAGTGCTCCTGACCAGGAGGGTGAACCCTCCCACTTCATCTCCCTCAGACCCAGGGCCTGAAACAGCCCCAGCCCAGCCCCGGCCAGCCTCCGTGCCTGCAGCTTAGGGACCCTTTCCACAGGGGGCTCAAAGGGAGGATTCCCAGGTGGCAGCAGCCCTTGAGGTCACTGTGGCAATTCTTCTGCCCCTGGGAGGATTTGTCCAATGGACCAGCATAGACCAGAGAGGACGGCGGGTGGGTACAGCATGTTCCTGCCGTCTCAAGCCCTTTCCAACACCCCAAGGTGCAGTCTTGCTTTAGCTGGGCCCTACTCTGAGGCCGTCCCGCCTTCCTCTTCCTCTGCAGCTTGTCATTGCCTTGGCCCACTGCTGCCAGAGCCTCCCTGAGTGGGATCGAGTTTCCCACTGGTAGGGCTGGAGCCCTTCCTCCCTCACCACTGCCAGGGAGAGCTGAGCCCTTGTGAATAATTCACGGTGCTTCACAGCCGGGGTGGGCCAGGGAGGCTCACGAGAGAGTCCCAGCCTCCAGAGCCGGGCTGCTTGGGTCCGATCAGGCCCTGTGGTCTGGGGCAGCCTGAGCCTCTCCTCTCCCCAGCTCCCAACCCTGGGGTCCCCAGTCTTATGGAGCAGAAGTCTCCACCTCCAAAGTAGGAGGCTAAGTGAGCACCAACCCCCAACTCCCCTGCCAGTGGGCCCCGGCCCAATCCCCAGCCACCCCCTCCTGCCTGAGCCCAGTCTGGCAACTACACAAAAGCACCTCCTTATCAGCCGGGTCACACGGCGCTGTGGGAACAGAGCCGAGTCCTCTGTCCACTGTCCTGAGATTCATGGCGGCCTCTCAGGGGCTGGCGGCTCATCAGCCCAGGACATCTGGCCACAGAGTCAGCACTGGGGCCCAATCACGGCCAGCACCTGGCCTGACCTGGGAGGGGTCAGGATCCCCAAGCCCCAAAGCCCATGAGAATGTTCCATGGCACAGCCAGAGTCTTTCTAAGGCTGGGATTCCAGCCCATGGGGGCTCATCGTAGGCCCAGGCTTCTCCACGAGGAGGGCCTCAGAGCCAGCCTGGGGCTTCACCCCTACCCCTCCTGCCTAAGTTCCTCATTGGCACTTCCAAGGGGACTCAGAGCCCCCTCAGTTCACATCATTTGGGCTAAGTTTGCATCGCCATCACCTTGGCTTTCTGGGGCCCATTATGTGTGATGGGGGAGGGTGACCACAGCCCATCCTTCCCCTCTTAGGACCTCAATGTCCTCTGCGTTGAGTGAAGGGGTGGGACAGGAGCATCAGAATCACCGCAGTGGGGCTGGCAGCATGTCATAGGTGCGGCTCCCAGCCCCAATCTGGAGAATCTAACTTGGGAGTCTGGAACCAAGTCCCCCAGGGGCCCTGATGGGTGCCAGGTTGGGAGCCTGCACTCGAGGGTCTCTGGGGCCCGCCGACTCTAAATCCGACTGGCTTTGACGTGACTCAGACCTTAGCTTGTCTGGAAGCAGAGAATTCACGCCAAAGTGGTGCCAAGTGGCCTCTGCAGGGATGGCTGAGAAGAGAACCCCTGGCCCACAAGGCGCACCTGCTGGTGTCCCACTAACCAAACCAAGGAACCCCTGGCTCAGTGAGAACAAGGCAGGCTCAGCCTGCCCATCCTGGGCTGAGGGGATGACTGCTGCCCGCCTGGGGTTCTAGGGCTGCCCTACATCCACGCAGTGTGCCTGTGCCCAAGACGCTACCAGCCGCAGCCACTGTGCCATCAGGATATGGGGCCAGACTGGCCTCCTGCCTGCTCTCTGGTGGCCAGTGACCCTACAGGCATGCTCAGGAGTAGAGCCAGTGGTGAGGACAGACCCTCTCACCTTGTGACTGCTCTCCTCCCGAGGCTGGGTCTTCTGTCACCGCCTATGTCCCAGGCACCCACTTGAACTGACAAAGGTCAGAGCCCCCATCTGTTGGCTGCCTGGGGCTACTGGTGTCCTACCCCCTTAGACAGGGTCTGGGAGCTTTCTCCTGAACCTGCCTCCCCACAGGTGAACCTAAGATGTGGCTGCCTCCCTCCTTCAGGATGCCCCATGACTCCTTGCTCTGCATTGAGCTCCATTCTTCCACATTCCCCACCTCACCCCTGGCAGCTCCCAGCCTACTGCTCAGCCGCTTTCTCAGACTAGCCACTCAAGCCAAGGGCCCCAGGAGGTTTGGGAGCCCCACTCCCCTTAGTAGTGGGAGTGGCTGAGGGGCCACAGGAAATAAGAAGCTGCTCTCTGGAAGGCCAGGGAGCTGTGGGGCTAGGAGGTGGGCTGGGGGTCTGGGTGGGCAGCTCTCTCCCTTCACTGCTTAATAATTGACATAACTCCTCCTCCTCCTTCTTGACTAAGGGTCTAGGAGGGGCTCCTGTCTCTTCACCTCTACCTTCCAGTTAGAACAATCTTGCAAATTGGCACAGGTCAGAGCTAGAGAGAGCCACCTTCTGCGGGCTATGAGCATCCTGGAGGGGAGCAAGCTCGTGTGATCCTGGCCTGTATGCCCAGCCTCCCAGGTGCAGCTGCATGCTTGGGGAGTGCTGGCTGGCAGGGTTCTGGGGCAAGTGGCTGCCAGGAGGGGAGAAATTTCAGCTTGGGTAGTGCTGTCTCTGGCCTGGTCCTCTGGCCTCTGGGCATTTCTGGAAGTGGTAATTCCCCTGGGAAGCTGGAGGGGCATGGCTAACTTCAGGCATCCCCCAGAGGCCTGGACCGTCCCACCCAGCAGCCCCTTGAAGAGGGGGGTCCTTACTCAGGGTAGTGCCTGATGAGAAGCCTCAGGGAGGGGAAGTCTCCTTTGGCGGCGGCATAGTGGATAGGCAGGGCGCCCATGTCTGTGGCCACAGTGGGATCCCCACTGCCATGATGCAGCAGCCAGTCCACCACCTCCGGGTGGCCGAAGCGGGCAGCCAGATGCAGGACTGTGGCACCAGAATTGTCTTTGTCCTGTGGGAGGAGAGCCCATTAGTTCTGAAGCCTTGTCCTGCCCCGACCTGTGGCTCAGACTACATCCTGTATCCCACCAGCCACAGGGGCAGTTCTGTCCTCGGGCACCTAATTGGCCCTGTTTGAACTTCAGCCCATAGGCAGCACCACCATGCCATCCACTCTGGGCTTTCGAGGGCCTGCAGGTCATGACTGTGACATGCCCGCGCACAGTAGGCTTTCAGGGTGTGGCACCCTTGTCCTCATCCCAGCAGGAGCACCTGTCACCCAAGTGCTCAGGGAACACATAAGGAGCAAGAGAGAGTCACTGGGCCAGGAAGGGTGGGCTGTTGGGGCTGCACCAGGCTGGCATCAGGATCGTGGGAGGCACTCCCTGCATCCGGCTCTTGTCCCCTCCCTCTCCCCCTCCCCAAGTGTCACATGGGAAGAGGCCTGGGCTTGGTGCACCTCCAAGAACCCAACCTCAGCAAGGAGAACTGCCCCTCCCCCAAGCTGATCCCTGCTCCGCTGGGAACAGGCTGTGTTCTTGCCCTGTGGAGGAGGAGACTTCTGGGTACTGGTGGGCAGGGCCTGGGCAGTCAGCCAATGGTGGCAGGTGTGGGTTAGAGGCAACTCCTAGGAGGGGCTTGGGCAAGACCCCCATCCCAGGCACCCAGAAGGGGTGGGGCCAATGATGGCCCAGAAGTGCTGAACGTGTCATCTGTGAACATCCAGGTGTGTGTGTCTGTTGCGGGAGGAGGTTGGCAGGTGCTGCTTATGTGACCTGGGCAAGGAGGAGAATGACTGAGAACCCAGAAGTCTGGACTGAGCAGCTGGTGAGTTTGAGAGAGTGGGCATTGGTTCTAGGATAGAAGGAGCTCACAGTGCCAAGCACCTGGGATGACGGAGAGGTGGGCAGGGGCCAGGAAAGCAGCTGGGGCAGCAGTGAGAGGTGGGCACAGTTTACTAGGATCAGGGAAGTGAAGCTCCTCTGCCCCTCTGCCCCGAGAGAGGGCCCTGTGGGGATAGGTATGGCCCAGGCAGCTTGAGGAAGGTGAACCTCCATGGCAGGAGAACCTCAGAGGCTGCTGTAAAAATGCGAAAGGAAGAGACGAGCAGAGGGGAGGGGCTTGGGCATGGCTGGTAAGTCCTCAGTCAGGCTGTGGGGGTGGGGGGTAAACAGGCTGCGGGGCCAGGAAGGAGGCAGAGTAAACAGCCCATAGGAAGCCGAAGACAACGCTGAGACTTCTCAGTGTGCTGGAAGGCCCAGGGAGGACCAGAAGACTGGTCCAGTCTGTTTCCTGAGCCCAGGGGACAGGACTGGCTAAGAAGTAACCCAGACAGGACCACGGTGAAGTATGCCTTGAGCCCCAGCTTTTGAGAAAGGCCCTTGCTTCCCACTGGCCTCAGGGACTGTGTCTGAGGCTCCAGGGGGTCCTGTTGGCTCTGGGCCTCTGGGTGGGGGTGGCACTAAGGTGAGGACTCCAGGCCTATGGGCTCTGACTTGACCCTGAGGCTCCAACAGCTATGTCGGCCCTGGGAGCCTCATGTGCTGTGGCCCCCACCCTAAAGCTGCTTATCTCTCCAGGCTGAGCAGGGCCAGGGATCAAGGTCATCCTCCCCCACATACACTTCTGCCCCAGCGCGCCCAAGCCCGCTTGATAAGCTGGGCATAAGGCCACCTGCTCCTCTACCTCCTCTGCATGGCTAGGGAGGTTTCTGGCCAAGGCTGGACACCAGGATCAGGGAGGTATGCCACATCCCAAATGTGTGGGCATGGACCATGTGCCAGGAACTCCTGATAACACACCCAACCAGGAGATAAGGAGCTGGGCAATCTCCTAGGAAGGGTGGCAAAGGGGGCCTTGCCATCCTAAGGGCAAAGTGAGGGGGGAGGGGTCTAACCATCCTTAGGGCACAGCAAGCTCAGAGTCACCCCGCCTCCTCTCCTTCTACATCCAGTTAACCCAGTGGTCTTGCTAAGGGGAGAATCAGTTCTGGTTCCTCCCTCCATTGGCTTTCCCCCACATCCAGACTATCATCCGAATTCTTAACCCCAGCCTATGAGATCCTCTAGGACCTGCCCTGGTGGCTTCTCCCACCCTCACCCCACTCCAAACATGCTCGCCTCCTTGCTGTTCCTACAGCAGGACAAGAATGTGTACGCCTCAGGGCTTTGTACTTCTTGTTCCTTGTGCTCGGAACTCTCTGCTCATCACTTGGCCACCTCCTTCTCATCAGCCAGGACCCCCTCAGGGGTCACTCTTCAGAGAGGCCTCCCCAAGTCACCTCGCCCAAGCAGCTAGCTCCCTGACACTCTCTGCCACGTGGCCTAGCAGTACCTGATGTACCTGATTGACTTTTTAGCCTGTGAGTTTGCTGTCCACTGCCCCATGGACTGGCAGCTCTAACAGAGCACACCTGAATCCCCAGGCCTGGTACCTGCAGGATGCTCTCCCTCCAGCAGGAACGAGCACGGGAGCTACACATCAGGGCCCAAGCTGCCTTTTCCTCCAGCTCAGGAGTGGCCAGGCTTATCTCAGCCTGGGGACAGCTGTGTGAGGCCAGGTGGGGTCTCCAGGCAGGAAGACTCAGGCTGGCCTGGAGAAGCAACTCAGAGCTGGGAGGTCAGAAGGCACTGATGTTCCGGGGGTCAGCTGAGGTCCTGGGGAGGCCCCCATTGACCAGGCCCGCCACCTGCCACCCCTGCCCCAGACCTGATCCTGGAGATCATGGGCTTCTGACTCTGCTGCCCAGGCCCTTTGTGCCCCCGCCCCCTCTCCAGGACTCTCTCACTCCTGTTTAACTACTAGCCCAGTCTGGCCCAGTTCCCTTCTGGTTCCCCGTCACTCAGGTGCTATTCTCGGCAGCGGCCAGGGCTTGCCAGGGCGTCTGCGTCTGCCGGGGCCCTCTCAGCCAGGGGAGCCCACCCCATCCCAAGCACTCTGGCAGGAGCTCCGAAGCAGGCTCAGCTGGGAAGTGCCCAACTCCACCCACCCTTGAGCCACGCAGGGCGCCGGGCTGGGGCCAGAACTCTTTCCTGAGGAGGAAGCCCCAGGGCGCCCGGTGAGCGGCGCAGACCCACCTGCACCCTGCAGCCGCCCTGCGAGAGCAACCACTGCAGGCAGGCGAGGTGGCCGGTGGCGGCGGCATCGTGGGCCGGCGTGGCGCCGTTGCGCGCGCGGGCCGTGGCGGGCAGGGCGGCCTCCTCCACCAGGAAGCGCAGGCAGTGCAGCTTGCCGGCGCGGGCAGCGTGGTGCACTGGCAGCGCGTCCAGCGGATCGCGCAGAGAGGGCCCCAGCAGGCCTGCGCCCTGCAGGGACTTCAGCACGTCCAGCTCGCCCAGCCGCGCTGCCTGCAGCGCCCGCTCCAGGGCCATGGTGCCGCCCGCGGCGCCGCGACCCGCGCTCAGCGCGTTTCCCCGGGCGCCATGCGCCTGTCTTCGGGCACCGGGAGAGCCCACGAGGTGCGCCCGTCGGGGCCCTGCGGGTCAGGGAGGCGGAGCGGCTGTTGGTCCGGCCTCTGCTCCGCGCTGCCTCGCCCGCTCCGCTCCGCCTCCGCCTCCGCTGCGCTCTGGGGCCCGGGCCCCGCGGGCTCTCGGCTTAAGCCTCGAGCCCGCCCCCCGTGCCGCCTCCGCCCCGCCCCTCCCCGCAGGCTGGATGGCCGCGCCGCCGGCAGGACTCAGGCGACAAAGGCAAGTGAGCCCGGGCTCTTCTTTCCTAATTTACTTCGCGTGAAAATGGAGAGCCCGGAGAGGCCCAAACTGGGTTCGAATTCAAGAGCTGTCCAGGCGCTGGCGAGCTGAGCCCCCAGACAAATTCACTCATCAACCCAGTGCCCACTATATGCTGTTCCAGGCGCTGGGGATACGAGCCAGCAAACAGTTACCGCAATTCCAGAAAGTGACAAGTGTCATCAGAACAGGAAAACGGGGTGATAGGGAGTGAGTTGTAGAGGCTATGTGGGTGGTCAGGGAAAAGTCCATCTGAGGGGGTGCAGTGGGCTGGGTTTTGAGTGGTAAGAACCAGCGTTCCAGGCAGGGAAGACTGCAAGGGCAAAGACCCTGAGGCAGGAACAGGCCTAACAAGTCCCTAAGGGGCTCTGGGTGTATGCCCCAGTGGGTGCAATGGATGCTGGGCTGTCAGCCCTCCTGGGTCCCTCCAGACCCCAAGAACTGCCCTCAGAGCCTCTCAGAGGGAGGGAGAGAAGGAGGAAAGGGCGGGAATACCTGCTGTGCTCAGGTATCTGGATCTGGAGGCCGGGGGCTCAGAGAGCACCCAGAGTGGCTCTCTGGTGGGGGAGGGGCTCAGGGTAGGGGAGTTAACCATGAGCTTGAAGGTCTGGGGCTGCCAAGCCAAGAGAAGAGAAAGAGTTGGGGGCAGTGCAGAGACACAGCAGAGCAGTCCCCAGGGAGCAGAGCCAGGTCCTGTCCTCCAGGCCCCGGGCCGGGCCGGGAGAGCACACCTGCTCCAAACCGCCCTGCCTGCATGGCCGGAAGCTCTTTGTGGGAGCCGGAGGGAGGCACAGCCGCTGGACACAAGGAAGAGCTGCCAGAGGTGGGGGCTGCGTGGCTGTGGGAGCGCAATCAGCACATCCGGCAGCCTTGAAACATCCTGTGCCTCTCCTTTCCCACCCTTTACCAGCCTCCCCCCTCCTCCCCACTGGAGCCGCTTGAGAGCCTGGCTCTGGGCTGTTTCACCCAGCCCTCACTGGGCAGCACTGGGTGGCCCTGGAAATGCTGTAGAGTGAAGCTGCTTCCAAAAACAGTGGGAGTCCTAGTGTGGGACTCTGGTACTGCCACAGATACCATTCCCTGGGACCGCCAGCTGGCGGCGTCATGCACAATGGCCTCCTGCGCTCCAAGGCCCCTTGGTAAACCCAGAGCTGCTATGCCTGTGTGGCCAGGTAGGTTTCCAGGGACTTCCATTCGGCTGGACTGGCCTCGCTCCCTCCATGGGACCTATGAGGCTGCTGGGATCTGGGACCCCTCCCCAGCAGTTTTCGGACAAGTGGAGGGAGGAGTCTTATCCTGGCAGCCTTCTTGCTTTGGCTGGCTCTCACTGCCCTCTGGAGCCACTCTTCTCTAGCCCACCCAGCGGCAGGTGCACCCTGAGGCTTGTAGAGCGACAGAGGTGCTGAGGGACAAAGAGCTAAAATGGCTTGTCTTGGGTGTCCCTCACATGCCTCCTCCATTAGTAAAAATCTCTGTGATTCATGTCCTTCACTCCCAGTGTGGTTCCCCTGCTGTGGACATCCTCTTCTATCCACATGGTCTTGTCATTGTTCGGGCCAGCTCCGGGTGATGTGCTGCTGCTACGGTGGTCAGCGAGGCAGAGAGATGCCCCTGAGCCTCTCCCACTGCTGCTAGGGACATCTCCGGGAAAGTCATGTGTGAGCACCCATCTCTGCTGACCATCTTCTCAGACTCCTTTCAGGACACCTCTCAGACTCAGGCCGGGATCCCGGCCTTCACTATCCTCTCTAGGCTCCACTGGTCCACCCTGTGCTCCCCATCAGCCCTAGAGGGCCCACTCCAGGAGGGACACATTTGTGGAAGCCCCACCACTTACCAGGCACTATGCCAAGCTTCACCCACATGTTGAATCCCCACAGCGATGCCAGGACAGAGTTACAACCACTATCCCCCCTTTACAGCTGCAGAAACTGAGGCAGGGGGAGGTTTTTGTTGTTTGTGGTGGTGGCTTGTTTTTGTTTTTTAATGTACCTTGCCTGAGGTGACACAAATGGGAAAGGGCAAAGCTCACTCTGCTATCTGTCCACCCCAGTTAGGTGGAAAGCACCTGTTCAGATCTCTCTCCCCACCCAAGGGCAGGAACCAGGGGTGGAGTGTCTCCCTATTTTACCCTAAGTGACCCCACCTTCCATAAAGCCTGCACTCCAACACCCTGCCCACTCAGTTGTCTTACCTAAGTTCACCTGCTTATAAATGACTCCTTCCTCCAGGTAACCAGCAAAACCCCCAGAATCCTTTGTTTGAAGGAAATGGTGGGTTACCTTGTCAAAGTCTTTCACGGCAAAGAGAGAATGGAGAAGAGACTTTTAAAATCTGGGGTAACTGGCACTGAAAAGAGAGTTTTCTCCCCTGCCCTCCAGCCTTCAAATGATGGCCCACAGGCACGGAGGAGGATGTTCTAGGAGCAACCTTCCTCCTCAGTCTGTTTCCCCAGGAGCTAGTGTCGGGGTCTCTCAGCAAGGATGCAGATGCTGGTGCATGGTGGGCTTGTGGGCAGAGCTTAATGAGCCAGTGTGTGTGGCTGAGAAGGGGGCTGGGGAGGGCATGTGGGGCATCAGTGAGTGATGCACAAAGTCCTTTTCTGAGCCCTTAAAGAATAATTAATTAGCTTGGAGGAGCTGGCCTATAGGGATCCTGGGCTCAATGATGCGTGGGGGACAGGGGCTCAGGCACCCTCAGACCCTACCTGGCCAAATGTGTTGAATAATTTATTCTCATTATTAGGACCGTTTTGGGGATTAATGGAGGTGAGGGCTGAAAAGCGCTTAACATACAATACAGCACATGCTCCATAAATGGAGGGACAGGTAAGGGTGGCCTGAGCTCCAACTCGCCCAGGCTGCTCCAGGCCCCTTTTTTTCTTTTTCTTCTTCTTCTTCTTTTTTTTTTTTTGAGGAAGATTAGCCCCGAGCTAACATCGGCTGCCAATCCTCCTCTTTTTGCTGAGGAAGCCTGGCCCTGAGCTCACATCCGTGCCCATCTTCCTCTAGTTTATATGTGGGACGCCTACCACAGCATGGCGTGCCAAGCGGTGCCATGTCCGCACCCGGAATTCGGGCGGGCGAACCCCGGAACGCTGAGAAGCGGAGCGTGCGAACTTAACCACTGCGCCACCGGGCCGGCCCATCCAGGCCCCTTCCTTGGTGGGCACGCTGGTCTTCTCGGGCCCTGCTGGGGCGCAGAGGTTTGGGCGGCGGGGGAGGGGGCCCGTCCAGCACGCTGGACAGCGCCCGTCGGCTCCGCCCCACGGTTCCTCCTCCCGGCCTGGCTCGGTGGGTCCAGGCCGGCGTCCGCCTGAGGTTTGGTCGGGCCATCCACAGCGCGGTCCGCCAGGCTGGCCGTTGCCCCGCCAGCCGGTTGGGGGAGGGCAGCTCCGAGCAGATGGGCGGGGGACGCCCAGCCAGTTTGCTGCAGCAACGGCCACGCGGCGCGGAGGCGGGCCCCGGCGGGCCACTGGGGCCGCGGCGGGCAGCGGTGGCCGGCACCCAGGACCGCCTCGCTCCGCCCGTCATGTGAGCTCCGACTGTCCCGTGGGAGGGAACCCGGAGCTGGAGCCACTTGAAATGAAAATTAGCTCTGAAGGCTCCTGAGTTGCCTCTTCTCTGGGCCTCAGTTTCCCCCCTTCAAAATGGAGGACGGGGAAACCAGATAACCTCTAATTCGGGGGGGAGCCAGACGAATCTATGAAGTCCTCAGAGCCCTGGGCAGGCGTCCAGCCACGGGAGCCCCAGTCCTGCCCTGGCCAGTTCCCAGCCTCTAGAGCCCAAGCAAGTTGAGACCTCTCTCCGGGACTCGGTTTCCCCTTCCAGTTCAGCCCTTCAGCCGCGGAGCAACTAGTGGAGCGAGTCCCTCCCCGTAGGAGAAACTCGCTTGGGAGCTCCCTGAGGCCGGGCCTTGGGGTCCCGCCGCCGCTGGGTCCCCTGCCCGAGCCTAGGGCGGGGCTCGGAGGAGGCGCTGAGCCAGGATGAATGAAGCAGGGTGGCGCTGGACAAGGAGGGACTCCAGCCTGAGCGAGGCGAGGCCTGGCCCCACCCGCGCCCCTCCTGCCCGCGGAGTCCGGGCAGCGATGGCTTCGATGGCGCCCACACACACCCCTGCAAGTGCTGGGGGGCGCCGCAGGCCCGCGACCCCGCAGCACAGGGGATGCGAAGGTCTGGAGCGGGATCCCGGGGGCTCTACCGTCCCCACTCCTACCCCCACCATGCGGAGGAACAAAGGCGGGGGTGGGGCCCCGAAGGCGGCCTGACTCCGCGGGGCGGGACCCGCTGGGCGGGCGACACCGCCTCCTTAAAGGCGGGCTGCGGGGGTGGCGCGCACTCCTCTGGCTCCTGCTCGGGCAGAGCACTGAACCCGCTTCCCGGCTTCGGTCTCTGCTCCGCCTCCGGGCGGGCGCAGGTCTCCCACTCGCGGAGGCCCCCAGAGGCGCCGCTTTCCCGCCGAGCATGGGGCTGCCTCGGAGGACCGGGGACCGAGCGGAGCTGCGCAAGGTAGGAGCCTGGGACTGGGGACTGGGGGCGGAGCTGCCGGGGCGAGGGTTTGAACTGCGACCCTCGTAACCGCGGCCTCCGCGCCCGCCCGCAGAGCCTGAAGCCGCTGCTGGAGAAGCGCCGCCGCGCGCGCATCAATGAGAGCCTGAGGCAGCTCAAGGGGCTCATCCTGCCGCTGCTGGGCAGGGA
The DNA here is from genome assembly GCF_037783145.1 of Equus przewalskii. NCBI lineage: Eukaryota > Metazoa > Chordata > Mammalia > Perissodactyla > Equidae > Equus > Equus przewalskii. The sequence goes on from NC_091832.1 coordinate 44,149,496, forward strand.
GGTGAGTGCTGGGGCGTTCCGGGGCCGGGGTGGGGGTCCTGGGGCGTGGAGCAGGAAGGAGGGCCGGCCGAGGTGCCCCTGCCCCAGGAACCGGCGAGGGGTCTACACGCGCCGACCAAGGCCGAGCCCAGGTGGGGCTGGTCCGGAGGAGCTGACCAACCCCGTGCCACAGCGCGCCGGCCTCAGTTTCTGGCAAGAGAGTAGTGCTCACGGAAGCCTGCTGGAACTCTGTCTTGTCTGTTTCTCTGTCCCGCTCCTTCGTGGCTGGGCGCAGAGCTCCTGCTACTCGAAACTGGAGAAGGCGGATATCCTGGAAATGACCGTGCGCTTCCTACAGGAGCTGCCTGCGTCCTCCTGTCCCGCGGCAGCGCCCGGTGAGTGACCCTGCCCCGCCCCTCCCCCAGTCCTGCCCCGCGTCCCGTACCCCACCCTGCGCCTCATGCCTCTCTCCGTCCGTCCGCAGCGCCCTCCGACAGCTACTGTGAGGGTTACCGGGCCTGCCTGGCGCGCCTGGCCCGCGTGCTGCCCGCCTGTCGCGTCCTGGAGCCCGCCGTGAGCGCTCGCCTGCTGGAGCACCTGCGGCGGAGGGCAGCCGGTGCCAGCCCCAATGGCAGGCGCGCTGGGGACACCTGCTGCCCGCCCTCGCTCTCCCCGCCACCCCCGCCCGCACCCTTACCGCCTGTGCCTCCACGTGGCCCCGGCCTCTGGCGGCCCTGGTAGCCCCCTGGCGGGTCCGCGGACCCTGCTGATATTGAGGGACCTGCAGCACTGGGCAGACTGAGAAAGCTCTTGGTGGCAGCTGCTGTTCCCATCACGAGGGACCGGACCAGCCCAGCACACACAACCAGCCGGAACCGGATGTTTGCGGTCTGTGTGGCTGACTGAAGGCCATGGGGACTCAGCTGGAGGAAATAAGGGGAGAACCCCAGTTTCACTCTCAACTTGGGGGTGTCTGGGCCGGGGGAGAAGGGGCTGTTGGCTGCCAAGGGAGAAAGAAGCCCCTCATCCCAGCTGGGGCTCTAGAACTGGGCCAGCCACAGCCACCTGGGCAGCTGACACACCTGCCCCAGTGCTGGCACCAGCCCAAGGGCTGGGCCGGGAGCTCACCTGAGCCAGTTTCAGCCATCTGCTCTGACTGATCGCTCCCCTTCCAGCCCTGCTTGGGCCTGCCTCCTCACCAGCTCAGCTTGGGAACCTCTGGGCACACAGCAGCAATGGCCTGAGGGCTGTGTACGCCGGGGAGCCATCACCTCCACTCCTGGGCTCTCCTGCCCAAAGCTGCCAATTATAGGGACAGGATGCAGCGAGGATTCTGTGTTGCTGGGCGTGGGGGCTTCGTTACGTGTCTTGAGAAGGATTTCTTTCCCCAAGCATTAACACCTATGTACGGCACACCAGGTCTGGTGATCTTCGGGTAGGAGGAAGGGGTGAGACGAGAGTGAGGGTGCCCTGTGGCCCATCGCTTTGAAGGGCCTGAGCCCAGCACAGAGCCGGCGCCAACATGAAGTGAGCAGGACCCATGTCACTGAGCAGCAGAAAGTGAAGGGATGCCAGCAGGTTAAGGAGCAGGAAACATCTTTCTCTTGCAAACTGCTCCCTGCTACTCATCAGGATGGGTTACTGGAAGCAACTTGCTCTTAAGACTTTTCTTCCTCCTCCATGGAAGCCAGGAGAGGCTGTGAAGACTCAGAGAGGGCTCGTGGATCCCAGTAGTGGGTGCCCAAGAGAAGGTGGGAGCACCTGCAGCCCTCTGTCCACTGTGCTCCCACCATTTCGTGGAGATTGCTGAGCATTCGCAGGAGGCTGGGAGTCCTCCCCTCAGTCTCCAGTCCAGCAGCCTGTTGGAGGGACCGGGGCTCTATGCGCACAAAGACAGAACTGACAGGGGTGGAGGTGTCACTAGATCGGACATAAACCGTGATGACCTAGGCACTGATTTGGGTGGCAGGATGTGGGGAAGCTGTGGGCATTATTGAAGAAGTCAATATTAAGACAACAGGGTGAGCCCCCAGCAGAGTGTGCTGTCCTTCCACCTCTCTGGGCCCAGCTGCTGGACTATAAGCTCTTGGAAGGCAGGGCTGGGGCCAAGTGCCCCTGTGTGTTCCCGAGGACCTCGGCACAGGTGGGTGCTCAATAAACATCATGAGCCAATGAACGGTGATGTGACTGGACCATGCTGTACTGAACCCCGGACAGTCTGGCTTTTGCCTCAACTCTCCCCACCCCATCCCTATTATCACTGTGAATGTCTGCTCCACCAAAGCCTGTGTCCCCAAGGACAAATGTAGGGGAGGGTGTGGAGAGCAGGGAGAGCAGTTTCCACCTGCAGGCCTACTTTCCTGAGCTGTCAGGAGCAGGTGGAGAAGGTAACAGGTAGCCAATGCCCGCCACATGAGTTCAAGTTTTCTCCTTGGGTCCAAGGCTCCACGTTGGGCAGCCTCCTTTTTCCTATAAACAGAAACTTTCAAAACAGGTTAAAACTCTGTAAGAACTGACCGGCCAGAGGCCCCTCTCCTCCTTTCGACCATATCTGTCACTTTTTGCTTCTAAGCCCTGTCTGAGTCTCCAGCTCTGTGACTCTTGTTGAGTTGACCCCGATCAAGCTATAATACAGGCAGTCAGGGAGGGGAGCATGTAGATAGGCCAGTGACTCATAGGGTCAGGCATTCTGGGGAACCTGAGCCACACAGTCCACCGGGCCCTGGCGGGGAGCAGAGGCATGCCCAAGCGGGTGAGGTTCTTGACCCAAGGCGAGAAACCAGTTTCCCAGCAGGGATGTACAAGCTGCCTAGAAGGTCTCAGCTGGTACTCTGAGCTGGGCTTGTAAAATAGGGACTCCAACAGCCTCCTCCACAAGGTACCTGCAGACACTTCCTCCTGGCAGCTTCCCAGAGCCCTATCTCATGGCCGAAGGGGAGCACTGGGTAGCGTGGGCTTTTACTGTGTGGGAGGGAGGCTGCCTCATTCAGAGGGACATGTCATGGTCTTTAACAAGGCTCACCTTGTGCCAGTGCCTCTTGCAATGTCCTCTCTGCTATGGTCCCATGACTGAATCTAACTCTGCCCAGTTATCACGCTTGGTTGGAGGAAAGGCTCCCGTGTCCCTCATAAACCAGTGGGTGAAATGATCCAATGACCTGGAGACAACCAGAGCACGAGCGGTCTGGGAGACTCAGGCTGGGGCCGGGCCCCACCTGTCCCCCTGACCCCAGTTAATTTGGAGAGGTCAAGTCTCGTTTCCATGAGTGAGGATAAAGAGCAGATTGCCAAGGCGGACTCCTCTAACAAGCATTTACAAATTACTCTGCTCTGTCTGAAGCCCGGACTCTGCAGATGAGTCTCCCACTGGCTTATCTGGATTGGAATGAACAAGCCTGCGGGGAACATCTGGAAAAATCTGCGGCTCTGCAGAACCCTCCCTACCGTGCTTTGTGGTGACCATTCTGGAGACAGTGGAGGGATAGAGGGGCCCTTTCCCATCGTGTGCAGCCACCTCCTACTCGAAACACCAATGAAGCCATATTTGCTTTTTTAAAACACATTAGGTTGCGATAGCTGTTCCAGAGAAGAACTAACCCAGCCAGTGGTGTTATTTCCCTTGGTTTTACTTCTTGCCTGGCCTCTTATTAGTGTGGCTGTGTTTCTGGAGTGCTGAGCATGCGAATGTGTGAGTGTGTGTGTGCATCCCTGCACAGCTGGGTGACTGCCCTGCAGAGAGCTGCCTGGGCACGCAATGTGGGGGAGAAAGCAACCACCCACCAAGGGTTCCCAGTGAGTAGCTAGTTTCACTCTGGGTTTTGAGAGGCCCTGGCAAAGCCCCAGGCGCTTAGAGCAGCTATGACAAAACTTTGGATGGTTTCAGAAGCGTGAGAAAGGTGCTAGAGGGCATGCCCCACGTGCATATGCGGTGTCTTAGCACCTGAGATCCACTGGGGGCCAGTGGGGAGCACAGGCTGGTGGCTGATCACAGGACTGTGCTTTGTAAGGGAGGGCTTCCTGGCTTGGGGCGGAGGAAGCAGATGCCAAGCTGAATATGTGCCCACTGCTGGTTCTGTTGTGGAGGGTGGGCCTGAGAGCCGCCCGTCTTGATGCTTGGTATATTATAAATCCCAGGGAGCACAGGACCAAGTTCTTAAAGAGCAAAGAACCATTCAAGACCCCAGAAATCAGAGGCAGATCCAGGTTTTGTGGGGACTACATTTTGAGGCCCTCTGTTAGAAAACTAATATAAAATTATGAATATAGACTTAGTATGAAAATGAATATTTATTCAGAATGAAAAAATAAATCACATTAAACCAGTGGTGCTTGCAGATTGATGTCCCATCTTTTTGGTTTCTCCTTAGGCAATTTACCAGACGCTCTTCCACAGAAACACTTCCTGGTGACACCCTGGCCTCCCCCTGCTCCTAGAACATTCTGCTACTCTATGTTCTCGCTCGAGAGCAGATCCAAGCTTATGCCTCATCAGCCTCTTCCCAGAATGGACTCTTGATCTGCTCGAATGACAATAACAACATAAATATCTTCCATTTGCTTCATCCACTCATTATGGGCTATATATTACAAGATATATATTTACACAAACATTTACAGCAATGTTTTTTTCTTCACACCTGTCTGGGAAGCTTGTGAAATGCAGATTTCCAGGCCCCCTTCCAAGGGGTTTGTCTGAGTCAATAGCCTGATACCATACACCTGAGGCCAGGTTAATCTGCTCTGGCGAAGAAACCACATCTGAGAATGGAGGGTGCCAGGGGCTAGGGGAGGGGAATGGAAAATTACTGCTCAATGGGGACAGAGTTCCAGTTTCGCAAGATGAAAAGAATTCCAGCGGGGCCGGCCCTGTGGCCAAGTGATTAAGTTCTCACGCTCCACTTTGGCAGCCCAGGGTTTCACCGGTTCGGATCCTGGGCGTGGACATGGCACTGCTCGTCAGGTTGCCAATCTTTAAAAAACAAAAAAAAGTTCTGAGGATGGATAGTGGTGATGGTTGATAATAATGTGAATGTACTTAATGCAACTGAACGGCACATTCAAAAATGGTTAAGATGGTAAATTTTGTGTGTATTTTACCACCAAAAAATAAACAAGTAAAAAGATAGCACATCTGTACTTGGGGCTACTACTTGATTGAGTTGGCAGTAGGTTGTCCTCCAAGATCCATCTGGTTTTCACCGGAACTAGATTGGTCAATTAAATGAAACTATGATGCATCTTTTAGGCCTTTTAAGAGTGGCATTAATTTTTGCCATTCTGGGAATCTAGAGTGTTTTAATTTATTTTCTTAGTTGGGGGCAGTTTAGAGGTTTGTACTTTTTTAAAAACAATTTGTTAGTAATCTTATGATAACTTTAGCATCTTATTAATATACATAGTGTTAATTTGATTGATGCAAATTATCCTTCCATTCAAAATTAACAGTCTATTTAAAAAAAATTACACTCAACGATAGGCATGCAGAGCAGGGCTTCACTTCTAAGCAGAGCATGAGACGGGAAAGTAATAAACTGAGAGACATGTATTTTCCCACTATGCTTTCATTCATTTTTCTTGTATTTGTTTTTTATCTACCTTTGCTTTTTCTTTAATTCCAGTTTAAAAACATACCATACTGAGTTCTTCATTTTACCAACCTCATTAACAAGACTTTGTCATGTTTAGCTCAGGTATGGAGAGCTGGAGGATTCTGTAATATGAATGGAGCAGAGCAAACTATAGTGAAAAACTCTCATGTGTTCTCATCGTTCTATTTTTGAATTCACATGTCATAAGACTGTTTTCCAGTAAGTCAGATGTGATTATCTGAACTCCAAGAAATCGCTGATTTAGAGGTTTACACTTGACCTTCCCCACTATGATAGCTCTCACCCCCCAGGCCACAGAATTAATGTGGGGGCTGTGCCATATATGAAATCTCTATATTCCAATTATACTTTGGGGGACCAGAGAAATGACCCCAGTGTCCACACACTCAGTGGGCCAGGACTCCATTTGTTACCTGGCCTCCACCATGTCTCCACTCTAAGAGGGACATGTGATGACACTTTGGATCCCCAAGGATCAATGTGAACTCGGACCCTATGTCCAATGGTCCTGAAATGTTTGCACATTCCATCTCTCCTAGGGTACAGTTATCCAAACAGGTGCCATGGGATCCTTCGAGGAAGGCCAGGAGGAATCATTACTATATAGATTTGCTTCGGGTGGCTTGGTCTTGGGGACCCAGCCTTCCTTCAGTCAGTGGGTTCCAGATCCAAAACTTGTCTTAGGTATGAAAGGCGGGCAAGGGATCGTTACTTTTTCTTGGGGCCATTGCTGCAGTCTCTGATGATTCATCCTTCATTTCCTTTAATTGTACAGACTGAGCAGTGCCTTGTTAGCTGCCCAGCTGTTTTGCCTCTCCGGACCCCAGGTTCTCTTAGCCACCTCCATAACCCTCTGTGGGTCAGGCCTCCTGCCTGCCACCCTGTCTTTGCTGCTTCTTACAATAATTCCGATCTCTTGGCTTCTGACAGTTAAGGGCTGCCACCAGGCCTCTGCTGTTTTGAGGTCCATCATCCTGGATGACGGTGATCCTGGTCTTGTAGTGGCGTCTCCTACTGTCAGCCACCACTCTGCTTTTCACTGCTGCTGGTGCACCTTCGCCGTGCCTTCCTTACTAATTTGGTAAATGGTGTATCCTCCCAAGAAACCCACTCTTCTGGGGTTTTTCCAGCCTTATAGAGCATGTCCACTGAAGCACCGCCCCTCCTTGGAGCCTTTTAAGCACAGCTGGTCTCACTTAGCGTGGGACATCATCTCATCCGTGCTGCTAGGAGCCATTTTAGTAGGGTGATTCCCCCATGTCAACTCAGGGGCAATAAATCCAGTATCCTGGGACAGTGCTAGATGTCAGAAGGTGGACCCTTTGGCAGGGAGGGAGGGCTTGCAAGGGGTGTGAAGCAGCGCCGGCAATGTTCTGTTTCTTAATTTGGGAGCTAGTTACATGTGTTTGTTCACTTGATGTAAATTTATCAAAAGTACACCTAAAATATGTGCACATTTCTGTATACGTCTTATACCTTGATACAAAGTTTTTAAAAACAAGTCTAGTTTTGTAGTTTTTCTGTGTGCTTTTCTCCAGCTATGTTCAGCCACATGGTTGCATGCATGGAATAGGACCAAGCTGGATTTAGCCAGGACTTGGTGTCATCAAGCAAGAAGTGCAGAGAAGCAAGAGAGGGACAAGGAAGCCGAGGGTGCATGCACAGGAGTACTTAGAATGACTGACGGTGGAACTGGAGCAGGTAAGAAGGGAAGAGAGAACGCACAGGGGTGGAGTCCAGGGGGGTGATGGCGGGGCTGGTGGAGTGAAGGTTTGGTGGAGCTGAAGGAGGATTGAGGCTGGACAATGGAGGGGTGAGGAGGAGGGTGGTGATGGTCGTGAGGGAGGATAACGTTTCAGACTGTGATTTTGGAGAGGCTGCAGTTCCTGGTAATAAGGTCGAGGTGAACCATGGGAACGCACAGCGGAGGCAGGGTGCAGAGAGGTCAAGTTGTCAGAGGAGAGGCGGTCCAGGAGGGAAGCTGAGTAGTGGGAGCATCACCTACGTGGATATTGACAGCACCATGAACCACATGGGGACAGGCTTAGAGAGTGACAGCATTCTTCCAGGACTGTGAGGCCATGACCTCTTCATGATCAGAAGACTGCAGCGAGGAAACGTGAGGGATGGCATGTTCTGAGGACATGAGAGGCAAAGCTGGAGGTTTTTAGGGAGAAGGGTGGAAAATGGTCTAGAAACATTAACGAGTGGCAAGGACACCACTTTTGAGAAACTCTGGGTTAGAATGTCAGCATTATGCTAAGTGAAATAAGTCAGAAAAAAATACCATACGATCTCACTTGTATGTGGAATCTAAGAGAAAATGAACTCATAGAAACAGCAAACAGATTGATGGTTGCCAGAGGCAGGGGGTGGAGGGTGGGCGAAATGGGTGAAGGTGATCAAAAGGTACAAATCTCCAGGTATAAAATAAATAAGTCCTGGGGATGTAACATACAGCATGGTGACTATAGTTAATAATAATGTATTGTATATTTAAAGTTCCTGAGAGAGCAGATCTTAAAAGTTTTCATCGGGGCTGGCCCCGTGGCCAAGTAGTTAAGTTCGTGCGCTCCGCTGCAGGCGGCCCAGTGTTTCGTTAGTTCGAATCCTGGGCACGGACATGGCACTGCTCATCAGACCACGCTGAGGCAGCGTCCCACATGCTACAACTAGAAGGATCCACAACGAAGAATATACAACTATGTACTGGGGGGCTTTGGGGAGAAAAAGAAAAAAAAAATAAAATCTTAAAAAAAAAAAAAAGTTTTCATCACAAGAAAAAAAATGTGTAAGTATGTGTGGTGATGGACGTTAGCTGGACTTACAGTAGTGCTCATTTCCCAACATATACAAATAGCGATTCGTTATATTGTACACATGAAACTACTATAATGTTATATGTCAATTATGTCTTAAAAAATAAACAAAAAAAAGGAAAAAGGAAAGGCACAGAAATTTTTTTGAAAAAGAGATGTAAAGAATCCTTATATTCATACAACAGAATACCACATAGCAACAAAGATGAACAGATTACCGCTACACGCAGTAATTATGGTTACATGCCTACTGATGTTGTCAATAGTGATTACCTTTAAAGAAGACGGATGCCCGTGCCTGGTAGAGAGTGGGAGGGAGACTTCTGGGGTGCTAGTGATGTTGTCTTTCTTGATCTTGGGGCTGGCTTTCATGGTATTTATTTAATTGTATTTATTTTATGATAATCAATCAAGCTGTGCAATTATGATTTGTGCATTTTCCTGCAGGCATGCTTTACCTATAAATATCTAGACGGTTCTTGTCCTGTGTGGTACCATAGGTAATGGTAGTGCCTAGCATAGGGCCTAGTACATATAAAATGCTCAATAAATATTTGTTGGTTGCATGAGAATAATAATCATTAATTAGTTATAATGTCAACTACCATTTATTGAGCTCTTCCTGTACGCCAGACACTGTTCTCAATGATTTTTATGTGTTAACTCATTTAATCCTCATAAAAACCTTACAAGGTAAGTACTATCATTATCTGTATTTTGAAGGTGAGAAAACTGAAGCCCAGAGGGGTCAAGGAACATATCTAAGGCCACACAGTTGGGAGGTGCCTGGCGGTGGGGCCATGCTCTAGGCTTCTGGGTCCCTTCATCATAACCTCTTCACCAAACTAGTTAGCCTCCCCATTACCCCCTTGAGGGACATTCACACTGACCTCAAAACCACCATGTGGGGGCTGGCCCCGTGGCCGAGTGGTTAAGTTCGCGCACTCCGCTGCAGGCGGCCCAGTGTTTCGTTGGTTCGAATCCTGGGTGCGGACATGGCACTGCTCATCAAACCACGCTGAGGCGGCGTCCCACATGCCACAACTAGAAGGACCCACAGTGAAGAATATACAACTATGTACCTGGGGGCTTTGGAGAGAAAAAATAAAATCTTAAAAAAAAACCAACCACCATGTGTTACTGTACTGCTGAGGAAAAAAGCAGTTCTGTTCTCTGAGTCATCTGGGCATTTAGATGAGAATTTGAAGGTTTCACCAAAATCTCTCACCAGGCAGGAGCCTGGATAGAAAACAGGCCTTTCTCTGGGGACTGACAGAGAACAGGGTCACTTTTGGACACAAAGTGCCAGGTTCTGGCCTCTCCTGGGGAAGGGCTGGGAGTGGTGCTGCTCTCGGGGTTCTTCACAACTCACACATGCGTCTGGAGCTCGATTTAAGCATCTCTAGCAAATAAAGACCCTTGGTTCTTCAAAACAGCAATTAGTTGATGCATGAAATCAACATCATTTTTCTCCAGGGCTCTTAAGAAACATATAATTACACCTCAGATAATCTCGCACATTATCATATATGTGAGAAAAACAGAATTACCCGGACTCTGCGTGGCTTTTGTTGTAATCACCGGGGGCCTGGTGTAAGTTTGAGCAAGGTAAAATTTATTCTGATTTTTAGCCACGTCTCAGGGCGCGGAGCCCAGGTTGGGGCCTGCAGAGGGAAGGGTGGAGCGTTTGGGAACTCACTCAGCCGCTAGGTGGAGCCAGAGAGCTTCAGACCGAGAGACGCAGCCTGCGGAGGCTTACAAGGGACGCCGCTCTCTCCGGGGCCAGAGATGCGCTTTGCAGCTCTTTCGCTAACCAGGCCATGTGCAGGCGCCAGGGTGTACCTGTTAATTCTACTTTAAAGTTGATCCACCTAAAGTGACAGACATGATTTCAAAATGCCTCATTTGGAAGGTCAGTCTATTATAAACTCATGGGTGTTTTTCTTCTCCATATAATGACCCATTTGCTCCTGGTTTGCCCTCTTGGATTACGGGTCCTGCTTTCAAATGGGTCGTTTATTAGTTTTAGGTTTCTTCGGAGTGGTTCATTCTGGAGTCAGAGCCCCAGGTCTTGATTTTTTTTTTTTTTTAAGATTTTATTTTTTTCCTTTTTCTCCCCAAAGGCCCCCGCCGTTACATAGTTGTATATTCTTCGTTGTGGGTCCACCTAGTTGTGGCATGTGGGATGCTGCCTCAGCGTGGTCTGATGAGCAGTGCCATGTCCGCATCCAGGATTCCAACAAACGAAACACTGGGCCGCCTGCAGCTGAGCGTGCGAACTTAACCACTCGGCCACGGGGCCAGCCCCCTATTTTTTTCTTTTTTTAAAGATTGGTCCTTGAACTAACAACTGTTGCCAATCTTTTTTTTTCTTTGTTTCTGCTTTTTCTCCCCAACCCTCCCAGTACATTGTTGTATATTTTAGTTGCGGGTCCTTCCAGTTGTGGCACGTGGGATGCCGCCTCAGTGTGGCCTGACAAGTGTTGTCATGTCTGTGCCCAGGATCTGAACCAGTGAAACCCTGGGCCACGGAAGCAGAGTGCAGGAACTTAACCCCTTAGTCATAGGGCTGGCCCGCAGGGCTTAATTTGTTTTTTCTTTTTTTTGAGGAAGATTAGTCCTGAGCTAACTACTGCCGATCCTCCTCTGTTTGCTGAGGAAGACTGGCCCTGAGCTCACATCCGTGCCTATCTTCCTCTACTTTATACATGGGACTCCTACCACAGCATGGCTTTTTGCCAAGCAGTGCCATGTCTGCACCTGGGATCCGAACCGGGGAACCCCGGGCCGCCAAGAGACTGACGTTTGAACTTAACTGCTGCGCCACCGGCAGGCCCCCCAGGGCTTGATTTTAAAGGTGTTAGGAGTGGGGTACAAATGAGCTCATGGGATGTATTCTCTAGGCAGCCTCCGAAGTTCGAGTTGAGATGTCCCTTTGTGAAAGGAAGGCTACACTTGCCATGTTTATGTTTCCTGCTGGCAACAAACCGAGGGCCTTGTCCACTCAATTCAGCGGACAAGAGGCATAATCACGAAGCGTCCCGCATCTCTGAAAAGGAGAAACACAAGTCTTTAGTAAAACAGCTAAATATTACTAACAGTAAAAGCCCCCTCTCCTGGCTGCATCCTATGCCTGGCACCCAGGAGGACGTGGAGGGCCCCGGAGAATCCTGCAGTGTCCTTCTCTGGTACGAATCTTGTACAAACTAGTTGGAGCTTTCTCCCTGGACTCCGATTGGAATGCTCTGGCAGTCTGACTCACTGGGCGAACCTTCTCTGCAGCCCCCGGGCCGGGGGCTGTTTGGCTTCACGAGCTGGTTCACAAAGCTGTCTGGTGCCCTTTCTCTGCACTAGGCGCTGTTCCAGGCTTTCCAATACCAACTCATTAACTCCCTCCAGCAACCCACTGGGGCAGATACTATCATTTTCCCATTTTTCTCAAGAAGAGAACCGAGGCACAGATGGATTAAGAGCTCATCTAAGGCCACACAGCCTGGAGCAAGGCTCCTGCAGTAGGGCGTGGTGCCCTTGCTCAGATTCCTACATCCTGCTGCCTGTCCACCTCAGCCTCTGGAGTTCTCTTGACTCTGCCAGTCTGCCGAGGCTCCCCAAGGGGTGGTCTTTTTTTTTTTTTTTTTTTGAGGAAGATTAGCCCTGAGCTAACATCCATGCCCATCTTCCTCTACTTTATATGTGGGACATCTGCCACAGTGTGGCTTGATAAGCAGTGTATAGGTCTGCACCTTGGATCCAAACTAGTGAACCCTGGGCTGCCAAAGCAGAGCCCGTGAACTTAAGCGCTACAGCACCAGGCTGGCCCCAGGGGTAGTCTTAATGTGCTCCTGGCACAGGCTTGCTGGAAGGTCCCTGGGTTACTCGGAGGCCCTGCTCTCCCGTGTGAAGGACTCAGTGAGCAGTGACGGGAGCCCTTCTCTGGGATCTGCAGCTGGCCTCGTCCTGCCTCTGCCTCACCCCTGCCCAGGTGTGGGTCAGGTGGACAGTGCTCAGCTCTGCACCAGGCAGTTGTGGGTTCATACATACAGAGAACATACTCTGTGTTCATTAGGCCTCTTCTCTTTCATAGCTATGAGTCAGAAATTCAAGCTTATGCAAGAAAAAAATTTTCAGTTTAAAAAATGAAATTTATTATGCTTAATGGAGTTAACTAATAGTTAATATTTTAGAATACTCGTTGCTTCTAATCCCTTATCTATTCTATCTTCACATACCACGATTACATTACTGATGGAGCAACTTGGGTACAGAGTGGATGGTGATGTGCCCACGGCCACACAACTAATACATAGTAAAGATACAATATGCATGCAGGAATTTGACTACAGAGTCCACGCCCATAACCACTAAAATCACTATTACCCTAAAAATATAAAGAAAGAAAAAAAAGGCCCATAATTCCACTTCCCAGATACACCATTAAAAAAAATTTTTTTTTTTGAGGAAGATCAGCCCTGAGCTAATCACCGCCAATCCTCCTCTTTTTGCTGAGGAAGACCGGCCCTGAGCTAACATCCATGCCAATCTTCCTCTACTTTTATACATGGGACGCCTACCACAGTGTGGCTTTTGCCAAGCAGTGCCATGTCCACACCTGGGATCCGAACTGGCAAATCCTGGGCCGCCAAGAAGTGGAACACGGGAACTTAACTGCTACACCACCAGGCCGGCCCCTTAAATTTGTTTTTTAAAGATTTTATTTTTCCTTTTTATCCCCAAAGCCCCCTGGTACATAGTTGCGTATGTTTTTTAGTTGTGGGTCCTTCCAGTTGTGGCATGTGGGATGCCGCCTCAGCATGGCCTGATGAGCGGTGCCATGTCCGCATCCAGGATTCCAACTGGCAAAACCCTGGGCTGCTGAAGCAGAGCGTGCGAACTTAACCACTCGGTCATGGGGCCGTCCCCATCACCATTTGTTTTTTAAGTCGTGGTGTATAACAGACCCCAAAATGCACAACACATATATGTACAGTGTAAAAAAATAATTACAAACATGTACACCATCACCCAGGTCAAGAGAGGAGGCATTAATACTCCCCGGTTTTCCCCACCCCATGTCACCCTCCCTGATGACAATCCTCTCCCTGTCCTTGAGAAGGACCCAATATCCTGACTTTTGTGATAATCATTTCCTTGTCTTTCTTTATAGCTTTACCACCTATTTATGTTTCCTAACAAATAGAGTTATTTATTTATTTATTCTTAGGCAATTTCAATTATATAATACAGTGTTATCAACTATAGTCACCATGTTATACATTAGAGCCTCAGATCTCACTCATAGCTGAAAGTCTGTACCCTTTTATCAACCTCTCCCTGTTTCCCCCAACCTCCAATCCTGGCAACCACTTTTCTACTCTGTTTTTATGAGTTTGACATTTTTTTTAGGATTCCACATATAAGTGATACCATGCAGTATTTGTCTTTCTCTGTCTGGCTTATTTCACTTAACATAATGCCCTCCAGGTTCATTCCTGTTGTTGCAAATAGCAGGATTTCCTTCTTTTTTAAGGCTGAATAATATTCCATTGTATATATACACACACCACATTTTCTTAATCCATTCATCTGTTGATGGACACTTAGGTTGTTTCTATACCTTGGCTATTGTGAATAATGCAGCAATGAACATGGGCGTGCAGTTATCTCTTTGAGATAATGATTTCATTTCCTTTGGCTATATACCTAGAAGGGGGATTGCTGGATCATATGGTAGTTCTATTTTTAATTTCTTAAGGAACCTCCATATTGTTTTCCATAGTGGCTGTACCCATTTACATTCCTACCAACTGTGTACAAGGGTTCCCCTTTCTCCACATCCTCTCTAACACTTATCTCTTATCTTTTTGATAACAGCACAAATAGAGTGTTAGATCTTTGTCTGCATGGCTTCATACTGTATATTTTCTTTTGGATTTTCCTTTCCCCCCCTCAACATTGTGATTCTTCCTTGTGTCTTACTGAAGTTCATTGGTTTTCGTGACTATCTGGGATTCCACTGATGAGCATACTATGATCTACTGATCCAGTCTACTGTTGATGGGCATTTGAGTTATTTCCAGTTTGGGGTTATCACAAACAGTGTTGCTATGAATCCTCTTTGAAGCATGCCTGGGTGCACTCATGCTCAATTTATAGGATATATACCTAGTAGTGGAATTGCTGGGTCAAAGGGTATGGCTATTTTCAACCGTAGTAGTTATTTTCAGTTACTTTCTAAAGAGGTGGTACCAATTCATATTCCCACCATCAGTGTGTAAGAGTTACTATAGCTTCATATCCGACCCTCCATAGTGACATGAAAACCGAATAAAAGAGATGAGTGGTTAGACGTTAATGGTACAAAAATATACAAATGAAAAATAAAGGCCTTACCCCCTAGTCTTTTCCCCTAAAGGTTAGCAATGTCAACAGTTTATTAAGTATCTTTCCATAAAAATTTGAAGAAATTATTTAAGCAATATATTTAAGTTTTATGACAATTTGTGGATAATATTTCTAGTCCAAAGAAATAGTATGCAAATTATTTATTTATTTATTTAATTATTTTTTTGAGGAAGATTAGCCCTGAGCTAACATCCGTGGCCAATCCTCCTCTTCCTGCTGAGGAAGACTGGCCCTGAGCCATCCTCCTCCACTCCACATGTGGGATGCCTACCACAGCACGGCCTGCCAAGCGGTGCCACGTCCGCACCCAGGATTCGAATTGGCGAACCCCGGGCCGCCAAAGCGGAACGTGCACACCTAACCGCTGGGCCACCGGCCGGCTCCCAGAGTATGCAAATTAAATCGAATGAATTAAATATCTGCTGCTGTTAAATATGTTGCTGTTGGTAAACCTCAATTGACGCAATCATCTGTAAAACATTTATTGAGCGACTTTTATGTGCGAGGACTCTTCTCGAGCCTGGGATACAGCAATGAACAAAATAGCAAAAAAATTCCGCCCTCATGGAACATACTTCTAGTTGGGGGAAATAAGATAAATGGATCAGTCAAATATGTGTTAAATTGTATTAAGTGCTTAGGAGAAAAGTAAACCAGGGGGGAGAGGGAATATTAAGGAACTGCAACTTCAGGTAGGATGGCCGGGGAAGGCCTGTTTAGAAGGTGATATTGGCCAAAGACCTGAACAAGTGATGGGGTGAGCCATGTGGCTGCTGAGGAAAGAGTGGTCAGGGAATATTCAAGGACCATCAGAGAGGTCAGAGTGGTTGGAGCCAAGTGAGCAAGAAGAGAGCGGTGGATGAGGGCAGGTGCAGGGAGGTTCTTGAATGCCACAGGGAGAAGCGATGACATTTCAGACTTATTTTGAACATAGAGCTGGTAGGATTTGCCAGTGGGTTGGATGAGGGGTGTTAGAAAAATAGAGGCATCAAGGATGACTACTAGGTTGTTAGTTTGAGCAACTGGAAGAAAGGGAGTGTAACATGCTCAGATGGGAAGACTGAGAGAGGAGCAAGTTCTGAGAGAGTGTGAGATGCCTGTCACACGATGGGAGTGACGTGTGGCCCAGGCAAGAGGACAGACGAGTCTGGAGTTTAGGGAGAGGTTTGGGCTGGAGATATGCAGTAGTCGTTGAATAGATTGGATTGACTTCAAGAGTCTAAGCACTGCTCTGGGCTTCTCCCAAGTTTGAGAGGAAGGAGGTGAGGTGGAACCAGCAGAGCAGGCTGGGCAGAATGGCCAGAAAAGTGGGCATGTGTGCTGTCTCGGAAGGCAAGGAATAAGTGTTTCAAGAAGAGAGGGATCACGTGTGCTCGGTGCTGTCGAGAAGTAAGATGACTTCTGACAACGGATTATTGGATTTAGCAACTTACAAGGAATTAGTGACCTCGATAAATTGAGCAGTAGAGACAACCATCAGAATGGAATGGGTTCAAAAGAGAATGGAAAGGGGGAAGAGGAGAGAGGGTGTATGCATAAACATCTCTTTTGAGAAGTTTTGCTGAAAGAGAGGGATAGAAATGGTCCAGCAGCTTGAGAAAGTAGAAAAAAATCTAAAATGGGAAGGTGAGAGACTACATAAGGTGAGAGGTCAGTGTAAACCCCCCAGCACTATAGCAAAAATAACTCATGATGCTTTTGCTAAGAGATGGGGCTTCCAGCTGCTATCCCTGAGAACAGGGCACCATCATAAACAACTGGCAATTAACAAGTGGCTAATCCGGGAGCACCATTGTCTCTCTATAGCACAGGGCACAATAACATACAGGCTGAGCTGTCATTTTCCCTGGCTCCCTCTGCCCATGAGGAGCTGTCACATGGAGAGTGTCCACAGATGCTGTCTTGGGCCAAAGGGTAGCCAAATCCTTTCGCGAAAGTACAGATGTTGCTCCAGATCACTTATTTGCCGCCCTCTGGGAAGGACCAGGCTTTTTAATCCTGAACCACTCAGCCCCATCCCTCAGTCATGCTGGAACTTCCTCCAGCACGTGGCAGGAGCCAGGCTTTTTGTGTCCTGGATTTGTCTCCCAATCAGATTTTGAGCTATTTGAAGACGGGAAGGTGACCAACTCTCAGGGTGATGTGCCCACTATACAAATGGGGTGGGGGGCTCAGTAAATCCTTGTTCCATTGCACTGACTGTCTGGCAAGGGCTGTTGAGAGAAACAGGATGTTTGAGTAGGGAAAGTGAGAACAAAGAGGAAGAAAGGCCCTAATTTACTCATGTGCTAGGCTCCTTACCTTCATTACCTCATTTAATCTCCCTAAAGGTCAGGAGGGTGAGTATTATTACCCCCATTTAACAGACAAGGAAACTGCCTTGCCTAAGGCTCCAAAGCTGGCTATTGCTCCTGGGTCCCACCATAAGAAACCCATCTGTTTCGGAACCTATATTGGGAAGTGGCCGTGGTGAAATAGTCTTGGTGACCCTTGATGTTTGCATCGATTTAATTCACGCAAGAAAACGAAATTTTTAGTGTAGTAATCTTGAAACCATGGAGAGTCGTGATCTGGGCTGGCCGCTCTGTTCCAGGGACTTACAGACACGTGGTGGGCTGCCTCCATGGTCCAGCAATGCAGGACTGACAGGCTGAGGCACCGTTCCTTCACGGCTATTTAGTTTAGTATAACGGGGTTTTCAAATTGCGCTGGGGAGCTTGAGTCCCGTCGGTTGCATTTGATTTTTAAAAATATGATTACTAAAGCAATTTATGTTCATTTAAAAAAATCTGGAAAAAGTCAAATCTCCCTATGACTGAAAAGTCGCATGGAGTAAAAAGCGCTCTGTAATTCCGGCACACTGAGGAGGTCATCTTTCCCCTCCTCGTGTTTTTTGGGTAGATTCTGTGACCCTGACTCGGCCTGGACGCCAGAGCGGGGCAGGCGGCGTGCGACGGCACAGATCAGCATCCTTAGGGCTCCTCACTGCGTCACGTGCACCCCCAGGAGACCTCTGCAATAACCCCGAGGCGGTTTGCTGCGGGCAGTGTAGGCAGACCCCGTCCCTCGCTTCTCTCCAGCCCAACTCGGCAGCTGTGCGCTGCTGCCGCCTGACCGCCCGGCTCCCCGCTTCACGCGCCCACGTGCCCCAGCGAGAACGACACAGCAGCTCGGCCATGAATGAACGCTCGTTTACGGGAAACCGCCCCCGCTTTCCCCTCGCGGCTGATTTTAGAAGCCGAGACCCGGGCGGCGACTCCCGCAGGCCCCTCTGCCGCACACCCGCCATCAGCGCATCGTGGGCGCGCCGGGCGATGCAAGCTGCTGGGCGCGGGCGGCGGGAACGCCCCACACAAACATCCGCCGCGCCCAGTGACCCACGCGGCCGCCCACCCCGGCGCCGCCCACCCCGGCGCCGCCCAACCGCCACCGAACCTTCTGGAAGCGGCCCCCCGGCCGCCGCCAGAAACAGTCGTCGCGAGAGCAGGCCGCGGCCGGGGGGCGGGGCGGGGCGGGGCGCGAGGGGAGGAGCCCGCGCAGGAGGCCGCGTTCGATTCGCCGCCGGCGCCCGGGCCCCGCCTCGCCGGCGCCATGGCTCCGCCTCCGCCCTCCCCCTCCATGGCGCCGCCCGGGCCCATTCATTCCGCGCCCGGCCTGCCGGACACCTGCGCCCTCCTTCAGCCGCCTGCCGCCGCCGCAGCCGCCAGCATGTCGGGCCCCGCCGCCGAGACCCCGTCCGCCATCCAGATCTGCCGGTAAGAGGGGCGCGCGGCGCGGCCAGGATGCTGAGTCGCCGCCCGGGCCTTCCCCCCGCCCCTGCTCGTCCCCGCCCGGCCCAGGCCGGTCACCTCGGGCTTGCAGCCTCCTGGGCACGGCCGGATGCGCCTCGGATGTCGCAGAGCCGGCTGCCTCTCCGCGCGCCTCCTCCCGGCCTCCGGCGCATCCCGGGGGCGGCGCCGCGGTCACGCAGGCCGTTTGCGCAAGGAATCGGCGCCGCGCCCTTCTCGGGCGGGGGTCGGAGCGCAGCCCCCCGCGTCTTGCTCAGTTCCGCCCTGCCCGGTGCCCGAGCGCGCTGGAGCCCCAGCCCACTTTCTTCTGAGCCCCCAATTCGTTATTTAAGCGGTGGTGCAAAGTCCGCTGGATCCCCTGAGATGTGGGGCGCAGGTAACCAGCTCGCTGGGCGGCGGCCGGAGCCCCGCAAGCCCATCCGTGGATGCCCGAGTGGGCGAGGGCTGCAGATGTCCAGTCTTTTCAGTGCACTGCCTCGGTTTCTGCGGGGAGCCGAGTGTTAAAGGGAAGAACAGAAAATACTCTTCCCTTCTAACAGTTTACTGCTAAGAGGGAATGGTCCCTTGAACCCAGAAGCATCTTACACAATGGGGGCAAGGGGTTGTTCTCAGCGAACTACCCCCGCTTCCCTCCACGGGCGCTGGGGTAGATAGAGGCCCCCAGAGGAAGCAGGAGATCGTGAGCTGGCTCGTTTCCCACCGGAGAGGGGAGGGCAGCCTCAAGGTTACTCTCTGTTTCCTTGGGCAGAACCGGAAGCAGGCACGCTGGTGTTTGAACATGAGCTAAGTACAGACGAGAAGTCTGGGAAGGCCGTACGGGCACTGGGGCCTGCAACAGGGCCTGTCCTGCGTGATGCACCACTAAGAGTAAGAGCTGACTTTTGTTTGGGGGCGGGTTCCACAAATTTGGAGGTTGGGCATCACACTGACCTTGGATCCAAGCCAGTTTAGTTTCCTGTGGATGTTGACATTTCCATGCAAAGGGTGGGCATTCAAGTGCTGGATCAATGGGGTGCCCTGACCCCACCCCGGTTTCTGAACTAGTCAAAGTCCTTTCCTGAGCTCAAGGTCAGTGTTGACTTTTCTTGGGAGAGGAAATCTTTGGGGGCGCCTTATTCCATTTGCTTTATTATTTGCTGTGTGGCTGTCTAGGCCCCACCCACTTCAAGATCCTGGGGCAAAAATAATAGAAGGAATTGATATTTGGAGACAGATGGGCCTGGAGTCAGGTCCTTGGTTCAGGCTCTGCCTGCTGTTGGCTGGGTGACCTTGGGGTCCATCGTTTGCAAAGGGCTGGTACATCTCTCATCTCTCTTGGTTTGCCCCAGTAGGGAGGACGAAAGGGATCTCCACCACTCACACTGGTAGAGGAGGAAATTGAGGTTCCAGGAGACCCAGTGCCTCTGCAAGATCATCCAGCCACAAGACCTGGGGGGACAGCCCTTGCCAGGTCTTCTGTCTCCAGGCCTGTGTTCTCTCCACTGCACTCACCTGCCAAAAGAAGATACTGATTTCAGTCTAGTCGTGGAAGGCTGGGCTTTTATTTGCTTCATCAGGGTGGTGAATAACCAGTTTATACATATTATCTTTTTTAAAACCAGCCTCTAACAGTTAATAGATTTTTGGATAACTTTAGATGTGTGCATGTGTGCGCAAACCTATATGTATGTGCTTTTCGTTACCTGCCCTGCTTACTGGGCTGCTTCTTGCATATTCACAGTTGCATGTAGTCTCTGAGCAGCCGCCTTGGCCGTGGGACACTTGGGCAGGATGCCTGGCTGAGGTTAGCCTCAGGTGCCCAGCATGACTGCCAGGGGTGGGTGTGATGAGGGCCATGGTCACAAGGACTTGGCCCAGAGAAACCCCAGGACGCTGGACAGTGGACACACCAGGGTGGGGAGCCCTTAAGGACATCTGAGCCCACACCCTGTGTTGAAAGAGGAGCTTCCTGGCCTAGGACAGCTAATCCCATGAATTTAACCAGTTTCACTGGACACCTCCAAGGAGCAAAGCGCCATGAGGGAGGGACACCAACCCAGAAAATTAGGTCCCCGACTTAGCGGGTTCCCAGTCCAGCAGGGAGAGGATCCCCAAATGCCCACCAGCCTAGACAATTAAGAGTGGTCACATGCTCTTGACTGGGAAGGATGTGTTGAAGGGATAGGGGCTGTAAAGGCTGGAGAGGGCAGTGGTTAGAGCTGATTCTGCAGTCCCAGGCCTGGGTGTGAATTCAGCTGCTGCCTCTCGTTAGCTGCCTGACCTTTCTGTGCCCCCATTTTCTTAAGGGTTATTCTGACTGTGAAAGAAAAGAAAGCACATCTAGTGCCTGGCAGAATGGCTGGCACATTGTAAGTAAACAGAAACTCTTGTCTGAAAAGTGGGACACGGTCTCAGGAGGCAGACAGCCTGGGTTCAAATCCCAGCTCTGCCTCTCGCAGGCAGGTGTGTGGCTTTTGGCACGGTCCTTTGCCTCACTGGGCCTCAGTTCTCTGGTCTGTGAGTCAGAGATGATAATATTGCTTGTCTCAGGGTTGCTGTGAGGATGAAAACCTTTGACAGTGCCAGGCACTGATAAACGGGAGCTGGCCAAGGGACCCGTTTACCCTGGGAGCTTGAACTTCGGGCAGCCCGGGCCAGTGTGGGCCGCTCTCCCCTCCTTTTGAGCCAGCCCTACAGGTGCAGGTTCTGGGACAGCATTAAAGTCTCAGAAGGGCATTTTTTCCTTTGGTTTATTTTGAGTAATGTTAATTAATGTTTTGTAGCAAATTACTTTTTTCCTCGTTGAACTCAGAGTTTTAGAATGTCAGACCTGGAAGGACCCTTAGGGGCTCCTAGAGGTTAAAGACTTGGCCAGGGGCTGGCCCGGTGGCGCAGCAGTTAAGTTCCCACGTTCCACTTCTAGGCGGCCTGGGGTTTGCGGGTTCGGATCCCAGGTGCGGACATGGCACCTCTTGGCAAGCCATGCTGTGGTAGGCGTCCCACATGTAAAGTAGAGGAAGATGGGCACGGATGTGAGCTCAGGGCCAGTCTTCCTCAGCAAAAAGAGGAGGATTGGCAGCAGATGTTAGCTCAGGGCTAATCTTCCTAAAAAAAAACAAAACAGACTTGACCAAGGTCGGCCTTGGATCTTGACTGACGGAGAGAGCCAAAGATGACTGGTGGCCTATTCTCTGCCAGGTGTCTCCATTGTTGGGGTTTTTTCACTGCTCACCCAAGCTTGGGCTTATATTTGGTTGTAAGGCTTAATCGTGGTATCAGCGTGGGCCCCTAGTCAGCTGCCTGACTGTCCAAGCAAAGTTGAAAGACATGTTGTGTGACAGGTTGTTGGAGAGTATGATATTGTGGAACAGTGCCGTCCACTAGGACTCTCCTCAGTGATGGAAATGCTCCATGTCCAACATGGTGGCCACTAATGACAAGTGGCCATTGAGTGCTTGAAATGTGGCCAGATCCGGAGGAACTGAATTTTTAATTGCATTCATTGTAATTTATTTAAATGTAAATGTAGACAGCTCCTGTGGCTGGTGGCTACCTTATGGGACAGTGTGGTACATGGAGGAATTTAACAAACCGGTGTTCATGGTAGGCCTCTGGGGGAAGGGTTTCCTGAGGGAAGCTCAGAAGCTCTCTGGGGACTGCAGTCAGCTCTTAAACAACTAAGCTTGTGGAGGTGGACCTTGGTGTGGACATTGCCCAGGGCAGATAACCTTGGAATCCTTTATTTGTAGGTAGGTGTGTGAGGTCTACAAGGTTTTCTTCCTTCCGTGCTGTTAGATGCAAATCTACTGGGAAGTATCTGGAGGTTGGTGATTGCTTTGCTCACTGCTGTACCGTGAGTGCCTAGAAAAGTGCCTGGCGTCTAGTAGATATGCCAACAAATATTAGTGGAATGGACCTGAATTTTAGTATGTTATAGGGTTGGAATTTTTTCCCCTTGTGGCTCTGTCTTTGGGTTTATAGTGTAATTAATAGAAACAGAATCTGACTTACAGAAATCACTCTCAGAGCTAGTGTTCTGGAACAGTCCATAAAACAACACACAGCGCTGGCTCCATTCCTGCTGGGATGTGGGGGCCCTGGGTGAAGATGCAGTCTTTGCAGCCCAGAGAGCCTGTGGTAGGGAAGGCTATGCTCGCTTACTGTCCAGCCTGCCCTCTAAGTGAGCCAGGCAGCCTGGCATCGCCCTTGACTTGGCACCACAACTGACCAGCTCCCTGGTTTCTGTCGGGCCAGAAGTTCCTTTCTCCTGTGGGGCGTAGCTTCTCCAGCTGGGGCCTGGGTGGGGTGACCACACTGTGTGCCTCCACCTCCACTTTCCTCCACTCTCAGAGGTGTCCTAGGGGGGGACAAATTATGGGGTCAACTCACCGGTGGACTACCTACGTCTGAATAACTGAGGAAGCTTGTTACAAATTGCAGATTTCCTACGTGCAAATTATACTTTAGTAGAAAATCTACAAAATGCAGATTTTAAAACATTTATGAGATACTTGGGGAAACTTGAATAGTCACTTGATAGTTAATAGTGTTAAGGAATTTCTAGGTTTTTTTTTTTAAGGTGAGATAACTGTATTATCATTATGCTTTTTTAAAATCAACTTTATTGAGACATAATGTGCATACAATAAAATGTGCCTATTTTATTTATCTATATAAATTATTTTATTGAAGTCTATTGGTTTATAATATTGTGTAATTTCAAGTGTACATTATTATATATCAGTTTCTGTATAGACTGCATCGTGCTCACCACCAATAGTCTAATTTTTATCTGTCACCATACACATGTGGCCCTTATCTCTTTCACCCACCTCCCACCTACTTCCCCTCTGGTAACCACTAATCTGTTCTCTTTATCCATGTGTTTATCTTCCACATAAGTGAAATCATACGATGTTTGTCTTTCTCTGTCTGGCTTATTTCACTTAATATCCTCAAGGGCCATCCATGTTGTGGCGAATAGAATGATTTTTTTCTTTTTTTATGGCTGAGTAATATTCCATTGTGTGTGTGTGTGTGCATATATGTTATTCCATTGTATATGTATATACCGCGTCTTTTTTATCCGTTCATCCGTTGATGGACACTTGGGTTACTTCCACGTCTTGGCTATTGTGAGTAATGCTGCAGTGAACATAGGGGTGCATAAATCTCTTTGAATTGTTGATTTCATGTTCTTTGGATAAATAGCCAGTAGTAGGATAGCTGGATTGTATGGTCTTTCAATTTTTAATTTTTTGAGAAATCTCCATACTGTTTTCCATAGTGGCTGCACCAGTTTGCATTCCCACAGTGTGTGTGAGGGTTCCTTTTTCTCCACAACCTCTCCGACATTTGTTATTTTTTGTCTTGGTGATTATAGCCATTTTAACAAGTGTAAGGTGGTATCTTAGTGTGGTTTTGATTTGCCTTTCCCTGATGATTAGTGATGTTGAATATCTTTTCATGTGCCTATTGGCCATCTCTATATCTTCTTTGGAGAAATGTCTGTTCACATCCTGTGCCAATTTTTTTATTGAGTTGTTTGTTTTTTTTTGTTGAGTTGTATGAGTTCTTTATATATTTTGGAAATTAACCCCTTGTCAGATATATGATTTGCAAATATTTTCTTCCAGTTGGTGGGTTGCCTTTTCGTTTTATTCGTGGTTTCCTTTCCCTTGCAGAAGCTTTTGAGTCTGATGTAGTCACATTTATTTACTTTTTCTTTTGTTTCCCTTGCCTGAGTAGACATGGTATTCGAAAAGATGCTGCTAAAACCAACGTCAAAGAGTGTACTGCCTATATTTTCTTCTAGGAGTTTTATGGTTTCAGGTCTTACCTTCTAGTCTTTGATCCATTTTCAGTCAATTTTTGTGTACAGTGTAAGATAATGGTCTACACCTGTTCTTTTGCATGTGGCTGTCCAGTTTTCCCAACACCATTTATTGAAGAGACTTTTCTTCTCCATTGTATGTTCTTGGCTCCTTTGTCGAAGAACAGCTGTCCATGGATGTGTGGTTTTATTTCTGGGCTTTCAATTCTGTTCCATTGATCTGTGTCTCTGTTTTTGTGCCGGTACCATGCTGTTTTGATTACTATAGCTTTGTAGTGAAGTCAGGAATTGTGATATCTCCAGCTTTGTTCTTTTCTCTCAGAATTGCTTTGGCTATTTGGGGTCTTTTGTTGTTTCATGTAAATTTTAAGATTATTTGTTCTATTTCTGTGAAGAATGTCATTGGGATTCTGATTGGGAGTGCATTGAATCTGTAGATTGCTTTAGGTAATATGGACATTTTAACTATGTTTATTCCTCCAATCCATGAGCATGGAATATCTTTTTTTTTTAAATGAGGAGATATAGCTTTTTTTTTTTTTTCCTGAGGAAGATTCGTCCTTAACTAACATCTGTTAGTAATCTTACTCTTTTTGTATGTGAGCCACCGC
This sequence comes from Equus przewalskii, assembly GCF_037783145.1. NCBI lineage: Eukaryota > Metazoa > Chordata > Mammalia > Perissodactyla > Equidae > Equus > Equus przewalskii. The sequence continues at coordinate 44,174,516 of NC_091832.1, forward strand.
CACAGCATGGCCACTGACAGACCAGTGGTGTAGGTCTGTGCCTGAAACTGAACCAGGCTGCTGAAGCAGAGTGCACTGAACTTAACCGCTAGGCTACCAGGCTGAGCGTGGAATATGTTTCCATTTCTCCCTGTCTTCTTCAGTTTCTTTCAATAATGTCTTATAGTTTTCAGTGTATAGGTCTTTCACCTCCTTGGTTAAGTTTATTCCTAGATATTTTGTTCTTTTTGTTGCGATTGCAAATGGGATTGTATTCTTGACTTCTCTATCTGCTAGTTCATAGAAATACAACTGATTTTTGTAAGTTGATTTTGTATCCTGCAACTTTGCTGTAGTTGTTGATTACTTCTAATAGTTTTGTGGTGGATTCTTTAGAGTTTTCTATATAGAGAATCATGTCGCAAACAGCGAGAGTTTTACTTCTTCCTTTCCAATTTGGATACCTTTTATTTCTTTTTCTTGCATGTTTGCTCTGGCCAAAACCTCTAGTACTATGTTGAATAGGAGTGGTGAGAGTGGACACCCTTGTCTTGTTCCTGTTCTCAGAGGGCTAGCTTTCAGTTTTTCACCGTTAAGTATGATGTTGGCTGTGGGTTTGTCATATATGGCCTTTATTATGTTGAGGTACTTTCCTTCTATACCCATTTTATGGAGAGTTTGTATCATAAATGGATGTTGGATCTTGTCACATGTTTTCTCTGCATCTGTTGAGATGATTGTGTGATTTTCATTCCTCATTTTGTTAATGTGTTGTATCACACTGATTGATTTGTGGATGTTGAACCATCTCTGCGCCCCTGTGCCCACTTGATCATGGTGTATGATCCTTTTAATGTCACTGTAATTAGAAAGAAATTACATTGTAATTTCTCCTCTTTCATTTTTAATTATATTTATTTGAGCCTTCTCTCTTTTTTCCTTAGTGAGTCTGGCTAAGAGTTTGTCAATTTTGTTTAGCTTCTCAAAGAACCAGCTCTTAGTTTCATTGATCCTGTCTATTGTTTTTTTAGTCTCTATTTAATTTATTTCTGGTCTAATTTTTATTATTTCCCTCCTTCTGCTGACTTTGGGCTTTGTTCTTCTTTTTCTGGTCCTGTTAGGTGTAGTTTAAGATTACCTATTTGAGATTTTTCTTGTTTGTTGAGGTAGCTCTGTATTGCTGTAAATTTTCTTCTTAGTGCTGCTTTTGCTGCATGCCATAAGAGTTGGTATGTTGTGTGTTCATTTTTATTTGTCTCCAGATATTTTTTAATTTCTCCTTTGATTTCTTCATTGATCCAATGATTGTTCAGTAGTATATTGTTTAGTCTCCATATATATGTGACTTTCTCAATCTTTTTCTTGTAGTTAATTTCTAGTTTCATAGCATTGTGGTCAGAAAAGATGTTCGACATGATTTCAGTCTTCTTTTTTTTCTTAGATTGGCACCTGAGCTAACATCTGCTGCCAGTCGTTTCTTTTTCTTCTTCTTCCCAGCCCCCCCATTACGTAGGTGTATATTCTAGTTGTGGATCCTTCTGATTGTGCTATGTGGGACGCTGCCTCAGCATGGCTTGATGAGTGGTGCCATGTCTGTGCCCAGGATCCGAACTGGTGAAAGCCTGGGCCACCAAAGCAGAGTGCATGAACTTAACCACTCAGCCATGGGGCCGGCCCCCGTTTCAATCTTCTTGAATTTATTGTGGCTTGCCTTGTTTCCCAACATTTGGTCTATCTTTGAGAATGTTCCATGTACACTTGAGAAGAATGTGTATTCTGCTATTTTTGGATAGAATATTCTATATATATCTATTAAGTCCATCTGGTCTAGTATTTCATTTAAGGCCACTGTTTCCTTGTTGACTCTCTGTCTGGATGATCTATCCATTGATGTAAGTGGGGTGTTGAGGTCCCCTACTATTGTTGTATTGCTGTCAATTTCTCCCTTTAGGTCTGTTAATAGTTGCTCACAGCCCCACCCATTTTTTTCCCACTATCGGACAGGCTGTGGCCCTGTCCTTGACCTCCTGTCTCCTTTGCTTATGAGAGAGCCAGGCTGTATGACTTTAGGCCGAGTCATGCATTCCTTCCATTACTGGGCTAACAGAGAAGCATTCTCTGAGAGCTGTCAGCTTGACTGTGGATTGATGGGAGGAGCGGCAGTTCCACAGAGAGGCTGCTGGGAAAAGAGACCTGCTACTTCCGGTAGGGAGGGCTCTGGGGAGACAGACCAGGGGTGGCTAAGTCTTGGCCGGCAACTGGGTAAGCAGTCTGGCCCATCACTCACTACGGGATGAAGCTGCTTCCCTGGGCTCTCTGCCTCCGTGGGCTCAGCAGATCGGCAGCCGCTTGGAAGTATCTGGTGCCCAGGAGCTCCAAGGGGCCCAGGGAGAGATGCTGGGCTTCCATCTGGACTGTTGGAACCAAGTCTGATCTGCTGTCTGAACCGTGTGTGACTGCAAGGTAGGATGACAGGGACACTTCCGTGCCCACAGCAATGCCGTCTCCACCCTTGACATCAAGCTTGTCGGGAAAACTGAGCAGTCTGCCGCAGGGCCGTGGGCCACATGATTCAGGATTTATTGGAAATTCTTTGGAGTGGGCAGTGGGTACTGGGTATTCAGTGACCTGCATCTTTTGTTAGATTGTACCCACTTATGTATTCATCCTCAGTGGAGACCTGGCATGTTTTTCCACCAGAGGCTGGTTGAACCCTACCCAGCTTTGTTGGAGGAGGTGGGCTAAGGATTGGCAGGCCCTGGGCTCTGGGAAGCTGGCGTCATGAGGGCTTGAGGCAGGTGTGGAGATCAAAGCACCTGTGTGCTAGCAGCTGTGCTGGCACATTGCTCCCTGTGCACACGCTGCCAAGGGTTCTGGGACGCAGGTGTGTGCTCTCCCCTTGGGTTGGGGGTTGAACTGTGATTTTGTACCAGCAGGCGTCTGGGGGGCCAGGGGAGCTGTCCTCGTCGATCGGCTAATCCTCAGCAATGCAGTGTTGTTCTGCTTACAGTGACTTTTGTGTGTTTTCTTCTCAACTTGACAGAAACTTTGTTGAGTGGGCATATACAACCCCCGCTTTTGTACCAGCTTTATTGAGATATAATTCACATCCCATATGTTTCGTCCCTGAAGTGTATAATTCAGTGATTTTTAGTATATTCAGAGTCATACAACCATCACCACTATCAATTTTAGAACATTTCATGACCCCAAAAGAAACCCCATACCCTTTAGCCATTTCTCCCCATTCTTCCCCCACCCCTCACCAACCACTAATATATTTTCTTCCTCTATAGATTTTGCCTATTCTGGGCATTTCAAATAAGTGGAATCATGTGATGTGGGCTTTTGTGGCCTGGCTTCTTTCACTTAGCATAATGTTCTGTAGGGGAGGAAGACTATTCCTCTACCCTCTGGGTCCTTCTGGCTGGTCTAAGAATTAAATTGACATGAGACAGAACAACAGGAGAAAATCAAACAAAATTTAATAACGTGTACATGGGAGAAACCCAGGAAAACCGAGTAGTTCGCCAGAATGGCTGAAGTTGCCACCTTAAATACTATCTTCAGCTAAAGACAAAGGAGGATGTTGGGGGTAGTGGTTTGGGGCTTCAAAGAGGAGGAAGACAATTTACGTGGAGATGGAAAAGCAAATGTTTGTTAAGCAGGTGTTTGCTGCATAATCTATAGACAATGTGACCCAAGAAACACATTTTACATTACGCTACAGTTATCTTATTGTATTAGTTCCTTCCTGGAACAGGCCTTCTATCTTAAATTCTTTTTTTTGAATAGACTTCTTTAAAGATTTTTTTATTTTTTCCTTTTTCTCCCTAAAGCCCCCCGGTACATAGTTGTATATTCTTCATTGTGGGTCCTTCTAGTTGTGGCATGTGGGACACCGCCTCAGCGTGGCTTGATGAGCAGTGCCATGTCTGCACCTAGGATTCAAACCAACGAAACACTGGGCCACCTGCAGCCGAGTGTGTGAACTCAACCGCCCGGCCACGGGGCCAGCCCCTATCTTAAATTCTTTTAGGCGGTTAGAAGGAAGGTCAAAGGTTCTTTCACAGTCTTTTGTTCTTAAAAATAATCAAGGCAAAGAGACACGTTTTGGGGCGGCCAATTCTGATGCCTCACAGTTCTCAAGTTCATCCACGTTGTAGCATGTCTCAGTGTTTCTTTCATAGTACTCCACTGTACATATGTACCACATTTTGTTCATCCATTCATCAGTTGATGGACATTGCCATGTTTCCACCTTTTGGCTATTATGCATAATAGTAGTATACACATCCCTGTACAGGTTTTTGTGTGGACATATGTTTTTATTTCTCTTGAGTATATACCTAGTGTGGAATAATAAGAAATGTATATTTGGGCTTTGTCTCCTACAACCCTTGGAATCCCAGAGTGATGAGTGTTTTCTCCATGCTAATGAAATGGCTGGTGGCTGGGGGCCTCTAGGCAGTCAGGTTGGGGGCTGGGCGCCAGAAAGACCAAGGCATTATTAGCGGGTTGGAACTTTCAGCTCCAGGGAGAGGGGCTGGAGGTTGAGTTAATCACCAATGACTTAATCAGTCTTGCTTCCTGCCTCTGTAGTGGAACCTCCATGAAAATCCTGAACAGTGGAGTTCAGAGAGCTTCCGGGTTGCTGAACACATGGAGGTGCTGGGAGGCCTGCGTGCCTGGAGAGGGTATGGAAACTCTGCATACCCTGACCCCCACCCCATACCTTCCCCTGGGCATCTCTTCCATTTGGCTGTTCCTGAGCTGTAGCCTTTATATTAAACGGGTAAACATAAGTAAAGTGTTTTCCTGAGTCCTGTGAGCTGCTCTGGCAAATTATCCAATCTGAGGAGGGCGTCACAGGGACCCCCGATTTATATCTGGTTGGTCAGAAGTATGAGTAGCCCGGGACTTGTGACTGGCGTCCAAAATAGTGTCAGTCTTTTGGGACTGAGCCCTTAAATGTAGGGTCTGTGCTAACTCTGGGCTGTTAGTATCATAACTGCATTGAATTGTAGGACACTCAGCTGGTGACAGAGAGCTAGAAAATTGGTTGGTGTAAGGAAAAAACCCACACATTTTGTGTCAGGTGGTGTGTGTGAAAACAGCTCACTCAGGAATGGAATTTCTGGGTCATATGGTTACTCTGTGTTTAATCTTTTGAGGAATTGCCAGAATGTTTTCCCAAAGTGGCTGCACCGTTTTATATTCCCACCAGCAGTGTAAGAGGGTTCCACATCTTTGCCAACACTTGTTATTGTCTCTCTTTTTGTTTATAGCCATCCTGGTGGGTGTGAAGTAGGATCTTATTGTGGTTTTGATTTGAATTTCCCTGATGAGTAATGGTGTTGAGTTCCTTTTCATGTGCTTATTGGCCATTTGTACATCTTTGGAGAATTGTCTGTTCAGGTCCTTTGCCTGTTTTTCAATTGGGTTAGATGTATTTGTCTTTTTATTGCTGACTTGTAAGAGTTCCTTCTATATTCTAGAGAAGTCCCTTCTCAGATATATGATTTGCAGAGATTTTTCTCCCATTCACTGGGTTGTCTTTTCACTTTCGATGTTATCTCTTGAAGCACAAAAGTTTTTTAATTTTGATGTAGTCTGACTTTTAATAATATATATTTAATAATAAATACATGTATATATATTGGTTGTTTGTGCTTTTGTTGTCATATCTAAGAAACCACTGTCAAATCCAAGATCACAGAGCTTTATCCCTATATTTTCTTTGAAGAGTTTTACAGTTTCAGCGCTTACATTTATGGTGTGAGGTAGGGATCGAGCTCCATTCTTTTGATGTGGACACACCCTTCTTTATAAAGTGAGAGGCAGGTTCTGAGAGGCCGAATTACTTGTCAAGATCATAGGTTGATTGTTGGAGGGCTGAAACCACACACTTCCTGACCTTCACCCACACTTCTTCCTTGCAAAAGTCATTGCTCTCTGACCTTGAAGACAGAAACCAAAAGTCCGTGAGTGGCAGTAAAAATCCTGCCCTACGGGACATGGAGTGCTTCTCATATGTGTGGTTTCCTTGCAGGACTTGGCCACACCTCTTCAGGTCTGTGTGTGGTGTCTACATCTCTCTGTTTCCCACTCCCCCTCCCTGAATACCAACCCCTGCCCCATGGTGGCCTTGCTGCCCCCTGCCCCCCTTCTTCTGTGACCAGCCTGTCCTGTGGCAGGTGGCAGGCTCTTGCTGTCCAAGCCTCCTGTGGGTCAGGTCCCTGTTGGAGTCCCTTCCAGGATCATGCCAGGCAGCGCAAACCCCCTGTGCCCTGAATTCCTCACCTTCAGGCCCTGGGGCCCAGAGGCTCAGGTGTGTGGCAGGCCAGGGGCCAGCAGGCGTGACTGTGGCCTTCTAAGGCATGTTTAAAACCTCCAGAGTTGGGAGGTTGCATGTAACCGTCATGCCCTTGAGTTTGCCCCAGCGCCCTGCAAGCACATTTGTTTGGGCATCAGAAATGTGAGGCAAATCAGAATTTTAATCTAGACTGGGAAGGTAGCTCTCAGACTGGGAGTTGAAGAGTAGGACGAAAGACTTGCTTTTGCAAAGCTAATTTTCCCACGCTCTTGAGGTGTTGTGGAACATAGCATCCCAGCAGCTGGCAGGGCAGCAGCCCTGTGCCCTGGAGGCAGCGCCCACATTCCGAGACTTTGCCCTGTCTCCCATCTGCTGGACCCTTCATGCTCACTTGGTTAGCTTGCAGCCCTGGGGGCACCAGAATTACCTCTGTTTTACAGATGGGGAAACTGAGGGCAGGAGTGACTTGCACAAGCTCGGCACAGTGGGCACTGGACCCCAGGTCTGACGAGCTCTCTGTGCCTCATCACCTGCCCTGACCAGGGGCAAATGCTGCTAAAGGGAGGAGGTGGGCAATGGAGACAGCTCTCACCCACCAGCTGCCCCGAAAATGGCCTGCTGCTTACCTTTGGCTTATGAACGTGTGGGTTTAAGAGTCTAAGGTGAGATGTATCTCCCAAACTCGGCATAAGGCTGGGAGCTTGTCTGAGCCTTAGGTGCCGAGATGAAAGTGAGTGCCCTGATGCCAGGGTGTGGCTCTCGCTGGGCATGGGCCCGCAAGCCCTCCCCTGGGTCTGGGAGAAGACCCTACAGTACCTGCCCCATAGAACTTGCCTGGTGGGTCCTGGAAGGGCACCTGGCGTGTGTGCTTTGCTGTCACCTGAGGAATGGGGGCTGGAAAACGCATGGGGGTTGGATCTGGTCTCTCTGCCCTGACCTGGCCTGTCCTGGCACCGCTGCCACCAGCAGGGGCACACTGGAGACACATGCTGTCCCTCTCTAACCTATTAAAAGTCTCCAGGCTTTGAATTCCAGCCTCGTGAACCAGCTAAAGATTCCATTACCTTTGGGCACTTAGTGGGTGGAAACTTTAGCCTTGTAACTGATCGGGATGAGTGACGGTGGATGGCCCTCATTTTCAATAAGTGCCACACTTCTTCACTTGTGTGTTTCTTCGCTGGTCTGGTGCTGTGTTCACTCAGCTGTGGCTTTGTGATATTGAGATTTATAAGTATAAATTTCTATGGGGCAGGAAATTGTGCAAATTTATAAAAAGTACAAATTTATAAGTATAAATCAACAATTTATAGGTCACAAATATTTATTTTATAAGAAATATATATTTGGTCTTCATCCATGTTTCTGGCACGGAGCTCCTAAAACCCTTGGAATTTCCTAAGTTTTGAGAGTGATAAAGGTGTCTTGATATTCATGACAAACCTTTTTCAGCCACACTTGAGTTTATGTTAATGAGGAGACTTTTGGAAACATCTAAGGATAGGGCCTGATGGCCAGGGGAACCAACCATCTGATGGAGGGGTGGAACGTTTGGTCCTAGCCCCCTGGGACCTCTCGGGAGGGGAGAGGGGCTAGAGGTTGAATTGATTGCCAGTGGCCAATGATTTAATCAGTCGTGCCTAGGTAATGAAACCTCCATAAAAACCCAAAAGGACCAGGCTCAGAGAGCCTCCAGGTTGGTGAGCACGTGGAGATGCGGCAGAGGGTGAGCCTGGACAAGCGCCCCTTCCCCAAGCCTTGCCCTTTGTCCTCTTTAGCTGCCTGTTGATTTGTGTCCTTTAATGTCCTTTGTAATAAGTCAGTAATGTGGCAAGTAAACGGGTTTCCTGAGTTCTGTGAGCCACTCTAGCAAATTTATCCAACCTAGGGAGGAGGTCATTGGAACTTTATCCGTAGCCGGTTGGTCAGAAGCACAGGTGACAACCTGGACTTGTGATTGGCATCTGAAGTCAGGGACAGTCTTATAGGACTGAGCCCTTAACCTATGGGATCTGGTGCTATCTCGGGGTAAGTAGAGTCAGAATTGAGTTGAATCGTAGGACACCCAGCTTGGTGTGGGGACCCCCCAACCCCTGCTATTGTAATTGGTGATCAGAATTTCAGGCTTGTATTTGGAATTCAGAACTTTAACAGCTAAATTGCCTTTTGGTGCCCTTTGTTGTCTCAGGAAACTAGATCCTGTTTGACTGATACTCTATGCTTCCTTTCATGACAGCTGGCCCCACCTTGTCATGTGCCTTATAAAAGCCAGGCTCTTACAGGGGGAGGCCACTCACAGGCCAGCCTGAAGTGGCCTAATTGACCCATGTTATCTGAAACAGATTAGTAGTGTTCTTATTTCAGCCATACCAAATGATAATTTTTTGACTTGATTTTACTTTTTTTTTCTTTCTTTTGAGGACCATTAGCCCTGAGCTAACATCTGCTGCTAATCCTCCTCTTTTGGCTGAGGAAGACTGGCCCTGAGCTAACATCTGGGCCCATCTTCCTCTACTTTATATGTGGGATGCATCCTACAGCATGGCTTGCCAAGTTGTGCATAGGTCTGCACCCGGGATCAGAAGTGGTGAACCCCTGGGCCACCAAAGTGGAACGTGCACACTTGACCGCTACGCCACCAGGCAGGCCCCTGATTTTACTTTTAATTGCTCCCACGTACCTACTAAGTTTTTCATTTATTTTTATATAATTAATAGAATATAGAATAGGATTAAAGAATACGTTTAGTTTTGTAGGAAATTGCCTAACTGTCTTCCTAAGTGGCTGCACCATTTTGCATTCCCACCAGCAATGGGTGACAGCTTCTGCTGCTCCCCGTCCTCTCCAGCACTGGGGTGTCAGTGTTCTGGGTTTTGGCCATTCTGCTAGGTGTGCAGTGGTATCTAGTTGTTCTAGTTTGCAGTTCCTTGGTGACATATGATGTGGAGCATCTTCTCATCTGCTTGTTTGCCACGTGTCTGTCTTCTTTCCTGAGGAGTCTGTTCAGATCTTTTGCCCATTTTCATTTTGAGTTGTTTGTTAGTGTCGAATTTTAAGAGGTCTTTGTATATTTTGGATGTAAGTCCTCTATCAGATATGTGTTTTGTAAATATTTTCTCCCAGTCTGTGGCTTTCTTTTTATTCCCTTAACAGTGTCTCAGTTGGTTCCTTCAACTGGCCCTGCCCAGAAGCTCACTATTCCGGCCTTTTCCTAGGTCTGGGGAGCTGGGGAGACAATGTAAGTGTGACAGCTCTGAGGAACCCTCAGCTCTGCGTTCACCCTCCATGTTACGGCTGAAGAAACAGGCCCTAGAGATGCAGTGGCTGACTCAGGGGCGTGTGGCAGAGCCACGGCTGGAACCCAGACTGTGTGTCCTGGGCCATGTCGCCCCAGGCATTTCCACACAGCTTCTTGGAGGGTGTCTGCTCTGAGAGCCTGGCTTTTATGTGGTCTGCAAGCGATGCCTGGCAGGATGGGCTGCTTGACTGACGCCCAGGATGTCGGATGGGGCTGGGGTTCTAGAGGCTGAGAGGTTGCTGTCCTCTCTCTGTGGCCCCTTCCCAGTCGAGTCCGGCTTCTCCCCACAGGCCACTAGGCTCCATGTCTTCAGGGAGCGTGTTCCTTAACATTCAGGGAAGTCTGGGAGCCCCTTCCACAGTGAGACTTGGCGTGGCTATATTGACCACTGGTCCCATATTCTCGGTTCCTCTGGAGAAGTGCTCAGGACTCGCTCATCTGCCCAGCGGGGGCTTCACTGCCAGTCCTGTGGGTATGAGAGAGGCCTTTGGTGGCAAGGTGGTGCCTGGTGGCACTGGGTGGGTAGGGTTCTTAGTGAGGGCATACCCGGAACCCAGGGCAGTCTGGCTACCTCCTTCCTCCCTCTTTTTTAAAAAAAAATGTTTTATTGAGGTCATATTGGTTTATAACTGTGTAAATTTCAGTTGTACATTACTATATTTCAGCTTCTGTATAGACTACATTGTGCTCACCACCAATAGTCTAGTTTTTATCTGTCACCATACATATGTGCCTCTTTTACCTCTTTCGTCCTCCCCCAACCTCCTTCCCCTCTGGTAACCACCAATCTGTTCTCTGTATCTGTGTGTTTGTTTTTCTTCCACATACGAGTGAAATCATACAGTATTTGTCTTTCTCTGTCTGACTTATTTCACTTAGCATAATACCCTCAAGGTCCATCCATGTTGTTACAAATGGGATGGTTTTGTCTTTTTTATGGCTGAGTAGTATTCCATTCTATATATATATACCACATCTTCTTTATCCATTTATCAGTTGATGGGCACTGGGGTTACTTCCACATCTTGGCTATTGTGAATAATGCTGCAATGAACATAGGGGGTGCATAAATCTCTTTGAATTGTTGATTTCAAGTTCTTTGGATAAATGCTCAGAAGTGGGATAGCTGGATCCTATGGCATTTCTATTTTTAACTTTTTGAGACATCTCCATACTGTTTTCCTTAGTGGCTGCACCAGTTTGCATTTGCACCAGCGGTATATGAGGGCTCCCTTTTCTCCATCCTCTCCAACATTTATTATTTCTTGTTTTGTTAATTATAGCCATTCTGATAGTTGTGAGATAATGTTTAACCAAGGAGGTGAAAGACCTATACACTGAAAACTATAAGACATTATTGAAAGAAATTGAAGACGACATAAAGAAACGGAAAGATATTCCATGGATTGGATGAATAGACATAGTTAAAAATGCCCATATTACCTAAATCAATCTACAGATTCAGTGCAATCCCAAATAGAATCCCGACAACATTCTTCATGGAAATAGAACAAAGAATCCTAAAATTAATTTTTTTATCTTATTTTTTTTTGTGTGAGGAAGATTGGTCCTGAGCTAATACCCATTACTAATATTCCTCTTTTTGCTTGAGGAAGATTGTCCCTGAGCTAACATCTGTGCCTCTATTTTGTATGTGGGACACCACCACAGCATGGCTTGATGAGCAATGTGTAGGTCTGCGCATGGGATCAGAGCTCACAAACCCCAGGCTGCTGAAGTGGAGTGCCTGAACTTAACCACTATGCCACTAGCCAGGAACAAGAATCTTAAAGTTTATATGGAACATGCAAAGATCCCAAATAGCCAAAGTAATCCTGAGAAAAAAGAACATAGCTGGAAGTATCACACTTCCTGATTTCAAAATATACTACAAAGCTGTAGTAATCAAGACAGCATGGTACTGGCACAAAAACAGACTCACAGATCATTGGAACAGAACTGAGAGACCAGAAAGAAAACCTCCTGCCTCTTCTCGGGGCCATGGGCACAGAGCTGGTGGCTGAGATGCTTGGGGTCCCCTGCATCCAGCACAAGGACTGGTTCAGCTCCTGGGGGCCTTTGTTGCATTTGCTGCCACATCTTGGAGAAATGAACTGAGTTCCGGTAAACCCTCTTAGGGTCAGTGACTAAGGGAGAAACCCAAGCGCTTACCACTAACATGTAATTCTCTACAAGACAGCAGTAGGGGTGGGGTGGGAGAGATATTTATTTATTTAAATTATTGAGGTATAAGTTATATAACATATTAAATATAACATATTTAAAGTGAGTAATCTGATAAATTTTGACATCATACACCTGTGAAACCATCACCACAATCAAGGTAATGCGCATACCCATTGTGTTGAGAGTTCCTTTCTGTCTGTTAATAGTCTCTCCCTTCCGCCTCCCCAACCCCAGGCAGCCACGGATCCACTTTCTCTCACTATAGATTAATTAGTTTGCATTTTCTAGAATTTTATAGAAATGGGATCACATAGCATGTGCTCTTTTTTTCTCCAGCCTCTTTCACTCAGCGTGATCGTTCTGAGATTCATCCGTACTGTTGCTTGTATCGTTAGTCCATTCCTTTTTATTGCTGAATGGTATTCCATTGTGTGGATCACCACAGTCTATCTGTTCATTGTGGCTGGTGATTTGAGTTGTTTCCAGTTTTTGGCTGTTACAAGGAACGTCACTATGAACGTTTCGTCTACAAGTCTTTGTGAGAATATCTGCTTCTATTGGTTCTCTGGTAAGTCCTAGGAGGGCAATGTTAGATGATACGGTAGGTGTAGGTTTAGTGTTTAAGCAACCGCCGCCCTGTTTTCCACAGCTGTGCCCTTGTACGTTTCCAGCAGCAATGTGTGAGAGTCGGTTCCTCCACGTCCTCACCAACACTGGGTCGAGTCAGTCCTTTTAGTTTTAGCCACTCTAAGCTGTGGTTTTAATTTGTGTTTTCCTAATGTCTAATGACGTCGAGCGCCTTTTCGTGTGCGTATTTGCCACCCATGTATCTTGTTTGTTGAAGTGAGTGTTCAAGTCTTTTACCCATTTTTAAAATATTGGGTCATTTATTTTCTTACCTCAGAGCTTTGAGAGTTTTTGTGGACTCTGTCTATACGTCTCTGCCCTTGTGGCTTCCTCTGATACAGGATGGTCTTCTGTGCGAGGAGGTGGCCCCTGAGTCCGGTAGGGCGGCTCAGAGCTCCCTTTCATCCTCTCTTCTCAGAGTCCTCTGCTCGGCTAGGCCAGCAGCTTTTGAGTTCCAGGCACCTGGTGCTCTCGTTTCCTGCCTTTTTTCTTGCCTCTAGTCCTTGGTGACTCAGGTGGTCCATCTGCTCCTTGGTCAGGTGTGGGAGAGATGGATGGAGGGGTGCTGCCGTCTCTTGACCTTTGTCAGATTCCAGACACCTTTGAAAACTGAAAAAAATAGTGGCCATTTCCCCAAGAAAAATAGATACCAAACACAACCTCGTTTGTGTTTTAGGGTGTTCCCACCCCCTGAGCCCGCTCTGCTTTGTTTACTTGGTATTGGAAACACTGCAGCTGCAGGCTGCTGTCCAGCTGTGTGTGGTTTTCTTCAGGCCACGTTTTGGGAGCACTTTCCTGGGCAGGAGTGAGTGTTTTGTGGGCTCTCTGACAAAACCGGTTCGAAAGGCAGGAGGGGCGGGCCTGTTTCCCCACGACTTACAGCATCCATTTGTTTTTTTTGTTTCTTTTTTTAAAGATTTTTTTAAAAATTTTTTTCCTTTTTCTCCCCAAAGCCCCCCAGTACATAGTTGTATATTCTTCATTGTGGGTTCTTTCTAGTTGTGGCATGTGGGACGCTGCCTCAGCGTGGTTTGATGAGCAGTGCCATGTCCGCGCCCAGGATTCGAACTAACGAAACACTGGGCAGCCTGCAGCGGAGCGTGCGAACTTAACCACTCGGCCACGGGGCCAGCCCCCATTTGTTTTTTATAGCAGCTTTATTGTGATACAGTTCGGATCCCACAGAGTTCGTTCGCTGATTTGGAGTGTACGATTCAGTGTTTTTTGCTATGTCTACAAGGTTATGCAACCATCATTGCTATTTAATTCCACAGCATTTTCTTCACCCCTGAAATAAATCCTGCACCCAATAGCAGTCTCTGGCTGTTCCCCCTCCCCCATCCCTGGCAACCACAGTCTACTTTCTGTCTCTGTGGGTTTGCCTGTTCTGGACATTCTATATCAATGGGATCTTACAATCTGTGGCCTTTTGTGTCTGACTTCTTTCACTTGGCATATATTTTCAAGGTTCATCCACATTTTAGTGTGTATCAGTATTTGTTCTTTTTTATTAAATAATATTCCATTATATAGATAGACCATGTTTTATTTGTCCATTCATCCTTGTTGGACACATCTGGGCTGTTTCCACCTTTTAGCTATTATGAATAATGTTGCTATGAACATTTCCAGACATCTGGTTTTATCATTTAAAATGGTTCTTGGTTAATTTAATAAGATGGGAAATAGCACCTCATGGCTATTTCACTTTGAAATTATTTACTCATAAGACTGAGCTGTCTGACAACAAATGATTCCTCTTTGTGGAAGGATCCGTTAATGGCTTGAGTCAGCATATCTATGGAGGCCTGGTCCAGTCCTTACTGATCTGATGGAAGTGTGGATAGAGTTTAGGTATTTCACTTTATGGCATCATTTCTTGCAGATTCTCCCCTGTCCCATTCTGTTTCTCTAATTTTTTTTTGTCTTAGTTCCACTGGTTTAGGTCTTATCTCTATCCAGGTTTTAAGTAATTGACCCAACCTGTCATTTATTGGATCATTCCAAATCTGAAAAATGCCTTCCCTCTAATGATGAAAACAAGAGGATAATTTCATTTTGGTCTTAACTTCTGTGATTTGTTTAAAAGCTTTTCTGTAGATAGTGTTATCTCAGCCATGGGTTTCAGTTTATTTTTCTGCATGTTACTGTCCTGTATCAAATCATCAGCGTCAAATGCCGTGTAAATCCTCACCCCTCCAAGGATTGACTTATTAGAAAGTTCTTATCCAGCTGCGTATTGGTTTCCAGATTTCTTTGTTTTGCTGCAATGAGAACTGTTTCATCCTTAAGCCAGTCTTGTGGTATTTTAACTTTCTATAACTTAAAAAGAACCTGGGGGCTGGCCCCGTGGCCGAGAGGTTAAGTTCGCGCACTCCGCTTTGGCTGCCTGGGGTTTCACTGGTTCAGATGCTGCGTGCAGACATGGCACCACTCATCAAGCCATGCTGGGGTGGCATCCCACACAGCACAGCTGCAGGGAGCTACAACTGGAATACACAACTATGGACTGGGGGGCCTTGGGGAGAAAAAGAAGGGGAAAAAAAAAAAGAACCTAGTGAGGCAAGTTTTGCTCGGTTCTCTTGTTTTTATGAGTCATTTTAATTACGTTCAGTGCGTCGCCTAGTTGATGTTTTGATGGCAAGGACAGTAGATCTTTACAGTGTGCAGGACGATGCTTCTCCCTCTGGCTGGCCTTCCTTCCCAGGGTACCACCTCTGCTGTGTGGGGCCCTTTGTCACTGAGTCTGACCGATGTGAGCCTGGGGCAGTCCTCCTCACTTCTCCGTTCCTGCTTTCCTCATGGGTAGAAGTTGGGGTCTGAACCAAGAATTTTCCAAGATCTCTTTCCATTCCAATTTCCTGTGATTTTAAGGGATTTAAAAAGGTCATGGGAAGAAGAAGAACAACAACAAACAAATACATAGATACAGAGATTAGATTGGTGGTTACCAAAGCGGAAGGAGGGAGGGCGGGAGGAGGGCGAAAGGGGTGACTGGGCACATGTGTGTGGTGATGGATGGTAATTAGTTTTTGCGTGGTGAACATGATGTGATCTACACAGAAATCGAAATATAATGATGTACACCTGAAATTTATATAATGTTATAAACCACTGTTACCTCAATTAAAAAAATAAATAATAAAAAAATTAAAAGGTCATGGGTACATGCATATTTGCAGTGATGCGGTGGCTGCCCCTTATCTGGGGTGGGTGGTGTGCCCAGCATGCCCAGGGTTGGGGCCAAGAGGAGAGAGAAGCCAGGGTTGCTTAGGGAGGCGGCAATGCCTGCGTGGAGGGAGGGGCCCAAGTCCAAAGGGCACAGCATCAGGCCCGAGGCCCCTTCTTTGAGTCCATCTGGCTGCAGCTTCCGGAGGGACCAGTGGAGGCTGTGGAGACCATACTCGTGCTTCGGCGAGGAGTGTCCCTAAAAGTCTTCAGGAACGGAGCTGATGAGGCCTGTCTTAGGGAGAGGCCAAGCTGTGAGTTGGGACTGTGAGAAAACTCTGGGATGGCTGGGGGTTGGGGAGTCTGGGGGCAACCCTGGTTGTGTGTACTGGGGTGGGAAGAAACGAAGTGTCTCGAGATGTGGCTCTGGAACGCCCTATGGCTGGAGTGGGCCCCCTGACCTGCAGGTGAGAGATGGACTTGACCAGACCCGGCACGCAGCCCTCCTGGGGGGCTCTCAGAACCCGTTGTGGTGGTCCACAGTCCTGAGTGGTATGTGGAAAGCACTTTTGGCCTCTTGGTCCACAGGAGGAGAGCGGGGCCAGGCTTCTCTGGGCAGAGAGGGCAGGAGGAAGGGGTGGGCTGTTACCCTAGACTTACCGCTCGCCAGGTGTGCAAAGGTCCTGAGCACCCAGCTGACCTGAGGGGACCCAGGGCGCCAGGCAACTGTAGGCAGGGTAGGGGTTTCTGTCGCCCTCCAACTTGACACATATTCATGGAACTTTGCTCTGCGCCCGGCCTGCTGAGCAGAATGACGCCAGGCCCTGCCCTATGGGAACAGTCCTTGGCTGCTGGCAAATGGAGTCATTTCTTCTCAGGATGAAGAGCCGTGGGGGAAGCTGAGGGGCTGAGGGAGATCTGTCATCCTGGCCTGTCCGGCCGCATGGGTGGGAAGGCTCTTTGGGAAGGTTTTCGGCCCAGACTCAGTTCCAGGTGGACATTTGGGGTGTGGGCGGCGGGCCCCCTCACCCCTTCAGAAGGGCCCGGCCTCCGGGGACTAAGCTTCCTGGGCTGGCAGAGCTGAGCGCAATTTTGCCGCTTCCTGCTTGGCTGGGAACTCAGTGCTGTGGTGTTGGTCAGTCTGGAATTTTCTTTCTCTCTCTTTTTGGGTAAAAGTGGGAAGACTTGTGGCAGTGGCACTTGTACTCTTAGTAATAGTTTACCTCTATTTTAGGAAGGGCTCCAGGACACCTGGCTGTTTCAAGGAGGCGGGAGTGATCTGGCATTTGATAAGGGGTCTGTTTGAGGGAGCGTGGCGGGCGGTGTTTGACTAAACCTAATCAGCGCTCTGCCCTAACTTTTCCTCTTGATCACAGAGCCTGCCAGACTTGGCCTACGGGCGAGGTGGATCGGTGCCCACGAGCTAAGCCAGGGCAAGTGTTTTTAAGAAGGACGCCCTAGAGTGGCCCGCAGGTGGGCTCCTACGTTCATAACCTGGCCTGATTGACAGAGGCTGTTCTGCGCCCGGTGTGCTGGCTGGGGAGCATCGGCTTCACTGACTGGCTGCAGGATTCCCGAGAAAGCAGCCCTGTGTGGGGATGGCATCGGGGCACAGTCATAGTCATAACACGTCCAGGCTCTCCCAGGGCCGTGGCCATCGCATCTGCACTGGCCCACTCTGATTGTTTACCTGGAGGGGACCTGGGGGCTCTCCTGGCAGCCCGCACACCTGAGAGGGGAGGAGGAAGGTCTGTGTGGTGGTGGGGTCGGGGTATCAGCCAGAGGAGAGCTGAGGCTGGCCGAGCTGGCTGCACTGCCCATCCACTTCCCTTCCAGTGGCTCACCCGGCCCCTAGAGCTCAGGGAGGTGGCCTTGGGGACAGGTCTCAGATGCCTGTTCCTCAGAGCAGGATGCAGGGGCTCTGCATCTGATGAGACCCCTCTCTCTGGCCCGTGACCCTCCTCTCTTGTCTGGATCTCAGGAAGCTCTGGAAGGTGTGCAGTGGGGTCTTTTGCTGAGATCCTGGAGAAAGACTGGGGTGGGCATTTGCCCTCTCTGGTGGTCTCCCAGAGGCTTCACAGAGACGGCACCTGTGACTTCTTGATCTCACAGCCCAGCAGCGGAAGGGCTCGCAGACTTACTTCTCCACTGTAATTATTTGCAAAGCGAGGTTTCTATGACAACCAGCTTTTGGTAGACTCCTCGGATTGGTGAGGCAGCCTCTTCCTGGTTAGATCGGGCAGTCCAGGAAGCCAGGGTGCTCCCCACGAGACCCGACGTGGCGGGGAGTTGGGATGGTGCTTTCCGTGGCAAAGATGTGTGACTTGGCTGCAGCGGCTTCCCTTGCCTCTCTCTGCACCTGGGACAGCCCAGCCGGCATGGCTTCCCAGCTGAGCAGGTACCACAGGTGGTGGGCCCCCCGTGTGGGGGCCCCTGTGGCAGATGGTCTGTCTGGGGCCACTTTGAGGGGGTCTGGTGGAGAGGGCAGCCCCTGTGTCCAGCAGACTGGCTAGCTTCATATGGACGGGGCGCCCGTGCCTGGCCCAGTTCTTGCTGGCCCTGGACATTAGGTGGTTAACCAAAGCCCAGACAGGGGGTCCAGCCTCCGAGTGACCACCTGGCCTCCTGGCAGGGTCAGATCATGGGTGCTTGGAAGAATCAGGCAGCTAGGCTCAGCACTCTCCCACCCTGCTTGAGCCCCTGGGATGATGGCAATCGCTTTTCTTTCTAGTTTGCTGCTCCTGGTGCCTCTCTTTCTCTTACCAGCTGATTTTCTGCGGTTGGGCCAAGCGCTGCTGAGCTTCTCTCCTGCCTCAGCCCCGAAGCATTATGAGTTCTTGGGATCAGTGGTGCTGGTCGGTGGGCTGCACGTGGAGCCTTCTTCTCCTGGTTCATTCCCCTGTGCTGCTCCAGGACCCCAGGTTCTTGGCCCAGCCATTATCTTGAGCCCCTGCCTCTTCTGGGGAATGTAATAGAGTCTCTGAGGGTTGAAGGAACTTTGCCAGAACCTTCTCAGGCAGCAAATTAGAGAGGATAAGCAGTGCCACTTGGACTTCTGTTCGGCAGAGTCCCCCATAGAAACATGGGGTGTTCATGTGTGCCTGACCCTGGCCTTCCGGGCCCCATGGTCAAGGCTGCCTGATGTGAACCAGCCCCCTAGTCATGTGGTCCTTCTGGCACATACCTGCCCAGAGGTAAGCCCCACAGCTCCTTTTCTGCCAGGAATGGCGACCCCTGGTCCTTGTCTCCTCCCTGCCTGTCCTTCAGACCCCAGTTCATATCCTGCCTCATTGATACTCCTTGCCAAGGCGCTGCTCCCTGTGCTGAGCACAAAGGAAACTCAGGAGCAGCTGCAGGCCCCAGGCCTGTGCTGCATCACCACGACTGATGACTGCCACCTGCAGCTCCGGAAGGAGGGAGGGAGGGAGTTCTGTCCAAAAGCCTCAGTCCTGGCTGTGTTCCTGTAGTTGCCTCTCTGGTTTGAGCCTAATTCTGAAAGGACAGGCCCAGGGAGCTTCCAGCACAATCTGTGAGGTGTCCTTAGAGCTGGTTGCCCTCTGAGGGCCCTGGCCTGGACCGCAGCAGCAGGCTCAGGGGTTCTGCCTCTCTTTGAAGGGGGGACTCCTCTGCGAGTGAACTTTGTCCATCATGGAAACCTGGCTGTGTTTGGTGCTGCCCCCTTCTACTCCAGATATTTTAGCTTTCTTGTTGGATAAAGGAAACAATCCCCCCCACCCCTAGTTACCATGGAACTCACACAGCAGTGTGTTAATTTTAGCACTGGCATTTTCCTGTCAGTCTGAGATGCTGGCCCCCTGCTGGGGGGCTCTGGGACGGGCGGGCAGGGGTCGGCTCCTGTGGAGCTGCCATAAGGGCCATGTGGGAGCCTGGCCTGGGCTGGCCGCGCTTGGGGAGCAGGAGCTGAGCTAGGCTCAGGCTGTAGCCAATGCCACAGGCCCTGTGGAGCTCCGTGCCACCTACTGCTGCCTTGTGGGGGTGGAGCAAAGTCCCTGGGGCAGGGGCTGCAGGGGACACAGCCTGTATGAGTTTTCTGGGGTTGCCATAACAAATGACCACAAACTGGGTGGCTTAAAGCAGCAAAAATGTATGCCTTCACAGTCTGGAGGTCGCAAGCCTCGATCCCGGTGCTGGCAGGCTGCTCACCCTCCACAGGCTCTGGGGAAGGTGGCGGGCAGATCTTGTGTTTCTTGATTTGTAGATGTGTCACTCCAGTCTCTGCCTCTGTGGCCAGATGGGCTTCTTCGCTTGTGCCTCCACGTCTTCCTCTTCTTCTGAGGACACAGTCATGTTGGAATAGGGCCCAGCCTAATGGCCCCATCTTAACTTGATTACATTTCCAAATGAGGTCACATTCGCAGGTTCCAGGGGTTAGGGCTAGAACAGATCTTTTTCAACCCAGTACAAAGGCTCCGTGTGTGGCCTGCACTGGCTCGGCCTTGGGAGCACCCTGGGGAGCAGAGGGACAGGGCCAGCCCTCACAGTGGGGAACAGAGGTGGCTCCTCCCGGCCTCTCAGGCTGTTGCCCATCCTCTCCTTCCTGGAATGGCATCTCCCACTCCGTTCCCCTGCCTCCCTCCTACCCCTCGGGTGCTGTCCAGCGTGGGGCAGGGCGGAATGCTGCTACTGCAGGGTGGTCCTGGTGATGTGGGGTCGGTAAGCCGAGTCGTCGAAAGAAAGATTTCTTGGACTCTCAAGGTCTGGCAGTAGTGTTCTTTTATTCAGAGAATAGTGTGGAATAGCATGGGGACAGGACCCATGGGTAGTCAGAGCTGCTGCTGCCGGCATGGGGACAGGACCCATGGGTAGTCAGAGCTGCTGCTGCTGGCATGGGGACAGGACCCACGGGCAGGAGGAGCTGCCGCTGCCACTGCCGCTGCTGCAAACATGGGTTGAGAGTAGGGCTAAATTTAAGGCATAGGTATGTGAGTTATCTCTTTACAAGACAAAGGAAAGAATATGTAAAAAAAGTTGTTAAAATGGTATCAGGGCAGGTGGGGTCTGGTTATTGGGTGGTCCTATAACTTTTGGATAAGAATCAAACCGGATTAAGTAAATGGCAGAACCACCTTAAATATTATTTTCAGCTAAAGACAAAGGAAGATGGTGGTGGTGGGGGGGTCAGTTACATGAGGTCACCAGACAGTAAACAACTTAAGTCCTTGCCTTCCCCATTAAGAGTTTCTAACAATAAGGTCATCCCCGCTTCCTCCTGGTGCAAAGTGGGAGACACCCCCACAGATGGAGACTTCCTTCACAAATGCAATGTCTCTCATCAAAGGGCAAGCAAATTCCACTCCTCAGAGCCTCCTTCCCTGTCTGCAGTTTTCAAAAGTAACCAGCCCAAAATAATCCTCATCATAACCCCCCCAAACCCATTTGGCCCCGAAATCTTTTGGGGATATGGACGATGGTCAGTCTTCTGTAACTACTTCCGGCTGTACAAGGTCGTAGAGCTGTCCCTAAATGGGGCCATAGGGGTACAGGTAGGAGGCTCAGCGGAATGGAAGGTTGTGCCCCTGGAGTCCAAGGCTGACAAGGTGTGCAGATCCTCTGGAGATGAGAGAATCATTTGACGAGAGGTGGTCCACGAGGTGAAACTTTGTTGACATGCGGAAGACAAACAACGAAATAGTCAACAAATTATAATAAGAAATACAAGCAATATGATTAACCCAATGAATAAAGGTTTGATCGTAGTCCAGAGACCTGGTCCTGACCAAGAGTTCAACCAATCATTTAGGGATAGGGTAGGGTCAGACATGGATTTAATTTGGTGGCTCATATCAGATAGGAAGCCAGAGATATTTTGATGGTAGTCAGGAATATAAACACAACATTCAGTTTTTATAGTGGCACAAGTGCCCCCCTCTGCCACTGTCAAAACACCCAGTACCATTCGGTTTTGGAGGACTGCCTTATGCATTTGGGATACTTCTAAATCGAGCAGTGAAAGGCTATGTTGTGTATCATTTAATGCCTTCATAGTAAATCTGTTTAGAGCTTCCATGTGCCAGATGACACTTTTGATTCCTAATTGGGGAAGGAAAATTGAGGCAAGGTGGTCATACCAGTGGAAGACAGAGCGGGTCCAGCGCTGTTGCAGGTTGGGTAAATTAGCAGGAGGAGATATAGTAAATGTAGTTCTACCTTGCATCCAGACGAAGCCTAGGGTGCATCCTCCAATCCATCGAGGTGGTAGCCAAAGCCGTACGTTGGAGCCACATTGCCACTGAGTGCCATTAGGGGCTAACCAATGTACACTGGGCTGTCTATCCCAGTCAGTCCCAAACCAATCAGTATTTCTTAAGGCTATGATATGAGAACACATATAACGGGGAATTTTTGCCATAGGTTGGGTGCTAGTAGGCCACATATCACAGGTGTGATTGGTTTGTTCCCAACATAGAGTGGCTTTTTTTTTTCAAATTTTTATTGAGTTAATGGTAAGTTACAATCTTGTGAAATTTCAGTTGTACATTGTTGTTTTTGAGTCGTGTTGTAGGTGCAACCCTTCACCCTTTGTGCCCACCCCCCACCCCACCTTTCCCCTGGTAGCCGCTAATCTGTTCTCTTTGTCTACATTTTTAAATTCCTCATATGAGTGGAGTCATACAGAGATTGTCCTTCTCTATCTGGCTTATTTCACTTAACATAATTCCCTCAAGGTCCATCCATGTTGTTGCAAATGGAACGATTTTGTTCTTTTTTACGGCTGAGTAGTAGTCCATTGTATATATATACCACATCTTCTTTATCCATTCGTCTGTTGATGGGCACTTAGGTTGCTTCCATGTCTTGGCTATTGTAAATAATGCTGCAATGAACATTGGGGTACATAGGACTTTTGGGATTGCTGACTTCAAGCTCTTTGGATAGATACCCAGTAGTGGGATGGCTGGGTCGTATGGTAGTTCTATTTTTAATTTTTTGAGGAATCTCCACACTGTTTTCCATAGTGGCTGCACCAGTTTGCATTCCCACCAGCAGTGTATGAGGGTTCCTTTTTCTCCACAACCTCTCCAACATTTGTTGCTATTAGGTTTAGATATTTTTGTCATTCTAACAGGTGTAAGGTGATATCTTAGTGTAGTTTTGATTTGCATTTCCCTGATGATCAGCGATGATGAGCATCTTTTCATGTGCCTATTGGCCATCCGTATATCTTCTTTGGAGAAATGTCTGTTCATGTCTCCAGCCCATTTTTTGATCGGGTTGTTTGATTTTTTGTTGTTGAGTTGTGTGAGTTCTTTGTATATTATGGATATTAAGCCTTTGTCGGATGTATGACTTGCAAATATTTTTTTCCCAGTTAGTGGGTTGTTTTATTGTTTCAATCCTGTTTTCATTTACCTTGAAGAAGCTCTTATAGTCTAATGAAGTCCCATTTGTTTATTCTTTCTATTGTTTCCCTTCTCTGGGAAGACATGGTGTCCGAAAAGATCCTTTTAATACTGATGTCAAAGAGTATACTGCCTACATTTTCTTCTAGAAGCCTTATGGTTTCAGGTCTCACCTTTAGGTCTTTGATCCATTTTGAGTTTATTTTGGTGAATGGTAAAAAGGAATGGTCAATTTTCATTCTTTTACATGTGACTTTCCAGTTTTCCCAGCACCATTTGTTGAAAAGACTTTCTTTTCTCCATTGTAGGCCCTCAGCTCCTTTGTCGAAGATTAGCTGTCCCTAGATGTGTAGTTTTATTTCTGGGCTTTCAATTCTGTTCCATTGATCTGTGCACCTGTTTTTGTACCAGTACCATGCTGTTTTGATTACTGTAGCTTTGTAGTATGTTTTGAAGTCAGGGATTGTGATGCCTCCAGTTTTGTTCTTCTTTCTCAGGATTGCTTTAGTAATTCGGGGTGTTTTGTTGCCCCATATGAAGTTTAGGATTCTTTGTTCTAATTCTGTAAAGAATGTCCTTGGGATTCTGATTGGGATGGCATTGAATCTGTAGCTTGCTTTAGGTAGAATGGACATTTTAACTATGTTTATTCTTCCAATGCATGTACATGGGATGTCTTTCCATCTCTTTATGTCATCATCTATTTCTTTCAAAAAAGCCATGTAATTTTCATTGTGTAGGTCTTTCACTTCCTTAGTTAAATTCACCCCAACATAGAGTGGCCTTTTGATTGAGTTGACCGCTAGTAGGAGTGAGCCAGATATATTTGTCCCAAATTTGATATAGTCCATCCTGTGTGTATCGATAAGTTGGGGATTTACCTTTGGAACTTGTTGTTTATGATCCACCTGTGACGAGGCAAATCTAGTTAGTATTTGGGCAGTAGTATTGAAGGAAAAGGTTTGATTGTGGCCAGGGAACTCCCAGGTGTCAGAGACAGATGGACACAAGGAGACATTATGATTAGTAATAGATGAATCTTGTAGAAGAGAAGAGCTAGAATCTAATATGCATGAATGTGTACTATAGCTTCTACTAAAACATAATTTTTCTCTCGAAAATCACCCTCATTTTTACAAGATAGCCAAATTAAGACTGACTGGTTTGTAAAATAAGTGTAGTTTCAATAAAACTTGGTTCAATTATTTACATAAGTGCAGCAAGAATAGCAATTGGTTATACAGGCTCTTTTAAATCTGCTTTGCTGGAATTTTTTTATGAGGAATCTCAGATTGAACTGTAAAGGCCTCTGGAGGCCAGAAAAGCCAAGCCAAGGACTTGCCATCAGATTTTGCCTGCAGTACCTACAGATTTGGGTGGACTCCTCTCTTCTAGAGATCCCTCAAAATATTCTGAGGTTCCTTGCACCTGCCAGATAAGCAAGCTTCCTTAGTTAACGGGTAAGATTGCTGGAATCTTTCTCTGTAAATAAGGTACCAGGCCAATATTTCGAAGTGGCTTTATTTCCAGAAAGTCTAGTGTTTGTCCTGAAAGGCAGTATTGTCATATCCAAGCCTATATGTTTCTCAAATGTGACATTCCAGTCAAAGCCTTGGTAACATAACCAATGTGTCCTGTTATAAGGAGAACAGATTCTTAGTGAACTTATGCAAATAACTAGAAATAACCGTACTCACTCACTAAGTTTCCAAATTCTGGAGGGATCAGGTAGGGAGAAAAAGATAAATGTTTCAGTTCTGCTCATAAAGGTATAATTTCACCAAATTGCTGTAAGTCATAGTTAGCATAAGAGAAAAGATTTCCTTAAATCTGAGAAATCAAAACTCAACAATATTTCAAACAGAAGTCAGAAAAAATTATAATCATCCTCATCACTGGGGGCTGAGTGCTGCCGGTCCAGCGGGTGGTGGCCCTGATGTGATGAGATCAGGGAAGACCTGGCTGAGGACGCACATGTGAGCTGTGCTTTGAAGAAATTTTAAAGACCATTGATTTATTTGGACAGCTTGACATGGTTTTAAATTCCAGAGGCTTGAGGCCTCTCAGTGCAAATTCCCTCCAACTCCAGTCACTAGTTCCCTTCTCCAGGGGCGGCAGAAGCTTCCGGTTCTCCATGCCTCACTCTAGAGGTGGTCTGTGCTGGCCCTGCAGGCATAGTCACCTGGTCCCTGTCATCCTGTGCATTGCGTCTTTTCACCTAACAGTGCATCTCGGAGAGTGTTCCTCCCTCTGGCTTGAGGCCGCGCACTATCGCGTTGTGTGGATGTGACTTAATCTAACTAGTCCCTTTTTGGTGGTTGTTGGGGACATGGCCAGTCGTCTGCATTGTAAACAGCTTTACAGTGAGTAACTTTGAACACACTTGGTTTGACCATGCGTGGAAGCAGCCATAGGGTGAGTTCCTGCCAGTGGAATTGCTGCGTCAGAGCATGCCGTGTGCTGGGAGCTTTGATGGATAATGCCACATCGCCCTCTGGAAGGTGATAGCCGCTTAGGTTCCCCCTTCACAGAGGAGTCCCCCCTTCACAGAGGCCAGCTCTGATGTTGCTGGGACAGATGGGCACAGGCAGGACGGTGGGGTGGTCCGGGGGTGCCTGGCCCACAGCACTGGTTTGAGCCCTGCAGGGCAGTGGGAGATGAGGCGGAAACGTTCCAGATCCCTGAGGGCTTCCAGTGCCTCCCTAGGGAGTTGAATCTTTATTCTGCGGATTGGAGGGGCCCTGGAGGGTCGAGCAGGGGAGTGTCGACTAGATTTCTGCTGAAGAAGGTAGCTCTTGGGGCAGTGGGCTAAGCTGTGAGTTAGGTCTGGCAGGCAAAAGACAAGTCTAGAAGCCTGCTCTCCACCCCGAGCCTGAGAGTGACTTCCCCGCATGCCAGCCCTGCTCCAGTGTCTCCCGAGGCTGCCCCAGCCCTGAGGACAAGCCCAGATTGTGTCTCTAGCCCCGGGCCTGTGTGACAAGCTCCTGGCTGTATCCTCCAGCCCATCTCTTCTCTGCCCCTCATGGGCCACTGGCCAGCTTTGGAGGATTGCCTTCTGTTTCTAGACTCACCGAGCTCTCCTGGCCTTGGGGCCCTCCTCTGAGATGCCCCCCTTCCCTGGAACATTTCCCTGCCCCCTGCCCTCAGGATCAGCCTTGCTAGCTTTCCAGGACTGGGCCCAGGTGTCAGTTCTTCTCTGAAGTATTCCCAGAGTCCAAGTGGAGTGGCCACTCCTTCTGGGAGTGACCCCTTGAACTGTGTTTGCCTGGCCTCGTGAGAGCTCTTGTCAGCAGCCTGGCGTCTGCGCCAGAGGGCAAGTGGGGGCGAGTGTCCACTTTGGTGAGCCTTGGGCCCCCGCCTGGCCTCTTCATCCTGTGGTCTGGGGCAGGAGCAGCTGGAATAGAAGGGGAGGGTGACACAGTGACATTCCAGATAAGAGTCAGTCAGCCGCTGCTTGGCTGGGAGGGCAGGGAGAGTGGAGGATGTGGGCCTGGTGAGGGAACGCAGCAACACTGCTGGTCAGCTGAGAGGACCTAGGAGGACACTGGGGGATGCAGGAAGGGTTCCTGGGTGACCTTCCGCCTTTCCCTGAAGTTTCTGGTCCGAGGAGGGGGAGGAAGTGCAGGTGGGCCTGGATGGAGGTGGGGAGAGAGGTTGGGGAGAGAATGGGTCGCAAACGGTCCATGCAGGACTGGGTTAGGCTCGCCACCTGTTCTCCCCGCCTGAGCTGGCCTGTGTGGTATTGAAACACATTTTACTTAGGCGCTGCTCCCATTCAAGTATCAGGAGATTTCGCATTAAACTCTGGATCTCCAGCTTCTCTTGAAAATGCAGAAGCCTTGGCATCCTGCCCTCAAATTTCCACATGGCCCTGTAGTCAGCTGGCGGTGAGGGGCGTGGTGAGGAATCCGAGGTGGAGCTTTGGGGAAGGCTGCTGATTGGACCACTGGGAAGGGCTGCGTGAGCTGGGCTCTGGCCCACCTGCATCTGCGGTAACTAGAGTGCTCAGTCAGGATCAGGTCCTGGGGGGTAGGTTTGTGCCTGTACTGTGCACCAGCTGGCCTGGGGAGATAGGACAGTCCTTGGTGCAGGACCCAGGGTGACCAGGACGGGTGGGGCTTGGCCAGCATCCCAGTGAGCTTTCCGGCTGAAGAGCCTGCGGTGTGGAGCTCCTGGCATTTACTCCCAAGTGCCCAGGGTCCCCAGGGCAGTAGGATGTTGATGGTGCAGTCCCTGGGAATTCCCAGTGTTGCAGGATGGCTCCAGGCTTTGCCTCAGGCCTCAGGCACTGTCCCCTGTTCTGCTGTCTCAAAGGCTGCCTCCTTATCACTTCCTTCCTCAGTGCCACTCCGGATGTAAGCACTTCCTTGTCCCCCTGGGCCCTCTGTCTGCACTTCTCCCCCAGCCTTGCTGCATTTCTGCAAGCCAGCCTGACCTGGACAGCCTTACTTTACAGACAGGCAGAGCGAGGGGTAAACCCGGCTCCCCCAGAGGTAGCTCTGGTGCTCCTAGGAAAGTCTCCTCACCCTGTGAAACCCAGGGGCTCTACTCTCCGTGTCCAGCCCCTGCCCCATGGCAGCCTCCGCAGGGCAC
The DNA here is from genome assembly GCF_037783145.1 of Equus przewalskii. Lineage (NCBI taxonomy): Eukaryota > Metazoa > Chordata > Mammalia > Perissodactyla > Equidae > Equus > Equus przewalskii. The sequence continues at coordinate 44,202,042 of NC_091832.1, forward strand.
CTGTGCACACAGGAGGGCAGGCCTGTGCGTGGAATGGCCCATCCGCCCTTCTTTACTAAATTGAAAGCAAATACAAAGGAAAGAGGTTGATACAGTAGTTTTGTTATTTAAATTGGCTACCTTGTAACTCAAACTTAATAACCCAAAACAATAGTATAAGTTTGAATTTTTAAGACTCAAAAATGTGTTTTTTAAATTTTTAATTATTTTATTTAATTTTTCTGGTTTTGTTGAGATATAACTGACTTGTGACGTTTATTAGTTTTAGGTGTACAACATGGTGATATGATATATGTATATCTTGCCAAATGATTACCACAGTAAACTTAGTTAACATCCATCCTTCACATAGTTACAGTTTTCTTTCTTGGGATGAGAAATTTTTTTTTTAATCTTGCCTATTTTTTTTATTAAAGTTATGAAAGTTAACATCCTTGTGAAGTTACAGTTGTACATCATCATTAGTCATGTTGTAGGTACACCACTTCACCCCTAGTGCCCTACCCCCACCCCCCTTTCCCCTGGCAACCACCGATCAGTTCTCTTTGTCCATATGTTAACTACCACCTATGAGTGGAGTCATACAGAGTTCGTCCTTCTCTGTCTGGCTTATTTCACTCAGCATAATACCCTCAAGGTCTGTCCATGATGTTGTGAATGGGACGACTTTGTCCTTTTTTATGGCTGAGTAGTATTCCATTGTATACATATACCACATCTTCTTTATCCAGTCATCAGTTGCTGGGCACTGAGGTTGGTTCCATGACTTGGCTATTGTGAATAATGCTGCGATGAACATAGGGGTGCATGGAACTTTTGGAATTGCTAATTTCAGGTTCTTAGGATAGATACCCAGTAGTGGGATGGCTGGGTCATAAGGTATTTCTATTCTTAACTTTTTGAGGAATCTCCATACTGTTTTCCATAGTGGCTGCACCAGTTTGCATTCCCACCAACAGTGTATGAGGGTTCCCTTTCCTCCACAGCCTCTCCAACATTTGTCACTCTTGGTTTTGGATATTTTTGCCATTCTAACAGGTGTAAGGTGATATCTTAGTGTAGTTTTGATTTGCATTTCCCTGATGATTAGTGATGATGAGCATCTTTTCATGTGTCTATTGGCCATCCGTGTATCTTCTTTGGAGAAATGTCTGTTCATGTCCCCTGCCCATTTTTTGATCGGGTTGTTTGATTTTTTGTTGTTGAGTTGTGTGAGTTCTTTGTATATTATGGAGATTAACCCTTTGTCGGATAAATAACTTGTGAATATTTTTTCCCAATTAGTGGGCTGTTTTTTTGTTTCAATCCTGTTTTCCCTTGCCTTGAAGAAGCTCTTTAGTCTCATGAAGTCCCATTTGTTTATTCTTTCTATTGTTTCCCTCATGTGAGGGGTTATGGTGTCCGAAAAGATTCTTTTGAAGCTGATGTCAAAGAGTGTACTGCCAATATTCTCTTCTAGAAGACTTATTGTTTCAGGCCTAATCTTTAGGTCTTTGATCCATTTTGAGTTTATTATAGTAAATGGTGAAAAAGAATAGTTGATTTTCATTCTTTTACATGTGGCTGTCCAGTTTTCCGAGCACCATTTGTTGAGGAGACTTTCTTTCCTCCATTGTAGGCCCTCAGCTCCTTTGTCAAAGATAAGCTGTCCATAGATGTGTGCTTTTATTTCTGGGCTTTCAATTCTGTTCCATTGATCTGTGCATCTGTTTTTGTACCAGTACCATGCTGTTTTGATTACTGTAGCTTTGTAGTATGTTTTGAAGTCAGGGATTGTGATGCCTCCAGCTTTGTTCTTCTTTCTCAGGATTGCTTTAGCAATTCGGGGTCTTTTGTTGCCCCATATGAATTTTAGGATTCTTTGTTCAATTTCTGTAAAGAATGACATTGGAATTCTGATTGGGATAGCGTTGAATCTGTAGCTTGCTTTAGGTAGAATGGACATTTTAACTATGTTTATTCTTCCAATCCATGTGCATGGAATGTCTTTCCATCTCCTTATGTCGTCGTCCATTTCTTTCAAGAGGGTCTTGTAGTTTTTGTTGTATAGATCTTTCACTTCCTTGGTTAAATTTATCTTGGGATGAGAATTTTTAAGATCTACTGTCTTCGAGCTTTCAAATATATGATACGAGATTGTTAACTTTAGTCACCATGCTGTACGTTACATCCCCAGGACTTATTTATTTTATACCTGGAAGTTTGTACCTTTTGACCCCCTTCACCCATTTCTCCCACTCCCACCCGCCATCTCTGGCAACCACCAATCTGTTTTCTGTATCTGAGTTTGGGTTTTTTAGATTCCATGTATAAGTGAGATCATAAAGTACTTATCTTTCTCTATTTGACTTATTTCACTTAGCATAGCACCCTCAAGGTCCATCCATATTGTTGCAAATGGCAGGATTTCCTTCTTTCTTATGGCTGAATAATATTCCATTGTTTATGTACACGTTTTTTTAATCCATTTATCTGTGGATGGATGCTTAGGTTGCTTCCATATCTTGGCTATTGTGAATAATACTGCAGTGAACATGGAGGCGGAGCTATCTCATTTCCTTTGGATATATATGCAGAAGTGGAATTGCTGGATCATGTAGTAGTTCTATTTTTAACTTTCTGAGGAACCCCGTACTGTTTTCCATGGTGGCTGCACCAATTTCCATTCCTACCAACAGTGCACAAGGGATCCCTTTTCCCTTTTCTTTGCCAACACGTCATCTCTTGTCTTTTTGATAACAGCCATTGTGACAGGTGTGAGGTGATATCTCATTATGGTTTTGATTTGCGTTTACTGATGACTAGTCATGTTAAGCACCTTTTCATGTCCCTGTTGGCCATCTGCATGTCTTCTTTGGAACAATGTCTGTTCAGTTCCTCTGCCCATTTTTACATTGAATTATTTGTTTGTTTGCTGTTGAGTTGTGGGAGTTCTTCATATATTTTGGATATTGATGCCTTATCAGATATATGATTTGCAAATATTTTCTCCCATTCAGTAGGTTGCCTTTTCATTTTGTTGATGGTTTCCTTTGCTGTTTAGACACTTTTTAGTTTAATGTAGTCCCATTTGTTTATTTTTGCTTCTGTTGCCTTTGCTTTTGGGGTCAAATCCAAAAAGTCTTTGCCAAGACTGATGTCAGGGGGCTTGCCGCCTATGTTTTCTTCTATGAGTTTTATGGGGTTAGGTCTCACGTTCAAGTCTTTAATCCATTTTGAGTTGATTCAAAAATATTTTCACGTGAACATTTGAGAAGCCAAGTGAAGCTTCTTTCCTGTGCTCTGGGGTCACTGCCTGGGTCGCTGCCTGTTGCCCCTGAGCAGCTGATGCAGGGTGAGAAGCCAGTGGCCTGCGTGGCTGTGATTCTTGTAGCCAGACGTCCCCCGGAATGAAGGGGTGATGTTTGGGGATGGGGATGGTACAGACAGCTGTCAGTCACCCCAGGATGTCAGTACTCCTTTGCTCTCAGAAATGGCATCTCACAGCTCTTTCCTGGCACTTCTAACCTTCCTGCAGTAGGTTGGCTGACTGCTTACAGAGGAGGGAAGATGCTACTGATGAACAAGTATCTGATTGGCTGTGTGCCAGGCACTGTTGGGCTTTTATCGGCATTATCTCGTGTGAGTCAGTCCTCCCATGGGCCAGGACGGCAGTACTATTATTGTGCCCATTTTACAGACAAGGAAGTGGAGGAATGAGAGTTTTGACAGCTTGCCCAGGCCATCCAGCTAGTAAGAATGGGAGCAGGAACGATTCCTGAGTCTGGCTTATCCTCGGAGCTGTGAAAGGAGCCGTTAGGAAATGCTAGACCCGGAGGCTGCTTTGTGGCCCAGAGTGGAGGGGTGCTGGTCCTGGGGGCCACACTAGCCAGTGGGGCAGGAGCAGGCTGGGGGATCCGCAGGTGGGTGCCGGGCACGCTGGAACCGTGACACCTGTCTCCAAGCCTGAGGCCGTTGCAGGCAGATTTCACTAGCCAGATGGTTGTCTGGGAAGGTGCCAAGCTGGCTGGCGTTGCCCACAGTAGGAGCACCAGGCTGGCTGGCTGGGATTCCAGGGGTTTCATGGAGCTTCTCTGCTGCCGGCTGCCCACGGCAAGGATGCGGTTTTTCCTCTTTGGGGAAATGGGCTGTGTTTCAGTTCTCCCTGCCCTTAGGGAGCTCCAAGCTCTCAGCATCAGGGAATCAGGCCCCTCGGGTGCCCCTGAGGAGCTCAGCAGGCCAGGGGCAGGCGCTGAGCGGGCCTTCACCTGCTACCGGCTTCTCAAAGCTGTGGCACGTTTCCAGTTCTCAGAACAGCCACTCCCCTGGGACTCCCAACCGAGGTGGTGGTCCTGGGAATTTGTCCATCATCCAAGGGGTCACAGCCTGTGTCCTTGTGCTCATTCAGCCCTGCTGGTCGTTGGTGGGCCTGGGGACCTGAAGAGGCAGCCATTCAGGGAACCTCCAAGCCGTGCCGCTGCCTCACTGCTTTTGCCAAAGGTCCCTGCTATCACCCCTTCCCCGCCAAGGGCGGGTGGGTGCCTGTGGCTTCAGGGGAAAGGCCCCCTCTCTGTCCTCCTCTCTCCTGTGGAAACACGACCCTGAAGCCCCTTGTCTGGCCTGTCAGGTCAGCACCCCACCCTGTCCAACATGTGGAAAGTTCTTTTCCCTTCTCTGGGAGCCATCAAGCCCTTTGGAACACCTTCTCCTCTCCCCAGGTTGTCACTGTTCACGAGTGACATCCTTCCCAGAGGCTTCATCCTGCTCCTTCTCTCTCCTCTGCCTAGGATCATGCGGCCAGACGATGCCAACGTGGCCGGCAACGTCCATGGGGGAACCATCCTGAAGATGATCGAGGAGGCGGGGGCCATCATCAGCACCCGGCACTGTAACAGTCAGAATGGGGTAAGCGCCTGCGGACCCCTCCCCCAGCCTAGCTGAGATCACGCGGAAGGTTCCAGTCCCCAGGAGGCCTGGCGCCCCTGTGTGCAGTGTGTACCACTGTTGGGTCAGGAAAGGAGTTTGGATGGCGCCCAGGCCTGGAGCCTCCCCCTCCCTTGGCCCCGGGCCTTGGGGGCTTCTGGAATCTCTGGCACAATCGGTCCTGGATGGGAGATCCCTTGGAATGGCGCTTGGTTTCGGGCCCACCGAGGAGGGGTGGGGACCACCAGAGACTGAGACTCAGCTGACAGAGCCGCCTTTTCAGCACCTCCCCCTCCATTCTGGAAGAGTCTTAGCTTCTTGAACGCCCTGGGAGCCCAGCCCTCACGGATCCCTGCTGCGTGGGTAGTAGTTTATCATGGGTGTCAGACCATCCAGGACCTAGGTCCCTCCCCAGGCTACCCCCAGGTGGCTGTGGGCAAGCGCTGGCGCGCTTGCCTCCACGGCTTCCTGGCTGTGAAGCCCAACAGGCCCTGCACGAGCGCCCTCGGAGGTGCCAGCTCTCCACCTGCTTCTGGTGACGAGGGCCAGGCCTTCTGGATTTAGGATTTCAGGGCAGCTGCAGGGCATTCAGCTTATCATCCCCTGCCGTGCCCCTGCCATTTCTCTGAAGGCCTGCCTGCAGGAGGGAAGCCTGCCCTCGGGTTTGGGGTGGGGAGGATCTGTCTTGTGCAGCAGCGGGCATCTTGGGGCTGGCACAGAAGCAGTGCTGCAGGGCGCTGCGCCCTCTGAACCTGTGGCCTCGCTAGCCGCCTGCGGTGCTGCGAGAGGAAGATTCCACACCGGCGTAGTGTGTGTGCATGCATGTGTGTATAGAGCGAGCCAAGCCGGGGTGAGTGTGCTGGGTGGGTGTGGGTGTGGGGCCCTCCACACGGGGAGAGACTGGGGGGCTGGGCTGGGCCCTTGCTGTGAAGGGGGGCTCGCCAGCCTCACAGGAATTTGGATCTATTGGGGTGCCCTTGGAGTTCTGGGGTCAACCTGGCCACTGTCAGACAGCGCTGTGGTGGTGGGAGGACGGGGCTGGCTGGTTGGGGCCAAGCCCCGGGGAGACCCTCTGAGAGAGACAGAGTCCAAGGCAGGCCTGGTGAGAGAGGCTGGACATTGGGAAGGAGAAGCCCCAGGACTGGGGAGTGAGGGAGGAGGAGGGGCATGGGAGCCGGGTTCGGGACGCTCCCCGAGGAGCTGCCAGCGTGTGGTGAGCACTCAGGGCACAGAGCTCTGGAGAGCTTTAGCTTGTGTCCTCGTGACACCCCTCACAGGCAGAGGTGGCTGTTTTTATTAGTCCCTGTGCACAGATGAGAAAACTGAGGCACAGAGAGGTTGCCCAAGGTTACATAGGGAGGCAGGTGGAGGTTTGGGCCATGAATCCAGGCCTTGAACCTGTGCTCTGAGCCCCTGCTCTTCCTCACTGCTTCCCCGGAGTGAGCCTGGGGGTGCAGGAGCTTCAGGTTTCACCCATTGGCTTGGAGATACCTCTGGGCTGGTGGTCCCAGGGTAACCTTCTGGAAGTTCAGGCTCAGGAGAGGGGTTGTGAGCTCTAGGTGGCTGGATACTGGGCTGAGAGCTGATGCTGGCCTCTGAGGGTCCTTGCTGGGGCTCTGGGTAGGGCAGGGGGCACCCCCATCCACCCACCCCTTGTGACGTCATCCAGTGTGTGGCTTTAATAGCACAGTGTAGCCCCGCGGTTCTGTCTTCAGCTAGGGCCTCTTAGCTGACTCCACCTGGATCCTTAATTGGCCCTTCCACCTTGACGGCCCAAAAAGACAGTCTGGACCTGCCCCCAGGCCGCTTCTCGTGCAGTCTCCTTCTCCGTAAATGACCTCCCTGGCCCCAAGTTACTCAGGCTCAAAACCTAGTGCCTCCACTGACCCTGCTCTTCCTGTTGCATCCGTGGACACTGGCATCCAATCCTATTGGCTCCACCTTCTGGATAATTCCAAATCTGAGCGCCACTCACCAGCTTTACCATCATCCGGTCCAAGCCACCGTGACTTCTCACCTGAATTGCCTAAACAGCCTCCTAACAGGTCTCCCTGCTTATCCCTGCCCACCTTGTCTCTTCTCTAACAGCAGCCGGAAAGATCCTTTAAAATGAAGTCAGAGCACATCACTCCGTGAGTGTGACTCCCATCTCTCGCAGGGTAAAAGCCCAAGTCCACACAAGTCCCTGTGACTGCCTCACTTGTTGTCCCCATCTCCAAGTCTTCATCTGCTACTCCCTCCCCTCAACACTCCCTTGGGCCACACCAGCTCTCCTGCTGCTGTTTGAACTGGCTGATGATGTTCCTGCCCCAGGGCCTTTGGACTGACTCTTCTGTCTCCCTGGGCCGTTCTTTCCCTGGATATCCACGTGACTTATCCTCACCTCCTTCCAGTCTCTGCATAAATACGACCCCTCTCAGGCCTTCCCTGATGACCAGCTCCCTCACTGCTCCCAGCTGTTGTTTTCCACAGCACTATCACTTCTGGTACACTGTGTGTTTTGCTCATTTATATTTGGGCTTCTTCTCCCACTAGAGTGTAAGATCCATGAGGGCAGAACTTTTGCCTTTTGGTCCCCTGCTGGATGCTTAGCATCTGGACCAAGGCCTGGAACATAGCAGGCTCCCATTAGCCATCTGCTGATTGCCAGAAGTGTGTGTCTGGAATTGTCCTCCTGTGGAGAGCTTCTGTTTAATGCACGCTTAGGATGCTCCAGGGACCATGCTGAGTGCTTGGCCTTCCTGACCTGGGCAGTCTTTCCAACCGTCTCCTTAGCCACACTTTGCAGGTGAGGAAACGGAGGCCTAGAAAAGTTATTGGGCTTTCCAAAAGTCCCACGAAACTGCATCTTCTAAGCTGGCATCAGCCAAGGGTGGCCTGAGTCAGTGTAGGGGCAGTTGCGGCTCAAATAATAACAGTAATCGGAGCTAACCCTTTCTGGACCCATTTGATTACTGATCTAATACCCACATCTGTGGGAGAGGGGTGTCTCAGCCCTCTCCTCTCTATGCATTGTCCCCTCGAATCCTGGCGGCAGTCCACTGGTACCATTTCTTATCTGTATTTTAGAAAGAGACTGACACATCGAGCAGGGAAGTTACTACCCAAGGTCAAGAGCTAGTAAGTGGCAGAGTCGAGATTTGAGCCCAGGGCCCAGCGCTGTACTTTCTGGCTCTGCTTCTGGGGCTGCTGTCCTGGCTTGAAGCCTGTGGCTGCTCAGGAGCCCAGCCCCCATGGTTTTCCCGGACACCTGTGCCCAACAGGCAGTGCCGTGCGAGCCACCTTTGGGAGCATGGCAGAGGGCGCTTCTTGGGGTAGATGCTAATCAGAATACACCTGGATGCTTCTCAGTGTGGGGCTGCTCCTCCCATTCAGCCCCAGAAGCAGGGAGTTGTGGGGTGTGTCTGAGGCACCTGGGAGCCAGAGATGCCTACAGCTCAGAGATCCTCATACTGAGTGCAAATATTCGTCAGTCCACATTTTGAGTTTTTGGATCACGCCAGTCTTTATGGAACGCCTGAGGTGGGCCCAATGCCCTGCTAGACCCCGGGAAACAGCAGCTCAGAGTCGAGTTGGAGCCACCCTGGGTCCCAGCCTGTGCCACCTGCACCCAAGCTGGATCCACAGTCACAGCAAAAGCTTCTCTCACAGGGTCATGTCATAATGAAATGAGAGTGTTGTGAGACTCCTAAGGGGCTGCCCAGTAAACAATCTTTCCTTTAGTATTTTTTTTAAAGATTGGCACCTGAGCTAACAACTATTGCCAATCTTTTCTTTTCTTTCTGCTTTTTCTCCCCAAATCCCCCCAGAACATGGTTGTTATATTTTTCAGTTGTGGGTCCTTCTAGTTGTGGTATATGGGACGCTGCCTCAACGTGACCTGATGAGCAGTGCCATGTCTGCGCCCAGGATCCGAACCGACGAAACCCTGGGCCACCGAAGCGGAGCGCGTGAGCTTAACCACTTGGCCACGGGGCTGGCCCCTCCTTTAGTATTTTAAGCCCAGAGAGAACCAAGCTTAAGATTCGCAAGTGGCCTCCAGCCTGGGAAGAGCAAGCAGGAGGCAGTCCCCAGGCGTCCCTGTGCCAGGCCTGAAGGCTTCTGGCGGGTCTGTGTGAAGAGCATCCGTCAGGACAGCAGGGAGAGGAGCTCTGTATCCTCCTGCCTCAAGTCCTTCCTTCTGTGTTCTGGATTCTGGAAGGAAAAACAAATGCCCCTGCTAAAATACGTGCAACTCTGAAATGTGTGGCCTAAAAAGTGAGCGAGTCTGCGATTGTGTCTCCTCTGCCCCTCCCAGAGAGGCCCTGGCCCACTCCTCACCTGGCCCTACAGGCCCTGTTCACCTCTTTTCCCGCGTTCCTGCTTCATCCCCCTGGCGCGCAGCCCAGCTCCAGCTCCCCTGTGGGGTCTGCCCTCCTCGCCCCTCTGCCCCGGGTGCCCACACCCTGCACACCTTCTCCTGCTTGACACTTTGTCATTCAGGTCTCAGCTCAAATGCACCTTCTCTAGAGAGGTGCCTGGCCCCCTCATCTGAAGCTGCCCACCCCTCACATGCTGCACCGTCCTCTTCAGAGCACCCAACACCGTGTGGCATTGCCCTGTTTCCTGATTGTCATCCATCCCCCCAGGCAGAACCCAGGTGGAGGGAGGCACTCTGGCTTGCTCCCCTCGAATGCCAGCGCCGAGTTCGGTGCCTGGCTCCATGGTCAGCCGATGCAGGAGTGCCTCTGTGGCCGGGAGAAGGCTCAGGGCCATCTAAGGCTCGGACGTGCAGAGATGTGAGAAGCAAGCCGACTTTCCTTGTAAAATGTTACTGCGTGTGTGCATGTGCGTCACCTGTGTGTGGGCATAGCCATCCCCTAATTTAGCCACTGTCTTAAAAGACACCTGGGTTAGTTCTGTTTTTTGCTCTTGTAAGCAGTGCTTGGATCTTTCTGAGAAGCGGCCCAGAGCCTGGCCCCTCATTCTTGCTTGGCTCCACTTAGCGCTGCCTTTCTGCCAGTGGGTGGCACTGCAGACACGTGAATTTACTTAGGGATGAAATTCCTGCCTGTTGTTTTAGAGGCAATGGGTGACTTGTTTGGGGGGCGGGGGGGGAGGGGAACAAAACCATGCGAATCAGAGTGGGGAAGCCACCGCTGCGTTTGCCTCCTTAGCCCGCTTAGTCTCCCAGTCACCCTGGTCTCCTGCCTGGCAGAGACCTGACTCTGGGATGTTCATAGGAGCAGAAACGGTCACGGAAGCCCTGATGCCGTGTGCCTGAGAATCACTGAGAGGGGGTGAAGATGGAGGTCCCCTGGCGTCCCTCCAAAGAGGCAGGTCCTGTGGGTTTGGGGTGGGTCAGGGAGTTTGCATGCTGCCACAGGTGGCAGCAGGCAGCTCGCGGGAAGAGCGCAGACACACCAGGGCTTGAACTGACCATCACCTACAAGCCTCATATCTCCAACCCTTGCAAATTTGGGGTGCAAAAGGGGTGCTGTGCAGATTAACTGGGAAAGCAAATACTGGTGCTGACACAGGGCTTGAAAGATAGGCTCTCAAAAGTGAACCCCTGACTCCCGCCCTCGCCCCACCCCAGGGTAGTCAGGGAGTGTCGCAGACCCATGCTCTCTGACACCTAAACAATAGACAACTGCTGTCTGACAGCCATAAAAGCGCTAGGTGCTCTGTTTGGCAGTGAAGATCCGCAGTCCCACTGCTCAAACACAGGGCCGTCTTTTGTGTCACCCAGTGAGCAACAGATGAGAAATAAGCCGATTCTCAGAGCTGGTGCTGGGAGGTGCCGAGGTCCCGTCAGGCACTGCTGTCCTGTTGAGAAGTACCTTGGAAATGTGTGAGAGTATTTGTGTCATCCACCCAGGAAACAGTCCCAGTACCGAAAACGACATGAGTAAAAGGACAGCCACCTCAAGATTGTTTATAGGAAACAATTGGGGTTGACCTAAATCTCTAAGAGAAGAATATTCCACTCTGTCTGACCATTAAAAATATTTTTGCAATGGAGTATTGTGAAATGGCAATCATGGAAACTGGTGAGGAAGTCCTTCATGTTCCAGCAGAGAATGAGCTCTAGAGTAGACTATGGGGTGCCCCCAGCTGGGTCCTCAGGGGCTGCTGTACCCACTGGCTGTGTCCCATCCGTTACGGAGGGGGTCCTGGGAGGCCCCGTCACTGCGGCTGACCTGGTGCCACAGCTTTTGTTCCTTGTGAATTTTGAGTCATGAGAATGCCTTGCCTATTTGAAGGATAAAGTTTAAATAAAAGAAAAAAATAGGGATTGCAAAGAGCTTGTTGTAACACAGGCAGGTTATTTTTCCTCCTGTTGAGGGAAAAAAGCAGATTGTGAAAGTATATATTTAGCTTTTGCACAACTTTATGTAAGACAAACTGTGAAACAAGGAGCCAGTCAAACAAACAAAGCAACCAGTAAAACCCCTATTCTTAGGGAAAAAGCCTGGAAAGAAAGATCCCAAAATAGAAACTGCTGTTGTCTTTGGACGGGAGGAGCGATTTCCCTGCCTCTGTCTACTTTTCTATATTTCCCAAATTTTCCATAATGAGTATGTATGTCTTTTTTTCACTCTTCATTATGTAAGTGCTACATGTCTTCTGTAGAAAAATTAGAAAATAGAAAAAAGCCACTTGTGATCACACCACTCAGAGAATCACCTTTATCGAATGCTTTGGTGGGGTCCTGTGGGACATGTCTGCATCTCCTGTGGTTTTGCATTTAGGACTGTGTGGTGTCAATAAGCTGCATTACTTTCACAGTGGAAAAGAAAGAAAGAGTTTTTGAGGAGCATCTCCAGGGTCAGGGCTTGCCAGCCGGGCTGACCGTCTCTGGTCTTTGCAGGAGCGCTGCGTGGCTGCCCTGGCCCGGGTCGAGCGCACTGACTTCCTGTCACCCATGTGCATTGGCGAGGTGGCCCACGTCAGCGCGGGGATCACCTACACCTCCAAGCACTCCGTGGAAGTACAGGTCAACGTGATGTCCGAAAACATCCTCACAGGTAACTTCCGCGCCTCACCCAGTTGGCTTGGTTGGGAACAGCAGCCATGACAGCAATGACAATTAGGCAGCAGCCCAGCTCACACTGATTAAGGGCTGACTCTGCTCTAGGGGCTGGTCCTAATAACACTGTCCACAAATGACCTCCCTTAATTCCCACTCCGCCTGTGAGCAGATACTTCTGCCATCCTTGCTTTGCAGATGGGGAAATGGGGGCACAGTCTGGTTAAGCAGTGAGCCCAAGATTACACCTCCAGAGCAGGATTCAAACCCTGGCTGTCGGCTCTGGGCCTGAGTGTGCAACCACTGTCCCACCTTCTGGCCTGCTTGTCCGGGGCAGAGGGAGGGGAATGGGCTGAGAGGGCACAAACTGGCCTCCTGCCCCTCTGCCACCTCTCCCTGCCTGCCTCACCCTTCCTTGCCCAGTGGAATTGCCCCGAGAGGCCTGCCCTGGCCCTTTACCCTGCTTCCCTGGCCCCACAAACCAGGCTTGGGCTATAGCTCACTGGGCAAACCTTTGACTCAGGATCTGAATATTCTCTTCCTCGGTGTAGTAACCATGGAAACCCCTTTCATCCTCCCACTGGGCACTGCAGGGGAGTCTGGCTCCATTTGCACTTGCACTCACTGCTTTTTATAACTGGGCTGCTGTTGAAGAAGGCAGACCCCTTCGTCCCCTCGCTGCCCACCTCCTGTCACAGGCCACCCATTGTCCCACGTAGAGGAGAGTCCAAGTCGGTTCTGGAGGAAGGAGCTGCCTGGGTCTTGCACCTTCCTCCCCGTTCCCCCTCCTCAGCCGTGGCTGCCTGCAGAGTGCTGTGCTCCGACTCTGTAAGGGACTCAAGGCTTCTCTCTTCATGGGCCAGGAGCACAGTTATCGATCTGGAACATTCCGGTGACCTCAGCAGGCCTGGGTACAGCACAGTGAATGATTTAGCTGAGCAAGGGCCTAGGGTGGGGGTAGCAGTCCAGCACACCTGTGCCTCAGTGTGGCCTGAGCCCTGCACTTGGCAGGCAGCCCTGGCATCAGAGGGACCTTTTGATGCTGGTCCCAGGCTGTGGCACAGAAAGGGGTGGCTGGGCACTGTCTCCTCACATTCGGGGGCTTAGAGTCCCTGTCATCTTTCCCTCCACCTGTGATCATCCTTCCCTCCATCTGTGGTTGGCCCTTGGGCCCAGACCTCCTTTCCTGGGCTGTGCTGGGGGGGTTAAACCTTTCCCCTCTCCTGACAGAAGAGGGGAAATTGCTGTGCTCAGCTTCTCTTGATCTTCACCTTTATTTGTTGATAGTGATTTCAACAGTGTTGTGTTTTCATCGTGATTTTCCATTGTCAGGGAGTCAGCAACTTCAAAAGTGGGAAGAGGGGCCTGCTTCACAGATTCCCATCGTCGAAACCTCCTTTCTTGCATGTCAGAGGCCACGCCCGAGAGGAACCCCCAGTGAACAGAGTGCAAATGGGGAAGAGAGGCAAGGAGAGAGGAAGGGCTTCTTGGGCTTTAAAAGCGGAGCTCACCTCCCATCATTTGTCCTAGTTGAAGTGGGTGCGTATGGGACCTGGCTCTCTATCAGGCCTTCGGGAAATGGGAGAAAGAGAAGAAACACCTCACTAGGCATGTTAGGCTGAGGGTGCATTGGGCTGAGGGTATGTTGTGTTGAGGGTGTGTTGGGTTGCCTGTTGCGTTGAGGGCCTTTTGGGCTGAGAGTGCATTGGACTCAGGGCCTGTTGGGTTGAGTGTGTGTTGGGCTGAGGGCCTGTTGGGTTGTGGGCGTGTTAGGTTGAGGGTGTGTTGAGTTGAAGGTGTGTTGGGTTTAGGGTGTGTTTGGCTGAGGGCCTGTTGGGTTGTGGGCGTGTTAGGTTGAGGGTGTGTTGAGTTGAAGGTGTGTTGGGTTTAGGGTGTGTTTGGCTGAGGGCCTGTTGGGTTGAGGTTGCGTTGGGTTGCAGGTGTGTTGGGTTGAGGGCATGTTGGGTTGAGGACATGTTGGGTTGAGGGTCTGTTGGGTTGTGGGTGTGTTAGGTTGCAGGCGTGTTGGTTGAGGGCGGATTTGGAGGCTCTTGCTTCTCAGAGGTAAGAAGGTCCCACATGGGGCTGCTCTGAGTATTAACCTCAGGGACTGTGCGAATCTGCCAGTGCATCACCAGCTTGGAGCTACCCCTCTGAAGAGAATATACCAGGAGACGGGGGAGAGGTGGGAGCAGTCGGAGAGGCCTGCCTTCCTGAGGTCACCACTGCCAATCTCAAAGGGCCTGGAGAACCCAGACTCACCTTTGCCTCCTAAACCTGTGTCTTGGAGGATGCATCTCCATCTTTAGGTTGTGGCGTCTTTGGTCTATGCTCTCTGGTGCACCTTGGGTGGGACCTTCTGCCCAGCTCCCACCATCTCTGGGCTTGGTGCCCACTCCCACCCACCACCTCCTCAGATGTGCAAGGCGTGTCTCTCAGCCACAGCATGCTCCAACTGCATCATAGGGATGCTTGGGATTTTGGCTCAATCCCCAGCGTGATAGTTCTCAAGGGGCCATTTTTGGTTGTCACAATTGGGGCAGTGCTACTGGCATCCAGTGGGCAGAGGCCAGGGATGCTGCCGCACACCCTACAGTGCACAGGACAGCTCCATCACAAAGAGTGATCTGGCCTCTAATATCTGCAGTGCTGAGGTCGAGAAGCCGCACCCTGGATCCTGACCTTCCGAGGGAAAGAATTGTGTCTTCCTCTTCCTGGCAGCTTCCATTGGCTCATAACAGATGAAGAATCAATAATTGATGAATGCATGAACGAACAGAGCTTATCTGGAAGATTTGGGCTTCTGCACTGAGATGGGAAGCCGACAGAGGGTTTTGTCTAGAATGACATGCTTAAACTCAATTTCTAAAGGATTCCACCCACTGCAGGGAGCAGGAGTGGACACAGAGAGGCAGGAGACTTTTGCCCAGAGCCCATGTTGGCAAGAGGGTGGAGTGGGCGAGGTGACAGCCCTCTGCTTTCCACCTCCTCTGAGCATACCCAGCTGCTGCAGCCCTCAGCCTTGCTCTTTCCCTTCAGAATGGGCATGCAGCACCTGAACTGCCCTTTGAAGGAGAGAACCGGCAGTGAGGAGCCCTGCCTTGGGTGTTCATGCTCATGCGACAGTGGGGCAGGTGTGTTATCCCACTGTGCTGGTGAGAAAATAGAGGCTTGGAGAAGGCAGGGGAGGGGCCAGCACTGCTCAGGCTTTCGAGCTGGGGCCAGGTTCCCAGCCCTGGTGTTCTCCTTCCCAGCCTCAGGCCTCCCCCATATCATGGGGACTTGGAGCCCCGAGGGCTGTGGCTACACACCTTGGTCATCTTGCCCTGGAGCCCCTGCTGAAAGGCCAGACACTGCCTTTCTTACTCTCATTTTCTCTCCCTCTCTGTGTCTCTCATTGCCGCTTCTGTGCATCTGTCTCTGTCATCCTTTCTCCATGTTTCCAGGTTTGGATCTGTGCATCTCATTCTGGGACCCTGCGTCTCTAGAGGGCTTCCTGTCTTGAGATGTCTTTTTCTGCCCACATGTCCACTAGGATGTGAGCCCTGTGAGGGCATGGCTCGTGGCCACCTTGTCCACTGCAGTTGCCCCAATGCCTGGAGCAGTGCCTGGCCCAGCGGGCACTCAGTGAGCTCTGACAGGTGGGGAGACTGAGATTGGTGAGCTGATGACTCATACAGGGTCACTCACCCTGACAAGGCTGTCCCATGAAGCTGTTTGTGACGTTTCTGTGTCTCGACCCCAGGAGGCAGGGGTCCCTCATTCTGTGTGTCCCCCTCGACCGGGGACTGTGTTGCCTGTCATGAGGCAGCCAAGCGAGCACACACCCAGGCAGACAACCAGCAAACCTTTGCCTTCCAGACAGCTCATTCATCTCCCACAACTGTCAAAATATTAAGCTAACTGGGACGTGATTGCTGCGAATTGCTCCAGAAAATATCTAGGAGCTCCTAAGATTTTAAAATAGATGTTTTTAATGCAGCAGTTGTCTTTTGATGGTTTTATTAAATGATGGAGAAAGTACAATTAGCATGTTTTGCCTCATTTGCTCCATGGTGTTCATTTAGGTCTAGAGGAGGGCCACTTGGGGTTTCCATGGAAACCAGCTTGTCAGGCTGGCTCTAGCTGAGTCAAACCGGAAATCTTTATTCCCAAAAGCAGGTTGTCAGATTCACTCAGTCAAGTGCAGTGAAAATCTTTTCCCACATTATTGCATGTGGTTCCCAGGCACAGGGAGCCTGTTGTCCTGATGGTGCTGTTGTGTCAGGGCCAAATAGTGACCATTCTGGGGTTTAGGACTAGGACCACCCCCGTGGGCCTCACCCTCTTTCTGACTGACCCCCCGGGGCTTGACTTGGTCCTTGGTTTAGGAAAGTGCAGCCTCAGGTTCACCTGGGGAAGAGCAGGTCGGAGGGGACTAGTAGAACGGAGATCCTGGAGGGACTTTGGAGAGGGTGCCTGGCTGCCCCTCGCCTTCCCCATGTCCTCTCCCTGTCCTGCAGTTTTGCTGTTCTCCTGTACATTGGGAATCTTCCATGTTGAAGAGGCAACTTTTTAAAGGCTCCTTGCAAATACTTCCCTGAAATTACTGGGCCCCAGGCGGCCTAGGTCTTTACTCAGAAAGGTACCAAGTTGCTGTGTGATCCTAGGCAAACCCAGGACCTCTCTGAGATTCAGGCTCCTCCTGAACAAGTGAGGGATGTGGACCAAGTGATCTCCAGGCACTTTTTGGCACCAAAGGGCCATGAGCCTGTGGTTCACAGCCCCACTCTGCCCTGAGGGCGGGCTCTGCCCCAAGGAAGGCCCTGTTTCCTGCCATTCTGCCCAGAGTAGAAGTCAGCAGCCTACAGCCCCTCTCTGGATTGGAGCTCTGAGTCAGCTGGCAGCAAATCCACGCTTCTGGCATGTGTTAACGACCAAACTCCCCTCTGTCACCACCTGCAAGGAGGAGCATGCTTGGAGTCAGTGCCCTCTGTGCACGGGTCCTCTGCCTTAGAAAAGGCTAGAAAGCCAGCAGGCCTGAGACCCCCCGGGCTTTAAGACCTAAAGCTTTTCTTGCAGCCTCTGGAGAGGGACAGCATTGTGTGGAGGACCTCTGTGCCGGGGGGCCACAGCCTCGCCCAGGCTCCGTGCCCACGCTCTCACCTTGAGGCTCAGGGAGGCCTTGCGGGTCGGGAACCAGAGGTGGCGGTGTTTCAGCTCCTGCTGCCTCCCAGGCTGTCACTCACGTGCTTTTCTTCTCTGAAGGTACCAAGAAGCTGACCAATAAGGCCACGCTGTGGTATGTGCCCCTGTCGCTGAAGAACGTGGACAAGGTCCTGGAGGTGCCTCCAGTCGTGGTAAGGAGGGCTGTTCTGCTGCTCGCCCGGCAGATGGCAGAGGCCCGTCACTGCCGTCTCCCACTGTCGTGGGAGGTGTCCCAGGAGAGCAACAGCGGGGGCAGGGTGCGTCTGCCAGCTGGAAGCCAGTGGGGAGGGGGCTCTCAGCGCAGGTTCAACTCATGCTGGGAATGCGTGTGTAGGTGGCTCAGATCCTGTGGATGCTCCTCACGGAGTCCCCTTTGTCACAGTCCCCAACCAGAGGAAGGGCAGGTGCCAAGACTGTGCCAGTGATGAGTCAGTCCTCTGCCATCACCTCTGGACACCCCCACCCAGGCCAGCCGCTCCCCCTCACAGCCCCTGAGGATGCGGACACTATGGCATCTCTGTTTTAGCCTCTCCCCTCATGGCCCCTGCTGGCACCCTCTCCTCCCTTGGTTTCTCTCCTGGTTTTGCTGTGGGCAGACGGATCTCTGCATGAAGACTTCATCGTGTTCGTGCCCAGGGCCCAGGCGGGAGGCTCGGCGAGGGTGAACATTTGGCCGATGAAGGGATTTAGTTCCTTCCCTAGGAGGACTCACACACCTCCCCTGTAACTCCCAAGTCCCCGCATGTCCCGAGGATGAGGACGTGTGCGGTGGGCTCCTCCGTGGAGCCTTGCTGCTCTCTGCTTTCACACCTACGAGGAAAAAGGCAGTTCTTAGAGGGAAGCATCCCGAGGCTCTAGCGGCGTCTGCCCCTGCAGGCAGCGTTTTCCTACAGTCGAGATATATATAGAACAAATTTTTAAAAATAATAGAACTGGGAACCAGACGGGAACTGATGCTGCTCTTTTTGCTTGCAGAGCTCACAGAGAAACTGGGTGCTTCTGGCACCAATGGTCCCTGTCCTCCTCCTTGGTGTCCTCCCCCTCCCTCCACTCCTATAGGAAGCCAGTTCTGTCTCCCACCTGTGGGCCTTCCCATGACCCTGGGCCACCTGGGGCGATGGGAGGGGTGCTCCCTGTGCCAGGCTCAGTGTCTAATGGGGCATCCTGCCTGGGCCCCTGGAGGGCAGTCAAGGACCAGATGGGGCATTTCTCCAGGTGGGGCGTTCACCCTGGTGGAGTGGTCGGCTGCTGGGCTCCAGCTGCCGTTTAGTCTACACCTGAAGAAAATGTCTTGGTGTTGATGGGAAGGGCGCTTCCACCTTGGCCTGGGTCAGCTCAGTGTTGCCTCCTTTGGTGCCGTGAGAGCAGGGGGTGCTGCCACTAGTACTCGGCCAGCATGGGTGCTCCCCATCACTCTGCTCGTGAGGAGAGCAGGTGGGAGCTCAGGGCCAGGCTGTGGAGCCAGATGGTTCCCATGAGTCCACCTGTATGAGTTTCCTGGGGCTGCTGTGACAAAGTCCCACAGGCTGTGGGGCTTAAAACAATAGATGTTTATTCTCAGTCTGGAGGCCCGAAGTCCCAGTTCACAGTGTCAGCAGGGCCCTGCTCCCTCCAGAGGTTCTAGGGGATGATCCTTCCTGCCTCTTCCAGCTCCTGGTGGCTGCTGGCGTTCCTCGGCTTGTGGCTCCATTGCTACAACCCCTTTCTCTGCCATCACCTGGTTGTGTGTGTGTGATTCTGAATCTTTCTCCTTTTATGGACACTAGTCATTGGATTTAGGGTCCATCCCACTCCAGTATGACCACATCTTAACTAATTACACCTGCACAGACCCTGGTTCCAAAAGAGGTCACATGCACAGGTTCCAGGTGGACAGGAATTTCAATGGGACACTGTTCAACCCAGAACACTGCCTTTCGGTCCAGCCCCATCCCACCAGCTTTCCTCTCTCCCTTCATCCCTCTCTTCCTCCCTCTTTGTCTCTCTCTCTCTCTATCTCTCTGTCTCTGTCTCTGTCTCTGTCTGCGAGATGGAGACTGCATCCTTTTCAAGCAGCACCAGCTGGGGGATTTTAAGACCTAAGAAGCTGTTGGATGCACAGTGACTGTTCTCTTTAGAAATTACAAGTGTACCTACCTCCACTTTCATCTTTTCCTCTAAGCACTTGATATTAAATTAGTCATATCACGTGTAAATACTCTAACACAATTATTTAACTGATTTAATTTTCAGATGCTACAAAATTTAGAAATCTCTAGCAGGCCGTATCTCTGGCTTCAGTGCCATATGATGCATCTTAAGGGACCGATACTGAAGGAGGCGTCCTGGGCTAAACACATTAGCGTTTGCTTCCTCTGGCTCCTCAGGGCCCATGGCTGAGCGCTGGTGGGTCTTTAGCCAGCACGGGAGGGGTGGGCAGCAGCCGGTAGCTGGTTTCCCTCCCTCTCCCCGCGACAGGGCAGCGCTCAGCATCGCCCCTCCCACCACAGCCCCATCCCTGCTCTCCCTCCCACATCCTGGAGGAGCCCCGGTAGTTTTCCCATCTCCTTTGTTTAGTTGGGTTTGACAAGACATAAATATCAACTTTGCCCTTGAGAGGGGTGTGTTGAATCTATTCCACTGGGCAGAAGCAGCAAGAGCTCCAGATGGGAGAAGCCACACAGCTCCCAGCTGGAGCCGGCACTAATATTTATTTGCACTTTCTTCTCCCCACACATGCTAGGCCCACATAAGAGCCTTCAGATGATTTGAAATATAGGTCGCTGTTTTCATTGGCACGACCCTGCCAGAGTCCTGATCCTGGAAAGCTGCGTCTTTCTCCGTCCGGCTGCAGTGGGCTTTTACGCTCATCTGTTGGCAGCTTGGCCACAAGGCTTCCTTCTGCATATCCTGCCAGCATCCTCCTGCCAGCCCTTTGCAGATAGCTGTCATTTAAGAACACTACATCTCTTTTTCTACATATATGTGTGTATATCTGTATATCTTGCACATACCTCACATGCATATTTTACATGTTCCTCACATATACCTCACATACACACATGTAGCTATCACACACATACATATAGATGCCTTAGAGAACACACCGCTCTCTCTCCACACACACAATTCATGCACCCACCCTCCACGTCCACACACCTGTCCCCCCCAACTTCTCACATGCATGTATGCACGTGTGTATCTCCCTGGAGGAAGCCCAGCTGCCCGCTCTGTGCACTGTCATTTGGTGTAGGACTTTGCCACTTTGTTCCACCTTTTCCCCAGGGAACAGGGACCTCAGTGGCCCTATGATGGGAAAAAGTGACTGCTGCCGTGGCTGGAGGGCAGCTGTAGCCCTGGAGAGGCTGGGGTGGCCATTGGAGAATGGACACTGGTTCTTTTCAATGTCTAAACGTGTGCTTGAGTTAAGTGGCTCACACAGACTGTTGTCTTGGATGTCTGGGCTCAGCTGTCTTCTGCTTCGAATCAGCTGGGTTTGATGAGCCCATAGGGGTGAGAATCGGGTGCCAGCCCATCATTAGAATGTTCTAGTGATTTTGCTTCCAGATTTAAAGCCAGCAGGGAAGCGTTTGTGAGGAGGCTGTGTTTTCTCTGTCCTTGTGGCTGTGTCAGGAACAGGGCCTCCATCAGTCCCCATGTGACTGCAGAGGTCTGTCAAGTGTGCTGGACACAATGAGGATTTATGAGACCAGGGAGGTTAGCTCTTTTGTAAAAAAATCTCTTTAAGAGGTATTTCTTGAAGACACTTAAGTTCAGCCATCAATTTTACTAGATAGGCACGGCACAAACTCTCCTCTTACAGTTGTTGCTGTGGATAGTGGAATGTTAAGAAATAGTTTATTTATGAGGAAAAGGTTAAATTGTCCACTGCAACTTAAACACTCCAAGGTTTGTTTCTTTTGAACAAACCACTCAGCTCCTTTTGCAGCTGCCTTTAGAGATGGGTTCTGAAGCCTAAGATAATGGTAATCAAACCACGGAATGGTGTTTAGACCCTGTACAATTGTGGAGCAGAGCCATGAGCAGGAAAATAAGACATTTAAAACTGGCTTTTGAAAGGAGGTCTGAAATTGCCGCCTGAAGTGCATTTGTTCATGTCACAGAGGCTTCATTGCGGCCAGCGAGGAGCTCAGCAGCTTCTCCATGGGCTCAGCTAGAAACGCTGGGTGAGTGAGTGAAAGGGCAGAAGTCAGAGCTGCTCCAAAGGAGAGTGGTCTCTGGGACAGGGAAGAAGAGGGCACCTGGGGGAAGCAGGCAGTCAGGGCCTGGGGCTTCTCTGAGGGGTCCCTGGAGGGAGTGCCCTACACTGGGCCGGAGGATGGTGGACGTAGGAGGGCCCGACACCCTCCATTGTGCCCAAAGGACTGAGGAGCCCCAGTTTTTGTGCCAAGTTTTATGTTTGCATTTATTTTTAACTTCTTGGATCAAAACTCCTGTGATCCACTAGGAGAGCTTCAGGGGGGCTGTCTTAGCTTTGGGGCACATTCCCTGCAATTGTTTAGCCTGTTTGGCTGGGGGTCATCAGAGCAGGGCTGCCCCATGTTGGGGGCACGTGGGAACCTGCTCTCTCCCCGCCCTGTGGGAGAGTGGGCGTGGCCTGTCCCCGGAGCCCTGACCACAGTTCTACATCCAGGAAAGAGTCCTAGGAAGGAATGGGGCAGGTGTAAATGATAGGTGACTGCCATGGTCGGTATGATGTTTTAAAAGTCGAAAACCGGGAGCAAGCTAAATGCCCACATATGAGGGACCTATCACATAAATTATGTTAGGTCGACAGAGTGAGAGGAGGAAATACTGCTACTTTTAAACTTCACATACAGCGCGGTAGAACTTTTTGTATACACATGGGTATAAAAACAATTCTAGAAAGGATAGAAACCAAACATTTGACCTAAGTTATCTTGGGAGGTGGGGAGTCTACATGAGAATTTTGCCTTTGCTGTATTTTTATTTATATTAAATATATATTATCAGAAAAAAGAATAGATAGTTCCAGTTACAAAAAGGCAGGCCACACCAGGGGCCAGAAGCCCTGAGCCTGAGAGGCTGAGCCACACCTGGCCAGGGAGGGCAAGGGGAGGATGGCCCTGCCACCGTCACAGCCTGACCCCGTGTCCCTGTTTCCCCACAGTATTCCCGGCAGGAGCAAGAGGAGGAAGGCCGAAAGCGGTATGAGGCCCAGAAACTGGAGCGCATGGAGACCAAGTGGAGGAATGGCGACATCGTCCAGCCCGTGCTGAACCCAGGTACAAGCTGGGGTGCAGACTGGGAGGCTGACACCCGTCAGCAGAGCAGAAGGCATCCGGTTCATGGATGTCCTTGTCTTGGGGCTGCTGAGTCCTGGGACCAGGCTGTCTGCATTCCGAGGGGGGCTGTCCCCTTCATGCCCTGCAGCATATTCACCTCTTCACAGTGGCACAGCCAACAAGGAGGATGACTGGTCAGCTCAGTGAGTCCCTGGAGGCCTTGGGGCATCTGTTCCCATAGAGTGTTGAACGGGGGCCTTGCGTGTGTGGAGGGCCTCTGCCCAGGCAGAGAGATGCTTGCCTGCTCATGGACAGTTTGCTTTTGTTGTATCTGTCCCCCAAGTTTGCCCAGGAATGTGTTTTTGATGGGATTTCCAGCTCATAAAAAAAAAAAAAACAGAGAAAGCACAGCTTTCCCACATTGTTCTTCACTGGGCTGCTCGGCCTGACGTCGCGTTGGTAAACAGACTCTGACCACCCTGGCTGCGAGGTGAGAAAGCTCTGCAGGGTGCACAGACTCCCTTTTAGGGCTGCTTCCTTCCAGTCTTTCATCCTTTTGCCTTCAAGTCCAGGGTGGGCCAGCTTTAACAAAAGGTCCATGCTAACATGTAGGTAAGGGATGCTTTCCCTCCAGAGAGGACTTTTCCTCCAGAGTCCTTAACAGAGGACTCCCCTGCTGTACAGACACAATTCAGGACAGGCCCTAGGAGTATCTGTTCCCTTGGGGACACAGGAGCCCTTGGGATGGTGCGTTTTCCTGGTAATGTGCCTCCCCCGCTGCACCCATGATGACCGTGTTTCATCAGGTGGAGAGGACTCTCGAGAACCTGCTGTGTGCTTCTCTGCCTCCTTGTGACGGCCTGGGCTCCTGTGGCATCCATTCCGTGCCCGCTCCACAGGGAGACACCTCAGGGCCCTGGATGCGGGTAGTGTTTGAGTTCCGGGTTTGGTCTTTGGCAGCTGTCTGCAGACCTGCCCTGGGTAATGCCGTTCCTTGCAGCGATGCTGTTCAGCACGCCCTGGCCTCTGCCCCTGCCAACCCTGCCTGGCTCCTGCTAAGGAGGAACGTGATGAGCTCCATAACACAGACTGGAGGAAATCCAGCCTGTGGGCTGTGGGAGGCACTGGTAAAAACCCAGCAGGTGTGCGGCTCAGGACAGCACTCCCTCGGTCTCAAGTTCTGCTGTTTGGCCCGTGTGCACCTGATTTCTCAGGCGGCCTCTATTTGGTTAACATAGGAGTCTGCCCATCTTCTGGTCTCCTCACGCTCCTCTCTCCCTTATCCTTCCCATATTGCACTTCAACGTGCCCGAAATGAAGAGTGGTGGACTGTGCATAGAGTGGTGTCTTTACTGTTCTTTTCACATTTGCTATTCAACAAACACCAAAAAAAAAAAATTACCCGTCAGTATTAATAGAAAGAATGTTGCTGCTTTTATGAAACCCCAATGAAGTGGTATCTTTTGAGCTAGTTTTTTTTTTTTTTGAGGAAGATTAGCCCTGAGCTAACTACTGCCAGTCCTCCTCTATTTTGCTGAGGAAGCCTGGCCCTGAGCTAACATCGTGCCCATCTTCCTCTACTTTATACGTGGGACGCCTACCACAGCATGGCGTGCCAAGCAGTGCCATGTCCGCACCTGGGATCCGAACCGGCAAACCCCGGGCCGCTGAGAAGCGGAATGTGCGAACTTAACCGCTGCGCCACCGGGCCGGCCCCTGAAGTGGTATCTTTTAAAAACAAAATGTAGAGCCAGCTCTGATGGCTTCGTGGTTAGGGTTCAGCATGTTCCACTTCAGTGGCCTGAGTTTGGTTCCTGGGTGTGGCAGCGGCTCACACAGAAGAACTAGAAGGAGTTACAGCTAGAGTATACAGCTGTGTAGTGGGGCTTTGGGGAGGAAAAAAATAGGGATGAGGATTGGCAACAGATGTTAGCTCAGGGCGAATCTTCCCCAGCAAAAAATAAAATTAAATAAAATGTAAATAGATGGTTAATTTATACTAGTACTCCACAAGATAGGCCTGGGGTCTCTTGTGATATCTCAAGGTTCTCCAGGCTCTAGGGCATGTGCTGTGGGCAGACAGCCACCCCAGGCCCAGGCTCTGCTTTCGGGAGAGGGCAGGCAAGCAGGCAGGTCAGGCAAAGGCACCAGGGACTGCAAAGTGACGCAAGGGAGCAGAGATGTCTTAGGAGAGATACAAACTTGGTGCTAAGGATCTTCCTGGGAGAGAGAAACTGGAGTGGGCCGAATGGCGACCGCCCTGGAAGACATGTCTGTGTCCCCATCCCTGGACCCTGTGACTGTGACCTTATTTGCAGAAAGGGCTTTTGCAGATATAGTCAAGTAAGGATCTCAAGATGAGGTCATCCTGGATTACTCAAGTGGGCCCCAAGTCCAATGGGTCCTTATAAGAGGCAGAAAGGGAGCGACAGTGTCAGCCCACTGGCGGTAAAGAGGGGAGCTAGGAGGCGGCGCTGGGTGGTATGTGGGCCTGCTTGGACCCCCGTCCCCGTGGGCGAGTTCTGGTGAGAGCTTGGGGTGGAGGCTGAGGCCGAGGGCTGAGTCTTGGGCTCTGAGAACCATGAGGTTAATCCTGCTTTAGCTCCTTTGACTGAGCGTCTGGGAAATTAACGTTACTCACAGTTTTCAATCAGTTTAAATTCCTTCACTCATGAGATTATTTTCCATTTGTTGTCCTCTGTTTGATTGTAGATCTGATATGTAATATTTTTCAGACCCTATTATTCGTCAGTGATTTTAATCCAAAGTGGCATTCTGAATCTCAAGATTTCTTGATAAATTTTTACAAGCTTTTATTTTTTTCCTTTTTTATGTTCCAATAAAAATGCACCTTTTTCTGATGATTGGATTAGGGACTGGCTTTTAACCGTGTCTTAAGGAAGTCACATATTTTGGTGACTTCCATTCTTTGGTCTTTTTGTGTGTGTGAGGAAGACTGGCTCTGAGCTAACGTCTGTGCCAATCTTTCTCTGTCTTTTTTATGTGGGCCACTGCCACAGCATGGCTTGAGGGGCCGTGTGTAGGTCCACACCCACCATCCGAACCCACGAACCCCAGGCCACCGAGAGGGAGCGTGTGAACTTAACGGCTGCACCCCCGGGCCAGCCCTCTTCGGTCTTTTTGAACTGAACAACATTCAGTTTCCTGGTGGAACTGGCATCTCCCTGGCAGGGCAGGGCTGGTCCTCCCCAGGTGGGGCTCCCAGTGCCCAGAGCAGAGATGGGCTCACCTGGGACCAGCTGCTATCTCCTGTATGGTGGTGGCTCGGCGTCAGCTGGATTTGGTGAGTGTGGTTGTATCAACGGGGGCAGCAGCTCAGAGGGAAGGACAGAGCGTGCGCTCGGCACTGGGGGTCTTTCTCACACTCATGCGCCTTCCCATGGGAGGACTCCCTCCCTGCCCCAGTGAGGTGGGCTTGGCCCTAGACTTGCTACCCTCCTGGCCCCTCGTGCCCACCGTCCCCCACATGCACGTCCCCGTCTGCAGCTCTCCGTCACTTGTGAAACCAGAACCAGATTTCCGTCCTCAGGACTGTCGCCTAGCAACCCCCGTGAGGGGCTGACTCATCCTTCAGGTGTCTTTTCAGAGAATCTGGGAGTTCTTTAAATCCTAGTTTATCTTATTGTTTTCTCCATCTGACAAGAGAAAATATAGTTACCTTGAACTCCTCAATCCACAGCCATCACTTGTCCAGCTTTAACCGCATAGGGACTATTTAGCCATATTACTGACCGTCCGTTTTGGGGGCTGTTGGGTTGATGACAAAATCAGCCCTGCCTCAGATGAGTTCAGGTGACTGTCCTATCCCTGTACCAGCGACTGAACCAAACGCAGGAGAGAATGAGACACAGCCCATTCCTGCCGGGCCCGTGGGTTACGGTTCACGGAGGGAAGGAGGACTTGAGGTGCGTGGGCGTCTGCTCTTTTCCCATCAGAATTTTGCTGCTTTCACTTATTAGAAGCTCATCAACGCAAGTCCTCAGAACATTAAATTATTCGACGTGGCTTCATATTTTTACACTTTACTACAGAAAAGTGAGGGCCTCTCTTTGACTAGGTTGTTACAGTTATTTCAAATGGCTTGTCATTTGAATAAATAGTTATTTGAATGACAAAGATTTTCGTATGCAATTCTCCATTGTTTGAAATTTTAAAAAATTCTTTGTCATTGTCCACATGCAGATCTCTCAGCTGGTCAAAGCAGTTCCTGAGATTGGGCCCAATTTGAGGCTTTTCATTTCCATTCATGCTATAAAACAGTTGCTTTCATCTCTTTTGTGAGAGGAACACAAACAGACCAAAGCAGCTGAGCAGCTCCCACGGTTCCCGGGCGTTTTGCTCTTGGCCCGCGTGCTTTGCAGAGACGGGCCCAAGGGAGACAGTCCTTTGAGACTGAGGGTGTTGTGGGCTGGCCAGTGCTGGCTGGGGGCGTCTCTCTGATGGTGTGGTGGCCGAGGGACTTCGTTGGCGTCCTTCGTGGCTCCTCGGGCCGTGCCTCTCCTCCGGTTCCCCAGGCGGGGTCTGGGCGTCTGAAGCCCCTGACGCCGCTGTGGCCGTGGCCTTGGGTGCACCCTGACTGGCAGGGACTGTCACCTGCACCTCCCAGAGCAGAACAAGGATTTCTGGTTTGTCTTTTCCACTTCCAAGTGACGTTAGGAACTGGGGAGGGCAGAGTCTTGGACTCCTTCTTGGCCTCCCTTCTCATCCCTTGCAGGGTATGCTCTGTTGCCCTGAGGGCCAGGGTGGTCTCGGATAGTCCAGGCTGTTCTGGGCACCTCTAGGTCTTGGTGGGCCTGCACTGAGTGGCAGCTGGGAGCAGGAGCGTCTCCTTCTTTGGGTCAAGGCCACAGGCCATCTGCACTGACAGCAGTCCCAATGGACAGCAGGGGACACCTGGAGCTCCTCTCCTGGGAGCCTTTACCCACATGCCCCTCACTCACAGTCGTCGGTGTTGTCTGTTGGTTGGCTTTCGATAGTCTCCTTGTGCACCAGCTCCTGGAGGGGCTCACACTTGAGGACCACTTGGCCTACATCCAGAAGGGTGGGCTGGATGGCAGAGTCCCCCGAATGTGGCCTCTCGGGAGAGAATTCTCTGCTCTGCTGCTGCCCACCAGCTCCTGACTCCATGACAGGCTACTTCTTCCTACCCCCACCCCCCATGCACAAGGATTCACCCCGGCAGAGCCCGAGGCAGGAACAAGGGATCTCACGTGGCAGCCGGCGCCTGCCTCCGACAAGAAAGATGGCAGAGGGAGCAGGCCAGTCACCAGAACCCTCGGAGACGGGAACTGACAGTAGATAAAAATAAGACTCCCACTCCAGAGTCGGAGCCACTTCATCCCTCAGAAGCCACCGAGGACCCTTCCAGCTGGGAGCCTCTTGAGGTGCTTGAGCAGTGGTTGCCTCAGAGGCCTCTCACAGTGGACAGTACTTCACACACGAGCTCAGAACTTGAGTCTAAATCGCTCTAAGCTGTGAGGCTCGAGAACAAGTAGACATGTCTGAGCGTGGAAGTAAATACTCAGTGCCCCGGCTCGCCTGAACTCCTGTTTTCCTGCTTCTTGACCCTTCAGGCCACCACTCAGTTGCAATCTCATGCGGGGAGCATCAGACAGAGTCTTGGAGGCGGCCGCTGATGCTTAGGGGACCCCAGGTCCTGGCCTCTGGGTCAAGGGGTCAAAACCACCCTCTTGCCACCAGCTCTTGGCTGCCGAGCGACAGCACTTCCTGTGCAGACTCCTCTAAGGCAAAATACAGACAGGACCTTTCTCCATCTGTGGCGTGTCCCAGTCATGCGGTGGCCAGTGGGCTGGCTTGCAGCCCGTCTTGCTGGGGTGGGAATGGGCCACCCTTTCTGATTACCAGCTGTGCCAGCAGGAAACAAATGAGCACGACCCCTGCCTGGAAGGCTTTGGGAAGGTAGAAGCGTGC
The DNA here is from genome assembly GCF_037783145.1 of Equus przewalskii. Classification (NCBI taxonomy): domain Eukaryota; kingdom Metazoa; phylum Chordata; class Mammalia; order Perissodactyla; family Equidae; genus Equus; species Equus przewalskii. Next base: position 44,230,341 of record NC_091832.1, read on the forward strand.
ACAGTGGCAGGGTCTGCTCAGAAGACCCTACGTCAGTGGTACGCCCCCGACAGAAGAGTCAGGGTCAAGGTATAATGTCTGCCTTTTGGAGACAGGGCTTTATTTCATCTTTTTCTTTTAAAGTGCAGCCTCTTGTAGATATTTCAGCTGTAGCCTTGTGTGAACGAGGGACACCCGAGGGATCGTGCTCTGGGAAGGTGAATGCAGGGCATGAGAGGGCTGGCCTGGTGGGAGGGAAAAGCCGGCAGGCCTTTTGGTGCTGTGTCTTCCTGAGCCCGGACAGGGACTGAGGGCTGGCTGGAGCCCCGAGATGGAGTCCCTGAAGGCTGAATCTGCAGTTTCTCTCTCGGGTTCTGAGTCTCCACCTGCCACTAAACACCTTTTGTGTATAGTGAAGTGTCAATTTAAACTTTTGAGAGGTTGCCTAATAAATTACCGAAATATTGTCAGCGCTTATTCATAAAATCAGGGCTGAAAGTCAGGTAGGAGACTATCCTGGAAGCTTGTAGCCACAAGGTGTTTAGTGGCTGCCCGTGGGTTGGGGCAGGGCCTTTTGTGGGACGCTGACATCCCCAGGGAGTAACAATAGTCTCACTCACTATCAGAGTGGCTAATTAATCCTTAAAAGCCTTCCCCTTCCCCGACTGGAGCCTGTTTTGAGACCCTCGTTTTCCTTAGAGAAGTGTCTAAGTTGACTGCAGTTGGACGCTGGCAGTGGCCGTGCAGACGTGGAGGCAGCGTCAGCACCGGCAGACCGTTCAGCCCTGGGAATCGATCTGTCCCGTGGCCTAATCTCTCTCCTTTGCAATTCCAGAGCCGAACACGGTCAGCTACAGCCAGTCCAGCTTGATCCACCTGGTGGGGCCTTCGGACTGCACGCTGCATGGCTTTGTGCATGGAGGTAAGAAACCAGTGGTTCTGCTCTTCCCTGTGTGTTTGCTGGCTCCTTGTTAATCCCCGGGAAGCCATGCTGCCGTCTGACCCAGTTTAGGCTCTTGTGTTTAATGAAGAAGAAATTTAAACTTTTAAGACGTTGCATAATTAATTACCGAAATACTGTCGGCGCCTGTTTTTAAAATTGGAAATGAAAGTCAGATGGATGACTATCCTAATGGAGGGTCACATGCAACCCTGGGAGCTTGTATCGACGAGGTATTTAGTTGCTGCCTGTGGGCCAGGACACAGCCTTTCAGGGGATGCCGACATCCCAGGAAGTAACAACAGTGTGACCCCCCCCCCCCAACAAAGAGTGGCTGCTTAAAAATGGTTTGCCTCTGATATTTGCATTTATTTCTTCCTTTGGTCAGATTCCACCTCAAACTGTGGGTCTTGAAGTTCCTAGCTCAGGAAACATGGCTGAAACACAGGAGGACTTAGCTCCAGGTTCATAGAGGGACACTTTTTACTTTAATAGTGTGTAATTATTTTTTTGTGACTTAGGGAAAATGTAAGTAGCACATCAGATCCATAGTTTAATAAATATTGTCATCCGAGATAAGATTAAAGTAAACTTTAAAAGACGGGTTGATTTAAAGAAAAATATGAGAGAAAGTCAAGTGGTATAGATAATAACAGGAGTTGTGATAGTAGTACATGGGTAATGGAAGTTTAGGCACCACTGCTCTGGCTGTACCAAGCTATTCGTCATTGCCCAGGCATAACGGGCACTTGCACGATGCCATTCATTTGTGCTTTCATTTCCAATTGCTTGGAATGCCAAGCTCTCCTTTCTTCACTCAGAAAACTCCTATTCATCCTTCAAAACCTTGTCCAGATGGTACCAACCATGGAGAGTTACACTGATATTTGATATTTCTACCAGGGGTTGCTGTTGGAAGTTAAATAATGTGGCATTTCCGTCATCGAAAGTCCGCTGTTAAGTCCAGTCTTCTTTTGTCACGTGCTGACAGGCGCCAGTGAAGTGCAAGGAGTGGGGGTTGTCGGAAATCCCCTGGAAATCTACAGCGTGTCATGTTCACTGGGCAGCCTGAGCTGCTTCATTTGATACAGACACGTTTTTTAATGTGTGTTTAAGAGGTATTTACCATGGCTTTACAATATTTAATGCCTATTTTCGTAGGGGTTTTATGCCCGCGATTTAAGAAAACATGCCTAATAATTTTGCCAAAACTAATCATCTCTTAGAGTGCCTGGTAACTCACTGGGATTGAATGAACAGAATAAATCTCCTGCAGGAAACGACTGAGAACCGTGATTTTATTGTATTTCCCTATGGAGAGAATACTGTCAACGAGAGTGGTATCTAAAATCACGGGATCAACGTCTTCTCAAACTATAATGCAGTAGATGCCCATCGAAGGGGGACATGGTGAACTGAGAGGGATGCTAATTTGGCTTTTATTCAGTAATTCTATACTGTATGTGTCTTTGAAACACTACCCCCAGCCCATTTCCTGTGATGTTTCACACAGGGTGTAGTTTTGATCTGAGGACTTAGCTCCTACCCTACCACTTAAAAAACACCCACACAACACAAATTTTGGCAGTGCTGAACTGGTGAAAGATGTATTGAGAAGGGTTTGAAATCACAGGTGGAATCCAGGACTCCAGGCGGACGCTAGGTCATTTCTCCTGTCGTGGGTGCATGGGCAGAACCTCTGATCATTCATGAGGGAATGGGAAAGAGGCAGGGAGTAAACACGAGGCGGCAGAGGACGCTCTGTGATGGGCCGGGAAGGAGGACTGGCCGCATCCTGTGGTTCTGAATCTGAGGGCCTCTGTGCCGAAGCGCTAGCCTGGCTTTTGGCTTCTGCCTTCCCTGGGTCCAGTGTGACTCAATACATGGTGTTCCCTTCCACCTCGTGAAAGTGCTGCGATTTCCGCCCAGAAAAGGCCTTTTCCTCTCTGTTTTCCCCACGCCCCTCCTCCATGGTTGGTTGTGCAACCTGAAGGGGCACTCAGCAGGTATCTGTGGGGGTGTTTAGGTTCATGCAACAATCAAGACCTGTTTATAACTCCCCCGGACACCCATCCTTGATAAAAATACTCAGCAAGAGCAGGAATTGGTGGTGCTTCCTGACATGGTAAAACACACGCGCCTGAAGTGAGCATCTTGCTGAAAGCAGGAGCTCAGAGGACCTTCTCTGAGGTCGGGAGTAAGGCAAAGGCGCTCACTCGCTCACTGCCAGGTAACGTTGTTTTGGAGATTTTAGCGACTGCAGTTGAGTAAGAGGAAAAAGTTAGGCACAGGAATTGGCAGAAAAGAGGTAAGACTGTCTGTCTCTGCAGATGGCACAGTAACATACCTGGACAACCCGGGAGATCCAGTGATAAAAATAACTCAAATAATTAAAGTTAGGTAGAGGCATATAAAATGAATAATAATAAAAAACTCGCCTGAAATAGAGAAACTACGTTTCATTGTTTTTGTTCATAGGTATGTTCATTTTCTAAAGTGTTTTTTGTGTGTTGACGGATTTTAACTATATCATGAAACATCACTTTTTAGTAATTTGGTCAAAAAGTGGTATTTGGTTTCATGTCTCTTTGACCCATCTTATTAAAGGTCTTGCTGTCTTTCTGTTGGTTCCTGACATGTTCTTTGCTCTGATTTCTTTCCTCTGGGACTCTCCTTGCCTGGTCCCCTGTCGCTGTTTCCAGGCGGGTTTTTCAGCCTCAGAGGGGGAGTCACTGCTCTCGACCAGCCAGACAGTGGAAGGAAACATGCTCCCCAAATCCAGTGCCGCTGTGGCCAGATTTTGGGTGGGGAGGCTCCCTGGGGGTTAGCTCGGGGCCCCGCTCAGGGTGGACCCCAGAGGGGTCTTCAGTGTACGTTCTTCGCGTCTGAACTTTCAGTGGCCTTGGATTTTTGTTTTGGCACTTTATAATTTTTAAATTAATGATTTTAAACCAAATGGTTTAAACCAAATGGTCCAAAAGGGCTTCTGACAAAACGCAGCTAGCCCGTGCCCTCTCTTGGCTCCACATTCCACTTCCCTTGACTTCGGCTGCTGCTTGTGGTACATGACTCTGTTCCCACATGTCTCTCGGCTCGTCAGTTTCCTACTTACGCCTCTGTAAGTATGGCTCAGTGCTGAGCCAAGTAGAGTACTAGGATCGGATCTCTTGTGCAGCTTTGTGACTACAGCAGCTTATTACTGCCTAGTTTTCCACTCCCTTTGAACATCCACCTAAGTCACTCCCACCCTCAGCATCTCTGTAAAATGCTGCTGGATACCGTTGGCTTGCCAGATAATTGCTCAGTGTTTCCCTGGAGATATTCACCCTCCATCCTCCTCAAACTGGACTGCTCATTCCCTGCTCTAAACTGCTCTCCTGGGACCTCCTTTGCCTCTCACTAGGTTGGGTGCCCTGATGCACAGATCTTCGATTTTCCTCTTTGCCAGTTTTAGTGGAACACATCCTCCAGTGGCTTCCTGTGAAAGGTAATACATTCCCCAGGTGTGATAAAGGCTCAGTTGCATCAGCAGTGGCTTCAACAAGAAAGATGATGATTGTTTCTGATGTAAGAATGAAGTTGTTAAGAGGTCCAGGGCTGAGCTAGCAACTCTGTGATGTTGGGGACCCAGGCTCCCTCTGCCCCGTTCTGCCATCCTTGGGAGCTGCCCTCTTTGTGTGGTGCATGATGGCACATCACTGCACCAGTGTTCAGCCCAAAAGGCTGTGGAGAGCACACCTAGGATCTGTATCCACCACTTTGCTCTGATCCCATTGGCCAAATGCAGTGACCTGGCCGCATCTGCTGGTGGGGTCTGGCTAGGCAGACATGTCTGGAGTTACTGGGTAAGAAAGGGAGACCTCACCCGGAGGGATATTCGCTGTCATGGGGTACAAGGGTGGTTTTCCTGAAGTTTGCGCGTGTGGAGACGTTTCCTGGCTGGGTACGGCATTCTCCCCACAGGGCTGAGAGGCACTGCTGTGTCATCATCCAGCTTCTGAGGTTTCTGTTCAGAAATCCAGGAACTGTAGATTCTCTCCCTCCCTTCTCTGGCCACACCTCTGCCTGTCCCTCTAACCTGATCTTCACTCCCCATTCCAGCCTCTAGCCCCGGGGCTCATTCCTCACCTTCCAGCTTTCTGAATAACAAATTGTGTGGTTTGCAGTTTCTGGCCGTTGCTTGCTTGTGTCACCTCCCCCCCCCCCCCCCCGCCCCCCACTCTACCATGCTGCTGCTTAATGCTGCTGTTAGCAGGCCCACCTTCCAGAGCCACTGCTCTATGTTGCTGGGCCCACCGTAGTGTTTCTTAGCAGGCCCACCCTCCAGAGCCACTGCTCTATGTTGCTGGGCCCACCCTAGTGTTTCTGAGCACCCTACATGTTCATAGGTCTGGGAGGGGCCCGAGAACCTGCATTTCTACCGAGTGTCCGTGGGACACTGGTGCTACCGGTCTGGGGACCACAGCACTGCTCCTGAGAATAGTCCCTGCTGCGTACGTTCCAGATCTGATTTCTGCAGCTCTGCGTGCGCCCCTGCCAGGCCCAGTCTTAGCAGATGGTCTTACTTTTTACGTTATTAAGACATTCGAGTCGCAGCCACGGCCAGCTTCCTGAGACCTCCTCTCTGTGTCAGGGCTCTGCTGCTGCTGTCCCTCCTTGCCTCGTCTCTGTGTCAGGCTCTGCTGCTGCTGTCCCTCCTTGCCTCCTCTCTGTGTCAGGCTCTGCTGCTGCTGTCCCTCCTTGCCTCGTCTCTGTGTCAGGCTCTGCTGCTGCTGTCCCTCCTTGCCTCCTCTCTGTGTCAGGCTCTGCTGCTGCTGTCCCTCCTTGCCTCGTCTCTGTGTCAGGCTCTGCTGCTGCTGTCCCTCCTTGCCTCCTCTCTGTGTCAGGCTCTGCTGCTGTCCCTCCTTGCCTCGTCTCTGTGTCAGGCTCTGCTGCTGCTGTCCCTCCTTGCCTCGTCTCTGTGTCAGGCTCTGCTGCTGCTGTCCCTTCTTGCCTCCTCTCTGTGTCAGGCTCTGCTGCTGCTGTCCCTCCTTGCCTCCTCTCTGTGTCAGGCTCTGCTGCTGTCCCTCCTTGCCTCCTCTCTGTGTCAGACTCTGCTGCTGTCCCTCCTTGCCTCCTCTCTGTGTCAGGCTCTGTCTGCTGCTGTCCCTCCTTGCCTCCTCTCTGTGTCAGGCTCTGCTGCTGCTGTCCCTCCTTGCCTCCTCTCTGTGTCAGGCTCTGCTGCTGCTGTCCCTCCTTGCCTCCTCTCTGTGTCAGGCTCTGCTGCTGTCCCTCCTTGCCTCCTCTCTGTGTCAGGCTCTGCTGCTGTCCCTCCTTGCCTCCTCTTGTAGAGTTGGTCCTTCATTTGGGCTTTCGACCCTTTCTCGCTCACCTCCAGGTTCCCCCTTTGGCCAGTCCGTCCTTCATATCTTGTTAGTAGTTCTCTCCTCTGACACAAGTTAAATTCATGGTGTGGGTCTCTCTACTTTCCCAAGAGGTTGTCAGCCTGTGGTACGCTTGCTGCGTGCTAGGATCACTGGGGCAGTAAAGAATACAGATGCCCCATCCCCCCAGACCAATAGACCCAGACGCCGTGGGGAGGCCCAGGTGATTCTAATGGACAGGCTGGGTTAGATGGTTGCTGTAAATGTTTGACCCTGGAAAAGAGGACACAGCTGGGGAACAGTGACCCTTACTGGAATCTAGTGTCCACAGAGTGTATTTCTCTCCTTCCAAAAATATTTCCCTACTCTGAAGTCTTTGTTGTTTTCCCCTTAACTAAGAGACGTCCTTAAGTAAGCAGCCCCAGCCCTTTCTGGTGCTGTCCATTTAAAAAGCTGGACGAGGAAGAACCTTGTTCCTACAATTAATTACTGTTGTCCACTTCTAATTACCTCCTGAAAGACCCCAGGCACTGGGAAAGGAAGGGAGCTTAGAAGCTTCTAGTTGAGGAATGAAAGTCGGGGCGGCAGCAGCTCTGTTCTGGGTGGTCAGCCCCTGGTGACTACTTTGGTCGGAAGTCCTGGGCCTCACTGGCCCCCCAGCGCCTCACACACCTTAGGTTGGTCTCTTCTTCTCAGCCCAGAGGTGGATCTGGTTGGGCCCTTGTCCCGGGGCCCATGTGGGCTCTTCTGGTTGCTTCTCCAGGGCCTGAACAGATCTTTAGAGCAGGACAGGAATGGAAGTGGGCGTTCTCTGTTTCAGACAAGAACCACATGTTAATGATTACTTTGGTTCTGAGTAAAAACTACCACTGCTCAGAGGGGCAATCAAGGCAGGGACATGTAGCAGTGAATTGGGGCTACAACAGTCTCCTAAACATTTCTGTCCCTCAGCGGTCATCTGGTGCCTGTTGAAAATACAGACTCCTGGACCCTTCTCATGGAAGGTTTCATGGAGCAGGGCCTGTATCCTTAATACTGAGGGCCCCGGGGAGGCGGGGGGGGAGTTCTGATGGTTCAGGGCCCTCAGAAATGCATGGCTAGAGTGCTTTTGTCTCAACAAATCCAGCAACTGAGTCCTCACACCCCATTCCCTTGACTCCTCAAGAGTATTGGCTACACTGACCTCAGGTTTCCTGCCCTCACACTCTCTGAATCCACGTCCTCCCACACTGTGGTGGCATTAGAGTGGCTTGGTGGAGACATATGCTGGGCCCCTCCCCAGGAAGCCTGTGATAAGGCAGGCGGGTGGAGGCATCTGCATGTGTCATGCTCCCCAGCTAGTCCTCCCACACCCAGGGCGAGGACTTCCACTGGGTCTCCTAAATCTCGGATTATCTCCTCTCGCCTGTGTCCTGAGTGTAGGTGTCCCCCCGAGTCTGTTCTGGGCTGCCTTCCCCTCCCCCACTGCATCTTTTCTCCCCATGACTCACCCGGCCCGTGGCCTCCGTGGGCTCCTCCGTTTGGCACTGACAGATTGTTGACATCCCCACTCAGTGTCTCCCCCACAGCCCCAGGGCATCCTCAGTGGGGGGATGGCCCATCGCCCTGATGTTTCTCTTGATTCCCCACCTGCCCGTTCTTCTCAGAACTTCTGAAGCTGTTCTGTGCACTGCGGCCGCCCTGCTTAACCTCCCAGGGCTTACAGCTTCCTTCTCTAAATGAGGTGACACGGGAGCAGCCGGCACGTGGGGAGTGCTTCATAAAGGTTAGTTATTGTTACTGCTCTGATTTTATTGACTTTATTAGTTTATTCATTACTGACACACAGAGAGAGAATGTTCTACTCCACGGAGGCACATGCTTTTTGCTCATATCTAATGGGGCATTTATAAAAGCTGATCGTTACATGACCACAAAGAGTGTTGTAATTATAAATTCCCCAACATGGGACCCATGAAGCCTAAGCACCCATAACAAGAACAAAAGCGCCTAGAAGTTAAGAAACATTCCTCTAAATAACTCCTGGTCAAAGAAAAAGTAAAGTCTGGCCTTCTAAATGATTCAGAAAATAATGAAAACGGCAATGTTTCTTATCAAAGTTAGGGTTATGGCTAAAAGATGTTCTCAGAGGAAAAGTGAGTAACTTGGATCTTGTGTTACTTAAAAAGAAAAGTTAAAAATACCTAAGTGTTGGAACTGGAGAAAGATTAACAAAATCCATGCACAGAAAGCAGGAAGGAGCGGGCCTGACTGTGCCTCCCTGTCTGTGGACCCAGGCCCCCTGCTCTCCTGTGGCTCCGGGCTGTCCCCACCCTTGCCCACCTCAAAATCCTCACGAGCAGAGAACCTGTGATTTTGAGCTGTCAGAGCCCTTTCCACTCATCTTGTCCCTCTGCCAGTTGCCCGGTCCTGCGGCGCCCACACCTCTGGGCTCTCCCCTCCTGGATCTGTCCCAGACTGCCAGGTCAGGCTTGGCAAACACGGCTCTGCGGCTCTGCAGCCCGGTGGCCGCAGTGCCCCCAGGATGCCGCCTAGCCTTGCGGCACTCAGCCCTCCACTCATCTGTGAGTTTCTTCCCCTAAAAAGGCCCCTTGCTTTTCTGTCTCCCTGTCTTTGTTCCTCCTGTTCTTCCCACCTCCGCCCATTTCTACTTGCCCAGCCCCAGTCCCACTCCTCCCCATTGCTCCCGGAGCCCCTTCCTCCCCTCCGTGTGCACGATTGCACGTTGCTGTTCCCGTCTTCTGGGCTCTACCCTTTCTGCCCCTTAGGATAGTTGTGGTGTTCTCAGGCATGCATTTCCTGCAGACCACCCCCCGTCTTATCCTCACTTGCCTCTCTCCCACAGTGCTTTGCAGAGTACCTTGTGCATAGAAGGAACTTGATGAATGTCCGCTAATGAATGAAAGAAATCATTTGGAGAGATGGTTTGAGTTGATGCTGGCTCATGACTGTGTCCTAAGCTGTTGGCAGCTTTTTTTTTCTGTTAGGATCATGGTCCATAAATCAAACCGGACATGTGGCTCTCATGTCCTTCGATTGGGCTGCCAGGTTGGGCCCAGGTTGGCAGACAGGACACCTTTCCCACTTGTAGGACCAGCTCTGCCCTGTGCTTCCCAGCACCCTGCAGTGGCCACACTCCTGCAGGGGACCCATGCCTATCTGCCTGAGCCCACCCTGGCTGTTGATTTGGTGTGAGGTGGTCACTGACCCCTTAACTGGAATGCTTCTGCCTCTACTGCCAAAGCCAGGGGCCTGGTCAGGTTCAACCACACCTGCACCCCGCCCGGGTCACATCAGGGCAGTGAGTAAATGCGACACGGTGAGCATGACGTTGACCAGCTCTGGGGTGAGCGCCAGGGTGCACTTGTTTTCTGTGCCGTCGTGAGTCTACAAATAAGTTTTTCAGGAAGGTCTGCCCCCAGCTCTGCTAGTCTCAGAGGGTCTGGGGGCAGCGTCGGCCGTGCTGGGCCCTGAGTTCCAGGTGGCCTACCTGACCCAGCAGGGCTCCCCAGCTCTGCCATTAACATGCTTTGGGAAAACAATAACGGGATAGTGACTGTCATGAAACCTTCATCAGTTAGCTCACTGGGGCTCCACCTGTCACACTGCCCTTGGTCCCCTCAGGCCAGCAGGGGCCTATCCAGGCAGACGTGGTCCTCAAGGGGCAGCAGCTGGAGGCCAGTCCTCTCTTCCCTCGCTGGGAGGTCTCCCCAGACCCAGCTTTGCCCCCACGCCTCCACACCCCCTTTCAGCTCAGTGCCTTCGAGAGTGTCTGCTCTCCCTCCCTCCTGTCCCTTCATCGTCCTTGCTGAAAACTGCTCCAAACGCTTCTCTCCTCTCAAGGTCAGAGTGGGCAGGTCTTTGTTGGCGCTCACAGTTCGTCCGGCCCCTGCTCTCAGCCTCCTTCCCAAGGCCTAGGGGTTGCCCACTGCTGCCCCTTCCATCCCCATGCTGTTCCTGCTCTCCTCTTCTGCCTGCTTCAGGGCCTTGGGGCCTGTCCTCACCCCTGCACTCCACGCCTCTGTGACTCACCCGGTCTCACAGCGCCCTAGGCTGACGGCTCCCATGTTTATTGCTCCAGTGGAAACTTTCCCCCGGACTCCAGCTGCCTTCTCAGGACCTCCCTGGAATGGCCGACAGGCCTCTCCAGTTTGGTCTCAGATACACAGCTCCTCGGCTGTCCTGACCCCGTTCCTCCCAGCCTTCCTCCTGTAGTGACAGCCAGACCGTCCTTCTGGTTGTTGAGCGAGAATTCCTGTGGTCCTCCGTGACTCAGCTCTCTCTTGTAGACCCTCCATCTCATCTGTCGGCCAGTCCTTTGGGCTCCACCAGCAAAACATACCAGACACCTCCGCCATCACCTCCAGCTCCACCCATTACTGTTGAAATGGCCTCTTACATGGTCTCCCAACTTCCCTGATGGTCTCTTCTCAACATAGCAGCCTCACTGGTCCTTTTAGAATGAAGTCGGATCAAGTTGTGCCTGCTCAGGATGCTGCAGTGGCTCCTGTCTCACTCCACACAGAAGCCCAGTCTTTGTGCCCTTTCTTCCCCTTCACGGCCCTCCAGGATCTTGTTTCCCCGTGTGCCTCCCAGCTCCACCATAACCATCCTCTCCCCTTGCTCCTGCTCTCGCTGCTCCCAGGACACACAGAGTACGCCTGCGGGCTTTGCGCCTGCTCTTCTCTTCCTGGGCTGCTATTCCTTCCCTCTGCCTGGGTTGGGGTCCCCCAGACAACTGCACAGCTGCCTCTCGTTTTGTTCAGGTCTCCGGAGAAAAGGTGGTCTTTCCTGACCGCCCCGTATAAAATAGACCCCCTCCCCTGACCGTGCTTCCCTCTTGTTCTGAGGCACTTACCACTGCCAGACAGATGCTGCCCCGGCTGGCTGGCTGCTCCCGCCAGGATGGAGGCTCCCACCTGGGGCCTTTGGTCTGATGTACTTGCTTCATCCCCAGCGCTGAGAACAGCCTGGTGCAGAGCAGACGGGCAATGTGCTGAATAAATGAGCTGGAAAGAGTGAAGACAGTCCCTGCGTGGAACTGCAGTGGGGGCAACAGTGATGTCAGCCCCTACCCAGAGGAGTGTGCAAGGCTGTGTGTGCACCTTGTCAGGGGACCACGTGATGATGGCTCTCGAACTCGTTGAACACTTAGCGAGCACATTCCCTGTGCCCATCTCTGTGCGAGGCCCAGAGATGCAGCAGAGTGTGGCACAGACACTGCTCCACCTGAGATGTTGGGAGACAAACCTTCTCTGACAACAGATCCTCCACACACATGTCCAGCAGCCAAGGGGACACACACAGCTGCCTGAGGGTCCCAAGGCCGGGGAACCTGAAGGAAGAGGCAGGAGAAACAGCAGGCCCGTGGGCGGAGGAAGGCAGGGACACACGGACGAGAGAAGTTGGGTGGCCCATGCAGAGGGAGTCTGGGGGGGTGAGGTGCGGGGGAAGCCTCCCATCCTGGTTCTCTCGTTCACTTGGTTTTCATGGGGCGGTTGTGAAAAAGCAGTTTTTTGCCCGTTAAGAGGAATTGGTTTCACTGAAGAGTACAGTGTAAACATAGGCGCCCCTTTCCAGTTTCATGAGCCCCACCGTGTGGAAGACAGTGTGTTGAGCCCTTGGTCAAGGGAGAAGGAAGAAAAGGGATGAGTAAGGCATGTTTCCTGCTTTTGAGGAACTTCTGGTCTAACGGGGTCAAGAGGGGAGCAAGTGAATGCAAGTTTGGGCGCCAGTTTCTTCGTTACGAAGCTGAGAGTTCGTTAGGTGATAGCCACGTTCCTTCCAGTTCTCACTCTCTAAGAATCTTTGTTTTTGAAGATGTCATTCTGCAGCTAAGGCTCCAAAGTGAAGCTTCATGTCTATCCAGACGGCTCCAGGGGGACAGGGTGAGAGGTGGGGGTCTCCTTACAACCCTGGAAACCCCCAGTGCTGTGAACTGGCCGAAACTGCAGTTCTCCTTAGCCAGCTGTCCCAGGGCCCTGCTGACAGCTATCCCAGGACTGGTGTCCTCCTGACACACGGGACCTCTCAGCAGTCTCCTCCAGCTAGGACATGTGTGGTTTTGAGTCCCTGCCGGCCAGCAGTCCTCCCTGTCTTTCCAGAAATGCAAAGCATTTTGCTGGAGAAATCAGTCAGCCATGCTGCATGAGAATGTCCTCCACAAATGTACGGGCATCTTTCGTTTCTGGTGCCATATTAACCAGCTTTTGCTTCCTCTTTAGCTGCATTCCATAGGAGCACACATGGGCAGTGTCCTCTAATGGCATCTTTCCTATCAACATCATGAACATATAATTTTTATACATTAGCCTTCACTCCTGACTTCAGTCTAGACTCCTGTGAGGAAACAGACACCCCCTGGAATGGGTCTTGGCCTTTGAAGACACGACCTTGCCTTGTGTGGACTCCAGGCTGAGGCCACAGCCTCCCCCTGGCCTGCCCCTCTGAGTGCAGAGCCACGAGGGGGCTCACGTGGAACTGCTGCACCTTCTCCCTGGGCTCCATGGCACTTGGGACAGGAATCCGCCTGCCCTGCTTTCCCTCTGCCTTGTTCAAAACAGGGAGAGCCTTGATTGTCAAACAGCAGTGAACAGCTTTAATTGTGACCTTCTCAAGTTTCCTGACACAGAAAGTGAGGAATAAAATGTGGCCGGACAGCCCTTTCCCTGGCTGCCTGGCTCTGCGATGCTCCGGGCACGTGGGAGCCGCAGTTCAGCTGAGCTGGAGGGCTCTGCCAGAGTTCCCACTTTTGGCATTTTGACGTTAGAAACTCAACATCTTTGCTACACTCTGCATTAATTGCCAAAAATAACTCTTATTAATTACCTTAATTCATATTCCTCTGCTCGTGGTCCTGGCTTGCAGAGGTGCCTGCAGATACGTTTGGAACCAGGGAGGAAGAAGCCAGACTGTCTCGGGAGGCTGTCCCTCACCTGCTCTTAGAATAACCCCTTGTAATTTCCAAAGGGTGGGCTAGTTAAAATAAGATGAACTTACTATTGTTTCTTAATATAGGAGGCTGGCGCCCACACTCCGTCAGTTGGGATTAAATATAGAAATGGGGGCATCTCAAATTGCCGCCCACAGCGCAGTCAGCAGCCCCAGGCTCTGAGCTGCTCACTGCTGTTCTGGGTCTGTAGGCAGGCGTGGCCCAGTCAGCCAGCCCGGCCTGGGAAAATAACATGGAGCTGCTATTTTTAAGCCAGTCAACATGTTGTCGATACTTTAAAAAAAAAAACAAACCTATAAGCAGTTAAATGTTAAATTCAAAAATATCTTTGGGACCCGATGTTTATCTATATATTAGTGGCCAAGCAAGTCTTATTTTTTGTCCTTCCCATAATTCCTCAAATGAGTGCAGGGTCCAAGGACAGCAAATCCTACAATTTTGTTGTCATCTTTCAATGTTGAGTCTTGGGTAATAAGGACAGCACACGACAAACTGGAATTTGCCAAAGTTGTCTTCCCGTTGCCGGCAGCACCTGCTCTCCCTGACTTGGAAGAAGTTGATGCGGTTTTTCAGTAGGCACTTGGAAAGAGGCATTTTTGAGAAAACTCTGATACTTGACATTTTTAATTAAAGTGTAAAAAAGTGCAGAGGAGATGGTGGCTTCCAGTGTCACGAGGGCTGGTGGCTTCCTCTGGCAGACCCCCAGGGCCTCACCGTGTACTTATGAGGAAGGGCAGTTACCAACCAGGCACGCAGGTTTCTGGTTTTGTTTTATTTTTTAACAAAATTTGCTTTTCTCAGTCAACACATGGATCATAATACATTCTGTTTACAGTCATAGACTGTATTTTTGGTGACAGTCTTTACAAACATGCCATGATGGGGTGAGAGTATATGGATTTTTAATTGTCTTCTGCTTGGATCATTTTCTCTTAGCAACAGATAACAAGAATGTCACAGAACCACATCCACGCAGCGATTTGTCCAAGGTTGTTCCTCACCAGGTAGTCACTCTGATCATCAACGTTTTATTATAATCTGGGTTTTTATGACATCGATTCCCTCCCCTCTAAGTAGCCACCCAAGTCCACTTTGTGCACAGGACCCCAGAGGACCACGGTTGTCCCTCCCTTTTCTCCAGGTCCCCTGCAGCAGCACTAAAACGTGCCTTTGTGAAAACAGACCTGGGGTTTCCAGGAGCCGCAGGCAGAGGTTTCCAGTGAGGGCCGTCTTCTCCAGAGGAGGTTCTGCGTCCAGCTCCGACCCCACGGCTTCCCTCAGACACAGTGGGGCTGGGAGCCCTGGCCTTTACAAGGCTGAACACTTGAGTTTTTGACAGAAAGTTTTTCCACGTAGTGAGCCCTAAAATCTACCTTGCTGTCACTTCCCATTGACCCTAGCATGGCCTCCCATGGAGGTACAGGTTGACAGCAGTGGGCAGAGTGGTCCAGGGGAGAGCCTTCCGGAGCTTGGCCTGCCCACTCCCCCAGGCCCTCTCTTGTGGAGCAGAGCCGGTTCCTTTCAGACCTCCACGTCCCACACGGTGCTGGGATTCCTCCCTGTGCTGGTCACTTGCTGCCCATATTAGTCACTGTTTGGTACCAGGGATAAACCCCCTATTGGGGTATAATCTAGTCGTAGACACACATGGTGGGATCGTGCCTTCCCCCCTGACCTGGGCACTAGCAGTCTGTGAGCTCATCCATGAGTCTCTGCCTTTTCTGTTGTTTGTATCAGGTTTGCAGCTCATCACAATCCTCTCCCCGGGTCTCTCAGCTCAGATTTGTGTGCTGGCTCTTGGGATCAGGAGAGAGCTGTCTCTTTAAGCATTGTTAGCCAACAGACCTAGCAAGGTGGTTTAAATATTGATTTATTATCCAACATGCCACCTGGCTCACCTAACTTTGGGTTTCTGTGGATTGGATAAGCATTTCTTTCCTGGCTGCACGTGGGCTGATTGTGAACCAGATTGTTTCTCAAATACAGGCCCTACAGCTAGCTGCTGGAGCTGCTTCCTTGAGCTGATTGTGATCTGTTAGCCGATGTTCCTTCCTCCCTTGATTCATTTGTTTATTCAGCAACCCTTTCTGAGCACTATATGCCAGGTTCTGAATTGGGCAGGGACACAGGGACAAAAGTCACCTCCCGACCCGTGCTGGCTCCCATGTCACATGATACAGATGGTCTGGGGGTGCTGCACAGGGCTGCTGGGGGCATCTGGCATCAGGAACTCGCCCAGCTGCTCGTGTCCTCCCCCATCCTGGCCGGCACATGCTTTGGATCCTGCAGTATTTTTAGTAACGGTGAGGTCCCTTGTGGGATCTCTTCCAGCATTTTGGATAAATGGAGCAGAACCCTAGTTGCAAGGAGCTGATTATGACTTCTTTCAGTTATTCTTCCATTCCTTTCTTTTCAGGACATACAAACAAGAGTTAACTGTAGGCACTTTCTGCCTTTGAAACGTGAATTCCAGTACAAACTTGCATTTCTCATGTCCTTACCCTTCTCCTCAACCCCCCGGGTTGGTGACACCACCTGGTATCCGCCATGCTAGGAGGTCTGCGTCTGTGACCTTCCAGCCCTACACACTGATTTGACTGCCACCCCCACCTCTTGCCATGATCTCGAGCTCATTTCCATAATCTTATCTGAGTTAGGGATTCCACCTCGAGTCTCCCCGTCTCAGGACCTGGATGGAGAGGCAGCACGCTGTAGCCTCTGGTGCCCTGTGGTCAGGGCCTGGTCCCACTCTACCCCGAAGAGTACTGTGCCTTTGGACATGTGCATCTCTGTGCTCCCAGTTCCTGCTTTGATAAATGGAGACAGTAATGGGCCTTCCTCGCAGACAGCTGTCCAGGGAGGGTCAACATTCATTCATTCTTGCGTTGAGTCTCTGTTCAGAGCCTGCCAGGCAGCAGGCGCTTGGGATACAGCAGTGAACAGAGTTCCTGCCTCGAGGCGCCGACCTCCTGGCACAGTGACTCTGGGCCGTGCACTGGAGCAGAGCCTGTGCCCGGAGGCTCAGGAAACGCCAGCTGTTGTGTTCTTGTCTGGTTCGCTGCTCCCAGTGGTGTCATTGCTTCTCCACGACATATCCATTTGGTTTCTTCTCCTGTGCCAGACTTCAGTATCTCCTTTCTTTATTTTCCTTTCAAAAAATCCTGCTCGTCTCTGTCTTGATTGTTCTTGGAAGGACCCCGATGTGCCTGAGTCTGCTGATGTCTTCACCTGGGGAAAGGACAGCCGCACGTGGTGCACATTCTGTCGTGAACTTCCAACATCTCTAGTGCAAATACCCAACTAGAATCCTGTCTCTTCATCATCCTCGTGTTCAACTGTTTCTAGAGTCTAGATCGACATCTTCTTATGTAAATCATCTTCAGTGTGGCGGTGTTTCATGGCAGACGCAGCCCGTCTTGACACTTCATCAGACTCAATGAGCTTTGTTGGCTGCCCGAGGAAGTGTGCTTACCCAGCTTAGAGTTAGTCTGTGGGAAATGCCTTCTGGATTCCAGACCACCAGCTCATGCTGATGCTACTTGTGAGCTGGGGGCCACTTGTCCAGGTGTTGTAACAAGTCAATTTTTTATGGTGCACATCAGTCTAGGAGAACTGTCTGTGGGCTCTCTCACTCCCTCTCGGAAACTTAAAACACGCCCACACACCCACGCAGACATGCACACACGCAAACGCGCACGCACACACACCCTTAAGCCACAACCGAGTCAGCAGGTGGGCTGTGGGTCTCAGACCTGCCTCTGGGCCCGCTGTGGTTGGTGTGTGGCACAGTGAAGCCACCTGTCCCCTGGACGCCACCTTTGCCCCTGAGCAAAAGTGTGTAGTCCTCACCCCACGTGTTTGCTGGTGTTCTGAGACATTTCTCTTCTCTTTCCTTCTCTGTTTCTCCTCCAAACCTCAGATCTCTCCCCAAAGCCCTGAATTAAATCAGTGTTCAATTTAACTCCTGTGTCTCATAACGATAGCTGCCATTACTGAGTGGCCACAGGCCTCATCCCCTTTGCTCGTCACCTGCATGTAGTTGCTGTCACCCCTTCTCCTTGCAGATGCAGAACCCAAGGCTCAGAGGGCGATCTGGCTTCCAGGGTCCCCAGCCAGGCAGTGGTGGTAGTGATGCGCCCTCATGCCCGGCC
Source organism: Equus przewalskii (assembly GCF_037783145.1). Taxonomy (NCBI): domain Eukaryota; kingdom Metazoa; phylum Chordata; class Mammalia; order Perissodactyla; family Equidae; genus Equus; species Equus przewalskii. The sequence goes on from NC_091832.1 coordinate 44,247,726, forward strand.
CCCCAACACCCCAGGCAGTGGAGGGGCCACTCACACCCAGGCTGTCTGACTCCAGGGTCTGAACCACCGTGTGAGTGGGGCCTCCACCCTGCCAAGCCCGCCCTCGCCCATCTTCCCTGAGGCCCACTGCTGTGGGCAGAAAGGCCAAGAGAGACTTGTGGCGGGCTTAGGCAAGGCTACCCGTGTCCATTTCCAATTATGACTTAACCCAGCAGCTTCTTTGCAAAGCAAAGCGACCCCTTGTCTCGGACCTTTGGGCGCCAAGCTATTCGAAGCCTGGAGGCTCTCTGCCCTGCCACCTCCCAGAGCCTCAGTTGCCCTGTGATTCTTTCCTCTGCCAGAGAGCTGTTTTCCCCGCGTTTCATTTGCATTTTCTTTAGAATTGGACCTCCGTGTGACTTAGAGCCTCACTGTTAATTTGAAAGCAGGGTATGTGAATACCTGCGTAGATTGAGAACAAACATGCCGCTGTCCCTGAAAGTGCTTTTAAATGGCCGGGGCAGCCCTCATGGGTCATCATCATCATCATCATCATCTAGCAGGACCTTCCATAAGAAAAGTCCTGATAATAAAAGCATAGTTTTTAAATCAAGAACATTAATTAAAAAAAAAAACTTTTTTATTCTGGAAATGCCCAAATATTCATGAAAGTAGAGAGAAGAGTATACTGAACCCCAGGTGTCCCTCCCAGACAGAGGGCCCCTCCCTCCGTCTCCCGAGTTCCTTTTAAGAAGCGTCTTTTGCTGTATTTGTATGAGGCCTCTAGTCCAGTACAGAAGGGGCTTCAGTTCTTTTTTTGTTTGTATCATTTTTTGAGATTTTTAAATTAATCACCAATGTTTAAAAATCAGCAGATTCCTCATAAACACGTAGGTTCCTGGCTTCTCTTGGAACATCGGGAGGCTGGTGGTGGGGCCTTGCTCCTTGGGTGGGACAGCAGGCAGGGGCTGGGCAGTAGCTGTCCTTTTGAGGGGCCCCCGCCAGCCCTCCTCACTTCCCTATGTCACCTGCCTGGCCTGCCCTAAACACGGTTCCACGTGAGCCTGGCTTTCATGAGTGGGATGGAGTCTGTCTTTCTGCCTCTCTCCAGGTTTTTGCAAATCGTTCTGTATCCTAGGGTGAATATGCATAACCTTCTAAGATTTCTGATAGCTGTTAGGTTGATTAGTATCACATTGTTACCTTTGTAGATCAAAAATGATTGATTTGGGTGATTTCATGTAGTTCAACCTAATAAAAGATATGGTTTAAAATTTTTAAAATGAAGGAAGAAGTACAATATGCATGTTGTGCTGGGGGGGGCAAGATTTGGGGGTGGGGGAGTAGCAGGTGTGCAGTCCTGATCCCATCAGACTAAAGGGGTGTGGTCAAGAGCCCACAGCGGCTGCAGCCTGAGGTTGTGATGAGACCTTGGCCTCCCGTGAGCCTGCTTTTCTCCTTTTGTTTGTTTTCTATAACAGCTTTATTGAGAGGCAGTTCACATACCATGCAATTCACCCATTTAAAGTGTACAAGTCACTGATCTTTAGTGTATTCACAGTTACACAGCCTTCACCACAACCAATTTTGGAATATTTTCATCACTCCAAAGATAAACCCCTACTCACATTACAGTCGCTCCCATTTCCCCCTAATCCCCTACCGCTAGGCAACCACTCGTCCACCTCTGACCCTATGGGTTTCCCTGTTCTGCACATTGCAGATGAATGGAGTCAAACAATATCCAGTCTTTTGTGACTGGTTTCTTTCACTCAGCTTAGTATTTTCAAGGTTCATCCATGTTGTAGCATCTGCCAGTACTTTGTGTCTTTTTATGGCCGGATAGTATGCCAGTGTGTGGATCCATCACATTTTCTTTGTCCTTTCATCAGTTGATGGACATTTGGGTTGTTTCTACTTTTTGGCTATTATGAATAATGCTGTTATAAAATCTCTGTACAAGTTTTTGTGTGAAACTGTGTTTTTATTTCTCTTGGGTGTATACCTAGGAGTGGAATTGCTGGGTCATGTGGTAACTTGATGTTTAGCCCTTTGAGAAACTCCAGTCTGTTTCCACAGTGGCTGCACCATTTTCCTTCCCCAGCAGCAGTGTACAAGGGCTCTGATTTCTCCACATTCTCACCAGCACTTATCTGACTTTTTGAGGCAGCCATTCCACTAGCTATTGTAACCAAACTTTCCTGGCAGGATAAGATATCTGTGGAGTTAGGAAAAGGATTGTCATTTTGTTAGCGCCCCAGAACATCAGCCATGGTCGCGAGGAAGCCAGGTTGATGACGTGAGCTTCAGCACGCTCAGATGGTGCCTCCCCGCCCCGGAGCTGGCTGCGCTCCTGCTGCTGGGTAGTAAGAGGGCTTTGGTTTTTACTCCTTGTTTCCAGGATAGAAAATAGCCTCCCCTTCCCTCATATCTAATCTGCCATGTGCCCCTTCTCTGTACAGGTGTCACCATGAAGCTCATGGATGAGGTGGCTGGGATCGTAGCTGCTCGTCACTGCAAGACCAACATAGTCACGGCTTCCGTGGACGCCATTAACTTTCATGACAAGATCAGAAAAGGTAACAGAATCTGCTGACAGAGAGAAGGGGGTGGCTTTGGCTGCTTGGGTCGTTTGCACCAGTTTGCTTTTGGTTCACACACTGTCACTCGGCTGCATTGTCTGCCCATTTGCTGCAAGAAACAGGAAGCCAGAGTCCTGTGCTTTGTCCTTGTTTCTGCGTTTGTGAGGCTAGGGGTCGTTGATTTGATTTTTCAATCTGGTAAAATCTGTACCTCAGATATGATTGGGGCTTTATCCTACTAAAGAGCAGCATGAACTCATTCAAAATGCCCCATGAACAGAGCCCTACAAAGATCCTGTGAGCACAGTTGCTGTGACAGTTGCCACCAGATCTTGTGGCAGGCACGTTTCTTCTTCAGGGAGGAATAGATAATCCATGATGTAAGTAATGAGGGGGTCGGTGCCGAGAAGCCTGTGGACCACGGTCCTTGGCCAGCCCTGCCCACGCCACCTGGGGCAGCACTGGGGTTTGGTAGTTTTTCCCAACACAGAAATCCAGTCCCAGTGACCTGGCCCTTGGCCCCACCCGGAAATGGTGCTTGCCGTCTCTCCAGTGACTTTGCCGGCAGGGGTGGCAGGGCCTCCGCAATGTGTATGGGTGCAGTTCACCATGCTCGTCTCACGTCGTTGCTGGTCTGAGATATAAAGTGAATGTCTCCACCAGACACGTGGTGATTTCTGTTCATGTTGTGTCTTCTGAGATGGGGCTCTGCGCCCCTGAAGAGTAGCACTTTGCAGTGGGGTCAGGGCTGCGAGAGCCTGGTATTGATTCTGAAGAAGTCTCACCGTGAAAGCAGCTCATTGGAAAAGCTGTGGGGTCAGACCAGCTCCCGGCCGTGGGAGGTGGCAAAGTGGAAGGAAGGCAAGTTGGTCTGTGCTCGCCACGGGCCTCGAGAAGCACCGCTCACTCGGTGGAGCTGTCCTGCGTCCAGAACCACAAAGGCCGCGGTCCGGCCCCTGTGCTCTCTCCTGCAGCTGCTCCTGCAGAACACGCCTGGCACTTGAAGGCCTGTGTGCTGGGGACAGAGCATCTTGAAATTGGAGGGCTTGCCTCCCCTCCCTGCCAGGATCGAGAGCAGGTTAAGCTTCCCCACATTGGATCGGGGGTGCTCTTAGCGTGAGGAGAAGGACCGTCTGTGGCACTGTCCCCCTCTGCTCTGCAGCATCTCCTCTTAACTGGTGGGTGTTTGCCACCGATGCAGACCACTGTGTCATTTTAGGATTTGCCCAAAATAAGTGGGTCTTGTCTATCTTGGCTCCTCCTCTGTGGGCCTTGAGTGTTGTGTGTGGTGGTGGCATAAACGTTTGGGAAAGGAAGAACCCTGTTGTACCACGATTCCATGGCCCTTTTTCTGGAACTCCTCCTGGGTTATTACCATGATCAGAGCTTTGTTGTTAAGTACAACTTGAAAATCCACGTGGAAAACACACGTACGTTCCATGGAGCTCGCTCTGTTCAGTGTCTCTCAAATGTCCTTTGAGAACCGCTAAGAAAAGAAGGAGACTTTCCTAGATAGCCAGCCAATTTCCTCAACATCAGCCCAGTCAGCAAATGTGATCTGCAGCTGCGGGAAGCTCCCAGAGAAGGGGGAGTCAGCCTTGGTTAGCAATGAGAGATTCCTGCCCAGACTGCGCACCCTCAATCCCTTCTGTGACCAGAATTCACTTTCAAGGAAGAACTGAAGGAGGGCCTGGCTGGTCCTGGTCAGGAGGAATTATTAATTTTGAGGGAAGTCCGTGAGCTCTAGTGGGAGTAGAGCGCTTTTTCTAGGGATTCATTTGACAACCTAGGAGACGGGTAACTCGTATGTGGAATTGCTTTGACCAAGACTTTTCATTCTAAAAGTTACCCTTATTCCAAAACAGAGAAAGTGATCTCCAGTTTCAAAAGCTGTAATTTTTGGCAGAACATTCTACTGTGAATTGGTTTCCTTCAAGCAGTGAGATTAAGGGTGGGCTGAGTGGGCTTGTCCGGCTACACCTGTGATGCTGAGCCATCCACAGCCCCACCCAGTGCCCCTCAGTGGTGTCACAGCCTTGGCCTTGAGCCCAGGGCCCCAGAGTTCGGCTGGCTGGCCTCGTGCTCAGGCCTGACCTGGGGAGCCCCAGGGGAGCAGAGAGATTGTTTCTATTTTCTCAGGTCCTATCTTGTTTTGTGTAGAAAGGAATTTGGGCCAAATTAGAATAATGATGATGGAGTCTGGCCTATTTCTGTGCCCGTGTCCTCCAGGGGCCGTTAGACACTGTCACACCTAATTTGTTGTTTTCCAAAGGAATGTCCCTGTGTGAAGTCGTCACCTGTCTCCTCTCTCCTCCCAGCGCACGTGGCTCTATCGAAGAGCCTGCCCGCTTGTTTCCAGGGCGAGGTCTCAGTTGTGGCAGCACACAGGCGGCACCCCCTTCAGAGACAGAATTGTCACATCTTGTCTTCAGTTCCGTGTGGCAGAGGCCGCTGCGGGCACTGCTGCTTTCCACTGGCTCCTTCCCCACGTTCTTTGCTCCTCTAGGGAAATGCAGAGCGAGGCTGGCTAAGCCTGGGGTGACCCTCTGGCTCTGGGTCCTGACGACAGGCGATCCAAGCGTGTCAGAAACTTGCTGAGAGAGATGGGGGATGGATGTTCCCATTGTTCTGCTTGATCTTCTGGTGTGAATCTGCCAAGAATACTGTAAACCCAGGGACTCCCCAGGTGTGGCTTCCAAGCTGCTGCTGTCCTCTGGCCCAGTGCCTTCTCTCACCTTGCAGTTTCACTCTAGTGTAAAGGGGCTGAGGGGGCCAGACCCCTGCTGTCCCTCGGGGTGCAAGGCAGCATTGGCCGGGCCTGGGGACTGCTGGCAGGAACGAAACCCTGGCACGCGTGTCCACATGTGGGTCAGTGGCGGAGTTTAGTGCTATAAAGGGCAGTGTGAGTGTCCCAGGGCCTCACAACAAATGACCACAAACCGGGGGCTTCAAACAGCAGAAATGTGCTCCTCCCAGTTCTGGAGGCCCGAAGTCTGAGCTCCAGGTGTGGCAGGGCTGCGCCTCCTGCAGCAGGCTCTAGGGGAGGAACCTTCCTTGTCCCCAGCTTCTGGGGTTCCCAGGCACCCCTTGGTTTATGGCCACATCGCTCCAGCCTCTGCCTCCATCTTCACGTGTCCTCCTCCCCTGTCTCTTCTCTTCTTCCGTCTGTTATCAGGACGCTTGTCACAGGATTTAGGGCCCACCTGGATAATCTAGGAGGATCTCTTCTTGAGATCCTTAACTCAATGACGTCTGCAAAGACCTTTATTCCAAATAAGGTCTCAGTCTGAGGTTCTGAATGGACATAGCTTTAGGGGCCACTATTCAACTGCAATGCTCTCTCTCCTTACAGCTTAATTCTTGTAGACAGTAGCTCACTTTCACGAAACTGTAAGGTTGGTAAACTCTTTTCTGTGCCCCAGGCTGCCTCTTTCCCACCCTTTGCCCACGTGGATGTGGGTCCTTCCCTCGTGAGAGCTGGCAGTAAAATCAACGCCCAGCCCAGAGAGGGCGTGGCTCTGAGAGTACCCGGCTGTGAGAAGGGCGGTCACACAGTCAGGCGGGGGCAGCCCCACTGGAGCAGAATTGAGAGGCTGTGTGCCTCCCTGGCATGGAGGCACCGATGAAAGACCCAGGAACAAACGAGGAGCCCAGGAAGCAAATGTTTTGTGAAACAAGGAAGCACGGTGGCTTGGACCTTCTTTTTGTTGGGGCATAGAATTAACTCGTTCCTAAGTCCAATGTAAAACTTAATCCGCATAAGGACTATTTTTTAAGTAGTGATATTTTCATGGAAAAGGTGCCGGCTGGTGGTCATGGGCACATGTGGGCGACTGAGCCGGTGGGCACCCTGGGCTGTGACCATAGTGCAGCAGCTGTCCACAGCCAGCAACTGGCCTGATCGGGCAGCACCCACGCCACTTTGTTTGGGAAATGCCTGCACATCACCTGGCCACGTGCCGTGTCTCAGACACACAGCCCTGGGGGTCCCGTCCATCCCGTACCACCACATATGAGCAACCCTCCTCCTGGTCCTCCTGGGAGGGGTGCCTCCCACCTCCCAAAGGCTGACATGACGCAGTGGGGAAAAGCCCAGAAATTAAGATGCGTTGCCAGCCAAATACCCTGTCTGTGTATGAGTTTCCTGTGTCTGCTATAACCAATTACCACGAACTAGAAGCTTAAAATAACCCAAACTCATTCTCTTACGCTTCTGGAGGTCAGGTGCCTAAAAGAGGTCCGAGGGGCTGTGCTCCTTCTGGAGGCTGTAGGGGAGGATCTGTGTCTTTGGCTTGTCAGCTAGTAGAGGCTGCCTGCAGTCCTGGGCTCCTCGGCCCCTCCCTACAGCCGCTGCTTCCGTCGCCCCGTCTCCTTATTCTTACTCACACCTCCTGCCTCCCTCTTATAAGGACCCTTGTGATGACTTGGGACCACCCAGATAATCCGGAATCATCTCCCCATTTTGAGGTCCTTAATCACATCTGCAAAGTCCTTTTGCCCTGTGAGGTCGCATATTCACAGATTCCCTGGGTTATAACGTGGGCATCTTTGGGGGGCCATTATTCTGACGACCATAGGTGGCGTCTTATCAGATGAAATATGACTTTCTGACTTACCCATTTCAGCATATTTCATTAGAGAAACAGCTGGAATGGAGAGGAGGCCAGACCTTTGGGTTGACCGGCTTCTTCAGATCTAAGGCAGGAAATTCTTCGCTTTATCTCCATTCAGCCTCTGATAAAACTACTTACTGGGAAGAGCAGTCCTTTGTACGCATCAGCCAAATGCCAGGCCCAGCTGTGGCCTCACCTGTCACTTAGATGCAGTGTCCTTCAGGAATCCATGCCTGCAGCTTTGCCTCAGGAAAACTTTGCCCAGAAGGTCAGAAGACGAGTTTGAATTTCAGCCACGAGAGGTGTGTGCTGAGGAGTGAGCACTCAGTACACCCACACTCCTAACACCGCGGGGGCACTTTTTGGGGGCTTGCAGGGGCAACTCTCATCCTTTGGTGACCTGCTCTCTAGTGGGGGAGCACATTTGCTATTTACAAACCAGATTCTTCTAGGATACCGTCAATGCTTGCCTAGACCAGAGGGCCCGTCTCTCTTATACCCTTGCCATCCCCCCACCACCCCCTTCTAACGCCACCCACATGTTCACTGTCTTTAGTGCCGGTGACCTGTCACTTCTCTGCTCATGGCCTCGATGGCTGCCCATGATACCAAGTTCAGCCCAAGCCCTCCACCTGGTGCTCAAAGTCCACCACGGCCTGTTCCTCCCTCCCACCCGCGTGTCAGCTGGGTTCAGGGTCCTCGGCAGGGGCGTAGTGAGTTAAACTCATGCCAGGCAGTCAAGGTGAAGAAAGAAAGGAGTGCTTTGTCTGTGAGAGTAGGTCATGCAGACCCTTGACTTGTTAGAAAGTGGGTAATGCCTCCCAGGGCTGCTCACCCAGCAGCGGTGGACTGAGCGCCCTGTGCCAGGATGGGGGCCAGCATTGCTGAGGTGGGGTGTGGTCCACCCGGCAGTGTGCCACGTAACAGGAGCACCAGCATCATTCAGGGCTGATGAAGCTTGAAAATGTGAACTTACTTTTTACATATCACTTGCTCCATCTCTGAATTTTTTTTTTTCAGTTGAGATGTTAAAATGCCAAGGCAACTGTTAAGAAAAGTTAAAGAGTAAATAGTGACCTTCGATACGATGATTTTCGAAGCCTTGGGTAGGAAAACCTAAAGCTGAAGTTTTCTTGTAGAGAAGTGATCTCTCCAGACTATTAAGGTGGAAAATGAAGAATCTTCTAGAAAACGCTTTGGAGTGTGTTATGTAAGAAATACCAAAGTCACTTCACTTTTCTTAAGAAAGTTCACTCTTTTTGGATCTCAAACGCTGAGCTGGTCTTAAAGTTTGAAATACTTGGCAACTTCTCAGCCTTGGTAAGAGCAATGTTTTATTATTCTGTTTTCTTTTCCAAATCCCTGGCATGCTGCTGAAATCTGCCCCTGGAGAGACGACTGTCTTCCGGGGGAGTTTGGGGTGGGCACCTGCCAGCCCTCCGGGGTTGTGCCAGCCCAGGCTGCTCAGCAATGATTTAAAAGCAGAAATTAGCTGTGATTCACAACTCAGCCCACTGCAGGCACTCCATCTATTTAACTCTGATAGTCCTCACTTTCGAGTGCCAGACATTGTGCTACAGTGCTTTATAGGCTTTACCCCTCACTTGGAGGGGTATACAGTGCCCCTATCCAGTGAGACAGAAACTGTTGTTATCACCATTTTTCCGATCTGGAAACCACCCGTGGCCACAGGGCTGGTCCATGGTGGAGCCGGGAAGGGAGGCCAGACTGTTGGCTCCAGGGTCAGAGCTCTGAGCCCCATACTCTGGGGCCCTCTCACCCCCAGGCTTGAACAACACGGACATCCACCACTGGGGCCCGGGGTGTCAGCTTCAACCCTCGCTGATCCGCTGCAGCGCCGTCCATGGTTGATGCTCACGCTGGACCCCTGGAGTGGCAGCTGTTCCCCATGCAGCTGTGTATGAAACTCTGGGCTTCCTGAAGCAGCCGGAAAACGTGCTAAGGGTTCTCTCAGTTGGGGGTGTCCAGCCCCAAGGAAGGCAGCGCTCTTTTTGTGTCCCTCGCATCCCCCTTAGCCCAGGGAACACCCTCCTGCTGAAGTCAGTCAGTCAGAGGCAGGTAATCCAGTCTCCAAGCTTCACACTCTAGACGTGGCAGCTTTGCCTGCAGGAGCCCACCTGTGCCGTCCCCCACAATGCTCACTAGCCACACTTTACATTCTAATTAAAAGTAAATAAAATGAAAAATGCCATTCCTTGGTCAGTCACACCCTCACACATTTTAAGTGCTCAGTAGCTACCCGTGGCTACCATGTTGGACAACACAAATGGAAAGCATTTCCACCACTGCAGAAAGTTCTGTTGGGCAGCGCTGGCCTCTGGACTGTCCAGCCCTGGTATCTCTCTGGCGTGGCTGCCCGGGGACTGGATGCTGAGATTGCCCATGCTCTCGGAGGGATGTCCTTATACCCCTGTAGATCATATAAAGCACTTTAGCACAATGCCTGGTGCCCCAGCGCTCCCTTCAACATGGCGTCAAGACTCCGTCTGAGCCTGATCCAGAGCTGGGCACAGAGCCTTCCCGTGAAGCAACCTCTGCCCACAAAGTCCTGTTCAGTTCTCGGTCTGCAGGGGGCAGCCCCTCAGACCTTGGGGGCCAAGTTGGAATTCACCAAACAAGACCAGCTTCTTAGCTCCTTGTGGGTGCTCCTGGGGCTCTACTCATGAACCCCAGGGAATTCATGAGAGGAATTTAAGCTCCAACTCCCAAATTCAGTTAGGAATCAGATAGTTGGAACCACCAAATAGGCTGACAGAACTTAAAAAATAGAGTACAAATACGTCCCTTCATTTTGGTTGATACTTTTTTGGCCTTTGATGGAACCAGTTAGGCAATCTCCACACTCTGGCACCGAATGTCCTTCCCGCTGGAAGCCCACCAGCTCTGTAACGTGTGGGTGCCGGGCCCTGGCCCAGATGGCCTTAAGATTCATTTGGTTTTCCCTGGAACTTCATTCAAGGTTCCAGATGCTTTTTGCTGCCATAGAATCTCTACTTGAAGCGTGGAAATGTTATGTTAAGTGGTAGAAATGGATGATAGAACTGTTTAAAAATCATGTTCTCTGGGCTTCATGAAGCATTGTGCTCCTAATTTTGTAGTTACTTGTGATTCAGTGTCAGTAACAGCCCTGCATTAAAATTACCCAGTTAGCTTTACCCAGGTAATTGTCTTAGTTTTCTATGGCTGCGGGAACATTTACTAAAAACCTCATGGCTGAAACAACACAAATTTGTTATCTCACAGTTCTGAGGTGAGGCCCGGGTCTCACTGGGCGAAACTCAGGGTATGGGCCGGGCTGCTTCTTTCTGGAGCCTCTAGGAAAGAATCTACTTCTTGCCTTCTCCAGATCCTAGAGGCCGGTGCGTTCCCTGGCTTGTGACCCTGTCCCCCATCTTCAAAGTCGGCAGCGCAGCATCCCTCTGACTCTGCTTCCACTGTCACGTCTCCCTGACGCTCCCCTCCTACCTCCCTCGTCCACTTATGAGGACCCTCATGATGACTGTGGGCCCACCTGGATAATCCAGGCCAATCTCCCCGCCTCGGGGTCCTTGGCCTAATCACCTCTGTGGCGTCCCTTTACCATGTAAGGTGACACCTTCAGAGGTTCTGGGGATTAGCACGAGAATGTCTTTCGGGGCCGTTGTTCCACCTGCCACAGTGGTTAGTAATTCCACCTTCCCAGAGAGGCGGCTAGGGCTCCAGCTCCTTTCTGAGCTCTGCCTTTCCCCTACCCTGTGTCTTACCCTGTGAGTCCTGTGGACAGGACCCTGGCAGAGAACACAGGAGAGCAACAAGGGTTCCTCAGCCCTTGGGGTTTTCAAGGCAGCATGAGAGGAAGTGCCCCTCCCTCCACCCCAAGCCTCCCCGGCTGCAGATATGGGCACCTCTGAGGTTTAGGGGATTGGCAATGGGGGAGTGAGGCAGTGAGCTTCCTGGCTTATCCCCGCCTCCAATGGAGGGTTTGCACTGGAACTCAGGCCCAGAGGGTTCTTTATGTACTCGGGACCTGGGGCCCCGTGAGCACAGCTGAGTCCCCACCTCTCAGACCAGGCTCATTTGCTGGGGATGCTGAGCTGTGGCCCAGTGCACCCCAGTGCAGCAGCATCTCACTGGAGGCTCTGGCACAACTGCTAATCTCCTGGGATCCAGGGAGCACGGGGAGGGTTCTCAAGGCTTCGTTATCCCGCGTTCTTCAGGAGCTGAAAAGATGAAGTCTCCCTTGCCAATGTGACAGCCCATTTTCTTCCTTAGACAGTGTTAGAAGCAGCTTCTTACCCAGTGTAAATGTGCCTGCTGCAGAAAAAGAAAAAGTGGGGTGATTTGTTTTAAATGTCACTTCTTATTACTACCTCGTTTGGTATGAGTCTTTTCAAAAACCCCTTAAGACACAACAGAGCGTCTGCAGGCACACTCTCCCCTTGGGTTTGAGGTGCCTTTTCCCAGAGGGCTGTGATGCGGAAGGGCACTCAGACCCCGCCAGAAATTACTATCCCGGGCTTTTGTCCACATGACCTCAGTGTGGCCACATCTGCAGCCTCACCGTGACCTCCCTGAGAGATGGCTACTCCTGTACCCATTTTCAGATGAGGAGACTGAGGCACAGTGAGGTTCCTCGCTTGGCCCTGCCCAGTGGCTGAGCCAGGACTCAAACCCGGGCCCATCAGACCCCAAAGCCTTTGGAACCCAGGGCTCCTCCCCAAGGCACAGTAGAGTGAGGGAACCAAAGGCCACCCGGAGTGTTGCTCCAGGCCTCAGAGCACCTGCCGTTCACTGAGACACTTCGTGGAGAATGGCTGCATCAGGGCTTTGTATGGCTGTGGTTGATTCAGAGGCTCAGAGGAGAACCAGGAGCTCCCTTCCTGGCCCCCTACCCCGGGATGAGGAGAGTGGCCCCATGCCCCGAGCCTGTCCTAGGTAGGCGCGTGGAACCTAGTGCCGGTGGGAGATGCCATTTCCCACCTTGAGCTGGTCACGTTCCCTCTTCTAAATAGACGAGCTGTCCTCCAGGTGGATTTGGATGTGTGACCTTGTGGGAAAGTCCCCGGGCAGTGTCTTGGCACCTCCACGGCCCCCAGGGGCTTACTCTGAGCGCACAACTGCCGTGGCCCCGTAGGTCAGGCTTGCACAGACAGTGTGTGAAACAAATTGAAGTGAACAAGAACACAAGCTGAACTCAGGCTGGGGTCCTCTTCGCCTCAGACGGGCTCCCCAGTATCCCAGGCCAAGGTTGAGGCTGGCCCAGCATGTGCATGGTGAGCCACCTTGCATCTACCCTTCCCGTGTTCCTGGTGTGTGTGTCCTCTGCCCCAGCCCCGTGCCTGGGGGGAGGGATGGAAGCGCCAGACCTTGTGGCCATGCTGGGCTCTGAGGGCAGCCACATGGCTTGATGAGGTGAAGCATCTGCAGGAGGGTCCCCATCCATCTGGAGTCTGCAGTGGCTGGTGTCCACACATGAACCACATCCCCACGGGCCATATGTTGGTTCAGGGGCGATGGGGTGCCTGCTCTTGTGGGCTTCCAGGCTGGGAGGGAGATGGACCTTAGTCAAACAGACAAGCGATGAATGGGCAGGTACCAATGGAGGTGAGTGCTCTGAAGGCGAGGAATTCTGTTCTACAAAGGTTGTGATGGGGGAGCCCAAAGTCTGCTGGGCTGTGTCCCCTGAAGAAGGGGTACCTGGGCTGTGCAGAGTGTGGGCCTGGCCAGCACAGGGGCAGGGACAGAGGGAGGCTGGAGGCGCTGGGAGCTTTCCATAGCTCATGGAAGGCCGGAATGTGGAGCAAGGGGCAGCGTGGAGGGGTCTGTAGAGTTGAGGTGTTTGTTCTCGTAACCCTGAGACCCATCCCTGGTAACCCTCCCCACCACAGGCTCACTGCCCTGCACTCTTGGATGCTGAGGGAGGTGGCGATGTTGCAGTGGCTGGTAGGAGCCTGAGGAGGCAGGAGGTGAGGCATTTGGCATGAGCCTTCCGGGCACTTGGGAGCTGACAAATAGTGGTTGTGGCTGGAGCTGCCCCAAGGTGCCTGTGCCCCCCTTTGCCAACGACTGACTGAAGACCCTGGGGCTGTGTGGGGTGCGCTTTCCGAGACAAGGGTCAGGGAGAGGGGAGGCCCTTGGCCAGGAAGTGGCCTTAGAAGCTTTGGAGTCTCCTGGTAACGCCAGAACTGGGACTTGTCAGTTTCTAATAAAGTCCCAGCCCCTCGATTACCCAGCCAGGTTCCCAACTTTCAAGCGTCTCCCTGCGGCTGGCCCCCCAGCGTTAAAGCCTGTGGCTTGTTGCTATCTCTGAAGATGAAAAGACCGGGATTTGGGCTGTACTTGAGATTTTCATGACTCTTAGGAGGGGATTGTTGTATTTTGTACCATAAATGGCACTTGAGGCAGGTTCTCTCTTTGTTGTTGTGTCTAATGCTCTTCATCGACCGACTTCATTGTTTGAAATCATTTTTGATTAAAGTTAGAAGTTTCTTCAGGTTCCTAATCCAGAAATTAGACATGAGCAGCCATGAGTTTGCCATGGCAGTTGGGGGACACTTTACTGGAACACGAGGAGGGGCACACTCCTGTCCTTCTCCGAAACAAACGGTCAGTGTCCAAAGCGTCCGGAATGTTCTATCCCTGCAGCAGCACCCTGAGGGCGGCCCCATGTCCACACCCCTTGGCCAGGGAGTCCTTGTTGCCCTCATGGGAAAGACTTGTCCCTGCTTCTCGGCTCACGGCCCCTGAGTCTTATGGTCATGGATGAGAGGGGGAGGCCTAATGGGGAGGACCCTCGGGAACGACCCCTCACCCTGCCTGCTCCCTGGCTGGGAAGTGGGCCCTTTGTGTTCCCCATCCCCAGGATGTGCCCTGGGTGCTTTGCAGGTGACTCTGTGCCCTTATAGCTCACATAATGCCACTTGTCACTGACCACATGGCCTTCCTTCCCTCTCAGAATTGGCCGTATCCGACATGAAGGAGTCCCTGTAAGTATGAAGTTGAATGTGGCATAGAACATTCTGGTACTTTATAACGTGGAATAACCGCTCCTGCTTCTGGCCTGCCCACACACTCACCCCTAACAGTCACTGCGCTGCCCTGACTTGTCTGTCTTCCTGGGTCTCTAAAATGTCTTGTGGAGCCTGTCTCCATGGAGCTCGGACATCGGAGTTCCTGGGGTCCCTGCAGCCAGCACTGCTTCCAGGGAGCAGGTGCCAGCATTAGGGGCACTGTCGAGTACCTTCCCTACCAGGCACAAGGCTCAGCACCTGGCTTGTTTCATGCTATCCCCATAGTTACCCCATGAGGCAACTCAGGTCCGTTTATAGATAAATACTGAACTTCGTGAGATTAAGGGATTAAGTAGAAGAAAGGGAGGGCCAAGGCCAGGCAGGAGGCAGGAGGCAGGAACCCATGACCTGGAGGGTGGGGCAGCCCACCTGCCAGGGTGGATATTCGGGACCCCAGTGATGTGAGGAGTGCAGAGAGGTTGGGTTGGGGTTGAGGGAGAGAAGGACACCTAGGACAGTGTTATGGGAACGTGTGACTTTGGACTTTGTCATAAGCAACAAGGGAACCAAGCAGGCAGGTGCTGAGCTCTGGGGACTCTGACCAAGGACAGGGCATGGAATATCATGTCGTAGGAAGGCAGATTGTCTGCAGCCGAAAGGAGAGCTCTGGTCCCGTGGGCAAGATGATAGAGAGAAGCAGAGCCTGACAGGACAGACACAGTCCCACCTGGACGGAGGGGTAGAAGGCCGTGGGCTGAAGTGGCAGTGGCTCTAGGAGGGCAGAGGACCATGGTCAGTGTGACAGCTTGGCCCGACAAAGCATCCAAAGCTTCTATCAGACCAGCGTCAGAAACGGAGCCAGGGAGCTGGAAGGGGCCAGGGAAGGTGGAAGAAGGTTTGTTAATGGTGCTCACAGCAACGTGGTGGGGCAGCTGTGGCTCCAGCGGGCACAGGGAAGGCCAAAGCGTGGACAGCGCAGGCTGCAGATTTGGCCTTACCCTGAAAGGGAGGGAGCCCGCTCACACCCTGGAGCTCCCTGAAAGCAGGTTGGGGTCTTGCCCCTGAGGGGTGGGCGTGACCGGAAGCATTCTTCCAGCACAAGCTGTGACTGGGGGTCAGGAGGGGCTCAACGATGGCCACTAAGATACCTTCAACTCATAAACATGTAAATGATGAAAGTAAGCATCTGCTTTCTGCTCACTAGAAAGATAAACATTCAGAGGCTACTAATGTTTTGTCATTTCAATGTCATAGTAGTTTTTAAAACGGTCCGTTATCTAACTGGATGTCTGAACGTCCTCAGTAATGCTAACATTTGCACCCTCCCTGCCCAGCCCGGCCCCTCCTCCTGCTGCCCCCCTAACCCACGGTCTGTGCTCCGCAGGGTGTGTCATCACCATCTCTGGGCGCATGACCTTCACAAGCAACAAGTCCATGGAAATCGAGGTCCTGGTGGATGCTGACCCTGTGGTGGACAACTCGCAGAAGCGCTACCGGGCTGCCAGCGCCTTCTTCACCTACGTGTCCCTGAGCCAGGAGGGCAAGCCACTGCCCGTGCCCCAGCTCGTGGTGAGTGATCACCTCTGGCCCGTGTGTCCTCGGGATGTCCCGCACCGGGCTGACCTGGTCTGCACTCACTGGCTCGTAGGAAAACTGAGTCACATGAGCCCATTCTGGGCAGCTGGGCCCCACTCGGCTCCCAAAGGGTCAGAGCAGGGCCCAGGCCTGGCTGCTCCCTGGACCAGTGACCTTGGCTGTGGTACAGGTCAAACATGAGAGCCTTTCTCTGTGGACTGTGGGGTGGGACTGGGCAGACAGGATGAGAGAGACCCCTATGAGCTGCTTGAAATTGGCATTTCCTCTCCAGGGTGAGGGCAGTGCCTTGGGGCTCCTGATGCTGTGTACAAATGCTAGAGTAGGGATGAGGACCCCCCTGAGGGCTGGGCTCTCCAGGAGCCCTTGGCTTCTGTGTCCTGCGAGATGTGGATCAAGCCAGACCCTGCACCTCGGGGCTGGGCCTCCGGACCTTGTGGCGTTTGCCTGCCTCGGCCACCTGGCTGGGCTCTGCCCTTGGTGTGCGTAGATAGGTGCTTGGCCACACAGCCTCACACGTGGGCTGCTGCCACTGGGAGCCCACGTCCTCTGAGCTCTACCCAGAGACCGTGAGGGTCTCTGGCCCAAGCAGAGACCATGGAGGGTTACAGCCACCAGCACTGGACCGCCGTCCTGGGGCTCTGCAGCCTGAGGTCTAAGATGAGCACAGTTCCAGAGGCTACTGTTTGGGTGGAGGCTCCAGGAGGGCTAGAGGTGTGGCCTTGCTAGCATTTTCCTAACCTGGTAAACAGAAGGCTGGATCCAAGGAACATGTAATGCTTTCCCTCCCTCTTGCCGCACAGCCCCCATCTCAGCTCCTGACACCCCCAGTCCCCCCTGGCTCGAGGCCACAATTGCAGGAGACTTCCTGGCTCCCAGCCCCCTCATGCCCACCCCTGCCCAGTCCTGGCGTTACTGCCTCACTCCTGGCCCCCAGGCCTCTGGTGGCACCTGGAGCCACCACAGCCTCCTCCCTGGTCCTTCTCCCCCTCTCTTACACTCACACGTACTCCGTTCTTCACAGCATCAGAGTGATCTCTTTTTTAACTCTTCAGATCTTGTCACCTCCCTGCTGAAAGCTTTGGTGCATTCAGAATAAATTCCAAGCTCCTGGCCTCACGGTGAGGCTCCACGTGCCCTGCCACCCACCCGCCTGCTCCCTGCTCCCTGCCCGTCTGGAGCCCCTACACAGACACACCTTCAGGGCTGAATCAGGTCTGGGCCCAATGTCGCCTCCTCTGAGGAGCCCCTGACCTCCCATCCAGAGTGCCCCACAGTCCTCTCTAGTCTCATACCTGCCCCGTCCTTCTCCAAATAACCACCACCTACCCCAGCTTAGGTTTGCCGGTCATTTGCTAATTGCCCATCTCCCCCACAGGACTGAGCTTCATGAGGGCAGGAGCATGTGTGCTCCTACTGGGTCGCTAGGGCCTGGAACAGTCTTGGCACTTAGTGGGTGTTCTCTGAAAATGCATGAACCCTGCTGTGTGGAAGGCCTGCCTGAGCGTAAAACCATGATGCGGAGGGGAGATGGGCGGTGTGGGCGCTCGGAGGAGCAGGGGTAGTTTGCTAGGCCTCTGGCCTTTGGGCTGCGGAGGAGGGTGTGGGCAGGAGCCCCCAGGACAGCTGGTGGGGCGGGGGCACTGTTGAGAGATCCCAGGAGCTAGAATCCCAACACTTTGGCAAGTGCTGGCCACGGGGAAGCCTGAGAGTTGGGGTGCCAGAGGCAGCTGAGGTTCAAGGTAGTGAACGGGAAGATGGTGAGTGGTTGATGAGGATGCTGGGCTGAGAAGTGCTCAGTAATTGTGGATTGAATGAACGCACGAAGGACGCTTCCAGATTTCCCTTGAGGCTGACGATGGTTTTATAATAACCCTCACGAATTCCTTACCAATGCCAGTCAGGGTGAGTGCCTCACCTGAAGTGTGTCCTGGGGCCTGCCAGCTCTGAGCCCTCGGCTTGCTTCTCTCAGCCAACCTCTCCCAGCTCTGGGGCGGGGCCCCCCTGCTCAGTACTCCATTACACGGGTGAAGACCCCCTCAGACCAGCAAGACTGAGGCGCTTGTGGAAGGTCACACAGCTAGTCCTTGAGGAGCCTGGGTTTGGATCCAGCACGCAACTTTCTGTTGCTGTGTGGAGAAAGCCTCCGTTCAGGCTGCTCCTGATTTCTCCCTGAGCCAGACCCCATGTCTGTCACTGGGGCAGCCCTTCCAGGGCCAGGAGGAAACGGGAACCCAGGGCTATAGTCAGAGCTTCCTGCCCTCTGTGGGGTGAGGGAGAGGGGGGCAGAGTGGCCTGGGCAGGGTGGGTCTCTCGAGCACCTGGCGCTTTTGTGGAAGTGGCTGGATAGGCGGCTCAGCCCCCTGCCAGTCTGAGCGCTGCTCCAGCAGTGCCCCCAGGTCCCCTGCCCTGCGCACCTGCTCCCCATGCAGCGCCTGTGCCTCCTGGAGGGGGGTCTGTGCTGAGAGCCTCAGCAGTGAACAAACAGACCTCATTAAGAGCTCACTTCCTCCCCCAGGCTGGGAGCGAGGCCCATGTGCCTCTTCCCCTGGCTGGCCGGCCCCTGACCTGGGCGAGAGTGCTTCTCAGTGGCAGCTCAGGCCCCTCTAGGAGCCTCCGGAGCTGCTCACCTGTCCCTGCTCCTTCCTTCCTGGGCCTCATGGGCCCTGCGGGGGCAGCACCCAGCGTGGCAGCCACTGTGATCCGAGCCTCCACTGTGGCTGGAGGAGCCTCAGCTGCCCACAGGGCCCCCTCATGTCACTCCCCCTCCCCTGTGGCCCCTCCCTCCACTCGCTCTTTGCCGGGGTTGGGTCCCACTTGGGGCTCCAGTGAGTCAGGTGGCAGATCATGAGATCCCTCAGGATGTGGGGTGGGGTGGGGTATGCACAGAGGAGGGTTGTGAACCTGGCCTTGAAGGATAAGGGGGTTCAGCTGGGTTGAGAGGAATGACGCGGTGAGAGCCGGGATGGGGAGCCATCCTTAGGCAGCCACCCCGGCACTCCATTTCCGACATGCCTGTCACCTCCCATGTAGGACTCTCAGCTGGGCCTTCCCCTACTTGGGGCTTGTGGGGCACGGGTTCCCCTGTCAGGCTGGGGGCGCTCTCGGCCTTCTCCTCTTCCTCCACATGTCTCCAGCCCTGCCACAAGCCCCACAGCCCTCACCCTCAGCCTGTTTTGGGGTGTAGGACCTCCCTGTTGAAGCCTTGCTCCTCCCCTCATCTCCTAACCCATACACTCCCCCTGTGCTTTTCACCTGCCCCTCTCCAGGTGGGGAGCCCCCACAGCACTTCTGACCTGAGCCTAAGGGGGCCTCCTTTGCCCCGAGTACAGGGACTGGGGGTGCCCGTCCTCACCCCAACCCCCCACCCAGTGCCTTGGCAGGACGGCTTCCGCCCGCACCTGACCTTCCCAGCCTTGACCTCTGCAGCCCCGCTCTCTGGGGCTGAGATGGCTTCCTCTCAGGGCCTTGCCTGCTCCCATGGCCCTTAAGTGCAGGCTTGCCCTGGTTCTCACCTGGACTTTCATCTCGTCTCTTTCCATATGGTCACAGTGCGCCTTGAGGACACCGGTCAGCAAGGCTGCCCCCAACATCTCTGGCCTGGATGCTGAATTCTACCACACACAGGCACATCCTTGACTCTCTCCTCGCTGCCTCCCCGCCTCCCCACCTCCCCGCCTCGGGGCTCCAGCAGGGTGGCCAGACCCAAGGACACTCTCCGTTTTTATCTCGCTGGCCTGTCTCTGGCTTTGGCATGACTCACTGGGCCTCAGTGAGGCCTGCGCTCCCTTGACTTCGGACTGCACTGTCCAGGCAGCCACCCCATGGTCCCCTTGGTGTGAGGCTTCAAGGCCCTGGCCTGCACCCTCCCCCGTTCCTGGGCGGTTGGGTCCAGGCCCTGCCGCGGCATCGCCTGTGTTTGCATTCACTCCCCAGCCGACTTTGCCAGCAATGCCCCCTCCACAGGGTTTCCACAGGCGTCTCAGACAGATCTTCCCAAAGTGCAGTCGTTATCCCCCGCCCCCCAAGTCTCACTCCTCCTTGTGTGTTCCCTCTCTCGGTGAGTCTGAGAGGATCTGGTGGCTCCTCTCTTCTGCTCAGCCCCCACGCCCACCGTCTCTGGACCCTGTCCCAGTGCTGGATCCCTGCTCAGGCCCGAGCTGCACTTCCTCCTCCGTTCCTCCTGCCCTTGATCCGACTCTACCCTGCAGCTGAGTGAGTTTGTTAAAACCAAAGGGATTCGCCTCCTCTCCTGCCTAAAGTGCTCAGCGGCTCCTCAGTGTCCCCTGGCATGGGGTCCAGCCAAGCCAGGCTTCTCTGTTCTTCAACCTCCAAACTCATTCCTGCTTCGGGGCCTTTGCACCTGCTGCTCCTCTTCCTCAGTCCCTCAGAGTCAGGACCAGCTCTTTGCACTGTTTCGCAGATATTTCCTCCTTAGTTGGCCTTCCCTCACCCTCCAGATAAAGCATGACTCCCCCCCGCCCCGTGCCAGTCTTTCCCGTCACCACGCCGTTTCTTCAGGCACTCAGTACCACCTGAGATCGTCTGGTGTGCACAGGCATCAGTTTAGTATCCACCTCCTGGCCCAGAACGACTCCAGGACTCCCGCGGAGTGGGGCTCAGGACATGTGTGGTAGCGATTCACAGACTTGCTCACGTCTCTGTCCCACGAGTCAGTGCTCCTCCAGTCCATCGCAGCGGCAAGTGCAGGTCCCTGAAGACCCCACGGCTACCTCCCTATGCTGTTGGTCCGGCGGTGGGAGCGGGCATCCTGCTGTCTGCGTTCTGATTGGGATTCTTTTTTTTTTTTTTTTTTTTTGAGGGAGATTACCCCTGAGCTAACTACTGTCAATCCTCTTTCTTCTGAGGAAGACTGGCCCTGAGCTAACATCTGTGCCCATATTCCTCTACTTTATATGTGGGATGCCTGCCACAGCATGGCGTGCCAAGTGGTACCATCTCCGCACCCAGGATCTGAACTGGCGAACCCCGGGGCACCGAGAAGCAGAACGTGCGCACTTAACAGCTGTGCCACCGGGCCGGCCCCTGATCAGGACTCTTAACGTGCTAGTTGTGTGACCTCAGGCACGTGCTTTCTGTGTGGCTCAGTTTCCTCATTTGTATAGTGGTGACGGCCCTAGTACACACCACAAAGGGCAAGTGAGAATTCTGTAAGCTAATTTCTATCAGGAGCTCCAAAGGTGTCTGCTGCTGTTCACTGTTCTTTCCTAGAGCCGCCCTCCCAGCAGAGCAGACCATGGCCAGTAGGGAAAACAGAGGATGTCGGGTGGCGGCAAGGGCCGTGAGGGAGAAGCGGGAGGTGAGGATCAGCTTTTGCTGGGGGAGCAGTTGCAACTTCCATAGGTTCCGTGCGAGCAGGGCCTCGGTGAGAGCCCTGCCTTCAGGTCAGGCCTGGAGCTGGGGGCAGAGGGGGCCGTTGCTTGGAGACCATCCATGTGAAAGGAATCAGGAAGTTTCAGGGCGGCAGGCAGGAGCTGGCTGCCTGTAACGGGAGCGAAGGGGGCAGTAACCCCCGGAGGCCACCCAGCTGGAGGCAGGGACCTGCGGGGATCCCCACTTGGGCGTAAGACCAAGGATAGCCAAGGAGTTGGGACCATCTTTATTTTGAAAAGGCGTCTAGAGAAAATGCAGATTGCTGGGTGTTCTGGCAAGGTCTGCAATCCTGGCTGCTGGCAGGTTGTAAGGTGTCCCTCCCAGGAATCCAGCAGCTGCCGCAGCTGTGCCTGCTACCCTCGCCTTACACGTACCCCAGGAGTCAGCCATCTGGGGAGACCAGTGCCACAGCCAGCAGGGGTCAGCAGCATGTGGGCTCTGTGAGAAGGGCCTCAGCGCCCCTGGGGTCCAGTCTGCCATGGAGAGTGGCCTGCAGTCAAGGAGCCCTTTGTGGGGGGACCTAGGACCTTCCAGAGCTGGGAAGCAGCCCTGGAGTGGGGCCAGTTTCTGTCCCCAAGAGACTTTGTGTGCCCTTTCCAGAAACCTGTGGCCTGGAGGGTGGTGGAGGAGGTGCTAGGGCACAGGGGGGCTGCAGCGGGGTGGGGTGCTGGGCAAAGAGACCTGCTAGAGTGAAGGGGACCGTGACTGAATCTTGCTGCTGGCCACACCTTCCCGCCGGCCAGCTTCATGTCGATCCAGGCTATTTCTCGCTAATTAAATATAATCTTTGATTCTTTAGCGAGGTGTCCTGGGGCCCACTGATTTTGATAAAAATAGCCTCTGGTGGGAAAAGTGGTCAGACTCCCCAGAGAGGGCTTTTCAGCTCCGGCCTGGCCCCCGTGGTGCTCACTGTGGGGCTGCCAACATGAGCGTCGTCTGTCTCTCAGAGCATACTTGTGCTCCGAGAGGCCTACATGCGTGTGCCCGCGGTGGGGGCGCAACCGTCCTCCCCTCCCCGCCTGCCCCCTGTTGTCAGCAATTCTTCAACCTCCTGTCTATTTGTAGCTCCCATCCCCAGGGCCCGGCTGACACGGAAGGCAGTGTAGCTGTTTGGAGTTTTTCTTGATGAATATTTTATGCTGGGGAGGGCCTGCTGCACCGTGTCCTGGCAGCTGCCAGCACCTTCCAGGCTAATTGTTAGAAGAGGCAAATGTGGAGTGTGGAGCCAGGCTGCTGGTCTGGACACCAGGCCCAGGCCCAGGCCCTGCCAGCCACCCTGCCTCCCTCTAAAGGCCTCCCTGTGGTTGTGCCCGCTGACCTCTAGGGTGTGGGACAAGCCCCAGACCACCGACCAGAGCTGGAAAGGTGGCCGGTGCAGATGGACATGGGGGGAAACCACCACGTGGCTCCTTGGGGACCTGGCCCCGGATTGGCCGCAGCACCACCTATGATTTTTTCCAGCCTGGGTGTGGGAAGCCTCTTCAGTCTCCAGGAACGTGAGAACCGAGTCGTGTCTGTTGAAGCCAGAGCGAGCGCCGTCCCTGGTGCAACACCTGCCCCTTCTCTGCTTCAGACGTGGTGCTGCAGCCCCTGAGGGCCCCAGGGAAACCCCGGGTGTCATTGGAGCCCGTGTGAGAACGGAGGTGTTAGCATCCTGGACTTGCATGAGGAGGAAGTGTGTAGACGCCAGGCAGAGTAGGGGAGGGGTCACCCCCACCCTGGACACGGGGGCTGCCTGGAACACATCCCAAGCACATAGTCGATGCGGGTTTTGAGAGTGCTAATACAGCTGCTTCTGTGGATTGTTTGGAAAATGAATGTTTTCTCTGATGGGCTGAGGCCCAACTGCACAGCCACATCGTTTGGGGACAGTGGGGCAGTCACTGCTCCCAGAAGACCCAAACTGAAGAGCAAGCCTGCCCCATCGTGGAGGGTCTTGGCTGGTCCTTGGGGAACCTAGTGCAGGACCCTGAGCCCCTTGGCCATGGCTGGCCCCTTCCCATCTCTGAGCCTCAGTTTCCCCACTGGAGCCATCACAGGCCAGGCAGTTGCTCTCTGAGGCTCCTCTCCGTGCTGTCTCAGTGATGATCTAACCAGAAGGCTCCTCACTCCTTTGCCCTGAAGAGGAAGCACAGAGACAAGGCTTTCAGCAGTGGTCAGCTCCCTGCTCCCCAGGACCCGAGCCTGACCCTAAGCACAGGGCGTGGAGGGAGGACCCGAGGCCCCATTCCTCACGATGAAGCATCAGCAGCCAGACCTCCTCTACACATCCCAAAAGGCAAGAGGAATGCACATCCCGCCCCCAGGATGTTGGAAAGGGGTCCACACATCAGGCATGTCATGGGCTGGGGACCCCAGGTGGCTTCCCGGCTTAGGGAGATGCCTCAGGTGTCCTGGACACTTGAGTGCCACAGGCTCCTCCAATGAGAGGGCCACGCCTCATCCTAGGGAATCTTGTGACCAAGAGAACATTAAGAGCACTTTGTGGCCCTTTTGCTTAGCCTCTGGGATCGTGTCCCAGGACATGACGCTGCCACACCAGTTGCTTTATGGTCACAGCACTTTGTGTCTGCTTCCTGCATTGGTTTAGCCGAAGGTAAACTTTTGGAGTGATTTTTAATTGCTGCCTAATTAAGAAATTCAGATGTACTGGAGTGTAACAGGATTGAGGTGTCTCTTCCTGGAAGAGTTTGGGAAGCCACATTAGCGAGGGAAGCTGTGCCCCCCACTGTTCCTCTTTGCTGCCAGCCCACAGAGGTGAGTCGGGAACCAGAATATTCCTGAAGCTTCTTTTTTTTTTTTTTTTTTGAGAAAGATTAGCCCTGAACTAACTAACATCTGCCGCAAATCCTCCTCTTTTTGCTGAGGAAGACTGGTGGTGAGCTAACGTCTTCCTCTACTTTATATGTGGGACGCCTACCACAGCATGGCTTGCCAAGCAGTGCCATGTCCACACCCACGATCTGAACCGGTGAACCCCGGGCCACCAAAGCAGAACGTGTGAACTTAACTGCTGCACCACTGGGCTGGCCCTCCTGAAGCTTCTTGACCCAGTGTCCACTCTCCCCCTTGGTTTTGGACATTTAACAGGGAGTCTGTCTTGTGATGGGAAAATGCCAGAATCCTGGAGCTGCTCCCATCACCTGAAAGGTTGGTGTTTGGGAACTTCTAGGGGCCCGTGAGTCCTGCCTCCCATGGAACCAGGGATGTGGGTACCACGGCGGGGGGGGGGGGGGGGGGCGTGGGTGAGAGGGTGCAGCCCGGCTCTCACCTGTGCTCTGCCGTGAGCCACCTCTTCCTCCGAACGTCTTAACTTGTCCAGTCTGCAGATTATCTCTAGAAGACTCGCTGTGTCCCTGACAGCCCCGCACCAGCCCCTTTGCTGGAATAGCAGACTCTAGAGACCCCCAATTAGCAGTCCACAGCCAGTTCTCCAAAAGAGAGGGCCCCTCTCACCAATAATATATCTTTTCTCGTGAATACGCCGGTAGGTTCTGTGCATGGAATATTGGCTTCTTATTGCTTTGGTGCTGTGTCTTCAGATCCAGGCAACTTGTTGCTATTTCGATTTCTATAGAATGTGAAAATCCGGAGGCCAGATCTCAGGGGGCACTCTTAGGCCAGACCCTGTGTGTTGCGGGGAGGGTGGCACACGGGGGAGGCCCATGCTCGGGACTTGCAGAGGGTGCAGTGGAAAGAGGGAGATCCCACCTAGATTTGGAGCATCTGGGATTCCACTGTAGCTGCCTTGGAAGGTAAATCAGGGGGTTGGGGAGGAGGCCTGTGTGAGTCTTTGGGCCCAAATGAGGGCCAGGACCGCAGGACCCAGAGAGGGTTTTTCAGCAGGGCAAGCTGTGCCTGGTGTGTCAGCGGCAGAATGAAGGACCACTCCTGAGCCTGTGAGAACTGGCTGCATCTCAGTGGCACCGTGCTTTCTGTCAGGTGGAGTGGGGTACCCTGGCAAAGGCCCACTGAGGCCAGGGACTCTTCTGAACCCTGTGCTCAGAGAGGCAGGAAAGAAACGGGTCCCAGAAGACCCACGGTGCTAGGAAGGCTGCAGAGGGCTTCCCCACTCACATGTGTGTACATGTACACACATACACATGCACGTGGAATCAGAGGAAAGCATGGCAGCACTGAAAGCAGGAGAGGAGGTGCTTCTTCTTGGGGGTTACCCGTTCCAGGTGTGCTGAACACTCCCTGCACACAGGCCTCTGTTGAACCCCTCAGTGGTCTGAGCCCTCTGGAGCTGATTAGGAGCAGACGATGCCTGAATGAGTGTCCATTGAGCAAAACCATGGGTTTTGAATCTTAAGCGTAAAGACCACACCAATCTGGAATTCAGGCTTTCTTACTTTGATCTTCACTGGCTTATTTGTTCACTCATTCCTTCAGCAAATGCCTCCTGGGCCCATGCTGTGTCCCAGGCACCGTGCTGGCCTCAGACAGGGGGCAGGAAAGACTCTGACCCGGCACAGGGTGAACGCACGCAGGGCCAGAGGCATGCAGCGAGAACGCAGTTCCTAGCCCAGGCCCAGCCCGTGGTAAGCGCTCAGCAAATGGCAGCTCTGATCTTTATTGTTGTCGTCCACTGGGGACAGCCACATCAGCACTCCCAGCACAGGAGCGAGTGCTGTGAGCGAGGCGTGCGGGGGCCGAGGAGCCCTGAGCCTGTGGAGAAGCTACTGAGAAAACCACTGGGTAGAACCCAGTCCTGATTTCCCTTTTCTAACCAAGACTGTCACCCTTCGGTGCCTTTTCCCGGGCAGCAGGGGAGTTGCACGGCTGCACTCAGGGGTAGTTAGTGCAGGGGCCAAGCTGGTGCTGCCGGGCGAGGGGAGCCCCTGGCGAGGGTGTTTATGACTCTGCAGCGATCTCATTATTGGAGACTCGCAGCTGTGTCCACTGGAGGCTGCTGCCATGCGACCCCGCAGAGGCGCAGCAGAGGGTGCATTAGCGCAGGCCTGCAGCCACTGGGAGCAGGCAGGGCACAGCCCGGCTGTGTCCATGGAGAGCGGCTCCCCAGGTGCCCGGCTGGGCCCGCTGAGGTCAGGGTCCGTGAGTGGAGCTGCACTTTGGGGACGTAGCTGCTTGAGAGGCTAGCGGCTTCTGGATGCCGAGCTCGTCCTTGCCTGGTCACGTGCAGTGCCCCTCACCAGGCCCCGTGGAGTGGCTGCAATAATCAGAAGAGACCTTAATTGCCTGCGTCGTTGTCCCAAGACCCCTCTCATCCCCCATTATAAAGATGGGAAAGGGCGTGCCATTTGGCTTCCTAATTCAGAAGGTCTCCATCCCTCAGGCTCACAGGAAGTTGTTATATCACCACTGGAAACCCTCTTCGCACTAGACATTCATTAATTACAAAAAGGACAAGCTATTGATTTTACTGAGAGTGGAACTTAGTCACTACCCCTCTGTGCCAAGTTCCAAATAAGTGTTCTTGAAGCACAGAAAACACAAAATGGAAAACATTTGGTTTGCACTGTTAGGCTCTGAAAGCCACAGGCTTCCCCTCCAATGGAAGGGAGCCCAGAAGACAGCAGTTGGCAGGAAGAGCAAGAGGAGGGAGGAAGAAGACACAAATCAGAGGCCCCTGCAGCCAGCGGGCCCAGGGGCTCCCCTGATTGGAGGGGCAAGGGCACTTGGACCTGCTGCCCTGGGACCCTGCCCTCACCCTTGTGCCCTGTGGCTGGATGTGAAGCTGCAAAGGCCTTGCTGCCTTAAGATGATGCCTGGGGCCATCCACCCTCCTCCCGGGGCAGTGGCGTGGGTCAGCAGACAGGAGCGCACTTGGTCTTGGAGGTTTGTGATGACAGGAGTGACACACTGACACTTACATGCACACACACATGACGTAACTGCCGTGCCTGGAGAGCCCACCTACGCCAGCACTACAGAAATCAATTTGCCATGTCACCTCCTGGTGGGACAATCAGCCCCTGGGAAGGTGGGCAGCATCCTGAGGTGCCTGTGACCCAGAGGCTGTGTTCCTCAGCCCCCTCCACTGGCCCTTCCGCCAGGCAGGCACTTCCTTGTGCCCGTAGTAAGCGGGGGTCACGGTGCCCTGAGCCACCTCAGCCCCTTTGCCATCTCGTCTTCTTTTCTCCCAAGCATGTGGATGGGGAGCCCCCTGAAGCCTGAGCCCCCAAAGCTGTGGGTGTGCGCGGGCTGTTGAGAGCCACGTACTAGTGGGTCTGGGCCCATCTCCCTACCAACAGCTTCAGGCACTTGGGAAAAAAATGTGATTTCCCATGGAGGATCTTTTTCCTTCTCCCCACTGCCCCCAAGCCTCCATTAAAAACAGCAACAGCCAACAACTTATGTATTTATTTACTTTGCCGAATGGAAGGAGACAGGCTGCAGGAAGGCAGCAGCTGGGCTGTGGGTGGGGCCATGTGCTGGAAGCCATCTGTCTCGTTCTGTCAGCTCCACACCCAGCAGGGAATTGGTGGCCCCTCCTAGTCACTTGGCTAACAGGGCTGTTTCTCAGGGCTCACGGCCCTGGGGAGGCTGAATGTCCACTAGCCAGCAGGGCAGGGACTCTGCTAGCACAGAGAGCGGAGATGCTGTCCTGCCTCTGTTTGGTTCCATTCCCCCTGGGGTGGCAGTGAGGGGCCTCACTACCCTTGACTATGTTTATAAACTTCTGCCCTGGCTGGATACCCTCCAGGGCACGTAGGTGAGGAAGGCCATCAGCGTTTGTGGTGGCAGCCCTCATAAGGTGGGTGTTCAATGCCCAGATGTCAACTGACTACTGCTCCTAGGCCTGGCTGGACTCTGTAGAGCCCAGAACATTCAGTTCATGCCACCATCCCCAGAGACAAGAAGAGGGATGAGCCCTCAGCTGGCTCTTTCCTTCCGGGCCTTGCAAATGTCTTGGCCTCACTCTCCAGCCAGCCGGCTGCCTACACATCCATCATTAGACGGCATTAGTTCTGTCTGAGGGCAGATCCTGGCTGATGAGGTAGCTGCGGAATATTGAACGTCAGAGACGCATCAGAGCAGCCATGAGGCCAGTGCTGGTGCTGGCTTTTCCCTCCACTGAGCAGACACTGGAATTTACTGTTTTGCGCCAGCGGACTAGGCAGGAATTACCTGCACTTCCGCCTCTGCCATTCCTCAGGTCATGCATTGACTGGACTAGTGGGAAAAGCATCCAGAGCCTTTGGCGCACACGTTCTGGCACACCTGTAGGCTGCTGAGGGTGAGTAGCTGCAGTCAAATTCTGGTGGAGGGTGGGGCTTCAGGCCTGACCAGACGGCGAGCTTGGAACAGCCCTGCTAGACTGAATTGTCACAGCTGCACATGAGGACCAGCTGGGACTGGAGGAGGCGAGTGAGGTGCCCACCCCGCACATGCACAGTCTGGGGGTGAGCGCCTCCAGGGCACTAGCGCCAGAGCACCTTGGGCACCTTGCTTACCCTCCAGACCCAGCCCTGATAAGGACCCAACGTGATGCTCACCTGGCTTGCAGACGCTGGTGCTCCCCTATGAATGTTCCCTCTCCTCTCCCCACCCCTCACTCCCAGAGTTTACAACCTAGAGAGAGGACTCGTGAGTGTGGAAAAGCACAGGGATGGTGCCCCAATGTTGGACTTACCCTAAATTTGACGGGAGGGCCAGCATTCTTGTTTGTGTACATGGAAATCTGGAGGACACCCTGGCTGCTTGGCGGTGCTGTAGTAAACCTGGGCTCTGGCAGCCACTCCCCACTCACGGGAGTGACCCAGTGTTGGAACCTGGGCCTGACAAGGAGGGTGCAGCACACATCTACTCTTCCCCACTAGACCTCATGCAGCTCCTTAGAGAAGCACCTGGCTCCACAGCTGGAGCGGGGGGCCTGGAACAGGAATGCACGCGTGCAGCTGGGCCCCCAGCGGGCTGGCACCAGCAGGAGAGGGTGCCTTCACCCAGGTGGGCTGGCAGCCCAGATGGAGAAGAGCCACGGTGGCCAAGCTGCTCTGGTGGGCTCCAGGCTTGTTATGGGAGGGCCGGCCCTTCCTGTTCACTAGGGTGACGTTGGAGGGTTACTGTATTCCCCACTGTTGAGCCTACCCCTAAAAGCCTGTCGGCATAGGCTGGCCTAGGGGGCAGCAGCAGTGCTCAGGCTCGAATCGAGGCTCTGCTATTTACCAGCTGTCACGTGGGCTCAGTCTCTGGGCCTCACGTCCTCGTCAGTGGAAGGGGAAGAGTAATGACTTTGGTACTTCTCATGGGTTGTTAGGCAGACTCCAGTGTGCCGGAACAGTGTCTGGCATGCGTCAGGACGCACTCGATGTAGACTGCTCCCTAAGACCTGGTGCCCTGAGCTTCCCTCTTACCCTAGTCCCCAGCTCCACGTTCATCCCCGTGCATGGCCTGCGTGGGAGGAGCAGGGGCGGGAGGGGTCTTGGCTCAGTGATTGCAGAGGGCTCACCTGGGCAGCTGGAGGCTATGGCTGCATGGCTGTGAAAGTGATGCCCACCAGCCCCAGCGGGCGTCTCACAGGTCCCACAGCTGGGTGATCAGGGAGGACAGGCTTAGCCCCAGGTCATTAGGAAACGCGTGGGCTGTCACCAGCAATGCCCATGAGTGCCACTGTGGGGTGTGGCTTGGCAGAGGTGAGGGCCCAGCTGGTTCTCAGTTCTGGAGCACGGCACAGCGGTGGGCTGGGCTATGCTGGGTCAGAGGGTCCAGCACACGTGTGGACTGGACCAGAATGGTGCGAGTATTGTTCTGTCCTGGAGAAAAGTGCCAGGTGGGGAGATTGGGAACAGGGACTCAGGAAAATAGAGCCCAGGGTAGGGGGGCAGCTCCCCCCAGACTTAGCCCCTTGACTGCATGTGACTTGGAGTCCTTTGTGCCCAAGGAAGGGAGGAGGAGCTGAGTTTCCTAGAGCTGCAGCTGCCTTCCTGGGTCTAGTCAGGTTTTTTCCTTTACTTTTTACTTATAAAAAGTTCAAATACATGCAAAAGTAAAGAGGAAGAACTCCTATGTAGTTATCAACACAGGGCCATTCAGGCCGGCTCAGTGGCGTTAAGTTCGTGCACTCTGCTTCAGTGGCCCGGGATTCACCAGTTTGGACTGGGGCGTGAACCTATGCACCGCTCATCAAGCCATGCTGTGGCAGGCGTCCCATATACAAAACAGAGGAGGATGGGCATAGATTTAGCTCAGGGCCAATCATCCTCAGCGAAAAGAAGAGGATTGGCAGCAGATATTAGCACAGGGCTAATCTTCCTCCAAAAAAAAAAAAACCACGCAAGGCCAATGTTGTCTACCTGTGCCCCTCCCCACCTCCCCCGGGCTCACTGGAAGCCAGGCTCAGAGATCAGGTCGTTGCCTCCGAGTGTTTCAGTGGGTACCTCTAGGAGGTAAGGGCTCTTTGTCGTTGGCTTATTCTGCTAATGGACTGCACTCTGGCCCGCCGGCCCTGGGCAGCCTCTTGCTCTGCAGAGACTCAGCCTGGGGTCCAGCCTTTCTCCTCACGGCTGCTGCAGGACCAGTGGCCCCAGAGTCAGGCGCTTGCTTGTAAAATGCAGCATTCCTCTTGTGCTGGGAAATCGCCAAGAATCCTGGCCTCCTGAGCCCAGAGTTAGAAGGGACCCCAGAATATCATCCAGGTTGACCCCCACCCCAAAGACAGATCATATGCCAGCTAACACAGGCCACCATGTGCTGAGACCTCCAGTTGGGGACAGCATGGGTGCTCCCCCTGCTCCTTACATCCGTGTAGACCTGAGAGGGACAGACTCTTCTCCCCACTTTGCAGATGAGGAGACTGAGGCACGGGGTGGAAGGCACTGCCCCAGGTCTGCCCTGAGCTGATTTCAGGAAGGCCATTCCCGGGGTGACTCACTCTCTTGAATGGGCCCTGGCTCTGCCGTTTGGTGAGTGACCAGAGGGGGAGGTTGGCAGCCATTGCTGTTGGCAGATGGCCCTGGGGACGTGTGGATCAGGACCTTCCCAGGAGCCCTGCCTGGCACTGGCCTTCCCAACCCCCTCACTCTGCCCAGCTCTGTTTCTGAGCCTGGCTGTTGTCACTTTCCTATGTGCTGCACACTCTGCCTATTGTTTGGTGTCTTGGCGCCTGAGGTGGGGTCCCAGCCCTCACATGCGGCTCAGCTCGCAGGAGGCGCCCTAGTGCCTGTGGGGAGTGGGTGAATCGAGGCTTGGCTGCTGTAGCAGAAAAAGTGCTTGGTTTAATTCAGCATTTCCTGTGCCCTGCTGCCCCTCCTGTGCGGGATTTGGGGGGCACACCGCCATGCCGAACCTTCCCTTTGACTCTGGAGAGCGTGCGCTCTCCTCCATGGTGGTTTTGGTTTAGAACAGCTTTATTGAGATGTAATTACCCACCATACAATTACCCCATTTAAAGGGTACAATCCAGTGGGTTTTCATATATTCACAGAATCGTGCAACCATCACCACAATCAATTTTAGAACATTTTCATCACCCAAAAGAAATAGCGTGCCCCTTAGCTGTCACCCCTGCCCCCCCCCCCCGCCCTCCTCACCCCCCCGCCCCAGTCCCCGGCACCCACCAATCTGCGTGCTGTCAGATTTACCTGTTCTGGACGTTTCGTGTCATGGACTCATACCTGAGGTGGGCCTCTGTGCCAGCATTCTTCACTCTCTGTGTTGGTTTTTGGTGACTTATGTTGAACGGGAGCAGCAAGGAGGACCTTGATCCTCACAGCAGCCCTGTGGGGTGGACAGTGGCCCATTTCACAGAAGAGGATGTGAGTGCATCTGGCGCCTCACAACTGCTAAGTGAAGAAGCCAGATTCAAACCAGGCTGGACGCCCCCGCCCCCCGGCCCTGGAGGGGAGGCTGGGCTGGTTTCGAGGCAGAAGGGAGAGGCCACTCCAAGAAACGCGTGCCGTGGTGGGGGTCCCAAGGTGGGCCAGCCTGTGCCTTGGTCTTGCTCCTCTGGCCTGTGTCAGGAATGGCTCATTCCAGAGGCCAGCAGAGCCTGGCCAGTGTCTGTCCAGGCATCTCCCAGGGCTGTCAAGGCCAGCTTTGAGGGCCCATGTGGCAAGTTGATGGCAGAAGAATGTGGGCAGCACTTCCCATTCGGCCAACCCCAATATGGGGTTCCTTAGGAAAAGGGATCCCTGGCCAAATCAGTTTGGAAAAGCCCAGATTAAATAAGTTAAACAGGGTTTTCAGAACTGGATCCAGCATGTGCTCTTTATTACGAGAGGCCAGTTAGCATGCAGGCTCCCAAACCCATTTGGCCACAAACCATGCAAAGGCTTCATCTCCCTTTCAGAGGAGGCCAAGAGGCCATGGAGACCCCCACTCCCGCTGCAGGTTTGCAGTCCGTGGTGTTAATGCACATAGAACAGTGATGCGCGTCATCAAGGGAAAGAGGCAAAGAGGATGGCACAGAGGGATCTGAAGAAGGATGGATGGACAGTTGGACAGACAGACAGTGATGGCTGCAGAGGGTGGGGCTGCTCCCTGGGCATCTCCTGGGCCCTGCAGCCCTTCCTCAGCCCCGATGCCAACTGCCCCCTCCCTAGGGCCTTAGCCTCAGATGGGCCATTCCTACCCACCATCAAGGGCACTCGTGATGAGAGCTCCTAAGCTCATGCCATCAGCTCCACAGGGCCATTCGCCACCCTTCCTTGGGCCCCCCTTCCGGCTCCCTTGAGCCCCAAGAGCACTTGGCTTGTGACCCAGGCACTTGGGGACTAAGTTCCTTGCCAGAATGCCACATCTGCCAGTTTCTAGGAATGCTGATGGGCTGGAGAAAAAGGAAGGCCCCTCACATCAGGCAGGACATGGCTCCAGTGGGCTCAGCAGAGGCCCGGGCAGCTGTCCCTCTTGATCCTGCTGCCTTGCCCAGGCCAGGCTCATACTCTCCTTTTCTTTCCAAGCCTCTTGCCTTCTTTCCTCTGCCCCAGGGATGGAAACTCCACCAGCTAGAAAGCTGGCGCGCTCCAGAACCCTGAGCAGAGGGAGGCTGGGCTTTTACAGCCAAGAGGAACCTTAGCATGTAGTCCTGCCCACCCCCCTACATCCTTCTTCAACTGTCCTTTTCTCAGCCAGCCCCAGTAGGCCCCAACTCCTCATTTCCAAGCTCTGGGACCCCACACTCACTGTCCATGATGGGGTCCTCCTCGAGGCAGGCAGGAAGCCCAGCTTGCAGCCCCTCCTTCCCCTAAGGAAGGGCCAGCCATGCTGCTCTGCTGAGCCATGGCCTTTGGCTGCTGCACATGGATGGGAGCCACAGGTTTCCTTGGCCACACCAGCAAGTTCCATAGAGAAGGGGGAGGTCCTCCCTTGGTGGCCTTGACCTTGCATTCTTGACCACCTCAGCTCTCCCCCTTTTGGCGCAGGATGGATGGAGTGGGGGCAGGACCCTGCTACTCAAAGTGGTCCACGGGCCAGCAGCATCATATCACCTGAATGCTTTCTAGAAATGCGTCTCAGTCCCCAGACCCACTGGATCAGAATCTGCATTTACAAGATCCCCATTTGGTCCATGTGCACATGAACATTTGAGAAGCCCAGATCTAGCACATTATGCATGGGTATGCACAGAAGCCTTCGGCCAGGCCCAGCAGGATGTGGCCTTGTCCTCATGGGGTGCCTTCAGCAGCAGGGGCTGGGCTCCAAGTCCTCCAGCCCCAGGAAGCTCTGGGGTCGTGGCCCTTTGGAACTGCCTGCGGAAACAGATAGAACATTTCGTTGTCCCTGGGCTGTTTCAGGTCAAATTGCATAGCCTCAAGTTTCATTTAGCAAAAAAGTCAGCCAGAAATGAAATCAGAGCAGCAGGAGGGCCTTCTTCAATAAAATGTCTTGGAAAAGCCACCATTTTCTACATGTGCTCTGAAGACTTCAAACAGGACAGAACCTGTAAGGAGCACAATCCTAGTCCTTTAAATACCCGAATGTTCCGTTGGCTCCAAGAGGCACGGTTTTGACAGTTTCCACCTGGTGACATTTAGAGAACGGTTTCTGAGAAGGCTGAGGGGAGGAAGTATTTGGTCTAACCTGACATTACATCCTCGCTGATTGTTCTCTCTTGTGCCAATATACCATTTGTCTGTACACACTTGGGCCTAAAAATAGCTGCCGGGCTGGGTGTCATTGTGGATGAAGGGCAGCTGCCCCATTTCGTTGGCTTTCAGACACCCTCAAAGCGTCGCAAGGAAATGTCGTCCCAGGGGAATGAGCACAGCTCTTTAAACCCAAATCCCTGGCCAGGCCGGTGAGAGAGAACTCTGCGGCGGGGCCGATGGGGCCGCAGAAAGTGACTCCCTGACGCTGCTACAGTGACCTCTGCGCTAGGGCCACACCGCTTAGCAGCCAGGCCCCTCCTGAGAGTGAAACGGAGCACTGTTCATAATCACGCCAGGCTGGCAGGCATGAACCAGCACCGTCCCGAGCAAAACCCATCCTGTGGCCAAATCCCGCTGGTCAGTTGGCTCCGCCCCTGACTATGAGGACCCAGCTTAAGTTGCTCAGAGGAAGGAAGCAGCAGAGAAGGGGTGAGGAGGGCTCAAGGTGCCGCTTCCTGGGCATCTGTGCTGTCCAGGGCTCCCTGCCCACAAAGTGGTCACTATCGCTGCCGTTCAATGAAGTGGCCTTCTCAAGGTCGCGCAGCCAGCACAGTGTTTGTCCCCAGTTCCCTTTAGGGCAGAGACTGAGCAGCTGGCATTCCCTGGAGTGAAGCAAGCTCAGGGTTCCTCCTTTCCTCCCTGTTGCTCAGCTCTGCCTTTGGCCTTCCCTCCCTCATTTTATGGTGAACTGCGTTTCAGCTGCAGTCCATTATCCGAGAGGCCCTGGGCTTGGAGTCCCACCTGCGGGGAAAGGTGATGTGGGGGTGCCCTATTGACTGCTCCATGCCTACGAGGCCAGCATCCTTACAGGGACTCCTTCCTCCATGTCCCTTCAGCAGAGCTCTGCCGCTGGAGTCTCCCTGGCCCCTCAAGGCGTCTCAGCCCAGCTGATGGATGTGTCAGGAAGATGGGGCCTGAGGCCAGCACCTGCCACCCAGGCAGTCCCAGGAGGCCAGCGGGGCCGTGCGGGGTCCTCTGTGCCCTCCTGGGGCGAGGCTCAGGCCACAGCCCACGGTCACGAGTTCTGCAGCATCTCTAACCTCCCTCTGTTTCTGTGTGTGGTCCACAGCCCGAGACCGAGGATGAGAAGAAGCGCTTTGAGGAAGGCAAAGGGCGGTACCTGCAGATGAAGGCGAAAAGACAGGGCCAAGTGGAGCCTCAGCCCTAGACGCCCTCCTCCTGCACTGGCCCCGGAGCAGCCCCCATCGTCTAATCACTTAGAAGTTACTCCCTTGGCCAAAAACCCAATTCACGTTGAGAGCTGGTGTTGTGTGAAGTATCCGTCTCACAGTGTTAACCTGTACTCTCCTGAAAACCTATACACCAAAGCTTGATTTGTATCATTCCAGTGTAAATGCTACACAGTATTGTCCCAATGCCCAGAGGCAGTCCCTGGAGACCCTGGGAATACTTATGCGCACACTGTGCGGTCTGTAAAGAATCCAGCATCACTAATAAAGCTGCTGTTTGGCTGGACCTTGGTCCTGGGTGGTCGTTTGTCTTGGGGAGCTGCTCTCTCCCTGGGCACAGGATATGGGGGCTGGGGGCTCACCTGCCCGCCTTCTTTCTGGGCCCATGCCCGCCCACCCCTCCCCTGTGGTGCCAGTATCTGTGCATACCCCAGAATGTCAGGCACAGTGCCCACTCAGGTTGGCCTGATGACTTACTGGTTGGAGAGACTCCCTCCTCCTCAGAACCCTGGATCCATGTCCTGGCCCTAGGACCCCTGCAGCATCCCACACACCGTCTCTATGGCTTAGGCAGGATGCCAGCGCTGAGCCTTGCACGGCCTTCCTGTAGATGGGGGCAGGGGGTGCTTGTGAGGACTCAGAGAGGTGACGTGCAGAAAGAGCTGAACTCAGCCTGCCTAGAGGACGGCTCAGAATGTGCGAGCCCTGCCCTGGGCTCTTCTCACTAGAAGTAGCCCTGACACCTCAGCCCTCCGCCCTTGGGAGCAAGAGGCAGGGATTCTGTTGGAAGGAGCCTCCCAGCTGTTGCCAGGGCCCGTGTGCCTGACATGGAAATCCCCCAGCCACTTGGGCAGGGGGATTGTTGGGATGGCTTGTGGGATGGGATCTGAGGGGCAGTGTGTATGAGTTGTGTCACTGTGAGGCTGTGTGTGTGTTGGTGTGTGCGTACACATCTGTGTCCCTGTCTCTGCATATGTGTTTGTGCATGTGTGAAGCTGTGTGCATGCATCTCTCACTGTGTCTGTGTGCATTTGGTCCAGCAGCCTCAAAGGCAGATAAGCTGCCAAGGCCACTGCAGGGGCCAGGACCCACCCCCACCCAAGGCTGAGAAAGATACCCTCCACCTAGCACAGCCAGTAGTGGTGCCTGGGAGTATGTTCCTACCCAGGCTCGTGCCCTAAGCCTGGAGATGGAGACTGGCTGCCAACAGCTGCAGCCTTACCCAGGGCTCCCTCGAGCCCCAGAGAGAGAGAGCGCGCATGCGCGCGAGGCTCCAGATGTGCCGAAACACCCGCCAAGAACGTCGGAATCTGTCTGGGCTGTCGGGCCCCAGTCCCGGCTGACGGGGTTATTTCCTGCCTGGGAGCAGGGGGCGGGAACAAGCTCACCACAGGAGGCCACAGCAACCCCACCCTGCCCCTCGGCCCCCTGGAGGGCCTCCCCAACTCCACCCACACCCTGTGCCAACCCCTGAAGATGGTTGGTGCCCTGGGCTGGGAGCAATGAGGAGGTCTGCCCTGCAGGACAGGCAGAAGGCCCAGCTGGGACCAGCCAAACCAGAGCCTGCCACACAGGCCCCAGCAGTCCTGAGCCCTAGGCTTCCTGAGGGAAGCGGACCCCCAGGGCATCCACTCCTTCATAAGAAAATAGGCCTGGCCTCAGACTCTCTAGTTCAGTCTTGGCTCGGCCACTCATCTGTGTGGCTTTGGGCAAATCAGGTACCTAAAACTCACTTCCCGGGGCAGCTGGGAGGAACCCAGGCTAGTGAAGCACTCAGCCCGAGGCCCGTGGGGCAGAGACATCAGAGGTTCAACTCCCACCTGCCCCCAGAGCCTGCTAAGCCCTGGGCAGCAGGGGGCCAGCTGGGCTGGTAGGCGGACACTTGAGGCCACAGGCCTGGGGCAGGCTGCCCCCTGCCAGCGGGGTAGCAGTGTGGCCCAAGGCTCTGGATGGCTGAATCGCCAGTTTACCTGTGAAATGCCACACTTGATTACCAGCCACCCTGTGCCAGTCTCCCACTGCTGGTGGCCCCTGTCCGCAGAGGGTTCATGAGAGGCCCTGACTGCCCAGAAGCCACACACGAGGAGTACGTGGCCCAGGACTCCCCATTCGCTGGCCCTGCTTCATTGTGGAGTCTTTCTATACAAACACCTTTACTTTTGTCCATAAAACTGACCCAAAGGCCCACCCTGGGCCCCCCAAAAGTTGCTCCTAACCTCCCAGCTGCTCCTGGGGTATGGAGCCGGTGGGGTGCAGGAGCCAGGCTATGGAGTGGTGCAGGCAGCACTGGCTGCATTTGGTTGGGTATGGTCCTGGGCAGGTGCCCGCCTTCCTCTGGACACAGGGCTGCCCACTCATGGATGCTTCCCACATGCATGGGCAAGACAGCACCATGCCGGGCAGTCCAGAGTGACTCCAGAGGCCTTGTGCCCAGGATGTGTGTGTGGTCATGGGCTTCCTAGGAGAGGCAGGCAGGACCCTCTGCCTGGATGGGAGGTCAAGATGCCAGCAGCTGCTCTCTCTTGTGACTTGAGGGGCCCCCATCAAGGGGACTAATGGGTTCCCCTAGATGTCCCCCAGCCTATGGGTGACAGCCTGTGCCCCTACTAGGAGTACTAGGGGGATGGCTCCTGAGGGAGGAGGGAAGGGAGGAGGCCAGGGGTGCAAGATTACAGGTCCTGGCCTCTCCAGCTGTATGGTCATGGTCCCAGTTCACAGAGAACATTTCTTAACCAGTAGGATCCGGGCCACCAGTTGGCAGCCTGGTGGCCCATTCACTTGATTCCCACAGTGGACCCAAGGCCCGAAGTGATTTAAATCCTTAGCTGGCCTAACCTTACCTCTCCCTGACCTGGCTCCTGGCCCAGACTGACTCCCCAGTTCCTAGAAGCTGCTAGTCCCCTGGCCCCCATGTCCTCTCCACGCCCCGCCCCTATTGTTCACCCTACGTGTGGCTTCCTCCGGGGACCTCCCTGAGCCCCTCACCCGTGGCCCTAGGTTCTCATTGTCCATTCTTGTCCCAGCCCCCTTGGCCTCTGAGCCCCCAGAACTCCGGTCTTCCCCAGGCGGCTAAGAGGCGGCGTGAGGAGCGCGGACCCACCCAAGAGGGCAGCCAGGGGCCACGGTGAGGTCCAGGCGTCGGGGGAGGCACCGCCCTCCCTAGGGGGCTTCAGCCTCGAGGCCGGAGGCGGGTGGGGACGGCGCGCCTCCCCGGGGCTGGTCGGGAGCACCGACCCACGGACGAGGCAGCCGGGCGCGCCTCCGAGGGGCGGGGACGGGGCGGGCCGAGGGGCGGGGCGGAGACGCCCGCGGAGGCATGCGCCCTGCTCCGCCCCCCGCCCCCGGCCGCCGGGCGCAGCGAACCGAGCGGCGGGAGAGGAGCGGCGGCGGTGGCGGCGCGAGGGGAGGGAGGAAGGGTGGGAGGGTGGAAGGCAGGCAGGCAGGGAGGGAGGGGCTGCAGGGTCGAGCCGAGCGGAACGGGCCGGCCAGGGGCGGCCCCCGCCAGGATGCCCCGGCCCGTGGGCCGCTCCGCCGCCAGCCACCCCCGCGGCCCCTGGCGGCCCGCGGTCGGCCTGGGGGCGCGGGAGCCACAGCCGGAGCCAGAGGCGGGAGCAGCGAGCAGGAGCCCCGGGCGCCCGAATGCAGGGTGAGCGCCGCCGCCCTGGCCCGGGGGCGGCCAGGCGGGAGGACCCCGGGCAGAGGACCCCCGGCGGGAGGAATCTGGGCGGGCAGGGGCTGTGCGGGGTCTGTCCGAGGGGCTGGGGCACTAATTAGGGCTGCGCATCCCCCACAACTTAGGGACCTTCGGGGTAACTTCCCCGGGGCGACCGCTTTCTCCGTCCCCCCG
Organism: Equus przewalskii; assembly: GCF_037783145.1. NCBI lineage: Eukaryota > Metazoa > Chordata > Mammalia > Perissodactyla > Equidae > Equus > Equus przewalskii. Next base: position 44,286,986 of record NC_091832.1, read on the forward strand.
CCTCCGGGCCTGGCAGCGCCGCCCCGGGGAGCTTGCTTGCAGGGGGCGGGGACGGCCGGTCTGGGGGTTCCAGGCGCCCCCTGCCCAACATAATCCGGGAGTCGTCCGGGGATTGCAGACTGGCCAGCGTCGGGCTCCCCGGGCCGCCGCTCGGACGCGCCCTCGGGGCTAGGCAGGGCTGGGGGCCCCGCTGGGGCAGGACCGGTAGGAAGGGGCGCGCCGGGTCGAGCGGTGGGATCAGAGCACCGAGGAGCCGGAACCGCTGGGGTGGGGGGCGGGCGTGGCGGGTGGGGGGCGTGCCGGAGATGCAGAGGCTCCGGGCCGCGAACCCCGCCCTGGGCGGCGGCAGTGCGCGGCAGAGAGCAGCCTGGGGGCGGCAGCCGGAGCCCGGGGAATCCTTTCAAGTTCTGGGTTCTCTTTGTTGCGCAATAGAGCCCTGGGGCCACGTGGCCTCATTGGCCCGGGGCTGTGACGTCACGCCAGGGCCCCTCCCGCAGACCCTACGGAGGGAGTCTTCTGGGCAGGGTGGGTCCCAGGCCTCTCACACCTGCAGCCAGCCCTGGGATGCGCTGGGAGGAGGAGAGGGTCCCCGGGATCCGGGGAGAGACGGGAAGCCCCATCCTGAATGCTGCGGAAATGAATACTTTTGAGTGTGATGCAGGAGAAACTTCCCAGCAGGGGGCGGCGACACCCTGGGTGGTGGCTGCACTGGCCAGAGCCCAGCCTTGGGGTCTGGCCCAAGTATCCACTGCTCCCTGTGAAGAAGGAACAACAGGTGTGTGATCACTGGGTCTCTGGTCACCAACCTGAAGGAAGGTCTCTCTCTCCTGCCCTTCTCACTCTGCATCACTCCCACCCCAGTGACATTCCTTCCCCATCCCAGGACCACCATGCTCAGGAGTTGTGGGCCCCAAACCCAGGCCTCACACTTCCTCCCTGTTGCCTTGGGCTCCAAGCTTCAGTGTTGCCGTCTGCAGTGTGGGGACAGTAGGATCCATCCTGTAGGGGTAGGAGGCTCAGAAAGACAACCTCAGCTCAAGGGACCAAAAATGCCTTGTTCCTGCCCAGTTTAGGGTTTGAGAGACCAGGATTTTGCTGTCAGGCAGGCGGTGTTTGGATCCTGGCTTAGGCACATAACAGTTTGGGCAAATGGGTTTACCTCTCTCTGCTTCTTGGCATCTTTAAAGATGCTTGACCATCTTTAAAATGCAGGTGATGACAGTGTCCATCACACAAAATCACTGGGACCACTAACTGGGAGGAGCGTGCCTATTCACCGGAGGGTGCTTCTTCCCTCTCCCACAGACTTAGAGCCTTGCCCTGCAGCAAGGCACCATTAGGCTGGATGAGGGGAAGAACTGGCACACCGTGGCACCTTTCCCACCACCCTGCACCAGTGATCCAAAGCTAGGCAGGGTGGGCTGGGGCTGGGCTGGGTCCAGGGTCGCAGGGGTCAGACAGAGCCTGCCTGGGTCTCTGAAGGAAGGCCTCCCAATCTGACAGCCAAGGCGGCCCAATGCAGGTAGCAGCAGATGCTGGCCTACCAGGTGCATGCTGAATCCAGTTTCCTATTTGATAAGGTTTCACTGTTTCACTGGTGTCTGTAGCCTCTGGCCCACAGCAGCACCCATAGTTTGCCTGCTCTGGACCCCTCACAGGCTACCAGGTAGCCCACGGGGCTGAGGGCAGCCCTGTGGCCTCTTTGCCCCTAAAGCTGGACTGTTCCAGGTTCTGATTGGGGTGACTGTGTGTCTGCCCACAGGTCTGAGGCCCACCCACACCTCCAAGTTGTGTGTCTTGGCCCTTAGGAGACAGCATAGCACAAGCGGCTGGGAGGGCTTTAGTACAGACATCTACATGGCAGGCATTTATTGAGCACCTACTGTGTGCCTGGCTCTCTTCTAAGCGTTTGTGCTAGCCTAGCTTATTGAGTACCCACAATGCTTTTTGAGGTAGGTACTATCATGTCCAGCTTACAGATGAGAAAACTGAAGCCCAGCTGAGTCAAGTAACTGGTGGGGAGCTGGAGTTGGAGTCTAGCAGCTTTTCATCCCAGACCGTGAGGCCTCTGTATGCTGAGGTCAAGGAGGTTTGCCAGACACCATAATGGCTGCTGGAGGGTCCAACAGGGCCACCCCACCTCTCACACTAGGTCCAGGGTGGAGAAGCGGAGGCCGCCCTCCAAGCAGAAGCTGAATGTTTGGGAAGGAATTTCCCTGTCCCCAGAAGTCTTCCCAGCCCCCTAGAATGCCCTCAATGGGCACTGGTGTGGTTCAGAACGGACTCCTCCCCTGGGTCAGGGGTCTGGGGCCGGCCCATGGCAGGGGCACAAAGATGAATGAGACACGTCCTTAGAAGTCCCTCCGTGTCCAGGTGGGTCAGGCCACAGACAGACCAAAAGAACTCCAGACAAGACAAGCAAGGGTGCCTGGCAGCTGTCTGGACAGTGTGCTTCCCCTGCCACGAGCGCCAGGGGCCTGCAGTGTCCTGTCCACCCGGAGCTGCAGCGGAGATTAAACAGGCTCTCGGGTGAGAAGGGCCAGGTGTGGGTAGAGCACACAGTAGGCCTCCACTTAGCATTATACTTTTCCCCACGCTGTCTGCCTCAGGCTGTGGCCAGAGGGACCTGTGGTGGGGAGGCTCACATCAGAGGGACCGGCCAGAGCTCTGCACAGGGAGGTGGCTGAGGGTGGGCGGGCTGGGAAGGGGGAGCAAGGGCCTCACAGCCCGGCCCTCTGGCAGGATGGGGCACCTCCCCCATACAGGCCTCCTGCCCAGCCTTTCATGTCCATAGGCTGTCGGGAGTTCCTCGGGGTCAAGGTCTGGTCCTTGGGGTGTCTCCAGGCCCATGGTGCCTAAGCATCCAGAGTATCATGCTGCCCTCCATCCAGAGCACCCACTGTGTGCAAGACCTGGCCCAGGGCTTTAGAGACGTAGCATCTGTCCACCCCAGCCTCCTTCTGGAGGAAGCATCATCGTCCCCATTACAGAGGAGGACGTGTGGGACCTTGCTTGGGCCACACAGCTAGTATGCTGGTTGAACCCCAGCCTGTGGTACTGCCAGGGCCTGCCAGGTGTGCCCCCCATGGAAAGTCAGCTGGAGGCTGACCTGGACAAAGCAGGCTGTCCTTTCCCAGGGTAGGCATGAAAGTGGTCACCAGGTCACCTCTACCTCACAGAGGAGCTTTAGGGGGCTCTCCCCCCAGGCACATCTTCATTTGGCCAAATGGAGGGGGACAGATGAAGGTGAGGGCCCCTGTCGTACACTGGGGGAGCCTGTGGGCTGTGCGAGGATTGGGACTGTTTGATGGTGAGAGGGCTTATTCTGAGACAGGCTACACATGGGGCAAGAATGCCGTCTAGGCCCAACCTGGCTGATCCCTGAGGATGCAGGCGGCCTGGAAGGAAGTGCAAATTCTACACCTTGACCAGGAGCAGGTGGAAGTGAGGGAATGTGCTCTTATTAGGCACCCCTGTATATATCCCCTGGGTGCCAGGGGCATGGGCAGGAGGCCTCAGATTGTGGAGAGGAGGGCAGCAAAGCAGCCCAGCCCAAGCCAGGACCAGACAGGTGATGGCGCATCAGGGGACCGTCTCCATCTCCCACTCTCAGGAGCCCTAAGAGCTTTAAGGCTGTAGCCAGGGAGAGAGTTGCTGAGTGCTCATTGGCTTCCTCCCCACTGCAGATGCTCATGGTCCCTGGTGTCCTCAAGCCTCATGTGAGGGCTGCTGCTCTGAGCTGAGGCCTGGCTCCGAGGATGCCCCAGACGCCGGCCAGCTCCCGTCTGCATCATGAGTGATGAGCGGCGGCTGCCTGGCAGTGCAGTGGGCTGGCTGGCATGTGGAGGCCTCTCCCTTCTGGCCAACGCCTGGGGCATCCTCAGCGTGGGTGCCAAGCAGAAGAAGTGGAAGCCACTGGAGTTCCTGCTGTGCACGCTTGCGGCCACCCACATGCTCAACGTGGCAGTGCCCATTGCCACCTATGCTGTGGTGCAGCTGCGGCGGCAGCGCCCCGACTACGAGTGGAACGAGGGCCTCTGCAAGGTCTTCGTCTCCACCTTCTACACCCTCACCCTGGCCACCTGCTTCTCCATCACCTCCCTCTCCTACCACCGCATGTGGATGGTCCGCTGGCCCGTCAACTACCGGTGAGCTCTTGGGCATGTGCAGGCATGCACTTGAATATCTGGTGTTCTTAGAGAGGGGGACATGTGGGCATGAGCAGGAAGACATAGCTGGTGTACCTGTGTGCACAAATGGTCTCGGCCTGGTGACGGTGCCCCCAGTAGCATGCCACACCTGTGTTGTGCAGGGGGCATGCACATGTAGGTGTGCAAGGGTATACACGGTGTCCCATACAGAAATGCTTGGTGAGAGGGACGTGCGATGATGTGCGTGAGTGTCCCCTGTGCAAGGGACAAGGCCCTGCCATGCTGGTTGTACCATGACTGTGATGCACTGGGGGGCCGGGGTGGTTGGGGATGCTCTGCAGGTCCCTAGGGCCTGGAGAGACCCTGTGAGTGATGCCGGGTCCCTCTGTCCTGCCTCTACCCCATGCCAGGCTGAGCAACGCCAAGAAGCAGGCGGTGCACACGGTCATGGGCATCTGGATGGTGTCCTTCATCCTGTCAGCCTTGCCTGCCGTTGGCTGGCACGACACGCGTGAGCGCTTCTATGCCCACGGCTGCCGCTTCATCGTGGCTGAGATCGGCCTGGGCTTCGGCGTCTGCTTCTTGCTGCTGGTGGGCGGCAGCGTGGCCATGGGCATGGTCTGCACAGCCATCACCCTCTTCCAGACGCTGGCTGGGCAGGTGGGGCGCCGGGCCGACCGCCACGCCTTCACTGTGCCCACCATTGTGGTAGAGGACGCACAGGGCAAGCGCCGCTCCTCCATCGATGGCTCTGAGCCTGCCAAAACCTCACTGCAGATCACAGGCTTGGTGGCCACTATCGTCATCATTTACGACTGCCTCATGGGCTTCCCCGTGCTGGTGAGTGACGCTGTCGGTGGTGGGAGCCTGTCAGGGGATCTGGGCTCTGGGACAGCCCTGCGGCTAGGCACGCTCCGGGCATTAGGTGGCTAAATCCTCACACTCAGTTCTTTGGTGGGGGGGGGGCATTATCATCATGCCCATTTTACAGATTTGGAAACCGAGGTTCAAAGAGGTAAAATGCCCGACCTAAAGTCAGGGCAGCCTTGGTGGGATGTTAACCCATGTCAGGTGACTGCAGAGAAAGTCAAGGTCTTTCTGCCACACCACAGGGGACTTTCTTCTCCTCACCTAAGACCCATTCACTGCAGGGGTATGGAAGGTGGGGTTACATGCCCACAGACTTCCTGGTGGGTCCAGGTCCCAGGATGGACAGAGTGGGGCCCTGGTGTGGCCAAAGCAGCTTTGGTCCTGAATAAGGAGGCGGGGCAGGCCTTGAATGTCTGCTGGGGAGTTGGACTTGATCCCAGGGGTTCAGGAAGGTCAAGGTGAGGGCTGGTCTGAGGAAGGCCCTGCCAACAAGGGTCCAAAGTCCAATAATGCTGTCTAGGGTCCTGCCTGTGAGGCTGGCCCTGGGCCTGGCCCAAGAATGAAGTCTGGACTCAAGAGCCAAACCCTCCCACCCACAGAGCTCCAGCTCAGCTCCCTGAAGGGTCTGGAGTGGGATAGGAAGGGGGCTGACGTCCCTCCCTCAGCCTTGAGGTCCTTGGCTGGACCAGCCCAGAGGCTTTGTCTGAGCAGCTGGGCAGGGCTGTGTCCCTGTAGTCATTGCAGGACATGAGTTCCAGCAGGTGACGGATGGGGTGGCAGCCTCAGAGTCAGGGACATGCTGCCCCACCCCCGGTGGACTGGCACGTCCCCAGTACAGGATCCGCCTGTGTGCGGTGGGGCCCAGCGTCCCCAGTCCCTGCGCCAATGGAGGGAAGGAGTGTGTGTGAAATTGCAGAGCCAGATGGCAACTGCAGGGGGAGAAGGGCCTCCCAGCTTCTCTTCAGGGCAGGGAACGTGGGGAGCCTGCTCCGTGCTGTAGGCCTGGTACGGTGTCTAGAATCTTTTCCCCACCCTTCGGGGTATTCCTGGCCCATTTCACAGATGAAGAAACTGTGCCCCAGAGAGATTTAGCACCTTTATGAGAGTCACATAGCTCATGTGGCAGAACCAAGGCGAGGTCTACGTCATGCCCACCTCTGCTTTGATGGGGGAGTAATTAAAGGTCACTCTGGGTCGGGGAATGAACTCTCCTGGGAGAGGAGGAATGAGGGGTCCCTGGGCAGTGACTCAAGGCCGCCTGGCTGGACCCTCTGAGCCTCAGAAACTGCTCTCTGCTTCTTCTCCTCTGGGGTCCAAGGCCTAGACCCCCAGAGGAGGGGCAGGGCTGAGGCGGCCAATGGCCATGGAGGAGCCGGGATGGCCAAAAGCTCCCTGAACTGGGAGGCCTGAGACCTGCTTCTCCAAGCCTCAGTTTCCTCTTCCCAAAAGCGGGTGGTAATCCATGGCCCCACCTCTCTCCTCAGGCCCCAAGGAGGGTGACATGAGGAAAGGCAGCGCTTGCTCGGTACACTGTGAAGGGCTGTGCACATGCGGGGTTATGACTGTTCACCTTGGCAGCCAGCAGGTCTTGGTGGGCAGGGACTTCTGCCCTCACACTCTGGTTCTTTCCTGACTCAGACCCCAGAGCTCTGTCACCTCCTCCCTGTCCTCCTGCTGCTCCGGCAGGTGGGCCATCAGACCTGTGCAGCTTCGAGGACTGAGGCTGGGAGGGGGACTGTGAAGGGGTCCTGCCTGGTGCCTGGTGAGCCCTGTGCCTGCAGGTGGTGAGTTTCAGCAGCCTCCGGGCAGACGCCTCTGCGCCCTGGATGGCACTGTGTGTGCTGTGGTGCTCCGTGACCCAGGCCCTCCTGCTGCCCGTATTCCTCTGGGCCTGCGACCGCTACCGTGCTGACCTCAAGGCCGTCTGGGAGAAGTGCGTGGCCCTCATGGCCAACGACGAGGACTCGGACGATGGTGAGGATGGCCCCCAGGAGAGTGGCATCTGGGTGAGGTGACAGGTCAGCTGGATAACAGCTTCAGGTGACCACCCATGGCACTGAGGTGACCCTGTCCTCAAATGCCAGGGCCCCCATGTTATTCCCCAGATGTGCGTGAGCCCCTGAGGGAGCCAAGCCTGGTGTCCTACAGGGCATTTTCCCATCCAGCCTGGCTGCCCCCACCGTGCTGGTTAATCAGATGTTCTGGTTAACAGAGTGGCTGCAGACACCAGACTGAACTCCAGCGAGCTTCCGGGACCACCTCCCAGCCTTAGGGTCCCCAGTGAACTGGCCCCTGGCCTCCTGTAGACCCACGTCCTGCCTCTCCTCTCCCCAGCAATAACAGCGTTGCCCTAGGCTGACTCCTTGCTGCATACCAGGACCATCAGACCTTTGTGTGTATTTAGTGCCCCCAAAGCTGTTGAGGTAACCTCAGGTCCGACCCCCAGAGGGAAGGAAACGCTCATAGCTGAAAGGTGGCAGAGTCGTGATTTGAACCCAGGGCCCTGCCCTTCCGCTTTTCCACTAACCAATCCTCTGCCGTGCGTGTGCCTGTGCGGGTCCCTGGGATTCACTCCCAGATGCCCCCAAGTTTCCATGGCCCTAAGCTTCTGCCCCACCCTGCAGATACCAGCCTGGAGGGTAGCGTCCCCCCGGACCTGGTGCTGGAGCCCTCCCTCGACTACAGCCATGGGGGCGACTTTGTGGCCCTGGACAGGATGGCCAAGTACGAGCTCTCTGCCCTGGAGGGCGCCCTGCCCCAGTTCTACCCGCTGCAGCCGTTGCAGGAGGACAAGATGCACTACCTGCAGGTAGGGACAGGGCAGAGCTGGGGACACTGGATATGCGAGTGGGAGGTGTCCTGACCTCCCCTTGGCCTTTCCTCTCTGAGCCCATCTCAGGCATGCCACAGCTCCAGAGGGCTGGCCCCAGGTCACAGAGCCTGTGCAGGTTGGCCCAGGCAGGGCACCCCAGTCCCTGTCTCCATGTTCCCTTGTGCTCTGGGAAAGTAGTCCACCTGGCACCCATGTTATTTTCTTGGGGCCCAGCACCCCCCTCAAGGGACCTTCTCTCCAACCGACCCAAGCTACAGACGACCACACTGAGGCTCGGAGAGATCTCCACTTGACCCAAATCTCACAGCTCTGGACCAGGATGCCCTGGCCCGCAGGCCGCCCTGTCCCGTGCGCAGAGGCGGCGGCCCCAGAGGAGGGCAGCCGGAGTAAGCCCGCTGTCCCGACAGGTGCCGCCCACGAGACGCCTCTCGCACGACGACGCGGACGTGTGGGCCGCCGTCCCGCTGCCCGCCATCCTGCCGCGCTGGGGCTCCGGCGACGACCTGGCCGCGCTCGTGCTGCCCGCCGCGCCCGAGCCGCGCCGCGGCGGCCTGCTGGCCTTCGCCGAGGACGCGCCCCCGTTCCGCCCGCGCCGCCGCTCGGCCGAGAGCCTGCTGTCGCTGCGCCCCCCGGCCCTGGACGGCGGCCCGCGCCGCGCCCGCGACTCGCCCCCCAGCAGCCCGCGCTGCCGCCCCGGGCCCGGCGCCCGCTCCGCCTCGGCCTCGCTCCTGCCCGACGCCTTCGCGCTGACGGCCTTCGAGCGCGAGCCGCAGGCCCTGCGCCGCCCGCCCGCCGCGCCCGGGCCCTTCCCCGCGCCCGCCGGCGCCCAGCCCGACGAGGACGCGGCGCCCCCTGGCGGTGGCGGCGGCGGCGGCGGCGGCGGGCCGCGGAGCCCAGAGCCACGTCCGACTGCGCACGCACACGCGGGGCCCTTGCGGTCCGGCTTGAGCGCGTCGTGGGGCGAGCCCGGGGGCCTGCGCGCGGCTGGCGGCGGGAGCAGCAGCAGCTTCCTGAGCTCCCCCTCCGAGTCTTCGGGCTACGTCACGCTGCATTCGGACTCGCTGGGCTCGGCGTCCTAGGGCCCGCCGGCACTCCCCGACCCTCGCCAGGCAGGCCGGCCGCCCACGGGGGCCAAAACACCAAAGATGCCACCCTGTCCAGGCTCGGGGTTGGGGGCCACGCTGAGCCTGCCAACAGCACCCGGACGTGTGCCAGCCCTCCCAGGGTGATGGGGCAGTGGCTCTCTGCCGGCCCTAGGAAGTGGGCATTGTCTGGAGGGGTGATGACTGCCCTGGACTGCACTGGGCACAGACCAGCCACTGGGCACGGCATCTCCCAGCAAAGTGAGGCTGGGCTTGCGTAAAGGCAGGCTCTGCACGCCCAGCTGCATCTTCCCTAGCGCCAGGACAGCTGGGCTGGGGGAGGGAGCCCAGGGACAGGGCCACTACCAGACGGAACAAAGGCTGGCCTTGCAGGAGCAAGAGCCACCGGACTGCACCCGGCTTTCCGCTCTGCACTGTAACTCTGTCATCTCAGGGGGTGGGGTGCAGAGGGTTTCTAAGCACAGGGGTCTTCAGAGCCTAAACAAGCTCTCCCAGCAGGTCTCCCTGCTGACCTATTCTGTCTCGGTTTCTCCATCTGTGATGAGCAGGTGACCGTGTTAACTCTCAGGACTGTTTGGAGAAGTCTCCTGGTCCGTGTGTCCTGGCCACTGAGTGGAGAGGGCATGAGAGATAGACTAGTGCCCTCCGTGGGTCCTTGGTGGGGGTCAGCCTTCAGTGTGTTGCCTGGTGTGGCACCAGGCCTGAGGCCTCCCACTCTCAGTGCCCCCGGCCCCCTTGGGAACCCACTCCCCACTCAGCTAAAGCACAACACTTCTGCACCGTCACCATCGGCACCACCCCACCTTGACCACCACTGGGATCCCCATCCTTGTCACTCCACCATCACAGCCTACTCTCACCACTTTGGCCACCTCTGTGACTCCCACCACAAAGGTCGTGGTACATGGTGGGAAGAACTGAAGCAAAGGGGGGGGGTGGGCTTCCTTATCCTGGCATCTATCCCCAGCCTCATCCCCAACCCGTGCAGGTCTAGTCAGGAAGGGGTCCTGGCTAGGAGGCCTCCCAGGTTCTGGGTTTAAGGCCTGGTCCCTGGCAAAGGTTCTCCTCCACCCTTGGGGTAGTGCTCTTTGCTCTCCCTCCTGGGAAGACCCCTTGCAGGCCTGGGCTTTTCCATGGGCCCTGTGGAGGGGCCTGCTGGGTCTTCTGTGGAAGAAGACCCTAGATTCAGGCTAAGAAGAGGCCCAGGAACAGCTGTGACCTTGAGCTGGAGGGACAGGGGCTAATGCAGAGGCTGTCTCATCCTGGCCCCTGCCTCCATGCAGTAGCCTCAGAACATGAAGACCTGGAGCAAGTTCCAAGGCCAGCAGGGAGCCTGCCTGTGCCGTGTTCCCGCCTGCTCTGCAACCTGGAATTGCAGCACTGCCTCTGCCCTTCCCATGGCAGAGCCCACCTCCTCACCCTCCAGGTAGAGTCCCAGCCCCAGAAGAGGCCTCTGGGAGAGGGGAGGAGGGGGACTGCCTGGCTCCGTCTCTGCTTTGGAGGCCCCTCCAGTCACTGGCTGTGGGTAACCTGGGGGGAGGAGCTGACTACAGGTGAGCAAGGCTGGGGACTGCTTTCCAGCCCTAGCCATGGGAGGGGCCACCTCTGGCCAATGCTGCTGTGCCTTCATGGACCAACATGTCATTTAGGGGCAGAGGTCATCAGCTGGCCACTGTCCTCCCCTCGGGCTGGCCCATTTGTCATCCTTGGGTTTTCACTCTGTGTATTTCATATCCAATGGCAATACTTGCACGGGGACATGGTACTCCAAAGTCCCTCCAGTCCTGGTTTTTACAAAAATAAAGAGGAGGGAGGACCCAAGCGGACGGCCCTGGGGCCTGGGGCTCCCTGTCACACTCTGCAGCCTCCAGGCCTATTTGCTGCGGTGATAAGCAGCTTGACCCCGTGGCCATCGTAGGGAGCTCTGTCTTCATACCACCACCCAGCCCAGAGCCAGGGATCCGTTTGTAGTTTTTTGACAACAGTATTTCTCTTCTGTACAGAATCCAATAAAAACTTCCTATGTTTTGCACCCGGCATTCCTGGGCTGGTTTCGTGGAAACACCTTCCAGCTGCCCCCAAATGTCTCTCCTTCTGGGTCCTGAATTCCTCCGCTAGAGCCCATTCCTTTGGTTCGGGCTAGTCCCTTTACGCAAGTGCTGCGGCGCCACCTAGCGAGTGAGTCGTCGCGGAGCAGCGACAGGATGGAGCGTTGGGGTGGGCACCAAAGCCCTAATAGCAGAAACAGCCCTATGAGTGCAGGTGGCAGCCTCTGCCCCGAGGATGCCTTCAGGGGCCGCTAGCCCCTGTAAGGTTGATTCAGGAGCGAGAAGGGCAGAGCGGTTGGAGCTGGGCCTGGGGGAGCCAGACCTGTTGTGCCGGATGACCAGTCCGCCCGCAGGTGTTGGAATTTCGGGGCCGTGCCCTGGGTCCCCGGTGCAAGATCGCCACCCAGTGGCTGGCAGAGGGATTAGTGCTGGAAGCCGAGGCTGGAGAGGCCGCCTCGGAACTGCCACAGCCGGGACCACCTCCCACGCCCGCGCTCCAGAAAGCTCGCTGGGCAGGGTAGGGGGGCCGGGCCGCCCTTTGCCTGCAGTGTGACCAAGACGGGTTTAGCACACGCATGGCAGGGGCAGTCCAAAACGAGAAGTGTTTTATAGAAAGTTGACATTTGTACTAGATATAGTGGGAGAAATTAGAACCTTCGTGGTCTCTATACCCATTTCACAGGTTCGCACTGTTTTTATCTGAATTTCAAGCTGCTCGGAGAAAGTGCCAGGATATCTTCCTGGGCTTGGCGCAGGATCCCTGTCCCCCATCCCCAGGCTGTCCTTCGTGTGCCGGGACCCCCGGGCTGGAGTCTGAGCACAGCATTGACGCGTCATTTTCAGACAAACGGACAGGAGCAGAGCGTTCCAGGGTTGGTGAGGGTCGTGGGCTCCCTGGCAGCCCAACAGGTCCGGAGGCAGGGGTGCTGCAGGGCCGGGGCCTTGACTGCAGACCGGGGAGGTCTTTGTTGAGTGGAGAGCGGGGGCCCTCCCACGAGAGGAGCCCGGGTTTGCTCCAGCGGCCCTCAAGCCGGCCTTATGGCGCGCGTCATCCCTCCCAAGAACCGCGCGGGGCGGGGCGGCGGGGCGGCGGGGCGGCGGGGCGGTGGGGTGGGCGGGCCCCCGACCGCACGCCAGCCCGACAGGCCACGCGGCGTGAGGAGGGGGTGGGGATCCGTGGAAGCCAGAGGGTCCGGGGTAGGGGTGGACTGGGGGCCCCTCGCCCGCGGGGCGGGGCCCCGGGCGCTTTGTGCCGGTGGGAACCGGGCGTCCCCGGCCAACTGAATGGGCCGGGGCGGGGCAGCGATTCTCCTCGCTGCGAGGGGTCCGCTCTGCGCCGCTGCCAACGGCGACCTTCTCACCGCAGCACGGCAGCGAGGCGGGGGCGGGGGCGGGCTGCCTGCCGGGGGCCCTGGGAAAGGGGAGCAGCCCAGGATACCCCCTCCCAGTCCCACTAGAGGGTGGGAGAAGGAGAGAGAGGGTCCAGCCTGAGTAGGTGGGGCTGAGGTGGGGGGTGGATCATGCCTAGACGCACAGACCCGCGTCCACGCGTGGCTCCTTGTATTTCCCCGAGTTCGCGAGTACGCGGCACCCTCCCCGCCACTCCCACCCTGGGACCAGGACAAACGACCGGGGTCCCGGCCGTCACCGCGAGCGTGCTCAAAACAGTCTCTGCGTCCCCGGGCCTGACGGGGGCCCCCTTGAGTCCGAGGCCGCGCCGGGCCTCACCACGGCCGCCACACGCGCAGCCCAGGCCCGGGGCTCTCGGCCAAGCGACGAGACGCCGGCTGCGGCTCCGGGACGCTGGTGGACGGGCCGGGGAGACCTCCAGGGAAGAGGAGTCGGGATGGCGGGGACCGCGAGCCGCCGGCGGCCGGATCAGGGGCCCAAACGGCGGGAGCGCAGGAGCCGCGTCTCGCGGGCGCCTCGAGGCCCGGCCCGGCGCTGTCCATGGTGCTGCCACCCGCACCCTCGTGCACCAGGTGGCAGCGCAGGCCGCCGCCGCCCTCCTCTCCGCGCCGCCGAAGCTGGCTGACGCCAGGCAGACAGCCGCGGAAGCCCGACGGGTACTCGGCTCCGCTGGGAACAGGCCAGAGCTCTGGGAGAGGGAATCGGACGGGAGAAATGTGGAGGGCAGGGGAAAAAAGGAGAGAGGAGGAGGAAAGGAGAGGTGTAGAGAAGAGAGAGAACGGGAGGGGAGAAGTGTGAAGAGGAAGAGAAGGGAGGGGAGAGGAGGAACCCTGAACGTCTCCGCCGGGGTCCAGACCTTCGTCCACCCGGACTACAACTCCACAGCCAGCCAGGCCTTTGCTGCTTCTCCCCTTCCAGTGATTTGGGGCCCGCTCCTCACTCGGCTGCCCCCTGCCCTGAGCTTTCTTTTCCACCCGTCCCTTCTTTATCTGGCCTTGTAGTAACCATGGATCTGACCCTACAAGTCCCCCCCTGCTCCTCACCCCACCCACTCCAGGACCCCCCCTCTACCTTGCACCGCATTCTGAAGACTTTTCATGTACTTGACGCTCAGCTCCAGTATGTCTGCCTTCTCCAACTTGCGTTTCCGGATCTGCGGATCCGTGGAAAAGGCTCTTAGCTGGGCAGCCCGTTTGGAGAGGATGAGGTTGGGGATCGAGTCACCCCCCCCCACCACTACCACTGCCACCACGTCCCCATGTCTCACCTGGTGCGAGTAATGTTTCTCCAGCAAGGACTTGAGCTGCTCCAGCGACACATTGATGCGCGCCCGTCGCTTCTTCTCCATCAGTGGCTTGGAGATCTGTGCAGAGCGGCTGTTAGAGGGCAGGGCCACGGCACTCTCACCCTCTGCCCCCGTCAGCCTCGGCAGGGCCCCCACCCCATGCCCCCAGGACCCCAGACCTTGCGGAAGCTGCCGGAAGAGGGACCACCAGAACAGCCCTGGGTCTCGGGCTCGGTGCCCATGTTGTCGTATCTGTGCCCTCGGGAGGTGGTGCTGCCTTTTTATAAAGGGTCCCTCGTTTACATGTCAATGAGGTGCTCCTGGACTCGAGGAACCCTGAGGGGGAGGGGATGAAGGGAGGATGCACCGGGAAGTTCTGCATCTCCCTCTGCCTGTCCCGCTCCCATAGCCCACGCTTTGGCCTAGCCTCCAGGACCCCTCCTCCCTCCCGAGGGACCCCTTTTGCCCTTTCTCAGTCTTTCTTTTATCCCTCTCATCCCCACCACTTCCCAAGTCTTGGGTCCCCTCCCATGCCCACCACCTCCATGCCCTGTCCTGTCCCAGTCTCCCTCAGTTCTGGGCCTCACCACTAGGCCCACTGCCTAGTCCTCACTGCCCTTTGTCTCCAAGCATTTTTGCAGGGCACTCATTGGGGGTGGTCCATGGGCCCAGCCAGCTGTGAGTCCTGCTAATGACCATACAGAGCAGAGGGTCTCTACTGGCCTGATGAAGACGCGGAGGCAGGGAGCACCCGCCAGCAAGGCCTTTCTGCCGGCTTCACGCTCTGGCCGTGCTGGCAACGCTACATTAGTCGCCCTAATGTTGGGACAATGCAGCGATTTTCTGCCTATGGCCACTGAAAGCCGGGCGCAGGCCGGGCCCGCGGGGGCCACGCAGCAACATGTGTCCCATTAAAGCGTGCAGCCCGCCCGCGGGGCCACAGCCAGCATCCTCCTCACTGGGGCCTTGGGACTGGGAGCATTCCTGCCCTGGGGTGCAGCCTGGGCTCAGGTGCCCTCTAGCTCTGTTAGGACCCAACAACCCACATTCTTCCAGCTAGGAGGCAAGCCACAGGCAGCCTCAGGGCAGGGTGAGTCACAACGACCTCCCCCACCCCCAGTCCTGGGTTTCCAGGCTGGACACCTCAGGCTCTGAGGACTGTTTCCTTCACAGGGATCGTCTGGGAGTTTATTCCCGACAGCTTTCCGTCGGTCCTAACAAATGGGAGGTGGGGGTGGGGAAGAGCACTGATCATCTGGGGAGAGCACCATTCAGAGCTTTTGGAGGTCCGGAGTCCCAACCCCTTTTCATTATTGAGGGTGTGGCTGGAGACCCAGGGAGCTCAGTGGAGGAGGCACCTGCCCCAGGACCGGCTAAGCCCTAGGGCAGGACTCCAGTGCAGTCCAGGCTTGGGCCCCAGGAGGCTGGCCTGCAGTAGCTGTGACAGACAGGAAGGCTGACCTCCAGGGGAGTCCCGGGGTTCAAACCTACACATCTCCCTTTACTGGGCTCTCATGGCCTCAGTTTCAGGGTTTTTAAAATGGGATTCTGAACAACGCGGGCCCGCATGGCTCCTTGCGAGAGTGATGGGGAAGTTGCAGGGACGCAAAAGTTCTGCAGTTGAGCCTTCGGCAGAAGAATGAACAAATTGGCCTTTGCAGGGCCTCAGCTTGAGGGGGAGGGGAAATTGCTGGGTCCTGGGTAGGCTCCCAGTTCCCTCGAGCTTTCCCCCAACCCACCCCCGCCCGAGGTATTGACAGGCCCTGCCCGGGCAGCGGCGTTCCCAGGCGCCAAGCAGCGTGGAGAATCGCGCCCCGCCCTCCTTTCAGGCCGAGGCTGCGGTCGTAGCGGCTCCGGGGTGCTCTTCCGCCCGCGTTGCAGGGCCTGCGGGCCAGACCTGGGCTGGGCCAGGCCCGGGGCGGGCAGCAGGGCAGAGGCTGGACTGCAGGCGCTGGCACGCGCCGGGCAGCTTTGAAGCGCCGGGACTGGCCGGGCCCGAGAGGCCTCCGTGCGCTCGCTCCGGCTTGGGGCGGTGGCGGCACGGTACAAAGGTGCCGCAGCGCGGGCGGGCGGCGCGGCCGGGCACAAAGGGGGCAGCCGAGTGTTAAGGGCATTGTGCAGGCTGCATAAAGCCGCGCTCGCGCCCGCCCCCTCGGGGCCAAACTCCGGGCGCCCCGCAGCGCGCGGACTTCCAGCTGCTGCACATCTGCACGGAGGCTGGGCGCGCGCCTCGCTCCGGCGGTCTCTCCTCACCCCCGCCTCTGCTCTCGAGCCGCGCGGCAGCGGGGCAATTTGTCCTCTAATTATAATCCCTCCCCATAAACCGCCGTCCGCGCCTTTCAACTCCGGCGCATTAGCAAACGAATGGGGCTCCGTGCTGCTCTCGCTGCCCTCAGCGGGGGAGCCGGGCCCGCCCCCTCTCCAGACTTAGGGCCGCCATAAAGGGGCCCGCGGGCCGCTCCCGCCCGCACCCTGGCACCCGCAGCCCCTGGGGCCACCACCCTTCTAGAGTCCGTTCCCAGGGATCCCGAGCGTGCTGGGTGGGGCCGCTCACGTGGGCGGCTTAGTGTTTCTTAAGAAGTGGAAAATTGACCGCAAAATGCGCTAATTCGCAATGTTCTGCTTTGGCTACAGGAGGCAAGGCCCGGGATGGGGGGTAGGGGGTGGGCGGGGGGAGGCCCAAGCAGGAGTCTCAGTTGGTAAGCTCCGCCCCCGCCCACTTAACGGGCCTCCGCCACGGCTGCCCCTACCCCCACCGGTTACCATCCGCTGCGCCCCGCACCTCCCCTCCCCCGTCACGTCCTCTGGCTGGTGTCTCCCCGCTTAGGCTGATCCGTCGCACTTTCTGGGCTTCCCCCGCTCCTAACGCGGCTCCCACGCCACTAACAGCTACAGACGGCTCTCTCCTCGCCTTAAGCCGACTGAGGGTCGCGCGGGGCTTAAGGCTGAAAGGAATCCCTGGGCAAGTTTCATCCTCCGTTTTCCTGTGCTTGGAGACAGCTTCCAACTCCTCATCTCCACTTCACCCTCAATTTGGGCTCCTTCTTTTGGGTAGCCCCTTCCTATACTAAGTTAAAGTCGGGTCTTTGCATCCGGCAAAGGGCAATTGGAAAAGATACTAAAAAAGCCTCCACCGATATCCTTCCTTCTCGGTGACCCAGGCTGGGGACCCCCAGGTCCACCTCCTCCCCTTCTCTGTTTTCCAGTCCTGCGTCTGGGCTTCCTCAGCACACTCTCAGGCAGGCCAGGCTCGGAAGGGGCGTGGGGGAGGCAGGGGAGGCCTTTTCACCATCTGAGCCCGGGTCTTCTCTGAGAGCAAGCAGGACATGGTGCTCTGGAGCTACTGGGAAGGGCATGGACCAACTTAGAAGCTGGCCTTATGCAAGCTGGGATATAGGCCACCGACTGACTCCCTTTCCATCTTTAGCATCTGCAGTCCCCAGGGGGCCTGGAAAGGAGCACAGGCCCAGGCAGAGCACTCGGGAGACACAGGCCGCCCTCTGCTCATTCAAGGAAATATTCCTTCTGTAAGTCCAGAGGGCTCTGGGGGCTTCCAGGGCTACTCAGGGCCCTCTGCTTCCTTGCGCTGGGGAAATTAAGGGGAAAACTGCCCTGTGCCTTTGCCCCTCCTTCCCGCATTTTGTTTTCGTGACTTTGGGGAAAGAAAGAACATTACAGAACAAGTTGGGTCTAGAAACTCAGTGAAGAGGGGGTTTGCAGGCCCAGGACAAGAGCCCTACTAGACATCCCACCAGCCATCCCAGGTGACAGCCCTGTGCAGGGTCTCAGTCCTGGGTGGACCCTCCCTCGTGCAGCCCCCAGGCATTTTAAGCAATGCTCAGGAAGGCTGCTGCTGGTGTGGTGACTGAAGGGAGAAATGCACCATCTCCCTCCGCAGATGCACTTCAAAGTGGAATGAAGTGATGGCTCCATGTAATTAACTATTGGGACACAGCAAAAGCACTGAAATGACTCAGCCAATTGTCTCCAGATGGGGTTGGAGAGGCCGCGATTGTTTAACTCTCTTTAGCTGTGTTGGGACTCTGACTATCCCAGCAGCCAAGGGCCCCTCCAGGAGACAAAGGCTGGGACTCTGGTGAGTGCATCAACACTGAACCGAGCTGGCCTGGCCTGGGGAGAGTGAATTCAGGGAGACCCCCATTGTCCCAGCCTTTTGTGTTTCTCCTCAGCTGGCTCTAATCTTTAAATATTTACCCGGCCCCTTTGTGCACATGTAACTTATGCACTTCGGCTGATGTGCTCATAAATTACATGTCATTTACCCATTTCCAGACTAGGGAGAGGGGGCTTTCATGCCTGGAGCCCAAGATAGCCAGGGGAAGGGAAGGACAACTTTTGGAGGACCAGGGTTTCCTCCCAGAGAGAGCTGCAGCCACACTGGACAGGCCCCTCCCGGCCTCCATGTGGGCACTGGACAGGGCAGAGGCCTGTGAGTTACAAGGAGCCCCAGAAGGCCACTCTAACAATGAGTGACTGGGGACCCACCAGCAGGGAGGAGGGAGAGGCTGGTTTCCCAGACTTTGTCCTAGTTGCTGTCAGGCTGGACAGGAGCAAACTTTTCATCCTGGGAAGTTGGTGTGGGTTGAGGTGCTTGGTTATCCACTGTGGAGAGGCAAGAACGCCCCATCCTTGCACCTGTCTCCTGCTTGCTCTGGGCCATCCTCCCTTTCTACATTCTCTCTTGCTCAATAAAGCGACCCCATTTAAGAAAAATTAAGAAAGCATAATTTCATCTCAGCCTGCAGTTTAACTTGGAAAAGTCAACGTGGTCCTTAGGGCTCTTCAAACAGAAAGGATACCCACTTGGGCCCAGGATGGAGAGCCACGTCAGCTGGTGGGCGGAGGGCAGGATTGGGGGCGCTGCAGAGGGACCTTCCTGCATGAGAAAGGGCTCTCTTTGTGCTTGCCTGCAGCTCCAAGAACAAAACACATTCAAATGCTTATTTACAAAAAAAGGCAGGGGGGCATCCCAGGGCTGAGTAGCGTTCCTTTCTTATATTTTTGTAGGTTCGTGGTTCCCCTAGCCTGGGGGATGACAAACTGGGGTAACACTGGAGAGCTGGGTGCAGAGTGGATTTGTCTGATCAGATTGCTTTCCTCTCTGGGGGGAAAGCAGGTCTGTGTGTTTCTGTCTGTATCTCTGTGTGAATTACTGTTTCTCTGTGTGTCTGTGTGTAACTTTGTTTCTCTGGGTCTATGCCAGCGTGTTCATATATTTGCTTACTTGCTTTTCTCTTCCATCACTGCTCTGTGAGCCCTGGTCCCTGACAGATTCAGGAACTCCACTGGCTTCTAAAAATTTTCTTCGCCTGAGGTCCAGCATCATGTGGGAGGGGACTGTCTCCCCTTTCTTTCTCCCTTTTCCAAGATGGGGCTAATGGAGAGATGTAGGGTCTAAGAGGAAGTGATGGACAGAGGAGAGAGGGTTGCTCAGGCTGGATTACATGTTACTCTGTGCCCCCAGAAGGAGGACAGTCCCTGGGGGCAAATCAGGGTCAGAAGTCAGGGTGGAGAGCAGACGCCAATGGCCAGAGACAGAGCTTCCTGGAGCAGCTCTCTGCCCCGGGACCAGGCCCACTCCTAGGAGTGAAAATGCAATGAGTGCCCTCTAGCGGCCTCGAGGTGTCCCGGCACTGAGGGAGACGTCCTGAGTCTGGGGGAAACCGTGAGAAACTGGGGGCAGTGGCAGGAGAGCCTGCTCTCAGCCTTCAGCAAGGCTCAGGCCTCCTTCCCACGTGGCATTGCAGCTGGGCCACTTTGGATTTTAAAACATTAAATCTCCTTTCAGTTCCCATTAATTGAATTTAGCAAATGTTTCTGAGCACCATTTAAACAGGGTACTGGGCTTTATAGAATGTTATCAATAACCTGACGGTGAAATCAGGATCCTCAATTTACAGAAACCGAGGCTCATAGAGGTAATTTGCCCAAGGTCACAAAGCTGGGCTGCGGCAGTGCTGGGACCCAGATTCCAGCCCAGCCTCTCCATCCTTCTCTAAGCCTAGCTGCCCAGATGCCAGGCCTTCTGCCAGGTCCTTCGGGGACAGAGGAGAGGGGGCCAGCCAGGGGCTCAGATACAGGGCCCAGCTGACTGCAGCCCTGCCTGCCTGGCCTCAGTGCTCTCTGACCCACTACTCTGGGCTCCAGGCTCCCCGGGGGCCTGTCCCCTATCCCGCCTCAGGCTTGCTTCCTCCTGCCTCTGTGTCTGTAAACTCCGTGCCTGCCCTTCTCCCTCCCTCCCTCTCCCCCCTCAGATGCCCTTGCACTCATTTCCAGTGGCGGCAGGCTGCCGGTCCCTGAGGGCCCGAGACCTAGCTCCTGCCTCTTTTCCAGGCAGACTCCTAACCCTCCGGCCCTCCCACCCTCAGGCCTCTCCTTGGGGTCCCTCTCTCTCTTCTCCACCCTTACTTGGCTCCTGCCTCACTCCTACCCCACTGTGGTTTATGCTAGTCACTTGCTTACTTGCCTTTCTCCTCCACCATCACTCTGTGAACTCCTCAGGTCCGGGGGCCGGGGGAGGGGGGGGGGCGGGGGAGATTAACTCTTTCAAAAAGTTAAGAACAATTTCTGATGTGGCTTGTGGGCAATGTGGAAAATACAAAAACATACAAAGAAGACAACAACCCCCATCACCTAGAAATAACCATTGTTAACATATCGGTAAATTAAAAAATTATGAATACTATCTACCACTTACTGAGCAATTGCCTGTGCTAAGGGCTTGGCACACATTATTAAATCCAACCCATCACCATACAGAGTTAAGTATTATTTATTTTCCTTTCATAGATGAAAAAACTAAGCTTCAAAAGATAAACTTGGGGCCAGCCTGGTGGCACAGCGGTTAAGTGCGCACGTTCCGCTTCGGCGGTCCGGGGTTCGCTGGTTCAGATCCTGGATGCAGACATGGCACCGCTTGGCAAGCCATGCTGTGGTAGGTGTCCCACATATAAAGTAGAGGAAGATGGGCACGGATGTTAGCTCAGGGCCAGTCTTCCTCAGCAAAAAAAGAGGAGGATTGGCAGCAATTAGCTCAGGGCTAATCTTCCTCAAAAAAACAAAAATTAACTTACTTCCCTAAAGTCACCCAGATAGAGAACAGAATTATACTCAAGCTCTCGTTAAGTCCAAATTTTATGCTCTCAACCACTGTGTTCTCATGTATTCACGTGGCCTTCCCTTCAATCCTCCTTCTCTGCAGAGACGTGCATATTAGAGTTAATAAAACTAAACTCAAACCAAAAAACAGAAGACAAGTCGCCCAGAGTTCTACCCCCTGAAGATAACCGCGGTTACATAATCTGGGCTTCTATTTCAATCATTTTCCCAGGCTCACACATACGCTTTTGTTCTTCCCAAGTGAAGTCAGGATCACACTAAAGTTTTGTATTCTGCCTTTTAAAAGACCTAAGATGTCCTAAGTTTTTCCACCACCGGCCAACATTCTCCCTGAACACGAACTGAAGTGGGCGGTCATCCTGCTGCGTGGACGACCAGTGCTGGGTTTTCGGGCTGCCCCCCGGGCAGTGTCCCCGCGCCGGCGCAACCTGGGACCCAGCGGGCGCTCGGGGACCGGCCGAGGGCGGGCGAGAGGCGCGGCTCGGACCCTGCGCGCGGCCCCAGCGCGGTGGGCTGGGTGGGCAGGTCCCGCGCGCGCCTGCGCGCCGAAGCGTGTCAGTTTCGGGGAGGACCGCGCGGGGCCGGTCGAGGCGGGGTTGGCTTCAGATTTCACATGGTTTCTTCGGACAGGGACATTCTGGAGTTTGGGACCGACTTCTGGCAGACGCCGGCGACGACTTCTCGGCCCAGGACCCAGTTACCCCGCCGCCCCGCCCGGCCGGTCGCCACTCGGCCTGGGTTAGACGGTCCCGGGGGAGCCGCCGGGGCGGGGCTTGGCCGCGGGGCGGGGCGTTCCCGCCAAATTCGGGCGCCAGCCCCGCGGCGCGGCGGTATCGCGAGAGCTCGCGGGCGGCGCGCAGCTCCGGGCAGCTGCCCTTCCCGGCCGGCGTCGGCGGCGCAGTGCGCAGGCGCGGCGGGCGGGTTTCCCAGGGCTACAGCCAGCGCCGGCGCCGCCGTGTGCTCGTCCGCCGCCCTGCGCCATGGCGGGCTGCGCGGCGCGGGCTCCGCCGGGCTCTGAGGCGCGCCTCAGCCTCGCCACCTTCCTGCTGGGCGCCTCGGTGCTCGCGCTGCCGCTGCTCACGCGCGCCGGCCTGCAGGGCCGCACCGCGCTGGCGCTCTACGTGGCCGGGCTCAACGCGCTGCTGCTGCTGCTCTACCGGCCGCCGCGCTACCAGGTGCAGACCGCGCGGGGCCGGGGGCGCGGGGGCGGGGCGATGCGCGTGGCTCCTTCCCCCCGGGGTGGGGCCCGCAAGAGGGGCTGCCTCCTCCAGGCGTGTTGTTTAGCCGCAAGTTCAGGCGGCAGGAGGGACCCTGCCTCGCCAGGCTCGGGGGACGTGGGGCGCGGGCCCGCTCCACCCGGCGGAGTGGGTGGGAAATTGCAGTTGGTGCGGTTCGGCAGCTGCGACAGATGCGCCGGCGTGGGGAATGAGCGAGCCCACGGGTCCCTTTATGTAATTTAAGGTGTAGAGACCTACCTGCTACCAAGTTTGAGGTCAGGGGCCCCGCAGTTTCGTGGAGGGGGCTGGGCGCAGAGGCGCGGGTGCCCCGACCAGATTCGCTGCATGGACTTGGGAGAATCTGGCCAGTTAACTAGGTTCATACAGTTTTCCCACAGTCCTGAGTAATGATAGCAATAATAATGATAGTAATGGCAGCTAGAACTTACGCAGCACTTACTCTCACGTACTTTACGTGGGTAATCCTAAAAGGTAGGTACTACTATCATGCCCATTGTGTAGGTGGGGAAATCCGAGGGCCAGAGGGGTGTAGTTTCTTCCGCAAGGCCACACAGCCAGAGAGGGGTGGGCTTGGGATTTGAACGCAGGCAGCCCTGCTTCACCCTCTTAACCTCTGAGCAGATCGGCTCTACATGCTCGCCACCGTCTGCTCCTGCAGCCCGGAACAGCTGGGTGACTGAGCTTCTTTTGGGCCCGTTTCAGATAGCCATCCGCGCTTGTTTCCTTGGCTTTGTGTTCGGCTGCGGCATGCTGCTAAGTTTCAGCCAGTCTTCTTGGAATCACTTTGGCTGGTAAGAAGTACTTCGCGAATAATGGTTTTGAGTTGCCAGTGGGGGGGATCAGACGGTCAGTAGTGCTGTTTCCTCCTCCCTGACTGGCTGAAGGCTGTTTAGGGTTCCGTGGAAATGAGGTCTCTAGCTTCCACCGAGATGCCGGCATCTCAGACCTGGTGCCCATTGGTTGGTTCTGTTGCAGGCAGAAACAGGTCTCCCTGCCTGGTGCCCTGCTCACAGGTGCCCTCCTCAGTAACATGAGGAGCCCTTCCCGGAAGAGAGTCCAGGTCCTCCGCGACGGCGTGGGCAAGGCTCTGGCTCGTCTTCACACACCTTTTCCGTCTCTGATTTCTATTAAGTGACATCTAGTGCACCCTCCACAGCCAGTGTAGGATTTTTCCCTACACTATGATTTCAGTCCCTTGAGGCTTCTAGTCCCTCACCTGGACATGAACCAGTGGCTTCGAGGTAAAAAGCTTTACCTCCTATTATCAACACTCTGAGCCGTCGCATCCTTCTTTGCTGGAATTATTTCAGTTTTGTTGAATTTTTGTATTCAACATACATCACTGCTTTATTTTGATATTTCTCTCCTTCCTGTTTTACTGTGCGTAGGGTCATTTTTTTAAAGGCTGAGGGGTCCATAATGGCTTCCTAACCTGTGTTTGTTTGCCTGTAACATTAAAAAATGTAGTCCCTTTGAAACCCCACTTTCTGCAAACCTAAGGGAGTCATGCCACATAGTGTGCCTGGTGTCCACTTTCAGACAGGTGACGACAGGATCACGTCATAGAATTCAGGGACAGTTCACCAGACCCAAATCCATACTGTGACTTGTGGCTAACCTGATTCTTTTGCCCTGACTTAGCTGTCTTTTTGTTTTTAAATAGGTACATGTGTTCCCTGTCATTGTTCCACTATTCTGAATACTTAGTCACAGCGGTCAACAATCCCAAAAGTCTGTCCTTGGATTCCTTTCTCCTGAATCACAGTCTGGAGTATACAGTAGCTGCTCTTTCTTCTTGGATCGAGTTCACACTTGAAAATATCTTTTGGCCAGGTCAGTGTGCTGCCCTACTTTCCCATCTGGAGGGGAGGAGGGTGTCTTCCTCTCGGGCCTGGGGACAGTGACCTGGGTTCGCCTCTCAGGTGTAATCTCCCTGGGACCTCCGTCTCCACTAAGCTCTTTATAAAGGACGAGCTCCGCTTGTGGATTCCGCTTCTGGATTTTGAATCGAGGACGGGTTGACCTTTTGCTTTAAACCTTGCATAACGTAGTGCGCCGTCTAATATAAAGCTCCAGCCTTCGATGGTCCTCATTTTATAGGCAGAGGAGATTTTGGCTCTGTTCATTTTCTGTGAGTTGAGAAATTTCATGTGAAGTTTTTATTAGCAAAAACCTGTGCATCTGGCACCTACTCTCAGGTCGAACTTTGCACAGCGCATGAAATAAAATATATGTGGTTCCCAGGACTCTCTGACGGGCCAAGGCAGGAAATGCTGGATGCTTCTCTGCTTCACTTAGCTGTGCTTGTGTCCAAGTGAAGGATGGGAGTGTGTGGCCGGGGGACGTGGACTGAGAGCCCATCAGCCCTGCCATGGCGCTCTGATTGGCTTGTTGGCACTTTGAAATAAACAGATGAACAGCATAACTTAGGAGAATGTGTTTTGCTTATAATTAAATTTTAACGTGATGATGAATGCTAAGTGCACACTAGCATGTTTCCTAGTGTTCCTGTCTTTGGAAAAATGAGTTAATTTTAAGTATTCAAAGGGGGGAGCTCAACAGTCCAGTTTCTTCACTTCCCGTTTGTCACCGACGATGTCTCTCCTGCAGAACTAAAGCAGATCACGTGGCTCAGTGCCACGGGGCTGCTGATGGTGGTCTTTGGAGAATGTCTGAGGAAAGCGGCGATGTTTACAGCGGGGTCCAATTTCAACCACGTGGTGCAGAATGAAAAGTCAGAAACCCATACTCTAGTGACAAGCGGAGTGTATGCTTGGTTCCGGCACCCTTCTTACGTTGGATGGTTTTACTGGAGTATCGGAACCCAGGTACAGTATCAGACATGACACAGGTCTCCCTTTTACAATTTTGTAATTGACATATAATTCATATACCATAAATCATTTCAAAGTGTACAAGTCAGTGGGTTTTAGTGTTTTCACAAGGCTGTTGGTCCTCTTTAAATAGGTACATGTGTTCTGTCATGTTTCAAGTGATAGCTAAATAAAGGTCACAAGAACTGATTTAGTCCTTAACCTCTTTTACCGTATACCTAAGATCTGGACATCCTCAATTTGTAGGCTCTTGGTGATTCCAGGTGCTGTTACCCCATTTCCCATACCCTTCTCTGCCTCTGTAACTTAGATCTGGAGCACCCCAGTGAGGTGAGGACAGAGATGGGGCTTTGGGGGAGAGCCCTCTGGCATGCAAGTGGCAGCTTAGCTGATTTTCATTAGGAGCTGCTATTGGTGAGGCCATGGTCACATTCTAGGTTTAATGTGAGCTGTGTAGGTTTATTCTGTCTCTGGCTGCAGACCGAGCCTTGTTTCTTGACCGTTGTCCCCTGAATCTCTTCTCTTGGTCCTAGAAGGACTTTGCCAGAGAATGTGATCAGAGCTTAGAAAACTCGTCACCTCTTTGGGAAATCCAGTCTGGGCCCCTAAGTGTCCCATCGGCAGTGCATGGTCCACGGGAATTCTCTGGTGACCCCCAGTGGTGGAGTAGGGCCAGGTTACCCCCCCAGCATTTCTTTTAAAACTTGCATTTCTGAAACTTAAGATCCCCGTATTAACAATCATATTCCCTGGGAACACATCCATTATAGTTGAATCATGTAATTTGCCATAAATGCTAACTATGTGCCTAAGTGCTCTGGGA
This sequence comes from Equus przewalskii, assembly GCF_037783145.1. Lineage (NCBI taxonomy): Eukaryota > Metazoa > Chordata > Mammalia > Perissodactyla > Equidae > Equus > Equus przewalskii. The sequence continues at coordinate 44,312,721 of NC_091832.1, forward strand.
CTGAAGAGTTTTTCATACCTCTTTGATTGTAGATGTTTTTACACTGACTCAGCTTATACATGTGTGAAAATGGAACAGGCCTTTCCTGGAACAGTACTTATTGTGTATAGAACACTCCGTTTTCTTATTATTAATTGTAGTGCTGTTTATGATGCCCTGAATTGAATTCATGGCTCAGTAATGGGTCGTGGCCTCAATTGGGAAGCCTGGCCGCCGGGCGTGCCAAGAAGCTGCCCATGTCTGCCGGCTGAGGGCACAGGCTCTGGGGTTGCTGACCCAGCCAGCCAGTCCAGGCTCTTACCTTGGCTGCTTGGCTTCCCTTTCTTCCCACATTAAGTGGGGACAGCAGCACCACCTCAGAAGTTGGCTGCGGGGGTCAAATGGCTTATTGTTTTAAAGGGCTTAGCATGTGCTGGGGACACGGTAGGCACTCCATAAACAGTGATGAGAATCAGGAGTCGAGGGCGTGTGGCTGGTTCTCTTGGTGGGAGTCACCCACTTGGGGAGGACCTGTGTCTGGAGGGTCACTCCAAGTGGGCAGGGTGGGTTAGCAGCAGCTTCCCCCAGAGCTGGGCGATGCTCTTGGCCTGGAAGGACTGTTTGGGATGGATCAGTGGGCAAGACGTTCCTAAAAGTGGAAATACCACGAGTAAGGAGGTGAGAGGCAATCAAAGTAAATGTAGCTGAGCGCAGGGGCTGGAAGAGGTGGGCTGAGGCGCTCCTTCTCCAGGTTTAGGTGTTGGAACGACCTGAGCAGGGGAGTGGTTTGATGAAAGAAGTGACTTCGGAAGTTCGGTTAAGTGGCAGTGTATCGGGTACAGGGCTAGGCTTTGGGGGCCAAGGGCAAGGGACCAGGTAGCTGTGAGCAGGGAGGGGTGCCTTAGGATGCGGTGGGGCAGGAAGAGGCCGGGCTGAGCCGTGCGGGAAGGCAGTGTGCACGGAAGGGTCATTCACACATGGGGGCCAGAGGAGGAGGAGTCGTCACCCCAGCCTGAGGGTTGAAATCCAAGAGGTTGATCTTTCCTTTTAATTTTTAGGTGTCTCTCAGGTAAGAGGAACAGCAGCAGAGGGTATGAAGGAAAGCTACAGGGATGAGTGTTTAGTTCTAACGTGACAGTGGTCATGTGATCTCACTTAACGCCATCCTGGTCCTGACTCTCAAAGACACTGATAGTATTTCGGCAGTCTCTTGGCCCTTGGCAGGAAGTCCTCTGTGAGTGTTCGAGAGAAGCAGATGCTGCTGCAGCTCGGGTGTCGCGTCACTCTGACACTGATCAACTTCCTCTTCCCTCTGTCAGGTGATGCTGTGCAACCCCATCTGTGGCATTGGCTACGCCCTGACAGTGTGGCGATTCTTCCGTGATCGAACAGAAGAAGAGGAGATCTCACTGATTCACTTTTTCGGGGAGGAGTACCTGGAGTATAAGAAGCGGGTGCCCACAGGCCTGCCTTTTATAAAGGGAGTCAAGGTGGAGCTATGACACAGCAGGGGCCGGGGGCCTCCCAGTCCATGCAGCCCAGGATGGAACTGCCTCCTGTTGGCCACTCTGCAGAAGGGATTTTCTTAATCGTTTTATACATCACCAGTTACTCTTCTGGAATATCACTCAAGACCAAACGGTCAGAAGGCCTTAGGACCAAAGGACCCCCGGAGCGATCTGTTCTTGGGCTGAGTTAAGGTAGGATATAAAGATGGACAAGAGCAAATAATAGCAATATCCAACAGTGCCCCTCCAGAAGTGCCCTGGTGAAAACCCAGGCCATGCTCCATCCCCCACGGGGCGACAGTGTATGTGGGTTGTGACCAGGACCCCTCGGGAGAGGTGGACTCACTGTCTCGCTCGTCGAGGAAGGCTTCTCCAGCAGGCAGGGGGATGTGAGCGCCAGTGCTTATTAGCGTTAGGAACACATTCAAAATCTTTAAGTGGAAAACACAGACAGCACAGCTTTAACCTCCTTATTTCTGTCTTTACGTGCATGAGCGTCTATACCGTTTTAAAGATACTTCGTTATAAAGCACTTTGGCTCTTCCTATATTTAATCATATTTACATATCTATTTTTTATAAATAGCAGTATAAATTCAAAGGGGACTCACTGGTGTTAATAGCCCCAGCTTTTATTTGGCAGAAAGGAAGCATGGACACCTCCAGGCACTTTGGCCAAGTGGCTTTGTGTCACCAGAGCACCCCAGGCCTGGGAGACCGTGGGCCCCTGTGGCTTTCCGGGGTCTCCCGAGAGGAGGCAGTTATCAGTGACAGGCATGTCAAAGATGTGTCATTTTTCCTTTATCCAAGAAATGCTTATTGAACGCCTGCTCTGTGCAAGGCATTGTTAAACTTTGAGAAATACTGCTCCCCATTTACTTGGGATTTTATTGTATTTTCCCATAGCTTGTATTTTTGTGTTTGATTTAAATCTTTTAAGTATGGATTTCTACGTTCTGTTCTCAGAATTCCATCGTCCCTAATGCCATTTCAAACTGTCTTTTCCAAAAGCGTTTGAGAGCATATACAACTACAAAATTCAAGCAAGTCGACTCATAAAAGTCTTAAATAGAGCAAATAATCTCAACAGTATTGTTTTTCGAGTTTGGGGGAAGTGATGGGCTTTATGAGTCAAACATAGAAGTTTTAAGACGCTTGGTTCATTCTGGACTAGATAGGAACTGTTCTCAGTGTGAAACCCGTCCCATGCACTTCTGCAGTGGCGCCAACTAAGTCGGCGGCAGCCCCCAGCGGGAGCGCTGCTCCGCTGCCACGCACGCCACGCGGCTTTCGAGGAGCCACTTAACCTTTCTGTGCCTAGACCTCCCCATTTGTAGAATGGGGTCGATACCACCTACCTCACAGGGGTGTTGTGAAGACTTAGAAGAACAACGTCAAACGTTTTTAATACTTAGAGAAATGACATAAATGAAGTCTATACTGTATATGACCTACACAACGGACATTTGGTTAACTGTACCAGATACTGGAAATGTGTGTTCAAAAGAGCATTTTACCAACTCAAAATATTTACTCATTTCTAGATTTTATGGCCTAATTAGTTTTTTTGTTATTATGTATACCAAAGAGGTTTACGGGTTCTTGGATTGCTGATATGACACTTGCTGGTGTGAGAACTAGACAGACTCGACTGTCAGCCCCGGTCAGGGTCTGGCGGTCAGATTCTGGCCAGGGCGGCTGCTCGAGCCCTTGGCAGCAGGTTCCTCTGGCATGGACACGCCCCGTGGGACGGCAGCATGCACTTACTCTGTCTGGGAACTTGAGTTGAATCAGTTCTAAACTTGTTCTCCAGACCACGCTGAGTGAAGTGAACTCCACTCTGTAGGATTGCAAATGGAGGAGGGCGTGGCTGGGGTTTTGGCAGCCATCCCCAGCTCTCTGAAGGAAAGTTCCTTCTTGCTGCATCTAGCAGGATGGGACCCAACTTTCCTTCCTACTAGTGGCCATGAAGCTGTCTTTTTAATAGATGGAGAGGAGCTCATGACGGCACTGGCTTTGTGGACCGGCAGGCTGGAGGTGTTGGCTTTGATGATCTGTACTCCCTCCCCCTGCCGGGTCCAGAAAGCCCGCCTTCCTGCCGGGCCGAGCTCAGAAGGTGGGCCTCAGTGTTTGCAGTGAGATGCTGCCTGACGTTATATTCTGCTCTGCTGTGAAGGCAGGTCCGTGGGTGGAGGCAGGGAGAGAGCATTCCTACCCTCGTTCGCAACCCCAGGGCAGAAGTCAGCAACGACTTAGAGATGGAGATGAACTCCTTAGGGGCAGGATTGGGAACGTGATTGACTTTCATCCAGCACTGAGATCCTCAGATTATTTTTAGCTTTATAAATTTAGCAGTGACAGTGTACACGGCAGAGAATCAGGTTAATGAGGTACAGGCTTTTTGGGTATTCCCAAAAGCTTTTGGGTAAAGGCCACATCACCAGTTCCCTCAAATTAAGAAACCATCAAGAGATTTCTTCTTCCATTGCAGGTTTTAAAGTGGAGATTCTTAAGTGGAAACCAGGCACTGCACAGAACAAAGCCACTTTGAAGCAGCGTAAAATTCAGCATTTTATGAGAATTTGTAGGTTGCAGCTGAGAATGGCAGTTTACAAAAAAAGAGGTAGTGAGTGGAATGAGCCTGGCAGAAAGCAAAAGGCAGCATACCCCACCGTCCCTCCATTGGTATCAACTGCTTCTTGAGCCTAAAATGTAAACTTCATTAATCCTTCCCATTTATTTAACACTCTGGGTGATCGACATGCTTGGGGAACTGTCCCCACATGTGTGTTCATAGGTTCGGCTCAGGGGTCTCGGCCCCAGCTCGTTTGGTAGCAGTCCCTCCGGAACAGGTACAGTAAACCACTGACCCTCTCTGCACTTTCTTACTGCCTCAGATAGCGCTGTCTCCCACCGTCTTTTGCGTCTGTAGTGGCCTGGCGAGGTTAGGCAGCCTGACCTCTCCAGCGTGGTGGGAGAGGCTTGCTCTCTGTCCTGCGTGCAAGCTTGACGCCTTGTCCTTGTCCCCTGGGCGTGGTCCCCAGCGCTCACTCCCTAGGAAGCCCTCCCATAGCTAGGAGAGTAACTTAATGGAGTAATTCTACTCTTCTTTTTACATGCAGAAATGTTGATTTAAATATTTTAAATTGGATTTTCTTTCACAGGTACTGATTATCCTTTCCAATTCTTAAATAAAACTGTACTTGATTTCACTATCAACGATGGTGTGATTGTGTGGGATGCAGAAACTCTTAAGATCACGTCACTTGCGGCTAAGAAATGTCCAGAACCTACAGCATAAAACCAGATGTATTTTGCCTACTTGATTCAGTTCTGAGTTCCCACCTCTAACCAGATTGTAATGACAAGTTCCTCCTGCCCTTCAGGCTCCCGTGGGAGTGTGTGATGCCTGGAGTGGGCACGTGAGGGCTCTGAAACGGCAGGCGCAGAGGCCTGGGCTGTTGGGGCGACTGATGTGTGAATGTACTGACGTGCGGGCCTCCCTGGTGCGTAGGAGCCGTTCGCTGTTTGAGCCACTGAGTCAGGCTGATTTTTGCTGAAAATGTGACTATCTGGGCATCATTTTGCCTCCCAAACTTTAAATTTTAGGTCATTCAGGTAAATTTTCCTTTTTCAGCATTTATTAAGTTGCACTCGATAAACAGGATACTGTGTAGGAATGGAAAACTAGAGAAAAGTTGCTGCAGAATCGTGCTCTACTCTCGATAGATGGTGAGCACAGGAGAGGATGGCAGTCTGGGAAAGCAGTGGAGAAGTGGCGATGGTCACCGTCTCCTGCCACGCACGTGCCCGCCGCTGCGCCGCTGCTCCTCTGCTTTCCACGCTCGGCCTTTGCCGGAAAGGGAGAAAAGCTGGAGCGAAGGTTTTCCCTTTGGCCGAGTCAGTGCTCAGATTACTGGGTGGACCTTGCCAGCGATGCCCCGGCTAACAGTGGGGCTGTGATTCGGGGAAGCTGGATCGCTGGGAGGCACGGCAGGTGCCGCCCCGAGCTGGGGTCTTGTTTTCTGGGACTCAGACCCGCCCTGCCTGACGGGAGCGTGCCCACCCGGCGCTCTGCACTAGGGAGACGCCGGGTGAGCAAGGGGCTTGAGGCTGGATGTTCGCTCATGTCACGTTTTCCGTGTGGACGGGCACTGCGTCCCAGGTCAGTGTGATGAGGACCAAGACTTCACAGGATGTGGACACAGGGAAAACGAAGCTTAGCCCACGCTGAAGAATCTGAACTTGGGCCTGCCAGAGGGCTTCTGGGCTTCTGGGCTGATAAATGACTCCCCTTTCAACACATGATGGTGATGGAAACAACCTCCTCTTAAACGTCGTGGTGGTGATGTATGTGTTGTAAAATGCCCAACCCCCTGGGACCAGTCCTATCTGCTAAGTGGGGCGCTCTCTCCGTGTGGGGACGTCACCCCCGCTTCTTGGTTTGGGTCTGTGAGGATCTTTATTTTTCAGTGGAGGCTCTTCTGTGAGGCTGTTCGGAGTCCGGCTGTTTGCTCTAGGCTCTGAGGTCTTCTCCCTCTTTTCCGTGACACTTACCGGATCATTCCTAAGGGAATACTTGGACATGAGCTCTTGTACTCCGCCCCCCATTTCACTGCACCCCAGCACTAAAATCCACTTGGGCCAAGGCTTTCGGAGTGGAAAGCCTTTCTGGAAGGCACCAGTGGTGACCACATCTTCAGACCCAGAACTGTATGTCTCCTGAAGGATTCTTAATCTTGTTTCTGATGATTTTTAGTTGCCAAAACATCAGCAGTTCAGACTGTTTCAGCAGCTTTTGACAACAAGCTTTGAAGTGACACTCCCCTGAAGCATCAAGCTGAGCTAAGCGTGGTGCCAGGGAGGGTGGGACTAGTTTGTGCTCCGTCACCAGCCCTGCTGTGGCTCTGGACCACAGCACGCCTCTCCACGCCCTCTGGGCTCTTCCAGCTCCAGCTTCCTACAGCTCCCTTCTCCGCCCCGTGACTTAACACGTTTTACTGGGAGCAAAATACTGCAGGGTCAGCCTGTGACAGTGACGTGTCTGCTCCTGCACATTCTTTCCTTCCTCTGCCAAGTGTTTTGGCAGCCACTGTGGTTCCAGTGACCGGTGATGCTCTCACCAAGAAACAGTCCTCAGTCACTTGTTCTCACAGAAGTGTATTTGCTCACTTGGCGGAAGTACCTGTGGCTCTTGGGGATGTGAGCGGTGCGGGCAGCAGCCACGGCATCCAGAGTCATAGAACACGGGTCATATGTGTCAAAGTCACATCTGTCATCTAGGAAGTCACTTGTTTGAAGTCACCGTCCAGATTAAGAACCATATTTTATAAACTGAGGCCCAGCTGAGGCTGCAGAGCTGGTCAGGGACAAGCTGGGGTCTGTCTTCGTCCTGTCGTCTGTAGCTCTCTCTCAGATTAAATCGTTTGCTCCCTGGTCTTGGAGGGACGTGTTTACCTGGCCTGGGTATCGCCGCTCACGCTGTCCTCATACATGTTTTGTGGATGCTCTGACTGGTCATCCGCGGGTGCCAGAAACCTGCGCCGGAGAAAGCAGTTACCAGGAGTCTTGAAGGAGCAGAGCCAGCCCACTGCGTGTCCTTAAGGTCACCCTGCACAAGAACCAGACTTGGGCAAACACTCAAGGGCTTGCCCAGGGACTCGGGCCTCAGATATTTACGAGGGCTGGCGAGTCGCCAGGGCCGGGGCTGCAGTAGTGGACGAGAGAGGCCGGGCCAGCTCCGTTCTGGTTGAGGAGCCGTGCCACGGTTGGGAAGGAGGCAGCGCAGGCCCAGGCGGTGGGGAGTGACAGTGAGAAGGCCTGCTATATAATAGGGTGGTTTGGGACGGCCCCGCTGTTGACATTCAAGCTGAGGCCTGAGTGACAAAGATCCACTGGACGCTCTGAAGCGAGAACGTCCCAGGCAGAGGCCCGGAAGCGGGAGCCAGTCCAGCCCTTTGAGAACTGAAAGGCCATCGTGACTGAGGCGTGAGGGGCCGACATGGTTAGAGTGGGCAGGGAAGGTCCCGAAAGGGCTGTCAGGCCCCGGCGTGATGGGAAGCAGAGGCTTTCAAAAGACCGCTGGCTGTGTGACATGCTGGAGAGGTTGGGCGCGGGGCGGGGACGGGGGGTGGCGATAGTGGCTTAGACTGGGGGTGGCAGTGGAGACAAAGCAGGTAGAGTGAGGCAGAATCGAGTCAACAAGACTGGGGATGGGTTGGAAATGGGCTGGGGGAAAGAAAGGAATCCAGGATGTCCCCCAGGCCTTATACTCGAGCCCCCAGGTGACTGCGACGCCGTTTATTGAGGTGAAACAAGAGTAGCGTGTTCCAGGGAGGAAACCGAGTTCTGCAGGCCGTCGTGGGATTCGAGGTGCCTGTGAGACATCCCAGCAGAGACCCCCAGGAAGGGGCAGTGGCGATGTCTGGAGCTAGGGGGAGGGATTGGTGGTCGTCTGCATCACAATGGGGTCTTACAGCCAGGGGACCAGATGCAGCCCTTGAAGGAGAGGCGGTAGGATGAGAAGAATGCCTGGGACTAAGTCCTGGGGAAAAGTGACACTTGGGCATTGAGCCGCGGAGGCAGAGCAGGCCAATGAGACGAGGGAAGAATGGCTGGAGAGGCAGGAGGGACACCAGAGTGTGGAATGTCTTGGAAGCAAGAGGAGAGCACGGCGAAGACGACGGACAGTCCACGCTCAGGAGTGCTGCTGAGAGGCCACGGGATGTGGCCGAAAGGTTGCTGACGATGGCAACAGGAGCAGATTGGGGGGCGGGCGGGCTCAGGTGGGTGCGTGTGGTTGGAGGCTGGGGTTGCAGTGGGTTGCCAGCAGTGGGAGGGGAGGAAACAGAGGCAGCAACCCCAGACATCTGGAAAGGAGGACCGTGAAGAGGGGCAGGGATGGCCTCCCTCCTCGCCCCCAACCTCCAGGAGCTGGGCTCCAGCCTGAGCTCCTCTCCGTTTGCTGATACTGGCTGCGGAGGCCGTTCCCCTGCAGACACGGCTCTGCCAGCGTGCCGCCCCTTGCAGATAGGCAGAAGCACACTCCTTGAAGCAGAGCACACAGTGAAAGCACGCAGATGATAAGAGCAGGGCTTAGCATGTGCACACAGTATGAACAAGCTGGGTAGGCAACACCCAGAACGTTGCCTCCACCCAGAGGCCTCCCAGGATAGTCACCAGCGCCACTGCCAACACCAGCCAGAGGTTAGTCTGCCGGGTTTTGAGGTTTTATAAATGGAATCATACAGTATCTGCAGTAAACTACTTCGAATGTCAGCCTAGGAGGAAACATTGCAACTAGTTCTATGTGGACAGAGATTTGATCAAAACTGTGCAAAAGGTATGCTAGGTTTAACCTCTCAGTGTGACGTGTTAGAATAGTCACTTAAGGGGCTGGCCTGGTGGTGTAGTGGTTAAGTTCATATGCTCCATTTCCGCAGCCCAGGGTTTGCAGGTTTGGATCCTGGGCACAGACCTAGCACTGCTTGTCAAGCTACGCTGTGGTGGCATCCCACATAAAATAGAAGGTTGGCACAGATGTTAGCTCAGGGCCAATCTTCCTCACCAAAAAAGAAAAAAAAAGTCACTTAAAAGGTGGCCTGTCAGTTCTGGATCTATATGGCAATTGCACACACACACTCTAATTTTCCTCCTTCCCGAAACTATTAAAGGGACCAAAACAACAAGGGGGAAAGAAAAACCTCTCCAGGTTGAGAACTGGAAAGGATAACATCAAAATTTTGGGAGCTGGACAGCATGTGGATGAGTGGTAACTAGCAGATCTGAGGAACCTGAGTTCGAAGCAGACAGCAGGACGAGCTGAGGCTCGACCACACCACAGAATCCTCAGGGGTCCAGAAACTGGCACCTCACCCCTGCAACAGGGAGGGTGGGGCTGAAATAGGAAGGCCCATGACGGTCAAGGTCCCCTCTCCCCCACTCACAGAAGTCTAAAGGGTGAGTCTCTGAGAGGGTCCACCCCACAGGTGAGGGCTCCTGAAAACCAGAGAATCAGGTGTGCATGCCAGTGCTCCAGACAGTGACCTTCTAGGAAGGAAACGGGGAGGAGACCTGCCATGGACACTGGGGCATTCCAAAAAGCAGCCACAGAAGCCCTGCCCCCCAGGCCCCTTCAGGGAAGCACTCCCCAGGTGCTCAGGGCTTCCAGTCTGCTCCCCTCCCCCCAGATGCTAATATGAGCAGAAGCTCAAAGATTTCCTGAGATCTAAGAAGAGCTTTTTTGTTTTGTTTTGTTTTTAAGGAAGATTAGCCCTGAGCTAACATCTGCCGCCAATCCTCCTCCTTTTGCTGAGGAAGATTGGCCCTGAGCTAACATCCATGCCCATCTTCCTCTACTTTATATGTGGCAAGCCTGCCACAGCATGGCTTGCCAAGCGGTGCCACATCTGCACCCGGGATCCAAACCGGCAAACCCTGGGCCACCGAAGTGGAACGTGTGCACTTAACCGCTGTGCCACCGGGCCGGCCCTGAGAAGAGCCTTTAACATGGAAGATGGAAACCTACGCAGATGAAAAGTAACTTGTAAACAAAAGCCTTCCGGGAGAAGGACACTTAAAAACCAGACACAAAAACACCTATCTGCCCAAAGGGGAAGATGCGTGTCCATGAAACGGCAGAATGCTGAGGAAGAACAGTCAGGGTACAGAAAAGAGCTCCTGGACATGAAAAACGAACATTTAAAAAGCTCCTGGACAGTAAAACCAATTCAACATTTTAAAAAGAGCTCTTAGGGGCTGGCCTGGTGGCACAGTGGTTAAGTGCACACATTCTGCTTCGGCGGCCCGGGGTTCACCAGTTTGGATCCCGGGTGCAGACACGGCACTGCTTGGGAAGCCATGCTGTGGCAGGCATCCCACACATAAAGTAGAGGAAGATGGGCACAGATGTTAGCTCAGGGCCAGTCTTGCTCAGCAAAAAGAGGAGGATTGGCAGTAGTTAGCTCAGGGCAACTCTTCCTAAAAAGAGCTCTTAGAAATTTTCTTCAAAAATAAAGAACTCATGGGCCCTGACCTGTGGCCGAGTGGTTAAGTTTGCGCGCTCTGCTTCAGTGGCCCAGGGTTTGCTGGTTCGGAACCTGGGTGCGGACATGGCACCACTTATCAGGCCATGCTGAGGCAGCATCCCACATTGCCACAACTAGAAGGACCCACAACTAAAATACGCAACTATGTACCACGGGGCTTTGGGGAGAAAAAGGAAAAATAAAATCTTTTAAAAAATAAATAAGTAAAAACAAATAAAGAACTCAATAGAAGGGTTAGAAGAAAAGTGAGGCGATCTCCCAGAAAGGACAGCAAAAAGACAGAGATGGAAAACAGGACAGAGAAGGGAAGGTATTCAGAGGGCCAGCCCAGGAGGGCCAAAGTCCAATAATGAGAATTCCAGAAAAAATCAACTAACTAGTTCAAAAAGAAATATGCCCAAACTGAAGGACAACCTTGGAAGCTAGAAGACAATAGAGTGATGCCAAAGGAAAATCATTTGCAATCTAGAATTTCAGTCTAGAATTCCATACCCAGCAAAGCTATTGGTCAAGTGTGAAGGCAGAATAAAGGCATTTCAGGCTTGTGCCAAAACATACACCTCTTGCACACCCTTCCTCAAGGAGCCACTGGGAGCTGGCTCCACCAAACCATGAAAGAGGGAACGTGGGATATAGGAAGCAGGAGATCTCGGGCACGAGCCCAGCAAGTGGAGTCCCCAGGAGGGTGGTGGAGGGAGAGCCCAGGCTGGCCGCTGTGCACCAGACATACAGGGAAAACAGCCCACCCTGGGGACCCAGTGACTTGAGAGACGGGCACATTGAGGACCTGCCACCAAGATCCCTCTCCCTCTGTAACATCTTTTGATGCCCACATACGGTGCTGAGAACCTGGTCTAGGTTCTTGTCTAGACCTGGCTTAACCACATGCTAAGGAAGTTCTGCTCTCTCCTCCATGTCCTGCTGCCTGGATCAGCTGAGGACCCTCATTATACCTCCAAGAAGTATCTTCTCCTTTGACCTACTCCTGGGGGCTAGAGGTGGGCGATTGTGTGCCTAGAAGCAGAAACTCAGAGCAGCCCACTTGCTATGTTTTTTCTTTCTTTCTTTTCTTTTCTTTTTTTTTTTGCTGAGGAAGATTCGCCCTAAGCTAACATCTGCTGCCAATTTTCCTCTTTTTGTATGTGAGCTGCCACCACAGCATAGCTACTGACAGACAAGTGATGTAGGTCTGCACCTGGGAACTGAACCCAGGCCGCTGAAACAGAGTGCACCAAACTTAACCACTAGGCCACTGGGGCTGGCCCTCACTCTGTGTTCTTGCAGATGTCCACCTGGTCCTCTGCCTAGATGCCCGATTAGAGCCCTTATGACCTGGCCCACTGACTTCCCTGAAAGGGGCTCTTCCACTGTGTCATGCCTTTCCCACACACATTCTGAAGTGTCTTGGCTCCCCTGGGAACACCTCCAGTCTCACCTGGGCTCCAGCCGCTCCTTCACCTTGGCGATGGAACGAACATAGGGCGTGATCTGCTTGGTGACGGTGGTCAGGTAGGCATTCTCCTGCTTCAGCTGGAGAAGGTCATGGAGCTGGGCTGGGGGGCCAAGGCCAGAGCATTGGGTCTTGGCTTCAGATTTTAACTCTCAAACCTCACACCTAAGTATCCCAACTATTTCAGTGATCACCTCTTTAATCAAAGAGTGAGGTCAGACTTGCGGGGGCATTCTACTTACTGAATCCTGACCTCAGATGCATCATTTTGGGGCCAGTTGGCAGCTGTGAGGCAAAGTCAAGAGCTAAGGGGAGGAGCATGGGGGTTGGTGTCTGGTTAGTGGGTAACTCATTCCTGCCCCTGCTAGCACGTGTGTTAGCTCCAGGACAGGGGTGCACCCAGAAGCAGCTGCGTGGGACCTTCATAAATCTCCTGCTCGTTCGCCACCCGCTGGGAGGATTCCTCCCAAATCTGAAAGAGAAAGTAAGCTGGATGTCGCATGGGGCGAGTTGTAATTTCCATGGTGGCATTTTTGTCCTCTAGCTACTCAGAGCCTTATGGGACCCCTAGCCAGTTCATGTGGTTCCAGGCAGCAGACCAGGTTCTAGAGCCTGGCACATGAGGGCCCCATGGGGCACCAGGCCAAGGTCCTCGTTCTCCCCCTTCCTGTCTTGGAGTGGCCCATGTATGTGCTGACGGTGGGGCTGCAGGCGAGTTGGGTGTCTTGGGAGGGGCTACCTCCTGGAAGACCGCTCTCATGCCCTCCACGGAAGTGTACTCCGAGGCGATCTGCGCATCCACCTGCAGGGACTTGTGCAGGATGTCTCCCATGATCTCGGCCTTGATGAGCGAGTGGTGCTTGGTGAGGTCCCGGTGCAACTCCTGCACCTGGTCCTTCAGGTTCTGCATCTCCGTCTGCAGGCGCTGTGCAGAGAGCCCGTGTGAGCACCTGTGGTTCCTGCAGGCTGTGTCCACTGCCAGGGACTCAGAGGGATGGCTTCCAGGCTGGGTGACCAGGACTAGATTAGGCCATCGCTGCACCTTGATGAGGACAGGCTGAAGCCTTTCCCAGCCTGCAGGTACCTGGCCCCCCTCACCTGGTAAGAGTCCTCATAGTGGCGACAGTGTTCCGTGAAGGGTGTATCCTCGCCCTCGGCCAGCAGCACCTTGGTGCTAATGGACCGGTGCAGCGTGGGCTTTTGGACTGGCGACTTCAACATCTTTCCCACCGGGGAAGGGCAGCTGGGCCCCATCAGCACCTTGGGGCCTGAGCCCCCTGCTAGCCTAGGGGGAGAGCCAGTGTGGATGCAGGTGTGCGGCTGGGAGGGTCTGCCCCCCATCCCTGCAGCCTCCCAGGGCTCTCTCAACCTGGACGAACATCAGAACCAGGAGGGAGCCCTGCAAAAGCCTGATGCAAGGCCGCACCCAAGGCCAGGACATCAGCTTGGTATTTTAAAAAATCTCCAGGGTGATGTCAGTGTTTAGAAAGAGTCCCTCAGGATGTCATCAGGGCTAGTCCGGAGTAAACGGTGTCTTCACTCACACACACTGGACCTTGCCAGTTGGGCCTGATGCCCAGTCTCCCTTGACTGCGGCTCTGGGGCCTTTGGCACACATGTCCAGCTTGGGTATTTCTCCCAATTCCTCCTGGGGAGGGGAGGGAGGTGTCTTTGCTCTCCAGTCTAGGGCCCCGGAAGTCAGGCCCCACCCCAAGCTGCCCCTTCCCTTCCATCCTCAGGCACCACGCCTGGCAGCCGCAATCGAGGCTGGTTGGGGGCAGCCCCCACATCCTCTCCGTCTTCCTGGAGTGGCCGGGGTAGGCTCTGCTCCAGGTCTGCCATGGGCTTCCCATCTGAGGCAGCCCTGACGGCTGTTTCTCGGCTGGGCGGACTCGCCCTCCCCCGTGGCCATCGTCAGTGCCCAGACCCTGCGCTGGGAACTCAGCGAGGCGGAAAGGCCGGTGCTTGGCCTTTCCCAGCCACTTGGCGGCCCTCCCTGCCCGATGGGGACCTTGTGCCATCCGGGTCCCCCCACCCTGGCCCGTCCCTGTGGCGGAGAGGGCACCCCCGCTGCTCACGTGTGGGGGCCACCCCCGGCACCTGCCGCCCCGTGCGGTGCCAGCAGCAGCAGCGGCTCCAGGCAGCGCGCGAACTCAGCGCGGTGGTCGCTGGCGATCTGAGGGGTGGGACGCGGCCATGAGGCAGCCTCCACACCCTGCCGGCCTGGCCCCCGGCCCCCGGTACCCGGGCCGCCTGCGCACCTTGCTGCTCTGCGCCGGCCGGAGGCGGTGCGGCCGGGTGACGACGCCCTGCAGCCTCTCCATCAGCTCCTGCGCAGGCGGGCGGGAGGGCGCTCAGGGGTGGAAGGTGGGGGTGACAGCGAGCGGGAAGGCCCGAGGGCAAGCCTATCTTTGGCAGTTTACCTGATGTCCGTTGGAGGCTCCAAGCCGTCCCTGAGACTGATCTGGAACCCCACCCCACCCTGCCCCCAAATCCACAGGAAAGGTTAAGGTAGCCAACTCCAGTGGACAGTCTGCAGGTGAGGGAGTGGAGGCTTATGTTCCCTTCCAGGATTGCTGTCCTTTTAAAAGGGACTCAGCTGGCCCCTTGAGGGTTTGTAGATGATGGCATGGAGGAGGGAAAGGTAAGCCCAGGGACCCCTGTCCAGTCCTCCAGGTGACAGGCTGCCAAGCCCTGAGATGGCAGTCATGGGTGCGCAGGATGGGCTCCTGGTGGGGAGGGGAGACCCTGCAGGAGCTGGGGGTACTCACGTAGCCCAGGTCCAGGAACTCGGCCTTGTTGGCCAAGCTGAGAAAGGAAGAGCAGATGACCAGGTGAACCTGCGAGAGGGACACTGCTCAGTGCCTGGCCCGGGAAGGTGGCCCTGGGGCCGGGGTGCCCAGCTCTGCACCCCTAGCTCCCCTTACCTGCAGGGTGGGCAGCAGAGTGGCCAAGTGGGCGAGCTGCTCCTTGAAGGCCTTGTCCTTCTCTTCATATTGGCTGGGGGAGGGGCAGGCAGCCTCATCTCCAAGGGGAGGGCTGCCCACCCCCACCTAGGGGGGCCTCAGAGCCGGGCAGTTCCATCTCCCCACCAGCTTTGTGTGTCCTTCCCTGTCACCCTTCCGTGCACCCTGAACCACTCTGCCCTCCTCATCAGGTGGACACCTGGATGTCTTGCTCCCCAGGGAGGGGCGGGGCCTGCCCAGGCCCAGGCTGTGAGCTAGGTATATGGATGGAGGCCAAGGGGCAGGGGGTGGGGACCCTGCCACCACTCACCTCTGCACAGCCTGCAGCAGCAGCGCTTTCCTCTCTGCCAGTTTGTCCTGGGAGAGACAGTCTGCTACTGACTGAGCATCCCAGCCCTGCCACCTCCCAGCACCCTCCCACTCCCCTGGGCCCCAGCCACACAGCTGGTTGGGCTGGCTATCCCTCCACCCTACCTGCCCTGCTACCTGAGCCAGAGGCCTTCCTTCCTGCATCCCACTGCCTGAGAGCCCTATGCCCTCACCTTAAATGTCACCTCCTGGGGGAAGTCTTCCCTGACCACCCCCCCAACCCCCCACCCCTGCAGTACCAGCCTCGGGCAGGCCCGGCACGCCCTCTGGAATTCTCCCCAAAAATGATTAACTCCTGGAAGTAGCTCAGTGCTTGGGTCCAACGCTTGCAGCCCTGCTACACTGAAACTCCACAAGGGCTCCCTGGGTCTGGGCTAGGTCGTGGTGCCAGCCCACGGCTGATGAGGGCGCTCGGCCTATGGCTGTCATCCCCCCTACGCCTCACCTGCATGCTGCCGAAGAGGGCATGGATGGCAGCCTCCTCCTCGGCGGCGCTGCGGCGCACCTCCTCCACCATGGCCTGCAGCAGCGCGATGGCCTCCTGCGTGGCCGTCTGCAGGGCCTTCACGGCCTGGGGACAGGGCGGCCTCAAGCTTGTGGACGCTCTGGTCCCCGAGCCGGCCCCAGCGCACCGGGCACTCCATGCTCACCAGCACCGCCTGCTCCAGCCGCTCGCAGCCCTGCACGTACGCCGACTCGAGGTCCACGCAGTGGGCCCGGCTCTCCCTGCCGGGAAACCGCGAATGAGGTCCGCTCCCCGCAGCCCCCTGACCCCCTCACCTCCCGCTCCCTCTACCCACCCCTGCATGTCCCGGAAGCAGCAGATGCACAGCAGCGACTTCTTGTCCGTGGAGAACATGATGTAGGGCTCGGCGTGCAGCGCTGCGGCGAGGGGGGCGGTGAGGGCTCGGGCAGGGCCTGCCGGCGGCCCGGGTCCCGCCCCTGGTCCCGGTCCCCACCCCGCACGCTATACTCACTGCACTTCGGAAGCACGTCGCGGCTGCGCTGGCCCAGTGCTACGATGTCGTGGCACGCAAACATGCGTGCCCGGTGTGTCTCGTCGCGGCAGCGCGCGCACAGCGGCTGCCCGCACGTGTTGCAGAAGTACGTGGTCTCTGCGTCCTGCAGACAGACCTGGGGCTCAGCCCGCCCAGGGGCCGCGCGGAAACTGCAGCCTCTGCATGTCATTGCGCGCCTCGGTCCCAGCCCGGTAAGGTACGTGGCCAAATGCAGCCCTTTCATGCAATCCCGACGCCCAGCGCTCTAATATACCCAGTTTACAGACGAGAACACCGAGGTTCAAAGAGTAGGTAAGTAGGTCCAGGGAGGGGCAGAACCCCGAATGGGCTTGGGAGGTGGTTACACGGGGTGGGTGTGGAGGCAGCGCAGAAACTGCATTGGCAAAACATTTTACCTACAACAGAAATGTGTGTGTGTGTGTGAAGATTTCTCAAGCCCCCCTTGGCACCCTCAATAGTAACCAAATGTCAGTGCTCCCCTTGGCCATCTGGAGTCAAAACTTGGCTGGGAGGGGAAAGGGAACGAGGGCCTGCTGGTTCCCTTCCCCAGGCCAGACCCAGGGCTGAGTCCAGGACTTGGGCTATAGCTGTGGCATTGACCCCAGCAAGGGCTATGAAAGCACAGACCCCAGCTTCTTACTTTGGCATTCAAGGCCATTTTCTCCCCTGCTCTCCCTACCTCCTGGAGGTCACCTGTGACTCTGTGTCACACATATCCCAGCACTTGCCCAGCACACCTTGAGCTTTTGCTCCTAAAGGGCCATCCTCCCAGGACTCAGAATACCCCAGCCAGCCTCCATAGGCCAGAGTCCCAGGTGCCCTTCACAGCCCAGCCCAAAGCCCAGACTCTGCTTCTTGGCTTTCCTAGACTCAGGGGCAGATTGCTGATCCCCACCAGCACACTGTCCTCCCTTCCCCTTGGGCTGTAGGCAGCTGTGCACAGTGGACCCTCAAGGACCAGCACTGGACTGCCCTTCCTGTGCCAGTTCACAACTCCACCCTGAATTGGGGACCAGTAAGCGCTCCCCAAATTACATGGCTTGAACCTCTGTCGCCATCTGGCTATTGGCTCAAGCCACTTGTTCTGGGCCCCAGTCTCCCCATCTGTAAAATGGGGCCCACATTTGGGATCCAGGGTGCCTTAGAGAGGTGCTGGAGAATCCACTGATGGGTAGTCCTCTGAGGACATGTTGGGCGCACACTGCAGCATCAGAGCCGTGCAGCCGCACACCCTCGGCTCCCCGCCCCCTGCCCAGGCGCCCTGCCTGCTTGCTGCACTCCAGGTCGCAGTTGGCACAGCACACCACCTCCATGCCATCCCCTGAGCTGTCCACCAGGAACTGCAACAGCCGATCCACTGGAGGGAGGCCACTGGGGCCCTTCACCACCGTCTGGTGTCTGCGGAGAAGCTGCAGCCAAGATCCAGAGGCCCCTTCCCCATGGCTCCCTACCTCCACTCCCACCCCCCACATTCCAGGCTGGAACTAAAAATAGGGCGGGAGGTGGGGTGCCTGCAGGCCTGGCATCTGCTATAAATATTTCAGCCAGTGCTCACTCTGACCCTGTCCGTCTCCCTGCCTGCCCAGGCCTGGGTGAACGGTGGGAGGCCATGGGGTTGGTGACCCTGGGTGTCAAAGGCAGAGGCCTCCCCTTAACCCTCTCTCACTGCATTGGGCAAATTTAGCCCCCCAACCCAACCTGAGCCAACAGAACCTGCTTATGTTGCCCTGAGACTTCAGGGACCCCCAAGTGAGGTACTGGGAGTGTCTGGATGCTTTGCTGAGACCCGGTACTCCAGCAGTGCCCAGCTACACGACTAGGCATGCGCTCTAGCCCAGCACTTGCCCCCTGACCTTCTGTGGGAGGCCTTGGGCCCCTAACCCCAGGCCTCAGCTAACCTAATCTGGCAAATGGGCGGGAGCCTGCGCGTTATCCCGCGGAGAGGTACCGGCTGGGTGCCGCCTCTCCAGCCTCCTCTGCCGGGAGGGAGTCGGAGCCTTGCCCTCCTTGCACTTAGATCCCGCCCAGGCGGAGCCAATCTCCCCTCCTGGTTGGGGGTGGTCCTGGGGGCTTCCAGCACTCACTGGCACAGCGGGCAGGCGAGGCGGCCGTCGGCGGCGCGGCCGCGCAGGCAGCCGGCGCAGAAGTCGTGGAAGCAGTCCAGCAGGCACGGGCGCTCGTACTGTGCGTGGCACAGCGGGCACACGAGCGGGTGGCCGCTCACGGCGTCCAGGGCTCCCGGGCCCTCCGGGGGCGTGAAGATAGCTCCCGACATCTGCGGGGACAGCGCAGGAAGGCGCTGCGGGGGCGCGGCCGCGGAGGCCAAGCCAGCTCCCGCGACCCCTGTCGCGGCGCCCGCTCCCTCCTACCTCTCCGGCCTGGACCCGACGGGGCGTCCAGCGGTCGTGGAGCGAGGAGCAGCTAGGCCCGGGGCTGGGGTCTGGCGTGCCCGCCGCAGAGAATGAGCAGGGGGGCGTGCGGAGGGCCGGGCCCTGTGCCCGCCCTCCCAGTCTCTCCGGCACGGCACCCGCTGTGGCCCTTGAAGGTCAGGCTGCAGGACCGGCAAGGCTTCCTACCCAACGCCCGGCCTCCCCTGCCTCCACCTCTCCCACCTCCCCTCACTCCCACCGCAGGAATTCCCCTCCCAGTGTCCTCTGGGTGACCTGCAGAGGACACCCCTTCGGTGCCGGCGCTCCATGGCTCGGGCTCGGTGCTCCGGTCCACCCTCCCCAGGCCGGCCGCTGTCCCGCGGCTCCGGCCACCGACACTCCGCCCTCCGCCCGGGAGGAGGAGAAGAGGCCGTAGCTGGAAGGGACGGCGCCAAGGGTCCGAGCTTCCGACTGGACCCTGCCCTGGATGACAGTGCCCAGATCACGGAGCGCTGGAGCGCCTGCAGAGGCGGCGGGGGGGCGAGGCCCCTGGCTGTGCGCTCAGAGGTGCAGGGGCTCCCTGGCAAGGCCAGCTCCCTCCCGCCAGACTTGGACAGGAACGGGAATGGGTCTGCGTAGCCCCATTTCCTCGACGGCCGATTGGGGAGCGCCAGAGAGCAGCGGACGCCCTTCCGCAGACGCCCCAGCATCTGAGAGAGCGCAGGAGAGGCCTTCGAGTCCCTGGCCTGCCTTGGCTGGCTCCGGGCTCTCAGCCAGGTTACCGACCTCTCAGAGCCTCAGAGCTTGGGTAGAACAGGGCATCCTCCACGTGATGGAGTGAGACTTCAGTGGAATAACGCAGGTGAAGTGAAACGCACAGCCTGGACTTCCAAATGGTTGAGGTCTCACCCCTATTGCCAGCCTAGTCCCCAAAAGGGGTAGGTTTGGGTGGGAGGGTGGGAGAGGAGGCTCTGAGCCTTTCCAGCAGGGCCCCTATGCTGTTCTTGGCCTGGTGAGTGCCCGTTTATCCCAGTGTTATTTTCCTGAGTGCCCCTCTCCCTAGGCCAACATTATCTGGTGTGTTATTCTGAGCTCTCAGAAAGCAGCCCCTGTCTCTGCCCCTCTTGCAATCACAGTCAAGCCTGGAGCCTGACCCACAGAAGGTGGTCAATAAAGTCTTACTAATCAGTTAGAAAAAACTCAGAGACAATATTCAAGCTGGGTTTTGAAGGATGAGTAGGAGTTTGCCAGTGGGAAGAAAGCAACTGAATTCTAGGCAGAAACTACTTGTTCTTTTAAGGGTCCTCCCTAGCCCTGGTTCCATTTGTGCTCTAAGTCATAATAACAATAATAACAATGGCTAATGTTTTTGGGCCAAGATACTAATCAAAGTTCTTTTACTTGTATTAACTCATCTAACTCTGACAACGACCTTAGGTGGTAGAAAACATTACCCTAGTAAGGGGTAAAGCTGGTATACAAGACCGGGGGGTGCTTTAGAAACGAAGGCTTCATTAGTTTCCCTCTGGAGGGGCAGTAGGAGATAGATGTTTGTTCCTGATACTCGGACTTATTTAATCCATCCATTCTTGTCTTCGTCTAATCAAGTAGCATTTACTGAGCATCTGCCACAGGCCGTACACGGGGAAGGGAACACAGCAGCCAAGGTTAACCAAGTGCATAAGTGAACAAGTACAGTAATGCCAGGCTGCAGTAAGGGCTCTGAGGAAAATAACCAGGATGATGTGGTGGAGGGCAGCTGGGGGGAGCTGAGGGCACACTCATGGGCAGAGAGGGGTGCTGAGCCTGAGACCCCAGAGGATGAGAAGAAATCAGACATGGGAAAAGCCAGGAAAAGTTCAAAGCAGAGGGAACAGCAAGTACAATGCCCCAGAAGTTGGAATAAATTTAGAGGAAAGAAAAGGAGACCAGTGTGGGTGGAGATGGAGGGACTCAGTGTGGGCTGAGGATGGAGAGTGGGGTGAAGGTAGAGAGGTGAGTGAGGGGAGGGGTGTAGGGAGGAGGGTGGGAGGGGAGAGTGGGCTGGTGGCGGGGAGAGTGGTCTACTTGGTGCTCTAGATTAGAGATGTCAAGGAAGCCACTGGCTGTGTGAGTCGAGAGTCCAAGGAGGGCTTGAGGCTGCACACACAGACTTGGGAGTTGTATTTAAAGGCATGAGCCTGGGTGAGCCAAAGGTCAAGTGTGGATAAAGACGAGAGGAGCTCTGTGCCCTGCAGCCCTTCAAGTCCAGGGAGGAGGAGGGAGCAGCAGGGGGATGGAGACAAGCGGCCAGCGAGGTGGGAGGAGAAGCAGGAGAGCCTGGTGTCCCGGGGGTCCAGGGAGGAGAGGTCAGCAAGGAGGAGGGAGTGACCTGCGGTGTCAGAGGCTTCTAAGAGAAGCCTGAAGAGGAGGACTGAGCACTGACCCTGGTGCTTAGCAGGGGGACATCCCTGGTGACCTTGAAGAGAGCTGTCCTGGTGGCTGGGGGCCAAAAGCCTGACCAGAGTGGGTTCAACAGAAAACAGGAGGAGAGATTTTAGACAGTGCACAGAGGCAACTCTTCCAAGAAATCTGGTGCGAGGAGATGCTCTTTGTCAGTTCAGGCTGCCGTAACAAAAATACCAGACTGGGGGACTTGAACAACAGTTTCTCACAGTTCTGGAGGTTGGCAGTCCAAGATGGAGGTGCAGGAGATTTGGTTCCGGTGAGGGCCCTCTTTCTAGCTTGTAGCTTGCTGCCTTCTCACTGTGTCCTCACATGGTGGAGAGAGGTCTCGTGTCTCTTCACTTTATAAGGGCCCCAGTCTCATCATGGAGCCCCCTCCTCATGACCTCATCCAAACCTAATTACCTCCCAAAGGCCCCACCTCCACATACCATCACATTAGGGTTTCAACATATGAATTTTGGGGGACACAAACATTCAGCCAATAGCAGAGAGGAGAGAAAGGGGTGGTAACTGAAGGGGAATGTTGGGGGTCAAGAGATTGCTTTTCCTTTTCTAAGACGGGACATATTAAAGAATGGTTACATGCTGATGGGAAAGATCCAGAAATAGGATACATTGATGATTTCGTGAGAGGGTGAGGCCTGTTACAGGGATGTCCTCAAGGAGGCAGCGGTATACGAGATTAATGCCCAAGTGTTGGGGTGGGCCTCAGATGGGGACAAGAAACTTCTTCCATAGTATCAAGAGGGGAGGCAGAGCCGGGTGTAGATGTTGCTGGAGGTTAGACATGGAGGCAGGAGTGTGTGAAAATTCTCTTGCATTGCTTCTATGTTTTCAAAGAAAGGGCAATGGAAGTCATCAGCTGAGAGGGAGGTTGGGGGAAGAGGGGCTGGCATCTGACCAGAGGTGGGAAATAGTCACTTGGATTTCAGGATTGCCGGGCAGCCCCAAGGGCTCGCTGGGGTTAGGAGTGGTGTCATCAGGAGAAAGCACGCTAGTATTTTAACGGAATATAAAGGGTTGTTAACTAGGTATAAGGATCTGTAAACTAGGTAACTGGAGGGATGAAAAAACAGTAGCAAGTGCAGGAAGCAGCTACCACTCCTAGGGTGGTGGTAAAAAGTAGAAGCTGGAAGGAGGGGCCCCTCAACGAGGGGATGCTGGGCTGGGGCTGGGGCCTCTGAGGAGAAGAAAACGAGGCTGGTTCTCCAAGTGTCAGAATAACTGCAAACTGGATTCAACTGCTGCTTCTGGAACGTCCCAACTGCCACCTCCACCATGAAGAAGCAAGATGGGTGACAACGACAGAACAGAAACAAGCAGGAAGCCAACAGGAAGCAGTGTCTTCTTCCCCCTCTAGCCCTGCAGTCTCTCCCCAGCCCCTTATTGAAAGAGCCTAACCAGGAGCTGGCAAAGCAGAAATGTGGTTTGCAGTGAAGAATAGCAGGGTGGGTTTGGAGCTTGGTCGACTGGCACAAGTAGGCCTGAGTTTAAATCTAGACGAGTCAGTGTGCTGTATTTCTTCCCACCGTGGTAAGCCAGGATTGGGCTTCTGCTAGGTGACTACACTGCCTCCAGATAGAGGGAGTGGAGGTGTATGCAACTGAGTGATTACAACACAGGGCCCTGGAATGTAACTGGTAAGAACAGGAAGGGGTGAGGGTAGGTGAAAAGTAGTCCAGTCAATGGGCTGTAGGCCGGAGGAGGAAGACCCTTGCTCCTCCATGGACAAGAAACATCAACGTCAGCATCAGCATCCCTGGGAGCTTGTGAGAAATGTAGAATCTCAAGTCACTGAGACCTGCTGAATTGGAATCTGCATTTTATCCAGATACCCAGGGGATTTCTGTCTATATGCCAGTTTGAGAAGCACTGGTAGAAGAATTTTTGGAACTGGGAAACGAGAAAGGATGAGCTGGAAAGCTAGGAGGTGGTGCTCGGAGGGTGGGTGGCTTGAATCTGAGATTGTGAAGGGGTGCAACTTGAGAGTGTACCTGACCGCAGCAAGGAGGGCTTGCACAGGGGCACAGTCTCGGGGCCCGAGCTTCTGAGCTGGTCACTTTAGGTAGGAAGAAGCCAAGCGCTCTCGGGCATTGGGACCCCGGCGCCAGAAGGGCCTCACCTCCCCAAGTTAGTGGGGTCGACTCCCATCCCACTAGCTGGTAACTTATGGCTTAGCAGATCTCCTTCTTTCTTTTCTCTTTCCAAGACTTTCCAAAGTAAAGCGAACCCCTTTATTTCTCTTTGGGCTCGTCCAGTCATGCTCCCCCCTCCGATCGTTCGCAGTGGGACATGCCACCGGGCCTCCTTCCTCCCCCGACAACCCACCGGGCCTACGAGAGGATGGGCTTTGCATCCAGGGGAGACCAATTGCTCCCCGATCGTGCAGAACAGGGCGAAGCGGTGGCGGCCGAGGGGCGTGGCGGAGCGATTGGTACGGCCTGGGCCCTGCGTGCTCTGCGCGCTGTGGGCTCTTTGCGTCTGCGTAGTTCGTCCAACTCCCTTTCTGCCTCCGCTGCCGCCATGGCGCCCGTGGTTAGTATGGCTCCGCGTGAGGCCGCGGCTCCGGGAGAGGCACGTGGGCCTCGCCGGCCTGGCCTCTGCCCAGCTCGCGCGGGGCGGCGCACTGCAGCGGCCGGCCGGGGCTGGGCTGGCAGGCGGCCGGAGCGGGCCAGCGCCGCCGCCGGGCCCCGCACGTTGCGGGCGGAGGAGGCCGCGGCCCGAGGCCGAGGGGGAGACCCGAGCTCTCGGAGGCCGCGGCTCGGGCTGGGGCCCCTTCCTGGGGCCGGCGAGGAGCTGGAGCGCCGAGGCTGCAGCCCTTGGAGCCCGGCCGGCGTGGAGCAGCCCGGGTCTGGGCCTGGTTACTTGGGCGGAGGGCGGGGGATGCGGAGGGGACCTGCCACCTTTGGGAGCCGCGCATCCGGGCAGCCTGCAGTCAGGACTCGGGGACGAGTGGGAGTGTCTACCGAAAGTGGCCTGGCCGGCCTGTTTTCGGAGAGAGGCCTGGTTTTGAGGACCCCTGTAGCGTGTCCGGAGGAAGTTAGTTCCTCAGGGCGCAGCTGTACAGACCCTTTTTGGTGTAGGGCGAAGGCCCGGTTCCATTCTCTCTTAGCCTGGCTGGGACTGGGCCGTGTGGCGCCCTCATGTCACTCTGCCTGCAGATTGCTCTCCTCCTGGGTTACTTGGAGAAAGTTTTCTTGTCCGCTGTTGGGACACCCTTGTGAACATTTCCGGTTCACCTTTCTGCCTGGGTGGGCTTTTAATGCTTGTATGCATTTGTATGCTTTTGGTCTAAAACCTCATGGGAGCTATCAAGCCTATTGTGGGCAGGTCTTTTACGTGCTGATTGAATATTCCCGGGGATTAGATCTTAAAGCAGTCCTTTTGATTGTTACTAGAAAGAGAAGTGTAAAAAGAAAAAAAAACAGTGATGTTTGCAGTAGTAAACGTTTGAAAAGTTGACCCAATTGATACAAGTTTTAGATGAAGTTCTTTTAAACATGAAGGGAGGTAAGATGTGTTCTTGAAAAGGTCTTTTTAGATTCTGCAAAACTTGTTAAAGTGGAAGCACAGGTAGGTTGTACAAACCCTTTTTCAATAGTGTTGGAGTTTGTAGAGGGAGATTAATAATAAGCTTCTTTCTGAGAGTAAAGGAACTGAACTTTGTAGGATGTGCTCAAACTGATAGTTTGAAAGTGTGAATTCGTAGGTTAAAGCAGTCAAAAGGCCAGAAATTGTTGACAGTTGTGTTATGATTAGAACCCAAGTTTTAGCCGTACCCTTGTCCCGGCTGGGGTAGATGTGCTGCCAGGATGTGCACTTCCTGTGGCTGTTCTGAGAAGGTAGGTGAGACAGGAATCAGGGAGAGCAGCTAAACCAGATCAGGACCCTAGCCTGGAGAGTTAGGACAAGTGTTGCTTTCAGATTAAGATTGTTTTAGATATGCAAGGCATTCGTATGCCTGTGCCATAATCCTGGAATGAAATAAATGAGTATTTCTTGAAACTTTATTTTGGAAATTTTAGGGCAAATAAAAGGCAGTGCTCATTTTATTGTGGTCTGTAAGCTCACAGACCTTCGTGCCCATAGAGGTTGGGGAGGCTGGAAAGTGTAAATAGGTCAAGAGTGCTAGAATGATTTCCCCTGCAGAAGGGCATGACCCCAGGCCCCTAAGCTTGTAGAGCAGCATCTTGGGTATTATCTCTCCTCCACTCTTGGACAGAGCATGGGTCTTGGCGCCCTTGCCGGGGAACACAACTCCGTGGGTTTTGCATTTGTATGTGCTTTTATACCTCTGGCATTTTGGGTTAATTTTTTTTTTTTTGAATGGTTGTGCCTTCATGTCTGTTATCATTTGTATACTTTCTTAGAAAAAGCTTGTGGCGAAGGGGGGCAAAAAAAAGAAGCAGGTTCTGAAGTTTACCCTTGACTGCACCCACCCTGTAGAAGATGGAATCATGGATGCTGCCAATTTTGTAAGTGATACCATTGATGCCACTCAGGACAGTATGGAACCTTTCGAGATAGTGCTGAGAAAACCTACTGGAGCATGTTTCTGTTTTCAGGCTCCTAGGCTGCTCTGCAGATGTGGCTCTGCCATTTAACTCTGGATCTGGTCTAGTTAATTGGTTTCTAAGTCTTGCTTTCTCGTGTGTATAACAGAGTTGTGAGGAATAAACTGATGTGCTAGAGAACTACCTTATTTTCTTCTTTTCCTCCTTTTGTTTCCAAAAATGAAATCACTTAAAAGTTACTGGGCAACAGGCAAACTCCATTAGATCTGACATCCTTGGTGTGTGTAAGCGTTAGCTGTGGGCCCTGAGCCTCACAAACAAGGGGGCGCCTCCCTCCTGGGCCTGACTCCTTGGCTGTGGAGTGTGGGACAGATGGTAGCATCTCCTTAAGCTTCCCATTTTATTAAGCATCAGAGCTTTCGTGTTTATGTTAAAATGTCCTGCTTGTTAACTTGCACTTGGAGCTTGTTTTTTTTTTAAGACCTTGCTCTGTCTTGATATTTTGCTCCTATATTTGGCCCCATTCCCCAGTATTCCTCTATTTCACTTAAATCTAGAAAAGTTAACCTCATTGCCACATTTTGACTCTGTAACTTGGTTTTGTACTCTTTTTTTTTGAGGAAGATTAGCCCTGAGCTAACATCTGCTGCCAATCCTTCTCTTTTTGCTGGGGAAAATTGGCCCTGAGCTATCATCTGGGCCCATCTTCCTCTATTTTATTTGTGGGACGCCTGCCACAGCGTGGCTTGATGAGCGGTGCGTATGTCCGTGCCTGGGATCTGAACCGGTGAACCCCGGGCCGCTGAAGTGGAGCATGTGAACTTAACTGCTGCGCCACCGAGCCGGGCCTTACTGTTTTCTTCTCTAATAGTCACACTTGGGGGATTCAGACTTACTGTGCAGAAGCCTCCTGAATTTACGTTTGCTCTTCAGTCTCCAGAAGGTCAACTATTGCTGAGATAATTTCATTACAGCAAGAATAATTTTCAAATAAAGAAAAGTTAAAAACTCAGCGTATAGCCACTAATTACACAGAGTGGAATTGGGGCAGCTTCTTGTAGTTCACGGCCCTTGGGTAGATTCCTTTCGTGTCCCTGCACTGCCCCAGAAGTCCTTCAGTTGGCTTCTTAGTTCTCTCTTTCTCTCCATTGTCATCTTGCTTTTCTCTCTGTCCTCGTTTTCCTTCCTAACCATAGTGGTTTCTTCCAGTCTGTGTCCATGGTGGCCTTATCCTGCCATCATTCCCTCCTCCCTTCCTCTATGCTCATCTGTGTCTGTGATTGTCTTTCCTTCTAGATGCCTCGTTAGGATAGGAAACTTGAGTTGTCTGTGAGTCTAGTCTAAGAAGGAAAAGTCAAGATTTCTGATCTAATCACTCTTTACCCCATGATCGGTTGACATACTGTGTATTAGAGTTTTTAAACAGGATTTTAGAGTTTTCAGCTGAAAGGAACTTCATATCATTGCAACAGCAAGAAAACCAGAGTCCTCCTTTTTGGACAAAGAACCCTGAAGCCGATGGAGGTGAATGACCAGCCCAGGTTTCCACAGGGGTTTGCCGAGAGTCCTCTCTGGGCTCTGCCCTGTCTGTACTGTGCACGTGGCCCCTGATCGGATCTGTAGTTGTCTGGTCACTGTGTGTTTTTGCTCCTTCTACTGGATTGAAGACTTATTTTCTCTGATCCTACTGAGGAGTGCTCTATACTCCTTAGCTTCAGAAGTGGCCTGCAGCCTTGGTTGCGGCACCTTGTAACAATTGGGCCCTGGGCTTGACCTGGAAGTCAAAGCCTTCCATGGAGAGGCATGTTGGACCTTCTGCGGGATCAGTGAATATGTTCACGTGAAGGTGGTGTTTTCATATTATTCGTGTAAATCAAGTTGAATAGTGTCATTTTCTAATCACTGTTCCTAGATTTCAGACCTTATATAATAGCTAACGATTTGCTATCATTTTTTTTAAGGGCTGAACATTTAAACAACTCTATCCGTTCAGTGTTAGGAGTGTAAAAAATAAAATACTCTGCTGGTGGGAGGGCTGAGCCTGTCACTTCACTGATTGGTCCATTTGATGATTTCTACAGGAGCAGTTTCTTCAGGAGAGAATCAAGGTGAATGGAAAGGCTGGGAATCTCGGTGGAGGGGTTGTAACCATTGAGAGGAGCAAGAGCAAGATTACTGTAACTTCTGAGGTGCCTTTTTCCAAAAGGTATGGTGGGAGATGAGTGTTGCTTGCCTGCGTCCTAGCACTAAGATTCCCACCCTCGCCCCGGACAGGAATGTTGCTGCCTGCAGAGGAATTTGTTTTGTGGTTGCATCCGTTAATTTCTGGAACAATGCCCAGTGCAAGGAGGCAGTGAATGAATGAATGTTAACATGGTACTTAAAAGTATTCAACTTTTGGTAGTTGTAAAAATTTTGTTTTGCGCAGGCTGCAAAGTATTTTCAAGTATTACTGCTTGAAAGACACTCAGAATTCCTTAGACTGTGTTCTTAAAAATGAAGATATTGCTTCCTCTGCCTCTAGATCATAGTGAAGAGCTTTCAGTTTTAATTCTGTTATTGTTTTTCCTGTAAGTGCCACTATAGCTGGATGAGGACTCTGACATCTCAGTTCAGACTGCAGTCGCTCCATTTAGTGCCTGTGAGCACGTTTTGCCCCCAAGTCAGATACATCAGTTCACTTGCTCAGCTGTATTATACAGTTTTTGTTTTGAGGATAAGGTTAAAACACTTCCCAAGTCACTAAAGAATTGGACGTGTGCATACTCAGCTCCTAGCCCAGAGCCTGGCATGTTGTATGAGGAGCTCTGAATCAAACTGAATCAAGTAGTGGGAAATTGGAAGATGTGTTGGGACAAAATGGTGATAGTTAAGCCTTTGCTTTTATTTTTAACTAAATCGGTCACGAGATGACTTTAAAGCTTTGCTGAAGTACTCGTATTCTGCCGGCTGAGTTATGTGCAGAAGGCAATGTGCGAGAGAGACCCGTGCACCTGGGACTTGCTAGGCTTCCCCAGAGCCCTTGGGGAAGGTCTTTCTGGGACCCGTTTTCCGTCTCCTAACACGTCGCACTTCAGTTTTCACAGATATTCTCTTCTTTACCCAGCGGAGCAGGAAAGGAGCCTTAATCTTCTGTTAAAGTTTGCCTATCTCGATGATAATAGTTTTATGTTCATGAAACATTCAAGGTGTTCCTAATCTAGAACTTTTTCTTGCTCGTCTCTGAACTTCTGCAGCTTTTTACCCCAATATTCTATTATGAAAATTTTCAAACCACTGGAACTTTTGAATTAATTACCTCACCTGAATACAATGTGGTAGAAATAATAAATGAACAAGAAGAATACTTTTTAGATGGAACGACCAAATTGATTTATTTTTATGTAGGGAAAAGTGGATAGAATTGAACTGAGATCTTCACATCTCTGTGAAGATTGCTTTGTTGGCATAAGTAACACTGTTGAACAGTATTCATTTCTTGGAGATGGTGAGTTTCTTGGTTCATTATCATTCGGGTCCTTGCTAATATGTCAGAGGTTGCCTGTGCTTCTAATTTAGTCCTCATAACTGTTTGAAGAGATGTTAAGTATCATGAGTCCCATTTTATAGAGAGGGAAACTGAGGTTCGGGAAGGTTAATTTTCCCAGCAGTGTGTTTGCTTGGCTTTTGTACCCTCTTCTCTGTATGGCTTTGGGAAGATGCTGGAATAGATAATATTCCAGGGGCTCGTAAGCAGACAGGTGGGAGAGGAAACAACGTTGCGGGTGTTAGGTTGAGCACAAAAGCCCTTGCTGCCCTTATAGAAATAGCAGGTTTCCTAACGGGCAGTTTGTGGTGGTGACTGCTTAGCTGTCACCCAGGCTAAGGCTGCGGTTGGGCAGACAGGCTGAGAAGGCTGGGTGCTCTCCCCGCAGAGCTGGAGCGCCTGCAGTGGCGGGGGTGCCCCTGTTCCGGGACGTTGGGTAGTGAGCGCCACATGTTAGAGGTGAGAGTGTGTAACAGTCCCAATAAGCAATCTTGATAACCTGAGCAACCTCAGGGAGGCTTGGATCAATGAGGTGATGTATGGAAAGTGCTTGGAGCTCGTTGGAAACCCAGTGATTTCTCAATAAAAGGTATTAAGGTTGTGCTTAATTGTCACATTACTACCATGATATCTTTCTCCACTGGTTGCTAAAAACCATTTCATGGGTGTTTGCTGTTGTTTAATGGACAGCTGTTGCATCTTCTCGTCTGTTCTCATTTTTATTACCAGTTTAGATGAAATGTGGCCGATATTTATTCTTGTTAGAACATTGGCTGGGTATATTTGCTTTATCTTTGCCATTTTTGAGCTGTGGGAAAACACCTTGAATTGTAATGATCTTGAATGCGTGGGTTTCATAAAAGTTACATTGTTTCAAAATGTAAGAAGGCTGTGTGTCTAGTGGAGTTCTCAAGTGTTCTTTCTCTGCAGGTATTTGAAATATCTCACCAAAAAATATTTGAAGAAGAATAATCTCCGTGATTGGTTGCGCGTAGTTGCTAACAGCAAAGAGAGTTACGAATTACGTTACTTCCAGATTAATCAAGATGAAGAGGAGGAGGAAGACGAGGATTAAAATTCATTGATCTGGATATTTTGTATGACTTCTTGAATAAAACTTGGGAACCAAATTGGTGGTTATCCTTGTATGTCTGCAGTGTGACGTGAACAGAAAATTGGAAATCGTAGTAAAAGGGCTTCCTTTGGGCTGCCATTCATTTACTTGTAATTAGACTTTTTTCTGCTTGAAAATGTCAGTTCTCCTGGTAGCAGTACCGGAACCGAAGCCTCCAGCTCTTTTAAGGGGACTGCCGGCAGTTTGACGCTGAGCAGGTGGGTGAGGGTGTGGGGCTGTGAGCTTCGGTTAGTCACTCTTTTACTGTAAAAAGTATGACATTTTTATCTGCTTTCCTCAAAGGGTCAGTAGTACAAATGTGAGGACTCAGTTCACTGAAAGCAAAGCCATTGACTTCTGTCTGAGGTTCTCTTGTGAGAAAATGGCAGTCGAGAAAAACGGCTCTGGGGCATTGTCTTTTCATTTTTTGATTACAGATTACTCTTCAGGCACACAATTATTATATATGTTAATCGTTTTTCTTCCTATAGAAATAAAATGTGGTCCTTTGGTCTTGCTGCCTATTCTTATTTCCCTCAGGAAAGGGTTTGGAGAGCGATTGTAAAAGTCCCAGGTTTTAAATTAAGTAAAAGTGTACAAAAATGAATTTGTAAATGATCGTTTCTACAAGTCTTTGTAACAGACTGTCACTTTGGCCCCCAGCAGGGGGAGCTGGAGAGGAGGGAGAGTCCTGCCTGCTCTGATAGCCGGAGCGCTGGAGGCTTCTCCGGTGGGTGTGCAGGAGAGCCGCTGGGAGATGGTCCATGCTGAGGAGATGAGGGAGAGGTTGAGATGCCCTGGGAGTAGTCGCTTTCATGCCAGTTAGGCCGTGGCTGAATTTAATGTCAAAAGTCCTTCGACAAACTGACATTAAGTAGGGCCAAACTGAAAGTGGTGTTCCCGCAGAAAACCACGTCTGTCTTGGGAGTTTTGCCCTGTGTGGAGCCTAGAGAGCTGTGAAAGGTGGTTCATGAGGCTGTAACGATGTAATTGTTGTTGACAGAAAATCGAGTATACTTTCAAAAGAGACCCTGATGCCTTGTGGTGCCCTTCTAGCATCTAAACAATTCTGCAGAACTGTCTGCATTGTCTTAAAATGACGGTGTATAAAATTCATGTTTTTAAAGAGCTTGCCTACAGCCAATTTCCACACCTGAAATTCTTGTGTTCTGCTAGTTGCCTAGCTGGAAATTAAGTGTCTGAGTCCTGCCTTGGCTCCAATTTAACATTTGGTGCTCCTTGGATTGAGTTTAACATGTTGAGGCTTTGCAATTTCATTTGTGGTAAAGGCTCTAGCATTTTCTATTTCTATGCAAATTTCTTGAAGCAGAATTGTTTGCAGGTTCCTCTGCCCTCACAGAAGGCAGGGGTCCTTTCAGATTTAACTGAGGCATCAGTTGCTCTTTGGCGCTGCCCCTTCCATGATCACTAACTTTGTTAGTAAGTTCATGACTTGGGTTTGCAAATTTCACTTGTTTGCTGCGATGATGTTCCCTTGTAGTAATTCTTAGTTTGGTTGTAAAAAATTAACCCTGGGCTGAAATTAGCATATAAGTTTTTAGAAAATTACTCCCAGATTTTAAAACTTGTAATAAAATGGAAACTTTTTCTATGCCTTCTTGAACTCTTGTAATTGAGTTTTGATCACATTTTGTATTAAAGTGGCTAACACATGGCTACTATCGTGCAGGCTTTTTTCTTTTTTTAAAGGATTGGCATGTTAATCTGTTTAGCAACAAAAATTTTGTTGTTTATCCTACTGATTAATTGCTGTACCAACACTGACCTTGGTCTTCGTTAAGCTTGAGAAAAAAAAGTCCTGTATTCCCATTTTTTCACCTTGATTGTGCCGCTGTGCCTCGGTGAGATTCTGGAGCTCTCCGTGTAGAATGTCTTCAGATTCAGAGCCTGGAGGAGAACTTTGCAAACAAATTATTTTTTCGCATGGGGGATGTGTCATGTGAACCTGAATCTTGTTACACCAGCTGTGCCCGAACCACATTTTAGACCGGTTTCCTTTTCATCTGTTTTGTCTCATGACCCGCCTGCCTGATCTGAAATATTCAAGGCACAGAAACGGATTGGGTCATGGAGAGTTTCAAGCTGAGATTTACGTTCATAAAAGTGAAGTAGGAAGTTGGTGCAGTCTTGTTCTCAGCTGGCTCTGGTTACCAGCACCCTCCCTTGGCTTGATCCACACCATCTCTGTTGAAAGCATTAATGTTTGTTTTCCTTAAAGCCTCAGCGACCCCCTTCTGTGGCTTTTTCCGGGCTGAAACTGCTCTTTTCTGAGTAGTGTCATCCTCGTACCTCTTCAGGAAGAGGTCCTAACTTCACCAGTGGTGCCTAGCACAGAGGTGTTCAGAAATGTTTGTGTGGGAGAAGGGGGGGAGTTAAATCATATCAAAGATTAAGACAGTCAGAATTACAGAATGTTCTGGGGTATTTAGACCACAGCCTTTTTCGGGGACATGATTTCTTGGAAGGTGCACAGGACCCGCTGTGGTGATAACGGGCCCTGGTGAACTCCCTGGAGCCTCAGGAGAGGCTGGAAGTTGGCTTTGGCAGCTTGCTTTCATTTTCTGACTTGCTGCTTGGTCATTCTCATGACTTCCAATGACACCTCCCCCCCGCCCTCCCAAGCTTATCAAGTGTGGGTAGCAGAGTAGCGTGCTTGGTCCCTCCTTGTGAGGGGTGTGCATGCCTAGGATGGGGCTCCTTGACAAGAGACAACCACAGATTTGGCCGTACCAAGCACACAGACCTCCCTGCAGGTAACCTCAGAGCACGAGGCTGGCTGAGGTCAGAAGCCCCCTGGGGAGAAGAGCCTGGATAGGCCCCTGCTGGAGGTGTTGGCTAATCACAGTGACGGGCCTCTGTTCTTTGGGGTGATAAGCTGTGGAGGTCACCTCTCTTTCTGGAGGTAGAGGAAGAGGACAGAGGCCTCGTCTGGGGGATTTGCCATCCCAGCAATCAGGCGGTGCTGAGGGGAGCAGGTGGAAGCCGCCTCAAAAGATGCCAAAGTGGTGCTTACCTCGGGGAAGAAAAAGTATGAATATGTGATCCAGACATTTTCCTATCTTTCCTGTATTTGGGAGGATTTGAGAATCCACACTTTTTTCTAGGCTATTTCAGGCCAACCTAAAACTGTCTGTTAAGGCTGTGCTAACCAGCTGAGTGAGTTAGCTGCTACCATGGGTGGAACCCAGAAAGAACCCCTAAGATGCTTTAATTTATGGCTTACACAAGTACTTCCTCAGGTTCAGGGCCACGGCCAGGAGTCTGCCTTTTTGGGAAGCCCCTCCCCCCCATCCCCGGCAACCCCAAGAGGTTTGGATACGGGTGGGGCAAGGCCCCCGCCTTGAGAAACAGGCTTCAAGTACAAGGTCTTGGTGGGCAGGGGGTGCTCACCCTTCATCTCAGAGGACCCTGCAACCCTGGGAGTGGTGGTCTCAGCCACTTCCGAGGAGGCTGCAGTTGCACCTGTGCCACTGGCTGTGGGGGCTGCAGGAACAAGTGCTTCACTGCCCTTCCGAAGCCTCGCGTCATGTCGGGGCCATCAGGTGGCCACAGTGGGACGTGTTGCTGGAGGAACTGTCCTGAGGTGGGACTTCAGGGGTGCCTGTGTGAGGAATTCCCGAACTGAGTGGGGTGTGTGTTGAAGAGACCCGCTATTGCAGCTCTGTTCTTGGAAAAACATTTTTTCCTTGGTGCTTTCATAACCAATATATTTTTTAAAAATATTTTGATTTTGAATTGTCACTGAGGTGTCATTACAAGCTCTGTGATCAGCATCCACAAGAATCTTGTCTCCTGAAATTGTAACCTTAATGATAGACTTGTTCTCAGAATTGCAGAGTTTATTGAATTTTTACCTTTTTAGGGATTGCTTTCAACATCAGGCATTTTTGGTCCATTGTCATTAAAATGCACATTTAATAGTTTAACAATCAGCTCTCCTTTAAATATTCCTGGAGATTTCTAGTCAAAAATCCATTTGTTTCTGCCATTCCAGTGTTGGTTTTGTTTCGCTGTTGGTCTGTAAGTAATGTCACCTAGCTGCAGCCACTGGCGAGAACAAGGATGGGGAGAGGATTATGGGGAGAGAGAGTGATGGGCCTCTCAACTCTAATTTGTTGCCAAATTAAGCAGTTGGCACTGCTCTTTCTTGAATGATGTCTTGACTGAGTCTCGCCCTGGGAATTGGAGCCAAGGTTAATGGTGTGTGCGTGTGGTGGGGTGCTCTCTGGTTATGGGAAATACTGTAAGTCAAAGTTTCTCTAAAGTGGGACAGGGAAACTGTGCAAGTGTCCAGACCTCATCCTGCCATCTGGAAGGGGTTGGAGGCAGGGCTGGTAACAGGGTGGGTGTGTTTGGCGGTGCTTAGGGTTTTTTCCTGGATGGTTGACATTCAGGAAGACAGGAAGTCTGGAAAGAGCAAGGCAACCTTGCCAGTGAAAATGCAAGCCTGCTAGAGTGTCAGTGATTTGGGGCCCCCTCGGCTAGATGCCCAGTGATGTGAAGTACAGCCTTAGACGTGAGAAGCCCTTGGCTTTCTTAGCCCTCCTTCCTTTGCCCTTGCAGGCCACCTGCCCTGGGCTGATTCAACATCTCTCTCTAGTGTGGTTTAAAAGTGATCCAGGAGATGAAGGGGATTCCCAGCACCCCGCACTGTGATCCCAGAGGCTGGACAGACCTGCTCTTGCCCAGCAATGAATGAAGAGGAGCTTTTGTTTGGGGCTTGCTGGCAATTCATGTGGATGGGAAGGCGGAGGAAAAATTTGCTATACATCTTTCCAGCCCTCCCCAGGCCATCCATCACCTTCTGGTTACCTTGGACTTACGGTGCCTTGAGTTGTGGCAACCTCCCCAAGAGGTCTTGCATGAGGGCCCTTGCCAAGCAGGTACAACTCTCTTGGTTCCCAGAAGGCCCCAGGAAAGGGATAGCCCTTCTGGAGATGGCAGTGTGGCTTGGGTACTCTTGAATGCCACCTAGATGGGGCAGGTGCTCTGCCAAGATGGGAGGGATTGGTGCTAGAGAGAAGAACTTCTGCCTGCTCTTGGCTTCCAAGTCACGCAGATCCTGCAGGTCCCTGGCAGCCACATGGGGCTCCAGTGTGTTCCACAGGCTGAAGGCAGTGAGTTTGAGGGTGCCCTCCCTTTACTGGACATTCTAGGTTAGTGGGCTGGCCATCCTGCCGGCCACTGAAACTTCTGCCTTCTGAACAGCTTTAAGACTTGCTGCAGCCGAGACTGGCGGCGCTCATTTAAAATTCCAGTCTTGCTCCCCAGGGCTTTGGCCTCCATCTTCACCTGTAACAACCGAGGGCTCGTGGCGGTTCCTTCCCGCTCCGCGACAGGTGTCGCTTCTGAGCGGGAGTTTTGGGCACAGAGAACGCTGATCCGCACCACCCCTAGGGGTCCGGATGTGTTTAAACTGGACCCAGCCTCGAGGGGCGTTTTGGAAGAGGGCACGTGGGTGGTGGGAGCCGGGTGCGAAGGGGTGAGGGAGGAGCCAGTCTGCACGGACTTTTCTGGAGGAATCAGACCCGCTGTCTTCAGAGTGGCCCTTCCTCAAGTGCGGAACATATTTTTCTTCCAATCCTCATTCGAAAGGTGACTAGAAGCGTGTCAAGTCCGGAATGGGGTGCGGGGAGGCGAGGGTCTCGGTGCGTGTGAGCGGAGTGCAGGAGCTCGCTGTTCGGTGGCGCGAGGACCCCGCCTCCGCGCCCTTGGGGACTCCCGGGGCCGAGCGCCTTCTGGAGGGGGCGGCGGCGGCCAGCTCTGCGCTTCCCCGCCTCCCACTGGGCCCGGCTTGCCCGAGTCCCCGCTGCCCGCTCGGCCGTCGGGTCCCGGGGCGCGCGGGCGCCTCGACGGCTCCCCGGGCCAGAGCGCGCTGTCTCCCACTCTCCACCCAATGGCTCAGGACTAGTCTCCCAACTTGTTCTCTGCTGTTAACTAGTCGCGCTGCCGGAACGATGGGATGGGGTTGCCACAGCAACCAGACTGGACGTCACAATCCGGGCATGTGTGCCGCCCCCCCGCCGTGCCGCCGGCGCTGCCGCCGCCACCCTCGGCCGGCTGCGGGACTCGGGCTGCGGGGCGCGGTGGGCGGAGCAGCCTGGGCTTTGCGGGGAGCAAGGCTAAAGCGGCCGAGAAGAAGGGGGTCGAGACGGGGGGGTGGAGGTTTGGGGGGTGGGGGGGCAGGCGGCCGCCATCTTCTCGCCGAGGCCGCCTCGCCCGCCGCGCGCGCCCGTCCGGCAGCGCAGGGGTTAAGGCTGGCACCGCGCCCGGCGGGAGGGGGGGCGCCCACCTCCCCTCCCCCCCGCGCCGGGCATGCGGGGCCCGCTGGGCACCGAGGAGGAGCTGCCGCGGCTGTTCGCGGACGAGATGGAGAACGAGGACGAGATGTCAGGTGAGCGGGGCGCCGGCTGCGCCCGGGGCCGGGGCGGCGGGGGGCGCGGGGACCGGCGAGGCTCCGGGACCAGACCGCGCGGGCGGCGCTGGCGGTGCGCGGGAGGGGGCGCCCAGGCTGCGGGCTGCGCTCCCGCCCTGCTGGCGCCGCGCGGCCAAGGGCGCGGGGCTAGGCGAGCGCCGGGGCGCGGCACGCGGGCGGCCAAGGGCGGGGTGCGATCGGGGCCACCCGGGCCGAGGCGCGGGCCAGGCGCGGGCGGAGGACCGCGGGGGGCCTGCGCTGCACGCCACGGGCGGGGAGGGGGCGCGGCGCCGCCGGGGTCAGCCCGCGTGCCCTTGAAGGGGGCGGGAATCGCGCTCGGCTCCTGGTGCCGCGCAACCCGCGCTGTGGCCCCACCGCCGCGCGCCTCTGGCCTTCTGGAGGCAGGCGGGACGCGGCCCCGGGTCCCTGGCCCATTTCGGCCCCAGGGCGCGTTGGGGTGGGTGGGGCCCGGAGCAGCGTGAGGACGAGCCGTGCTCCGGGACCTGGCGAGCGCCCTGGCCTGGGTGGTTTCTCTTGGGCCCACGAGGGCTCCAGGCTGGGGTGCACCGGCTTGGACTCCCACTCCCCTTCCGCTGCCGCTGAGTGCTATGACCGCCGCTCCCAAACACTTTGCCTGGGCCGCCGGCGTCGTCCTGGCACGCCCTAGTGCCTGCCGCCGTCTCCAGCCCGCGATGGACCAGGGTAGTGGCCTTCCCAGCCCACCCCGCTTTGGCTACCGGCCTGAGCCCAGGGCCACTGCCCCTGCTCTTGCCATCTCTCTCAGAATTCAGCATAAACAGGGCTTGTGCGTCAGTGGTAACCTTGCAGGATCATCCCTTAGTTAATTGCTCACCATTTGTTTGGGACGTTTCCCCTCCTGGCACAGCTAGGCAGGACCTCACCCTGTCAACCAACCTCCCTCCCTCTCTTATGGGGGACTGTGTTACTTCTTAGCTTCCCTGCACCAAATCTGTGGCCCCTCCTGGGCTCCTTAGAGACTTGTGGGAGCTCCGGGGGCCCTCCCTGGCCCAGGACTGTGCTGTCTGGCCCCAGGAGTGCCTTCCACGGGGGGGAGGGGGGGGGCGGGGGGGGGCGGGGAATATTCCGCAAATTGGCATCCCAACTCCAGTGTGCAGGAGGTGAGAAGGGGAGGACCCAGTGGGCAGCAGCCCCCCAGGCTGCTGGGTCTTCCTAGCCAGGGGGTTCCCTCCAGGAGGCCAGGCCTAGGGGGGCCTCCTCCCTCTTCCACTTGTTTGCTTGTTTTAATGCTGTGATGGCCCCCTGGCAGGAGCCTGGCCTCACCCCGCCTTTCAGACACCCTGGTTTTCAACTTTGCGAAGCTCCTGCTGGGGTGGAGGGAGTGGGGGTGACGTGGCCCCATGTGGGTGGGGTTGCTTGGACAGTGGTGGACTCTTACATCCCCGGGTCCAGGGAATCAGGCCCCTTTCCCCAGAAGGGAGCACAGGCACGGAAACCCGTAGCTCTTTTCTACCCAGGAGGCTGGCTCCTCCGTGAGCCGTTCACGGGCTTCCTCAGTAAGTGGTTCCCGCTGGTGCTCAGG
This sequence comes from Equus przewalskii, assembly GCF_037783145.1. Lineage (NCBI taxonomy): Eukaryota > Metazoa > Chordata > Mammalia > Perissodactyla > Equidae > Equus > Equus przewalskii. The sequence goes on from NC_091832.1 coordinate 44,351,026, forward strand.
GCGTGGCCCTTTTGTGGCACTGATAGGGGTAGTGGACGTGAATTGACAGGCTTGTTCCAGGACTTCATCAACCCCGTGATGGGGTCCCCTGTCCCCCTCTCCCACATACTCTGGCTCTCCCTGGTTGTTTCAGGGAGAGGGGAGCGTTGGAGGGGAGGAGGCCAGAGAAGGTACCCCAGGCTGGTGGCCACCCAACTCACTCTGTTTGGGCCAGAGGGGTTGGGCCTTGGTCGAAGTCACCTGCCCACCACCCATTCTCCCTCTGCCTCCTGCTGTGTCCATCACTTCTGGGCGGGGCGGGGTGGGGGTGAGGTTGTCCCCAGGGCCTCTAGGAATGTCCCAAAGCCCTGCAGAGGAGGGTCATGCTCCGGCCTCTCTGGCCTGGGGATTGCAGCCCCATCCTTCAGCAAGACTAGATGCTCCACCTGAACGTTCAGAGTGGGTCCTGAGCCTTCTCAAGCTCCCAGCTCCCCTCTGTGTCCCCGGTCCAAGCCATTGTCCACTCCTGCTGGTCTACTCCGGAGCCGCCTAACCAGTCCTCAATGACTGCGCTCCACTCTGCAGCCAGGGTCACCTTTGTAAATCAGACCCAGACCCCCGTGGCTTCGATTGACTGCAAAGCCCCTGCTCTGTCCCTCCGTCATCGCCCCCACTCCTCCTGTTCATGTGCTGCAGCCACACTGGCCTTCTTGCTGCTTCTAGAACCCCCCAAACTCCATCCTGCCCTTGAGCACTGGCTGTGACCTCTGCTGACCTGCTCTTTCCTGTGCTCACGGCTGCCTCCTTCCTTCCTGTCGTTTAGGTCCTAGCTCAAATGACACCAGAAGGAGTCCCTCCTTGACCTCCTGGCTCAAGTGTGGCCCCACCCCTGTCACTCTCAGACCCATCTGAATGCTGTATTTTTCTGGCAGCATTTTCTACTCCCTGGAATATTATCACCAGCCAACTTCTGTGTCAGTGGTAACTCCCTTGGTCACATGCCGTGCCTGGCACATGGCACTGTGCGGGCTCAAGAGATGGTTGTGATCTCAGTGTCTGAGGACTAGGAGTCGCTAGGTCACCCCTGGCCCCCGGATGCGATGACAGCCTCAGCCCAGGCCTCGTGTCTCTCCTGAAGTGCTAGCCAGTTGGCCCCCTAGCCCTCCATTGCAGCCGCTCTGCAGCCCTCAGCCTGAGCTGGAGACTGTGACCCGACCAGACCTAGAGCCAGTAGGTTCCAAAACATCACAGTTTGCGGGCGGAGGAGCTGGTGTTTGGGCAACGTCATGCTCATTTTTAAATCTGCAGCAGTTGGACTCGTTACTTGTCAAATCGACTTTCTTTTCACTCTGCCCCGTCTCCCACCTCCCCCTCAGCAGTATTCTTGTTTCCCACATGGGGGCTTTGCTGGACCAGCTTTCTGGCGTTGAGGCAGGTGGGCGAGCCTGCTTTGAGGAGGAGGGCAGGGTGAGTGCCTGCCTCTCCAGCTCAGGGACTGGCAGCTGCCAAATTCTCCCAGGGATTCAGAGGGCCAGGCAAAGGGAGCGCTCAAGGGTCAAATGAGTCCAGCTCTGCTGCTTGTTAGCTGCCTGACCTTGGGCAAGCTACCCAGCCCCTCTGCCTCAGTGTCCCCACTTGTAGAATGGGGCTCTAGCACTAGCTACCTCATAGAGGGTTATTATGAGGACGGGGGAGATGGTGCACGTGGAACATTTAGGTCACAGTGCCCAGCACATCATAGGTGCCCAATAAACTGTGACTATTACGATTGGCACCACCCAAGGCGGGGCAGTTGACCTGCCTTCCTCAAGGAAATGCTTCCGAGACTTGCACCTTCATCCAGTAAGCAGGGGGGCATGGGGGCCTGGGCCAGGGGAGGGCTAGGAATGTGAAGCCCATGGAGGGGCTGGAGCGAGGGAAGGAGGGAGGGGCTCAGCACTCTGGGCCTTTCCCTCAGAAGTTCCTCAATCACACACAGCCAGGGGGGTGGGTTTTCCAGAGCTGGTGAGTCCAGCTTCTCTCCTGGCCAGGTAGTGTGACCACCCTGGCCCAAGAGACACTTGACTGGCCCATGCCCCCCAGCCCACAGGACTGCCCCCAGCCATGTGAGCATCTTAGGCTTCCTTGGACCCAGGGGCAAGGAAAGAGTGATAGCTATGATTCCCAAAGGTCCTTGCCTTCTTAGCTTGTCCCCCACCATGGGGAAATGTGGGTTTGGGGGTCCCAAGAAGCCTGATTATATTTAATACTCTTTGCTAGGAAGAGAGAGGCAAAGTGATCATCACAATTTGCCCAGTGGCTTGACCTGGGGCATCTTCACCTCACTCCAAATTGATCAGAGACTAAGATCCATCTATCATTTCATCAGTTCATTCAATCTCCCACCCACTTATTAATCCACCCACTTGTGTATCCACCCTCCCACCTAAACGTCTACCCATCCAACCATAAAACATCCACTCACCACCCACCAGCCATCCATCCAACCCACTCATATCATCCATCCTACCCCCTCTCCATTCTCCATCCATCCATCCATTCATCCATCCATCCGTTCATCTATCCATCTATCCATCCTGCTCACTCCATCCATCCACCCATCTTTCATCCATCCATTTATCCTACCCATTCTCCATTCACCATCCATGCATTCTACCCACTCTCCATCCTCCATCCATCTACCCATCCTTCATCCGTCTATCCATCCTACCCACTCTCCATCCTCCATCCATCCATCCCACTCTCCATCCATCCATTCATCCATCCTGCCCACTCTCCATCCAGCCATCCATTCATTCATCCATCCATCCACCCATCCACCCACAGACCCAACAGTGATTTCTTGAGTATCTTCTCTAGTGTCTTTCTGTGGCTTTTGTAGGTAAAATTTTGAGACTTTCTCCTTTATCTCTTTGGCTCTGTCCTTATTTCCCTCTCTCTGTCTCTTTCTCTCAGTCTATCCCCTTGTCTGTCCCTCAGTTTGTCTGTCTCCTAGTCTGTCAGTCTGTCTTCCCTGAGTTCCTGCCTCTGCTTCTCTCTCGGCAGGGCTGGCTCTCTTGCCCTCTTTTGTCCTGTCTTTCCCTGGTCCTTTGGGTGTGTCTCCTCATCCTCTCCCTCCTTTGCCTCTCTTCCCTCCCCATCCCTGCAGTGCTCTGGGCCTGCAGAGGGGCTTCCCCCTGCCTTCACTGGGCCCCCTAACTCCCCCCTCCTCCCTCTCCCCGCTCCCAGTCCCTTAGGATAAAAGGCTCACCTGTCCCCCCTCCCGTCTGCCCAGCGTGCTCAGGACTGACTCTTTGATGAGACGCCAATGAGACGATGTCTGGGTTTTGTTAAATGGCGTAAATAACTTATTGCTCCTCTCTTGGGCAGGAATACTGCAGCAGAGGGCCTGTGGCATGGGGGGGGCGCTTCAAAGACCGATGGGAACTTTAGTCTTGGTACCCCCTCCATGGCCAGCCCTAGGGTGACCCAGCAGTGCCCAAACCAGAGACCCCCCACCCTCTGCCACCCACCCCTTCACTACCCGCTGTCCTGACCCTCGTGTGGTCTCCCTGGGCGCCACCTCCATCGCTGAGCACCTCCTAGACATCATATCAGCAATTTTCACTCCTACTTTCAAATTCTCCATCACCCTGTGAGAAAGGCAGGATTAGGCCCATTTTAAGGACGAAGAAATGGGCTCATTGGGGGACCCCACCAGGAAAGGGTGGCAGTTTGAAGTATGCACGCTCCTGTTCCTCCCTCCTCCTGGGCCCCAGGTAGTCTTGTTCCCTGCTTGGTGCTGGGTTGGGGTGGGGAACGGAAGCAGTCCCTCTCGCCAGGCCCGGAGAGGGTGGTGGGCACTGAGCTGGCAGATTTGCAGAACCCAGGGAGGGAGCGCTTGTCCCAGCTCCTGGCTCGGCCCCCCGCCGATCCTTCAGCCCCTCTAGATCAGATGAACTGGCTTTTCTTTCCACAGTCATATGCTTGTCTGATCACCTCCTATTTGCAAGGCTCATGGCTGGGCTGCCTTCTTGCCTAGGCCCCTCTGAGCTGGGCTCCCTGGCTGCCCTTCCTCAGAGGAGGGGGCAGGAGCTGGGCTGAGCATTACCCATGGGTTGAGCATGGACACTTGTAGTGGACCAGCTGGGACCTCCCTGAGGGACCCCACGAGACCTTCCAGACCAGGGGCTGGCCTGAGTCACCTTAGTGTCCCCAGGCCACTCCCTGAGCTTGGCTTATAGGCCATGCTGTTTAAATGCTTGTTAATATGGAGTAAGTCTGAATTCTGGGAGGGTTCAATGCCTGGGGGAAGGGGCAGGGGCAGGGACCACACATAGTGGTGGGAGCTGCCTGCCTGGGTTCCATCCGGGCTCTACCACCTGCCAGTTGTAAAACTGAGATGTGAAGTGATGAGATCCTCCGAGCCTCAGTTTCCTCATCTGCAAATGGGGTAATAATAGTGCATCTCCCAGGCTTGCTGTGTGGAGTAGATGAATTAATATGAACATATGCTTCCTGCTTTGAGCCCGGTGCAGGTGGTATGTAGGTGCGTCCGTGGTTATAGCGTGTTAGTCTGAGAAGGGCCCACTCAGCTTGTCTGGGCTGCAGTCTGCAGTGTGGCCTCGGGGGCCTGCAGGGCTGAGCTGGAGCATCTGCAGGGGGCTGCAGAGGGGCTGGGAGGAGCTTCAGGAAAAGCAGCAGAAGGTACCTCTCTCTGCCCCTTTGCCCCTACCCGTTCCCCTGCTGTCTCCATCTCTGACGCAGCCTCCCCAGGCCTGCTCCGACCTGGGAGCTCAGGAGGTAGGAGAGATAACAAGGCTAATGGGTCCTAATTATAGCCCGGCGTGGATCGATGGAGCCTCCGCCCTGGAGGGGCAGGGCTGGTGCGGGAGGGTACTGCCAAGCAGGCCAGAAGCACTGTGGGGCAGCCAGGAGGGGCCAGGAGCTCGCAGGACAAGGAGTCCTGAGGCCGTTTCTCCTGGGGACCCTCACTCCTCACTCCAAGGCGGGCCTGATCCCACCTTACCACTGGCTATACCCTGAGGAGTGGGCCGGGGGGGGGGCACAGGACACAGGGCTGGGGGCTCCAGGAGGGGCTGATGGGATGTGACTCCCCACGTCTGGTTTCAGAAAGCTCAGGGCCTGTTGCAGAAGAGGGAGGAGGGGCTGGGGCTAGGGTGGGAATCATGGGGGCTTTGTGGGGGCAGAGTCGTAGGACGTCAGCCTTGGAGTGTCCTCAGGGCTGCCAGAAGCCGTGAAGGGAGAGGAAGGGCCTGTTAAGAGATGGTGGGGCAGGGTGGGGTCTCCATCCTCGAGTGCCAGCCCTGGAAGCTTCCTGGAGGAGGGATTTAATCAGGCAGATGGTCCTGGGCTGTGAGGTCTTCTGGGAACGGAGGAGGAGCTCTGTGCATGGGCACAGGGTCTGGGGCCTTATCCTCTGAGGTTCGTTCTGGGCATGGATTAGGGCCAGAGTGTGGGCCACCCCGCACCACCTCCTCTCCAGGCAGGGTGGGGCACAGCCCATGGCAGATCACAGGCTTCCTTCCAGAACCTCCCACAGCCACCTGTGCATCCCCTTGTCTGTTCTGCTGGGCTCTCGATTAGTGACTGTGTGCTGGGCTGGCCTTCCCAGTCTAGGGGACCACCCTGCTGAGGGGACAGGGGATGCAGGGTAGTTGCGGGAGGCAGGAGGGAGAGAACCCCTCATGATTGCATCAGCCTGAGCCCGTTACATAACCGGTGCTGGGCATTGCCAGGCTGTGGGGGTGGCTCTGCCCAGGCGGTGTCCCTGCGGCACTGGGGGAGGTGGAGGTGGGCGGGGGAGTGGGTAGGCGTGGATGGGTGTCCGCTCCCCAGCCAGGCTCTCTGCCAGGCCCATCACTGCTCCCCAGGCCCCTCCATTCCAGGACGACTCTGGGGGTCCCTGTGCATGTTTGCAACTGGCCTGAACAATCCCTGCCCCTCCCACATCAGGGTCAGAGGGACAGGACGGGGTCAGCTTGAGCAGCTTCAGCCTGGCTCTGCTTGCAGCCTGCCCACATTAACCCAGATTTGGCCCAGCCCCTCACTGCCCACTCCCTGTCCGCCATAGCCCCGGCCAAGGCCACCGCTGTGCCCTCCATGTGGTCTTGTCCTCAGCAATACCCCTCTCTGCCAGTCAGAACCACCAAGCTCAGCCCCTGGGGATGGCCAGCACTCAGGCCACTGCCTCTGTGGCAGCTCCCCATCCTGCCTGGAGTCGGCCTCCCTCCATGCCTGGGTTTGCCTCGCAGGATGGAGACAGGGTTGGGACTTGGGCATGCTCTGCCCCTTGCCCCTGTGTACTCCTGGGGTCTGTACAAGTCAGGGTGAACACTTGCTCCCTGGGTGAGGAGGCCATAGGCCTCTGGCCGCCCTGAAGAGGGGCCCTGGTGCAGAGGGGTGCCCAGACAGTGGTCCAGCCCCCACCTTCCCCTGGTCGGGGGTGGTATGTGTGGGAACTGACCTGTGGGCTGTGGAGGTGGGAGGGGCGTCCACTGGGCCACCAGAGTCACCAGCTCCCTCAAGCCGCACCTAGAGTGTGGCGAGGGGAGTCACAAGACCTGGGGTGGGAGCCTGCCCGTTTCTCCCTGGGGACTTGGTGGGACAAGGGTCCCAGGCCAGGGTGGACCCGTGTGGAGGATGGGGGGCTGGATGTTGGTGTGTCCTGAGTGTGCACACGTGTCTGAGCATCTGCGGTGTGTGGGTCTGACACATTCAACAACCACAATGTTTTAGGGTGAAAGACCTCCTACGTGGAGGTGTGGGGCCCTGTTTCTTTAAACTTGATGCATGGGGGCCGCTTTGCCCCTTTCCTGGGACTTCTCACCCTCCTCAGGGTCTCTCGGGGGGCAGCCCTGCAGTGGGGTCCCGCTCGAGGTTGTAGCCAGGCTGAGTGCGACCCCAGTGATGTCTCCCTGCACACCCCGGTTGGCTCTTCTCTTTGCCCCCCTGGGTGCATGTGGGGCAGCGAAGGGGGATGAGGTAGGACAAGCTGGGCTGTGGGCATCAGGGCCCCCAGCCTGTGTGGAGCACTGGCTGTCTCGTGGGCCCCTTTTTGTGACTTTTTGGAGGTTTGGCTGGTTTCTTCTGGAAGCTTCCTTTGCTCCAGGCAAATGAATGTGTCTCTACTCTGGGTGGTTTGTTCTTGTAGCATCTTCTTGCTGCTGTTTGCCCCCAAGAGGACCCTCCCTCCTCCCCGCTCCGTGGCCCATGTCTGGTCCCCAGGAACTCAGGGCTCACTGCCCTTTCTCACCCGATTTCCCAGGTGGCATTAGACACTATGCCCCCAAGGCAGCGGGCCACGCATCCAGCCCTCTCCCCTTGGTGGGGGGTGGTGTGAAGCTCGCGGCCAGCTGCTTCCTCAGTGATACCCCACCTGACACGTGCACCCTGCCTGCTGCCCTCTCGGCCTCATACATTCATGAAGGAGCGAGGGGGTCCGGGAAGGGCAGGCAGCTTCTTGAAAACTCACGTGTGGTGGATGCAGCATCTCTGTGGAATTTCACATCTTCCTGGTGCCCAGCAGGAGTGTGTTGGGCTTCCTGCTGTGTGTGTGTGTCTGGGGGAGTGTACCGTGTGGGTGCATGTGCGGGATCAGGGTGAGAGAGGAAGCATGGTCTTCGATTCCCCATTAAGGGGGGTCCTGGCATCCTCCAAACCCCCGGGCATTGCTGAGCGGCTCCACGTGGTCCTGGGGTGACGTGACTTGTGTGTCCCCGTCAACCTGCATTCACAAGCCGTCTCCCAGCCACACCATGGGCCACCAGAGGGCAGAGATGGGCCCCAACCCCTCCCTGGGGCCAGCTGGAGATGGCTTTGTGATCCCATGGGACCGCTTTCTCCCCAGGGAACAACATCAACAAGACCTCTTAGTCAGTCACTCACTTTTGCTCAGCACATTCAGTTTCCTGAGCACTGTCATGTCAGGGTAGGTGTTACTGTCCCATTTTACAGATTAGGGAAGGAAAGGTCCAGAGAGGTGAGGTGATGGGACACAGCCCACCAGAGCTGGGATTTCAGTGTTTTTCCAATCACTGAGTCTGGGTAGGGGGTGGCTTTGCGGGTTTGGGAGGAGGCTGGGGCAGGGGAGCTGGATGGAGGGAAAAGGGGTGGGGGGTGGGGATTATAAGTGGGGGTGAGGAGGGAGGGGGAGGGGTGGGGCTAGGGAGGATGGGGTGGCCATGAGTTGGCAGTGTTGGGTGGCAGAGGAGCTGGCTGTCCCAGCAGTCCTCACCTCTCACTCTGTGTCCCTGGGGTCTCCCGGAGGGAAGCAGGGGAGTAACCCCCTCCCCCTTCTGCTTCCTCCAGAAGAAGAAGATGGTGGCCTCGAAGCCTTCGATGATTTTTTCCCTGAGGAGCCCGTGAGCCTTCCCAAGAAGAAGAAATCCAAGAAGCTCAAGGAGAACAGGTCTAAAGGGAAGCGGAAGAAGAAAGAGGTGTGTGGGGGTGGGGCGGGGCTGCGAGGAGGTGTTGGCTGCCCACCCCGGGCCTGCGCAGACAGCGCTTGTCTCCCGGACCTGCCAGGGTGGGTGTCCTGGGAGCTGAGTTTGAGTGAGAAACACCAAAACCCGTGCACAGTGGGCTGAGCGGTGGGCACAGACCTTCCCAAGAGGGATCCGACACGTCCTGTGAATGTCCGGGGGTCATTTATCCTTTCTCCTGTCGTGGCCATCCTGGGCTGTGACAACATGGGTCCCCAGCACTCGAGTCCCTTCACTGAAGGGCCCCTGTTCCCACTGCACTGTGCGTCCACTGTCCCAGTCACTCTGGCCGTGCCTTCTGCCTTTGGCCCCGTCTGCCTCAGGGCAGCCCTCTGTCCTGCTTTGCTGCTTCCAATCTGTTGTGAGTTGGAATCCTAATGAAAATGATAAAAGTGGGAGAGGAGTAAGGAGGCCCTGGTGGGGCTGGGGTCCCCTCTGAGTCACCGTGAGCTTTGTGACCTCATTTTCGGAATGCTTCCACAGGGACTCACTTATCCTCAAGGTCGACCTTGGGAATCGGTGAGATGGGGATGATGATCACCTTTGGCAGATGGGGAAACTGAGGCTGACTTGCAGCTTAAAGCTCTTCTCACCTGGAGGGGGGAGGGACGGTAACAGGACAGTGTGACAGCTCCCATCTTCTCTCTTTGTGATTGCTGCCCACCTCTTTTTGGGCGTCATCCCCGATCCTCGAGGCGGCCCGTGGGGAAGGTGGTGGCGTGTGCCCCGCTTTACAGACGAGGGAGTGGAGGCTCAGAGATGAACTTGTCCAGGGTCGCAGTGACAGCCAAGATCTGGACTGGGGACTGCTCCTGTGTCCAGCCACCCCCCTGGCCCGTTCCCCCAGGGCCCGCCTGCCCTGAGGGGAAGTGATGTCAGTTCTCCGGCCTTCTCACTTCCCCTTCCCAGAGGGGGACCCACCTGGCCCAGCCTTGCAGGGGAGGTGGTGGGGGAGGTTTGGTGGGGAGGTATTAGCGCCCTCCGTGGCCCTGGGGCAGAGCTGGGCCCAGACTCAGAGTGAGGTGAGGAGAGGAGAGCATATCCCGGGCTGAGGGTGCAGGTGTCTGTCAGAGTGTTCTGGGTGCAGCCAGTGAATGACTCAAGGCTAGAGGCGCCTCAGAGGCCACTGTGGGCCTCTTGCTTGTCCCCTGAGTGACAAGGGGTCACTGGAAGGCTTTGTGCAGAGGTCTGTGATGACAGCTCCCACAGGCTCCTGAGGGCACTGAGAGGGCAGAATGGAGGAGACCTCTGAGGATGGAGGGCTCATGACCCTGGGCAGGTGAGAAGGGGAAAGATTTCTTCCTGAGAATCTGCCTCTGAAGCCACTGCCTGACCTTATCTGAGTCTCGCTTCTGTGTCCGCAGTAAGGGGGGCACCACCTGTCCACCTCCCCTGCCTGTTCTGGGGTGAACCAGATGTGGACCAGCAGGGTACCTTTATGTGAGAAGTGCCACGGAGAAGGCCAGAGGCACTTGGGGGCATCCAGGGTGTCAGCCTGGATGTGTCTAGAGGGCAGGGCCTGCCTCGACTGTGCCCCAGGTTGCCATGGTGGTCAGCCTGGGACCGACCTGTTGGGAGCTCAGGGCCTGGGACAGGGAGGTGTCAGCCCCTGGCCCTTGCGACTGGAACCACCCCAGGTGCGTCCCGCCTGTGTCTTTGGTGAGGTTGGGGTCAGCATTGCTCACCTGGACCCTCCACTGTGCTGCTGTCCTGGCTCCTGCCCTGCCACGCCCCTGCAGTCCTCTGTTTCCTGGGAAGGACTTCCTAAGGGACATGTCTCACCACGCCCCACAGCTGCCCTGTCCAGGCTCCAAGGCCTCAAAGCTGCCTCCCAGGCCCCCTCCCTGCCTCCTTTGTGCCACATCCCCGGCGTGTGGGGACTGCCCTTTCTTCCCTGAGCCTCCTCCAAGCCCAGTGCTGCCCCTGCCCGGCACCACCTTCTGTCTCTGCTGTCGCCCAGCTCTGTCCTCACTGCCTGGGCTCCTGGCATTGGTCCAGAATCGATGTGTGTCTCCTCCCAGGACACCCCGCTCCTCACCCTGGGGCGGCACATGGGCATACAGGCTCTGAGACTCTTCCGAGGCTTTGTCCCCATTATCCAGCTGGGTAAGTGGAGGCAGCAGACAGGAAGGGAGCATCTCAGTGGGGGAGATGCTGTGGACCAGCTCCTCTGCCATGGGGAGGGGCCTCTGAATTCCCTGCTGTGCCCGCCACCCCCCACCCTCCCGCCACTGATACCCTCACCATCCTTGTTTCTTCTGAGGGGCAGAGGATAGATGGTTCTGGAGCTGGCAGGACCTTGGGATGCAGGGGCCGACTTCCTGGTTGAGGCTGTGAAATGTTGTTCTGCTGCGGTCACTCCTCTCACCCCCAGACCTGAGGCTCTGTGGACGTGGGGTGGAGGTGGATTTTAGGGTCCTGAGGCCTAGTGGCTGGGGCAGGGGCTTCCTGCACAGATTCCCCCCCACCGCGCCCCCCAGCTTCTCAATGTTTTCTTTCTCTTGGAAACTGGGCAGGAGGCTCAATGCCATCATGTCCTTGGTCTCAGGCCTTCAGGCTGGGTCTACCCAGTTCCCAAATGCAGATGAAGGACCACCAGGGGTGCCACAGGGGCCTGTGGGCGCCTGCCTTCCTCCCCTCCCCAGCCAAGGCAGGGCTGGCTTTTCTCTCGCCCTCCTGGGCACAGGGTATGGCAGGACCCTGCCCCTGCCACTGCCAGGAAGGAGGCTGGAGGGGGGCAGGGCGTGGACAGTGGTGAGGTGGGGGGCTAGGGGGAGGTCGGCAGTGGAGAGGTGGGCCATGTGGCCCCCAAGGCCTGAGGGCTGGCGTTGCCGCCCCCGGCCCAGCACCAGGGTCACTCAGGCCTCCTCCCTCCCTTCTTCCTCTGGACCTACCTGGACACACGTTCTTGTTCTTGTCACTGTGTCTGTCCCTCTGGCTCCTGTCTCTCTGTCTGTCTGTCTCTCACTATTCTGGCCTGCGCTTGGACTCTCTCTTACATCTCTTGCTCTCCCTCCTCGGTCTCCCTTGCCCCGTCTCCTGTTCCATTTCTTCTTCCCCCTCCAGCCTCATTTCCCTCCCTCACTCCCTCCGTTTTTTCTCTCTCTTCCTCCTCTTCCATTCTCTCCACTCTCCCTCCCCTCACTTCCTTACCCTCTCTCCTTCCTCTCTATACTGAGATGCAATTCGGGTTCTCAACAAGGGTGGAGGGCTGGGTGGACGAGAGGCCTGCAGATGTCCGGGCAGTGCCAGACAGGCCCCCAAGGCGACCCTTGGGCCATTGCTGCTCTCTCCCCTGAATTCCTAAGAGCCTGGCTTGGCCAGCTGTCAGATCTTAGAGGGTCTAGAGCATGCTGCAGCCAGAGAGCAGGATCCTGGCCCCCCTGTGCCCCCCGCGCACCCATAGGCCAGGGTCCTCAGGACGTGAGGTGGGCAATCTCACCCCTTTCCTCCTCTCCGTCTCCAACCAGGTGGCCCCAAGATCGGGTGGTGGGCGGAGGCAGCAGAGGGGCTGGGCGGCGGAATCCATGCCATAGTTTTTTTTGGAGGGGGGTGGGCAGGAAGCAAGTCGTGGATTCTGATTTACATAAAATAACCAGGCTGCGGCCAGAACCTGAGCATATGTAGATGAAGCTCCTTGTCAGACCCAGCGCAGGAGGGAGAAATGATTTCAACCTGTACCGCAGCGGTTACCATAGCAACCAATTATTCAGTGCTAAATTATAACTGTTTATAACACTCGTGAATGGGAAGGCTCATATTTCATTCTTTCTTTTTCCCTCTCAGTCTTGAAGGACCCCAAATTGAGAATGACCAACTCTCCAAGTCCTTCTTTTCCAGTGTAAATGCCTCCTTTTTTGTGCTGAGTTCTGGTTGTAGAAGCAAGGGAGAGGGAGACTCAAGGCCCTGATGGAGAGACATCTGCAGAGCTGGGGAGGAGGAAGGGTGGGCGGGGACTGTCCATTTGGGGTCCCCAGGGCCTGCACTGGGGGCATGCTGGGGCCTCAGTGGGCCTGGGGCTCAGGGCAGAGACCCCTCCCACCTGCCCCCAGCTGCCTGCACACACAGCCTGGGTGTGGTGTTTAAGACAGCTTTGCAGCTGGATGCTGTTGGGTGCTCCAAGTCCACTAAGATTCCTCTACCAGCAGCCGCATCTCCTGTAGCCACGCCCAGGGCTGCTGCAGCCCAAAGGACGGCATCAAGGTCAAAGCCCTGACTGACTGTCATCCTGAAGTTCACTGTCGTCCCCCACGGTGTGGCTCAGGGCTGAGGTTGGTCCAGGGCTTTATTAGGGAGTTATTGCTCCGTGCCTGTGTCTCCTCCCCTGATCGTGGCTTGGCCCACACCCGACTCCGTAAGTTTCAAGATACTGAACGACTGGCCTCCTGGTTCTCCGTCGTTCCTTCTCTCCTTGCCACTGGCTGATGCCGCATCCCAGGTCCTGATGCTGGGTCAGTTCTCTTCGAGTTGTTTTCAGAACCATTTGCTGCCCTTCTCCTTGCCCCTTTCTCTGCAAGGAAAGATTATTTTGGAGAGAAAGAAAAGGAGGCCCAGGTCTAGAAGTGTCCGAACAGCTGGATGCAGAGATGTGCCTATGCTGCGGATGCAGACTCATTGTGCCAGCGCGAAACCAGTATCTGAAGACCTGCCCTGCCCCTCACCCTCAGCCAGCCCCCCGGTGTGGGCAGGAGGGTTCAGATGAGATCTGGTGCAGGTGGGGGTGGGCCCAGGTGGTGCGAGCTACATTTGGTGGAGGGAGAAGTTAGGGCCTGGAGGGGATGAGTGGGCAGGGGTCGGGTGAACTGGGGAATCAGAGCTTTCTCTTTGATGGGCTTTCACCAATGCAGCTAGACAGCAGAGGGAGAAGGCTGCCCTTCCCTGAAATGTGAGGCTGCCATCACTGCCATCACCCATGGACGACTGGGCACTGACAAGTAGCAGACGAGCCCTGCCATAGCTCTGGCTCGTTCCTCAAGGAGGAACTCTGCCCTCCTGCTCTCCCACTTAGCCCTGGAGTGGATGCCCAGCTTGGCGCCTTCTGCCAGGCCTCCCTCACTCCCCCTCCCCCACACCGCACTGTGCACAGACAAACGAAATCTACTGGAGGCGCCTTCCCCTCCTCCCTCCCTTCCTCCTCCCCTCTCTCCAGCTCCCTCTGGGCCCTGCATGTGCAGCTGTGCTGGCCACTCCTGGCCTCTCCTGTACTTGGGAAGTGGCCATGCCTGCTTCCCATCAGATGCTCAGGTCAGCTCTCCCTCAGGTGCGGCCACAACAGCCCCTTCTTCCGGCATCAGATTGTCACTCTGCACTGTAATTGTCGCCCAGCTGTAGGCAACATCTATGTAGTTGGCTTTAGCTCAGTCCTGAAATGCAAAAACGAGGAGAATGAGGCTGGTGTGTGTCTAGTTTGTCGTCTCGCCTGCATCTTTGGCTTCCAAGCAGATTTGGGGTCGTCATGGGTATTGGGTCTCTTCCATTTCAAAACGTTTAAGGCCGTCTCTTACGTGATCCTCTTAGCACTCTTTGTGGCATCTCCATTTCACAGATGAGGAAGTTGAGGCCGAGGTGCCACAGTGACTTGCCTTGTTCCCAGGCTAGCAAGGGGCAGAGCTCCAAGGCATTCTCTGTCCTGCAGCCTCCCCAGGGAGCCCCAGGACCCACAGTCAGACCACTCGGGTATCAGCTGGGTATCAGCTGTGGGTCCTCCTGCCTTATCCCTGGTCTGGTTTGTGGAATTTGCCCCAGGGCAGTGGAGGGCCAGCCCTGTAACCCTCCCTCAGGGCTCCCACAGCCTCTGTCCGTGGTGCTGAAGTTCCTGGCAGCCACCTTCTTCCATCCTTACCTTTTCTGGGATGAGGGCTGGGGTAGCGCTTGTCTCAGGTCTTTTGAAGGGTGGTCTCTCGAAGCTGGCCGAACTCTATGCCCTCAGGGAAAATGGACGTCCCTGTCTGACCCCCATTTCCCCAAAGGAATGAGGCATAGCTGGGAGCTGTGGCCCCAGGGCCCTGCCTCACCACCAGCGCTGGCAGCATGAGAGCCTACCTGCAAGGCTGTCCTGCCCTGGGCAGGCTCTGGCAGTAGCCAGGACTGGCTCTGCCCCTGGGGCCAGCATGGCGAAGTCAGTATTCTGGGAAACACCCGGTTCCGGAAAGGCGCAGAGGCCCTGCTGTCTGCCAACCACCAGCCAGCGCACTGACTCAGCGGCTTAATGAGCATAAAAGGTTTGGGAGCAGGGAGCTGGCGGCAGAGAGGGAGCTGAGATTCCAGGAGAGTCAGGTAGTGCAGGGATCCTGTTGGGGGGGGGGGGGGCGTCCTTTCCCAGCTGTTTCTCAGGAAGAGCCTCCTTCCTGGGAAAAAGACCCTCAGCTCTTTACTGTGTGGCTCGAAAGGGCAGAGATCAGGCTTGGGCCTCCCAAGATTCTCCAGACAGACCTGCTGCCCTTGCTGACTCCCTCCTCTCTCTTTTCCCCCTCCCTCCTCTCTCTTTTCCCCCTCCCTCCCTCCCTCCTCTTATGCCTCTCTCCCCCATTGCTGTTTCCTGAGTTCATTTTCCATCTCTCCAGTTCTCTCGTCATCTTTTCCATGCCTCTCTTTGCTCACCCTGAAAACAGTAAATAGCCAGCATGAAGATGACAAGCCTGTGCTGTAATTGGAGCATGAGTGCCCAGCCTCTCTGTGAAGACCCGGGCCGAGCAGGCTGGGAAGGGCTTTGCCAGTCCACTTGCATCTGAAAGGATGCGAGTAAACAGCTTTCTCTGAGGGGCAGTGCCTTTCTGGTGGGGATGCTCTGGCTGTAAACGCCCTTATCTCCATATAAATGGGCCATTTTCTGCCTGTACAGACGGGAAACTAAATCAAGGAAGCCAAGCTTAAGAGCTGCCTAAATTACCTTGTCTCATGTTAAGACACAGCGGCCAGGGTGGGGGTGGTAGGGAAGGTGGGCTTGTGCCATAGCAGCTTCTGGAGAGCCCACAGGCAGACAAAACTGGGATGTGTGTTCTGCGTTAATTCTAGGTTTCACTTGACCGGCACAGTTCCATAGGATGCATACATAAGCAGAGAGGTTAGGTACTGGGAGAGAGGCTCTCTTTCCCACCCAACTGGGACTTTTCCAGTGCACTTTGTTTTCTGGCTCTCTGGGCCTCTCCTCTGCTGTGGGCTCTTGGGTCTGAGCACCATCATGCAACACTTTAAAATCCCAACATCCACAGAAACCTGTTCTGATGGAAGCAGAGCCCGAGCCTCCCCTCCCCAGGGCAGTCCAAGCAGGCTGCATGGGGAAGCCTGACTTCGCCAGAGGCCTCGCCTCACCTGCACACTCCACCATTTGCCCACTCAGCGGGGATGAGACCCTTGACGTGTGCCGGCTCCGGGCAGACCCTCTGGCTGGGCTTCAGTGCTGAGCTGTGACCAGTGGGACACCGAATGATCCAGAAAGCGTGGGCTGACTGACTTTGCTGGGCGGCCACTCTCAGGGCAGTACTGCTGCCCAGGACTCTGGACTTGCTTGGGGCCTGTGTAGCCCTCACTGTCTCCCTTTCTGTTCCAGGGGAGCAATGATGAACTATCAGAAAATGAAGAGGATCTGGAAGAGAAGTCAGAGAGCGAGGGCAGTGACTACTCCCCTAATAAAAAGAAGAAGAAAAAACTCAAGGACAAGAAGGAGAAAAAAGCCAAGAGAAAAAAGAAGGATGATGATGAGGATGATAATGACGACGGATGCCTGAAGGTAACCATTGAGGGCCGGCTGGAGGGACTGGACTCCGAGAGGCCACACCTGCCGGGACTGGCTGGGCCTCCTGCTGTCAGTTCTCTGTCTCCCGGCCTGGGAGCCCCTGAGTGAAAGACCTGAGCATCCTTTCCCCCGGTGGCTGTCGGGAGTGGACGGGTCTGTGGCTGTGAGTGTGTGCCTGTGTGTGTGCATGCACGTGGAGCTTGGATGCAGTTTGTGAGAAATACTGCAGCCACAGGTCTTGAAGACATATCTGAAATAACGATGGGTGGCGTTTAGGGGTTTGGGAGGAGTCGCGCAGCCTCTTGCTGATGTACTGTCTGCTCTTCTGCCTGTTCGCGCGCACAGCTGTTCTGAGGAGAGTGATGGTCTGAGCTTAGGTTTTGTGTCAGGAGCCTCTTGCCTGGAGCAGTTTGGGGAAATAAAACAAATGGAGCCTTTGCCGATAAGAAGCGGCTGGACAGCTCCGCTTAGGGTGGGAGGGGAACTTTGTCACTCAGCCGCACTCTGACATCCCGCCCTCGTGGGCCAGAGTGTCCCCGTGAGCAGGACTCGGGGGCCTGCAGCTCCCCCTGGGTAAAAGCATTTTCCCCATGAAGGTGGGGAATGATGTGAACCGAGCCAAGGCTCCTGGTCTCAGAGGCCGCCCTGTCGGGGCTCCTCTGGGAAGAGACGGGGCGAGGGTGAGGCTGGTGGGCGGGCTCTGGGCCTAGCCCTCGCACAGTGGGCAGAGGTCAGCGAGTCATCAGGAGCACCTGCTTCCTTTGTTCTTTCACGGCACCCAGCCTCAGTTTGGGCCGGCCGTGGATTTAAAGATAAGTGTTCCGTAAATATTAGTACAGTGGCTGTTGGGGGAGGTAGAAACAGTGACTGTCAGCAACTGAAGTTGGGAAGCTCCGGTGGTGTCCCGACACCCAGAGGGATTTCATCCCTTGGCAGGTGTGTCGTGAGTCATCTGCGGCTGATAATAGCTGAAGGGCTGACAGCTTTGAAAGATGAACTTACGGGAGCGACTTAGGGTTATCCTGTAACAATGTCACCCGCTCGCTCACATGCTGCTCTGCTTCCTGGGGGCGGGGGCCGAAGGCCTGATGAGCCTCCAGGAATGGCTGTGTGTCATGGGGGCAGGTCGGTCATGGGAGGGGCTCCCCCATGGCAGCACCTCTGAACTGTCACAGAGAGCAGGAGGAGGCTGGGAAGCGAGTTCTGGAGCTGCTCTCTTGTGCCAGGCAGGCCTGGTTCTCAGCTCCAGGGCGCTTCAAGCTGAGGGAGCCTGATGCTCCACCCGGCGGCCTTCCTTAGTAGGAGCAGACAGCCCAGCCCCATGGGGCTTAGGCAGTAAGGGGGTTTGTCGGATCAGGGCCCCAAGAGTTGATGGGCAAGGAGGCTTCCAGCCTGTGGGGCCCAGTGGTGTCTTCTGGGGCCTTGTTTCTTTGCATCTCTCACCCTGCCTCTGCGGGGTCAGCTCCGGCCTCAGGCCAGGCACCCTTGTGGCTGGGAATGGGTGTAGCAGCAGCTCAGGGCTTCTCTGCCACCCACTGCCCCATCCAGCAGGAGGGAAAGCAGGCCTGTGTCCTAGTTGTCCACACAGGAGACCCAGCGGTCCCCTTGGCCGCACTGGCTTAAGTCATGTGCCCACCTGGACCAATGGCTGTGGCCTGGGAGTGGCTGTGCTGACTGGCTGAGTGGATCAGTGGCTGGGACTGGGGCAGCTCAAGGCTGTCTGGAACAGGTGGAAAATTGCAGTGAGGGCCCTGTTGCAAGCACACGTGCTAACCCATTCCCTCCTGTGAGGCAGGTGCTGTAACCCCGTTTTACAGATGGGGAGACTGAGGCCTAGAGAGGTGAAGTAGCTTGTCTACCTCTCACTGCCAGTATATGGCAGCGCAGGATTAGAACTGGTGTCTCTCTGGCTCCAGAGCCCATCATAGCCAGCACCCCCACCCCCACCCCATCCCGTCATAGCCAGCACCCCCACCCCCACCCCATCCTGTCATAGCCAGCACCCCCACCCCCACCCCATCCCATCATAGCCAGCACCCCCACCCCCACCCCATCCCGTCATAGCCAGCACCCCCACCCCATCCCATCCCGTCATAGCCAGCACCCCCACCCCATCCCGTCATAGCCAGCACCCCCACCCCCACCCCATCCCATCATAGCCAGCACCCCCACCCCATCCCGTCATAGCCAGCACCCCCACCCCATCCCGTCATAGCTAGCACCCCCACCCCCACCCCATCCCATCATAGCCAGCACCCCCACCCCATCCCGTCATAGCCAGCACCCCCACCCCATCCCATCATAGCAAGCACCCCCACCCCATCCCATCATAGCCAGCACCCCCACCCCATCCCATCATAGCCAGCACCCCCACCCCTACCCCATCCCGTCGTAGCCAGCACCCCCACCCCCACCCCATCCCGTCATAGCCAGTACCCCCACCCCCACCCCATCCCATCATAGCCAGCACCCCCACCCCATCCCATCATAGCCAGCACCCCCACCCCCACCCCATCCCATCATAGCCAGCACCCCCACCCCATCCCATCATAGCCAGCACCCCCACCCCATCCCATCATAGCCAGCACCCCCACCCCATCCCATCATAGCCAGCACCCCCACCCCCACCCCATCCCATCATAGCCAGCACCCCCACCCCATCCCATCATAGCCAGCACCCCCACCCCCACCCCATCCCATCATAGCCAGCACCCCCACCCCATCCCATCATAGCCAGCACCCCCACCCCATCCCATCATAGCAAGCACCCCCACCCCATCCCATCATAGCCAGCACCCCCACCCCCACCCCATCCCGTCATAGCCAGTACCCCCACCCCCACCCCATCCCATCATAGCCAGCACCCCCACCCCATCCCATCATAGCCAGCACCCCCACCCCCACCCCATCCCATCATAGCCAGCACCCCCACCCCCATCCCATCCCATCATAGCCAGTACCCCCACCCCCACCCCATCCCATCATAGCAAGCACCCCCACCCCATCCCATCATAGCCAGCACCCCCACCCCCACCCCATCCTGTCACAGCCAGCACCCCCACCCCCACCCCATCCCATCGTAGCCAGCACCCCCACCCCAACCCCATCCCGTCATAGCCAGTACCCCCACCCCCACCCCATCCCATCATAGCCAGCACCCCCACCCCCACCCCATCCCATCATAGCCAGCACCCCCACCCCCACCCCATCCCGTCATAGCCAGTACCCCCACCACCACCCCATCCCATCATAGCCAGTACCCCTGCCCCCACCCCATCCCATGATAGCCAGCACCCCTGCCCCACCCCATCCCATCATAGCCAGTCATAGCCAGCGCCCCCACCCCCACTCCATCCCATCATAGCCAGCACTCCTACCCCTACCTTACCCCAGCCAACCTGGGGCTGCTGGGTCATCTGACACTGGGCTGGCTGTCTTGGGAGGTCACACTCCTCCCTGGGCCTCAGTGCCCCATCTGGAAAGTGAAGCAGTAGCCGAGGGACCCTCTCAAGGCTCTGCCCTTAGCTGGGCCATTGTCCTATGTCCCTGTCCTGGCCAGGGCTCACCTTCCTGGCCCCAGAACCCGGCAGTGGCCAGTCCTTTCATGAGGTCCATGCGTGACTGTATTGGGGGGCATCCTTGGGCGGCCCCATTTCTCCCCGACCTGCCTTAGACTGCCCCTTGGCCCTGCCGCCTCCCCAAGGACATCTGCTCCCCTAAAACCCATCTTTAGGCCACTGTTCTGTGCCACCACCCAGATTCCTGGAACAGATTCCTTCCAGGGAGTGAGTCCTGTTACATTATTCCTGCCCTGGGCACGCACATGGCCTCCCCTACCAGAGCCCCACATTAAACCCCCAGCCACTTGGTTCTGTACCCCCTTATGAGCTGGCATCTGAGCCGCTCCCACTGATCAAGGGGTCTGCAGGCTGGGCTGCCTTAGGATGCTTTCAGTGGTGAGTGAGAACTGCTCTTTTTTTTTTTTGAGGACGATAGCCCTGAGCTAACATCTGCTGCCAATCTTTCTCTTTTTGCTGAGGAAGACTGGCCCTGAGATAACATCTGTGCCCATCTTCCTCTACTTTATATGTGGGACGCCTGCCACAGCGTGGCTTGCTATGCATGGCATATCTGCACCCGAGATCCGAACCGGCAAACCCCGGGCCGCCCAAGCGGAACATGTAAACTTAACCACTGTGCCACTGGGACGGCCCCAGAACTGCTCTTTTAAGTTGCAGACACAACCTCTTCCCCGCTCCATTGCTCTATCCCGAGGCCTCCTCGATGGGGGCCCTGGGGGTAGGGGTGCAGGTTAGAAGGACCCCCGCCTCTGATTCCTCCTCTGGCCCATGTGTCCATAGGAGCCTAAGTCCTCTGGACAGCTCATGGCTGAGTGGGGCCTGGATGACGTGGACTACCTGTTTTCAGAGGCTGACTACCACACGCTGACCAACTACAAGGCCTTCAGCCAGTTTCTCAGGTGGGCCGTGGGGCCGGCTGCCATGGCTGGGCGTCCATGGGGACTGACTTTGAGGCCTGCACTCCCCAGGTGGCATCAAGTCGGGGTGGTCAGAAGGACAGAACCCTGGGCTTGTGGGGTGGGGTGGGGCTGTCAGGCCAACACTGACCCCAGGCAGAGCTGGCAGGTGGAGGAAGGACCCCCTTCACTGTGGCAGATGAACACACATTTAATTGATAGTGGTCCCAGTCAATCCCAGAGGCCTTAGGCCCCCATGGCCTCTCTCAGCTCTGGAAGAACTGGGACCAGACACCCAGTGGTCTGCTGCAGGCCCCTCTCTCTGGCCCCTCAAGTCTTGCAGGGTCAGGAAACCCAATTGGAACATCACCAGTCTTATAAACAGGGAATCAAGAATGTTTGGGGGTGGACTGCTGTCTCAAGCTTTGTCCTCTTCCCTGCTCCCCCTTTCTGCCCAGTTTTCCCAACCTGGAACATGGGGCTGGTGCCACATATCCCAGGGGTGGGAGAAGGGTGGGTCCTGCTCGGGGTCCCTTGGTGGGGGGCGTCTTATGCCTCCACAGCGCTGCCCTCACCTTCCCGCCTCACTCCCCGATGCAGGCCGCTCATCGCCAAGAAGAACCCGAAGATCCCCATGTCCAAAATGATGACCGTCCTGGGTGCCAAGTGGCGGGAGTTCAGCGCCAATAACCCCTTCAAGGGAAGCTCGGCGGCAGCAGCTGCAGCGGCAGTGGCTGCAGCTGTGGAGACTGTCACCATCGCCCCTCCGCTGGCCATCAGCCCCCAGCAGCCACCCCAACCTGTGCCCATCCGCAAGGCCAAGACCAAGGAGGGCAAGGGTAAGGCTGCGGGTGGATGGGCCCCAAGCCCTGGAGCCTGGGGCAGCTGGAGTGGCCTTTATTAAGGACCCAGTGCCTCGTTTGACCTCGAACCCACTCCCCCTCTCTCAGCTGTAATGCAGCATCTTCGTAGCTTCTGTCTTGCCTGCCTTTTGGGGCTGGTGGAGAAGCGGAGGAGACAGTGTGCTCAGAGCTTTGGGAGTTTTGTGCCTGGCCCCCTCTGACTTGGCCATGGCGAGAGGGAGAGCAGAGGCCCATGCTGCTGGGAGTCAGGGGGCTCTTGAGTTTGAGGCTGTGTCATTCCCAGGGAGAAGGGGTCCCAAGGTTAGCTCATTGATCCTTCATGTCTGAGTACCTACTGTGTGCAGGGCTGTTCCCCAGGCCCTCGAGGTAAAAGACGTGCATGGGCGTGGGCATGGTCCCTGCTGGCTTCCTGGGGAGGCCTGGAAGGTGGTCCAGATGCTAAATCAGACTCAGTGGTGGCGTGTCTGGGTGTCTGGGTGCCTGGGTGGGGAGAAGGGGGACAGTAGAGGCTCTCTGGGACTTGAAGTTCTGGGGGAGGGAGATCCCCTGGGTGGAGGGTTTCTGGTCCCTTGGGGGTGGGGACATTGATCTCCCAGGGCTCTCAATGGTGGGGTCGCTCACAGCTCAGCTTTCCTGGGTGCCCTGAGTTGGATTTTGATGGGAGGCTGAAAGGGCTCTGGGGACCCCATTTTTCAGCCTCAAGGAGCTTTGGTTTCTGGGCCCATGTCCCCTTTGCCGGGTCCCTGCAGGGCCTGGTGGGGAGAGTGACATGGGGTTTAGAGACTGCTCCTGGTCTCCTGCTGCGCCGTCCTCCACCCTGGGCCCTCCCAGCCTGCCTCGCTTTCTAATTTCCTCCCGGGCTCCAGCCGCTGAGCTAATCGATTCCCTGGGCCGCCTATTCAGAGCCTGAAAAATTGAAATAGATTTTCCGTGGCACTGCCGAGGGTACGGCTGGGCTCCCAGCCCATCTCCCTGTGTGTGGTACGGCTGGTGGAGGGCCTGGGGCGAGGCCACCTGCCTCCAGGCCCCCATCTTCCCTGCTCGGCGGTGGGAGAGGCCATTGGAGGGTCATTACTACTCAGGTGGCTAATTGTCCCGTGGCCAGCTCCATAAAAATGGCCTTAACCCTGCTGGCTACCTGGGAGCTAGCGTTTCCTGGGGTGACTGGCATAGGTAAGACAGCCTTGGGTGGTGCCAGCATTGCCTGGCTGGCAGCTGGGGAAAGGGCCTCCTGCCCTCCCACATCCCTTCAGGACCCAGGTAGGGGCCAGAGGTAGGTGGGTGTGCCCACAGTGGCTCTGCTGGCCATGGGGGCCCATGGCCCCACTGGGGACCACTCCTTTCTGGGGAGAGGGGGCAGGACAGTGTTGTTCCAAGATGGCCAGCATTTGCATTGTTGGTGGAAGAGGCAGCATGGTGGCCAGAGCAGAGCCTGGCTCGGGGAGATTCTCTGGCTCCCCCGTCACCTACTGTGTAACTTTAAGCAAGGACTTGACCTCTCTGAGCCTCGGTCTTCTCATCTGAAAAGCATGACAATGACGGAAGTAGTCCTTTCCTTGTCGAGTTACTGTGAGGGTGGAGGGTACTCTGGGTGGTGGAGCGGCAGCAAGGTGTGGCCGGGCTGCTATCCCACTTTACTTTTCAGGGCCAGGAGTGAGGAAGAAGATCAAAGGCTCCAAGGACGCAAAGAAGAAGGGCAAAGGGAAGAAGGTGTCTGGGCTCAAGTTCCGCTTCGGAGGGGTCGGCCCCAAGAGGAAGAGAGGCTCCTCGGTGAGCATGAGTGTGAGTGTGTGAGAGCGAGCGTGTGTGAGTGTGTGAGCGCGTGTGAGTGTCTGAGCAGGAGCGTTGTGTGAGAGCATGTGTATGTGAGTGTTGTATGAGTGTGAGCATGAGTCTGCATGAGTGTGAACATGAGTGTGTGAGCGTGTGTATGAGTGATCATGAGTGTGTGGGGGTGTGAGTGTGTGAGAGAGGCGGACTGGAATGTGAATGTGTGTGTGAGAGACAGTGGGGCTGCACGTACTTGAGTGTGTGTGGGTGTGTGGACATGTGAGCAGCCTTGGGGTGCATTTGCACATCTGCATGTGTGCTGAGTATGCATGGCACACAAAAGTTGGGGTGACTGTGGAAAGCAGGGCTGTCAGTTCATCCTGAATGGGGTGGGGCAGGTCCTGCAAACCCCGCCCATTCTACATGAGGCCTACTGGGCCTCAGTTTCCCTGTCTGACTGGGGAGGGGTTCAGACTGGATCTTCCAAAGGCCCCTGTCGCTTGGCCTCTGGTGGGACCTCTCCTGCCCACCTTGCTGAGTTGAGAGCTTGGTCCTGGCTCCCACTGCCCTCAGCTGCAGCTCCATCTGGGCAGCGGGTGGGAGAGTATGGGACAGCATGTGTGTCTGAGCGTGAGCATTGTGTGAGAGCATGTGTATGTGAGCGTGTGTATGAGTGTGAGCATGAGTGTGTGAGCCTGGCTGCCCAGGTCTGCTGGGAGGGTGGACCCCAGGAAGGCGGCATGCAGGCAGGATCAGGCTGGGCTGGAGCCCTGCCCCTCTCTTACCCTTCCAGAGCCAGCTCTGGCACCAGGTTCAGACTGCCCCTAAGTCCACGTCTGGGCCTTTGGTACCTCCCTCCTCCGTGGGGGGTGGCATTCACACATACCTGCCCCCCCCCCCCCCCCAGCAACCATTTCCCTCACCTGGCCCCAGCCCTGCAGAGGGGCAGAGGTGGAAGCCACTGCTCTGTGTCTTGGTGGAAGTAAGTGACAGGTCTCGAGTTTAGCTACTCGGGAGGGGAGCATGGAGCAGCAGGTGTGGCCCGGGCTGGAGCTGGTGGTCCAGCTTAGCTCAGCAAATATTTCTTGAGCACATACTAATGTGCTAGGCCCTCTGCTGAGCCATGGAGGGCCCTGCTCCAGAGGCACGCACAGTCTGGAGGGGGCTTGGGCATGTACACTGGGAGAGAGCCAGTGACAGGCAGATGGGACAGACCAGACCTGTCACACAGGCTGTGCAACAGGTCCAGTTAAGGAGAGGTCTGGGAAGCCTCCTTGGGGGAGACGTCCTTAGGAATGCTCCCTGAGGGATGTGTAGGAGTTTGGCAGGGTGGAGGGCAGGGCCCGGGGAGAAGCAGGGAGGTGGAAAATGTGGGAAGTGTCTGAGGGCAGGGAGAGCAGAGCTTGTGGGGGTGGTAGGACATCAGGCTGGACCAGTGGGCTGGGCCCTTGGGATTTCTAGCTGGGTGAGGAGACGAGAAGAGACAGGGAGCACGGTGCCTCTGGTGCTCCGAGGTGCTCCGCCCTACCCCACCGTCTGCCCAGGCCAATGAAGCTCTCAGGACGAGCCTGCCAGGCAGGCCCTGGGCTCAGAGAGCCCTCCCCCGCCCCTGCAGAGCGAGGAGGATGAGCGGGAGGAATCGGACTTCGACAGCGCCAGCATCCACAGCTCCTCCGTGCGCTCGGAGTGCTCTGCAGCCCTGGGGAAGAAGAGCAAGAGGAGGCGCAAGAAAAAGAGGAGTAGGACTGCCCATCTGCGGGGTTCCCGTGGCCCCATGGTGGATGCGGAGGGTGCAGAGCCCCCTTTGGGAAGTGGAGGAGGGCATCCTCATGCCTCAGCCTCTCCTGGCCTCAGCCAGGCAGTTCCCCTGTGTTTTTCCTCAACCACCCTGGTCTCTATGGTCAGGAGAGGGGGTCTTGTCCCAGTGAGGCTAAATTAGGGACCTATGGTGTGAGCCAACCCAGGGCATTTGCACTGGCTGAGGGGGGTACCAGGGAAGAAAGTGCTTCTTAACCTTATCCACCATCTGCCATTCAGTCATCCACCACTCTACCCATCCTTCCTCTTTCTATCCCTCCTTCTCTCCCTCCTTCACTTCCCTTTATCCATCCATCCATTCATTTTTCTATTCATCCCACTACCTCCTACCCTCCCTTTTATCCATCATCTATCTCTTCACCCTTTTATTCCCTCAGCCATCCCCCCAACATTGCTTCACCCCATCTGTCCATCCACCATCCATTTATCCAGCACCTATTAAGCACCTAGTATGTGCCAGTCCAGCTTTGGGTGGAGATTGGTTGGGCATGGGGAGTGGGGATGAGACCCTCCATGACCCCTCTGCCCCCTCCCCAGTTGATGATGGTGATGGCTATGAGACAGACCACCAGGACTACTGTGAGGTGTGCCAGCAGGGCGGCGAGATCATCCTGTGCGACACCTGCCCACGGGCCTACCACCTCGTCTGCCTCGACCCAGAGCTGGAGAAGGCTCCCGAGGGCAAGTGGAGCTGTCCCCACTGTGTAAGCCCCTGGCAGAGGCCCTGGGGCAGGTTGCAGCCTGTGCCTGGCTCCCGGGACCCCTGTGCTGGTCATCTCGGGGCAGAACGTGAGGAAGTGCCGAGTGGGAGGGAGGGAGTCGCACCTGGTGGAGGGGGTCCCGGCCCAGGGTGCCTCCACTTGGACTCCCCCCTCCAGGAGAAGGAGGGGATCCAGTGGGAGCCGAAGGACGAGGAGGAGGAGGAGGAGGAGGGCGGCTGCGAGGAGGAGGAAGACGACCACATGGAGTTCTGCCGCGTGTGCAAGGATGGCGGCGAGCTGCTCTGCTGCGACGCCTGCCCCTCCTCCTACCACCTGCACTGCCTCAACCCGCCGCTGCCCGAGATCCCAAACGGTGAATGGCTGTGCCCGCGCTGTACTGTGAGTGTTACGCCGGACCGCGCCGAATGCCCCGCCCTGCGGGCCAGGCCCCGCCCCCGCCAGCCCCACCCACCAAGGCCACGCCCCCAGCAGGTCCTGGCCACCCACGCCCCGCCTCCGCTGGCCCAGGCCACGCCCTTCCACAAAAAGTCCCGCCCCAGCCGCTCTAGGTCCCACCCACTAAGGCCCCGCCTCTGCTGGTCCCGAGCCCACCCAGAGCTCCCCGCCTACCGAGGCGTCGGCCCCCCTCGCCTGCCCTGGCCCCACCGCCCAGCCCTCGCCCCCGTAAGGCCTTGCCCCGCTGGCGGCGAGCCCAGCCCCCGAGTCCCGCCCACCGCCACCCCCTCTGCGTTTCAGTCCCCATAAAACTCAGGTGCAGTTTTCTTACCCGAAACCTGAGCCGCTATGAGAAGAGAGACACAGGTGGTGGTGATAATGGCACGGCCCACCACAGCCACTGTCACTGGGCGTCTCTAATGCCTAGCGAGTTTTCAGTACCAGGCATTCTGTTAGTCCCATTTTTAGATGAGAAAACTGAGGGAGGTAGAGTGACTTGCCTGAGCCCACATAACAGCAGAACTGACCACTCAGACCCACCCTGTCGCTGGCTCCTGGCTTATGGCTAGGGGTGGTGAGAGGGTAGATGGCCCCTGGGGCTGAAGCCGCAGTTGCCACAGGGAGAGGAGAGCGCCCCCCACCCGCGCCCCCAGTCACTGTAGGCATTTGAAGGCCCCCATGCTCCGAGTTGTCCCCCAGGCCCAGCCCCAGCGCTGGATCCCTCCCCATGGGTGCTGGGCTGTGCTGTGGCCAGCTCTTGGTTGCCCTGTGTGCCCGTGGGCTTCTGTTGTGTGTGTGCGCAAGTGGGTACGTGTGTGCAGACCCATATGGCCCGTCTCCTGCATGCACAGCATCACGGGCTCCTGAGCACAGGGCGGGTGTTGTGGAGTCACTGTGCTGCTGTCTGACATGGGGAGCAGGGCAGCCTGTTGGAGGGAGCTTTGTGACAGCCTGCTGTCACTGGAGCCTCAGGGTGGGGCCCTGAACTTGGGGATCCTCCTCTGTCTACAGTGTCCCCCACTGAAGGGCAAAGTCCAGCGGATCCTACACTGGAGGTGGACGGAGCCCCCAGCCCCCTTCATGGTGGGGCTACCAGGGCCCGATGTGGAACCTGGCGTCCCACCCCCCAAGCCCCTGGAGGGCATCCCAGAGAGAGAGTTCTTTGTCAAGTGGGCTGGGCTCTCCTACTGGCACTGCTCCTGGGTGAAGGAGCTACAGGTGAGGCACCTGGGCAGCTGTGGCTGTGCCAAGGTGGTCAGCTACCCAAGCAAGGGGCATAGTTGGGAGTTGGGGAGGGGGAGGCTGAGGGTGAGGATTGTCCTGCCTGGGACCCAGGCTGGGGACTGGGGCAGCTGGCTTGGGAGGCGCCATGCTCCCTCCCATAACCTCTGACCCCTCGGTGAGCAGCTGGAGCTATACCACACGGTGATGTACCGCAACTACCAAAGAAAGAACGACATGGACGAGCCGCCACCCTTTGACTATGGCTCTGGCGATGAGGACGGCAAGAGTGAGAAGAGGAAGAACAAGGACCCCCTCTATGCCAAGATGGAGGAGCGCTTCTACCGCTACAGCATCAAGCCGGAGTGGATGATGATCCACCGCATCCTGAACCACAGGTGCGTGCCGGCAGGTGCAGCCCGGAGCCTCGCTGGAGGTGGGCGCCCACAGGTCCCGGACACACTGGCTCCTCCCGCGGCGGGAGGAAGGGGCCGAGGGCCCCCACTGTCCAGCTGGAGAGGTTGTCATATGTGCACGGGCACATGCATGCACACTCACATATGCACACACGTCATAGTCGTGGTGGGAGAGCAGTTGCAAAGTCACACACATAAAGGGGCAACTTGACGCACGGCCTGTGAAACTTGCACAGAGTGGGGCCCTCGATGGGTGGGGACCCTGTGCTCCGGGTTTCTGTCGAAGTTAGTGCTCAATAACCTGTAGGAGGGTCCCGGGGATGGAGGTGGACCTGAGGTGTGTACACATTTGCCCCTCCTTTGTAACAACAGCTAACTGAGCACCATCCGTCCCAGGAGGTGGGCGTTTTATTTCTACCTCTGTTCTCTGGATGCGAGAGCAGGCACAGCAAAACTAAATCACTTGCCCAAAGTCACACAGCCAGGAAGCAGCGGAGCTGGGATTTGAACCCAGTGCTTTCTGATGGTAGGACTTGCTTTCTTGGCTGTGGAGCCAAACGCCAGTGCCCCTGAGACAACTCTGTTGAGCAGTCTAGAAATTCCCAGGTGGCAGTGATAAGGGGCTGCAGCAGGCAGGACGAAGAGGCCAGGCAGGAGGCCTGTGGACGCCACGAGTTTGACTTTGTTTGGCCAACGGTAGGAGCTCTTGCTGATTCTTGAGCTCAGGGCTTGAGAACTGGCTGTGGCCTACAGGTGGCGCAAGGCGGGGCTCGGGGTGCTTGCCGCATGGTGGCGGGCACGCAGCCTCACAATTGCTACCCATCTCGACTCATGGGTTCTGCCTTTGGGGCACATGGGATGCAGTAGACCATAGGCCTCCTGGAGGCACCCGCTGGGCAGAGCAGAGGTCGAGAATCTGAGCCAGCCTCTCAGATTCCAGTCTGGCTCGCCGCTTCCTGGGCTCTGTGCCGCAGTGTTGCTCGTGTAAAATAGGATGACGAAAGGAGCCCGCAGGGCACTTGCCTGCTAGTGCGGCCTTAGTAAGAGAAGGGCTCGAGAAGTTGACAAAGCTGCTCTCCTTGACTATTAACAGCCCCCCCAGCCCTCACTGAGAATGACCCTGAGAAAGAGGGTCAGTTCCTCTGGGAACCCCGACCTCCCATTGAACTGTCCTGCCATTTTTAACTTTTATTAAATTGCACGTTAAAAACGTAAATGGCAAGTTTTCTCCCTGTCTCCAACGTGGGGCCGGTGCATCTCCCCTCAGTTTGTTATCCAAAGTCTGAGTAACAACCCACTATCGAAAATATTCCATCGGTCTCAGGTGGCTGGAGAGTGGTCTTTCTCTTACTGGTCCCCAGGCGAGCCGCAGCCACGGCTCCCCGGCCCCGAGTGCTCCCTGGGCTCGGCTGCCCGGTCAGCTCAGGTTGGGTGGGAGACCCCCAGGACCTTCCAGGGGCCAGATTCAAGCCGAAGTGCAGGTGCTTCTCTGGAGCCCCCCTCTGTGGCTGGGTCCCGTGTCACACGGGGCCTTCCGAGGAGGCCATCCCACCTGCGGCAGTCGGTCCTTGTCTGCTTCGTGGAGATGGATGGGCTCCGCTCTCGCTCTTTGAAGTTTTTAAGTTAGAAAACAAAGCCCTACGGTCAGGGGAGAGAACCGTCCAACTCAGAAATTCAGAATTCTGCTGTCCAGCCCCCACGCCTGGATGGGATTCATCGCTGCAACGGAGAATGATAGAAAGGACGCTGGCTCCTTGCTCTCCTGCTGGCCTGTCCTCTCTGCCACTTCCTCCCTCCCTCTCACTAGCTGTGTGGCCTTGGGCAAGCCACCTCACCTCTCTGGAGCCACTGCCCGGGCGTCGCTCCCCTGGCTGGGGCCAGGATCCGGGGGACCATGGGAGTGAGGGGTTTTGCATCCTGTGAGGCGCCCTTCATGCACTCTCGCTGCGGCCGATGCCTGAGTGACCCGCCCTCCCCCCCACCCGTTTACTGTGTTGCAGCTTCGACAAAAAGGGGGATGTGCACTACCTGATCAAGTGGAAAGACCTGCCCTACGACCAGTGCACCTGGGAGATCGACGACATCGACATCCCCTACTACGACAACCTGAAGCAGGCCTACTGGGGCCACAGGTGGGCCACGGCAAGTGGGCGCTGGGCTGGGGTGCCCCCGGGGCGGTCGTCTCTGGCTGGCCTGAGCTTTGCTCACCTGCACCCCACATTCTTTCCCAGGGAGCTGATGCTGGGAGAGGACGCCAGACTGCCCAAGAGGCTGGTCAAGAAGGGCAAGAAGCTGAAGGACGACAAACAGGAGAAGCCACCGGACACGCCCATTGTGGATGTGAGTGGGGAAGGGGACACGGAGGCAGGGGGGCTGCCAGGACCTCCACACCAGGCTTGGCCACAGAGGAGGGCCTGTTCTCCAGGGGACTCTACCCTGGGCCCTCCCGGCCTGTGCACACGAGCCATGCCCCTGCAGGAGGGGGCGTGCCAGGGGCCCCGCGGTCCAGTCCACTCACCCCAGGCGCCTGACGGGACAAGGATGACAAGACAACCCCTCCCTGCAGGGTGACCTCACACCCTGGGGTCTCGGTCCCCCAGCTTCATGCAGCGTGGCAGCTCCTGCAGATCAAGGTCTTGGCTTCCTGTGCAATCTGAAATGTGGGTCAGAGGGGGCACAAACTGGGGGGCAGGTAGTTTCTACCGGGCTCACAGATGTACGTGACTTTCCATGAGCTAATTCCAAGGATTTAAATCAAAAAGTGTCTCTAATTTCAGAATCGCGATAGCTGATATGCTAATCGCACACCATTCTTGTCTGTTCAGGGGAGGAGACTCACAAGTGCCCGGGGGCTTGGTGCTCCTCCGGGACTGGAAGGGTGACTTAGTCATTTAGCAGACCTCCCTGGGGTATCTGTCGGCACCTGACCCTGGGCTGGCCCTGGGGGGACAAGTGCCCTGGCCCCCTGTTTCAAGAAGTGCCCATCTCCCAGGGGCCTGTGGCGGGAACACAAAGAACATGCGGTTCACCCTGGGACTGTGGGATGCCAGGAAAGGCAGCTGGGTCTGGTACACTGGGAGGACTTCATGGGGGAGGTAGCCTTGAGCTGCAGGATGAGAGGCAAGGAGGACGATGTTCTGGATCGAGCTGTGAAGCGCCCCAGGCATGCATTGAACAAATGTTGAACAAGTGCCCACCACATCCCAGGCACTATATGGAACTTAGAGGAAACGGTGGTGACAGGACCGGTGTGGTGACCACAACCTGGGCTCGAAGTCAGAGAATCCAGCAAGAAGGAAACTGCCCTGATAGAAGAAGTACAGGGCACCGGAGCTCATGGTGGGGACACCTAAGCCAGGCTGGGAGTCAGTGAGGGCTTCCTGGAGGAAGAGGCATTCCAGCCAAGACCTAAGTTAGTAGGGACGAGAGGAGTGGGAAGAGCATTCCAGGCAGAAGGAGTTGTGGGTGCAAAGGCCGGGGGGGTGCGCTCTGGTGGCCTAGGGCTCAGGGTGTGTCTGAAGGTCTGCCTCCTCTGCAGCCCACGGTCAAGTTTGATAAGCAGCCGTGGTACATCGACTCCACGGGCGGCACGCTGCACCCATACCAGCTGGAGGGCCTCAACTGGCTGCGCTTCTCCTGGGCCCAGGGCACCGACACCATCCTGGCTGACGAGATGGGTCTGGGCAAGACGGTGCAGACTATCGTCTTCCTCTACTCCCTGTACAAGGAGGTGCGCCGCGGGGGTACGCGGCCGCGGAGGGCTGCCTGGCGCCGGCTGTGGGCAGGCGGCCTCACCGCGTCCCTCTCCGTGTCCAGGGGCACTCCAAGGGGCCCTACCTGGTCAGCGCGCCCCTGTCCACCATCATCAACTGGGAACGTGAGTTTGAGATGTGGGCGCCTGACTTCTATGTGGTCACCTACACGGGGGACAAGGAGAGCCGTTCCGTTATCCGGGAGAATGAGTTCTCCTTTGAGGACAACGCCATTCGGAGCGGGAAGAAGGTGTTCCGCATGAAGGTGAGCACCTCCATCCCCAGGGAGGACTCTGGAGGGGCACCTGGTCTGCCCTGGGGGCCACACGGGCTCTCCAGTCTGTTGGGGGTCCCTCTGCTCTGGCTCCCTTGGAGGCCAGTGGCTGGCAAAGAGCTTCTCTTTCTTTTTTTTTCAATTATAAGAATAGTAATTTGTTTTTTTTTTTTTTTTTTGGTGAGGAAGATTGGCCCTGAGCTGACATCTGTTGCTAATCTTCCTCTATTTTTTTCTCCCCAAAGTCCTAGTACCTAGTTGTATATCCTAGTTATAAGTTCTTTGGTTCTTCCATGTGGGACACTGCCATGGCATGGCTTGATAAGTCATGTGTAGGTCCACACCTGGGATCTGAACCTGTGAACCCCAGGCTGCCGAAGCGGAGTGCACAAACTTAACCGCTATGCCACTGGGCTGGCCCTGCAAAGAGCTTCTCTTGAGGCAGTTACCAGCTGTGTCAGTGTCCTGGGGCTGCCGTAACAAAGTACCACAAACTGGGGGACTCAAAACAATAGAAACTTACTCTGTCACCATTCTAAGGGCCAGAAGTCCGAAACCCAAGTGTCGGCGGGGCCACGCTCCCTCTGAAGGCTCCAGGGGAGGGGCTGTCCTTGCCTCTGCCAGGTTCTGGGGGCTGCAGGCCCTCCTGGGCATCCCTTGGCTTACAGCTGCATCACTCCCACCTCTGCTCTGTCGTCACATGGCCGCCTCCCCTTTGTGTCTGTGTCGTCTCATAAAGACACCACTCATTGGGTTTAGGGGCCACCCTACTCCAGAATGACCTCCTCTTAACTAGTTACACCTGCAAAGACCCTATCTCCAAAAAAGGTCACATTCTGAGGTTCTGGGTGGACATGAATTCTAGGGGGATACAATTCAGTCCCGTACACCAGCTGTGTGATCTCTGGCAAGTCACTCAGCTTCTCTGTGCCTCAGATTCTTCCTAGCAAAATGGAGATAGCAGCTCCATCCCCTAGAGCTGTGGAGGCCTGAAGGAGTGAGCGAGCACTGGGCAGGGCCTGGCAGACCCCCTTGTGCCTGCGAGTCACCAGGGGTCTTGCGGAAGGGCAGGCTCTGGTCCGGCAGCTCTGGGGTGGGGCCTGAGACTGCATTTCTGACAAAGTCCCAGGTGATGCAGACGCTTCTGGTCCCCGGACGGCCCTTTGAGAAGCACTGAGGACAGTGCCTGCACGTAGCAGGCCTCAGCAAGTCGTTTTGCTCCCATGAGCTGCGGTGCTGGGGGCTGGCAGAGGCGGGTCATCCCCAGCCCCCCAGAGTTTCTGCCCTCAGCTTTCTCCATCGTCACAATAGTCGTGGCCCCAGGAGACGCTCAGGAGCTCTGTGTTGAATGAGGGAAGGATTCAGGGATCCCAGCAGTGACTCTGCAGACCAGTTAGTCCCACGGAGAACTTCGCCTGCACTCGCGCTGGGATCCCGAGACGGGCCCGGCCCTCCACGGACTCAGCTCTTCTATTTTACTTTTTAAAACTGTGGGAAAATTCACAGAAACATAGTATTTCCCGTCTTAACCATCCGTAAATGTGCAGTTCAGGGGGAGTCAGAGCATTCGCATTGTTGTGCAGACATCTCCACCATCTGCCTCCTTTTGTCTTGCAAAACTGGAGCTCTGTCCCCCTTAAACGCTGACTCCCCGTCCTCCTGTCCCCAGGCCCTGGCACCTGCATTCTCCTCAGTCTGTCTGAGTTTGACGCCTCTCGGTACCTCATAGCAGTGGGCTCACACAGAACTTGTCCTTTTGTGTCGGCTCATTTCACTCAGCATGACGTCCTTTCCCTGCCGAGCGTGTGTCAGGCTTTCCTTCCTCCTGAAGGTGGAGTGATATCCCATTGTGTGGATGGGACACATGTCGTTTATCGGTCCTCTGTCCACAAGCACGTGGCTTGTTTCCACCTTTTGGCTATTGTGAATAATGCTGCTGTGAACATGGCTATGCAAATATTCGTCCAAGTGCTTTCTTTCCCTTCTCTTGGGTATGTACCCAGCAGTGGCCTTGGTGGACAGTATGGTAATTCTCTGTGCCATTCCTTGAGGAACAGACTTAGCTCTTGTAGTTGTCGTGGCGAGACAGCATCCTGCCTTTTACAGGGGAGGAGGCTGGGGTTCAGGGAGGTTAATGAACTTGACTCGGGTCTAGCTCAGAGGGGCAGGGCCGGGTGCAAAACCTTTTGCAACCTGTAGGCAAAGCCTGTGCCACAAGGCCTCTGTCCCTCTCCGATCCCTTTCCACAGGGACTTGGGTGGTGCTTGGCTTGGCCAGGAGGGATTCCAGCACTTGTGAGGCTCAGTGCCGAATGGCCATGCAGGACACAGCTTTTTCTTTTCTTGCTTGACCTACCATGGTGTTTTTTATTTGCTATTTAACGTTACATTCCCTCAGCAGAGGGACACTTGCAGGGTGGATGTCCCCCCATGTCCTTGCCCAGGCCCCTGCTGGGGGTGGAAGGCAGCAGGCTTCCCTGGGCAGGGGCAGGGGAGCAGGGGCTAAGAACCTGGCCGGGCGTGCCCAGGCTCCCAGCCCCCAGCACTCATGCGATTGCTCTGTAGGCCTTCTCGTGCAAAACACAAATTCAGCAGTGAGATTATTCAGAATTTCAAGTTGGTGACTGCAGAGCATTGAACCCCAAGTGCAGGTCCCTTTCTCTGTTCGAATCCTGGCTCTGCCGTTTGTTGGCCATGGGGACCTGGGGAAAGTTATCCAGCCTGAGACCCCATGAGCCGTCCCTGGGGACAATGGTAACGTAGCCTGGATGATTTGTGAGGGTGAGGGGAGAGTCCAGTGAGGAACCAAGCCCAGGGCTTCCCCGTGCAGCCCGGTCCAGAAGTGGCAGCTCCTGTGCTCGTGAGCCCTGGTGCCGGCAGCAGCTTCGTTCTCCACGCCAGCGCTCCTGGGGACTGTGCTCCGAGCCTCAGCCGCCCCCCTCTGCTTGGTGGCCAGCATCTTCCTCTCAGTCCCAGGGGCTCCCTGGGGTCCTGGGGGTTCCCGTTCACGCCTCCTCCTTGCCTCGTTGTCTCTAGACACGTCGATCTGCTCGCCTCCCAGCTCTCCTCCCAAACGCTCCTCTTTCCCTCCAGAAAGAAGTGCAGATCAAATTCCATGTCCTGCTCACCTCCTACGAGCTCATCACCATCGACCAGGCCATCCTGGGCTCCATCGAGTGGGCCTGCCTCGTGGTGGACGAGGCCCACCGGCTCAAGAACAACCAGTCCAAGGTAGGCAGTGCTGCCCGCTGGCTCCTGGGGCCGCCCTGGGTGGGCCGGCTGCCTCGTGCCCCCTGACGGGCCCCCTGTGCTCCTCGAAGTTCTTCAGGGTCTTGAACAGCTACAAGATCGATTACAAGCTGCTGCTGACGGGGACCCCCCTTCAGAACAACCTGGAGGAGCTGTTCCATCTCCTCAACTTCCTGACTCCAGAGAGGTTCAAGTGAGTCGGAAGATCTGGCTGGGGAGCGGGCGCTGGGGTGGCCAGGCAAGAAGTGTCAGTGTCCGATGCTGGCCCAGACTGCTTGCTGTGTCCTCATCAGTCATGTGGGAGCGTTAGCAGCGTCCACCTCAAATGGCCTGCACTGGAGGGGACCCAATGCCAGCACACGCTGAGTGCTCGTAAACATCAGCTGCTGCTAACACCGTGATTTTTCCACAGCTTTGCGCCTAAGGGGGTCCTCCTGGGGCTTCTGTCCCTGCCCCGACACCCCTGTCTCATTCCTTTCCCTCCACAAGACCTAAGTGACTACATGGGCAACAGTGATGGAGGCAGAAGGCCAGGGGTGGCGCTGGTGGAGCCCTGGCCAGGAGAAGTCCTGAGGTCTCCTTCCCCGGCCTCCTTGTCTTCACCTACCCCCATTTTCCTGCCAAGAATGGGGGTTCAGGGTGGAGAGTGCTGATTTTGGCATCGGGAGATGTCAGTTGGAGGGCAGGCTGCCTCGTATACCTTGGGCACTCATCAGCTTCAGTTTCCTTAGCTGTAAGAAGGGTAAGAATCCGAGAGTTCTTGTCTAGGATGGCTTTGGGGATAAGAAGGTATTCTATGTGGCTGAGAAAGATGTGATGTGTGGGGTGACACAGGCTTAGACAGAGAGTGAAAGGGCACCCAGGGTGTGGCTGGGCTCCCTGGCCCACCAGCCAGCAGGCCTGCCCTGTGATCCTCTGGCAAGTGGCAGGGGGCTGCCTGACTGGCTTCCCCCACAATCCTGCCTCCTTCTGCAGAGGGTTTTGGCCTGCTCTGCGCCCTTCTCTTGGCTCTCATCCCAGCTCTTTCTTGCAGCAACCTAGAGGGCTTCCTGGAGGAGTTTGCCGACATCTCCAAAGAAGACCAGATCAAGAAGCTGCATGATCTGCTGGGGCCGCACATGCTGAGGCGGCTCAAGGCTGACGTCTTCAAGAACATGCCGGCCAAGACCGAGCTGATCGTCCGCGTGGAGCTGAGCCAGATGCAGAAGTGAGTGGAGGCTCAGCCCATTGGGGGCCCGCCCCGGAGCAGCCTGCCCCTCTCCCCTGGGCTTGTCTCCTCTGCCACCCCTCTCGAAAAGGCCCCCACCGGCCTTCCCGGGCCACTTTCCCTCACCGAGGCCTTGACTCACCTTTCACACTTGCTTCCTTTTTGGGGCCTCTTCTCTGATTTCAGTGACCAGGGTCTGGGGCTGCCTGAGTTCTCACAATGCCCCCGAGTAACTTGCCGGGGACTCCAGGCCTGTGGCTTCACCTCTTGGGGCTCCCCTGTCTCTCTGTAAATGGGTGCTTGGCCACCAGCCCCCAGCCTCCCTGCAGAGCGGAGAGCGCCCTCTCGGAGGCTGGCGTGGCCCGTGCGTCCAGCCGCCTTTCCTCGGCGCCCCGCTGTAGGAAGTACTACAAGTTCATCCTCACGCGGAACTTCGAGGCGCTCAACTCCAAGGGGGGCGGGAACCAGGTGTCGCTGCTCAACATCATGATGGACCTAAAGAAGTGCTGCAACCACCCCTACCTCTTCCCCGTGGCTGCCGTGGTAGGTACCTGTGGTTGCCATGGTAAGTGCCTGAAATCACCTTGGTAGGTCCTTGTGGCTGCTGTGGAAGGTTCCCCATGGCCATCGTGGTGAGTGTCCGTGGCTGCCATGGTGGCCCTGGCTGCTGTGGCAGGCGCTTGGGCCCTCAGCCCCCTGTCCTCCCTGGATATGAGGATCTGGAGGTGATGTGGGTCCCCATCATGCCAGAAGTTTCTGAAAACCTACCTCCATCCATCACTTGGGCAGGCCCTCTCCTTCCCTTGGCTCGCTCTTGTGACCCATACAGTAGTAGGGGACACTGGGTCACCCCAAGCTCTCCCCGAGGCCAGGGTTCTGAGGGCTGACCTGGCTACACTGTCCCCAAGGGAATCCGGAAGGCCGGGTTGGGGCCCCCAGGTGATTCTGATGCACAGCCCTGGGTGAGAGACTGGACCCTGGGTCAGACACCAGCTCCAGCCCTGTGGTCTCAGGGGAGTTAATGGTCCACTCTGAGCCTCAGTTTTTTACTATAAAATGGGAACAATGCAGCATCTACCTGGAAGGGTGAGGACCAGATGAGAAAGTGCACACAGTGCCCTCACAGAGAGCCTGGCACGTTGGTTTTCAGGAAATGTTAGCCATCATCATTGCTGCCGCTGCAATTCCAGTTCTAAAATAAACCCTCTACAGTTTACCACCCCCCCCCCCCAAACAAAAAGACCAATGCAGAATTAGGTGTGGGAGGCCGTGTGGCGGGTGATCCAGACTCAGGCAGCCCCAGATCGCTCTTATGACTGGCGCACGGAGGCCTGCTGACTGACATTCTGCCCGGGGCTCAGGGCTGGCCTTGCCTGGGTGCGCCCCGCTGGGACCGCAGAGACCAGGCCAGGTTCCTGCTGGGAAGGCTGGCTTAGCTTAAGACTCTTTGTCGCCCATCTGCTCATTGATGTCTCTGGTCTTGTGGAGTGCCAGCAGCGGGAAGACGGAGGGCAGGGCCGGCGAGTCTGAGCCCTGCCTGGGAATATGGTGCTGAGAGCAGGCCCATGTGACCCACAGGCTGGCCACTCTGTGGAGTCTGGCCTGACCTGGGCTTGGGCTTGGTGCTCAGCCTGTTGTTGGGCCCTTGTCCATCCCTGGGGCCTCTTTGGTGCAGAACCAGAGAGGAGACGGGAGCCCCCCAATGCCTCACCTTCTGCCATGTCTACAGGAGGCCCCTGTCTTGCCCAATGGCTCCTATGATGGTAGCTCCCTGGTCAAGTCTTCAGGGAAGCTCATGCTGCTGCAGAAGATGCTCAAGAAACTGCGGGACGAAGGGCATCGTGTGCTCATCTTCTCCCAGGTGAGCTACCCCCACGTGCCTGGCTGGCTGGTCTCCCTGCCTACCCCAGCCCCAACTCCACACCCCACAGAGGGTGTCCTGCCCCTGTAGCTGAGGGCGCAACCTGCTGGCCCCCCTCGGGGCCTGATGCTATTCCCATGGGTTGCACATCAAGGGTCATTCCTCTGTGCCATGGCATGATGCAGCCGAGGGAAGCTGGCCGGTGCCAAGCTCAGGGCATGTTGGCTATAAAGGCCAGCATCTTCCGTACCACCTGCCCCTCTGGCCTGCGCCTCCTGAAGCAGTTTGGGCCTTAGTGTCCAAGCTAGCACGTTAGCCCCCACCGCTCACCCCTGCAGCTTGGCTTCTCATGAAGGTGGGTCCTGGGTTTGGTTCAGGAGAGCTCGGTGCAGGGACAGCT
Organism: Equus przewalskii; assembly: GCF_037783145.1. Lineage (NCBI taxonomy): Eukaryota > Metazoa > Chordata > Mammalia > Perissodactyla > Equidae > Equus > Equus przewalskii. The sequence goes on from NC_091832.1 coordinate 44,389,687, forward strand.
CTAGGAGGCTCCCTCTCTAGCTTGGTCCTGAAGTCGCACTTGCAGCATCACTTTTCGGGCAGTCAGAGCAGGACTGTTCAGCCTGGGAGCTCCGTTCCTCTGAGCACTTGCTGCTCCTTCATCCATTTGTCTGCATCTGTCATATGGCAGGCTCTGTGTTAGGCACGGGGTCCAGCAGGATACTCACAGTCTAGTGTGACAGACAGGTAAAGAGATAATTATCTGATCAATGGAACAGAACTGAAAGCCCAGAAATAAAACCACGCATCTATGGACAGCTTATCTTTGACAAAGGAGCTGAGGGCATACAATGGAGAAAAGAAAATCTTTTCAACAAATGGTGCTGGGAAAACTGGAAAGCCACATGTAAAAGAATGAAAATTGACCATTCTTTTTTACCATTCACCAAAATAAACTCAAAATGGATCAAAGACCTAAAGGTGAGACCTGAAACCATAAGGCTTCTGGAAGAAAACGTAGGCAGTGCACTCTTTGACATCAGTATTAAAAGGATCTTTTCGGACACCATGCCTTCTCAGAGAAGGGAAACAATAGAAAGAATAAACAAATGGGACTTCATCAGATCAAAGAGCTTCTTCAAGGCAAATGAAAACAGGATTGAAACAAAAAAACAACCCACTAACTGGGAAAAAATATTTGCAAGTCATATATCTGGCAAAGGCTTAATATCCATAATATATAAAGAACTCTCGCAACTCAACAACAAAACATCCAACAACCCAATCAAAAAATGGGCTGGAGACATGAACAGACATTTCTCCAAAGAAGATATACTGATGGCCAATAGGCACATGAAAAGATGCTCATCATCGCTGATCATCAGGGAAATGGAAATCAAAACCACGCTAAGATATCACCTTACACCCATTAATTGACAAAAATATCTAAAACTAATAGCAACAAATGTTGGAGAGGTTGCGGAGAAAAAGGAACCATCATACACTGCTGGTGGGAATGCAAACTGGTGCAGCCACTATGGAAAACAATATGGAGATTCCTCAAAAAATTAAAAACAGAACTACCATACGATCCAGCCATCCCACTACTGGGTATTTATCCAAAGAGCTTGAAGTCAGCAATCCCAAAAGTCCTATGCACCCCAATGTTTATTGCAGCACTGTTTACAATAGCCAAGACGTGGAAGCAACCTAAGTGTCCAGCAACAGACGAATGGATAAAGAAGATGTGGTACATATATACAATGGAATACTACTCAGCTGCAAAACAGAACAAAATCATTCCATTTGCAATAACATGGATGGACCTTGAGATAATTATGTTAAGTGAAATAAGCCAGCGAGAGAAGGATAATCTGTGTATCACTCCACTCATATGAGGAATTTAAAATTATGGACTAAGAACAGTTTAGTGGATACCAGGGGAAAGGTGGGGTGGGGGGTGGGCACAAAGGGTGAAGTGGTGCACCTACAACACGACTGACAAACATTAATATACAACTGAAATTTCACAAGATTGTAACCTATCAATAACTCAATAAAAAAAAAAGAAAAAAAAAAGAGATAATTATCTGAGCCTGTGGTCAGCTCTGTGACAGGGGTCATAATGATGGCCTTATAGGGTCCTGGTGCTAAAAATGCTCCCTTATGTTGGGACCAAGCCAGGCCCATTGCTCAAAGCCAGAGACTAGGAGGTGGCTCCTCTGTGTACCAAAGTCAGCTGGAAACAGCTGTTGCTGCCTGTGGCTCCCTATCCCGCCCTGGGCCTGCAGGACGCTGAGGGATGTGAGGGAGGCTGACCACGCCTGTGAGTGCCGGCTGGCCTGGAGACTGGATCCACAGTCCCCTCGAGACCCCTGCCAACAGAAGACATGATTCTGGGCTGAGGCCTTGAGGGACCAGGTAGAGGGACCTTCACAACTCCTGGCAATGTGCACAGAGGAAAGTGACAGAGCCAGCACCCTGCCGTCCCAGATGAGCCCACATCCCAATCCCAAAACTCAGACAAAACTGAATGATAAGATATTCCACCAAACAGCAAGTAGAAGCCAAATGAAAAGAATGGTAGAAGAGCCTAGAAAAGAATTGAAATAAACATGTTTAGGATCCTCAAAAATAACGAAGTAATACCCATAAATCAAGAAGAAATCAATTAAACACAAGCAGGAAGAAATGAAACAAGAATAATTGGATAGGAAAATGATCTGCACGGAACTGAAATAAAACGTTTCAACAGATTGGATAAACTCTTGACACTGTTGAAGAAAGCATGGATGAATGGAAACCTGGCACTGAGGAATTTCCCCAGAGTGTGGCCTGGAGGGACAAGGACAGAAACGAGAGAGAGGGGCTGGCCTGGTGCGGCAGCGGTTAAGTGTGCATGTTCAGCTTTGGTGACCTGGGGTTCACCAGTTCAGATCCTGGGTGCAGACGTGGCATTGCTTGGCAAGCCATGCTGTGGCAGGCGTCCCACATATAAAGTGGAAGAAGAGGGCCATGGATGTTAGCTCAGGGCCAGTCTTCCTCAGCAAAAAGAGGAGGATTGGCAGCAGATGTTAGCTCAGGGCTAATCTTCCTCAAAAAAAAAAAGAAAGAAAAAGAACTGAGAGAGAGCATGGAGGACACCTCGAGAGGCTCCAACAGTCGTCTAACAGGACTTACAGAAGAAGACAGAGAGAAAATGGGGAAGAAGCTGGACTCAGTGAGAGTTTGCAGACCTGGCAAAGACATGAGGTCTCAGATCTGAAGTGCACTCTGAGTACCAAGCAAGGGAAATATAAGTAGGAATAAAGGAACCGCTCTGTAGACACATCGGAGGGGAATTGCAGCACTTCTGACCTGGCAGCCACAAAGGAGTGACAGTCAGCCTGTCCTCAGACTTCTCATCAGCGACAACAGGTGGCAGGTGACGATCACGACACCTTCAGTACACGGCGGGGCAAACGCTGATAGTTTTATATCCAGCTAAACTCTCTTGGGAATGAAGGGAAATACACAGGGTCAGGGATGCTCAGGAGGGCCTGCCTTTTCTTCTCATGGGGAGGAATGAGATCAGGGAAGGCGTCACAGAGGAGGTGCTGTCTGAGCTCCCGGGGCAGTGAAGGGGGTGGGCATTCCAGGAAGAAGGACTTGGGATGGCTGGGGGTGTGGAGGAAGCACTGGGAAGTGAAACCCACATGGACTGGGCACCAGGTCCTGTGAGCCTGGAGTGCCGGGCTGAGGGGCTGGGCCTTTGTTCTGGGATGTGAAAGCAAGGAGGCGCAGGCCCAGAGCTGTGTTTTAGACAGAAGGCTGTAGGGCTGGTGGCTGGTGTGGGGGTGGAGTGACTCCAGGGGTCGAGGTTGGAGGCTGTGTTCTTCTCCAGAAAGCCCGCGTCAGGTCTGCTGGGGCCCACGTGTCTCCCCACTCAGCAGGCTGCTCGATCCTCCCCTAGCTGTTGTGGGGTGCCCTGCTCTGTGCCAGCCCCTCAGGAGGACCATGTCCCCTGCAGATGACCAAGATGCTTGACCTCCTAGAGGATTTCCTGGAGTATGAGGGCTACAAGTATGAGCGGATTGACGGCGGCATCACCGGGGGCCTCCGGCAAGAGGCGATCGACAGATTCAATGGTACCCGCACCTCACCCAGGGGTTCTTGATTGGGACCCCATGAAAGCCGAACAGTCTGTAGGTCCTAACAGCTGCCTCTTAGTTTAAAATGCTAGAACGAATTCATTCCATGGAACCTCCGGGGGCCTGCTGGGGTGCTAAGGGGCCCGGTGGGTAACACCTGTTTGGAACCGGGAAGCAGACAAGGAGAAAGGCAAGGGGAGGAAAATATCACCTTTGTTACTACATGAAGCTGGTGCCGAGGGTCTGACTGGCACCTCTGGCTTCTCATACTGACACCAGACAAACTGCCAGTTCCAAGCAGTGCTGGACAGAGCCCAGCACGTACTCCCTGTGGGCTGCTTCCTAGAGGACAGAGCGAGGAAAGGCAGGGCCACACATGCCCACACTCGCCCAGACTCTCCCGTCTGCTCTCTTCCTGCCTGGGAAGGAGAGGTGACCGGGAGAAGCAGGAGCTCTCTGCCTGATAGTGAAGGAAGCATCTGGAGCCGGGTAGTGGTCAGCTGAACTGGGGTCCCTTTTGCAAACTGGCAGGTTTGCAGCAAGTAGCCATGAACTCTGATTCCCTGGGCTTGTGGCCGTTTCCTGGCTTCCGCCCTCAGAGCAGGGCTGGGGCCCCACTGCCCAAATGCCCAGAGCTGCGATTCATGTTGCCCACTCACGCCAGACATAAAGCGAGTAGAGTTTCAGGATCGAACACGGCCCCAGCCACACGTGAAGTGGGAGTGTCTGAAGCATCGGGCAGACGGGGGACCTGTTTGTAGCTCTGGTGGGGGTTGTGGTCAGATCCAGGTCACTTAGGGCCAGAACCAGTTGGGATTGCTGTGGGGCTGTGACCCTGAGGGCTCCCTGACAGCATCATGGGCTGGGGGGAGCTGGAGGGCACGAAGGACCAAGCTCTCCAGGGAGCTGACCCTCACTGGGGGCTCTGCCCGTACTTGCTGGCTGTTCGCAGTGTGGTCTTTGCCCATCTGGGCTTTGAAAATCGCCTTCTTTCTCATTCTGGCTCCCTCTTACTCCCTCCTGTTATATCAGGACTCAAAGCACAGCTGGCAACTAAGTGGGGCTCAGGTGGGCTGCTCTGTCCCACCCTGGGCCCCAGGCCTCCTCTGGCTTCCCTGAGCACAGGTGTGGCTGTCGTGGTCTGTGATAGAGCCACACTTCCCACCCCCCCTTCCCTCTGGTCTCCCCTCCCGCCCTCCTGTCTGCCGTCCACCTGGCCCCACCCATACCTGGGCTGCCCCTTAGCCGGCACTGGCCTCTCTTCCTCAGCCCCTGGGGCCCAGCAGTTCTGCTTCCTCCTCTCGACCCGGGCCGGTGGCCTGGGCATCAATCTGGCCACAGCAGACACCGTCATCATCTACGACTCGGACTGGAATCCACACAATGACATCCAGGTCTGTGGTCCTGACATTGGAACCTTCTCAGACCCCTCACTGCCCCTGGTTCCGTGGCCTTTCCCTCCTCTCCCCCATCCCCCAGACTGTGTGTCTCAGGGCTTCACCTCCCCCTGGGCCAGCCCCATGGAGTCTCAGCCCCAAGCGGGGCCCAGGGAGATGAGTGGAGGCTTTGCCCTGCTCCTCCAGCTCCTCACTGTACACAGGAGGAAACGGGCCCAGAGAGGGCAGGGGACCGCTGGTCCGTCCCATCACCCTCAGGACCAAGGCCATGGAGGGAGATAGGACGAAGGAGTCCTGGAACCCAGAGGGGGCCAGTATGAGAGGGGACAAGAATAGAGTGGGTGGAGAAGGGCTGTCAGAGGCTGGGGAGAGGAGGGGATGGAGGAGGGGGATAGGGTGATGAAAGGGTGGGAGGGTTGGGGGGAGCTAAGGGTTGTGGGAGCAGAGACACACCCCAAAGTCCCCTGGTCACCCCACTTGGGGCAGGGACACATACACACATGTTGAACACTTACACTCTTAGGTGCACACACACAAACTCTTGTCTCAGGCACAGGTGTGTGCATCTGTGCACAGTCACCTGCACAGATCTAATCACATCAGCGTAACATTATGCAGGGATCCAGTGCACAGAGCCTCAGACATGTCTTCACATCACACTGGGCGCTTCTTGGCCTTGTTGCCCTTGCAAGGTGGCTGTGTGTCACCAACACATGGACTTGCCATCCCATTAGCAGCTCACTTCCAGGGAGGTGCAGCCCCTGCCTCCCCATGACCACCATCTGAGCCCCCGTGCAGCTTCATTGCATCCAGCGCTCTGGCCGCCTGCGCCGTGCACACACCCCTGCACACTTGCAGTCACGCCTAGTTCCACCTGCACGGGCATCCAGGCCTGCATGAGACTCCACAGTCAGGAAGCCGTCGTTGCTACCCTGGGACACACACAATACCCGGCGCGCACACATCTCCACGCACAGTCACGTCACTGGGTCGACGTAGGACATGCTCGTGAGCACACGTCCACCCCCCATGGTGCCCTGGGTGGAGCCTGGGGTGCTGAGCTGCAGCTTGCCCCCAGGCCTTCAGCCGCGCCCACCGCATTGGGCAGAACAAGAAGGTGATGATCTACCGCTTTGTGACACGGGCGTCGGTGGAGGAGCGCATCACGCAGGTGGCCAAGCGCAAGATGATGCTCACCCACCTGGTGGTGCGGCCCGGCCTCGGCTCCAAGTCGGGCTCCATGACCAAGCAGGAGTTGGACGACATCCTCAAGTTCGGCACAGAGGAGCTCTTCAAGGACGATGTGGAGGGTGAGTGTCCAGGGCGGCCGGAGCTTGGGGTGGGGGCTGCACAGGCACAGCTCCTCTCTCTGCACCCCAATTTTGTCTCCTGGCCAGGGTGGAGAGGGCCCCGGGTGGCCTCTCTGGGTGCAGCCCTGCAGCCCCTCCGCCTCTGTCCTACAGGCATGATGTCTCAGGGTCAGAGGCCTGTCACACCCATCCCTGATGTCCAGCCCTCCAAAGGGGGAGCCCTGGCTGCCAGCGCGAAGAAAAAGCATGGCAGCACCCCACCAGGTAGGGGCCAGCCCAGCCCCCAGCCCCTCCTGTGCCTCAGGTGGTGTTCCTGGAAAGGGAGTGGCGCCCAATCCTGCTACACCTGGTCTCTGTTTTGTCGGGTTCCCCTGCCTGTGCCCTCTAGCCCCATACTTGGGTGCCCAAGGACTGCTGGGAGTGGGCAGTGGGGGTGTTACAGTGTACATTCCGCTCTCTGGTCACCACGCTCCTCTGCTGTAGCCCCTGCCGGGGACTGGAACAGATCATGGTCAGGAGTCTGCCCTGGTGGGGGCCCCTGGCTGGACCTGGGCACCCGTCTGTCTCCCCACTCTGCACTCTGTCTGCCTCCAGGTGACAACAAGGACGTGGAGGACAGCAGTGTGATCCACTATGATGATGCAGCCATCTCCAAGCTGCTGGACCGGAACCAGGATGCCACAGATGACACGGAGCTGCAGAACATGAACGAGTACCTGAGCTCCTTCAAGGTGGCGCAGTACGTGGTGCGCGAGGAGGACGGCGTGGTAAGCCCGCCCCTGCCATGGCCGGGCTGTCGGGCGGGAGATGGGACAGCGTGCGCGACAGCCGCGTGGCAGGGCCACTGCCCTTGCTCACATCCTCAGCGGCAGCCTGCTTGGTGTCCCTGGCTCCACAACTGCCCAACGGACCTGCGGACGGCCTTGCCATCCCCCTGCGTAGAGCCCTGTCTAGGGTCTGGCGTTCAGGCCCCTCCCAGCCCTGCCCGGTGCCGCTCCCACTCCCTGCCTGGGTGCCTGCGGCAGGCTCCCCTGGGCCACCCCCTCTTCCGGAAAGCGCTGAGCTCCCACCCACTGCACCTTCTCTTCACCACCCAGCAAACTCCACTGTCCTCAAAGGGCCAGCTCCTGGGTCTCTCCCAGGTGGTCCCCTCTGTTCCTCCTCGGCTCCCACCACCCTCCACGCAGACCCTGGGTACTATTATCCTTCCACGTGCCAGTTTTCCTTTTGAAATTGGGGGCCTCCTGAGGGCAGACGTAGAGCTTATTCAACTCTGTACCCCAGTGCCTGGCCCAGGCCAGGAAATCCTTGCGGAGTCAATGAGTGAGTGAGTGACTGGACAGGGGCAGGAAGCGGGAGGCCGGCTGTGGGGCCGGGTGGTCAGGGAAGGCTTCCTGCAGCGGGTGGGCTTTCCGATTCATCGTTGGGCCCCTAGAAGGTGAGGTGTGGTGGAGGTGGCATGAGGCCTCCCAGGGGCAGATACCCTATCTACTGGCCCTGCACCACCGAGGCCTCTGGTGCCCGTGTGTGCTGGCCGCTTGCCTGCTAGCCCCGGCCTCACTGGGCCCCTGGCGCCTGGGTCCCCAGGAGGAGGTCGAGCGAGAGATCATCAAGCAGGAGGAGAATGTGGACCCTGACTACTGGGAGAAGCTGCTCCGGCACCACTATGAGCAGCAGCAGGAGGACCTGGCCCGCAACCTGGGCAAGGGCAAGCGCATCCGCAAGCAGGTCAACTACAATGACGCCTCCCAGGAGGACCAGGGTGCGTGCCCGGCCTGGGCGGGTGGGTGCACGTGCCCCGGAGGCGGAGGGCCTGGGTGGACAGGATTCTAGTAGGTCGCAGAGGGCGTCCCTGTGGCAGGTAGCCCCCGGGGGCTGGAGAATGGGAGCTTTGTCAGAGCGGCCTGAGCTGGGGTGCCATGGGGAGGGCTTCTTGGAGAAAGGAGGCTTGAGGGCAGGTGTGGGGTGTGGGGTGTTTAGGAAAACAAGATGGGTAGTGGTCCAGTGACTTCACCGCTAGTGGTGTGGGCAAGCCTGGGTTTCCCCATTTGTAAAAGGTGGATGACAATGGTATAGCACCCTAGGAAATCATGTAGGGCTGTTGGGATTATTAAGTGAGGTCACAGGAAGTACGTGGTGGCCGTTTTCATTTACTGTTGTTATTGGGCTGGGATGTGGGGGCTTGGCATGGCCCTGGGTCTGGGGGTCTTGGGGTGGGCTTCTGTTTGCACAGCTCACTCTGTGCCCCTCTGCTGGACCCCCACAGAGTGGCAGGATGAGCTCTCGGACAACCAGTCTGAATATTCCATCGGCTCCGAGGATGAGGATGAGGACTTTGAGGAAAGGCCGGAAGGACAGAGTGAGTCTCGGTGCCGGTGAGCCTGGGCTGGGGCCAAGGCCGTGTGTCCAGGAGCTGATGGCCAACCGGGGGTCCCCCTGGGGGTGTCAGGACAGGCTCGAGGGCAGCTTCAGAGGTCATCCTGAAGGGTCCTGCTGTCCTGGGGCGAGCTGGCAGATGGGTTAGGGGGTCAGGATGCCCCGGGCCCCCCTGAGAGGTTGTGGCGGGGCTGCCCCCCAGGTGGACGGCGACAATCCAGGAGGCAGTTGAAGAGCGACAGGGACAAGCCCCTGCCACCTCTCCTCGCCCGTGTCGGCGGCAACATCGAGGTGGGGCCCTCCTGCACCCCCACTTTCCCAGCTCCCCTTCTCCCGATTTACCTTGTCCCTTCTCCGAACAAAGAGCTCACCCTGCTACCACCCCTGGGCACAGAGGAGGGCTGGAGGCGAGGGCTGGGACTTGCCCAGGGTCTCACGTCAAGTAGAGGTGAGGCTGGGACAGACCCTGGGTCTGGGCTCCGCCCTCTGGTCCTGCCCCAGCTGGAGGCCCTGTCTTCTCCCAGTCCCCTCCCTGCCTCCTCCCCTCGCCATCCCCTTCTCCCCTCCCTGAGCTCTCTGCTCCACCACCCCATCCCCTGCCCCATCCAGGTGCTGGGCTTCAACGCCCGACAGCGGAAGGCCTTTCTCAATGCCATCATGCGCTGGGGCATGCCTCCCCAGGACGCCTTCAACTCCCACTGGCTGGTTCGCGACCTTCGAGGGAAGAGCGAGAAGGAATTTAGGTAAAGGGGCTGAGGTGGTGGCCCAGGGTGTGGCTGCCCACTCTGGAGACGGCAGACTCCGGCTGGGCCAGCCAGCACAACTGGCCGCGTTTCTGCTCGCGCCAGGCCAAAGAGGTCTTGAGAGATCACTACTCTCTGGTCTTTGGGTAGCTGGGGTCCAGGCCTGGGCAGGGCTGATGTGCAGAAAACACTGAGCAGCCACCTCTGCCGGACCAGCTGGTGTGAATGGCAGCCGGAAGCATCTGGGTTATCCAGAGCGGGGCTGTCCTAAGTGGTTCCCCTGCCAGGGGAGGCCTCCTCTGTCCTTCCCCGGGCGTCTGACCCAGCAAGCCTGGTTGGGAGGCAGGTGATGGATGGTGATTCCAGCCAGGAGATCCCTGGGGATCCTGTTAGCCCTCGCAGAGGGTTCTTGCCACCCCCCGTTCCCTGAGCCCCAGTCCCCCCCAACCCCAGAGCCTATGTGTCCCTCTTCATGCGGCACCTGTGTGAGCCGGGGGCTGACGGCGCAGAGACCTTCGCGGACGGCGTGCCCCGCGAGGGCCTCTCGAGACAGCATGTGCTCACGCGCATCGGGGTCATGTCACTAGTTAGGAAGAAGGTGGGTGAGTAAGCCTTTACTGGGCCCTTCTTGGTGGCTGCAGTAGACCCGGCGTACCCCTGGGGGGTCACTGGGCAACGGGCAAGTGCCTGGCTCAGGGTCACACAGCTACCCAGGGTCTGAGCCAGGCCAGAGGGACCAACCCAGAATGCCTCTCTGGGTGGGGGGTGGGGGTCTGGAGGCCAGGATGGCAGGTCACAGGCAGAGGGCACACAGGGAAACTGGGCTCGGGGCGGGGCCTGCCATGGGGTTTTGTTGTCAGAAGTGCATCTGGCTTGGCCGGCCTCAGGTGGCGGGGGTGTCTGTCCCCAGCTGGACGCCCCCAGTCCTAAGGCTGTCCTGAGGCCCATAGATCTGAGCTGCGACTGCCCCCTCCTTCCCTCCCACCTGCCCCAGGTCCAGGAGTTCGAGCATGTCAACGGGAAGTACAGCACCCCAGACTTGATCCCTGAGGGGCCCGAGGGCAAGAAGCCCAGCGAGGTCGTCTCCTCGGATCCCACCACGCCAGTGCCCGCCAGCCCCGCCCACCTGCCACCTGCCTCGCTGGGCCTGCCAGGTCTGGGCTCCGATGAGTGGGGGAGGGCACCTGGGTCCCGGGAGATGGCAAGGCCCCAGGAGACCCTGAGTCCTCCGCACACCCCACAAAGGATGGCCACACTTCCCCTCGAAGCTTCTGCCTGCATAAGTGTTGCTCTCCTGAGAGTTCTTCTCTTTAATGACAGCTCTGAGATGTGATTCCCGTAACAGAACATTTAGTCTTTAAAAGTGTACTATTCAGCCGTTTCTGGTATATATGCAACCATCACCTCTATCTAATTCCAGAACATTTTCATCACACCAAAAAGAAACACGTACCCATCAGCAGTCGTTTCCCATCCCTTCTCTCCCTGGCCTGCCCCCAGCCCCTGCCAACTGCTTAGCTACTTTCTGTCTCTGTGGATTCGCCTGTTCTGGACATTTCATGTAAACAAAATCCTACAATATGTGGCCTTTTGTGTCTGGCTTCTTTCAGTCAGCGTGATGTTTTCAAGGTTGATCCATGTTGTAGTGTGAGTCAGAGCTTGCTTCCTTTTTGTGGCTGAATAATATTCCATTGTGCGGATCCACCACATATTGTTTATCCGTTCATCAGCCGATGGATTTGGGGTTGTTTCTGCTTTCTGGCTGTTGTGAATAATGCTGCTGCGAACATTTGTATTTGAGTCTTTATATGGACATGTGTTTTCATTTCTCTCGGGTATGAGCTAGGAATGGAATTGCTGGATCATATGCTGTAATATTTTGAGGAACTGCCCAACTCGTTTTTACAGGGACCAGAGCATTTTCCATTCTCGCCAACAGTGAATGAAGGGCCCAGTTTCTCCACATCCTCACCAACGCTTGCTGTCTGACTTTTTGCTTAAAGCCATCTAGTGGGTGTGAGGTGGCGTCTCATTGTGGTTTTGGTTTGCATTTCCTTGATGTCTGACGACGTTGAGAATCTTTTCATGTGCTTCTGGACCATTTGTGTATCTTCTTTGGAGGAATGTCTTTTCAGAGCCTTTGCCCATCTTTAGCTGGGTTGTTTGTCTCTGAGTGTCTTTGATCCGTGGATTTATCTGGACAAAGCGTCTTCTTTCAGTTGACCCTGTCAGGCCTGGGGCCGACCTACCTCTCCCCAGGTGACAGGTGAGGCCCTGAGGCTAGGTGCCTCGGAGGACATCTTGCTTCCAGGCACAAGCATACCCTCTTGAGCTAGACTCGCCTGGCCCTGAGTGACCTTGGGCAAGTCGCTCACCCCCATGAGCCCTGTTTTCTCCTCTGTGATGTGGGATGGAATAGTGTCCACCTCCCAGGGCTACTCAGAGCACACATGTCACCAGCACTTTGCGGTGTGTCAGGAACTGCCTTGGCGTGAGGAGGCACACGGCCAGTCAGCCTGAGAGCCGGGACCAGGCCGAGGCATCCTGGCTCCTAGTCCAGGCCTCCCCCACCTCCCCTCCCTGCTTCCAGATGGGAGGCTGTGCTGTGGGCAGCCCTGTTCTGTCAGCCCCTGACTGGCCTCACTGGGCCCACAGTCCTCCAAGGATCCCCATGTTGCAGCCCTGACCTGGGCTCCCTGGCTCGTCTGGGGTCCTGTCCTTCTGAAGGGGCCTGGCCTGGAGGGAGCCTCCTGAAGGCCAGGCCCTGCCTTTCCTCTCTGGCACCTTACTTCCTGCCCTTTCCACCTCCCCGCCAGAGCCCACCTGTCTCACCTCTTTCCCTTGATCTTTCAGACAAAATGGAAGCCCAGCTGGGCTACATGGATGAGAAGGAGCCAGGGGTACAGAAGCCAAAGAAGCCTCCAGAAATCCAGGTACGGAAGATGCTGATGTCAGGGTCCCTGGGGCTGTGGGGTGGGGGTTGGGTCTGGGGACCTGCTCAGGCTTTGCCCAGGCCTCCTGGCTCCCAGTTCAGGCCTCTGGGTCTAGGGGAGCAGGCTGGGAGCAGGCACGGGGGCCAGGAGAGTGGGTTCCCGGCCCAGCGCCTGTTCCCCGCCCTCCGTGTTGAGGCCCCAGGCCCCACAGCTCCCCTCCTCTGTTCTCCCTAGGCCCTCCCAACTGCCCTGGACAGAGTGGAGGGCGAGGACAAGCAGGAGAGCTCAGACGGGAAGGAGAGAGCCCAAGAGGAGCCACTGGAGGAGACAGAGAAGGCCCAGCTCTCCCCGGAGCAGCTGCCGAAAGGTGCGGGCTTCCTCGTCACCCTGCGATGCGGCGTCTGGCCCAGCAGCCCCGGGCGGGCGGCGGGCGGGCAGACTGCTGTACCCCGCTTCTCCCTGGCTGAGTGGTGGCCTGTGCGTTGCTCTGTCCCAGCGCGATAGGCCCCGGGGTGAGGGGAGAGCCAGGGGCTCAGGTCTCCCCTCTGAGCTCTGACTTTCCCTGCCACTCGCAGTCTGGAGGTTATTGAGCTATCTTTTTATTAGTCATTTCTAATATTAGAATAAGTTAGTGCTTTCTAATTGCAGTTGCATTGTGGTCTGAACACATGAGGCTGTGTGATATTGCTTCTGTGTGGTATCGTTAAAACCTGCTTTCTGGGTTAGTATGGTCAGATTTTGTAAATGCTCTTGAATGCTTGAAGAGAATATCTATTCTCTAATTGCTGGGCATAAGATTCTAAATATATGCGTTAGATTATTCGATATTCTTGTTAATCATGTTGTTAAAATCTTATATCCTCACTCATTTTTGGTTTGCTTTGATCAGTCAGGTCTGAGAGACTTATGTTTAAATCTCTCACTGTGATTGTGGATTCGTCTCTTTCTCCTTCTAAGGCCAGATTTTGCTTCATATTGTTTGAGACTGGTTGTTAGGGGCATACTGGTTCGAGTTTTTTATATTTTTCTGATGAAGTGTGCCTCTAATTACTGTGTAATAACCCTCTTATCCCTCCTGATACTCTTAGCTTTAAAGTTTCTGTGGGCTGATTTGGATCAATCTTACTTTTGTTTAGTATATATTCAGTATATCTTTTTCTATCCCTTAAACCTTAAGAGAAATGTATATATGTAAAACAACTTTGTGATGTAATTCACATACCGTACACTTCTTCCACTTAACGTGTACAATTCAGTGATTCTTAGTATATTCATGGAGCTGTGCAGCCGTCAGCACAAGTAATTTTACAACATGTCATCATTCCCAAAGAAACCTATTAGCAGTACTCTCCATTCCTCTCCCCTTAACCCTCAACAATTGCTAGTCCACTTTCTGTTTCTATGGATTTACCTGTTCTGGACATTTCATGTAAACAGAATCATTAAGTATATGCCTTTTTGTGACTGCCTGCTTTCCCTTAGCTTAATGTTTCCAAGGCTCGTCCGTGTTGTAGCATGGATCAGAACTTCATTCCTTTTTATGGCTGAATAATGTTCTATTGTGTGGATAGAATTTTGTTTATCTGTTCCTCAGTTGATGGACAGTTGGGCTGTTTCTAATTTCGAGCTTTTGTGAATAGTGCTGCTGTGAACATTTGTGTTCAAGTTTTTGTGTGGACATAGGTTTCAGTTCTCTTGGGTGTGTACCCAGGAGTGGAATTGTTGGACCGTATGGTGATTCTATGGTTAATACTTTGAGGAACTGTCAGGTGGTTTTCTGCAGTGGCTGTACCATTTTCCATCCCCACCAGGAAGGTATGAGGGTTCCAATTTCACCATATCCTTGCCAACACTTGTTATTGTCTGTCCTTTGATTGTAGTCATCCTAGTAGGTGAGAAGTGGTATCTTAAGTGGTTTTGATTTGTATTTCTCTTCTGCATGAACATGTTGAGTATCTTTTCATGTGCTTATTGGCCATTTGTATATCTTTGTTGGATAAATGTCTATTCAGATCCTTTACCCATTTTTTAATTGGGTTATTTGTATTTTTATTCTTGAGTTGTATGATTCCTTTATGGATACATATTCCTTATCAGATATGTGATTTGTGAGTACTTTCTTTCATTCCTTTACTTTTAATCTATGTAATTACGTTTTAGGTATGTCCCTTGTAAACAGTGTATAGTAGGAATTTGTTTTAAATCTAATCATGGAATCTCTATCTTTTAGCTGACAAGTTTAATCTCTTTACATTTATTGTAGTAGCTAGGTGTTTGGATGAATTTCTACTCTCTTATTTTGTGCTTTAGATTACCCTTGCTTTGTTTTTTCTTTTTTCTCCTTTCCTGCATCTCTAGGATTGATCAAATTTTCTTTATATTTCCTTTTTTCTCTTCAACTCCTTTGGAGAGTTTATAGTCAACTCTGTTTCGTACTCTTAAATTTGTGGCATGTGTCCCTCCTGAACGCTGTAAGGGCTGCAGACAACTTTAGCTCTAACCCACTCCCTTTCCATCTTCTGGGTGCTGTTGCCCAGTGTTTTAGTTTCAGCTTGTTTTAATTCTCTGGATTAGTTATTATGCTTATTTCTCAATCTTGGTCCTTATTTAGGACTTCCCACATTCTTGGCAGTCTCATATTTGTTTATCTGTGGGTCGTTGCTTCGTTCAATGTCCTTCTTCCTGAAGTGCACCCTAGAGTGGTGCTTTTGGCAAATTCTCTCATTATGTTACTTTTTCTTTACTCTTGAATAATAGCAAAATTCAAGGTGGGATGGGGATTTTCCCTCAGCACTTTGAAGATGTTATTCCTTTTATCGTCTGGCTTCCATTTGCTGCTGAGAAAGACTACTCTCAGGGTAATTGTTGCTTCTTTGTAGGAAATCTGCCTTTTCTGTCTTTTCTAACATTGAAAGACCACTTTTAAGATATTGTTTGTCTTTAGTCATGTGCGGTTTCACTACAATGAAGTTTTTATTTATCTTGCTTGTGACTGACTGTTCTTCTTAAAGCTGAATATTATGTCTTACATCAACTATGGGCAAATTCTCAGTGATTCCCTCTTTGAAAATTGTCTTTGCCCCCATTATATTTATTTTCTCCTGGTATTCGTATTATTTATCGATTCATTCATTCATCCAACAAATATGTATTGAAGGCCTGCTGTGTGTTGGGTGCCGTCCTAGGCACTGGGGACATGAGCAGTGAACCGAAATAGCAAAGCCTTCCCTGCCATTTGTATTCTAGTGGGGGAGACAGGCGATCAGCAATAAACAGACATACGTCTTGTTCAACAACAGGCTCCAAATGCAATGAAGAAAAGAAAGCCCAGTACGAGGTTCGCAAAAGATGGGGGTTGACGCGTCTTTCACATCATTTCCTTCCAGCTTGTTTCCCATCTCTCTGTAAGGCTGTTTGAGTCATCCTCAGGTCTCCCTTCAGGCTCTGCTTTCTTTATACAGCTGTTTTTAACCTACCCATTTGTATTATTTCCTATGTCTGCAAAACAAATTATTAGAAATTTAGCCACATAAACAACACCCGTTTATTAGCTCTCAATTCTGTGGTCAGAGTCTGGCCTAGCGGGGCTGGGTTCTCTGCAGAGGGTCTCGCAAGACCGAAATCAAGGTTTGGCTGGGCCAAGTTCTCGTTTTGAGGCTTGAGGGAAACATCTGCTTCCAAGCCCGTTCTTGATGGCTGACTTCAGCTTCTTGGGGTTGGCGGGCTGAAGGTTCCAGTTCCTTGCTGGTTGTCAGCCGGGGTCTGTTCTCAGCACCTAGAAGCCATGTGTGTTCCTTCCCACAGGGCCCACTCCATCTTCAAGCTAGCAATGGTGCCCTGGATCCCCCTCATGCCTCGAATCTCTGCCATCCTTTTCTGTGACCAGTCCGAGGTGTGATGAGGTCAGGCCCACCCAGATAATCTCCCTCGTTTACAATCACCTGTGTCTCATCTCATGACTCACAGGAGTAGAATCCATCACATCCACAGTCCCGAGGACTATGCAAGGCTTGTACTCCAGGGCCGGGAAGTCTTGGCGACATCTTAGAAATCTGCAATGGAAATGTTTAAAGTGTTAATGATTGTGTATTTCATTTCTAGAAGTTTTATCTGGCTTTTTCTAATTTTTGTTTTTTTTGGACTCGCCTTTTCTTATGGTTTCTCTTCCTTCTTTTTTCTGTCTCTCTGGTGGATGGATAATTGTTTTCTAAGTTTTGGTTGGGTGCATTTTCATCAGGGATTGTTTGGTCCATGGGAATCCCATGTCACCTGGGTAGTGGGAATGTCCCCCTCTGTTTCCAGAAGCCCAGGGCCCAGTGCTGAGACTGTGCCTTGAGAGTTGGGGGGGAGGGCTGCTGCTGGGATGGGGATGAGAGGGGATGGGTAAGCCTATGGGTGGGTTCCAGGAGGTCTATGCCCCCGAACTGCCTCCCCAGAGGAGCTGTCCTTGGTGGCACTTGTTGCACTCCTGACTAAAATGGTGGATAGAGTTCTGTGCGTGGCAGAAACAGAGTTGGAAAGCCACCAGCCCAGAGTCCCCTCTGCCCTTCCTGGACTCCTCCCCACTCCTGGACACCCTTTGTCTTACAGAAGAAGTACTTCCTGAGAAGGAGAAAATTCTGGACAAGCTGGAACTAAGCTTGATTCACAGCAGAGGGGATGGCAGCGATTTCAGGCCAGGTTTGGGGCTCTTGTGTGTGCTCTGTCCTGTGTCCCCTGGTCTCTTGCGGGCACTGTCTGGACTCTGTTGGGCCTCCTGTGGCCTCCTAGCCACAGTCCTCTGGGTCCCTGGCCCTGATTGGAGCTAGTGGGTGGGAGCCGGGACTCGCCAGCCCCTCGCAGCCTTATGCCTCCCCACCCCACCTCCTGACCCCTCCTGTGGCCCCAGCCACCAGTAGAAGGAAGGAGAGCTGGTCTGGGAGCTCGGCCTGGAGAATTTGGGGCTCAGATAGAACCTTTGTGTACCTCTGTTGCTGGAATGTTCTGGAACAGTCATCCTCAGAGCAGACCCCTAAGGCAGTGCTGCGTCCTTGAACATAAGCTGCACTTTTCACAGTGCTCTCCTGCTGTTCTGGGTGGTCCTGGCTTGGTGGGGGAGGGGTACTCGGGCCTGGAGCCAGCCTCCCTGCTCAGGACGGAGAGAGGGAGCTGCCGGCTCGTCCATCTCAAATCCCTCCGGGCTGGGAGCCCCTTGAGGGTGGGGAAATGCGTTTTCCTGCTTGCCTTTGGGTGCCCAGCCCTTGGCAGAGAGAGGCCCCTGGGCAGTGGCTTTTGGATGGATGGATGAATGTGGGTCTGTCCTCCCACAGATGACTCCAAAGCGGAAGAGAAGGAGCCCATTGAAACACAGCAAAATGGTGACAAAGAGGAAGATGAGGAGGGGAAGAAGGAGGACAAGAATGGGAAGTTCAAGTTCATGTTCAACATTGCAGATGGGGGCTTCACAGGTATTGGGGTGGGGCAGTGGGCAGGGAGCCGGGGCTTTTTGTGTCATAGCCTGCCTGACTGTGGATCCCAGGAGTCTGGGCAGATGGTTCTTTTATACTGAAGTGTGAGTGGTTGATAAAAGTCCATAGCATAACCTTTCCTAGAACGCTGGAACACTGAGGGAGAGGCTTTTCTGGGCCCACCTCTGTGTGAGGGACCGGGGGGCACCTCTCATTCTGTTCCCCTTGGCTGGCTTCTCAGAGCTGCACACACTGTGGCAGAATGAGGAACGTGCCGCTGTGTCCTCGGGGAAAATCTATGACATCTGGCACCGGCGCCATGACTACTGGCTGCTCGCGGGCATCGTGACGTATCCTTGTCCGCGCCAGGCCGGGCAGGACCCAGGCCTGTTCCTGTGTGGACCTCAGGGAGGGACGTGGGCATGTGGCGTGAGGAGTCAGGAGCCAGCGCCCCTGACCAGGCACCAGAGACCTTTTCCTGGTGATGATGATGACGTGACGATGACGATGATGATGACCACAGCAGCAGCTTGTCCCTTTAGGCTCAGTCCTCTCTTCATCCTCAGAGCAGCCTTCCAATAGGGGCACTCATATGATCTCCATTATACAGAGGAGGAAACTGATGCTCAGAGAGGCCCAGTGACTTGCCCAGGGACACACAGCTAATAAATCACAGCCCATCTATCTCACTCTACAACAAACCAACAAATGCTCCTAACTCCTACATGATCCCGAGTGCACCTCCTCCCAGGAATGATGCCTGAAGGGCGCTTCACCATTTACGAAGCGCTTTCATTCAGTCAGTCCGTCTTTACTGATCACCTACCATGTGTCAGGAATGGAGGATGCAGCCAGGAACAAAACAGCCCCCAATTCCCGTCCACCTGGAGGTGGCATCCTCCTGGGGGTAGACGGTGAATACCGTGAGTTAGGGAGGTGTGGGGTTCAACGGAATGTGGTAAAGCAGGCGAGGGTGAGGGGAGGTTTGGCGTGGGGGTTGCATTTTCCAGTGGGATGGTCAGAGAAGGGGACATTCGAGCACAGACCTCCCAGAGGCAAGGAGAGAGGCACACAGCCCCCTGGGGAGGGCCCCCGGCAGAGCTGGCCTTCATGACAGCCTTGAGTGGGGCTGGTTCTTAGACCAGGGGGTGGAGTGTTGTAGAACAGGGCTTGGCAAGCCTTTCCTGGAAGGGACCAGAGAGCAAATGTTTCAGGCTTTGCAGAGTGACTGCTCTGCTCTGCCACTGGAGCAAAAAATAGCCACGGGCAATACGTAAACCAGTGAGCGTGGCCGTGTTCCAATAAAACTTTATTTACAAAGCAGGCTGTGGGCTGGATTTGGCCCGTGGGCTGTGGTTTGCTGATCCCTGTTGTGGAGGTTAAGGTGTTCGGCGCCAGCCTGCCTGGGTTCACAGCCCGGCTCTGCCCCTCACTCAGGCGGGGCCTTGGGCGAGAGGACTTTACTGAGTCTCCTTGTTCCCTCTGGAGACCCTGGGGGAGGACCCTTCCATGCCTCTGCCAGCTTCGGCGGTGGCCGTCATGCTTGGCGTTCTTGGCTTGCAGCCGCCACATCCCTGCAGTCATTGTCCCTGTCGTCACATCACCGTCTTCCCTGGGTGTCTCTGTGTCTGTTTGCAGATTCCCTCTTCTTATAAGGATGTTAGTCTTTGGATTAGTGCCCATCCTAACCCAGTATGACCCCTTCTTAACTCGATTATATCTGCAAAGACCCTATTTCCAAATAAGGTCACAGTCACAGGTACAGGGGTTAGGTCTTGAACATTTCCCCTGCCTGGGTTGTTGGGATGAAGGAGTTAACATGGTGAAGCCTCAGTGCCATGTCTGGGTCCCCGAGGGCACCTGTCAGTGTCTGCTGATTGTCACATCATCGTCATCAACATGCTCATCTTGCCCCCAAAGTTAATGACTTGCCCAAGAGCACACAGGCAGGACTCCGAACCCTGGGCTGGTCCCTCCGCCTCCTGCCCCCTGGCCAGGTTTGCCCTTAACGGTGCCGCACCCAGGCACGGCTACGCCCGCTGGCAGGACATCCAGAACGACCCCAGATACATGATCCTCAACGAGCCCTTCAAGTCTGAGATCCACAAGGGCAACTACCTGGAGATGAAGAACAAGTTCCTGGCCCGCAGGTTCAAGGTCGGTCCTTGGCAGGGCCTGAGGCTGTGGGGAGGGGGCTGCAAGAGGGGCAGGTTACACGAGGGCCTGGGGCGAAGGAGTTAGCGAGCAGCCATCCCCTCCTCTTACATCTGGACTTACACCTGGCTGTCCACGAAAGGGAGTGCTTTAGTCAATCAAGTAACAGGGTGCTGGATCCTTCCTCTGTGCCAGGCCCATTGGGCAAGTGTCTCTGCCCTGGGTGATGGGCGCAGAGAACCCAACTTGGTGAGGGCTCCAAGGGGTAGCGGAGATCAGAAGAGGATGGAACGCTGCATAGGAATGTGTCCTCCCTCCCTCCTTTCTGCCAGAGCCCTGGCCCGGGTGGGTGGGTGCTGATGGAGGAGGGGGCCAGGCCAACACTCAGTCCTCCTGCCCGCCAGCTGCTGGAGCAGGCGCTGGTCATCGAGGAGCAACTCCGGAGGGCTGCGTACCTCAACATGACCCAGGATCCCAACCACCCAGCCATGGCCCTCAACGCCCGCCTGGCCGAGGTGGAGTGCCTTGCTGAGAGCCACCAGCACCTGTCTAAGGAGTCCCTTGCCGGGAACAAGCCTGCCAACGCCGTCCTGCACAAGGGTGAGCGAGTCCCTCCTGGCAGCCGGCTCAGCGCCCTCCTCCTGCCCAGTGGATCCTCGGCCGTAGATGAGGGCTCTGAGCGGGGCCGGGGCTGGGGACAGAACGTCAGCCCACAGGGCGTACCTCCTGGCCAGGATGGCACAGTCTGTTTCCCAGTCCCTTAAGCCCTGACAATATCCTTTAAATATGTTGTATCTTTAATTCTTGCAATATCTGTAAGTGGTGAGGTTTATTATCCCATTTTAAAGATGGGGACATTGAAGCTCAGGGAGGTGAAGTAATTGCCCAAGATCTCCTGGATTCAGACCTTTGACCCTTGTGCTCCAAATCTTCAGGAAGCTCCCAAGCTGGCTGGGGGGATGGGGTGAGCCAAGGCCAAGCTCACACGAGAGTCCCTGGCCTCGCCGGCCCCTGCTCTGTCTGGGAGATGTTTCCTGAGGCGGCTCTGCCTGTGAGCCTCCCGCCCTGTCCCCCGCGGTGGGCCAGGGCTGCAGGCCTTCCTGGGAGCCGGGAGGCTGACTCGGGGCCTGGGGGGAAGCCCAGGGTTGGGTCAGTTTCCGGCTCTCGTCTCTGCAGCCCTCGGGCCCCAGGGAGAAGCTCTTTGGAAAACCCCGTTCTTCTCCCAGTTGGCATCTCTTGGCTGTGCGGGTCTGGGGGGCCGGGTGAGGAGCACCCCCTGGTGTCTGCTGTCCTGGGAGTGCAGTAACACCCCCTTGCAAATAAGCAGCAGCCTGGGCTGCCTGCCTTGCACTCCTCTCGCCTCCCACCTCCTGCCCGCAGTCCTGAACCAGCTGGAGGAGCTGCTGAGCGACATGAAGGCTGATGTGACTCGCCTGCCCTCCATGCTGTCCCGCATCCCCCCAGTGGCTGCCCGCCTCCAGATGTCGGAGCGCAGCATCCTGAGCCGCCTGACCAACCGAGCTGGTGACCCCACCATCCAGCAGGTCAGGTTCGGCCGCATGCCCCGGGCCCACGTCCCACTTACGCACATCCTGGGCGCCTTTGGCTTGGGGGTGCACGACTGTGACCTTTAAACCTGAGTCCTTGCCTCCAGGGCGCTTTCGGCTCCTCCCAGATGTACAACAACAACTTTGGGCCCAACTTCCGGGGCCCTGGACCGGGAGGGATTGTCAACTACAACCAGATGCCCCTGGGGCCCTATGTGACCGGTAGGTGCCCGTCTGCTTCGGGCAGCATGCACAGGGGGCCCGCGGCCCCACCTGCCCACCACGGCCCCAGGCAAGCCGAGGCTTTCTCTCTCTCTCTCTCTCTCTGGGACAGACATCTAGCCGTCCCCGCGACTTCCCTCTGCTGCAGCGCTCATTTCCAGCTGAGGTAAGGCTGCCCCTGGATGGTCCACTGTCCTTCAGCTTGGTGAGTCAAGCCTGGCCCAGATCAGCCCTGGTCCATGCGCTGGATTCACACCCCTGAGCCTTGGGGCCTTCACTGCGAAGGAGCTGCCCACTTGCCTGGAGACCCTCTGCCCCAGGTGCCTCTGCCCTGGGGACCCTCTTGGGCCTGGTGTGTCTGGTGTGCACACATGTGACGGTGTGCACGCATGTCCATGGCAGTGAGTCAGGGATCGTGGCCCCCAGTCTGGAACCCTGTCTCCACTGTTCTACGTCCACTGCCTGTTGATGATGGGTACCCCAGGACATCACCTGTCCTCTCAGCCCACCCCTGCCCCTGCCCAGGACCAGGAAGGTGGCTCAGGGTCGAGGTGGGGAGTGTCACTGGCTAGGAGAGGGAGCTTGTTTCTGAGAAGCCGGCAGCTCAGCCTGGCCTCTTCCATCTGGGCTGTCAGCCTCCACCAAGCCAGTCCCCTGGGTGTGGCCACAGCCTGGCCCACCTCAGGCTGCGCAGTCTTGGCTTGGGAGCCCCCACTGATCACGGTGGCTGTGACAGGTGACAGGTGCTTCTCCCTGAGTGGAGACCTGACTGCCCAGCTGCATGACCTGTGATCTGCCCCTTGCAGCCACGCCTGCCGGGCCAGCTGCCTGACTCCCACAGGAGAGAAAAGCTGCCACCTTTCTAGGAGCCATGCCACCTTGGGACAGAAAGGGAAACTGAGTAATGCTGTCACACGGGGGGCGAGGCCCTGCTCTGCTGGGCCAGAGCCCAGAAGTGCCACCTCATCGTAACTCGAGTGTTCCACACGGCGTCATGCCCACGCCACACCGGGATGTGCCCCTCGGTCACTGTTGCCAGAACGACTTCGTAGAAGAGATTCCATTTATTTGTACATCTTTTGCACTTTCCTATTGAAGACTTGAACTCGTTTGTCTTGATAAAATTGAGTGACGTGTGGAGGAATCTGACCTGCAGCACTTACATCCCTCTGTCGACGGGCTCCGGACCGAAGGGAAGCTCCTGGAAGCCCTGCAGCCCATGGACTTGGCCCTGCGGGGGAGGACGCAGCGTCTGCCCTGGGAGCCCTCGGTGCCCCCACCCACTCCGTCCTGTCTGCACTGCCCCTGCTCCGGCCCCTTGCCCGCTTGGGGTCCCCCCAGTGCCAGGGGTCAGGACTGGGGAGCGGCTGCCTGTCTTGAGGGTAGAGACCTGGCTAGTGCCTGGGTCAGGGCAGGGCGTTTATTGCCCCCTCTTCCTGCCAGGGCTGGACACCACCAGGTATGTGCTATCTCCATGGGTGAGGGGGCTCTGTTAGCAGCTGTGTCCCCCTGGCCCAGCATGTCTCCCAGGCGCTGGACTCTGTCATCAGCACTGGAGGGCCTGTGGCTCCTGCCCTGCGCCTGGCAGCGGGGGGTAGGGCCTGCGGGTGTGGGCGTAGGGCCTGCCAGAGTCTTTGTCTTGGGCAACTGCGGAGAGGGGCTTGCCCTCTGTCGGGGTGATGTTGGCATCCCAGTAGGGAGGTCGCAGGGGCATGGAGGGTGGCCCAGGAACCCCTGGCCTGCCCTGTGCCCTGGGAGGCCCATCACACCCACCTCCAGGTACATATTCCCTGTGCGGCCTCATGGCCACAGATGTGGAGAAACCAGGCCACCCCTTGGGGCCTGGAGTCACCCTGTCCTCCTGTCCCTGGAGAAGCCTAGATCCGGACACTTGCCACATGAGTTGTTCTCGCTGTGTTCTCGGATGGCTTGGGGAAAGCTCCGCTTGAAGGCAGGGGACTGGACTCGATGGCCTCTCCAGCCCTCCCCACTGGAGCTTCCTGCCTTGTTTCCTGCCAGGAACCCCCGTCAAAATCCCGGCCCTTCCCGCCTCGGCCGGTGGTCTCTGTGATGGCTGTCGCTGGGACGGGTCAGGGGAGTGGGCCAGGCCTAGGCCTCTGTGTCTGATGCTCCCTCTGGTCCTAGCTCAGCCTGGAAGGGATTTGCAAGTCGTGAGCAGGTGGCTTCCTGGGGAGGTGCTCTGGGTACAGAATCTTGTCTGAGCAAGAGACAGGCTGGGCCAGGGTTGGGGGTAGGGGCACCAGGAGGGGCTCAGCACAGCTCCCTGGCTGGGGCTGGGGCCAGGATTTGGGGGCATGTCTTGGGGACATTTGGCGATTAACCAGCCCTCATAGACCAGATGTCCTCATCTGTAAATGGCTCTCTGAACCCTGGAGGGCTGGACCCCAAGGCCCCTTTCATCTTGGTGTCCCCATGCTCTCGTCTTGATCGGAATCTCCAAGTCCGACCCCACCTCAGCATTGCGGGCGGGCGGAGTGGGGAGCATCCTGGAAGTGGCACGCAGGTTTCCAGGACACGCGTGCAGCAGTGGCTGACCCCCCCCTTCTGGGAAGGGCAGAGTCATTGCTGTCCACTGTGCTTCGTCCAGTCCCACGTGCACGTGCGTGTTGTGTTCTCCGGTCAGTGCCTCCCTGCAGAGGCTCCTGGCTCAGGCCATGAGTGAGGTGACTGCCAGGAGCCTCCCCACCACCCCGGGCCCTGTCATGCTCCCCTCCCAGACAGGCTGTCAGCCCTCGGGCTGGCCCCCTTGGGAACAGTGGTGGCCTTTCCTGGCCACAGTGCACAGGTCTTGAGTGTCAGGCCAGGAGGCACATGGTGGCAGGGCGGGAGTCTGCATCTCCACCGCTCTGCTCTGAGGGCTGGGGGTCCCTGCCAGCCCTCCTCCCTAGGAGGACACCCTCTACCCTTCCACTTCTGCCTCCTTCCCAGGCCTCGCCAGTCTCCCCTTTCTCCTCTTCCAGGCCGGAGCTGGGCACCCACGGGTGACCTGGCCCTTGGCACTGCCTGGCCCAGGAAGGGCTCAGCTCTCCACAATCAGCACCCTGGAGGCCCGGGAGCGGGGCTGCGGACAGCTGGGGAGTGGGTTTCTGGCTGACTGGTTTTGGAGAGGAAAAAGAATCTTAAGAATGTTTTCTTCCTGATTTATCAGTTTTCTCCTACCAAAAGTGGTGGTGGAGGGAGTGGGGCATCCACTGTCTTTGGCATCTTCAGGCTGGATTTGGTTTTTGCTGCTGGCAGAATGAGGGTCACTGTGTGCAAGCGGGATCCTCAAGTGCCAGCCAGCACTTTTGTTTCCAGCCACCTTATTATTTAAACCAGTGCTGAGTAGCTTTCTGTTGATCCACCTTTGGGCCACGGTCTCACAAAGCATCGCCTGCTGGGCGCCCGGGTGACGAGGGGAGTTGGTTGG
Source organism: Equus przewalskii (assembly GCF_037783145.1). Lineage (NCBI taxonomy): Eukaryota > Metazoa > Chordata > Mammalia > Perissodactyla > Equidae > Equus > Equus przewalskii. The sequence continues at coordinate 44,414,835 of NC_091832.1, forward strand.
ACCGACTGTGTCTGGAGGGCCCCCCTCACACGTGCATGCCACGGAAACACATCCTGAGACCCCATGTGAGGAGACCCACCCTGCAAGCCACCTGCAGAAGCTCCTTTGTTTTCTGCAAATTGTGATCAAGGCCCTGCTGATGCCCACAGCTGGTGCAGGTGCCTCCCTCCTGCCCGTCGGGGGTCCCATCCCAGGGTCCTCTAGGGGTTCCCCAGCCCAGGTCGGGGGCTGGCTGAGTCTTGCTCCCACGACACCTGTAGCCCTTGTTCCCAAGTGTCCTGTTCCAGGGCTCTTGAGCACCTGAGGGGGTCGCGTAGAGGGTGGGCTCGGGGACCAGAGAACCTCCACAGTGTGGCAGGAGCACAGTGGCGGTCGAAGGGGCTGGGTTGGGAGGCGGGGGCTGACGTCTTGGCCTGGACACGGCCTAGGGTGCCCCCCCACCCCGGCTCCTGCGGTTGTCCTGTGCCCACCACAGTCTCCGTCGAGGAAGCTGGCTCCCGCCCCATTTTATATTTCCAGAAGTTTACAGGTTGTGGTGCATCAGCCCAAAGTCATTGGCGTTGTGTTTTTGGATTTTTTTTAGTTTTCAGATTTTTTTTAAACAAAGTATTTTTTTAGGTACGATAACCCAGAAAGGGCCCGTTGGGTGTGTGTGTGTGTCCTGAACCCCCAACACTGAGATGGGCGCCTGAGCCCCCACTGGCCCCTCTGTGCTCACGCCTGGAGATGAGGGGTTGCTCTGCTCCCTGCGCCAGAGAGCGGAGTGTGGGGAGCCAGCAGCCCAGGCCGGAATCTGGCCCAGCTGAGAGGGGACCCTTCCCCCAGGTACAGCCCCAGGCCAGCCGAGGGGTGGGTTGGCACTTTGGGCCAGTTGGAGGGTCCCGGCCCAGGGCTGGAGCTGAGCCCCCCTGAGTGGTGACTGTCTGTCTTCGGGAGGATGTGGAGGCCCGACATAGACTTAGCCCGCACAGCCCCTTCACTTTGTACTGTGTGTATGTCTTGGTTTTCTGTGTTTTAATAAATCCTTTGGGAAAGGATTGAATCAGTGTTTTCCTGAGATTCTCATTTGGTATAGGAAGGGGGTAAGGGATGGGGGGGCCAGGGAGGGATGTGGGGGGTATGGGGTGTCACTGAAGCCACCTCCCACCTGAGAAGACACAGCCCTTGAGGGTGCTGGGCTCGCTGGGAAGGAGGGGCACCCCAAGGAGGGGCGTGCAGGGATGGTATCTGCCTGTCCCACCCGCGCTCCTAAACACCGACCACTGCATCAGAGAAGCACCGAGCCCCCAGTGACAGCCTCCGCAGACTCTGACCTCTGTCCTGAGGGCACAGCAGCCTCCCAACAGCCAGACAATGTGTGTGTTGGGGTGGGGCACCTCCATTTCTGCCTCACTTGGGAGAGATGGGGAAGGTCTCAGTTCCCAACCTCTGCCTCTCCCCGGGGCCCATCTCCCAGCCCACCCTTGGCCCCAGGCTCAGCCTGTCTGCCGGCCCCCTCCTCCCTCCCTGCTGCCCCTGGCCCAGCCCTACCCAGAGTGCCTTGTACCCTGGAAAGGAGGGGAGCAGAAGGCCGCAGACCCCGATGAGCTTGGGTTTTATTTTGTCATTCCATAAATACGGTGGCTGTGTCTTGGCTGAGTGTCATTGGGAGGTGCGAGGCGTATGGCATCTCTGCCTACGTGGGGAAGCAGTTAGCTGAGGAACCAGAGTCATTAAAAAAAAAGGGAGGGGAAAAAAAGCACATTATTTACACGGGTGGGAGAGAACAGGAGACAGAGCAAGTCCCTCTGGCGTTCCTCCAGACCTTGGAATTGACCACAGATTTGGGATGAGGAATGGTGGGGGCTCCGTGTGTCACTAACAAGGAAGACTGGTCCCGCCCCTGCCCCCAGACCCGGTCTGCCTCCTGTGTCAGGCCCTCCTGGAGGGGACCCCACGGGGTACACTCTGCTTCAAGGGGAAGGCGAGGGGCTGGCTGGCGGGTGGCTGGTGGGCTTCCCTCAACCCAGTAGGGTAAGGCCGGCTGGCCCTAAACCCGTGCCAAGGCCCAGGCCACCCCTCCGTGCCTGCCCCCCCCAGCTCTTCCGTTTCCAGGCCCATCCTGAACCTTCCATCTGAGCCCTCCTCCCCACTCCAGCCCCCGCCTAAATCGGGGGACCCTCCCCCAGGAAGCAGAGCCCTGTCTTCCCCACGAGTGGGTGTGAAAAACAAGACACCTCAGAACCAGGCTGTGGATGGTGCCCCAGGGCCTGAGGCTGCTTGGGTCCTGCTCTGGGCATTTCTGCCTTGGCTGAGCTCAACTGGGGGCCCTTGTTTCTCCGTTTGGGAAACGTGTGGCCACCAGGGGCTCAGCCTTCTCGGGTGTGGCTCATGGGGGCAGAAGCCCCCACCTCGGGCCCCACTGCAAGCCCCGGTCCCTTTTCCAACAGTGGGTGGGAGGGGGGCAGCAGTGTGGAGGGGGCCCAGCCACTCTCTCCAGTGAGGGGTGGGCCATCTGGCCCCTCAGCACGGCCAGCCACTGGGACTGGCTGAGGGGGCCTGGGACGAAATGCCCAGTGTGGGGCCCTGTCCTCAGAGCAGGACACCCCTGCCCTGTGTGATGGTGGGGAGTGGCTGCAGGCCCGGGACCTCTGCTGGGACAGGCGTTGCCCCCTCCCCACACCCACGGGGTGAAGCTTGTAGGAGACTTGGTGAAGACCTCCAGGGGCTGGGTCTACGAGGAGGGGAAGGTTCTAGCCTCTAGGGTCAGCATAAAGGTTGGGAGTAGAGGAAGTCTCCCCCTCCCGCCTCCGCCCCTGCCTTTGCGGCTTTCTTAAAGCCAATTCCCAGGCCTGGGCCCAGGCAGGACTGGACAGCAAGCCCTTTGAGAATGCGAATGCAGGGAGGGGCGGGGAGGCCCTCTCGGAGCAGCTTCTCTGAAGGGCGAAGCAGGATCCGCGGAGCATGAGGGTTGGGGGTGTGCCGGGTGGGGCGGGAGGCACACGGGGGCCCCTACAGAGTGGCCTGGCACATCTGTAGAGCCTGGCTCCAGCCCCTACATAGCCAGCAAAGGCTGGGGTACCCCCCAGGACCACAGGGGCTGGGGCTCCTGGCTGCAGGCCCTCCACCCCAAATCCCTCCAGCCCCAGGCAGGGGCTGCAAAGGGTCTGACAGTTGTGCTTGTCCTGCCCTCCCTCCCTGTCCCCAAGCTGTTCCAGGCTGGGGTGGGGCCTGGAAGGGAAGGACCAACCCCATCGTCCTCACTTCTCACAGGGTGTGGGGAAGTGGTTGCAGGGGCTGCACTGCAGCCTGCCTGCCCAGGTCCCAAGCTCTGAGCATGTAGACACTTAGCCCCGTGAGACTAATATGTCACCCCCACCCGATCTGGGCCTCAGAGGGGCATCTCTCCTGGGAGAGACTCCCGGGGTCTTTTCCTACATTGTGTGGGCTGCTGCTGGGTGTTCGGGCCCCCAGCCCCTGGGCACGTAGCACGGAAAACCCCAGGGACCCCCCTCAGTGAAAGGGTCTCAGCATGTTCTCTCTGCAGATCCCAAGGCCACCACCCTGGGGCAGAGCAGGGGCGGCCCACCCCAAGAGTGGTCAGCAGCCAGAGTCCAGCTAAGCATGCATGACATCAAAGCATTCTGGCTCAAGGACAGAGGGGCAATGGACTGGGCACCTGGCAGGGACGGCAGGTGGGGCCCTGGAGGGACCTGGGCTGGAGCCCGCTCCCCCAGGCCCCTCCTAAGCACTTGGGCCTCCCTGCCACGCGGCTCATTGATTGTGCGCAGGGAGGAAGACAGGGCGATGAGCCAGAAACCAGACCCTGACATTTTTCGTGCGTCCCCAACTGCAGAGCAGTTCCCCTGGATCCCTGCCCCTGCCCGCAAGGGGGGAGGCGGAGGTCAAGGGACAGCACGAAAGGCCCCTCAGAGACCACTGGGGTGGGTGGCGGTGGAAATGGGGGCAGGGGAAGAATCCGGAGTGAGGCCTGTTGGAAAGAACCTGGAGCCCTCGGCAAGGGGGAGACCCCCAGCAGGGAGACCCAGGGCCCCGGGAGCGGGGGCCACAGGAAGAGCCAGACCCAGTGTCCTCTTTTGCTCCCTGAACACCAGGTCGGGGTTCTCGACAAAGGAGAGATCAGCCCTGCCTGCCCCTAGGACCCAACCGGCTCACGGCCTGGCCTGGCCTTGAGCCTCTGAGGAGGGCCGTGGCTGGGAGAACATGGTGCTGTCTTCTTGGAGGATGAGCAGAGGTGGCAGGCTTGGGTGGGACCGATGGACTGTCCTTCCGCATCAGTGCCCTCTCCCTGGCCTGGTCCGACAGTGGTCCTGCGAAGCGGCAGATGGTGTCTTGCAGCGACAAAGAGATCTTTTCCTGGTGACATCTTGGTGCGTTGTTTTCATTTTGATGCAAACCACACTCTTGACTTGGCTTCAGAGCAGCTTAAGCGAGCGGACAGAGACTAGGAGGGAAACAGACTGTCCGGGCCAGCGGCCGGGGGCTTCTTAGGATCTATAGTCCTTTTTGCTGTAGGGTTTATTGCCCAAAATACTATCGATCTCGTGGATAATGGAAGACGACAGTTTTGGAAGGACCTGTGTGCGAAGATGAGAGCTAATCAGAATTCTACCGAGACTGGCCCGTCCCGGCCCATGGACAAGGTGGGGCGACATTCATCCAGCCATCTGCTGGCCCAGACCGGTCCCGCCATCATCGCATCAGGCTCCAGCTGTAGCAGATGGGGGCCACGCTGCATTTGTATTCCAGAGGTTTGGGGAGGAGAGGAAGCCTGGCCTGGTCTGTACTCTCCCTCTCAAACTCCAGAGTGCTCTGGAACCTTCTAGAAGGACGGCAGCGGCATAAAATGCAGATTTCAGGGCCAGAATGCTGGACTTCCAGACCCCCCAAACTGCTCTGCCCAGCCCTCCCTACCTCAACCGACAGCAACGCCACCCTCCCAGGTGACAAAACCAGAGTCTTTGACTCTGTCCTTCCTCACCCTCGTTCAGCCAGTCATGGGCCCCACTTTTCAAAATCCAGGATCTACCCACTTCTCCCATCTCCGAACCACGGCCATCCTCGCTACTCAGGACTGTCGTCACCTCACAGCAGATCCCTGCTTCCCCTTCTGCTCCCCAGAGTCTTCCCTCCACTCAGCAGCCAGAGAGAGGGATCCTTTTAAAACCTAGGTCAGACCACGCTCCTCCTCTGCTCCGAATCTCGAATCTCGAGATGGCTCCATCTCACAAACAATGATCACCAACGTCCTTAGAGCGAGGGCGGGACCTGCCCCCTCCTGCCCCTCTCGCCCCTGGGCCCTCTGGCCTCACTGTGGTTCTGGGCTCGTGCCCACCTGCGCCTTCACATCAGCCTGGAACGCTCGCTTCCCACATGTGTGCATGCCCCACTCCTCCCACGTCACTCTCTCAACAAGCTGCCCCTGACGACCCCTTCAACGGGGCCCACGGCCCCCTTCCTCTCTCTCCACCTCCCGACTTGCTCTAGTTTTTCCAATACTGCTTATCACTCTCCGACACACATTCAAATTTCCTTATTTCTCAAGTTTAGTGTTTACTGTCTGTTCTGGCCAGAAAGCGAGCTCTCCAAGAGCAGGGCTCTCTGGCGGCTCCCTGACGCAACCCTGACTCCCGGAACAGTGCCTGGCACATGGCAGGTGCTCCACAAATACGTGCGGCACAAATGACTGACGGAGATGTGAGCTCGGCCCCCAGGCCCCTACTCACCTGTATTGCTCCGATGTTCTCCATTAGCTGGTCCGCACTGGAAGCACCCAGGAGCACGGAGCTGACCCCCTCGTTCCTCAGGCACCAGGCTGGGGCAGCAAGACCACAGGTGAGGGACACGCAGCCACTGCAGGGTTCCCTTCTGGTTCGCCTTGCCCTTGACTGGACCCAGGGAGACCCAGCCTCTTGGCCATGGGGCCAAGGGTGCCTAGGAGGACCTGGCAAGCCCAGCGCTCAGGAGTGCTGGATGAGGGGATGCTGGGGGAGCCCTGGCACTGACTGTCCTGGGTGGAGAGGTGGCCCAAGTGCTCAGGGGCCCCCATCCTCTCACATGAATGTGGGAGCCCCATTACCCATGGCTGGCTGATGGAGGGGGTGGCCCAGGCACTCAGAACTCCCAACGTCTCCCAGGGACACGGGTCCCAACCCCGCCCGCCCCAGCCTTGTTACCTATGGCCAGCTGGGGGAGGGTGCAGCCCAGGCGCTCGGCGATGGCCTGCAACTCCTTCAGCTTGGCCTGTTGGCGCCGGCCCTCCTCACTCAGGATCTTGTCTTTCAGCCACTGGTAGCCCTGGTTGTGGGCAGAGAACACAGCCCACAGGTGAGGAGAGTCACGTGCACCTCTGCCAGCAGATGGCTGATGATTTGTGCCAGGGCAGCACCCCTCTCCACCCTCGGCCTAACCATGTCCCACTGTGGGCTGCACCCAGGCAGCTGGAAGGATGGGACCTGTAGCATCTGAAGCCTGCAGACTGTGAGGGAGCTGAGACTGGGCCCCTGAGCCAGGACAGGGAGGTGGACGTGCTGACTTGTCATCCTCCCAGGAGGCCAGAGGCCTGGGGAGGTGTGCTGCTGCCTTTGGCCCAGAGGACCACTCCCCTCAGCTCTGGGGGGTGCGGACTCACCTGTCCCCATCCCTGGGGGGACTCCAGTGCCTCCCAGGGGCTCCCTGACTTCACTGTGGGTTGGGCAGTGTGGGTGGGACAGGCCATCCTGCCCTCGAACCCGGGGCCTGGGCTCCAGGGCTGGATGTGCCCTGGCCTGGGCAGGCCTTTCTCTGCCTGCTCCTCATCCCCCAAACCCTGCAGTCTGGAGACCCTCCTGAGTCCCCACTCCAGAGGCGTTTATGGGGGGGCACCTGTCCCAGAGGGTCACCTCTGAGTGACAACTGAAGAAGCTCTCTAGCCCCCAGCCTTGAGCTCAGGCCAGAGGTCTCAGAGATGGGCCGAGAGAGTAGAGGTAGCTAAGGGGGCATCCCAAATGGCACCTGTGGACCCAGCCCAGGTTGTGAATGTTGAACCGAGGTGGGCGGCAGAGGATGGGATGGGGGTGAAGGGGCCTCTTCACCTGGGACACGTCCCTGGGATGGGCAGCCCTTCCAGACATGGGGTCAGGCCAGCAGGAGCTCTAAGTTCCCATGCCCCGAACCAGGTCCCCCTACCCACCCCAAGTCTCCGCGCAAGCAGTGGCCCGGGGAAGGCCTGCCCAGCACCAAGGCCCCACCTCTCCGGAAGACCTGTGCCCTGCCCGTCCCCACCCCAGCCCAGCCGCTCTTCACCTTCAAGGAGGCTCTCGAGTAGGGCGGGATGCCGCTATCGTACTTTCCGGACACGATGCCGCAGGCCAGAGGGGACCAGGTCATGGCGCCCACTCCTGGGAGAGGAAAGCCAGGCGAGGTCAAGCCCAGGGCCCTGGCTTGGGAGGGTGCAGAGGAGAGGGAGGGGGGCCGGGGAGGGGCAGAAGGGTGAGGCGGGGCGAGGCGGGGCGGGCAGGGCAGAGGAGCCCACCTATCTTGTGGAAGAGCTCGGGCAGCTGTACCTCCACCTTCTCGCGCTGGAACATGTGGTACTCGGCCTGCTCGCAGATGGGCGGGATCAGGTTGAACTGCCGGGCCACGGAGTAGGCCTCCTGTGGATGCAAAGAGGGCCACGGATGGTCCCTGCCAGTCAGCGGGTCTGGGGCGCTGCTTGGGTAGCAAGGAGAAGGCACCGAGGCATCCCCGGGAAACAGCTGGCCCCCATCCCTTCCCCCCACCCAGCTTTCCTCGCAGCCTGTTAGCCCCTAGCGGGCCAGGAAAAGGGGGGTGGGTTGTTGGACCCCAAGGCTGAAGGAATTCAGGGGAAAGCCCAACCCAGTAGTGAGAGTTGAGTTCTGGCACTTACTGGCCAGGTGGCCTTGGGCAAAGGGCTCACCCCTCTGTGCCTCAGTCTCCCTATCTGTTGTGAGGGTCGAATGAACCAACAGTGTTTGCAGCCCTCATGACAGGGCCTGGCCCATGGCGGTACCCAGTGCCTGCCCGCTGTGCTGTTACTGTTTTATTAGGATTGTCACTCCAGGGCCTGGACCCGGGGCGACGGCAGTGGCAGAAGACGCTAGGTCAGGAGGGAGAGTGGCCGGCATCAGCCCATCTCTGGGACTGGGAGCGCAAGGCCTCGACTCCTCCGCAGACTCTCCCTCCACTCCTGCCAGACGGGTGTGAGCCAGGGCTGACGTCTCGAGACAGACTCCCGGGGAGGCCCTGTCTGCCCCTTAGCTGAGAGGCCCTCTCCCCCTTGGCTTGAGCCTCAGCTTTCACATCTGTAAAATGGGGACAAGGTACCGACACCTCGGTGAGCTCAGTGCTGGCTCGGGGCAGCTTCAGAAGATTGCCAGATGCTCGTTAACACCACAAATGCGGATTAACACCAGGGGCTTGTACAGTCGTGTTTAACGGGAAATAAAAATCCTCCTCCATTTCTTTGAGGAAGCCGAAATCTCGGACTCACTAGACAAGCCCCTCCCAGGGATACTGGGATGCGGGGAAGCCTGGGAGGCCGGGCACGGGAAGGCCCGGCTGGGACGGGGCCTGGAAGCAGGTGGGTCGGGTCCACCTGAGCAGTGCTGGGAAGACGCACGCAGTCCCGGGCCTCTGCCCTCCAACCCCCTGCCCCCTAGCTGCCTGCCTCTGAGGAGCACGGGGCCACCCTGTGACCCTTCTGGGAGACCCCAAACTATCAAGAACATCTGCCACCCTTGGCCTCTGCAGGCTCCCATGGAGGGAAATGACAGTGAAGCGGATGCTTTTCTGAAAGTGCAGGTGAGGGGGAAACAGGAATTAGGAGATGGAAGCCCGGGGTCCCAAAAGCCGGCCTACATCCTGACGCAGCCCTGAACTGCACAGCCTGGGCACCGATCTTGGCACGAGCTGTGTGACCTTGGGGCTGTTATGTAACCTCTCTGTGCCTCAGTTTTCACATCTGAAAAACAGAACGACAGCAGCACTTTCCTCATGGGGCATTGGGAGAATTAAACGGCAGTGAGCCCACGTGAAGCCGTCAAATCTAACGACACCTCGGGGCCGGCCCCGTGGCCGAGTGGTTAAGTTTGCATGCTCCGCTTCGGCGGCCCAGGGTTTCGCCGGTTCAGATCCTGGGCGTGGACATGGCACTGCTTCTTGGGCCATGCTGAGGCAGTGTCCCACACAGCAGAGCCAGAAGGACCTACAACTAGAATATACAACTAGGTGCTGGGGGCCTTGGGGCGAAGGGGGAGGAGGGAGGAGGAGGGGGGGGAGGAAGGGAGGAGGAGGGGGAGGGGGAGGAAGGGAGAAGGGGGAGGAGGGGGGAGGGGGAGGAGGGGAGAAGAAGATTGGCAACAGATGTTAGCTCAGGTGCTGATCGTTAAAAAGAAACGAGAATCTGATGGCACCTGGAACGTCACGGGAGCCCAGCACGAGTGGCACGGACTGTTACCACTGCTGAGCACTGGCTGAGCTCCAGGACCTGTTTTCTCAGATAACCCTCAGAACAGCCTCAGGAGGGGAAGGTCACCCCGGTGGTCTTGTTCTTCAGGTGAGGAAACTGAGGCTCGGAGAGGTTAAGCCACCTGTCTTCACACAGATAAATCCCATGCAGCACTGGGATTCGAGCTAAGACCCCTGTCTGCAAGGCCTGAAGACATCGCCACCACACCCGCTGTCCTGTCCCTCCTCTTAGACCCCAGTGTGGTGGGGACCAACGGCAGCGAATCTGTCAGAGGCTGGGGATCTCCTCCACAGAGTGGCCACACGCACACGGAGAGGTCACCATACCATGATCTCCATGGAGCTCCAGCGCGATGTGCCCCAGTACATGGCCATCCCCTGGTTGATGACGTGGGTCATGGCACGCACGGTCTCTGTCACGAGAGAAGGGGAAACCACAGGTGAGGGGGTGGCCAGGGGCACGGGGCCAGCCCAGGGACACTCTGCAAATATAGGTGGGGCGCCGGGAGGCGGGAGAGGGTGCTGCAAAGACATCTTGCAAGCAGTGTACTTCCTGGCTCTGACGTGGGGGGTGGCAGGGGTTTTCTGGGACGACAGAAAAAACTGAACCGCGATCTGAGAGGTTGGTCTTGAAAACAGTTTCCCCAAAGAGTGACAGGTCTTATGGAATCTTGAAAAACGGGTTATGGATGGAATGTGACTTTTTATGGCAGATTAGAGGGATGGGGGAAAGGTGAGATCAAAGAATGTGATGCTAGACTCTAGAATGGGGGGAATTCTCTAGTCTGGGAAAGAATCCGGGGCGTGATCCCTCAGGAAGAACCAGATAACGGATTAAGGTTACAGTCAGATGGGCAGAAGGCAACAGGAAGTAAACACAATTTTTGTCCGTTTCTCGTCTCCCACGTGGGGCTATGCCAGATTCTCATCAGGATCTGGAGAACTGACTGGGGAGCTAATGATGGCATCTGTTGGGACAAAGGGCAGGGCGGGGCTGCAGGGGGAGCCTGCTAAGGTCCAGGAGAGCCAGAAGTAGACATGGAAAGCCCCGTTTGGACCACGGCCCGCCTTCTCGGGCCAGCCCAACATCAGACACGGGACTGTCCCCCACCTCCACGGCAGCCTTCCTAGTGCTCAAAAAAGCTTTTGAGAAAAGAAAATCTGCCAGCTATAGTTCCCCTAGGCTGTTTCAGCCTCATGGGGATGTTGTGGTTTTTAAAACAGAACTTGGCCTTAAATTTTGAGATTGCAAATGTCTCTTAGCTTTGCAGGGTGAAGGGCCACTGCCTCTGATGTCTCACAGGCCCCATACAGTGCTTGCAAGTTCAGCTGCCAGACGCAGTGTAGGGAGTAGAGAGGAGGAACAAGTGTTTCTAAAAACACAGCATAACTCTGACCCTTGACAGTCCCCGTCGCTCCCGGAGCGGCTTGCTCCTCATTTGCCACCAAGATGGGGGAGCTGAGGTCCTTGACGATGCCAGGGGTAGGGGGAGAGCCAGAAGGAAGGAAGGAGGATGCTGGGTTTGTTCTGAAAGCTCCACCTGGGAATGGCACAGCCCATGGGCACCTTCTCCCGCAGAAGGCGGCACCTGTTTTGGGGTGTTACTTCCCACCCGGCCTGGGTCCCGGGGTGCCCCTTTGGCCAAGGTCCCTTCCTTCAGTAGAAAGCTAAGGAAGCTGGGCCTTCTGGGGTAGAGGTCTCAGCGGGTTTGCCCAGGATCCCTGAAAAATCACCCCTGGGCTTCCATGCCTGCAGGCCAAACCCTGCCCTTTCCTTCCTTCCAAGGTCAGGGACTGGGCTCCTGTCTGCCCATCGTAGGAGGAGGGCTGGCAGGGAAGCCTGAACGCCCTGGGGCCTCCAATGGGCTGCCCGCTTTAACTGTTAATGCCATTCAAGGTGAAGGAGAATGGTGCCTGGTTGGAAGGCTGGAGGGTCCCAGGAGGAGATGTGCCCACATCCACCCCCAGCCCAGGCTCCCGGCCTGGCTGTCCTCGTCAGGTGTTTTAGAAACACTCTTGGGGCACCCGTCACCATGCAGCATAACTGCCCGATTCTTTTCAGCCAAGGCTTAGGGCCACATGCCGGAGAGAGGCAAGCAGAGGGCACCCGTTCGTTCTCCAGCCTGGCTCCCTGGCACGCCCTCGCACATGGCTCTCTCCTGACGAGGGCAACTGCACAATGCACTGTGATGCCCCTTCCATGCAGAGAGGGGAGTCCACGGGCCTGGGGGGCGAGGCCCAGGGGCAGAGCCTGAGAGCCCATGCCGGCCCGAGAGGGAAGAGTCCTGGGCAAAGGCTCCTGGGTTCCCCGATGGTTCCGGGCAGCGGCAGGCGGGACGTGGAGCCCACACACAGGAGAACAGCACTCTGCGCTCTGCCCAAGCCCGAGGTCAGTGGCCCCAGAAACAGGGACAATTAGGGGCAAATGGCCTTCACCTCAATACTTAATGCTGTTGAGCAGAGGCAGGAGGACCAAATCCTTCCAGAACCCATGACCAAAGCCCACGGCATGTCCTGCCACGTCACAAATAATGCACGGGAGGGGTCAGGTGGCAGTGCTAGTCGGCAGGCAGGAGCCCTTCTATGGTGGAACACAGCCCAGGTCCCAGGGAGACCGAGGCCTGCCCTCCCTGTGGGGTCCTGGGGGCCCTGAGCTTAGGGGCGGGCAGAGGCCAGGCATGGCCAGAGGCTGCCCCAGCTCATGTAGGTATTCCTCAAGGAGGAAAATGATTCCATGTGGATGGAGAGGTCAGGCTGCACGGCAGCGGGTGAGAGTGGCAGGTGGCCCAGCCCACCCAGGGGACACGAGCTCCACACGCAGCCAGGGTGCTCACAGAGGAGCCAGGGGCTGTGAGAGGTCGGCTTGCCGCTGGGGCTTTTTGCTTCTGGTTGAGGCAGGAGCTTAGTAAACGTGAACCATGGAGAAAATGAGACTTGCTGGGGCCACGTGTCCTGGGGTCCCTGATGTGTTCGCTTCTGTGGGAACCCCGTCTCCCCAGCCCTCTCCCAGACCAGCCAGGGTTGGGGTTTCAGATGCTGATCACGGCATCCCCAAATCAGGAGGAGGCCCCGGCGGACCGACGGCTGGCCCCCAGGGTCGCAGCAATGCAAGGCGGGCGGGGGTCATGCGCAGAAGGATGGGAGGAATGAAATGACAGCATGGCCTGGGTCGCGAGGGGCACGCCGCTTCGCTTTTCTTTCACTTGCAAGATGTTCTCAGAGGGCACTTATTTTCCCTTTATGCATTTTATGGAGAAGTTTGTCATCGGTGGGGAAAGAATCGTGTAAATAAAACACTGTCTCATAAAATGCAGCTTGGACACAGAAGTCAATAGTCGGGCCGAGGGTACTGTGTACCTTCTATGATGAATGTCCTTGACTTGGAGGAACTAAATGGGTCCCCTGGTGACAAAAGAAAGATTTAAAGAGACCAGAGTTTACAGCTGTGGGAACACCGACAGGCGTGGTATGACAAAGGGCATGGGGAGGGAGGCACAGGGGCACCGTCCGCAGAACACGTGTTCTGTTAAAAAGTAAAACCACCACACACACGCACATATATATACGCACACGCACGTGCACATGGTATATATGGAAACAAATGAAGAAAAAATAACTTAAACACAACTTAATTTTCCAAGTTCCTGAAGCAGCAAAGCACAAATGAGAAGGAGCCTGAGCAGGGAGCTGGGGAGACGAGGGGGCTGAGGTCACAGGAGCCGAAAGAATAAATAAGCGCCAAAGACACCAAAACTGCTTTTCACAGCACGGCCCGGGTTTTCTCCTCTCGGTAACAATTCATCCCCCCCGAGCAAAGCTCCCCTAAACCTCCCAGCGAAGCTGACTGAAAAGAACACAGCAGTTGCAAAGAGTCATCATATTGTGACTTCATTTAGCTACAAAATATTAACAGCTGACAGGAGAGAACATTCCACACAGTTCTAAACCCAGGAGGGGGCCTGGCACAGGGTGTGCATCAGGTGTGGACCCAGAGCAAGGACCAGGCCTCAGCCTGGAGGTGCCAGGACGCAGCTGGTAGGGTGGGGGGACAACACTCAGGCTGAGCTCAGGCCCTCTCCTCCCCCCGGCCTGGTCTCCTCTGACCACTGGCCTGGGTGCCCAGCAGGGCCCCGTGGTGGCGGCCATCAGAGCCTCAGGTTCTGAACCTGCTGTCCTTGAGAAGCTGTGCCCCGCCCAGCTGGCCGGTGCTTTGGGCGGGAACCTACCTTCCATGGGTGTGTTGGGGTCCGGGCGGTTGGCAAACACCACGTCCACGTAGTCCAACTGCAGCCGCTCCAGAGAGGCCTTCAGACCTGGGGGGAGTTGGGAGGGACGGTCACCAGCTTCACAGATAGTCCTGGGGCTCACCTGTGTGCGGCTCAGGGAGCAAGAGAGAAAGAGAGCAGGCCCCTGGCACTGGGAGCTGTCAGACAGCGGGGAGCACGGCAGGCAGGTGCCACCCGAGGTCGAGAAAAGCCACGACACCCCAAAGGGGGTGGGGGTGGGTCCACAGGCCAAATGTCCTGTGAGTGAATGAAGAGGGGACCTTCCTAGACTGCTGGTGGCCGTGTGGCGACTGGGAGGCTAGGTTATGGGACATGGAGGGAGCGCGGCATCTGTGTCTAACACATCAAGGCCAGTGGTGCCTGAGATGTGAAGATTGTGACCTTGTACTTAGCAACAGGTCAGAACAGAGCTGCAGAGCAGAAGTGCTCGGGCTGCGGAGGCGAAGGGTGGGCAGCAAGGCCTCCTCACCAATTATTTTTAATGGAGCGCCTATATTACCTTGATGGCAATGAACATGGATAGAAAGGCACGAAGACGAAAAATACAGGGGAAGTGAGACATTCTGGCAGACCCCTCTCAGCATCCCATGTGCTGAGCCCCAGGTAGGCTGTGTCCCACATCCACCCTTGCCCGGGTCCTTCCAGGTTCCCAGTACCCTCGAGGGGAGTGCTTTCACTGCACCCATATTTCAGTTGCTGCCACAGAGGCTTGGGGAAGTGACGTCCTTTGCTCAAGGTCACCCAGTCAGCACGAGGCTCAGCCTGGATTGAAACCCAGGCCTGTGTATGTCCTCTGTGGAGACAACACTGCCCATCCGAGGGTGACATGGCCCACCTGCCCATACTGCTGCCCCCTCCCTCATGACATGGAGGGAACACCCCGTGTGAGCCTGGGTGGAAGGAGAGGGTGGGACCAGAGCACCCAGTGTCCCTAGGACTTGGGTCCTGCACCAGATCATTGGTGGGTTTTAGGAGGCTTTAGCCACTGCACTTTCTTCACTTCCGCATCCAGGGGAGGCTCCCAGGGCTTGGGGGGCCGTGTGGAGCCAGAGCCCCCTCACCTTCTATTATGTGCTTCCTGGAAAGGCCCCTCTCGGTCTCCGCTCTGAAAAACAGGCCGACAGCGTGCATGATGTTGCAAGCGGTTTTGGGGAAAATGTTTATGATGCAACGTTAGGCGAAAAAGTAGGTCAGCTCCTGCCCCATGCAGTCTGATTCCACTTTGGGGATAAAACCACCAGGCTTCAGGGATCGGCTCACGCAGGCGGGGGAAGGCCTGGGCGGCCCCCTTGGCTGGCCTGGGGAGGTGCAGCGGCAGTGGGGAACAGAGGCTTTGGTTTTTCAATCTGCCCTTCTGTTTGGCTTTTTTTGTTTTGTTTTAAATTAAGAATGAATCATATTTATAATTCCTGGGGAACTGATTTTGTCCAGCCGCAGAGAGAATGTGGGGCCAGACCCTTGGAGACGGGCAGGGGTGGTCTGTGGCCCAGGGAAGGTGGAATCATTAGGACAGTTTATAAATTTTCTGTTTTCCAGAATTTTGGGGATGTTACATTTGTAATCAGAAAAATAACACACCCATGAAACTAAAAATAAAAATTAAACAAGGGGCTGGTCTGGTGGCGTAATGGTTAAGTTCGCATGCTCCGCTTTGGTGGCCCAGGGTTCACGGGTTCGGATCCCGGGCGTGGACCTAGCACCACTCATCAAGCCATGCTGTGGTGGCATCCCACATACAAAATGGAGGAGGATTGGCACAGAGGTTGGCTCAGCAATAATCTTCCTTGTCAAAAAACCACAAGGTTTGACTAAAAGACAAACTCAGCCAAAGCTGCTTTTCTGGAACTTGATGTCCCTCAGTAGGGATGGTCACCATCCAGGTAAGATGGGGAATGATGCTTTGGGCACCAGGAGATAGGAAACTGCACTGGGCTGGCTCCTGGCTATCGGGAGGCTGGCCTGTCCAGGACAGACCCTGTGGACCCTCTGTTTCTCCAGGATGACTGCCTCCCTCCCCGCCCCCGGGAGACTCCTAACTCGAGGGGTCTCTGCAGAACATGGGGCTGCAGCTGCTTGACCTGAACCCCACCAGAAGCATGGCCCACAGCACCTACTTTCCTCCCCAGAAGATCTTGGTGGTGATGACGAGGCTGGACCGTCTGTAAAAGAAGAGAAGGAGAGGAGTTGCTGGGCATGGGCCTGGGGGTCCCCCCCATGTTCAGCTCTTGCATAGGGGTCCTAATACCCTTCTCATCTGGGAGCACGGGGCGTGAAATGGGATGCTTCTCTATCATCAGACTCAGTTTGCAGTGTGCTGAGCCCGGGGTCCTGGGGGTCCCCATCAAGCCAAGAGGCAATCGTAGGATGCAGGTAACTAACCACGTGGATGCCACTAACCAACCACGCAGGTGCAACTAACCATGCAGGTGCAACTAACTGTGTAACTGTAGGTTGGGCCATGGGGGCCAGGTGGCGATGGAGTCTAGGGTGACCAGTGCCTGGAGCCCAGAGGAGGAGGGGCGTTCGGTACAGGGTATACACAGGAGAGGGGTACGTGGGAGGGGTGACGGGGCTTAAGGCATGGGAAGGCCACCTACCCAGTGGACTTTGTCAGGGGCGGAAGCGGGCAGAGGGAGCAGTGAAAGCAGACTCTGAGGAGGTCAAGTACAGGGGCTGCCCAGCGGGCAGAGGGGCTCTGGTGAGGATGGAAGAAGGCAAGGGGGCCAAGCAGTCTGGCTTTCCCTTGCAGGCCCTGTTTCAGAAAAGCTGTGTGAGGGACAGCCTTGGCGGGGAGGCTGAGGGGCCCATGGAGGGCGGGAAGGTGGGGGCGGGGCAGGACCGGGGTACGAGCGGCAGGAAGCAGCAGGTACAGTGATGTTGACGGGAAGCTGGCCTGGGGCAGTGGAGAGCCCCAGGGGAGGGGAATGGATTCAGGTCTACTGCTTTAAATCCACAGGAGGCAAATGCTGACACCTGAGACTCTGTCCTGGAGGGACACGCAGGGATGATGATGGCCCCTCCTGGCCACATTTGACCTTGACCCTTCCCAAGGGAAGGGGTGACAATGCCCCCCATGGCTGTGCTTCCCTCCCACCTGGGGGTGGGGGTGGGGGAGGGCTGCGCCTCCGAGCCAGAAGCAGGTGGTGGATGACCTAGTGTGTGTCTCTCTCCGTGTGTGTTCGCAGAGGACATAATCAGGGGACTTGCTAATATGTGTGATTTCCTTTAATTACGGAGTGAGGAAGAATTTATTTTGGGATGAATTAGAGCCAAGAAGAAGCAGCTTTGGTGGGGCGAGAGGAGGGGTGTCAGTCGCCAGTGGGGGAGTGGGGACTGGGGGAGATTCTGAGTGGCACTCACAGGGGAGGGGAGGGGGAGACCCAGCTTTATAACCGCTTCTGACCTTTCTGAAAATGAAGACCCTCGGGCCACAAGGGGCTCAAAGCGCAGGCAGGTGCTCAGCCTGGCCTGTCCCGAGGAGGGGGGGAACTCTGCCTGACGAGGGACATCAGGCTCCTGACCTGCCTCCCAGGGGGCCAGCCTGAAGGGACACAGTGGGGTATGTGGGAAGACCGCAGTCAGAGCTGCCCCTTCCCAGGTGGGAGTGACGTCCAGTCCTGCGCCAGGCAGGTGTTTTACATACTTGACCCTCAGGACAGCCCTGCCAGGGAGGTCAGACTGTGGTCCCTTCCCAGGTGGGGACACCAAGCTCCAGAGAGGTGAGACACTGGCCAGGTTCTGTGGACCGGGCAGCGTGGGTGTGATCCCAACACCTCTCCTCTGTGGCCGCCGTACCCGGGCCATCAGGAAGGTCTCACGTTCACCTCTTTTTGGCCTAACCCAAGTCAGCTTTGCAAGCCGGGACCCAGGCCCTCGGAATCCCACTCACAGAGGAGCTGGGGCAGAAGCTGGGGCAGAGTTTTAGGGGACTGGGCCTCTACTCGACTTTCCTCTCCAGCAGAGTCGCCTCCTGTCTTAGAGCACTGAATGTGGCACTCCACTTCGCGACTCCACGAAAGCGTCCTCACCTCACCACAGCCCAGTGCCGGGCTCCACAAGGGGCGGCCACCCATAGTGTGAGCACTCACTCCCTGGAGGGAGCATGGGCTGCCTCCATTCTGAGACATTCTCCCCTTTCCAGCGAGAAAAATTCTGGGACTTCCTAGACCTTAGAAAGACTGGCTGGCTGCACAAGGGCCGAGGAGGCCAACCCTGGGCCCTCCGTGGTAAACAGGAGGGAAGAGTAATGGGACCCGAGCCCACGCTCGCCCCAGGCAGCCTGCCCACCCCACCCAGGACTCCAGAGCACAACTGCCTCTCACGGAGCCCTCTGCCAGGCTCTTCCCCGTGTGCGCCCCGGGAGTGGACCACAGAGAGAGCAATTACCTCCATCCCTTCTTCTTGATGATGTTTCCTAACACGACTTCAGCCCTGCAAGAGACCGAGACATGGGATTTCATTACAGCGTAACAGAAACATCAACCACAGTGACAGCTGGCCACTTGGTCCCTCTGTGAAAATGCCATTGGGGCCAGAGAGCCAGGCTGTTGATCCCCACCTTGGCTCGGGCAGCTCACTCCAGAGAGGAGAGAGTCTGGGGGCGGCTGTGTTATTTCTCCGTGAAGGTGGCTTCTGTCCTCTGCAGGCGCTCATCGGAGCAGCAGTGGCTCCAGCACTTGCAGAGAAGGAGGGAGGGAGCCAATGTCCTGCTTGGCAAGGCCAGCAGCATCCCGCTTCCCTGGGCTGCTGGAAATCCACCAGGGAAAACGCCTGGCAACGTTACGTGGGTGAAGTTTCCAGACAAGTATGTTTTTTAAAAGGTAAATTATTCATCAAGTACATGCTCTGTTTTCAGAGACAATCAACATGTACTCAGGGCCAGGGGCTGAATTTCCAGCAGAGTCTGTGCGTGCGTACATGTGTGTGGGTGCGTGTGACTCTCTCTTGTTCCTTGCTATTGAACAATAGAGAGACAGATGCCATGCTGACCGCTGTCTGTTCTGTTTGGCGTCACTCCGGGCCCTGCACCAAACTCCAGCCAGCCGGGGTCACGAGTGGGGCTGTTCCAGCCTCGCTTGGCACAGCAGAACTGGATTAACTTTTAAGAACTTTCTGCTTATAGCAAAATGTTTCTGAGCAAAAACAACAGACGGAGAACGAGCCATACCCGGCGCTACATTCCGATGATAAAAGCGCCTGAGTAATCCACTCAGAAATAATGGGCTCTAATTTGCAAGCTGTTTAGCATGCATTCTGAATGCTCCTCATTTGTGGTCAAGATGCACAGAAATTCACTCAGCCCTGGGCCTCTTTCTCTTATTTCTTGGTCCCTCATTTGTGGGACAAAGGATCAGGAAAGGAGGAAGAGAGAAAAGCCAGCAGTGGCCCTGGGGCTGCAGGAGCTGTAGACAGATAACCAAGGCCTGTTGCTTGTGGCCCTGAATTCTCGTGGCTATGAATTTGGTAGGGCTGGCACCTGTCCAGAGGGGCACAGGAATTCTGCGGCTCTCTGGGAAGCGCCTAAATTGGTGTCAGCATGAGAAGCAGGGCGACTTAGTGAACTTCGTGCTTGGCACTCTGGGCAGTGAGAGGGATAGTGCCTGGCCCACCACCCACTGGAGCCGCCTGGCAGCCCTTGCCAAGGGCAGCCCCTCCCTGCCTGTCCCTTGATACAAGGTGCCCGGCTTCCCGTGACAGCGGCTGCTGGCACCGAGGCATTGATGGGGGGGTGAGTAGGCAGGCTCAGCTCTAGGCCGGACGGGGAAGAAGCTGCAGAGGCTGGCGGAGGAGCGGAGGGCTGGATGAAGGCAGTGGGCTCTAGGGGTAACAGCAACCCCTGGGAAGCTGCTCCCCAAGTCCTTGGCTTTTGGCAAGTGGTTTCCGAGAGGCCCCGAGCCTGCCCAAGTCCCAGTGTGCTTGCCCCGCATGCCAGCCC
Organism: Equus przewalskii; assembly: GCF_037783145.1. Taxonomy (NCBI): domain Eukaryota; kingdom Metazoa; phylum Chordata; class Mammalia; order Perissodactyla; family Equidae; genus Equus; species Equus przewalskii. The sequence continues at coordinate 44,434,524 of NC_091832.1, forward strand.
TTGGTGTCCAGTTAATAAGGGGGAAGGGAAAACAGTGACACAGAGAGTGTGGCTGCTGTGAAATACAGTGTGCCAGGCCTGTACACAGGAGGCGGGCCATCTGGCACTGGAGGAAACGCACGGAGCTGGCTCCTGCAGCCCTCGCGGGCAGCAGGACCCAGGCAGGCTGGGGCCAGGGAGCGGCTGGGGCACTCGGGACAGGGGATGCCTGTGGGCTTGGCTTTTCCACCTCTGACCCTTTGGCTTAGTTCATCTGTCTGGAAAGAACTGCACTTTGATGGGAAGCTGCTGCCAGTTTGGGGAGGTTGGGAAGGGGCTGTGGCATTAGGAGGGGCAGAGGGCTGCTGATGGGGGCTGGAGGAGATTTGGGGGTCCCAGTGGAGGCCCCTGGGGCTGTCAGCTCCTCAGACCCTGGGTCGGGCCTTGAGCAAAGGCCCAGCTGGGTTCCCAGATTCTCTGGATCCCATCACAGGCCGCAGGTAATAACCCGGAGCCGGAGCCGTGCGAGGCGGGTGTGGGTCCCGGGGCCATGGTGCTCAGCAGGCCAGGCTGTAGCCGCCCAGCCGATGGGAACTTGGCTCGCCCCAGGCAGGAGGGGGCCAGAGGGAGGACGAACAGAGAGCCAACAAATGACTTCACAAACAAAAGCTGACTTTTGGAAACCCGATGCAGGAGGGTGGATGATTTGATTACAGCCAGTCTTTAAAATTGAAGCCAGCAGCCTTGGCTGAAGAGGGCTTTTACAGAATTGAGTAGGAAAGTTCACTGCCAAGATGGGAAGTGCTTCCTACAGCGTTGGCTGCCAGGACCCGCTCTGCCCGGCTCTGAGAGGCCCTGCCTTCCCTGCAGCCCTAATTGCACCATTAAGACGTGAAAATGTCAGGCATGTGGGGCTGGCTGCAGGTCACAGGCACGGCAGGAAGGGCCCAGACGACAGCTTAATCACAGCTCTCGCCCAGCACAGCATCTTTGGCACCTGAGGGACAATGGTCATCTCACTGCTTGGACACACAGGGAGTTTAGCAAGTGACCAGTGTCCAAGAAGAGTGGGCAGTGTGTGACCCCTCTTGGGAATGAGAGCCTGGGAGTAGCAGGATCTCTGGCTCTTCCCAGGGACGCCGCGGCCTGCACCACTTTTCCCAAGCGAAAAGACACGTACTTGCCCGCCGCGTAGACTTCTGCGGTATCGAAGAGGTTGATGCCATTGTCGTAGGCCAAGGTCATTAGCTGCTCTGCCATCTGAAACGAGAAAAGCGGCCCTGCTGGAAGGCTGCACTGTCGCGGGACAGGCACAGGGGCAGCTCTCGGTGACGGACTCGTAGAGAAGAAAGAGGATGACGTGAATGAAGAAACAGCCTACAGATTGTGAATTTCTTGCGAGCAGGGACCCCATCTGCTGGGTCATCACGGGGCTTAGCATCTGTACTGGGTTGCACAGTGTCCCCTCAAATTTATGTCCACCCGGAACCACAGAACGTGACATTATTTGGAATGGGGTCTTTGCAGATGTAATTAGTTTAGATGAGGTCAGACTACCTTAGGATGGGTCCTAAATCCAATATAAGTGGTGTCTTTACCAGAATGGACACAGACACACACAGGGAAGACCTGTGTGAAGACGGAGGCAGAGAGTGGGGGATGTGTCTACAACCCAAGGAGTGCCGAGGATTGCCAGCAGCCAGCAGAGCTGGGAGAGGGGATGGAACGGAGTCTCTTTCAGGGCCTTGAAGGGAGCGTGGGCCTGCCAACTACTGGATTTTGGATTTCTGGCCTCTGGAACTGGGAGAAAATAAAGTTTTGTTGTTTAAAGTCACTCAGCTGGGGAGACTTTGTTATGGCAGTCCTGGGAAACAAACACAGCCTGCGACAGGAGCGTGATAGGTATTGGCAGAATAAATACTGTTTTAAAGCTACAGCTAGACCGCCTCCTGTGACGCTGTACCCATGGAATCCGAATCCTTCTCAGCAACGGCTGGAGGATGATCTTGCTATTGTTTGCAGATGGAGAAACCGCATCTTCAGTTAGTACTCTGGCCTTGGCCCTTTCCCCTTGCCTTGCAGGCAGGGGTTGATGACTGGTGACCACCTGGTAGTGGGGGCGAGGACCAAGGAGCTGGGGAAGCCCTGCCTGCAATTGACAGTCCCCTCCAAGATGTAGTAGAGAAGGCACCCCCGAACTCTGCTAGCCTCTGGACAGTGCAGGTGTCCCTTTGAGCGTCACAGATGCAAACTCCCCCACCCCCCACTTCTCAAAGCTCGGCTCAGAGCACCAAGCCTCCCTCCCCAGCCAGTGGAGCGTGGGTGAACAAGACTTAACAACCTTCAAAAGCTGTAGGACAGAAAGCCAGGTGCAGCTCCCCGGAGCTTCTCCCCACACCAAACTCAGAAGCCTCACCGGCCAGGCAGGTACAAAGAGTGAGGCTGGCGGCCAGTGGGCATCAATGGGTGGAGGGGGCTCGGTCGCTGTCTGTGGGAAGGTGGCCAAGTGCATCCAGAGCCCTTGATCTTTCAAGAGAAGCCAGAAATCCAGGATATTCGGGGGGGGGGGGCGGGGGCGGGGGCTAAAATCTGATTTTCAGATGTTGGCAACAAACCTCAAAGATTTCAGCTACTGAGCAGGCCAAAGCTGACCCTGTTAGTTAGCTGCTGTCATCTGAGTCAGAAAGCCCAGGTGAGGGAGGGCCGTTGGTGGAGTTTTCTGGATCCATGCGCAGGGCTGATGGCTCCTCTCCTCCCTCCTGTAGCTCAAGGGTAACAAGGCATCAGGTGCATCTGTGCCCGGCTCCGAGCCTCCTCCTCCTCCCAGGCATCTCTCTCTGCCTCAGGGCTCCTCTCTTCATCTCCGGTGCCCCCGGCACACGAGGCCCCTCTGCAGTTTGTCCTTGCCTTCAGCCTCACTTTTCCTGGATGTGTCCCACCACACCGTCTGAGCTTTGCCCAGGAGAATGCCTGGTGGGGTTGGACAGACGGTTTCGGGGCGCATGCTGCCTCCTGGGGAGGGTTCTGAGCCGAGGTGACGCAGGCCCAGGGCTTTTATTTCCACATTTCAGACACACACGTATTTCCTCATAGCCCCGTCTTTCCTGCATGCAGGGCAGCGCACTATGGGTATCCTGCGCTGTGCTCTTCACTCCCAACACACCCTGGACATCAACCCACATCGGTTCACGGAGAGCTCCTTCATTCGTTGTCTTTTTTTTCTTTTTTAATTTACTTTAAAAAATTTTAAAAATTGTGGCAAAATATACACAACATAAATTTACCATTTTAACCGTATTTAAGTGTACAATTCAGTGGCATTAAGTACATTCACATTGTTGTGCAACCATCATCACCATCCATCTCCAGAACTTTCTCATTATCCCCAACTGAACTCTGTCCCCATTAAACACTAACTCTCCACCCCCTTTGCTCTCCCAGGCCCTGGCAACCTCCATTCTACTTTCTATATATATATATATATATATATTTTTTTTTTTTTTTTTGAGGAAGATCAGCCCTGAGCTAACATCTGCCAATCCTCCTCTTTTTGCTGAGGAAGACTAGCCCTGAGCTAACATCCGTGCCCATTTTCCTCTACTTTATACGCGGGACGCCTACCACAGCATGGCTTGATGTGCGGTGCCATGTCCGCACCCGGGATCTGAACCGGTGGACCCCAGGCCGCCAAAGTGGAATGTGTGCACTTAACCGCTGTGCCACCGGGCCTGCCCCTCCATTCTACTTTCTGTCTCTACGAATCTGACTCCTCTAAGTACCTCTCCTCCTGAGTGGAATCATACAGTGTTTGTCCTGTGACAGGCTTACTTATTTCACTTAGCATGATGCCCTCAAGGTGCATCCACGTTGTAGCATGTCACAGGATTTACAGGGGTGGGTTTTGAAGGATGGTTAGGAGTCTGTCAGGCCGGCAGTGGGATAGTGGGTGGAAGAGGGGGCATTGTAGGCAAAGGGGCTGGTGTGTGCCGAGGAGGGCAGCCTGCATCCCTGCTGCACCTGCGGTCTTGCCCATCCTGTGCTCAGGTCAAACACCTGGGTGTCCTCCTTCACTCATCTTTCTCTCACTGCAGCATCCAAAACGTCAGCTGATCCTGTCAGCTCCCCCTTGCAAACTAACCCACAATCTGACCGCTCCTGCCCACCTCCACTGTGCCCACCTGGTTCAAGCGGGGGCAGCCCTCAGCTGGGCTTTTGCAGTAGCCCCCTAACTCTCCCTGCCTCTGTCCATGCCCCGACACCCTGACCAGGCAAAGTGCGGTCCAAGGACCAGCAGCATCAGCATCAGAAATGCAGAATCCCAGGTGCTGCCCTAGACTTGCTGCATTAAAATCCGCATTTCAAGCAGCTCTCCAGGGGCTTTGTGTGCACATTACAACTGAAGAAGCACCCCCCCTCAACTGGCCATCCTCAGTGCGGCAGCCAGAACGAGCCTTTTAAGATTTAAGTGAGGTCAAATTTCCTCTTTGCTAAAATCCTCCAGTGGCTTCTATGCCACAGATGGTCAAAGCCAAAGTCCCCATCAGATCCGCTGCCTCACCTCTGACCCCATCTCTTAACATCCTCCCCACCCCCGGCCCCTGCCACGGCCTCATGCAGGCCAGGCACACTCCTGCGGTCCCCATGGGCTGGAATGCTCTTTATCTGGATCACCATGTGGCTCACTCTCTCACTTCCACCTTCCCGGTTGTCTTGTATAAACCAGGAGCCCGTACCTGGTCTTCCTCTCTCTGTGGCTGAACAAATAATGGCTCCCCAAAGATAGCAGGGCCCTGGAACCTGTGAGTGTTACTTTAGGGAGAGAAAGAGTCTTTGCAGGTGTGATTAAATTAGGGGTCTCAAGATGGGGAGATTATCCTGGACGATCTACGTGGGCTCTAAATGCCATCACAAGTGTCCTTGTAAGAGGGAGGCAGAGTAAGATTGGACACAGAGAAGAAGGGAATGTGACCACAGAGGCAGAGGCTGGAGTGATGGTGCCACAGGCTGAGGGCTGCCAGCAGCCACCAGAAGCTGGAGGCGGCGAGGAAGGACCCTCACCTAGAGCCTCCACTGGGAGTGTGGCCCTACCGACACCTTGATTTCAGTCCAGTGAGACTGACTTTGGACTTCCGGACTCCAGAACTGTGAGAGAAGAAATTCCTGTTCTGAAACCCCGCAGGTGGTGCAGGTTTGCTACAGCGGCCCCAGGAAGCAAACACACTCTCTGCCCCTCAGGGGTGAGGTGGGCTCACTGTCTGTCTCCCTCCCAGGAGGTGCGCAGCCCGAGGGCAGGGACCTGGCCCTTGCAGGTGCTCAGCAGGCATGAGTTGAATGGACTGGCCTCCAGGGGCTCCGTGGCCTCCAGACGGGCCCTTCCTCCACGTCCTCACTGCCCCGGCCACTCCTCACTCTGCTCTGCCCACCCCAGGAAGGACTCCTCCTCCTGGTCTAGACTCTAGGGCATGACCTCTGTGAGCTCGCAACGCTGCAGCCTGGCCGACCCGCCTGCTCACCGCAGGGAGATGAGCACCCTCCGACATGGGGATACACATCCTCATTTCCCCCCACCCTTAGAAGAAAGAGAGACATGAACGCGATCCTACTTACACCCAGGACAGCCCTTGGAGGACTACAGACAGAAAGAGAATGAGGGAATCGGGGAATTTTCAGGGCTGTGCTTTCTTATTTTTCCACTGCTATGATTTTGGTGTAATTCCTCTTCCAGGTTTTTCTATGTGAATGTACGCTTTTTTCCCCACAAAACTGCAACTCTGACCTACAGATGCTCTATCTGCTGTGTTTTCCATGTGCTCCCTTGTGGGCCTGTCCCCACATCATTCTTCAGAATGTGACTTCTAAATACCTCTGCCCTGTGGGTGCAGCCTACTTTGTGGAACGGAGCCTCTATTTGGTGACTCTTTGGTATTTCCATCGTCAGAGTCCCAGAATGTGGAGGCAGAAGGAACCTCAGGAAACATGTGGGTCAACTCCCTGACACCCTCATCTGGGGACAAGGAGTCCTTCCTGTCCCCAGCGGGTTTCCCCAGAGCTGAGAGCCGGCCATGGCCTCTGAGGGAAGACCTCAGGTGGCATCTCCCTTCCCACTCTGCAGGTGTGACCTTGGGCACCTGCTCAGTCTCTGGGGCTCCACTTCCTTGAAATGGGGATGCTGACACCTCCCTCCCTGGGTTGGTGGAGGAGTGAGTGCCATAATAAATCCCAAGCTCTTAGCCATTCTTGTTTTTTTTTTTTTTTTAAAGATTGGCCCTGAGCTAACATCTGTTGCCAATCTCCCTTTTTTTTCCTTCTTCCCAAAGCCCCAGTACACAGCTATATATTCTAGTTGTGGGTCCTTCTGGTTGTTGTGGCATGTGGGACACCACCTCAGCATGGCTTGATGAGTGGTGCCATGTCTGCGCCCAGGATCCGAACCAGTGAAACCGTGGGCCACTGAAGCCGGGCGTGCGAACTTAACCACTTGGCCACCGGGCCATGGGGCCAGCCCCCTTAGCCGCTATTCTTATTAAATGTTATTGCCCAGGCTGCTCTGAACACATGCTCTGAGGGGTTGTTTTCTCCTGAGCAGCCGTGTGAGGTCACAGAAGGGGCACTGAACTGGAGCTTGGAAACCTGACTCTGACGAGGGCAGCTCCGACGCTTGGCCACGGGATCGGGGGTCTACGAACACCGTCTGTCGGCTGGCTCCACTCTGACGGCCATGGAGGCCTCCCTGCCTGGGACGGCGGCCCCGAAGATATTTGCAGACAGTTGCTGCAACCCCATAGGACAGGGGACGGCAAACCTTCCCTGTAAAGGGCCAGGAAGTAAATATTTTAGGCTTTGTGGGCCAGATGGTCTCTGTGGCAGTTACTCAACTCCGCCCTTGGAGCGTGAAAGCAGCCACAGACAGTAGGTAAATGAATGGGCGTGGCTGCCTGCCAATAAAACTTGATTGACAAAAACAGGATGCATAGAGACAGAGTAGATTAGAAGTTACCAGCGGCTGAGGAGTTCTTGCTTAATGGGTACAGAGTTTCTGTTCAGGGTGATGAAAAATTTTGGAAATACACAGTGGTGATAGCCGCATAGCAAAAGTAATGTACTTAATGCCATTGAACCGTACACTTAAAAATGCTTAACATGGTTAATTTTATGTTATGCATATTTTAACCACAATAAAAAATGTTAGAAATGGCAAATTTTATGTTTCCAATATTTAATAAAAAATAAAAAGAGAAAAAAAATAGGCCAGGGGCCAGATTCGGCCCATGGCCACCATTTGCTGACATTTTTGGACTCCTGCCACGGAACGCCCCTTGCTACAGTAAATCCACCAGTGTCTTGATTCTGTATCTCCCTGGCTTCTGGGCAAGTGTCTTGCACACAAGAGGTAACTTTAAAAACAGGACTCTGCTTCTGGATTCCTGGGCAAGTCAAGCATCTTCCTTCACATGAGCTTAGCAAGGAACATGGTGTCCCAGACGGGCACCCATCTGGAATGCCGGGTGGGCCCACGGCCTCCCTGGGTTTCTGCAGAACACATGTTCCTCTTGCAGCCCAGGATGGTCCTTGTGGCTGTCTGCCCCGCTGGCTCAGACGAGCAGGCAGCCAGCTAAAGAATAAAACCCAGGCATTCTTCATCTGAACCATGGTGAAATGGGCCCCGCATACTTGACGTATTGATTTTTTTGGACACTAACTGTAGAATTTAATACGAAAATTCTGCTTGCTCCTTCACTCAATCATTTTCGCCTGCCAGGATCTTTTGGAACCCTGAATCTGTCATCTATTGTATCCGCTGTCCTCCCAGCTTTGTGTCATCCGGAAATGACTTCCAGTATCTTCATCCGTGTCACTGTCCCTGATGGAGACACGGCAGAGGCCGGAGCCAGCAGGGCTGCCACCAGATCATTAATCAATACTCTTTGGGTGTGATGGATCTGTTGGTGAAAAAGTCACCTAATTGGATGGGCCACTTCTCTATACCTTTCCCACGAGGACATCACATGCAGTATAGCTAACGCCAATGGAAGTGAAGTCACAGTCTTCTGGAGAATTCTCCCATCTACTTAGTAACAAGCTTGAAAGGGAAACGAGGAGAGTCCAACACAACTTATTCAGGGTGAACCATGTACCCTGGGGCTCTATTCTAAGTGCTCAGCACCAATCTGGTGGCCACAGGTAAAACAATTAAAAATTCTTGACTTCACCCTGAGATAGCCCAGACACAGAACCTCAAAGCAAGGACAAAGAGTTCTATTACTTGCTGCTGTCATAAAAAGAAAAAGGAACAAAGACACAAATGGAATGCATTTGGAGTTTGATGGAAACAAAGCTTTTTCTTTAAAAACTAACTGAGCAATCACAGCTGACAAGGTCTCAAATGAACTCACTCATTAATTTTTAAACGCACCCTTCCCAACAGTAAGTAGGACAGATGTGAAGACACCTTCTTGAGCTGATATCCAGGGCTCTCTGTGCAATGCCACTATTCTCATTTCTAAGATGTCCACTCACTGTCCAGCAGTGCACACCAGCCTGGGAATGCATCGTCCCCTCCAGGACAGACCCAGAGATGCTGGGCGCGCTGCATCCCCGTTGTGAAGAGAGAAGACCCAGCAAGTCCACTGGACTGCCGGGCACATGGTTAATGACAGCTATGCACGGTGTGCAGTGAGGAGCTGGTAAAACGTAAATCTACTCAGGCTTCAGCCTGCAGCAAAATCCACAGAATCTGCATTCTGAATGATCTCAACAGATACTTACTCAAATTTCAAATTCAGGTGGGCATACCCTGTAGGAGCAGCTGAGATCTGCATCCGGCTGCATGATTTGGAAAATGCGAGGTCCCTGAATTTTCCTGGCTAACTGCAGATGAGGAATCCCAGTCTCCGGGACTTTAGGGGACTTGCTGAAGCCCCAAGGTGCCCAGCTGCTAAGTGTGGGCGCCACTGCCATGGTGCATCCTTTCCGCCTTCCCTCAGGGCGCGAGAAGCAGGAAGAGGGAAGCCACGGTGGCCGGCGTGAGCACAGGCTCACTCGTGCATTCAGTGGACTTTACCACGCGGGCAGCCCTGGCTGGGCCTGGGAGAGCCGAGGGAGCCCCATCTTACCTCATCGGTGATCTGGCCTCCGAAGGTCACCCATGTTCCTGAAAGAAGACACACAGGCTCAAGTCAGAGAACCTCCCCAAGGAGCCCAATTCTCCCCCTGGGGCCGTGGGACCTCAGGCTGTAGGGCCCAGGGGGCAGCCACAGGCCGCCATGCTGCTCTGCTCTGCGGTGAGCATGTCCTCGGCATGTGTGGACACCTGGCGTTCAGTGCAAGTCTCCCCCTCCTGGGGCCACCAAACTGAGGGGACAGTAAGTGTCCAGAGCAGGCAGCTGGCTGCAGGCCTTCAAAATGCTCGCTGGGGCTCAAGCTGATGCGGCCCCCCTCCCAAGGACACGCCGCAGGGAGAGGGATGAGGGATGTCTCCCTGAAGATGGGCGAGGTCTGACAGCCACGTCCTCAGTCTCCCCGGGCCCTGTGTGTGCGTGTGTGTGTGTGTGAGGGGGAAGTAGCGTGTGCACCATGGAGGCGAAGGGACAGCATGATCTGGGAACGGAGCTCACATCTTGGGAAAAAGGAAGATGGATAAAATCTGACAGCCTTTCAGGAGGGACTCTGCTGCATAAGGAAAGGGGCTTCCTCCCGCCACCCCCCGGGGTCAGGGTGCTTTTCTGATTTTCTGGTGTGGGGCAGGGGGCTGTTTGCACAAAGGCCCTTGGTTCTTGCCTCCCCTCCCCTGCTAAGTCTGTATCTCTGTCCTTCTCCAAGACCCCAGGCACTGTGGTCACCATGGCAACCAAGCCCTGTTCCCCCCATCCTGGCTCAAGGTGCAGCCCCGTCTCAGAAGAGGTTCCCTTCAGCCCTCGCCCAGTCCTCCTGCAGCCCCTGCTTCCTCGGGTGGCGCTGGACCAAGGGGCCCCGACACTCACCGAGCCCCAGGCAGGAGACCCGCAGGCCTGACTTGCCCAGGTTCCTGAAAAACAAATACGGTGTGAGTTCTCAGTGGCCAGGGTGGGACCTGCCAGACAGGCTCAGGCTCCCCCTCCACCATTCCTCATCCCAGCCTCCTGAACCTCCACCCCCCCCCCCCAATGCATCTTTTGAGGCTCTGAAGGCAAGGGGGACCTTTGGAGAGAGGCCTGCTGCTCGCCTCAACAGGAGTAAAGGGCCAACTGCCCCCCCCCCACCACACACACACAGCAGGGCACGGTCATGCTGCTGGGACAGGCCACGCTGGAGACCACATGCACCTGGAGAGCCACCCCAGAGAGAGAATGAGGGAATGGACGCCGTGTTGTTTTATGGGCTGTAACGAGATTGATTCAGGCCTTGTGGTCCTGGCCACAGGGCATCCTCTCCTAAGAAGCTTCTCTTTCCTTTTCTTCAGAGTTTCATGTTTGGGATTCTGTGTATCTTTACTCCCTCTCTCTGAGGAGCAGAGCAGAAGCTAGTCCCACGTCTCCTGGGCCACGTGGGCCTCGGATCTGTCGTTCTGTGGTAGGAATGTGGGGGGACTAGAGCTCCATCATAGGGTGCCGGTTCCTGCGCTAGGCCGAGCCCCAGCCTCTGTTGTGAGCCTCAGCCAGGGCCGCTCGGGAGGGCGAGATCCAGATGCTCTGGCAGCACACGTTCTGATCAGGACCAGCAGCCACAGCTGCACGGGTTGCCCAGGGCTCCATCAAGGGCCCACTGAGGTGCCCGCTGGATGGGGCGCACCCCAGCGTCCACATGGACAGGCTGCAGGCCATCATTGATGTTCTGCGGAGGAGATGGAGCGTGGCAGCGCCTTACTGAGGACTGAGATGCCTGTCAGGCTAGGAGCCTGCGGGACAGCAGCAGGCCAGGTGGTCCTCCAGCATCCTGTCACCGAGCCCCCGACAGTTCTCTGGGGCAGGCGCCGTCCTTTTCTCAACATTCGCATTTTATGGAAGAGCACACCAAACCTACCAGGCGCTGGGGAGCTGGGGTCCACCCAGGCAGTGGGCTCAGAGCACGTTCCGCACCACAGTGGCACGCCCCCGCCCCCCACCCCATTTATAGGTGACACAGGATGTGATCTGCCCGGATGGTGAAGATGACATGTGGCAGGGTGAGTGTCCCAGCCGAAGCTGGGGCCCTGACTCATCTGGGTTCTGACTCCCCTTCCCTCCTGGGATCCTGGTTGACGGATCTGGGGACCAGCCCGGGGTGCTGCTCTGGGGACCAGCCGGCGGTGTGACAGCCTTCTATGTCGTGGGAAGTCAGAAAGCTTCAAGAGACGCAGAGGATAAACTCCAGCCTCCTTCCCCAAGGGCTCCCTGAATTTCCCTGGTGCTCCCCCACTTCTAACTTCAGTGACTGCCACGTCTTCAGTTTCTCTACCCACCTGGCCCCCTGGGAAGGCAGCCTGACCCATTCCTCTCTGAGCCTCTGCAGCCTCGGTTTCCCTGGTGATAAGATCCCTGGACCCTGCCCACATCACAGGCGGTCTTTGGTGGGGCGAGTGGATAGAATAAACTTGTAAGCAGTTTGACAACAGTTTAGTGTGTCCAATTCAAGGTAGTTCTAAACTGCCCAGCATTCTTCTCAAATTTCCAGTGAACGCCCGTCCAGCTGCTGCCCACTGTTCTCACAGGCAGTGCCGGCTTCTCCCCTAAGTGAGGAGAGGACAGCAGCTGGCGTCTCTTTAGGGCAGAAGCTCTGAAGCCAGAGCTCAAGTCCTGGTTTGATCTCCCTGATTGTACGCTGGGCGTGTCGTGGAACCGTCTGCCTGATGCCCGTGTGCCCATCTGCAGAGCGGGCTCGCGACGCTGTCTGTCTCATGGGGGTCTCTGTGAGGATGAAATGAGATAACACACATGCCTGGAGCACAGGGTCACGGGACACTGACTCTGCCAGTGTCTTGTTTCCGAGACACACAGCACAGAACTTTTTCCTCATATGATAAACGACGACGGATAAATCGAGGAGGCTTTAGTATGACCATGTCAAAAAGGGAACAGAGGTTTGCCCTTGATTTTTCGCCTACGAATCAGTGAAGTAATCTGACAATGCCCTCAGCATTGCTTGTATGTTCCAACCTGGAGCAGCTTGGGTCTGGGACTGCTAGAAAGAAAAGCGTGACCAGATCGCCTCCGGACGCGGCCTCAGGCCCGGTCTATTTAGTAGGTTACGTTGTTTTCCCACCCTAGCTAGAAAGCACCTGGGATGAGAAATCAGAACAGTGCATATAAGCAGTCTGGGAACAAAGCAAAAGACTGAAGGTTCTCATCAGTGTTCTTACTGTGTCGGGGTCACAGACCCCCTTGAGAAACTGGTAAAGGCCCTGGACCCCTTCCCTGGATGTGTGCACAGACATAAAAACCCTCACAACCTCATTTGCAATGTCTGGGCGTTTGCAGAGCCTCAGGCCCCCTGGGGGCCCAGTCTGGATGAATCCAGGTGCCGGGAGGGGGTTGACCCCTGCATCTGTACCACCACCCACTGCGGGACTGTGGGAGCGGTTTCCTGGCCAGGCTCTGTGGAAGGACGGTTTTTAGGAAGGTCCTCCTGAAACTTCCCTTTTATCAGCATGGAGCCAAATGCCAGGACATGCTGTGTGTTCAGGGGGACAAGCAGCTTTAGCAACAGACAGAGGACACAGAACACCAGGCTGAGGCCACTTGTGTCTGCAGCTGAAGAGGGGTCACCCCTTGCCCACCAGAAGGGGCTCGGAGCCTCCTCCAGTGCCAGGGCAGGGAGCCGGCGCGTCTGGCTCTCCAGCTGCTTCTCCACCCACCGCCCACAGGATAATTTAACAAAACTAGGACACCGTGCGATGCTGCAATCATCCCGCTCAAGTTGTTTCCTCGTTAAAATGATGGTATTAGTTCTGCCATCCGCTGCCAGGCCTCGGGAGAAGGAATGAGAAGGGACAGGACATCTCCGGGCTAACAGCTTTATAAATACGGCTGCTCAGTGGGGGTGGCAACAACAAATTACAGCCTCGTCTGGACAGGGGCTGGGGACACGCTCAAAACTTTCAAGACGTGAAAATCGTTTCCTAACAGATTTTTCTCCCCTAATTAAAACTTGACATGATGATAAAAGAGTTGGCTAAATCTCTAAACCCAAATAACGTTAGCCTTCATTAATTTCCCTCATGTGTCTCCTGTGGTCTCGAAAAATGCTAACGAGGACTCACGGATTTCACCTTTGCCGGAGGAAAGCACTGACGCCCATCGTACAGCCAGCGGCGGCTCTGCCCCCTAAACTCTGCACCTCACACCCCGGGCAGTCACAGATCCTTTAAAAACCAGCAGTTCAGCGCCTTCGACTTCAGCCATCTGGGCAGAGGACAAAAATTTGATCAGGGGACGGAAAGCAACGTGGCCTTGATGAGCTGGTTTGATGAATAAGAGGCCAGGCTGTTTTCCGGTCAGCTGTCGCGCTGGGGGGGATTATTTGTCCACAGGTCTGCCCCGCTCCCAGACTCCAGGCTCCCTTAGGTCAGGCTGGGCTTCTGGGTCTTCATCTTCAGAGGCAGCCTGCAGTGCAGGCTCCCAGGGGTGTTCGTTAGTGTAAGAAGCCCAGGCCCTGGGACCAGCCCCTTGTGACTGACTGCTGGCCCTTCCCCTTACTCCCAGGACTTGGGGTCCCCTTCCCTGCACTGAGCACCTCTTAGGCTCTGTGGTGAGAACATGGCTTTGGTTCCCTTAACCCCAGCGATGACGGGTATGGCTGGAGGCCTCCTCCTGGCCCTGGAGCACGCCATGGTGGAGGGCCAGCTTCCTAAGGAAGCGGTCAGAGTTGGGGGCGGATCCCATCAGGCTCCATACAGCCCCACCTCCACCCTGGTTGCGGCCCTGGGACAGTCATTATGGAGCAACCCCATGAGGCAGGTACCCTGTGGGGCAGGTGCCCCGTGGGGCAGGTTCTGTGAGGCAGGAGGTGGACGTGCTCAGCAAGGGCACCCAATGGTTTAGATTCTGGCTCCCATTTTAGCCCCTATGAAACTACACATCTTGCCGGAGTATGACCCCACCTCCCCCCCAACACTGCCAAGAAAAGCTGGCCTCGAGGCGCTGCTGTGTGTAAGGCTGGACAGGACCCAGTTGGGAAGCACTGGGGCTGGGATCTGAATCCAGGTCCTCAGACTGCAAAGCCCCAGCCCAGTGAGCACCTCCCTTCACTGCCCATCTCGCCCTCCCTGCCTCCAGCATGGGTCACACACGTGCCCACACATGTACACACACAGACGCATACGTGCACACACACAGGCATACGCACTCACAATGCACACGTGGTGATCTTGAGCACTCCGGCTCTTGAAGATCCACTCCTCCACGGATCTTAGGATCTTAGGAGGGGAGTCACGTTGGCAGCCACACTTTCCATGTACCTGGGGGCTTTATATTTTTAGAAACAGTCTCACTTGTATTAACTCCTTTGATGATCCTAGGATTGACTTAAAAGTTGCAGTGGATAATTGGTATCTAAACTAAAAAATACATAATCTGTTTATGCGTAGCTTTTGATCCCCACTTAACAAAACCTACTAGAGCTTCTAGAAGAGAGAATTCCATTCTGGATTGTCCTCACTGAGTTGAGAGGATGGGAACAAAAACCTTTTACCGCAGAGGTTCACTACAGAACATCAAACATCGCCCGAGGATCCAGGGCAGGAGGGAATGCGGGCGTAGATGCAGAAGGACTCGGAGGTGGTCCAGAATTCCCCTTGATGAGGCACGGGACTTATGATGTAGTTGTTTCCCATGAGGTCCAACTCTCGGGTATGGTTTTGGGGAGGTTAAGCTATACGTCTCAGTTGTTAGGATTGATTCTCTCAATACTTTTTGAGTTGGCAGCAAACCAGATAGAAACCCGGACACTCTCCTCGAATACAACTAGAATTGTCTGTGGGTTTTTCTGAGGCTGGTGGCCTGTGGGACTGTTTGAGTCACTGAAAGCAGAGTTGCACCTGGCTCCTGTTTTGGAAACACTTTCCTGTGAAACCTGGGAACCAGAGACTGACTTAGCTTTTGCAGTTTATGCAGATCACTTGCGGTAAGGACTCCCCTTTCCCCAGGAACACCATTCTCAAAGCGCCAAGGGCTCTGGGTGCAGAGACTCAAGGGGAGTAAGAAAGGCCAGCCCCCCGGCAGGGTGCCCCACAAATCTGCCCCCAGGGGCCCTTTGCACAAAGCCAGGGCCCTCCTTTTCCTCCTGGGTACAACCACCGAGCATCTGAGCAAGGCCCTGCGTGGGGCATGGGGGGATGCAAGGAATGGCAGGAGGGTCCTTGACCCTGACACTGGCGCTTTGCACCATCTCTACGTACAAGTCACGGTGAGGGACCCCAGAGCCAGGTGGGGGACTGAGCGCGAGCAGAGGGACACACGACAGCCTGGGCTGAGTCATGAGCAGGAAATGCCAGATGCTGCTCTGTGCCCTGCGAAGCATTAATTCTGCCCGTAGAGGAACCCAGGCCTGGGGTCTGGCTCAGGTCACGGAGGGAAGAATCCCATCCCATGGTTCACCCGATAGCCCCTGACTACACAAAACGAGCGTTTGTCATGATGGCCTGGCTGCAAAGACGTCAGACTACCCACGGGACAAACGGGGCCCTGTGTGCCCAGGGGGAGGGCAGGGAGGCCGGGGGCCTGTGGCCCGTGCCCTGAGGGTCCCAGGAAGAGGAAGCATCGCACAGTCCGACATGGGGGGGCTTGGCCATTACAACCTCCCCCCATGCCGTGAAGGGAAACAAACAAGCAGAAGGAAGGCAAAGGGGCCCTCATGCACCATCTCCCCGCCATCAGGAGGAAACCTGGGGCTGCCCCAAGCTTGTTTTATTTCTCAGTCTGCCTACCCAGTGCTGGGAAGAGCCCCTCCCGGCCTCTCAGCATGCCGCTGCCCAAGGCTGGCAAGGGATTTGCAGATTTGATCCGCTCTCCCAGATGGGGTGCTGGGAGGGCCCCCGCCCCGCCCCGCGGCCCTGTGCCCGTACCTATACTTCATCCCCGGCTGCTTCACGCAGGCGTCGCCGGCGCTGGGGAGACTCTGCACGGACAGCTGTCCCAGGCTCCGGGCCACCATGGCCACAGCACGGAAGCGGCTGTGGGTGCCCAGGCTGGGGCTGCTGGCTGCCGGCCGGCCCAGCCGCTCCTCGGGGCCCCGGCCCTTGAGGCCATGCTCTGAGCACACGAAGGACACCTGCATGCCGAGGCCGGGCGCTCAGCTCCTGGCCGCGTCCCCTCTCCTTGTGGGCTCCGAAGTCATCTGTCCCCTGGAAGCCCTTCTCTGCCTGGGACAAGACTTTATCCCAGAAGGCAAAGGAGCTCCGAGGTGTCCCTTCAAGAGCCAGGATGTCCCAAGGCAACGATGTAGAGAAAGCCTGCGCAGTCTCCGAGGGCAGAGAATCAAATTTCCAGAAATGTGTTAGAAAAGACCTTATCAGAGAGAACCTGGAAGCCGAGTAGTGCGGGTGCCATTTTCTCTCCCCTCTCACATTTTTCTTGTCTCTGCAGGTCCTTCTTCTGCCCCGACCCTGGTCTGGCTCTGGCTGCTTGAGCCTCCAGCCCAGCAGCGTCCGGCAGGGCTGGGCTGCGAGTTACTCCTGACAGATGAGCGACATCACCGTCCTCTGATGGGAGAAGGGAGGGCGCCTTCCGGGGCGCGGCCTGGGGGCCCGAGCAGGCTGCTGTGACTGTTCTCCTAGGGGGGCGGCCTGGGGTCGTGGGGAGCAGCTGCTTCTCCAGGCTTCCTTGAGCCTCTCAGAGGGAGCTTTGTATCCAGCTCCTGGCTCTGCACACCATGGGCTGTTGGGGCTCCCACCAAGTCAATTAGGTGACCGGTGAGAGGCACAGGAGGCATCTGGGGATTAATTGCTAATGAAGCGGGATGCACCAGCCGCCTGCCCTGGTCGATCCCCGGGAGGCCGGCACTGGCTGCTCCAGGCTGACAGCCGCTCGGCCAGGACTGGGTGGATGGCTGAGCTTGTGGGCAGCTAGCTCCGAGAGAGGCAACGCAGCTGTGGCCAGCTCTATCTGCTCGTGGTTCTTGCCCAGGAAAGGGGGGCTTTTCTGGGGCGTGGCACAAGGAGAAGCCAAATCACCAGGAATGTGGAGGAGGAAAGACCACTCTGTCTAGGTAATAGTGACACAGACGACCCAACGAAAGAAACCAGGGGGTCAAGGGACCAGAGACCAGGAAAGTTCCAGCACGTCGCACAGTGTGTAGCTCAGCTGATGCTTAATAAATACTTCTGGAATAAATGAGTGAATGAGTGAATGAATGAATGAAGCCCTCCCCCGACAACTCCAGCCTCCTCTCTCTCACTCATGGACTCAAGATGAACTGAGAACAAAGCTGTCCTGGAACAAAGCTCATGGAGTTTCCTGAAACCCAGAGGGATGCCCCGGAGGGCAGGAGGGGCTGGCTTTGCCCTCTGACCCCGAGCATCCCACTCTCGCCCTGTAGGGTGGGCCCTGGCCAAAGCTGCCTTTTGGGTCCTTTCTTCCCTGTGGGAGGGGCTGAGAAAGAGTGCTGGATGGGAGGCCGGTGGTCGAGGGTCTAGCTCAGGCTCTGCTGTGAATTCACTGTGTGATCACAGGCAGGTGTCCTGCCCTCTGTGGGCCTCCACTGACAAAATGAGATGCATGGTCTGAGAAGCCACTTTGTCCCTCCCAGCTCAGCCCCACGGGAACCTTCCACATCTGCTGGCTGCCCATGCTGTGCTCTGACAGCACACAGAGAAGAATCCACTCAGACGTTCACGACGGATGGAGGCGGAACCCGCTCTCAGCCCCGGCCCTGCCTTTTTGGCACAGAAGTTAAGAATACAGCCTTGTCCTGGTCCTGGCCTCCCTGTTCCTGAGTGTTCCAGTGTCCGGTGTAGATCACAAACACATGGTCAGATCACGCTTGCCGAGCGCTCATCCCGGGCTGGGTCCCTGGAAGTGCTCACAAACGGTGCCAGCTCCCAGGATCTCTCAGCAGAAACTAATGACTTTCTGGCGGTGGGAGTCAGTATAGGTCCCTGTGTGAGACTCTCCTTCACCAGCCCCCCACCACTGGTAAGTGGATCCCTTTTGTCTTTCCCAAGTGCACAGGCCTGACATGGCAGCAGGAACCACCCCCTGAATGTGGGATTCGGACCTGGGGACAGAGGATCTGGGAGGGCAGAGCTGGTCCCTTTGCCAAGGGGGCCCTGGGAGGTCACACACGCCACCTACAAAGGCCAGCGGGGGCCCCTGGGGACCCATAGGCCCAGCTCTGCCTTCCTTTTCCACCTGCCCATATAGGCCCTGGAGCCCGGCTGGCCTGGGTTCCTGCTCTCAGGGCGGCTGGGCCCTCCCTGAGTTCCTTGGGCGGGGGTGATGGGAAGGCGACGGGCAGCCTGCAGGGCTGACCCTACATGCCAGCTGGGCCTCTCTGCGAGCCGAACCCTGGCACTGGAAGAGAAAGAGCCACGGCCTCTGGAAGCCCACGGGCCTGCCAAAGAGGCTGCAGATGGCAGAGGCACTGCCCCCGGCCCTTCCCCAGCGCTCATGGAACTCACAGTCTGGGGCACGGCTGTTCAACACCTGACCAGGCTGCTGGGGGAGCTTGTTACAAATGCAGAATCCTGACCTGCTCAGTCAGCAGCTCTGGGGCGGGGCCCTGGAAGCTGTGTTTCTAGCCAGAGCATTGAGTGGTGCTATGCGCCTGGCCTAGCAGATGCAGAAACCCGTACCCCATTCTTCCTTATACACTTCTCTGTGCTCTGGGAAACTCTTGGATCCCACAAGGGCTGGCATCTTCCTATTCCTCAGGGTGGCCCTTAACCAGACGGTGGGCCTTAATCAGCACCGAGTTAAGTGAGAGCCACAAAGACGTACTCACCACAGTGTGTGAAAGGTCATCTGCCTCGCCGCCCCACCCAGCAATTCTGCTCCTAGGTACGTGCCCAAAGAGTTGGACACACACGGCCACACAAACTCTCGGACACAAATGTCCACAGCAGCATTATCCACGACAGCCACAAGGTGGAAACAACCCAAATGTCCATCAACTGATGAATGAATAGACAAAATGTGGTCCATCCACACAACAGAACGTTATTCAGCCACAGAAAGGGAGTGAAGTACTGACAGATGCCACAACCGGGGGGGAACCCTGGAAATGCTATGCTCGGTGAAAGAAGCCAGTCACAAAATCATGGAGGAAACCAGTCACATAGTGTATGAGTCCATTTATATGAAATGTCGAGAACGGGCAAAACCTTAGAGCCAGAGTGTAGATCAGCGGTTGCCAGGGGCTGGGGGGAGCAGGTATTGGGACGTGACAGCAAATGAGAGTATGGGGTTTCTTTTTGGGGTGATGAAAATTCTAGAATTCATTGTAGTGATTTTTGCACAACTATGAATATACTAAAACCATCGAACTGTATACTTTAAATGGGTGTATGGTATGTGAATTATATCTCAAGAAAACTGTTACCAAAAAAAAGTTAGCCTCAAAAGGCTCCAGGCCTCACACGTGCTGTTCCCTGTGGGAGTGCCCCTCCCGTTTCGCTGCCTTTGATCTCCTCCTCACCCTCTGACATCAGCTCAGATAGTACATGCGGTGTGAAGCCAGCCCCCCAAGCACCGGTAACTTCTCTCTCCTCCAAGGGCGCCCCTGACCACGCTCTCCCCAGAGATACCAGGGGGCCGGGACCCAGCTGCTGGTTCCCTTTGGCAAGAAGCACTCCTCCCAGCCATCAGCGGGAGTCAAGCTTTCCCTCTGCAGGACTCCCGAGGGGCCCTGTGGCGGAACCCCAGCCCCCGCTCCATCCCGTTGTAACGTGTTGTGGGGACGATGGGAATGAACATCCGACCTCAGAACTCTCCCCTCTCCCGGGGAATCCAGGACGAACATGCTGCACCCAGCCCAGGACGGCCAAGCATGGGGGGCGGGCAGGTGGATTTTTAAAGGATGGTCAGAGGCTGTAACTTTCTACTTGCCCAAAAGAGGAGTCATGACCTGTAATATTCTCAGAAACTCTCAAGAATTAGACAAGAGTGGGGACCCAAAAGCTTAGAACCTTGATCTGAACTTGCCACAATTACTCATCCCCCAAGAGAGTCTCTTCTCAAACGTGTTTAGGTGGAGAAGAAGCTGAATCCTAGACCATGTCAGTCGACTTGAAACGGGCTTAGGGCAGACGCACCGAGCGCGGATGGTTGATTTTGATCCACAAAGATTTTTGGGCTCTTCTTTGGCCTCTCTAGTACTTGCTGTTGTTAAAATGAAGCAGCTAGCTCCTGCTGTGATTAATCAGAGGCTCAGCCACCCCAATTAAGTGCTCTGCTCTGTGTCCATGCAATGCCATGAAAAAGAGCTTCCTGGAACAGAAGCTTCCGGTGCAGCCGCCTGGGACCACCCCCCACCACACCTGCCCCAGGAGGGCGAAGAGATGGGAAAGCTGGGACCCAGCCAGACTCTTCCCCCAAGATGGTGACAGGCTCACAGTGGGAGGGGACGGACACTCTCCCTGCACAGAATGAGGCCTGGAGTAGAAGTTTTAAAGGTGGCTTTTAAAAGCACGGACTGCAGCAGTAACTCAAGAGTGAGGACAAGCAGCTGTATGTCTCCTTAGTACTAGTGAGGCCATCTCGACCATACTGAACGGAGCATGGATTGCACCCAAAGGTGACTCCCTGCCAAAGGAGGCGGGGCGGCTGCTAAAGATTTGGGGGCTGCCCTGATGGAGCAGTGGGATGGGAGGTCCTTGGCCCCTGAAGTTTCTAAGAGCAAGGGGTGGCAGACTGGTGGCCTTCCTGGAGGAGGTGTCATCTGCTAGGTAAGAGCTGAAGACCCCTCGGGGGCAGAGTGCTGTGGCTGTGGCTTCCTTCAGGAGCCCACACCCCAGCCATGTCCAGTGCTACTCACCCTAAAAGGGGAACATGTCGAATTGGCCTTGAAAAGGCCCTTTCACTTCTTAGTTGCTGTCGCGGACCAAGCGATTGTGCCCAGCCCCGAGTAAGCCCTTCTGCCTTTCCTCTTTTCATTCTAAGAAGCACCTCTGAGGCATAATAATACCAACAACAACGACAGCCACAGTGCACACACTTACATGGCGCTCGCCATGCCAGCCTCTGCGCCAAGCGCTGTCTGACCAGCTCACTAAGCTCCCACCACCTTCCAGGTGGACCCTGTGATGGTCCCGTTCACGCTTGGGGAAACTGAGGCACAGAGAGGCCAGTCAGGAAGGCCTCATCTACAGAGGTGGCAGTAGGGCAGGAGGTGCGCAACGGCCGGGCCTCCCCTGCCTTGTGGAGCTCCTGTTCCCAGACCCTCAGATGGAGGGATGAGGGCGGGGGGCAGTCCCGGGGAGCTGCTGGGTACCGTCTGCGGATCTGATTGAGGTGTGCGGACCCCCACCTTTCCAGGGGGACGAAGGAGAGCCAGCCCTCCAGCGGCCCTGTCCCTGCCCCATGAGAAGAGCCTCTCGGGTCAGGGGCCTGGGGCTCTATGCTGCTGAGATGCGTCCCGATCCCCGTGGCCAGGCCAGCTTGGGAAGCGCTGAGCCCTATCGCGATGGGTTACAGAGCAATCCAGCAGACGTGCGAGGATGCCTGCAGCTCCCCCTGCTCCCCTCAGAGCAGCCTGTGGGGGGTGGGGGGTGGGGGGCTGCTGCTATGTCCCTTCAGGCAGGGAAGCTGGGCTGGAGAGGTCGGGACCTACAGAGGGATGGCTGTCTCCAGGCCTGGGACCACCACCGGGCCCCAGCATG
The DNA here is from genome assembly GCF_037783145.1 of Equus przewalskii. Classification (NCBI taxonomy): domain Eukaryota; kingdom Metazoa; phylum Chordata; class Mammalia; order Perissodactyla; family Equidae; genus Equus; species Equus przewalskii. Next base: position 44,456,269 of record NC_091832.1, read on the forward strand.
GCAGCCCGCTGCCAGCAGAAGCAGTCCTGGCACGAACGCAGGCCACGGGCAGCTGACACCATGGTCCTGGTCAGGCCCTCCACAGAGACCCTGGAGGTCCTGGAGGAGACTCCGCCCCTGCCGGCCAGCTTCCTCCCAGCCCCTGCTCCTGGCACGGCAGCTCTTCCAGAATGACTGGCTGGTCTCGCCAGCTCCCTCCTTCCTTCCCTTCCCTTTCCTTCCTCCACATCTGCTTGTGTCCACACGGGCGTGAGCTGCATTGCCAAGAGAACTGTGTGCACCCGTGAGATCCCCAGGCTGGTGTTTCTCTCCCACTAGGAGCAAGTGTGGAGTTTAGAGTCACAGCACCAACTTAGTCAGTCCTCAGGACACTTCTGTGAGGAAGTGACTAAAGTCTCCACCTTCCAGATGGGGACACTGAGATGTGGAGAAAGCAGGTGTCTTGTCCAAGGTCACACAGGTACCTGGCGGGAGCTGGGATTCCTCCCAAAACACCCACAGAAGTCCCTGCAGGCTCAAGGAGTTGAGTCAGCCCCTTGGGACCTGTTGTGGGTTGAAATGTGCCCCAAAAAGATCTGCTGAAGTCCTAACCCCCAGCACCTGTGATTGTGGCCTTATTTGGAAATAGGGTCTTTGTAGAAGTAATCAAGTTAAGATGAGGTCGTGGCCCTAAATCCAACGACTGTTGTCCTTATCAGGAGAGACAGATCTGGAGACAGACAGATCCACACAGAGGGAAAAGAGCCATGCGATGACAGAGGCAGAGACCGGAGTGAGGCAGCCACAGGCCAAGGAATGCCAGGGATGGCCTGCAGCCACCAGAAGCTGGAAGAGGCAAGGATGGGTCCTCCCCTGGAGCCTTCAGAGGGAGCACAGCCCTGCCGACGCCTGGATTTTGGACTCCAGAACTGTGAGAGAACCGATTTCTGTGGGTTTAAGCCACTGTTCGTGGCCCTTTGTTAGGGCAGCCCCAGGAAACTGATACAGGACCTTTCTCGAGGTGGACCTGTCCCCGCTCAGCCCCCTAGACTGTCCACCCACTGGCCCTCTCCAGCCTCTGCTCCTGCCCACGGTGTCCTCCTTCCTACCTGTCCTTTAAGACACACCTGTGTTCTCAGCTCTTCCAGGAAGCCTTCCCCCGACTAGCCCAGCTGGAAGTTATCTCCTGTGGATAACCGAGCAACCAGGTAGAGTCTGCTCAGTGAACACGACCACAAATCAAATACCATCTGGCGATCTTCCGGGCTCATGGGAAGAGTCCACGATCTAGAGCCAGAAATCGCAGGCAGGCAGGACTCCCGGCCCTGCCGGGAGCTCATGCCCAGGGCTCCCTGCCCTCCTTGACTGGGCTGCATTAGGGGCTCAGCCGCAGCCTCCAGTCCTGATGTCAGGAAAGCAGCAGGAGGAGACACAGTGTACAGGGGAATGTTCTGGAAAGTGGGTTAAGACGGAGACCACTCAACACCATCCAGCCACACTTTAGAAGCCTGGAATGTTCTAGTGCTGGGAGCAGACAAAGGCCCTGCTCTCAGTGGGGTCCAGAAGGGCAAGGACAAGGCGAGAGAGAGAGTGGGAAGTGTGAGGACGACAACAGGACAGGATCCTGAGCTTGGGAAGAACTCATTAGGTGTTTACTTACACTGGGTGATGGAGAAAGCCTCTTCGAGGACTAAGAGATGAACGACAGGAGGTAGCCAGCCCTGTCCAAATCTGGAGGACGCACCTTCTAGGCAGAGGGCAGAGAGTGTGCTAGGACTCTGAGGATAGAATGAGCTCTGTGGTTGAGACACGGAAGGAAGGAGCATCCTAAGCAGGAGGGACAGGGGGCCAAGCTGAAATCAGAGGCAGCACGGGCCACACGGGGCCTTGTGGGGAGTTTGGGTTCCTTCCTGGTGCCATGGGGGAGCAGAGCAGGAACACAGCTGAACCAAGGCTGGGGGTCCAGCTGGCACCGTGTGGGCCCAGGCCATAGCTGCTGCCCTGTCAGGCCACATCTCTGGATTCTCCATCATTACAACCAGGCGGACACACAAAGGGGCAGCTTACACAGGGACTGTGCGGATTTAAAAATTTAGTGCATTTTTTTTGAACAGCAAGAGTCGAGGACAGTTAAAGAAAATGGGAGAAGTTAAACAAGAAAGCTTTTTCCCCAGCTGCAGGCTCAGTTCAGCTGATAAAATGTCTGGCCTGTGGCAGGCGTGTCTTCTAGCTCCACCGAGCAGCATCTATCTGGAGGCATTATCTTTTTTATATTACTATATAAGACCAAGTTTAACTGAGTCCCGGTCCAGCTGCTGATGGGGATGTTAACTGCGGAACGGCACTTATCTGGGATCTTTAATAACTGGTGGCGTTGGGTGGGGAGGCCCTGTTCCCAGATAACAAACCCCCCTGAACCCAGCAAGATGAAATCCGCCAGGTAAAGAAAGTCCGAAGGTGCGACCACCTTTGGCCCATCAAATGCTAAAGGCGCCACCAGTGGTTTTCCGGTGTCCTCTACCCCTTGGGAAGCCCGTTTTCCCAGGGTATTTAGGCCCCAGTCGGTTCTGCATGTTTCAGACACCACACAGACCTTTTCCTGGGCTGTCAGGCACATGAGAGATTCGTCCCCATCCCTTCCACCCACCCTGTGCCAGCTGTGTCAGTGTCCTGGGGCTGCTGTAACAAAGTACCACAAACTGGGGGTGCTTAAAAAACAGAAACTGATTTTCTCACAGTCTGGAGGCCAGGAGTCTGAGAGCTGGTGTCAGCAGGGCCACGCTCCCTCTGAAGGCTCTGGGGGGGGCGTCTCACCTGCCTCTTCCAGCTTCCGGAGACTGTAGGCGGTCCTCGGCTTTTGCCCACATCAGTCCAATCTCTACCTCCACTGTCTCACGGCCTCTCCCTGTGTGTCTCCACGTGGCCTTGTAAGGACACCAGTCACTGGGTTTAGGGCCCAGTGCATTCCAGTATGACCTCGTCTTAACTAATGACATCTGTAATGACCCTATTTCTAAATAAGGTTTCGGGTGGAGATGAAATTCTGGGGTACACAATACACCCCTGTGCACCCTCTATCACAAATCACATCAACGCAGGGAGCCGGGTCTTCCCACGGGGCGGACAAACTCTGGCCGCCCTGCCTCATCCCTGCTGCTCTGCACCTCACTCTGGCCAGGCCACTCAGGCCTTCTCTCCCCAAAAGCACCCGTTTCTCTGGCCCAGAAGGTTCTGTCCCACATCTTCAAATGTCTCCTTTCAGATGGCTCGGGTCTCAGCTGTCCCCGGCCCCCCTTACTCCCTTAGGTGTCCACTTGCTTTCTCTCTGCCTCCCTCCTCGAGGAGGTAACAGGACCCCGTCTGTCTTGTTCATGTGGCATCTGGCACGCCCATCCCCTGGAGCCAAGTAGATCCTCAATAAACACTTGGTGAATTAATGAAAAGTATCAATGACTAGCTAAAAAAGAAAAAAAATGTACGGTCTCATCTCCCTCTTGAGAAATTTCCATCAGAATTAGGAGCTCTTTGGGGCCAAACTAGCTGACCCTTTGTCCTTCCCTTTCAGCTGGAGCTTAGATAGAATACAAAGTCTTAAGGATTCTGCCATCTAATGGGCTCACAGCTGAAGTGTTTTGTTCCTTTAAAGACAACCACACGCTCAAACCATCAGCCAAAGGCCCAAACACATTCTCCACAGAAGATGTTAAAGCAACAGGCTGGCCTCCACTCTTCTCCAGAGAACAGCCAGATAACCCCTGGGGCCTGCTGGATGGAAGCCAAAGATTTCCGGGTCACCAGATCAAATACAGGACACCCGGTTAAATCTGAACTTCAGGTAAACAACAAATAATGTTTTAGCATAAGTATGTCCCCAAAATAGTGCAGGACATACTTAGACTAAAAAAGTAAATTGATGTTAATTTGAAATTCAAATTCAATTAGGCATCTGTATTTTTATTTGTGGGGAGTGTCCCCTCTGGCCAACTGCCTCTGGCAAGGGCATGTTCCTGGGGAGGCAGGGGACTAAAGCTGCAGATACGCAATTTATAAATGAAAATGCGAGCTCCCAGGCTTTTTGGCCGCTTTCTGAGGCTTTTAGAGGAGAAGGTGGGCGGGCTGGAGCACTGTCCCAGATGCTGATTCCAATGAGGAGCAAGCTAAACAGAATGTCCTTCTGAGGTTCACAGGAAATTTAGCCCCACATGCCTGTGCCCCGGAGAACACAAGGTCATTTAATCCACAGCCTTCGCCATCACAGTTACAGATGGAGCAGCAGCAACCAATCAGAGGCCACCTGTGGAAAACCACGTCCCACGAGAACAGCCCAATGTAAGGACGGAAGGGAGGGGAGCACATCTTGGCCCCCAGGACCCAACGGGTTTCTGGTGCCACATGGGTTTGTTAGAGATGATGAATTGAGGTATTTTCGCTAATTCATCTTTAGTTAACTCCTAATAATTAATTTGTCTCCATGATGTTGCAAGAAGACAAATGAAATAGTACGTTTACCCCTGCTGCAAAGTCTTTTCAAGAAACCACACCCTTTTCCCATGGAGGGTATACCTAGCTTAAGAGTGCTTTCTTGGGAGGATAGGCCTATGCACACTTTCATTTCTGTCTTTTGTACATTTCTATATGGTTGGCATTTTTAAATATAAAACGTCGACCTTGATACACAGTCAAGTCGTCACCCACGTTTCCCGCGCTCCTCTCTCCTGCAGCACCTGCCTCCGGCCTCCTGCCGCGTCCAGCGTCCTGCCCGCCCAGCCCCAGCCCGGCCTTACCGGTACTTCATGCCTGTGCGCCGGGCGGTGCAGCTGTCCAGGGAGAGGCCGTGCATGCGGAGGAAGCTCTCCATGTTCCTGGCCTGGGCGGCCGCCCGCACCTCCCGCAGCCGCTGCAGCTCCAGCGTGTCGGTCTGGCGGACGGGGTGCAGGGCCCAGTCCGAGTGACACCTGCTGCTCACGCTCCTCAGGCTCTCGCTGTACGTCATGGACAACATGGTGCCGCCCGGCCTGGAGGCCACCACTGTCCAGACGGGAAACGCCGGGTGCGGTGGGTTAGAGAGTGTACTGCTACTCCCAGGGCCCGGGCTGGACGCTGGCCCTGGGGCAGGGCGGCTGCAGAGACACATCCTCCAACTAGAGCAGCCACCAAGGGGTCTTGGTGCCTGGGGACAGGGCCAGGCCCAGGATGTAAATACCTCTTGGCATGAGATTCTCAGTCTTCAAAGCTGCACTGGCCGGGAGCTCTGGCTAAGTCACCCCCTTCTGCCCCCGCACTCGTGAGCCAAGCACAGGCGAAGCTGCATTCCAGGCGGCAGAACTCAAAAGTGCTCCAAATGAAAATGGGGGCACGGGGAGCATGCAGACAGCCCGAGCCCCCAAAGAAGAAGACATGACATCACGGCGCTCTCTGGAGGCGTTCGCAGCATAAAACCAGTACAGGGCTGTCCCCAGCGAGCCACGCACTTGTTGCTGAAGCAAACTCTAGTGTGATTAGGCCACGTGGCACCTCACCCCCACACGCCAGGGGCGCCCCGTCCCAGGAAGGGCCTGTGCGTTTGTTTCAAGCCTTGTAAAGGGAAAGGCTGTCCACACACGCATTCTCTACTTGTAGAAAGCGTCATCACACCAGCACAGTTCTCGAGGCGCCATGCTCTATGATAACTAAGTATGTCACAATCCACGAAGTTTTGCAAGAGAAGGCGGGAAGACAAAGAGGGGGAATAGGCTTAGTACGGATGGGGAAATTTCAAAGCTTAAATATTAAGAACCACTGCTAAATAGTCATCCTGAATAACGTCTGCACACTCTTCGAAACTAAAAACAACATACACGTCCATCGATGGGGAAACTGCTTATGTAACCGACAGTCCAGCCATATCATGGAAAGTCGTGCTGCCATCAAGAATGAGGCGTCTCTACATGGGCTGATATGCAATGAGTCCTAAAAGATAGTGGTAAAAAAAAAAAGGCAAGAGGAAGAAGTGTGTGCATGATGGAATGCTACCATTTGCGTTAATTCACGTGCATAAGTGAGTGAATCAACGACAGGTGGCATCATGGCTGGGCGTCCACATCCTGCGGTATCTTTGAGCAGGCAACAAGGACACAGCCTCGGGGGGCAGGGGTGGTCTACAGTCCAGGGACTCACCCCACACCTGACCACAGCCCTCTACTCTGGCGTAGCTGCCTGCACAGCGGCCCCAGCATCTTCACCGAGGACAGAAGGTAAGACGGAGCCCCCCTTTCTGCAGGGTCAGCTGCAAAGCCGGGTGCCGGAGCCGAGCCCTGGGATTTGGAGGAACCAGCACTGCCCCGACCTCTGCTCCAAGGGAGAACAAATTCGATTATCCCTGGGAAGGGCTGGAGGGGCTGTCCCCGGAGCTGAGGCAGCTGCAGAGGCTGCAGCTCAGTGCCTGAGGGCGAGGTGGCGGGAGCCGCCCTGGGCTCACCCTTCCTTGGGTGAGCTCTCCGCCCCACTCCACTCTCCATATCCCCTTTCCTGTTGCGATTTTTCTCCATGGCACGTATCATCATCTAATGGCTAGAGTCTTCTCTAATCATCTTTTTGTCGCATCTGATCCCCCAGGTCCAGGCTGGGGGGGTGGGGGGATGACACTCTCTGTCTGCTTCCGTTGCTGCCTGCTCGGTGCCTGCAGCAGTAGCTGAGCATCTCCCTGGCAGTGCCCGGCAGCACCTGACGGGGCTGGAGGTGGCTCCCTGACTCAGGCATGGCGCTCTGCAGGCTGCCTTCTGGCGGGGGTGGGGGACTCCCAGGCCAGAACTTGCATTCACTGTGGCTCAGATCCACAGAGGGAGCCTGCAGGGCCCAGGACCTCTGGTGTCCCCAAGGGTTTGGATTAAGGTCTCTGATGGACACTAAAGCAGGCAGGGCTGTCCCTCTACAAAAATCCCCACTTTCCAGGAGAACTGCTCTGGGGCAGCAGAGGGGCGCGGGGCTCCAGGGTGGGGTTTGTCTCAGGAAACAGTGCCCTGCAGGCCCACAGGCAGCAGCTCCCTCCCTTCCGCCCCACCCCCCCCCCCACCTTCAAGTGCACACAGGGCAGTCAGGCAGCTGTTCCAGAGGCTGCTGGTGGTGGTGGGGGGGGGGGGTGGTGAAAGCAGGGTCTGCATTCAGAGAGAAGACCAGCCACGCAGGCTGCAGCTGCAGGAGCTCACCCAAAAAGCAGAGCCCACCTCAGACGTACGTTCCCAGCCAGGCTGAGATCAATAGCCATTAGCTTTCAAGATATTACCCACAAAAAGCAACCCTGGTCTGGTCTGGCTCTGGAAATCTAGCCAAGGCCCTGGGGCTGGGATGACAGTGGCTAAGCAGCCAGGTTTTGCACAGGGGTACCCACGCAGCGCTACTGAGTCAGACAGCTTGACCTGCCAAGCCTCACTCTCCACGTCCGTGAAGTGGCACGAGCAGAGGCCTATTGCATAGGCTGCCTCGGGCTGCATGGGACCAGCCTGGACAACTGGACAGGGGCTGGTGTTGCAGCGGGAGCTTGCTGCACGTGGGGAGGCGGCTGCTGACAACAAGGCGTGGGATATGACACAGTTACGGTAACTTGTGTAGGGACCAAAATACACAAAACAGGGTGGGGAGGGGGCAGGCCGGCAGGGAGAGGGGTACACGTGAACATGGGCCTGAGTGACCCGAGGGAGCTGTGCGGACACCAAACACCACTAGAGAATGTTGAATAGGATGGAAAGTCTCACAGAGAGCACACATTCCTGATGAGATGGGTGCGGCCAGGATCCAGAGGGCCCCTCTCTGTGGGGCCCGGCCTCCTCTGCTGTGACCCTTCATTGGGAGGGCCTGTGGGTGGGGCGGGGCCACCTGCAGCTCAGAGGAGCCCAGAGCCTCCTGCTGTGAGTGTCCCGTGGTGCCAGGGCAGGTTCGGGCCAGGGGATTTGTGGAGAAGTGGGGTGTGGGCACAGCAAAGGAGAGGCTGGGAGGTGTTCCTCCTCTCAAGGTCCTGGAGGGAGGCAAGACCCCCTCCCACCCTGAGGGGGGAGGACACAGAAGGCAGAGTGGGACTTGACAGTCACCAGTGCTGCCCAGTGGGAGAGGACAGTCTGGCTCCCAGGACTTCCTCATGCTGGGGCTTATTCCCGCTTCCTCCCAAGGCGACCCGAGCAGGGTTGGGTCTTCGGATGAAGGGTCCCCAGGAAGACACTCCTGGGAGAAGGGAGGGGGAGCACATCCTTGGGGCTCCTGCCTCGGCCCCCTCGCTTCTCAGAGCTCCAAAGCACAGTGACCCCGACCTCTCGCTTCTCCTCCTCACCATCCTGAGCCCGCACCCCATCTTGAGGAAAGTGAGCCCCCTCCTCAGCAGCCGTCACTAATCACGTCGCGCCTGCAGGTTCTGGGCCTACCTTTTGCAAATCTATTCTTGTGGACTGGGGGGCTCCGGGGAATTCATGTGGCTGAACACCGTGACACGGAAAAACGAAACGGAGACGTTAACCTCATTAAGTCAGTGGGAATCTCGACCTCCCGGAACAGTCTTCCACCCGGCGTTGCTGAGCTGCGGTCTGTTTACTGACAGCCACCAAAGCATGAGACGTGAGGGGTGCAAGGAATCCTGACTATCTCTTAAACAGCGACATCTGCCTCGATGTTAGAGAAAGCAGCCAGAGTTCCTGAAAGCGGGATGCGGGGGAAGCGGATCATTCGAGCGCGGCTCTAAAATGCACGGCATCGCGTCACGGTAGGAACAAAACGATCTTCGCTGGAGAAAAATCAGCAAACCAAGGCCCGAACGGCAGCCCCGTGCTCACGGCCTGCGTTTCCAGACAGACCTTCAGACAGCCACAGACCTCCCTGCTGCCACCCCCAGGAAACTTGAAAATGCTGAACCCTAGTGGGGAGCCCACGGAGGTAGGAGCAGCTTGCCCAGGTCTCCCCCAGACACGGACGGCCAGCAGGCGCTCGCTTGCTCGCAGGACCGGGAGGCAAGCATGCTCAAGCGCAGATGCCCACCCTCCGCCTCCGGCTGTCATCTCACGGGGACCTGGGGCTGGCCTTTTTTGAGGTTTTCCGCTTTGAAAAAATAGAGTTGGGTCTCATTTCAGATCAGCCAAACACATCCCCAAATATCGTCCCTCTGTTATTCGGTTCCCGGGATGCTCGCCCCCAAGCAGCATCCCTAGAAGAAGGCGCTGCCACTTGCGCTCCTGGAGCTGACGGGGCCACTCACCTGCCTTCCAGGCGTCTGCTTGTTAAAAAGGATTTATTAGGGTCCACCAGACGCTCTGAGGATCTGGTGCAGCAGCTTTTTCATTAGGGAGTGTCACTGCAGAACGTCAGAAGCAATTGGTGAATGAGAAGAGTCCCACAAGGGTCGCGTGTGGAGGCAGCGAGTCCATTAGTCCTATTAGGGTGTTTTCATCTCAGAGAAAGAGGCTGAATTATTCACGAGCGCCGCTTCCCCTAAAAGCCCGGGAAGTGCAGCTGCGCGGTCCACCTGGCAAGGCTGCTCCTGCATGCGGGGCTGGAGGTGGGGGGGGGGCACTTGCTGGGGTCCTGTGATTCCCTGGGGGACACCCCTCTGCTTCCACTGCCCCGAGTGCCAGAGATACGGACCACGGGTGAGAGCAGCGGGCTGCGCTTTTTGTTACTTGAGGACGGGGCCTGGCTTGTAGCTTCCGCCCCATCACATTCCTAACTGTCTGCAGTTGGGGAGCCGGGTCCCCACGGCATGTGACCCCTCCCCCCCCCACAGTGAAGGGGCTGGGGTCTGGCGAGACCTCCTGTCAGCACCGTGGATGGACGCCCCTCCTCCCTTCTGCCGGGACATGCCGTAGATCATACACCCTATACTCCCAGTACCTATAAATGGCTGGAAGTTTCTAGAAGTCTGCTCTTTGGACCCTATGCTGCTACTGCCTCCAGGCAGGGGCACAGGGACCTTTCTGCACAGCACACGTCCTGACCTGGGGTTTGGGAAATGCTTCGAGGCTGAGCTCTGGGGTGAGGCTATCCTGGGCCCCTGTTCCAGGGTCATGACCCTGGGGGCACTGTGGGTCATCCCAGGATGCCAAAAAATTCTGACACAGAACTGGCTAAAAGGGTGCACTAGTGCCAGTGGGATTCTGGATGGAGGCTGAGCTGTTTAGCTGTGACAAACCTGCAAACGAGGTGGCTGTCACCCCGGGAGAACCACTGCCTTAGACCCGGAGCAGAAGGTAAATGAACTGGGTGGGCAGGAGGGGCCGCGAGCCAGAGGCGCAGCAGTGGGCGACTCTCTGGAGAGGCCTCAGTGAGGGCACTGGGACGGTTCTCGGAGGCCCAAGCCTGCCATGTCAGTTTCCGGCCTCTGTGTCACGTGTCATCCCCCGCTGGAGGCGGCCCTGGGCCTCACTGCTGGGTGGCGTCATCAGCCAGACACACTGTGAAGGAGGCCCATCTCCTTCCCCTGGGCCGCCACTCCCCCAGTCAACGCAACATCCCTCTCAGTGCCTGCCGGTCAGTCGTCAAGTCAAACGCCGTGGAGGTGGCTTCTGACACTGACTCCCCTTCACTCGCCCCTCTCCATCTTTCCTGGTCTCCCACACCCAGCCTCTCTGTCCCCCATCTTACTCCCTGTGACCCGGCTTCCTTCCTACAGCAGGGATCTGATCCCTGCCCTGCTCAAACACCATTGATGACTCCCCAGTGCCCACTGAATGCAGTCTAAGCTCCTCTGCTCGGCATTCAAGGTCTTTGCCCATCAGACCCTTATCTTCCTCTACAGTCTGGCCTCTTGTCACATTCCATCCCATCCCTCATGGCCCAGTCTGAACCGCCACTTCCTGTTCTCTGTCCACTCCTCCAAGGTGTGGCTCAGGCTGTTGCATCTACTGGAATGTTCTTCCTGGTCTCTGTGCTGAATCCTGCTCAGCCTTCAAGGTCTGGCTCACAGCCCTGTGCTGGCTTCTCCACAAAGCCTTCCCCTACTCTCAGCTGGCCAGGACCACTCCTTCCTCCGAACCCCAACAGCTCTGTGGACTCTTCCCACGACAAGTTTTGCCTTCTAGATATTATCAGAGTCTTTCGGGTTCTGGGGTAGATATCATTACTGTTGGTGGTCCCGTACCCTGCTCTGTATCACATGACTACAGTTCCTCCTACACTGGGAGGAGTATATTTTCCTGCCCTTTGATATTGGGCTGGGGCGAGACTTGCTTAGGCAGAAAGAATAAGCAGAAGTGCCAGGGTGCCGGTTCTAACCGTAGGCCTTCAGAGGCCTTCAGGGACATTACATGTTTTTGCTTTTCCTCTGGCACTTCTGCCATGAGAGGAATGTGTCTGAGATAGCCCCAGCTTAAGGAGGGGGAGACGGCGAACACCTGGACCCAACCTGCAGCTCAGAGACAAAGCCAGCGGAGCTCAGCCTAGAGGAACTCGCTCCGGTCAACCCACAGACATATAGGCAAGAAATGAATGCTTAGTGTTTATGCCACTGCATTTGGGCTTGTTTGTTATGCAGCATTCTGTGTGAGAACTGACAGATACAGGGTCTCACCTCCCTGACCAGCCTGTGAGCTGCTTGAGGGCAGGGCACACGTCTGGAACCTTCAGCTGGTAGAGGAGAGGGTGCCACACTGCTGACTGGCTCACACACGCCCCACAGCCATGTCAGTGCCTGAGAGACGAGGCTGCCCCACTGGGAGTGGCACCGAGTACGGTGAACAAAGATCCCACCCCCTTGGCGGTCATCGTCAGAGGCCTCGCAAGAGACGCTGAGTGTCCCTGTGAAGAAACCACACTAGAGATGCAAAGGGCAGGATGGCCAAAGCTTGTGGCATCAAATGTGGAGCTGAGAGGCTGAGAGGGAGGTCCTCCGATCCGGGGTCCAGCTCTCCAACAGAGCTCACGCTGGGGCAAGAAGCCCTCACAGGAACAGGATGCTCGTCCAGAGCATGCCCAGAGGGGTGGGCAGCAGGTTGGATCCATGGGTTCCGAGGGCCAGCGAGGAGCGTGGAACACTGTTTCATTTCCACTCATTCACATCCAACAATTTCCTCCGTGTCTCCCACGGGCAAGGCCCTTTCCGCCGGCCCGGCTGTGCCTGGGATTTTTCTGCCTACTTGTCTCCCCTACTCCTTTCCTTCCGGGAGTGAGGCAGGCCTGGGATCGCTGAGGATGCAGTTCAAGTGCATGTTTGGTTTCGCTGGTCACATCCTTCTGGGATGAATCTCACATGTGCATTCTGACATCTTATGCCACACATACAGAGATGACGATAAACATTTCAACCAATAAAAGCATTTGCAAGCCCAGGTTCAGACCTAACTATTTCAGGCAAAATCTTTTCTAGGAAAAATTTCAGTAGAATCAAAGATTTGGTCATCTCATTAGAGCTCCCTGTAAGGAGTGAGACCTCACGGGAGGCCCTGAAACAGTGGCAAAATGAGTCTGAGGACCCAGGCCCACGGTCCTGTGCAGAGGTGCCGAGGCTGTGGGAAGGAAAATGCCACGTGGAAACTGAGTGCCCACTGCCCGAGCTTCCTGGTGCATGGACAGTAACTGCCCCACGGCTGTCACCAGTGGGTGTGCGTGACCCTGGGGAGCTGGTTCTAGACAGAGAGACCTCCCAGGCCTGGACACCAAGATGCACAACACACACCAGGGCCCTGCCGCCAAGAGCCACACTGAATCCCCACACAGTCCCAAAGCTGGCGGCGCTGGCCCATGGGTTCTGTACCCCTGACATTTTCCCAACAGGAGGAAAATGTCAATTAAAGTGAATTCCTGGAGTTAGAGTCTTCCCAAGAAGCATGTGTCTTTGTGGAGCACCCCGAACTTTATGGGTTAGGAAGAGGCCGCCCAGAGGGAGGACAGGACTGGCCTAGAAGATTTTGCCGCGAGCCCGGGCCTCTCCACGCCACGTCCCTCTAGGGCACAGCCTCTCGCCCGCAGACACCGGCGCACCGATTCGCAAACAGGGAGATGCATCAGAAAGAGGTCGGAAGCCTGCCCCAACCCCAACCCAGGCCGCGGGGCAGCCACACTTCCCCGGAAAGATGTTGGCCTCTGATTACCCTGAGCTCTGTAGGCCACAAATCAGCTCAAATCCTGGAAAGGAGGAGAGGGTTGGGCTGGCCACACCGTCTTTTACTCTGATAACCTAAGAAGCACAAACTCGCGGCGACAGGCAAGCACCTCACCTGCCGCCCGAGCAGTGAGGTTTTATGGCAGATCTGGGGAGAGCTAAGCAGGTGTCAGAAGTCCATTTGTGCAAATGAAAGCGAATTCTAGATTAGCACATACAGTGAATGGGAATTCACGTTTTCATTGGGACAGTACATAATGGTGTGTGGGTGGGCACCAATCTTATCCGGGGATTTTCACTTCTGAGAAATCACCAGCACACCTGACCTGGATGGGCGTGGCCCTCCCACCCACTCCCCTGCCTCAGCTTGCGGGTTTTAGGGAGAACGGAGGGCTCGTTACCTGTAAAACTGGAGCTGTCTTTTGGGACTCCCATACCGAGTACTGCGGACAGCAATGGAGGAGAGAGAAAGGAGGGGAGAGAAGAGAGAGAGTCCACAATTGGCATTAACCACAGGGAGGGGCCAGCCCGGGCAGCATCAGTGACGCCCGCAGCCCCGTCCCCACCCCGCTCTGCTCTCCGCTGTCAGGAGGATGCGCAATGGGTACCAAGTGCTCAGCAGCAGTGCCACCCAGTGGCACTCACAGGCAGAGGCCCGCTGTGTTGGGACACTAGGGGGTCCTTCTGTGCCTGGCCTCAATCCCACATTGAACAGGAAACGAAGACAAGAGGTAACCTTGAGGGGACAGTCTGTCTGGGTTTTAATGAAATATGCTTTGGAACAATAGTTGAAAACCCTCAAATCTTCTTGTGCCCATCACCCCACATGCTGGTAAGTCTGCATGTGGCCATGGGGTTCTTTTTAGGATCTTGAGGAAGGAGGGACACCCAGTTCCCCTGTGGGTTCCATGGACATGTGCTCTGACTCAGGTGCTAACAACTGTCTAGGAAGTTCCAATCAATCAAGGACTGAAGGGCCCTGGGGGTTGCACCTGGGCCCTCATCTTTCGTAACAGTGACTGCCACCTGGGTTCTGTGCTCTGTCCACGGAGCTAGCAGTTCACACCCAAGGCCTTCTGCACGCCCTCCCTGTGGTCCAACCTGGACCACTTTCCAAACAGAAAGACCCAGAGCTGGATTTGGAAGTGGCTGTCACAAGGAGGAGGTCAAGGGTGTCCCCTGAGCACCTGGCCGCCCCCACCCTCCCCCAGCATTTGAAAATGGGCAGACATGGTTCCTACAGGCCTGCAAGGCTTTGAGGCTCCCTCAGGGCATTGGGGGAGCTGGTGGGACACAGGGGGCTACAGGAGCTGCGATGTGTAAGATGAAAGAAAGGGAAGCGGGAAGGGGCCCCAGCCCACTCTCGGGCCTCTGTCACCTCCAGTGGAATATTTCAGAGCAGTCAGGAACAAGGCAGGAGTCTAATCCTGGGTCCACCCAGCAAATCTTGGGTTTTTCTTTCCCACTTTAGTTTTAAAAGCTTCCATTCCTTTCCTTGGAGAAAATGCTTGCCTGCGTGCCACTCAGAGCCCTGGTCCTTCCCTCTGGGTCAAGGGAAGGAGACTGACTCAGGGGGACTCCTCCTCAGAGGCAAGGCTGTCCCTGGGAGGGGCCGGGGGTGGGGTGGGTGGGGTCACCTGTAGATCATCCCGGGGGAGCCTGTCTGCCGCAGGGAGAGCCGAGCAGGGGAGCCCGTGGTTGATTCTGGATACATGGAGCCGGCCTCACTGGTCCCGACCTGCTCTCTTCTTCACGGAGGGAAGGTTCTGGAGGAAAAGCCAAGTGGGAGGGGAGGTGGTTAAAAAAGACCAACGGCGTCTTGATCGTGAAGGCCCAGTTCCTCAGGGATCTGTATGTCCCTCATCAGACAGACAGACAGATGGACCCGGGGGCTCAGATAAGGCTGATGATCGGGTCCAATGACTCTGTGAATGATTTCCACTCCATCTCTCCACTTCCCACCCCAATGCTTCGTGGGGGTCCTTCTGCCCTCTCGACTGCTTTTCTGAGGCTCTGGGAGCACTTTCCTGTTGCCCAAACTATGCAGAAATGGCGGTTCCAGAGGGGATCTGTGGACTCGGAACTTGGGACTGTCTTCTTCGTCCCAGGAAGCGGCACCAAGGTCATGCAGGGTAATCCTTGATGCCTCATCTTCCCTGACCCCTGACTCCAGCCCACTGCCACTTGCTGGTACCACTGCTCAGCTTTAAGGAAGCAGCTTGTCAGATGCCTCACGACCCCCAGCACCTGAGACTCATGCCCCTGTGTAACCCCCTCCCCTTGAGTGTACGCTGGACCTAGTGACTTGGTCCTAAGCAAGAGAACAAGGCACAGGTGCTGGGACATCACTTCCATGATTAGGCAACACAGATCACGCCCTCGGTCTTGCTAGCAGGCTCTCTCCCCTGCTGGCTCTCATGAAGCAAGTTGCCATGCTGGAGGAGCCCATGTGGCGAGGAACTGAGGCCTTCACTCCAACAGCCCACAAGAATGACTCCTTCAAATGGGAGCTTAGAAGAGGATCCTTCCCAAGTCAAGCCTTCAAATGAGACACCAGCCCTGGCCAAGACCTTGACTGAAGGCTTGTGAAGCCTCAGAAAAGCTCTGCAGAGGACCCAGGTAAGCAGTGCCAGGACTCCGGACCCACAGGAACTGAGAGAATAAAAGTTGTTTTAAGCCTCTAAGTTTGTGGTAATATTTTATGCATCAACAGATAATGACTACGACAGCCGACATGCATCCATTCACTTCTGCTGCTGCTACCCTTGGGCTGAGTGGCTGTCACCTTTCACTCGAACCACTGGATCAGCCTCTGAACGGATCCCCCGCTCCACCCTCAGGCCTGCAGTCCTGTCCACCCGGCAGCCAGAGGACTCCCTGTAAAAAGTACATTAGGTCACGTCACCCTTTCTTCTCCTTCCCCTGGTCATGGCACCCAGGCCTTCCACGCTCTGCCTCCTGACTCTCTCCACCTGCGCCCTCTAGCCCTCCACCCCTAACTCATGGACCCCAGCCGCCTTGGCCTTCGCAACAGGCTGAGCGCACGCCCTCTGCATTGACCGTTCTTCTGCCTGAACGCTGTGCCACAGCCCTTCTCGTTGTCGGACCTCCTTGGCGAGCCCGCCCCTAACCTCACGCTCAGGGCTTCTCTCCCAGCTTCAGCCAGCCGACCCGTGTAGGGAGGCTGTGTAGGTAACACCAACCAAGCTTCTTGCTGTCTGTCCCTGGGTTCTGGCTCCCTCTCTAGAGCGCCAGCTCTCCCCAGGGCAGGGATTTTGCTGGTCTCGCTCATGGCTATATCCTCTGCACCTACAACAGGGCCTGGCCCTCGGCAGGGGTTAACACATGGCTCCTGAAAGAGTGACGGCCCCCAGATGCAAAATCGCGTGGTCCTGCACCAATGGGTAAAGGGATGGTCTGGGCTCAAAACACAGCCCTACCCGTGATGGGGCCCCAAAACTGGAGGGTAAGCACACTCCCCAGCCGAGTGCCAAGCTGGAGGGCTTTGTTCACGTGATTCCCAGGGACCTCCTGTCACCGTCACCAGGATGTGGGCTTCCTCCAGACACTCCCCGTCCCCTGGTGCTGGCACCTTCGTGGTGCAGGTTTAGGTCCCGCTCATAACTGAGGTCTCTGACTGAGGGGTTGAGCGTGTGTGTGTGAACACGCTGGACAAATGGGGAGAGAAAATACAGGTCAGAGTCACTACCGTGACAACCTCACAGAGATGATGGAGACGTGGGGTCAATGAAGGGTCCCCAGAGTTTTATTCTGAAAGAGCCTCATTTGGAATGGAATGATGAAAGAAATAAAAATGCATTTAAATCCTTAAAAGAAAAACAGCAGGTGCTGGGCTGATGCTGAATCCATGTCTTCTGGCTCATCAGGCGATTCCTCGTCAGCTGTGAGGACGTAATCCAGGTGAACCTCGCCCAGGGCCCCTCGGTGCTCCTCTCACCCAGGACCTTGGCCACTTGGCCCTGTCCACCCATCGCCCTGCAGGCTGGCTCTGGGCGGACACTGAAGGCCTCCTGGTCACCTTTTCCTTTACTCTGGGTTCCATCAGCGTCACCGTCACCAGAGGTACCAGCCTGATGCGCACCTGCCCAGATCTATGCAAGAAACTTCTTAGAGCCCCGAGCCGCCGACAGGCACTGCACTTTTGGGCCACCACACGCCCAGAGGTGGCTGCCATCTAACTGTTGGGAGAGCAGTTGGTTATGCGGCTCCGGGGGAATTGAGTCCGTGTGGCCTTGGGGCCTGGGGAGCCTCAAGAACAGCCTCTCCTTTGAGCCCATTGGCTGCTCTTGGAGTTTGCTCTCCCAGGTGACTCAGGGCATGAAATCCGATCATCTCACTAAGTGGTTAATCTTAAATCAGAGGGTGGTGAACTCACCAGCCCACAGAACATTTGCTGAGGCCCTACTGTGCGCAGGTGCTGGCGGCTGCTGGTACCCCTGCCTCGAGGCACTCCAGAGTGAGTGAGGGACACAAACAGTAAACCATGGCCACAGGGCTAAGGGTGCACGGGGCACCAGGCACCACCTGTTGGGAGGAGAGCTGTCCCCAAGGCCTGTCAAAACCTGCTGGTCCAGCGGCCTTGGGAGAGGCGGGGTCAGGATGTCCTCACACAGGCTAAGGGAATGGGGGCCAGGCAGCCAAGAGCAGACCGGGGTGCCCATGCCCTTGCCTGGGGGGTGCGGCCCACTCCACACCTTGCTGTCTCCTCCATGGCAGCAGCTGGCTGGGTCCAGCTGCCTAGAAATGGTGCCCAACCCCCAGCCAGGGCACTCAGGGGTCTTTAACTTCCAGAATTCCAGAATCACAAACTCAATCTGCATTTGAAACAGCATGAGGACCAAGAGTCTCTGATTCCACAGATATGGGGTGGGCCCAAGCATCTGCATTTCTTACTGGTCACCAGGTGGTGCCCATGTTGCTAGTCCAGGGACCACACTTTGAGGACCGCTGGCCTGGGGCCTCAGTCTTGGACTATGGACAGTGGGCTGAACCTGGCCTGCCGCCGATTTTCGGAAGTAAGGTTTTATTGAAACACCTCCACACATTTGTGCTACAAGGGCAGCGTGAGCAGTTGCAATACAGACCTTCTGGCCTATGAGGCTAAACTATTTACTCCCTGGCCCTTTACAGAAGTTTGCTGACCCCTGCCCGGGCCCTTCTCTCCCCTGCTCTTCAAGATGACAACGTCCCACTCCTTCCTTCTGAAGTCCCCAGTGCCTGCTCTCCGCTGTCTCGCTCAGCTCCTGGCTCTGCTGCTCCCTGTCTCCAGCTGCTCCTTCTCAGTCTCCTTGGCCGCTTCCTGCTCATCTCTGATCTCTAACTTCCATAGCTGCCCAGACTCAGGCCTTGAATCTCCTTTTCTCTCCATCCACACAAAGTTCCTCAGGTTTCCACCAGTCTTCTGGCTCTGAACTCGGTCACTAGACTGCAAGCCCCCATGGTTATATCTCCAGCACCCAACTTTCCCTCGAACCCCAGACTCATTTTTTCAACTGCCCATTCGGCATCTCTGAGGATGTGAGAGACGTGCCTCGGGTTCACTCCCCCGGCCCTGTTCTTCCCACAGCCATTCCCATCGCCAGATCATCTTCAGAAACATCCAGGATCCCAAAATTCTCACAGCGGTCCCCACCACCTCCTTCCTGATCCAGGGCACCACCTTCTCTCGCGGGGGTCCCCACAACAGCTTTCTGACAGTTCTCCCGGCTTCCGCAGTTACCCCTTATCAACTACTTTACCGGGGCCAGAGTGAACCTTCTAGAATATAAATCAGATCATGTCGTTACTTTGCTCAAACCTCCCAGTTTCCCATTCAACCCAGAGTGAAAGCCCAAATCTTAGCGACAACCTTGGGCCCCGCCCCACCCGCCCCATGACCTCTGACCACATCCCCTGCTGCCCCCTTGCTCACTCCGCCCCAGCCACACTGGCTCCTTGGGGTCCCATGGACCCAGCAGACACTCAATTTCAGGCCTTTTGTACCTGCTCTTCCTTCCATCAGAGGCTCTCTGACCCCAGAGATCAGGGGTCAGAGGGCCCCCTGCTCCTCCTGGGGCCCCCTCTCTGACCTCCGCCTCTTTATACAAAGGTCACCTTCTCACAGAGTCTTCTCTGGACATCTTATCTTAAATTGCAAACCCCGTCTCCCCCACACTCCCCTAGGCCTTTCCGTGCATCACTTTTCTCCCTGGCGCTTGTCACCTTCTAACATACCCCACACTTTACCTGCTGCCCCATTTAGATCTGCATCTCCCTCCTGAGCAAGATGCCAGCTCCATGAACGCAGGCAGTTTTCTCTGTTGTGTTCACAGCCGTGCCTGGCACACAGTAGACACTCAAATATTTGTTGAATGAAAGAATGAATAAATGAATGACTTTGTGACTCAGCCTGCTGAAGGCCCACCGGGAAGAAGCACAAGGGAAGCGGGTGGGCAGTCTGTGTTAACTGCAAACAGAATACACCGGGAGGGCCTGGGGACGGCGCTGCAGGCAGGACAAGGGCAGTCTTCTCTGGAGGGTGCAATGCCTGCTCTGTCCAGGGGGGGCGCTCGGGGAAGCTCCAGGTGCAGGGACAACCAGCATCACTGGCTGCACTTAAGGATGTGTGGCTGGGGAGGCCACCTGTCCCACTCCACACCCCTACCTAGCCTGGACTCTGGAAGGTCAGGTTTCCTCTGAGCCAGCGGCCAGCTCTCTAGTCTATAGCCACAGCAGGGTACTGGCCACGCTCCGATGCCCCCTGTACGAGGAACCGCAGGCCTCATTCCTCCTGGGGGGCTGGCACATTTGCCACCTCACAGTGGAGGGGGAGGATCGGTGAAGCTTTCCCACGATCCCTGCTTTGTATTCAGGATGCAGTCACAGGGGTAGAGTCGACCTGCCCAGAGCCCACCTCCTTACTCTGCAGCTGCCACTGTCCAATCAGGAGCCACTGCTTCCGCCCAGCGGCCAATCCCTGAGGAGCCAACATGCTAGTGAGGATGCTGTGGATCCTAGGCAGTGCTGGGCTTGCACCACAGAGCGTGGGAGGCAGGCGGAGCTGGGGAGAAAGGCTTCAGAAACCATCTGACAACAGACCAGGCACAGGAGGGTTGGGGGCGCCTGGCAGCTGGGAGGGTGCTGGCTTGGGGTGCAGGCTGGGAGTCTGCAGTCTGGGTGCCTCCATTTCCTGCATGTCCACCTGGTCTGTGTGTGACCTTGAGCAAACCACCCCAATCTATACTTGGAGAAACTGAGGCACGAAGCGCTCACAGAGGTCCCCCCACGCTTTCTCACGGGAGCAAAGAGAAGTAAGATATGAAAACACTTTGAACCCGGGAGGAAAGATGCTGAGTAAATCATAGCTCTCTCGCTGACAGGGATGGCAGGGGACCTAAAAGGTCAGGAGGCTCACATGTGGGCACTGTCTTCCTTCTCCCCAACTTATTTTGAAAACTTTCACACATCAGAAATGATGTAAAAAATCAGAATAGCAACAAACACCTATATACCCTTCATCCTATTCGCCAGTTGTCTACATTTCACCTCATCTGCCTGCATTCCCTTCCCCTCTCTCTCCTGCTCCTCTCCCCCCACCTCCCCACACACATTTTTCTGAAACATTTGATAGTTGTGATCTCGTGTGCTTTACCCCTAAAGACGGCAGCAAACATCTTCTGAGAATAAGAACTTTGTCTTACGCGACCACAATACTTGGTCATACCTAAGGTAACTAATTCAATACCACCTCATATACAGCCTATATTAAAACGTTCCCAATTATCCCAAAAATATATCCTATGGCTTTTTAAAAAACCCAGGATCCACTCAAGGTCCACAAATGGCCTTGGTTATTTCCCTCCACCTCTCCTAATCTAGCACCCCCAAAGCCCCCCATTTTTTCATTTTTGTTTTTCATGACACTGAATCTTTTTTTAAAAGCTCAGGCCATTTGTCTAGCAGACTGTCCCACGTTTTGTATTTGTCTGATTGCTGTCTCACCATTAGATGGGACTAAACCTTTTTGCAAGCTGTGTCTTTCTCGCATATCCCACCAGGAGGTACACGTGTTTGTCCATCCCGGGCTAAGCCAGGTGCAGTCACTTGGCTAAGGCAGTGTCCGCCTGGCCCAGTGCATCCCCTCCGTAACTAACCAGCAATTGCGGGGGCGGTTTTTTGAGGCTGTGCGAGACTCCGGTTCCCCTGCGACCTCTTGCTGTGGGTGTTTTCTCAACTTCAGTTTTTCTAGAAGGGCCAACGTGCGGCCCAGGGCGCTGGGTGCAGAGGAGGTGAGAGGGCAGGCAGCCGAGTTTAGTCCAGAAGAAAACACAAAAACGGATTCCTGGAGGTCCTAAGCTGTCCTCAAAGCTGCAGCTTTGGCAAGGCCTCGCTGTGTAGACTCTTTCAGGGACTGACTGAGGGCCCCACGGGCCCCTCCAGGCAACCCTGGGGCCTGAGATTGGCCCTGAGACTTGGGGTTGGCAGTCTTCTGGAAAAGCGGACCCATGAGGTGACTTTAAATACGGACGAGCACGTTTATGTGCAAAGAGGGAAAGCACCAGAATAAACCAGATAAACTGCAAGAAGTCCTGGGGTCCAGTGGACCAAGGTGAGGCGCCCATGACCAGACACACGAGCACTCTCTCTCTTTGAGCCTCAGTTTCCTCATCTGCGAAATGGGGGCCTAGACTACATAACCCTCAATTCCTCTGTTGGAGCTAAGGATAAATGACTGTATTATTCTGGGGGCAAATGTGCCTGGAGGCGGGGGTCTGAGTTGGAGTTGCGAAGGGCTCCCCCTCTCTTCCTCCCTCCCTCTCTCACTGATCCCTTCAGACTCAGCATTAAAAATGGAATCCACAGCCTCTCAGCATTGACCAGAGCTCCTTGCATGAGATGGGGAGAATTCAGCGCATGCAGGAGAGAGAAGAAAATGAAGATGCAGCTTAAAACGAGAAACTACGAAGAAAGGTCAGACCCGAGCTCATGGGTGCAGGACGGAGACACAAAATAACAGAAGACACTTTCTGATCGGGCCTGGTTGGGAACCACCTGTTCTGGTTACCCAGATGTTCTGGTTGACTGAGCTGCCATCTAATTTGCATGGACGAAGGGTATGAGGGTACAGGAGATTGAACCAGTAGCCCTCATTCCTCACTTCTCCCAGTATCCATGTCCTCTGCTGGGTGGTTGATGCCTCCCCTCAACACACAGACACATGCACACACATACACATGCGCGCGCGCGCACACACACACACACACACACACACACACACTTTGGCCAATGGAGAGTGAGCAGAATGACGATGCACCAGCTCCAGCCGTGGCCATCCGAGACTTGCCCTGGAGCCTCTGCCGTTATCTTGGATGAACCTGCCCCAGACCACCTGGCTGGTCCAAAGAGGCCAGGCTGCACATGCAATAGCCACCAGCCTAGATTGGGCATTGCCAGCAGCCCTGCAGCCTGGAGCCTGCCGACCACGAATGTGTGATAAATGAACGCTCACTGTGGCCTCCACCAGGACTGTTACACAGCAGGTGAGTGGACTTGTAACTTTAGCACTCCTGGGAGCACGCTCTGCTGTGCTTTACTCTCCGGGGTCATCCTTATTAAATTATAACTCTGGTGGGTGGCTGGGAGCTACTTCAAGCTACTGGAAAAGGAGGCCATGTTTGTCTCCCTACTGTAGATTCTAGAGCACAAGAAAACTCGGGTGGTGGGAACCTTCATTTAGTGAGATCTCTTGATCCAAAGTGAGCATTTTGAACACTGAAGAGGGTAACTGTTTCTAAATCGAAATCTCAGCGGAGCCTACCACACACATTTCTCTCTTCTCCTAGGGCTGGGTCGATGCCATAATTCCACCCTCTTTGGGTGACCCAAGGAGACCATTCCAGGTGTTGGGGAGGAGGCAAGGCCCTGTCGGGGTTCAGATCTGGCCCTCGGTTTGAATCCTAACTCCATCATTTATTGGTGGATGACCTTGGGCAAATCTCTCCACCCTCCCAAGTGTCAGTTTCTTCATCTGTGAAATAGGACAATAACAGGAGTTGGGAGAGGGTCTCACGTGCTAACAGGTGGGGGTGCACAGCGATGGGCACGGAGGCTGGGATCTGCCTGTGCCTGGCCCTGGCAGAGGGCAGGCGCTGGCCCACGGCCTGGGGGGGGTGCTTCTTGGAAAGTTGCTGACCACAGCTCCTTCCCAGACATTTGCACCATGTGCAAAAGGCAAATGCAGTCCCTCTTGCACAGATGCGTCCTCAGGCTTGCTAAAACATCTGCTTTCCCCTCACTGCCTCTTGCCTTTGCTCTCAGAAGGCTCCTCTTCTTTTCCAGAAGAAGGCTCATCTCTTATGGATGCAACCAGCCACGCACAGGTATGATTCTGCGTCATGGGGAGACCTGGGCTTCTTTGGCCTTCTGTGGCTGCATCCCAATTCTGGACCATCCTGGAAGCTCCAAGTTTCCAGAAGGCTTGTTCCTAGTTAGCTGAGGTCTTAAGAATGATAACATTATATGAGTTATTTTTTGCCACGTGACAAGTATTAGCAACTTAAGACAACAAACATGTCTCACTCGGTTTTCGAGAGCCAGGAAACTGGGATTGACTTGGCTGGGTGGTGCCGCCCAGGGTCTTTCCCGAGGCTGAGTCAGGATGTTGGTTGGGGCTGCAGTCTCATCTGAAGGCTTGACTGGAGCCAGAGGTGCCTCTTAGATGTCTCATGCACGTGGCTGTGGGCAGGGGTCCTCAGCTCCTCACCATCTGGATCTCTTACGCCAAGGCAGCTGGCTTCTCAAGAGTGAGGGATCAAGAGGGAGAAGCTGCGATGTCTTTTATGACAGAGGCTCCGAAGTTTTGTTCTATTGGTCACAAAGACCAACCCCAATACCATGAGGGAGGATGTAAGGACCAGGGGCAGGCCCATTGCAGGCCATCTTGGGGGTCACTACTACAGCACCCCACATTTACTCCATTTCCATATCCCCTGAGACCATGGAACGCTGGCTTTACCAGGACAGCGAGGTTCATCTCTTCTGTTCATGGGTGTGTCCCAGAGCAGCGCCAGGCACAGGCAGATGCTCAGTGCATGCGGACTGACGGGGAGCAGAGGAACGGCTCCACCTGACAGACGGCAGGGTGATCTTCCTGGCAGCCTCAGGGCTCAGGGCTAGGACTCAAGCTCCTGCCTCCTGAACTGATGCCACTTTGCATGTTGCTTCTCAAACCCTGGCAATCCTGCCCGCCAAAGCCCTCAGTGCTGCTATGACTACTACATGGCACGAAACCACGCCTTTTATGGGGCCACAGCCTGCAGAGGCCACGGCCATGACCACGCGTCTCATGAAGCGACAGGAAGAGGTGTAACTGCTCGAAACCACAGAGATCTGGAGAGGTTCTTGCGTAACACACCCTTCCCCTCTCCCGGATGCCAGGCGCCCGAGACTGGAGCCCACTCCTCTCCTACGAGCAAGATTAGTGACAAAGAGCGAGTGCTGCTGACCAAGGCGGCTGCAGAATCTGAGTGCCCCTGGGGTATCCACTCTGCCTGCGGGGGCATCTTCAGGAGCAAGCAGAGGCCCAGTGCTGGAAGTCGGGAGGTCAACAACCCAGTTCCAAAACAGCACCATCCAGGTCCTGCTCAGATTCAGATGGGGTGAGGGAGAATGGTACAAACATTTCTGGGGCCTGGGAGTCAGGCCCTCCAGGACCACCTGCTCTTCACCACAAAGAAAGCTCTCTCTTGTCCAAGCTCTCGAGGCCTAAGCAGGGGGAGCCGAGTGGCATGGTGACCCGCCAACCAGACACTAAGCAGTGTGGACCTCACGTGGTCAGACAACAGTGCAGCATCTGGACCAAGCCACGGAGCCCAAGGGCCAGACTACCGGACAGAACGTCTGTTCATATATCTAACTGATGTTCCAGTAAGAATTTCTTGAAAAGATCACAGGCTGAAAATTTCA
Source organism: Equus przewalskii (assembly GCF_037783145.1). Taxonomy (NCBI): domain Eukaryota; kingdom Metazoa; phylum Chordata; class Mammalia; order Perissodactyla; family Equidae; genus Equus; species Equus przewalskii. Next base: position 44,481,263 of record NC_091832.1, read on the forward strand.
ATCTTTTCAAAGCCACATTCAAATGTCTGTCTCCTGATTATAAACAACAAGTCAACCCAGCACAGAGCCCAGGTCTAGACTGTTGCAAGGACCGTCCCCATTCATATCTAATTAACGCCACCATTAAAAAAAAGACCATAGCCGGGGGCTGGCCCCGTGGCCGAGTGGTTAAGTTTGCGCGCTCCACTGCAGGCGGCCCCGTGTTTTCGTTGGTTCGAATCCTGGGCACGGACATGGCACTGCTCATCAAACCACGCTGAGGCAGCGTCCCACATGCCACAACTAGAAGGACCCACAACGAAGAATATACAACTATGTACCCGGGGGCTTTGGGGAGAGAAAGGAAAAAAATAAAATCTTTAAAGAAAAAAAAGACCATAGCCAAAAAATTCCAACTTTCCCGAAGCAGAGTTGAAATGCCTTCCCACTTATATAGCCCACTCACATCCACACCCATTTCTCAGGCTGGGTGCCTTCCTACTGAAGCAGAAAGCTTGCTGCGGCTCCTGGCTACGTCTGGGCTGTGCACAGTGATGGCTGGGGGTCTGCCGGGGTCAGTGGCCAAAGGCCCCCAGGCTTAGGAACAGCCGTCCTCCTTCCCTGCGAGGGAACAGAGGCTCAGACCATGGGGGTCAGGGACCTCATCTCCTGGGGGCTCCCCCAGCTCCACCCTGATCCTGGTGACCACAGGTGGAAGGGTGCAGGGCCCTCACTTGGTGCCGGGGGGAGTGGGCCTCAGCGCTTTACAGACCGAGTGACCTGCAGCGAGTTGGGGCCAGACACAGGAAGCAGAAGCCCACGGCGCTTCAGAATCTCCATAACCATTCCTGAGTGCTCAGGCCACAGGCCTCTCTCAGTCATTCATTCAGCAAACATGGCATAGCTCTCCTCTCCCACCCGGGGAAGCTCAGAGCCTCCTCCCCATCTTGTGCCCCGGCCTCCATGTGACCACACCCTGCCCGATATCCTGCTTGGGCCCAGAAGTGAAGAAGAGAACGTGGTGGGGGAGGGAAGAGACGTGTACCGAGAGTTGCTGACGGCTTTTCTAGGCGGGGGGAAGCCCCTCGGGAGCCGGGAGCTGGCTAACCCCCCGCCTCCCCTGCGTGGTGACCACAGACCGCCCTTCCAGGACAGAACTGCAGGGTGGGGAAGGGCTTCAAGGGGTCCTCCAGCCACCTGCCCCCTTGCCCTGCACTCAGCCTGCAGGAGAGAGGAGGGGTGGGGACTCATCTGCTTTGTTTTTAAGGCAGGGACCCTCGCCTCTTCCTCCTGCGAAACCACTTTCCACTCAGAGATGGGACCTCCCAGGCCAGGGTCCCCTGGAGTCAGCAGAGGGGCAGGAATCTCTTCAGGAGCTGGCAAGGACTGCTCGGCAGCTGGCACCCGCCCCACCCCACAGAGGCGGCCCCGCGGTGCTCTGGATCTCCAGGCGCCTCCAGTCTCATTGCCCTGGGGATGAAAGCAGAAGCCAGCAGCCTGGCTGGCAGAGCCATGTCGCCGTCAGACCCCTCCTCTGGGTGCCGGGCTGCTGCACCCACCCCCCCGCCTGCCTGGGCAGTCACTGGGCAGGCAGGGAGGACGCCACATGGGGCCTGGTAGGGTGTCTGCAGGGGCAGCTCCCACCCCGCTGCAGCCAGCCCCATGGGGGCATGGGGCACAGGGGTGCAGGCCTGACTCATCCTGGACATCAGGGGACACCCAAGCCCTGCTCATGGAGCCTGGTGTCCGCCCCTCAAGCACAAAACCCACCCTGGGAAACAGGGTCTCTGAAACACCCCAGTACCTGCTCCTGGATCAGAACGGCCAGAGACGAGAGCATTTTCCTGTGTCTGAGGTGGAAGGCGCGGTTACCGACTGCAGCAAAGCAGAGCACGCAGGGACCAGGCCGACCAGGAAGTTGGTGGCAGCAAGTGCGACGCAGAGCGGAGGACGCCTGGCAAGCCTGGGCCCCTGGGGTGCTGGGTGTGGCCTCCAGTCCCAGAAGTGCCCCGAGGAGGGCCCCACACGCCCCCAGCCTTCCTGGCAGTGTAGCAGCTGCGCGGGACAGGAGGCAGACCCTCCCAGGCAGGCTGCGAGCCCTTTGCAGGGACGGAGGGGCACAGATGTGCAGCCACAGCTAGTCCTGGTGACACACAAGAGTTCCCACCTATTCGCGCCAGCTCTGTGACAGTGCCGGGCTACATGCCTTTCACCTGTGCCCCCGCATCCTGTCGTCCCCGCAGCCCTGGGAGGGGGACTGCTACTCTCTCCACTCTACAGGTGACGACAGTGAGGGTCAGAGAGGTCAGGCCCATGTCCCGGATTCGAACCTAGTGCCGGCTGACTGCAAATCTGTGCTCTGAGCTGAGTACTGTTAAGATGCCCTCACCCGGAGGGTGAGCCCAGGGTAGGGCTCTGTTTCACCCATGTCCCACTCGCGGTCCCAGGGGACATGCACTGTGCCAGGACACAACAGGTGCAAGCAGATGATGTGCGGGGTGGGGTGGCCTGGGAGGATGGGGGCGGTCCTCGTTCTTGGGGAGGTTTTCTTCCTCCCCACCATAGCCTTTTCCTGCTCTGCCCTTCCTGCCTGAGGAGGTCCCTCACCGGGGGGAGAGCGAGGCAAAGGGAGGTCTCGGAGGGAACCTTCCATCTCCTTTCGTGCTGGCCAACTATGCTAGGCTGTCTCCAGCCCGTTCTGGGGGAATGGGGTGGACCCCACCTCCTCCCGAGGGGTGGGCGGGGGCTCTGAAGCCTCAGGCAAGGAGTCAGCCAGCCTGGCGCCTGTGCCTCAGATGGGAAGTGCCAGTGGGTCCCAGTGGGATTAAGACACAGATGGGGCGATGGGGTGAAGAAGGAGGAAAGAGAAGGGAGAAGCAACAGTTTGGGTGCTCAGTAAACATCTCATAACTGGCTGATGAAAGCAGAGGCATCGAGAGAGGAACAGGATGGAGAAGACAGAAGGAGCAAGGAGAGCACATGGAAAATGAGAAAAAAAGGAGAATCCAGGAGGGAGATGGCGGGGGGTGGTGTCCCACAGCCGAGCCCTTCTGGGCATCGACTCAGCCCTCCTGCCCTTAACTCCCACAGGGAAGGGCACTTTTGCAGACGAGGACACCAAGGCCCATGGATCCTAAATACCACCCAGGGCCACCTGGCCCATCCATGGCAGAGCTGGGACGAGACTCAGGTGCGTCTGGCTCCAGATTAGGGCTCTTTCCTCTACCAGTATAACAGTGACCTCCCTTGGCCCTGGAGCCCCTTGGGCCTGACTCAGGACAGCACCCTCCACTGCCTGCCAGGACCGACTCCGTGGGTCTGCAAATGCAGACTTAATTCACTGCTATCCCGGATCTCTGAGCAGCGGGTAAAAGTCAAACATTTCAAATGAACTCGTGCGAGCTCACCAGTTGCTTTGAAGTGTGTTAGCCACAACGAACCAGACCTCAAACCGCAGCTCCATTCTTGGCCCCTAAAAGTAAATCATATTTTTTCAGGTATTTGCCAACTTCTTTTAAAAAGTGACTTTGGACCAGGAAGGCAGAGGGTTGTTAAACGCTGGGTGGCAAGGTTAGAAATGCCTCGTTTAGTCAATAAGCAGCTCCCCTCTGCATCGATGTGCCTGGACCATAGGCTGAAGCCGGATCAATAAACATGGCAGAGAGAGTTGCTGACTGATCATGCCACCCAAGAGCCCCTTTCTTGAATTATCCTCCAGTGAGCATGGCCTAGGATGCAGTCTATCAGCAGAGTCCTGGGGGGTGGGACTTCCAGGAAAGCTTTTCTTCCTGATGGAAAGGGACAGGCTCTTCCCGTATGCTCTTCTTCATGGAGGAGGCTGCCAACCAAGTTCTGCCCCCATTCTCAGCAGAAGGGATGTGGGGGGAGGCGGGGGCGTCTCGGGCCGGGTCACGGGGCAGGAGGTGGCAACACCAAGGACGGTGTGGGGTGACCCGTGCAGCAAGTAGTCTTGTACTGTCCCCCCAGTGCAACCACAGAACAAGGTGGTGGCCAGGCTGGTCTTGGGACCACCAAAAATATCTTCCTGCTAAGTGTGGACCTCACAGAAGTTCTAGATATTTTCACAACTTAAGGAGCAAGTACTGAATAAATCTGCCTCGATGCAACTCACATTCCTTTGGCCCAGGACTCTGGGGGGTGGCACGTCCCCTGAGTGTAGCAAGAGAACTGGGTTCATGCGTCCCAGACTCTCCCGGTGTGAGGAGCATGGAGCACAGGTCCAGGGCTCTGCAGACACATGATTCCCCCTGTAAGATCCCCCGTGAGTGGGTCTCGTGCAATTCACCCATGGGAGACCCTGAGCAGACCATTCCCCTGGGGACAACTGAAAAGATGAAAAACATCCTTTTTATGTTGATTTGAAATTGGCTTCTTCGTAACTTCCACCTGCTGGGCCCACCTGCATCCTCTGGAGACAAATCCGGTCTCTTTGTCGTCCGGCATTCCTTTGAGCATTTCGGGATACCTGGCATTGCTCACCCGCCCCATCGGGAGTGAACAATGCTGCTTCTTTCAACGATTCCACACAAGGCTTCCGACTTAGTTAATAAATATAATTTGGGCCAATGTCATGCAACATGCTTCACATGGCTATCACACAGAACCCCACGGAAGCTCAGAGGCCGGCCGGGTGACTGTCCATTGTGCCAACGAGGACGCTGAGGCCGAGGTCAGCCAGCTGGTGAGTGGCAGAGCAGGGATCTGGTGCTCGAGGGTCCAACTCCAGACTCGGGGCACTTAGTGAGCCCCACTTGGTATGGCCTCTCCCTGAACTCCCACGTCACCTCCTTCACAGGTGCGGCAGTTCGATGAAATCCTCTGGAAAACAACAGAGGCGCCCAGAACCAAGAGCTGCATCTCAGGTCGTGGTCAGCAGCGAGTGAAGCGGGGCGGCCTCCCTCCTTGCGCTGGGACAGGGGTCAGAACGGCTGCGGCCCGCAGGCCCAATGTGTCCTGTGCCTGTGTTTGCATGGCCTGGGAGTTAAGAATGGTTTTCATGTTTTTAAGCAGTTGGAAGAAAAACAAAAGAAGACTATTTCATGGCAGATGAAAATTACATAAAATTCAAATTTCAGTGTCCATAAATAAAGTTTTATTGGCACAGAGCCTCACTCACTTGTTGTCTTGGTCTGCTCAGGCCACAAATGGGGGCTTCAACAACAGACATTTCTTTCTCACGGTTCTGGAGGCTGGAAGTCCAAGATCAAGGTCCAGCAGATTTGGTGTCTGGTGAGGCTCTCCTCCCGACTTGCAGAACTTCTTTCTCACTGTGTCCTCACATGTGGACAGGTTTCTTCCTCCTCTTACAAGGGCACCAGTCTGATCCTGGGGCCCCACCCTTATGACCTCATCTAACCCTAATCCCATCCCAAAGAGCCCCCTCCAAATACATCCCACACACATCGGCATGTGAATTTTGGGTGACACAAACATTCAATCCATAACACTTATTGACGAATTGTCCATGCTTTCACGTGACACGGCAGCGCTGAGGAGCTGTGACAGAGGCTGTGCTGTGAGCCTCATGCATTGACTCTCTGGGCCTTTGGGGAATAGGTTCACCGAGCTCTGCTCTGGGACAGCGCTCCCTCCACTCCCACACCCCACAGAAGGCCACCCTCATTCCTGGGGCAACAAGGGCCTCAGACACGGAGCCACCCCCATCTGCTTCTGCTGCGCACACACCCTCAGAGCCACATCCCCCTCCCGGACCCCGTCCCTGCCCCCTCCCACCCCCACGTGCCCGCACTTGTTTTCTGGGTCTTTACCTCTCTCTGTGTGGCGCTCCACTAAGTGTGGCTCAGCGCCGGGCTCCGAGCACACTCTTGGTTTCTGTTACTTTGCTGTCTCTTGAGTTTGGGTGCATCTCAGGTGGTTTGCTGACTTTTAAGCCGACCCTGGGATTCTGTTGAGAGTTTTCATCTTCTGAGATGACAGCCTCCTCTCTGGGGACTGGACACGCTAATCCACTTTAATAACCGGTACTCAGAAGGCAGACCCACTCCGCGGCGGTGTGATTTGTAGCATTTTGCCCATCCCAGTTGGAAGCCTCACTGTGGGGGGAAGGACACGTGGGAGGCACCCTTGTTGATGCGGACGCCTGCAGGGGCCACGTGTCACAGTCCAGCGGGATTTATTGTTGGTGCGCACTCAGCAACACCATTGTGCCTACCATCCCCGCAGCCACGACACGTGTGAGAGGTCTCCCAGAGCCTTCACAGAAATGCAAACCTTCACGGTTGAAAAGCTCGCTGCATTTTTTTTCTGCGAGACACCTCCCCAGTGTCATGTTATGCAAATTTTCCAGGCACTCAAGATAGGCCACGTATAAACACCTCATTGAATTCAGAACTAGGCTCTCTGGTCTATTGAAAGGATTCCTCCCGCTGAGGCCCCGTGGCCACTGCCTGAGGTTTGACATGGCTCCACCCTGACTCACGGAAGAAGCTGGGGACACACACGCGATGACGACAATGATGGCGGTGGGGAGAGACATGACGGGGATAACGTCACAGGGAAAGAAACTCCCAAGAGGGAGGTCCCTCCCAGCCAGCCCTGCCCTGTAGGGTTCTACCTGCTCCTCTCCCTCAGACGTCTGGGGAGCAGAGCAGGGAGGGTGGCCAGAAGGTGGGCCCCGGGGGACCACGGCTGGTCCCCGGGAGCCTGTGGGAGGTCCCCTGGCTCCAACGGTTGCAGTTCTCCATGGGTGGCAGATGGGTGCCAGTGGCACATGTTTCCCTCTCGCAGAGGGCCTGAGGCTCCTCACGCCACTGAAATGTCCCTTCTCAAAAGATGTTCCATGCATAAGAGAAAACTAACGACTGCAGAATCTTTTTTTTAAACATCTCTAAAGCCCCAAATCAGCAGCAGCAGCAGCACACAGAACACCACCAGACAAAACCCCATTAGTGTTGTCTTTAGGTGGATGCGATACTTCCCTAGGATGCTTGAGCTTATGATGAAAAACCCTGACCGCAGGGGATGGCAAACTTATGCAGGGAAGGGCCAGAGAGTCAACATTTTAGGTTTTGTGGGCCAGGCGGTCTCTGTTGCAACTGTGCAACTCTGCCATGCAAAAGCAGCCAGAGACAGTATGTGAATGAAAGGTGCAGCTGTGTGGCCATAAAACTTTATTTCTCAGAAGAGGCAGTGGATTTGACCCTTGGGCCATAGCTTGCAAACCTCTGATTTATGACATTAAAAAAAGGGTGACATCCACTGTAACGAAATTAAGACAGAAGTGGAAATCCTCAAGATGTTCTCAGCACCCGAAGCTCCGCTCTGTAGGGAGCTGGGGCCCTGTCCTTTTGTGGGGACATTCTGTGTCAGGAAGGGCCCTCAAGGTCAAAGATGACCCCCATGCTGCCTGCTGGCTGAGCCCCTGACCCCACTGCTTGGCTGGGGTGCCGGGGAGGGGGAGAAGGCACAGCAGCCCTGTGCCCTGAGTCCTCATCATCCTGCTTTTACTTTGCCAGTAATTCGGATCTATCATCGGATCGCAGGCCTGATTAATCTGTTCCGGAGTAAACATGCAAAGCCACCCTCCCAGCCGCTCCCTGCGAAGCTGCTCGCCAGGGACAGCTGGCCGCGGGACGCAGGCTGCTGCCTCTGATGCCGTACTATTTTTGGTTTCTCTTTTTGCCTCATTTATTTTTGATTTGAGTTGCTCATACAGACTGTATGTTCTCTTTCTCGCTCCTGCACTGAAATGAGATAAGCATAGTATTTTTAAACCCTGCTTGTCTTGCTTGGTGATTAGGGCAGAGGAGCCAACACACCTGGAGAGCGCTGTCCGGGGGGGTGGGGCACCTGCCCTCTTGCTCCGGCCCTCGCACTTCACGAAAACAGCAGGACAGGGATGCTGCACCTTGTTCTCCTGGAAGTGGTGACCAGTCCAGTCCTGGGGAAAAGGCTGGGCCTTCAGGGTCCTGCACTGAGGCTGGCCTTTGAATGGCAGGGGGTCCAGAGACAGTAATGCCCTCTGAGTGCAGTGGGTGGAGGAGGCGCCAGACGCCCACCTGAGCGGCAGCCCTGGTCCGCATCACTGGGAGGGGACTGGTCAAAGCTGGTGGGGACCGAGGGCAGTGCGTGTGAGGCACTGGGATAAGGGCTTTCACATGCCCTCAATCACATAATCCTCCCCCAAACCCTGGCAGGTTGGTACTATTTATTAATAACCACAGATGGCAGCGGAGGAAATTGAGGCTCAGAGTGGGCAAGTTGGCCTGCCCACGGTGATCCTGGAGTCCATCCTCCAAACCCTGACAGCCCTGTGCTGCCACCAGCAGAGAAGGAGCAACAAAGGCCTTCTCCTAGGAGGAGAGAGCTCATCTCTGCTTTTCAGGATCTCTCCATGGGTGGCCAGGTGAGAACCACTGAGCTGGAGGGGGAAGGCAGGAGCAGGGGTCTCCTTAGGAGACCATGCAATGATCCAAGTGCGAGCTGGGAAGGCGCGGGCCGGGGTGGATGAGGGGTGACCAGTGGCTGATGGAGTTGGGAGGTTTAGACCAAAGGGTCAGCTGGCGGTGGACGTTGGGTGTCAGAGAAAGATGGGGTGCATGGTGACCCCCAGTTTTCTGGAGAAGAGTTGCCAGTTCCTGAGATGGGGAATCGGTGGCTGCGGCAGGTTGGGGGAGTCCTGGAGCCGGGTGGCGGCTGTGTCTGATCCCAGGTGCCTGTTGGACATCCAGGTGGGAGGCTGGCGGCGTCCTCTTCCAGGCTCCTCCTCAGTCCCCAGCTGGAGCCATTTCCTCTCTCCTGCAGCAGGGTCTTTGCAGGTGTGGTCCCTCCGCTCTTCCTTTGTGTCCCAGATCAAATGTCACCTCTCCAGAGAAGCCATCCTGGAGAGCTCACTCCAAAGTGCCCCGTCCATCACATCAGCATATGCGTTTCCTGCGGAGCACCCACCTCTACCTGCAGCTACTGTTCACCTGGCTGTCCCCCAACCAGACGGTGAGCCCCAGAGGACACAGCTGGGTCTGTCTCGTTCCCTGTGGAACTGCTCACGCCCGGGACAGGGCCTTTGCTGAGTGCATGAAAGTGGGTCACACACACTCTGGACAGGTTGCCCTTTCCTTCTAGTTAACACACTCCAGTGTGAGGCTCAGCCAAGCAGGGTGGTGGAAGGTGGAGAGAGGTTGTTCCAATTGCTCCTCCAAGGGACAGAGAGGTTGTCCTGCAGCCCCAGCAGCCTCCTCTGAGGGGTGTCACGGTGGGAGAGTGCAGCTCGCACAGGCCCAGGTCAAGATCTCAGGCTATGGCTTGACTTGACAGTCTCTGCCATGTCCGGAGTCCCCCACCAGGAAGATGCCCACCTCACGAAGCACGCACAGAGCCAGGCATCTCATGAGCATGCGTGCACGGGTGTATAGCTGTATGTATACGCACACACATACCTCCTCACACCCACCACCTCCATCACTTCCAGGTTTAGACTCCTGGGTGCCTGCTGGCTCCGTCCACATGGGTATACCTGGAACATTCCCTCTGTTGCCCATCTCCACTACTGACCTTGGGTTGTCCACCTGTCATTCCTACTTCTCAACTGCATATCTATCAGGTCACACCTTTCTCTAAAGCCCTCAGTAGCCGACCAGGGCCTTCAGCATCAGGTCCAAGCACCTTGGCTTGGCGTGCTGGACCATTCACAGCCAGCCCTGTCTACCTTTCCAGCTTTCTCTCTCCTCTCTGGCCCTCCTGCACACATGGGCTCGGGCACAGCTGCCTGCCTCTTTTCCCTCATGCTCCTGTGCCCATAGTAGCCCCCGCCCTTGCTCCTGCTGTTCCCTTGGTGAGCCACTGTGTCTCCCCATATGCTAGGGATTTCACCAGCCTCAAGGTTCAATGCAGAGGCTGCTTCCCAGGCCTGGATGGGTCACCCCACACTATTTGCAGTAGTTACCTTCGGGGTGGGTGACAGTGGGGAAGGAGTGGCACTTTCCATTTCTAACACTTCTACCATGTGCATCTTTATACCACCTGCCAAGTCACACAACTCTAAGAAGCAAAGAGCTGGGCAGGTCTGCCTGACTACATAGGCAACACTCTTAATACAACCTCATGCCACTTGTCCCAGACTCCCGTGAAGATTTCTGGAGAAGAATGCTTCCTACAGCGTACTGAGTTACATCTTCGACATTCAAAGGCCAGCCCAGCCCCTGGGCACCCTCATCCTCAATAAGCCCCCAGCTTAAATCCAACTAGGGGCTAAATGGAGTGACACCCCCCCCCCCCCAGGCTTGCCCATCTTTTATATTCACCTGAGCAGGCACAGGAGGGACTCCTCAACTTGCTCTTGATAACATGAATCACCCTCCACCAGGCATATCACCTGTGACCTAGGGGATGGGGCTGGTGGCACACTCCCGAAAGCCCAGAAAACCAGCCAGTGCGTGTCCCAGGACCCGCTAAGGCAGGGATTTTCAAAGTCCATGTGCCCCTGTCACACTGGAGATGGTCTGTGAATCTACTATCTATCTACTTATTTTTCTAGTTACCCTTGAATTACGACAAGTAATTAAGAAAAAATTCAACCAACTAAAAGAAAAATGCAAACTCAGAAATAGGACTGGCAGTGTGTACATATGACTCAAACCCTAGGATGAAAGGCCAATGGCTGAAGTGTGGGAACACCTGTCAAAGATGGAGAGAGAGAAACAGACAAAGACAGACAGAGAGACAGATACTGAGACAGAGAGAGAGAGAGAAGTGAGTGTAAGAGGGCGCTCCCTAATAGCCAGTGGGCCTTGTAATCTCATCTCCAGAAATCCCAGGAGAAGGCATGTAGAGTCCACAGCAGAACCCCAGGGCAAAAGTGAATTCCAGGTCATCACGAGTTCTTCTTTTAAAACTAATTTTACATCACCTTTTATGAAAGTGTGTCAGAGTTCCTCCTCTTACAGGAAGTTTATCAAGAGAATCTAGGGAGAGATGGGAACCCCGGCAGGACAGCACGTTCCAGGCCAGCCCTGGTGAGACGCTCTGATGGGGGGGTCTCGGCATGGTACACACATCTGAAGGTGTATGTGTACACATACACCCATACATACACACACACGCACACACATGCATGCACACACACGGGCCCACAATGTGCTGCTCACTCACGTGCCCAGATGGATGCCAGTGAAAGGTCTCTCCTTGCACAGGCTGGACGCCCCAACCCAGACCAGGCAGGAGTGTGGGGCTGAGCTTCCCCGTGAGTGGAAAGAACTGCAAAACTCACGGCCAGCCAGTCAGCTGGCGGTTCCAGGCCGCCCCCTGGGCAGCCTCCTGATGCTCTGAGAAGCACATGCTCCACAGGGCAGGTGAAGACCAAGGGCCCACGGCCCCCACAGGGAGAGTAGGGGGACCAGAAGGACTTGAGAACTGCGCAATGCCATCTGGGTGACTGTGGGACTTGTCCGCAGGAAAAGTGATTGTTCCGCCAGAGCACATTTCAAACACAGACGCAGAGAGTGTGTCCCACACCTCTGGGGGGAGGCAGAGGGGGCTGGACCTGTTTCCACCTCCCCTGGGATGAAATGCACCTCTGTCTGGGGCCTGGTCATGCCGATTTCCTACCTCAACAGCTCTCACTGCATCCACTCCCAGAGCAACCGGCAGGGCTGCCTCAGTGCCTCCCTCTGGGGACCCATGATCAAGGCCACAGGCATCTCCCCACCAGGCAGCCCAAGCCCACATGAACCAGCCCTTCTGTGGTGGCTCCGGGGGAGATGAGGGTTACACACAGCGTGAGATCAGGGGATGGAGGGGTGGGACGGCGCTCTCAGGGCAGCTGTGCATGCAGCCTCGCACACTCCCTGCCCCAGCTTTCTTTTCACAATCCGTTGCTGGTTGGGGTTGGGGGTGGGTCTTTTGACACCAAGAGCATCTCTCTCCCATTCTAGCATCAGGACCAGATGATCTTGTCCTTCAGAGAGGAAAGGTTCTTAAACATAATCAACAGTGGAACAAGGGTGATCTGTCCCTGGTGCTGGCCGTCCATGGGAGCAGAGAGGCCACCGTCAGGGGGACAGGGGCTTCCTGATGTAGGGGACCCAGCACAGTGGACAGGACTAGGCTCACTGTCTGCCTGGAGGGCATCTCCCTTGTGAAACCTAAGCCCTGCCCTTCATACTAAGCAGAAAACAACCTGAGGGTCTTAATGGCCCACCTCCAGGATTCCCTCCTCACTGGTGCCAGCAACGGGATTCTGGGTGAGGCAGCAGCTCCTGGACCCCCACACTCACCAGCTCCCTTGGGGACGCCCATGCAATCCCAGAGGACTCCAGGCAGCACTTGCAGACCACACTGAGCCGAGGGCACCCTGCGGCCACCACGGCTGCAGCATCTCCATCCATGCCTGGGCCATGGCTGCAGCTGCAGTGACGTGAGCACCTGGCTGGAGCGTCAGAGACGGGACCTCTGCATCCACCTCTGAGTGGGATAATCAATGAGCTGAGCATCTGCAGGAGCGGGGAGGGCCGAGGACACGCTCCCCCCACCCCCCTGCAACGTAAGAGTGTCTGTGGGGAGGGCCTGGTTTCCCCCAGTCCTATGGGGACATCCACAATAAGAGGGGAAAGAAATGCTGCGTCTCCTCTCATAGCCAGACTGAAATCTTCTAAACTGAGCCAAGGTAGGAAAAAACCACACACTTAGGGGGATGGGGAGAAGACAAGGAACCCCGGACGGTGATTACCATGATGGTTACTGTGTTCAAAGCCTGACTCAGCAGTCGGCACGGCTAACACAGGAGGGAGCAGAGGCGGCCCCAGCTCTTAGAGGATGCATGGAGCCCCAGCTCTCAGAGGATGGATGGAGCTGCTCCAAGTTGCTTCCCTCACTTCCCTTCCCTGGGCAGACGGGTGGGTTTTAACCCCTTTATCCCAGGATGGGAAATGGGAGGCCAGCATCCTGGTGTTCCCCAGATGGGCAATCTCAGAGACAGTCTCTCTACATGAGGTGGCCACGTTGTTGTCCTCTTGTGCCACCAAGCAGTCCCTGGACACTTGGCCCTCCCCCAGGTGTGGTTGGGGTCTCTACCTCTCTGGAGCCCTGAATGAACCCACACTCTGCGGGGGACTCCCCACACAGTGACTTGGGGATCAGCGGGTGCTCACATCTCACCCACTCATACGAGTTTCTGTGGCAACAATGGAGGGACTGGTCATGGGCTGTGGGGATGGGAGCCACCTATTTCTGGCCATCCCCCTGCAGGGACACTCTGGCCATCATGTAAAGCCAGGCTCCCTCCCCTGTGCTCAGTACAGTGCCTGGCACAGCATAAGGCTGGCCGTTCATGGCTGATCCCCAGAACTCCATACTGATTTTACACCTGGTGGGTGCTGGCTCCCTGGAGAGAAGCTCTTATCCTTGGACTTTAGGTGGATCTCAATAGCAACCCTTGGAAGAAGTTGGGGGGACAGACCCTGGTTCCATCTGCAGAGGGGAACTGGGAGTCTGAGAAGAAGGATGCTTGCTAGGCAGCAGGTCTGATGGATTTGCCCCTTGGACCCGAAGACTCCCCTATTTTCCAGAGCAAAGCCCTTGAGATACCCATCCGTGGGGCCCCCTAAAGTCTGTAGCACAAATCCATCCCTCCCAGGGGAAGCACAGGCTGGCATCCTGAAGAGGGGGTTCAACTGAATGCCTCCCATCTGCCCTCAGGGGGATGTGCTGCCCTGTCTCACCTGCTTGCCTTGTCGCCCTCAGGTGAGCTCCAGTAAGAGGCGGACTCAGGCGTCCAGCAGCCTCCCCAGGCTGCTGAGCCCACCACTGAGCCAGAAGGGGGGCTCTGCCTTCCAAGTACGTGGCAGGTATAGCCAGGGGAGACCCCACACTCCATCCCACTCCTTATCATGGGATGGGCACAAAACCCAGCTCCAGGTGTGACCTCTGGCTTTCTGGCGAGGTGATCCAACCCAGTGCAGCTCCATGTCACGTCTGGCGCTCCACCCTCCTGCATGCTCACCCCGCGGCCAGGAACACCTGATGTGCAATCCCGCCGATGGGAAGAGAATCAGCAGACTAGAAAGCAAGGCATGGAAGCTTTGGGAGGAGGCCCTGGGGTTGGGGGTGGGAATCAGTGGCAGAAACCCACCATAGTGGGTTGAATTGTGTCGCCCCTAAAAGATGCTTCAAAGTCCTAATCCCGGGGACCTGTGAACACGCCCTTATGTGGCAAATGGGTCTCTGCAGGTGTAATTAAAGTAAGGATCCTGCGGTGAGGACATCCCAGATTAGGGTGGGCCCTCAATCCAATGACAGGTGCCCTTAGAAGAAGAGGAGGACACACACACACAGACACAGAAAAGGTGATGTGACGACGGAGGCAGAGAGAGGAGGTATGCGACTACAAGCCAAGGAGCACCAAGGACTGCCAGCAGCCACCAGGAGCTGGAGAGAGGCCTGGAACAGACACCCCCTCGGAGCCTCCAAAGGGAACCTACCCTGTGGACACCCTGATTTCGGATTTCTAGCCTCCAGACCCGTGAGGATAAATACAGCTATTCTGAGGCTATTTGTGCTAATTTGTTTCTGCAGCCTTTGGAAACTAACATACCCACCTAACATTTCAAACCCTCTAACCTTAGCAGGTTGTGTGGGAAGCACAGAAATGGCCTTCTCTTTGCTGGGGGCCTGGACCCCTGCCCCCTGCCGCCCCAGACCTGGCTCAGTTCCTCACCTCGGGAGGGAGGGGGAGTTTGCAGGAAATTTCTGCAGCTCTCCCCGCAGAGCATCTGTGCACAGGCTCCTGGGCTCTCCCTGCTCTCCAGGGGACTGTAAGAATAAATAACAAATGGTTTCAAAGAGGATTACGGTCCTCGCACCACGTGAGGGAGGCATGAAAGATTAATATCTTGCCTGTGGAGCACTACACCAGCAATTTGAAAGCCAGCTTTACTCCACCTAACTCATGAAAGGCTCTGCCGAATTAAAAGATATGCACAAGAAAGCCATCAGGCCCCGTGCCCTTGCAACCGTATAAATAACAGAAAAAATACTCATTGCTGGTAAGGTTGAGATGAAGCTACTTTGTTGAGATGTTGCTGCTTCTGGGGCACGAGGTACGATCTTCTGGGAAGGTACCTGGGCAAGACAGGTCCATAGCCTCGGATCCAGAAATCCTGCTTATATAAATGTATCCTAACCATTCAAGAGAGGAAACAAACGCAGATGCACAATAAGACTACAGTCTTATTGGGAAGAGTCAAAAGACGCTAAATCCCTAAGGAAATAATATTTGATGGGAAAGCAATAGGATAGGCTGTGGTCACTCATGGTGACTGTCCCTCTAGGAAAGTGCTTGTGCTGTAATGTCGAGTAGGGACAGCAGAGAGCACTCATGACTCTGCTGGCAGAGGGGGAAGTGTATAGGTGAGTGGGGAGGGGTCCCTCCTCCTGACCACACTGCCCCTGCCGCAGTCTCAGTGACCTCCTGGCGAGGAGGGCCTGTGTCGTGAGGCAGGGAAAGAGAGGCTCCAGGGGCAGCATGAGGAATCCCACAGGAGGCTCTGTCAGCTTCACTTGCAGCAAAGGGAGCTGGAGCAGGGAAGCCAGCTGGGAGCCGGGATGCGCCTTCAAGGGGTTCCCCTTACTAGGCATCGTGGTGGCCCTGGCCCAGGAGCAAGGCCAAGGGTGAGCATCCCCTGTTAATGAGGTGGTCCGGGGCGTAGGGTCATATCCTAGCTCTGTCCACTGGTAGCGGCATGACCCGAAGTAAGGCACAGCACCAGTTTTCACCCATGAAGCACAGATTATCATGGTACCTAGATGTGGGGTGGCTGGAGGATTAAGAGTAAATGCAAGCAAGGTTTCAGCAGGGCCTGACAAAGAGCAGATCTGCAACAAATGGCAGCTGCTGATACAAATAATGACAGTGACAGCAATCACCATCACAATCACCATCACCACCACCACCTCTTTCATCACCACCATCATCACCATGGCCATCATCACCATCATCACCTTTACCACCATCGTCACTACTGTCATCATCCTCATCCTCACCATCACCATGATCATCATCTCCCAGCATCAAACGAAGCACCTGCTCCTTCCCGCAGCAGGGCAAAGGCTTCAGCTGTCCAGCCTTCCCCTGGAGGCCCCCAGCTCTCCTGGAAATCTGCTCATGGGACCATGACCTTCTTTGCCTGCCACCTGGGACCACTCAATCTGGATGCCCTGGGACGGCTGCTGCAGTTAGAAGGAATTATCTCTGCATAATTAAGTGGCTCTGTTGTAAAAACACGAGCAGCATCCCGGCTGCTGGGCACTAGACGTGCAGTCTATTTGGGGAGGTTGAGGTGCTGTAGGACGGAGCCCATCCTTCCAGATGGCAGGCGGCTGGGAGCCTATGGTTATCAGCCTACGATGCCAGCCCCAGGACCACAGCTGCCCCGGCATGCAGGCTTGATGCACCTGGCTTTGACTCAGTGGCAGGCTACGTCCCCACCTGCTGCACTTTCTGGCCAGGTGCCAGGTCACGGAGGCCAGGGCTGCTCTGCTTTCCCTGTTATTCAGGGTGTGGCAGGATTGTGGCCTGGGGGGTAAGGCACTTTGGGGAGGTTGTGTCAGTGGGGTGGCCAGCCTGGGGGAGGTGAACTCAGGGAGCCCGTGACGGGGAAAGCCTTTGCCTGCCCCCAGTGAGCCCAGGCTTAGTCCCACAGTTTCAGCTTAAGGACCCAAAGCTCATGAGGACGGGGGTGCAGGTCAGCTCCTCCAAGTGGGGCCTCTAGCGGTTCCCAGGGCGGATGAGTGGGACCTCAGGAGGGGAGGTGGGAGAGCAGCCCTGGCCAAGGGCAGCGCCAGGGCCAGTGGTATGACATCATTCTCTGAGTCAAGCTTCATAAGAACTTCTGGATTCATCAGGACTGTGGCATTTACTTCTCTCCATAGCGCTGAGCTCTGGACATCAATGTCCCGAGGAAGTTGGGGGTGAGGTCAGCCGTCGAACCCTTGAGTGGGCTGACCTCAAAGGACCATGGGCACTTTGGAGTCTGAAGTCAGCCTGGTCAGGTGAGTGCCCTGTGGCCCAAGGCGGGGTAATGCCTTTTGTTTTTCATGGGGTCCTGCCCTGAGCACCAACAAAATTCACCAACAGCTATGGGGAAATGAGGGCTTCCCCAAAGGACAGAGTACATGTTGTCTGGCTTAGGAAGGGGGAGGCCTGGTTGGGGGACACGGGAGCACCCCCACAAGAGGGTGGATCCCTCCAACGATGGGTCTGATGCACAGAACAGTCCTACGGAGGATTTGGCACCAGGTCTGGTTTCTGCCCAGAGGGTTCTGTCCTCTGATCATCCTGAGTCAGGTGGCAGCCACCCAGTCTGGGGGCCAGGGTCCCATACCCCTTCCCAGCTCTGCAGAGGGCAGCTCTGATTTGGTGGAGGGCCCTACATGTGCCATTTCCTACCCAGCTCTGCCTTCTGGCAGAGTCCATCATTTCTGATGGTTGCTGAGAACATGTGCCAGCCTGATGGCTGAACTAGGGTACAGAAGTTATGGGACAGACATATCCCGTACTCACGAGGCATAAGGTTTAAGAGGGACCAGGTGCTCACACAGGCTGCTACGCAGGGACCCACACGGGTGCACCATGGGGCCCAGCCAGGCTCTTGGCACCCATACAGCCAGCAGGTGGCTGGGTGCCTCCAGCAATTCTCCATGGTTGCCATGGTTACCAGGCTGCAGGAGGGTGGGGAGAAACCCTCTCCTCCGCATTCCTCCCCATGGCACCCTGGTGGGCTTTGCCAGAACCTTCCAGCTCTGGGTGACTCAGGGAACTAGGGCCCAGCCGGGCACGTAGGCTCTATGGATGTGTGTATTTCGGGGATGGGGGTGATCATGGCAGCTGCAGCAGCTCAGGGCTCCCTGAGGGAACCATGGGATCGGGACAGGGCTGGGGGCCTTTTGGGACCTAGTCAGCTACCTTCCCTCCATGCTGGATGGATGACCCAGCTCACTCCCACAGAGGAGGCAGGAGGCATCTTCGAAAGATGAGCAGCCCCCCAGACCCTTCCTTGCCTAGCCTAGCGTCCCCCTCCTCGCAGACCCCCTAACATCCCATGCTGCCTCTGGACCTTTCATACGCAGCTCTCCCAGCCCAGAAGGTCACCCTGTCCTTTCTCCCTCTGACACCCAATGCAGCCCCACCTGGTTTCAGGCCTGGCTCCAGCCTCGCCTCCTCCTCTCCTGACCATGTACGATGGACATTGCCCAGTTGTGCCCACTGGGCTTGCAGATACTTCCACTGTGGTCTGAGTGGCATCTCTGTGCGCTGGACCCTACATCTCCTCCCCCAGGGCCTGAGGTCAGCATCCTTGTCTGCATCCACTGCTTCTTGCATCAGTGAAGGAATGAGTGACATTCGAGCATAGGCCTCACCTCCACAAAGCCAGGTCAGGAGCATGGTGTCCCCTGCGTGCATACGCAGTCCCTTGACTTGCAACATTGGGCCCAGGATGGCCGACGTGTCTCACGTGACCAGGTCCTTTTTTAGGATGGTGGGTCCACGTTTCGCAGGAGCAGCCACCCCTCATGCCCTCAGGGGCCTTCCCCAAACCCGTCATTCAGGATCAAGAGAGAGCAGAGGGAGGCAGCATCCTTGGTGCCTCTGTAGTGTCCTGGCTGGGGCAGCCGGTGTCCCCAGACACCCTGGCTCCCTTTTCTAGGGGCAGGTGTCAACAGGGACGTGTCCACTGCTCCTGGGAAGTCAAAGTGCACCTGTGTTCCTGTGAAAAGGTGGCGATTTTTCTTTGGGATTTGTAATTCC
Source organism: Equus przewalskii (assembly GCF_037783145.1). Taxonomy (NCBI): domain Eukaryota; kingdom Metazoa; phylum Chordata; class Mammalia; order Perissodactyla; family Equidae; genus Equus; species Equus przewalskii. The sequence continues at coordinate 44,500,020 of NC_091832.1, forward strand.
TGTTCTGGGCATTGTGTGTCCTTTGCAGGAGCAAAAGGACAGCGATGGCTCTGGGCCTCCCATCCCTGACACCTGAACACCTCCTGGCCTTTATGACTAAAAATAGCTTCTCCTCATTGAGAGGGAAAGGCAATACCCCCAGGAGGGTGGTGGGGGGGTTGGGGGTGAGGGAGGAGTGGTGAGGAAGCTGCTGGGACAGGGGAGGGAGATGCCACAGGACGAGTCCCCAGTGAGACAGGGCCGCTCCTCTGCAGAGCTCCTGCGTCCTCCACACCACATTGGACCACTGGCACCCCCACCCAAACCTCATTCCAAGGAGCTGGGACCCTCCCAACAACAGCATGTCACCACACATCAGGAAAAAAGCATGACTTGAGATTCAAAGCTGACGAAAGCATAGCAGGTCATTTGGGTAGAATGCGGGCTTCGTATATTCGAGAACTGAAGAAAGCCCGGTGAAGCCCTTCCCACGAGAGCTTCTGACCATCAAAGTGTGTTTCCTTGTGTGCCGCTTTAAGAAGTGGAAACGGAAAGTTCACGGATAAACTGAAAGCCGGGAAGCATTTCTCTATGTGCAGCTCGGACCTGACCCGTGGCTGCGGAAGGCGGCGCCCGGAACCAGGACTGGTGCCTGCAGAAGGCTGCGCTTGGAACCGCGACCGGCCCGCACTCTCTGCAGCTACACTACATGCAGAGCCACAGTGAAGCTGGAAGGGTGAACCCTGACCCTGCAGTTCACAGGTGTCCCCAGAAACGTCCCCATTAGGGCAGGAAACAATCACAAACAAGGAAATCGTCCACAAAAGGACAGACACAAGCGGATGCTGCCATGGACTCAGTTAACCAGAAAAGTGACTTTTCTTCCCTCCAACCTGCTGACCCCTCGAGCACACAGCTCCCCTCACCTCCATTCTCTCACCATCAGGTTTCTCCAGAGCCATTTAGACAGCAGAGTGCAGAGGGTAAGAGAGAGGGCTTTGGCACCAAACAGCCTGGGCTCAGGTCCTGGCTCCTCCTCGAACTCTGACCTGAGGACAGTCACCTCGCCTTCCAGCGCCTGTTTCTGCACCAGTAAATGGGAACAATGGCAGCTACTTGCCCGTGGACAGGGAGGAGCTGACCTAGAACAGGGCCCGTGTACCTGTTACTGTGAGGGTGGCTCTGCTGCCCCGCCACTCCTGGAGCCCGGCTTTGCCTCCCCTCTCAGCAGAGACTGCCTCCCCACACAGAGGGGCCCCCTCACGCAGGCACTCCAACCCTCATCCTCTATTTCCCTCTCCTCCTGGGCTCCAGGATGATCCAGGGTTTCCTCCTGTCTGTCTTGACTGTCATCTTCCCTCTGAAATCCTGCACTCATGGCTGCTCCCCAGCTCTGTTTTCTGTCCCCTTCATTCTCGGTACTAGCTCCTCGGTGACCCTTGTCTGCTGTCAGGGCTGGTACTGGGGGTGGTTGGCAATCACCTCTCATTTAAACCCCAGGCCTACCCTCTCAATGCCTGTAGGCATGACTGGCCCAGGTATGGACTTCTGACCCAATGAGGCAGGCCTGGTGTGGTGCTTCCTGGCTCAGCCTGCATGGACCCGGCCACAAAGCCTGGGGTTCCTGGACTCTCTTCTTACCTCCCACAGCCTGTCGCCATCCAGCTTCCCAGCAGCTTTGCCTCAATGCCCTCCTTTCTATTTGTTCTATTCACCGCTCAAGACACATTTACGGGGTCTCACTCTGCGAGATGCTGGGGCTACAGCAAACAACACAGACAATAGTTCCTGCTCTCAGGACGCGCACACTGTGTCCCCTGCTATCACCTGCCAGTCCTCGCCCCCTGCCATGGGCATGTTCCGCTTCCTCCATCTCTGCCCAGACACATCACTGCCCTGCTCCAAAGCCCCCAGGGGTCCAAAGTCTGGTCTCCCAGACACCTGTTCCTGTTCACCCTCAACGATTCCCATATTTACATCCCGCCTGTCCTCCCCCTGGGTCTCAGCCACTATGCAACTGGCCCAGCCCTCCCTCTGGGGTCTTGCCTGTGGAGGTCCCTCTCCCAGACGGTCCTTTCCCAGCTTTCCTATCACAACCCAGCCGTCTTTGAAGGTCTGGGTCAAATGCCTCCCCACCTCCCCCAATCTCTCCTCCATCAGCAGAGGCTTCTCTGAACGGTCCTGGTGTGTGGCTACTGCATCCCTTGGCTGGATCCTGGCCCTTAGATGTAGAGGTGGTGTCTTGCTCATTTTTGGCCCTTCAAAAGTCTCCTGCAAAGGCCTTTACCCATCATTGGTATTTATAGGCTTTAAACAGTATTTAAATTCTGATTTATTTTTTAATGCATGGATTCATCAGAATCTCCTTGTCCACAGGTTCTAGTTATTTCTGACTCTCCTCTATCTAGAAGGGGTGGGAAGTGCACCTTTTCCAGAGAGGCCCTGCCACCACGGAGTGTTCAGGATGGCAAGACTCCCAGGCAGAATTCTAGATCCTTCTGTCCTGGGCTGCAGTTGACAGCTTGCGGACATCAGGGTCGCAGTTCTCTCTGAAAGATCATAAAGCCGCTGAGGGATGGAACGTAAAAACACGTCATGGCGAAGGGGGCTGGGTGTGCTCAGAGTGTGACTCTGCAGCCCCTCAGTGCCCACGGGCTGCTAGGCGGGTGGGCAGGCGTGCAGACGGGCACCTGGCAGGCTTGCCTGGCCCTGCAGGAGGCCTGGGGTAAGGGGGATAGGGCGAGGTGCATCCTTCCATTCACAGGAGGCTCCTCCCTGCAGACTGATGGCAATAGGCCCTCCCCCAACCCCATCCTCCATGAAGCTGGGCTCTCCCAGGCTGTGCCCCAGGAGCAGGCAGCCCCTTCTGAGGAGCCCCGGCTGGGCTCATGAAATGACTCAGAAGGGGACCTGAGTCACTCTGCCCGAGCTTTCCTGGGGGCCACCTGGGCTCAAGTTAGGGCAATGGTTTGGGCTCAGTCTATGATTAGAAGTAGAAGAAGGTAGCTGACATCACTGAGTGCCTGCTGTGTGCCAGGGACCGTCCCCATGGTTCTCCCCACATCGCCTCATTTCACCAACCCAGAAAAAAGGAGATCCAAGAGTGGAGCCAAGTGGCTGAGAAGGTGCGAACTGGCCAGGACTGGTGACAGAGGGTCCTGTGGACAAGACTCGCCCGTCTATGGGACCCAAGAAGTTGCTCACTCACTGGGGAAACCAGCCCAATGAGGAACGGGATCTGGTGTGGAGATCTGAGAAGGAGAAACACACGCTGGGCTTTCAGCCGTTGAGTCGTTGAGTTGGATGACGGATCTCAACCGCTCAGCAGCCAGGGCTCAAGATCAAGATCAAGTTAGTGGGGAAAACCCCTAAAGGGGCTCAAGATCCAGATCAAGTTGGGGGGAAAAACCCCCACCAGGGCTCCAGATCATCGTGGGGAAAACCCTCTTAGCTGGGTCCGCAGTACAGTGTGAAGCTGAGGGAGCTGGACCTCACTCCCTCTCCGCTTTTTCCCTTTCCCAGTCCCATTTTATCCGCACCCTGCATGGCATTGAGAGTCAATTCTGCAAGCGCCTGTGCGCTGGAGTGAGAGAGAAGACGGCTGCCTGCAAGGAGGAAGCTCAAGGAAGGTGGGTGCCAGGGATGCAGGCAACACGGGCGTTCGAGGGGGATGGCTCTGGGAGGAGGGACACACAACCTTGCAGGCAGGCATGCGCCCACAGCCCAGGGGTTAACCAGCAGGGAGAGGCCTCTTGAGACCCCGTCCTGCAGGGCTATGGGTTAGAAAGCTGGGTGTGAGGGCACAAGACAGCCTTAGGCTGGGGGCTCATCCCACGGTATAGAGGGCAGGGAAGGCCAGCACTTGGCTGAGCCCCGTGGGATGCGGCAAGGGATAAGGCCTAGAGGGAGACGCTTGTCCTGCCAAGGCCAGGCCTAATGGAGAGCCTGGAGCCACGCCCACAGTGACAGGATGACCAGGTGGGTAACATTCCCACCCCACCCAGTGCCTGCTCTCTCCCAGGGAGGCCTTATTCCCTTTTCTCTTTCACACTGGCTGAGCCAAGAACCACATCCCCTCACAGAGTGCCCCCAAAGAAAGGGGGGCATGCAGCGGATGGAGGAATGAGCGTGCTGGGCTGCCCATTCATGAAAAAGGTGGGTTTCCATGTCCCCCGGGAGCTGGGATTGAACCTGGACCCCTCTGCGAGCCTAAGGAGATGCATCTGTGGGGCTGAGGCAGCTGCTGGAGCTCCGTGCGACAGGGAGCAGGCACCCGCCTCAGAGTCCTGGCAAAGCAGGAAAAGAATCAAGTTCTCCTCATGAGATGGGAGGCCGAGTCAGTCTTGCCACTGCTCTGTGCCTCAGTTTCCCCATCCAAACTAACCGGCCTACCTCCAAGGGTTATTTACAAGGACCCATGGCGCAGCCAGGTTGAAAGAGCAGTTCCAACGTGGGCAGAACTCTTCTTCCTTTTCATCTCACCCATTGGCCCAGCCCCTGGCCTCCCATCTAACTACTTGCCATCTCTTTGATGATACCTTTGAAACCACAGTGCCTTTGCTCTGGGGTCCTGCCAGGCTGGGCAGGATGGTATCACTGAGAATTCTCTGTGGTTGGTGGTGTCTCCTGCTCCCAACAGCCCCCAGTGACTGAGACACACCCCAGGGCCTGGTTTCCTCCATGCAAGTCACCAACACCTCCTGAGCGGCCTGCCCGAAGGGCGGCCAAAGCTGGTGGTCAGGCACATCCATGCAGTGTTGGCTTCCTCTAACTGGGAGTCCTGGGCGCAAGTTGGCAGGAAGTGAGGGGGTCTAAGCCGGCTGTGCCCCTGCCTCTGAGTGACCTTGGAGAAGTCTCTGCTTCTGGCTTCCATTCACTCCTCTGAGGGAGAAGGTGGCCAAGACCCTCTCAGCTCTAGTGAGCTTCGCCTCCATGAGGGGGGACCTCCTAGCTGCTGAGAGAGGGGATGCAGAGAGGCCTGGGGTCTTGGGCCCTGGACACCTTCACAGACGGTCCCTCCCAAATGCTACCCACAGCTGCCACTGTGCTGCCCCATTATTCAGGGACTCCAGGAAACTGCTCTGGCTCTGGGACCTTTGGTGACGTGAAGGTCACTGAAAATTCAGTCAAGGACGAGATACATGCTGCTTCCAGCCGGAGTCCCTGGAAACAAAACATGTTCTCGGGGGTTCGAACAGTGGAGGAGGCCTTTCTTCGCCACACACTGTGCTGCCCAGTTGCCAGGGGCCCAGCACCAACAAACAGGAAAGTCTAGTGGTAGCTCTCCTTCCAGCCCCTGCTGGAAACTGCCAAATCAAAACTCTGTGCCACTCATTTCCTCCTGAATCATTTGGGGTTTAGAAGATCATTGAAAAAAGGAAAGGAAAGAAAGCAGCCCCACAGTGTGAAGCCTCCACAGCTGCCCCGCCCTCAGGGCTCGCTCCACCTCCTATTCCCAGTGCCCACGGCCCAGAACCCTCCCCAGGCAAGCAGTGGCATCCCGTCTTGGCACACCTGCTGTGTGCAATCGCTTTTGTGCCTACTTCTTCCCATCCAGGCTCCACATCCACACCCAAAAGGCTATGGAGCACATGACCCAGGTTTCACACTTTTCATGACCCTCCCTGCCCACCATGGCCTGGCTCAGTCCCTGGGCGTGCCCACAGAGTCTGTCGATGGGCAGAGCAGAGAGACACAAGGAACTGGAGCTCGGTTTTGTACAGGAAGCCTCCGGCAGGCTGCTTTAGAGACTGGAATACACTGCAGCCCAAACACAGTCTGTGCCATTGAAGTGGGGTGTGGACTTGGAGAGAGTTCCCGAGATGGGACCTGCGGAGCCAATGCCCTCTTGGGCCCCACACTGCGCGGGCACAGGGACAGGAGCCCAGGAGCTGCACACAAGCCTGGGCTCTGCAGGTGGATACGCTTGCCAAGCAAGAACTGGGAGGGCAGATGCGACTCTCCACACACAGGTCCCCAAACCCTGCAATGTGGGGCCTGAATGCAGCTTCCTTAGCAGAGCAGGAGCTTGCTCTTGGCATTGGAAGGGGGATGGTATTTTTGAGGGGGAGGAGAAATTGCAGGGAAAGAAGAAATCCTGAAACGACAGACAGTGGGACAGCTGTGGCCTGAACTTGGTGTTCTTGTTCCTCGGATGTGGATGTATTAATTTCCATAAATGCTAATAGCCCATTTCCCCAAGAGCTATTACTTATGTCATCTCCCTTTGGATGCAGTTCAATACAGGGCAGACAAATGAGAGGCAGGAAAAGACAGCCCCCACTGGTGGGTCCCTTGCTCCCCACTCCTGCCTCCACCAGGCAGCTCAGGTCTGTTTCCTAAGGTGATCTCGCAGGGTCAAGACCCCCTGCCTTCAGCCCCACAGCCAGGTCCCTATCACGCCAGAAAGCAAAGAAAGTTACAAACCCAAAAATGCTGAATCACAAAGTGAGGCTGAGCAGGAAAGTGGGGGTGGGGTGGGGAGGGAGATGGTGGCCAGGGAGGAAGGCAGGAAAGGGTGCTAAGGGGCTTCCCATCTGGAAACTCTAGGCAAAGCACAGCCCCCAGAAGAGCCCCCAAGACAAATGCCAGGAGGAGCAGAGCCAGGGTGCGCCTGGATGGGAGAGCGGGAAGGTGGGCAGGTACACTGGCAGCTGCTACTGCAGCAGGGAGCGGTGCAGCTGCTGAGTCTCTGCGTCCTGCGGGAGCAGCAGCAGGTAGGGAGGTGGGGAGCGAGAGGCCGAACAAGGGGTAGGGGCAGGTAGGGGTGTAAGTAGCCAGAGGAACTGGTGCAGGAAGGGAGTGCCAAGGTCCTGGGGAGCAGGGCAAGGTGGAGAGAGTGCCCACGGGGAGAGATCGGAGGGACTAGGAGCAGAACGAGTGGGAGGATGGGGACAGGGACCAAGAAGGAGAGGCAGGATGAGCCTGCAGGAGCAACAAAGAGGAAAGATGAGATGGGGAGGACTACCACCCGGAGCGCTCGAATGGGGCTGCTCAGAGGTCGAGAGAGGGGAAGCGGAGCGAGATAGGGACAGGGGAGGCGAGGATGAACCGGGAGGGGGCAGAGATCGGGAAGCGATGCACTGGGACCAGGGGAGGGATGAAGTTTGGGGCAGGGGTCGGGGATGAGAGCTGAAAGGTCGGGCGGGACGGCAGATAGGACGGGCTGGGGAGGGCGAGATGGGGGAAGGGAGACGATGCAGAAGGAGGTGAGCTTGCTGGAGAAGCGAGGACGGAGGCGGGCGCGGGGACGCGCTGGCGAAAAGGAGATGGAGAATCAGCGCGGGCCTCTCGGGTGCCCGCCGCCGCTCTCCCGGAGCACGGCCGCGGACAGTGCAGTCCGCGGGGGTCTCCCCCAGCACTCACCTGGGGGCTCCAGCTCCGGATCCTGTTCCTGCTCCGGATCTTCCTTCCCGCCCTGCCCCTGCGACTTTAGCGCCCCCGAATCCCGCACGCTCCGCCAGGTTCCGCCCGCAGCATCTTCACCTCGTGGGACGCCCGGGGCCACGCCTCCTCCAGCTTCTCATTGGCTGCTCGTCACGCCAGTCACATTCCTATTGGGTGACGGATCGCCGGCCATGCAAATCAGGACGGGCCCGCCGCCTCGCCGATTGGCTGGAGCTGCCGTAGCGGAGCTCTTGACTTGGGCTCTGATTGGTCCTGCGGCCCTGCCGACGACGGCGACGCGGGGCGGGTCCTCGGCCCGAGCGCGCGGCGCGCAGCCTTCCGAGGCTCCTCCTGCGGGTGGCAGAGGACTGGACGTTCTGCGGCCGGTTCTCGGGTTGCAGGCCTGCGGCTCCGGGCGGCCGCGGCCCTTCTCCGGGGCTCTGGTTCCGTCGTGGGGGCACTTCCTCAGAAGCGTGGGCTTCGTCGCCCAGGCGCGGCCGCGGCGGGCCCGTCTCCTAGGTAACGGCGCCCGCGGTGGGCGAAACCATGGTGGCGGCGCCGCGGGGGAGGCTGGGACGCGAGAGAAGCTGGGGGCCGCGGAGCCGGCCGTGCCGTCGGTCCGGGGTGGGCGTGCTCCTTACTTCTCTCCTTGGGGACCCGGTGCCCGCGGGGCGCGGCGGCCGGGCGGGGCGCGGGGCTGGGCCCGCCTCAGTCTCACCCGCACCCCCGCCCTGACACTTGGTGCGGCCCGGGCCGCCGGGGTCTGTTGGGCGTCTGGGACTCCTGGGGGCCCAGCCTCCGCCCTCTGCCCCATGACCCAGCGCCCCTCTGCGGCCCCTTAGTTTAAGGACAGCTCGGTGCGGATGGCCTGGGCTTTGCTGGGACCCTGACGTTGGCTTTCCCTGACTCTGCGTCCCCGCCACACTTGCCGGGGACCTTTGCTGTCCCCAACTGCCTGTTCCCGGGGCTGGGTGTCTGTCCCCTGCTGGATGCCTGTCCCTAGGTGGATGCCTGTCCTCGGGCTGAATCTGTCCCCTGCTGGGTGTCTGTCCCTGCCTAAGTGCGTGTCCCTGGGCTGGATGCCTGTCCTCATCTGTGTGTGTGTCCCCTGCTGGCCCATCCCAGCACTGCTGTCCAGTGGAAATTTTGAGACTCCCAGGCCCTTGCAGGAGGCTCTGCCCCGCTACCTGCCTCGGGCTGCCCCTGTAGCCGCTCCCGTCTTCACCTCTGCTGCCCCACCTCACCTGGGTCCTTCCTGAGGCCTGAGTGCTTGCTCTTCTGCCCGCTCCTTCAGACTCAGAGGCCCCACCTTTGCGCATCTCTTTGCGGCCTGTGGCTGTGTGTCGTTTTGGATGAAGTACACCGAGAAGTCCAGCCTCATGCTTGTGTGGTTGGAAAGGAGTATTTCAGATGACTGCAGATGGTGGGCCTGCTTCTAACCCAGATCTCCATCACAGGTCACTGCCCCCTCCACTCCTCTCCGTTGTTTTGTTTTCCTGGCTCACAACCATGGGTTTTTGTGTGCTAATTTGTATCCCCTCCTTCTACGTCCCTCCAGATACATTCCATGAGGGCAGGGAGCTTGTCTGCTGAGTGCAAGATGGTTTTTCCAGGGCCTGGCACCTGGTAGGTACTCACAATAGTCCTTGAATAAGGGAATTCCACTTACTCCCAAAACAGCTGCCCAAAGCTTTCGGGTCTCAGGTGTTCCACATCTTGTTCACTTCTGGGAGGGAAGCGTCCCTGTACCTGGCAGTCCTCGGGCCAGCCTCATTTGTGAGACGTCAGCCCAGCTCACCTCTTCAGCTCCCTGGTTCCCTCCTCTTCCCTACTCCACCCTGTCTGCCCCCAGGAAGAGCCTGGATTCCGCCTCTCGCCTCTGTGCTGCTCACCCTTGCCCTTTTGCCTTTCTCTTTTTTTATGCCACTGACAAGAATTTATTCTTGCAGTAAATAAGACTACAGCACTCTAAATTGGGTATTTAGAGCTTCAGTTCCATCCAAGATTTATACTAATAAAGCTGGATTCTTAGATTCTTGGAAGATGGGGCATTTGACAGTCTTCCCCACCGCACGTGCTGGCACAGAGCAGGTGCTTGGTGCATCTTCGTTGAACAGGTCTGCAGCAGCACACACCTCAAGGAAGCTTCACCGCCCCTTCGTTTTGTGGATGGGAAACAGATGCAGGGAGGGCAAGAGATTTTCCACAAGTCAGAGAGGAGAGCGAGGATTAGCCTGGGGCCTTGGCCAGGGCTCTCACTGTACCTTCTGGGGCCTCTTCTCCCTCTGCTTCTCCTGGCCTCGGTGCGACACAGGGGCAGGTGTGGTTGTAATGGCTTTGAGGGTAGTCACAACTGGCTGTGTGACTTTGTACTGGCTACTTACCCTCTTTGAGTCTCACTTTCCTCATCTTTAGATGGGGATAATGTACTTAACTTATAGAGCTGTTGGAATAATAAATATAAAAATGCAGATGCCTGGTTCACAATAGGGGCTCAATAAAAGCTCTTAGATTTTCTTGATGTTTTTACCCCTGGAGAGTCCATTGAACTCTTTTCTTGGGCTCAAAGCGTGGAACCCTCTCAGTTTTCTCTTTTTTGTTCATCTAGCCCCACAGGCCCATCTGCCCTTCCTTCACAACACTCTTAATTCCTGCACAGCGTGATTAATGACTTACCTAATCACTAAAAAGATTTCCACTGAGGACGGTCCTAACCTGGCATAGCTCACAGTCTGGCAGGACAGCAGTGACCACCTGCCTGGTGGAGTGTGGTGGAGTGTGGTGGCACTTCTGTGACAGGATCCTGTGGGGGAGGAGCCGGGGGGGATGAGGCGCTCACCCCAAGGGGGTGGCATTTGCTCTGACTCCTGAAGGACGAGTAGGAGTTACCATGGGTGTGTGTGTCCCTCCAGAGGGGAACAGAGAGGGCGTGGTGTCTGGGGGCGCTGAGGCGAGGGCAGAGTGGAGCTGGAGAGGAGGGAGGGCTGGGGGCAGGAAGAGCTCTGTGTGTCACAGCCCCTGTGGCTGCCTGGGCTCCCACTCCCAGGAGCCTGTCTCAGGTGTCACCTCTTCCTCCATTGCCCATGTGGACTGTTGCTGGCTGCCTCCACCTGCCCAGCTCAGGGGTTTGATTTTGGGTGGCAGTGCCTTTCAGAAGAGATCCTTCCCAGGGTGTGTCTTACGGGTGCAGCAGGGAATCATCCCATTGATGTGTTTTCCTGGCAGGGTGGACCAGACCATGAGTGGCCTTCAGCCGCCTCTGCTGGCCAAGGGCCGCTTTGGGTCCTGCAGCCGTCCAGGGAAGGGGTGGCAGGTACTGGGCCAGGAATCTGGGGCAAGTGAGCAAAGTCTGGAGCCACTCACAAAGGAGGCACAGCCCTGGGGCTGGGGAAATGCTGCCGAGGGGCGGAGTGCACAGTGGGCGCCGCTCCTTCCAGGTGTCTCAGGGCGCGGGCTTTGCCACTGCTCCCAGGGCAGGAAGGACATCCTCTGTAGAGATGCCATCTCAGTCCATTGTGGCGCTCACTTTGTATGAATAAACGTTCCAGTTTTATACTGAAAGTCAATAGGAAAACAACATTTCCCTGAAAAAAAAAATGCTTGGGAGTCAACTTTATTGAAACTTCCATTTGATTTTGTGAATATTTTTTGAGTTTTGATGGTGAGCCAGGTACCAAGGACACGGGAAAGTAAACTCCTGTGAGCCTGTGGCCAACTCCTGTGAGCAGTTGGCCAGTGGGCAGATCAGTATGGGGCAGGTGGCAAGTGCACGCTGGAAGCACAGGGCTGTGTGGGCCCGAGGGCTGGACCCCTGGGAGCCACCCAGAAGCCCTCCTGGGCAGGTGGCTCTCCAGCTGGGTATCGGGCAGGCCTCGTCTGCTTCCAGGCTGTGGACATCTGTGTGAGTTTCTGTGGTTTCTGTAACAAATTACCACAGACTGGGTGGTTTGAAACAACCCGGCTTTATTCTCTTCTGCTTCTGGAGGCCAGAAGTCCGAAGTCAGCCTCAGTGGGCTAGCGTCACGGTGTGGGCAGGGCTGGTTCCTTCCGAGGCTCCGGCGGGGGGGACCCACTCCCTCACCTTTTCCAGCTTCTAGAGACCACCCGCATTCCTCTCATAGCCCCTTCCTCCATCGTCACATCTCTGCTCCTCTGGTCACCGGGTCCTTTCTCTGACCCCTCCTGCCCCTCCCTTGAAGGACCCTTGTGACCACATCAGGCCCACCTGGATCGTCTCCCCACCTCAAGGTCCTTGACACTAGTCCCAGCTGCAGATGACACAGATGCGATGTGGAGTTAGATGGCCTCCGGTGAGCTTTTCATGCTCTGTTCAACGTGAAAATCTTTTGGGCTGTCTTGCGTTTTTGGTGGATCTCTTACTCATGCAGGATTTTGTATCATTATGCATTATTCACTTAGAAAATCTGGTTGTGAGTTACACACATCTTCCAAATGTTGACACGGTTAATCATACGATTTCAAAAGGTCCCTTTTGCTGCCGTCACTACCCATCTCATCAGAAAAGTCTTTAAGGCATGTGAAGCTGGCAGGCTCATGGTGGAGGACACCGATTTTCCCGATTCTAATTTTTGCCCAAAAGCTTGATTTTTATTACGGTGTTTCAGTGAGGGGCTCATTTCGTTTGTTGGAGAGAAAATCTACCAGGTACAAGTCTGAATAAGCATGGCCTGTCTCAGCCATTCTTTTTAGTAAAAATGGCGTTGTTGACTGGAAGAGCAGCTGGTTCAGCTTGCAGCCCAGACAGCCACCCAGGCTCATGGGAGTGACCGTTGTCCTGCATTTTGCAGCAGGTGATTTTGTGTGTTTCCCATTTCACCAGAGAATGCTGAATATGCCTACACTCAAGGGTCGAGATGTAAGCAAGTTAAAACGGCATTATCAAGGGCATTCTTAAGTGCAGCTGATGTATTTTTTACTGCAAGAAGTGAGGGCGTGGGATGGCTGGGAGGCTGTGGTGCCTGGGTCCGGGGCAGGCCGAGCCACCAGTGGCTTCGCCCACCACTGCCTTTGCTCCATCGGAGCAGGTGCCAACACAGGGAGCAAGGCCTATGTCAGCTGACGAGGAAAACGGCTTTGACCTTGTGGAACCCTTGACAACCCTGGGGAACTTACGGGATTCGGGACCACAGAGAGCTGCTATCTTAGAAGACCAAACCTGCTGCTTTTTCTCCTCGCCTGTCGTTTTAGTGTACAGAGCTCAGCTTCGTATCAAAGCCGAGGTTCTGTGTCAGCAGAAGAGTCTAGTGCAGCTCAGATCCCTGTCTGGCTGGAAGGCAGATAACGTCCTTAGACAGCCAGGCCTCCAAGCAGCCTGTAGCACTCAAAATTGCTCCGAAACGAGCTTAGGTCACAAGGAACTGTTCACAGCACTGAGCTGTCCTGGGGTGACTGTGTTAGTGTCCCCGTGAGCCAGGGCTCTACTGATGACCTCCCAACCCTTTCCTTGCTCTTGCTTTTGCACTGCCTGCTTTTTTATAGGTAGCTGCTCCCACGGCCTGGTGCCCTTGTGCACTGCTCAACCTCCACAACTGCACAAAGTGGCCCTGCATGTCCCCAACCCTGAACCAGTCACTGAGGCCAGGGTACTTGTGCTCTGGTTGGTTCCTGAGAGGAGGGGTAGAGGTTCTCTGGAGCGAGATGGGCACGTTTACTAGGGGAAGGCAGCATGGGTGCCAGTCTACTGCACTGGGGTTTGGAGGGTAGGATTGCAGAGTGTGGGTTTTGGGGATGGTGGTTCCTCTGGGGTTCAGTGGAAGGTAGGAAACTTTGAGAATTGCTCTGAGCACAGTGGCCCTTGTAACTTTTTTGTTTATTTGAACACGAATGGTACAGGTAATCCTACAGGCCCAAGTGACCCTCAGACTGGCACGATGAATGACTGGCACAGGATTTTTGATCAAAACGTGCTGGTACCTCCCCACCCACAGAGAGCACGTCAGCCTTTAAGGGAGTCAACAGCATTTCAGTGTGTCCTGAAGTGGCTCGATGGTCCGCTAATTAAGCAGGTAAAGAAATTTGCTATTTATTGTCAAATGCACGTTGTTACTGCGCTCAGCTGAGATGATATTGATTTCCACTTACTTGAGTCTCACCACTGTACCCATTACCTTGGGCCTTGGCAGGAGGCAAAGTGGCCCATCAGCAAAGAGAGGATGTGATTCAGCGACTCGGTCAGCACTTCTGACCCTGGGTAAAGGTTTCTTTCTGCCCACAGTGGGGCAATTTAAAAACCCAGGTAATCTGATTTCCTGGGTTATTTCTGAGCCAGGTTGTTTGTAAGAGGTGGCCTTGTGCACGGCTCAGCACAGCCTGCTTCACCCTGGCAGTGGGAACTGCAGAGGCAGAGCTCTGGGCATCCTGGCAGAAGCCCTGTGCTTGGATGGACCACAGCCATTTGCACGCTCAGGCCCTGGCTCTGTGGCTCTGCGTCCATCTGTGCCGTTCAGGTGGCAGGGAACCTGCTGGAGAAGCTGGTGCTTCTGTACTGCTAACAGAACAGCCATGTAATTGGAGTGTCTTAGTGAGGCCCGGTGGCCTGTGAGGATGCACAGGAAGGATCCAGGCCTGCCATTGTGGACACATGCCTCTTAGAGGGTTTGGCTTACCAAGACTGTCCTCCTCCGCAGCTGGTAGAGCGATTCTCCATGCATTCAAAGTTGTTGGAGCGCTGGTCTGTGAATAACCTTCTCTTATAAATGGCTCACATCCTGCAAAGCTCCGTTCCACACCTTGACGGAGCACCCGCTGGGTGTTTGCCCTTGAGCTGGGTGCTGTGGTAGCTGCTGCTTGTACAACTTTGCTTCTTGGCACTTTCCTTGTATGAATTCACTTCATCCTCATGACAGCCCTATGAGGCAGGTGCCACCATTACCCCCATTTTACAGAGGAGCAAACAGCCCAAGAGAAGTGAAGTCAGTTCCCTGGGGTGACCCAGCTCTAGCTGGCCAGCGGGGATGCCAGCCGAGGTTGACCAGCTCCAGCAGCCCCTGCCTTCAGGAGCTCTCAAGATAGCAGACAGCAGTTTCTTCTTTCCTAGGACTTTTACAAAGGAAATTTTATTTATTTTCTATTTTATTTACTTATTTTTAAAAAGGTAATTTCTATAGTTCAGAATTCACAAAGGTACCCGAGGGAATTGTGTCATCCCATGGTGTCCCCAAGGCGCCCAGTGTCCCACCCTAGATACAGCCAGGGTTACCTGTTTTTTGTACAGCTTTCCAGAAACTCTAAGCAAATACAACAAATAAATATACTTGTATTATCTTGCTTTAAAAAATATTCTTAACAATAAGTTTTATAGATTGTTCATGTCATTACATGAAGAAATTCTTTCTTAAGACAGCATGGTATTTCTTTGTGTGGATGAACTATCGTTTATTTACCCAGGCCCTTATTGGTGAACACTTAGACGTTTTCCTGTAATTTGCTTTTACAGCCACTGCTACAGTGAATAACTTCATTTCCATAATTTTTCCCCATGTACACATATGTCTGTAGAATAATTCCTACAAGTGGAATTCCTGATCCAAAATCATATGTTAAAAGTTATCAGTTAATGGACTGGCCTGGTGGTGTAGTGGTTAAGTTTGAGCACTCTGCTTCAGTGGTCCAGGGTTCGGATCCCAGGTGTGGACCTGCACACCGCTCATCAAGCCATGCCGTGGCGGCATCCCACATACAAAATAGAGGAAGATTGGCACAGATGTTAGCTCAGGGCCAGTCTTCCTCACCACCCCCCCCGCCCCAGCAAAGTTATCATTTAACACCCAATTATAGGTTGTTTGTAAAAAAGCACACTTTAAACATAAAGACATAAACTCAGTGTCTTCAAATTGTATGTATGAAAGTAAAAGGATGGAAAAAAGATGCACCTTGTAAACACCAAGCATAAGAAAGCTTTGTGGCTATCCTAATATCAGACAAAGTAGAGTTCAAGGTGAGGGCATTACCAGAGATGAAGGGACATTTCATAACGGTGATGGTAATCCAGAAAATATGACAGGCAGTCCTAAATGTGTGTGCACCTGTATCAGGCCCACAGGTGGCACCACCCCCGGGTTTGATGACTCACTGGGCGGCTCAGCATGACTCAGCATATAGTCATCTTCACAGGAAGGATTTATTACAGCAAAAAGATACAGAGCAAGATCAGCCAAGGGAAAAGGCATGTGGGAGGATGCCTGGGGGAAATGGGCGCAGCTTCCAAGTGCCCTCTGCTGGTGGATCCCACAGGACACTTGATTCCCCCAGCAAGGAGCTGTGATGACACTTGTGAAATGCTGCCAACCAAGGAATCTGAGTTAGAGACTCAGTGCCCAGGCTCTCTGAAAAAGCTCAGGGTATTTTTGTGGACTGGTCACATAGGCATCCTTTGCGTAACATGTACCAGAATTCCAGATTCCCAGAAGGAAAGCAGGTGTTCAGCATAAACAGTTTCGTACAGTTTAGGCACAGTGAGCCATTCTTATGAGGCTGGTAGGGACCTTCTGGAAATGTAAGTTCCCAGAGTCCAGCCAAGGGTCAGCCCGTGAGCCAGCCTTTCAAAGCATCACAGGCTGCTGTGATAGCTCCTTTGTGCACAGCACCCAGTAATGTGGCTTCCATACGCATGAAGCAAAATTGTGTAGAGCTAAAGGGGACTGCGTTCAGATTTACCACCATAACGGGGACTTTTAACTCTCCTCTCGATGATTGATAGAACAGACAGCCCAAAAAAAGAAGGTTTTGGAAGATCTGAACAACGCCATCAACCACCTTGACTTGTCATCTCTAAAATACTACACCCAACAAATAGAATGCACGTCCTTCTCAAGTGCGCATGGAGCATTCACTGAGACTGACCGTTTGCTGGGCCATAGAGATGTCTCTGTCCATTTAAAAGGATTGAAATTATAAAGAATATGTTCATTGACTAATGTTATTAAATTAGAAATCAATAACAATAAGATACCTAGAAAATCCTCAAATAGTACGAAATTAAACAATACACTGCTGGCTAACCCATGGGTCACAGAGGAATTCATAGAGAAATTAGCAAATAATTTGAATTGAATGATGGGAGAACATATCAAAATTTGGGATACAGCTACTGCAGTCTTTTGAGGGAAACTTATGACTTTATATGACTATATTATAAAAATCAATGACCTCTGCTTCCTCTTTAAGAATCTAGGTAAAAAGAACAGATTAAACTTAAAATAGAAGAAAGAAATAGTAAATATATGGGCATAAATCAGTAAAGTAAAGGGCAAATAATAGGGAAAATCAACAAAGCTAGGAGTTAGTTCTTTGAAAAGATTAATAATATTGATAAACCCCTACTAAGACTGATGATGAGGAGAGAGAACACAGATCGCCAATATTAGGAAGGAAAGAAGGAGCATTTCTACATATCCTGCAGACATTAAAAAGATAATCAAGGGACCTTATGAATAACTTATGTGCCAATAAATGTAATAACAGATAAAATGGACAAATTTCTTTAAATGCACAACTTATCAAAAGTGACACTAGAAGAAATAGAAAATCTAAATAGCCCTGTATTTATTAAAGAAAATGAATTAATAATTAAAAACCTTGCTAGAAAGAAAACTCCAGACTTACATGATTTCACTGTTGAATTTTATAAAATATTAAGGAAGAAATAAGACCAATTCTAGACAAACTCAAAATAGAAGAGGAGGGAACGCTTTCCAACTGGTCTTTTTTGAGACCACCATAACTCTGATACCCAAACTAGGCAAGGACACTACAAGAAAAGTTCAGATGATAACCCACGTGAGTATTAACACAAAAATCCTTATAAGATTAGGACATCAGATGCAGCAGTTTGTGTAGAGGATAGTGTATCATGATCAGGTGGGGTTTATTGCGGGAATGCAAAGTCGGTTTTAAGTACAAAAATCAGTGAAAAGATAGGATTTAAAAGACCAAGTAGGAAACATTAAAAAAAGTTGAATTTGGATAGTCTCTCACGTTTGTGCAATTTTATTTATTTTGAGAATTGGCAGCTTTAGATGGCAGCAGGCTTCCCTGTGAGAGGTGTCCGCTAAAAATATAACAGGCTTCTTTTGAACTTGAGGCACTTTGTTAATAATTTTACTATGTTTTTCATAGTATTCCGTTTCCCTTTTTTGTGTAGTTTCATTTTACCATGAATGTTGATTGCATTTCTTTTCTTTGGAATTTGATGTTTATTGGGCACCTGTTATGTGTTTGAAACTGTGCAGGGGACACAAAGGTGACTGCCCCATATTCTGTCTTCACGGAGCTCTCAGTCCAGTGAGGGGAGATGGATCTAGAAACTTACCTGAGTAGAACTGGGAACACAGTAGCACAGAGGCGCAGGGTGCTTAGGGTCTGAGTTCTGGGGAGACGTCCAAGCCAGCAAGAGAGATTTGGGAGTTAGCAGGGCCTGGCTGGTGGTTACCTCCCCCAAGAAGAGAGGGGGGTGCGGAGGGGGAGGAGGGGGCCAGTGGTGGAGCCCTGGGTGGGTGCAGCAGTGAGGGGAGGTGTCCACACCGAGTACCTACATGTGCAAAATCTTGTCCAGGCCCTAAGGATAGGGCAGGGAAGAGAATATTCTAGGCTCTTGTTCTCCTGGAACTACATTCTAGTTGGGGCGACAGACGTCAGCGTGTACGCTGATAGCTCTAGGGGATTAGCAGGGTCAGAGGATGGTGGCCCAGATGGCAGTGGTCAGGGAAGGCCTCCCTGTCCGGGCCCCTGATGCGAGCAAGGGAGGGAGCAGCACGCGTGAGGGTCACCAGGGAGGCAGTGTGGCTGGGGTGGCCGGGAGGACCGAGGACCGGGGAAAGGGGCGGTGGGCAGAGAGGCAGCGGTGGTGTGAGCGGCGGCTCTGGAGCCGAGTGAGCGGGAGTGAGTGGGGATGATTGATGCTGGGCTCGAAGCCTCCCCAGGCCTGTCTGCTGTCTTCTCGTCGACCACACTCCACACCTCCTTTCTCCAGTTGCCCCATATGGCAAACGTGCTGTCATAGTCCTCACTAGTATGTGGGACTCACGCTGCTCGACCCAGGGAGGCCTGGGCAAACCGGGCAGCCAGGCTCCCTGTCCTCCCTGCTGCTCTTTCCTCATCATCCACGTCTGACCCATCACAGTGGTCACTCAGCTCTTCCCTCAGACACCCCCCAGTGTGCCCCCTTCCCATCACCATGCACAACCTCGGGTGGTGGCAGCAGCCCCCTGATGCCCTGGCTTCCCTCCTGCCCCCTCCTGGTCTCCGCGTGGTAGCTGGAGTGGTTCTCTTCTTTCTTTTTTTTCAGCTTTATTGAGATATGATTGACAAAATTGGAAGCTACTGTACAGCCTGCTGATTTGCTGTATGTGTCCGCTCTGAGAGGGTCCCCAGTCGAGTTGACTCAGCCGTCACCTCGCATGGGGCGGTTTTCTTAGAGTCCTGAATCAGCGTGTGGCATCTGCTCAGCCTGTCCCCCGGCTTCCGTCCTGTCTGCGAGGCCTGTGGGAGCTGCTCCCGCGCTTCTCGGCTCTTGCTCCCCCCTCTCCGCCCCTCACGCCTTGCTGCTGTCATGTGCACATTCTCTATTAAAATGTACCCGGGATTTTGTTTTTGTCCAGGTCTGGTGAGGCCAAAAGAGCAGGAGACGATTATCAATGAAAAGACAGTTTGTCACCTGTGGTTCCTGAGAGGAGGGGCACGTCACGCCACGCAGGGCCACATGGGAAAGCAGCCCGGGCGGTCAGGAGGCAGGGGGGTGAGGGGAGAGTGCGGGCAGAGCCTTCCTAGGAGAGGGAATGGGCCAGGTGGGGCCGGCAGGGGACCGCGTTTAGAACTGGCCAGTTCGAGTGATTTCAGCTGCCTCTGGGGTATAGGGACTGCCCCTAGTTGCCTAGTTCTGGCCCTGGGATGATCCGGGCAGGGGAATATTGCCTCCTGGAGTAAGAGCCAGATGGAGGGGCTGGTGGGGGTCTGGACTCTGGATTGGTTGTATATTAAGATGTCCTGGAAGGCAGGTCATTTACCGTCTCTAGCAATTAGCTGGCCCTGGGGGACAGTCTCCCCCTCAGTGAGGCCCCAGATGCCAGAGCATCAAGAACACAGAAAGTAACAAACCTTAGTGAATACAGTTCAGTACAGTTGGGACGCTGTCTCACTGGTCCCCGAGCACCCGCTCTGTCCTGCCCAGGCCTTTAGTTTCCTGCTCCTTCCCCCTTGGTTCACTCTCCCTACATGCACTCTTGGTTCCTACCCTCCCTTAGTGCTCAGTTCAAACATCTCTCAGAGCACCTTCCCCGGCCCTCCTGTTAAAATAGCAGATGCCCGTCTCCTCACCTGGTTTTATTTTCTTTCATGGGAGTCCAAAGGCAGAGATTTTGTCTGTTTTGTTCCCTGTTGTCTCTAGTGCCTGGAACATTGTCTGGCACAGAGTAGGTCTACAGAATAGATGCTTAATTAATGTTTATTAAATGAATGCGTGAAAGGAGAGCAGAGAACTCCTGGTCGTGTGGGCAGACAGTCAGAGCTGTGCCATTGCCATGGCACCAGTAACCGAGGCGCTGATGGCCTGGGCAGAGCTCACTGTGGGGCTGCAGCTCTGGGGAAAGGGCGTGTCTTTATAGTCTGCTCGTTTTGTCCATATTTGTAGCCATGACTTCTCAGTCCTCAAAGATCTGCTTTTCCTTTGCCGATACCACCCCAAAGTAATTCTAGCAAGTTGAGGATTTAGAGTTTGTTGTTATATCAGGAAGGACTCATTTGGTTGTAAATGATTTTAAAAAACCCCATGCAAAATAGCTTAAGCTACATGTAATTTATTAACTCACATGACAGACAAACACATAGCATAAGCTTCAGGTGTGGCTTGATCCAGAGTCTCATGTGCTGTCACCTGGACTTGTTCTCTTTTGGCTCCCCATGGTGTCAGGTGCGTCTCTCTCCCCAGCCCCGACCTCTTGTGTCTCATTGGCTCTGGGTGAGTCTTAAGCCCATGTCTGTGCCTAGGGACTTCAGTGCTCTGATTGGCCAGGGGAGGGTCATGCACTTTGACTCACTCATAACCTCACCAGGGACCACTGGCCATGGGAGAGAGAAAGGAAATTGATACTTAAACCAGAGGATGGATGCCGAATGGGCCAGTTCTACCAGGATGGTTGGTTAGCACCTGTGGGATGGCTCGTGATGTTGAGACCCTTTGGGCCCATCCCCTTCTGTCTCCTAGGGAGTGCTGGAGGTGCTGTCGGAGGTGGGATGCCATCTGCGCGTGTCTCTCTTTGATGTCACCTACCGACACTTCTTTGGGAGGACGTTGAAGACTACAGTGAGGCCCGCTGAGCAGCTCTCAAGGCAGCCGTCCAGGATCGTCTTCAACGAGGTGGGCCATGATGGCGGGTGGGGCCCCTGGGCGTGGGGGTTCACTCTGAGCTTGGGACACAACCGTGCATCTCAGACCTAGGAACGCCCCTGAGCAGCAGACCCCGTCATTGCAAGGCTCCTCTTAGCCGTGTGGCAGCTTCTTTCCAAACAGAATCTTATGTGGAAGCCAGATGTCCCGACAGCTGAGCCTGCACTGCTCTGGTTGCAGCAGGTTGGGCATGTGGGGCCTCGTCACCTTCAAAGAGCCTTCGGGTTCTTGGAACAAAGTTGGGAAGTTATAGATCTCATCTGATCCCCGACTTTTCCTCCCCTCCCCCTCCTCCTCACTCTTCTTTCTTTTTATTTTCCTTCTTGTTTTTTAAGATGAGCAAGTTGAGACTTAGAAGGAAGGTGACTTGCCCAGGTCAGGGGGCCAGAGCCTGGACTCCCCCTAGGCCTTGTGTCTGCAGGCTGGGTGGTTGCGTTGGCCTTGGTTGATAACATGATTTTGCCCATGTAGCTCTGCATACGGCCGCCCTGCAGCTAGGTGATTTCCGTCTTTGTTCAGTGCACCAATCCCACAAATGTTTATTCAGCCCCTCTGTCTGCCAGTCGTTGTGCTGGGCGCCAGGGAGATGATGGTGAACGAGAGGGGCATGGTGCTCACCTTATAGAACTTACGGTCTTTGGGGTGACACACAAAAGCAGGTAACAGAGTCACTGCAGGTGTGGTGAGTTCTCGGAAGGAGACCAATAGCTGCTGTCCTGGAGAAGAACAGGGACACCTGCGAGGGTGAAGGAGGGCATCGCTGTGGAGCTGCCGCCTGAGCCGTGAAGGGCAGGACGACAGTGCCCGGGCGTGAGGCAGGCTAAGGTGGCTGGGTTAGGGAGGGGCTGGCACAGCAGAGGGTGGCTGGCTGAGGTGGCTGGGCAGGGCCTTCTTGGGGACGCTGGGGTTTTACTCCAAGAGCAGGAGGTGTTGTAGAGGTCATTTGTGTGGCTTCGCTGCTGCACTCCTGAGCTGGAGTGGCAGCTTCCAGAGGCAGCAGGTCTGCGTGACTGGACTCCTGCAGGTGACGGTCACAGGGATGCAGAGGATCCGTACCATGTGGATTTATCTTTCACCTGTGTACAGTCAGGCCCAAGGAAGCCCAGTATTGTGACAGTACGGTGAATAGCGAAGGTGGTGGCGGTGACCATAGCTGTCCTTGGAGACGTCGCTGTGTGTAACCACAGCCCGAGGCACGCCTTTTCTGCGGGGGACTGCCCTGGCCACAGGCGTGAAGCCACCGGGGTCTGGTTGAGCATGTATGTGCTGCTTGCTGCATTTGGCCATCACCCAGCGTCAGGGCTGTGTGTCTTGGCGGGGGTTGATTCTGACTGGTGCCCTTACTTAACACAGTAGTAGAGGGAGATAATGCCCCCAGAGGTCAGACAATTAAATAAAGCCTTGGTAAAATGTGTGTTGTGGGGACTAAAAATGTGTCTGATGTTAAGGTTGTCAAACAGCTTGTGCAAATGCCGCTTAAAGGTCTGTCCGGCCGGCCATGTCAGAGACAAAGGTTTTGTGTTGTAGATCACATGTGCAGCCGTGGGCAGCCCCTTACAGCACTGTTTCAGGACAGGCAGCAAATCGCCCCATGCCCTTAACAGGGCAGGAAGTGGTTCATCAGGAGCGTCTGGGGCCCTGTGGTTGTTGACACCCAGGCTGTTTGCATCTTTCTTGCTTGTACAGTCAGGCCCAAGGAAGCTGGTATTGTGACAGTCAGTGAATAATGAAGGGGGTGGTGACATAGCTGTCCTCTGTTGGGCAGTCACCCTGGGCCAGGTGTTCATTCTGAAGCACATTTACGTTATTTCGTTCTGCCATCCTCCTCTGGATGTTGGTATTACGATGTCCCCTCTGTACAGAGTAATCCAGGAGCTCACGAGGCTGTGAGAGTGGGCGAGAGCAGTTGGGCCTGGTGAGGCTGGCTCACGGCCTGCACGTTGACCACAGCCCTGTTCTCTGGCCTTCTTTTAACCCCAGGTGTCAGCGGGGCCCTGCGGTTTCCACTTGGAAGAGTCTCGAGGGGTGGGGTTATGCTCTGAAATCAACACAGGAGTGCTTTGCAGGCACTGAGCTTCTGAGATGAGCTCGCTCCTCCGCGTCCTTCCTCTTGTTTAGCTTTCAGAGTGGCCGGCACCCGTCTCTGTAGCAGCGGCAGTCAGGACCCCAGCAGGCCCCGGGCCGGAGCGGGGGCTGTCACCCCCCTGATTCACTCCATTACAGTGATCCCCGCGAGTGGAGGTGAAGCCATAAGAAACAGCTTCCAGAGCTGCTGCTCCTCCTGGGCTTGTTCCGGGTTCAGTGTTTGCACCCCCGGAGGGCTTGTGCTGCTGTGCATGTTGAGTGACTCTTCAGATGTCGCTGCATCTTGGAAGCTGTGTATCAAGGGCCCTCTCAGCTCACAGTTCAGGTCCGAGTTAGGAAAACAGATTTCGTCTCGTATTCTGAGCCTCTGGGAGCTGAGCACTGCTCCAGCTCAGCGTCGGCCTCTCTCACCATTTGTCTTCTGCTGAGCTGGGCATGGGGACAGGGGACAGTGGGTGAGTGAGGACCACAGGCCTTACAGTTTCAGGGAAAATCTGTACCCTTTAGTGTTGGGGTTACTGAAGTGGAGAATGCAGCAGGGTTGGTGTGGGGTGAACTGTGTTCTTGGTTGGGAGGCGACACCACGAAATGCTCAGGGAAGCTGCTGTTCTCCAGCTGCTATGCCCACGGCGAGCAGCAGAGGCCAGTGATGCCCCAGGAATGAGTTCTGTCCTCATGAGCCATTCAGCAGCATCCTCCACGCCCAGCACTTTTCTCTCGTTTCCTTGACGTTCAGACTACGGAAAAAGAGGTTTTGTTCCAGTTTAGTTACTAAGGAGACTCCTCCTTCACCATGTGTGCCTGTGCGTGCATGTGCCTACATACCTTACATGTTTACATGCACCCGTGCAGTCGAAATGTGAGCGTTCCCATGCTGGCGTTAATAAGCAGGAGGGTCTGCTTATGTGGTTGCATCGTGCTGACTAATTGCTCTGCTTCCACACCTGTGGAAATAGAGCTAAATACAATTTGCCCTTTTAAGAGGTGATTCTGAAATTTGGTGAAGGTTTTTTTTTTCTGATTTTACTAATTGCCTGTGTTTTCTGGCAATTACCAATTTTTTCTGGTTTTCCAATCAGCAGTGGCTTGGGGGTGATCTGGTTAGAGATCGCAAGCTGCCAGGAGCAGGGAACCATACTTGGAGCCAGCGTGGCTGTCCAGACTGAACATGGATCGATGGATCAGCCTGGTGTGCTCTTGGTTTTTATTGAGCTGTTGGTGGAATACGTAGCCCAGAAGGAAGATGCTATATCATTTCTTTGCAAACAATGTCCTGAAAAAAAGCCTTGGAAAAAAGTCTCGCCTTGAGCCCAAGCTGGGTTTTTTTTTCCTGTAAACGATGAATTCCTTGCCTGGGCTCAGATTCCCCTCTCGGTCCCAGCCTCCGGGCGCTCTGCCTGGGGAGCCCAGGTGGCCAGCTCCCAGACCTCTCAGCTCAGAGCTCAGGATGCTGTGCTTTCCTTCGAGACCTTCCCCTATGTCGAGGAATTGCCCTTCCCTTCCACTGAGATGGCTAATAATTCATTCAGTACCTCAAAAAGTATCTTTTAAAAAATAATGTGGGAGGCCAAAGTACCATGCAGTTTCTACATTTTCTTTTTGTGATGAACATATTTCTCTCTTAAATTCTTTCCTTAACTAACCACACTCAGCCTTTCAATGACAGGCTCATTTTTCCTCCTTTATTTATTTTATGAGAGTGACTGGGAGGGATCCTGGTGGCTCTCCATAGACATCCAGACCAGGGGGCTGTTCCTCCCAGAGCTCCCCTCAGCCCCCGGTATCGCTAAAGTACAGTCACGTGTGGCTTAAGGAATGACGGGGATACGTTCTGAGAAATGCATCCTTAGGTGGTTTCGTCCTTGCGTGAACATCATGGAACACTCTTACGCAAACCCAGATGGTACAGCCCACTGGACACCCAGGCTGTGTGGTGCTAATTTTGTGGGACCCCTGTTGTATATGCAGTCTATCGTTGGCCGAAGTGTCCTTGTCTGGGACATGGCTGGAGTAGGTAAACCAACTGCCCTCGAGAGAATAGATGGTTGGGTTTTTTCCACTTCTGTAACACTGCCATGAGAAACCGACTCTTGAATTTTCTTATTCATCAGAGTGATGACACCGATGTAATTTCCCCTTTAAAAGTGGATGCTGTCAAGGAATATCAGTGTAATCCCAGTGAAGCTCCCAGAAGCCCTTCCAAACGACTCGACTGGTCACTTGCCCCGGCTGCGGCACAGCCCTGCCGCCTCTCCCTCCGTCTCCGCGCTGCCCTCCGTGTCAGTAATCACAGCCACAGTGTGAACCAGCTTCATTTCCAGAGGGCTGCTTCCGCAGAGAGTCTGTCTGGCCTGAGCCGTGCCCTCCGAGGACGGCCTCTTTCCTCTCTGGCTCAACAGAAGCCACTCCCAGCGACTCTGAGCCAGAAGTGGGGGCTGACAGAAGTGTTTCTAGAGGGAGAAATAGCATCCCTCTGTGACGTCTCCGGAGTTGGGGTTTAGTCTGTGGTGACTTAACTGCCTGCCATGTGGGGATAGTGGGGAGCTTCACGTTTGTCACCTTATGTCACTGTGTGTTCACAGCAGTAGACTGCGGGAGGGTGTAGCTGGACCGACTGACTTTCCTAAGTACGTCAAGGAGTTGTTCTTTAGGCTGGAGCGGGACTGGCTTTGGCTGTGGGTGTGGGACTTGATGTAAGATGAACGGGGGCTAAAGTCCTGCTCTGTCACTTATTCCTGTTGGGTTTTTGGCCAGTTATGTAAACCAATTCACTCATCTGTGCAGGAAGGATAACAGGATGCGACTCATAAGGGTCATGGGAGTATTAAATCATATGTTTTTCACGAACAGGCACCCAGTAAGCAGTAGGTATTCATTCCACAAACACTGGTTGGGCGTCTGCTGTGTGCCAGGCTCTCTGTAGGAGCTGGGCACACCCAGATGGATCAGATAGTGTGTAACCATTTCAGCCGAGGTTGAAGGTCACATTGCCACTTTAGATTGTGGTTTCTTAGACTTGGCACCACTGACATTTTGGGTTGCGTAATTCTGTTGGTGGGGGGCTGTCTCCATTGTTGTGTTATTTTGCGTCACATAATGGTGGGCCAAAGCCTGGATGAGTGGATGCCTCTGAGTTTGGAATTAGAGATTTTGTGTTTCTCAGAGGCGAGGGTTGCTCAGCAGAGTCCACTGTGCTTGGAGCAGTGGTCTCACGGGGGTGGTGTACTGGAAACCGCTCTAGCCTCCGGTGGGAGGGGGAGCGGGCAGGTAGAACCTGCAGGAAGTATTTGTGAATTATTTCCCTTCCTGAAGATATTCTATTAAAGGTTTATTTTAAAAAAGTTCTTTGGAAGGTACTGGTTTAATTTCTGCTCTCCTCTTCTCTGGCCTTGTCACCCAACCTCATCTTCTGCTTGGGACTAAGAGCTGCGTGTCACTGGGTTGGGTTGAGTGGCAGTGTGGTTGGGAATGCATGGCTGCAACCTCTCCATAAAGGCGCATCATCAGAGGCCCAATCTCGGTTCTGTCATGGGTGAGAAATGGAATCTCGGCCCGAGGCCAGATGGTGTCTGTGTTTTTGAAGATGAAGGCATTCAGACAGGAGCATTTCAGTGATTTATTAATCTGTTTGTCCTGTCAGGGAGGAGACTTGTCAGGTGGAGATGGGGGAGTGTGGTGGGGGGCGAGTGAGAGCCCCTCTTCTGTCTCTTGCAGGTCATTTGATGGGCTCAACTCCAACGTTTCCTCGTGCCACTTCCGTGGAGGCAGAGGATTTTCCTCTCACAGTGTCCTGCGTGGTGTTAATTAATGTCCTTAGACGGAAGGGCTTCTTTGCAGGTTTTGCTCAGCTGAGTGCCATCGGGATTTCTGCTGAGCCCCTCTGAGTGCTGTGTGCTGGGCTGCACGGCTTTGCCCTCCTGGGGCCGCTCCGCCAGGTGAGGAGGGAGGATGGGGCTCCGTCCCTGGGGGCTTTGCTTCCAGAACCTCCGAGCTGGGGGGTCCTGAGCGGGGTCGCATTTTGTGCCTGCCTAATCCAGCCTTTGCCTGTGAACTTTGGCCTTCTCGAGGGCTGGATCATGTTTTCCAGGTTCCTTAGAAATTCTTTAGCATGGTGCTGTCCCACACTGGAGGGTCAGTAGTGATGTTTGGAAAAGGGCCGTCCTTAGCGCTCATAATATCATGACACCCATCGGCCCTTCAGTCGCCTTTCAACTGCTGCGCTTCCAGTGGCCGACCCCTCGCTTGGAGCTGGAGTCTTTGGAGACAGATGCTGGTGGGGCTCTGCTGCTGTCGTTTTGGTCTTGGAATAATTGTTTTCAGTGGTAAACGAAAGGGAGAGGCAACAGCCATAAATTTGTACTTGGGACAAAGCTGGTGCCACCGCCTTCAGGCAGAGCAATCTCAAGGTGACCTCTAAGCTCCCAGATTATTGTTGCTTCACGTCAGAGTTTAAAGTGTTTCTTTCACTGCCGAAAAGAAGAACGGGAGTGTTCAGAACACCGGTACGCACACGTATAGATAGAAAAGGTGAGATAATGACAAACTCGACTTACAGCGTGGCTTTTTAAAACAGTTCTTGAGTCTCAGAACCAGAAACATAATTCTTTCTTGGTCCAACCACCTGTCAGCTGTAAGTGGTCATTATTTCATCATTTTGCAATAAAAGATAATAGAATAACGATTTATATCTCATGGCTGATGTTTTAATGTGTCTCTCTGTTATCCTGGGCTGACAGTCTGTGATCACAGTAAACGTTTTCTCCGTGACACCATGGTAATGACTCGTTAATGGGGGCTTATTCCGAGTTTAAATCATGATGCAGGAGCCCAGCCGGGCCCTGCCTTCCCTCGCTCTGCCTGGTGGGGCGTGGTCTTTGTGCTCAGCTGGTGACCCTGCATCTCTGCTTCACGGACACTGGGGATAGGGACCACTCTGAGTCCAGAGCCATAGCTCAGGACTGCACCTGAGCTCCCAATTTATGGCTGTTGCCTCTCCCTTGTCCGCTCTTGATGCCTAAACCCCGTCAGCACGTGTGTTTCTGTTCTGTGTCTGTGACGTTGACCAGTTTTAAATAACAACGGCTGTGTTGGCTCTCGTGAAAGAAGAACGGCAGTGGGGAGTGGGTGCTGTCGTCTCAGCCGGGACAGGTGTCCCACCTGCCTTGTCTCTCTCATGCCCCTCCCCCGGCGAGAGCTGGAGGCTCCCACCGCCTGTTGGGGAACGGCAGTTACAGGTGGAAGACTCTGTCGGAGCACTTAGTACATCATCTACTTGGTTTAGGTCCCAGACACCTTGTAATAAAATGACCTCAAGGCGATTTTTGTCATAAAAGGACGTTAGTTTGGCTCTGAACTGGCGATTATTATACAGCACCCCAAGAAATCTAAGGATCCTGCTTAGTTTGAACAAAATTAGTGCAGATGCAGCTTCACTGTCGTTCCACATAAAACAGGGATTAGAGTCAATATCAGCGAGTTATGATTGAAGTTTTGTACAGTGAGTATTACAGAAAGGCCCAGCAGATGCGTGTGCTGGCAGTGAGCTCGTCACGTCTTTGGGCTTATTTAACTGTGGTCCAGCCTGTGCTGGGGTGAGGGCACAGCCATTGCAGCCTCTTTCTTTCCTGGAGGGTCTGGTGACTGCTGGCATTTTGTGTAGATGGGAAGTTGTGGAGCAGAAGCAAGTAGTCTGATGTCCTGGGTGTCAGGCGCTCTGGGATGAGAAGCCGTGACACCCGCTCTCAGCTCTGGGGGAGTTATTTTATGGCACCTGTTCCCTTCTTTGGTGCCCTGGGAGGGACGCGGTGTTCCCCACATGGCGTGTTTGTGGCGTTCATGTGATGATGGTGGAGGGGGTGAACAGGGAGTGCGTCTGGTCCTTTTCTGCTTCCTTCTCCGCGGGTGGTAAACATTCAGGCCGCCATCTAGCTTCTTGTTTTTGTTTTGCAGCCCTTGTATTTTCATACGTCCTTAAACCACCCTAACATTGTGGCTGTGGTAGAAGTGGTCACTGAAGGCAGGAAACGAGATGGGACCCTCCAAGCTTTGTCATGTGGGTTTGGAATTCTTCGGATCTTCAGCAGCAAACCGGAATCTCCTACCTCTGCCTCCCAGGACAAACGGTATCTGCCCTGTTTTCTCCGTCCCTGGGATTTTCCACTGTCTTCTGTGGTGATTGAACTGCTCATCATTCGGCTGTAGTAGAAAGCTTGAAACCTGTCAGCTTATGTTGTTGTGTGTTCATAACAGTAGACTGTGGGAGGTATTTTGCTATGGGGTAACTGGTTTGCCATTTCTAAGTAAGTCGAAGAATTGTTTTTTAGGCTGGAGTGGCACTGGCTTTGGCTATAGGTGTGGGATTTGATGTAAGATGGACGGGGGCTAAAGTCCTGCGCTGTTACTTAATCCTGTGAGGTTTCGGCAAGTGATTTAAACTCTGGACTCCGAATCAGCTCGTCTGTGCAGGAGGGATAACGTGCATCTCCTAAGGGTCATGGAAGTGTTAAATCGTATGTTTTTCACAAACAGGCACCCAGTAAACAGTAGGTATTCATTTCAACAAATGTCGATTGGTCATCTGCTATGTGCCAGGCTCTGTGTAGGAGCTAGACAAACCAAGATGGCTCATCCAGATAGTGTGTAACCATTTCAGCCAAGGTCGAAGTTCATCTTGCCACTCTAACTCAGGGTTTCTCAACCTTGGCACCACTGACATTTGGGCTGGATAAGGCTTTGCTGTGGGGGCCATCCTGTGCACTGCAGGATGTCTAGCAGCATCCCTGGCCTCCCCCAACTAGATGCCGGAAGCACCCTCCCATCCCCAGCTGTGACAACCAAAAACATTTCCAGATATCGCTGAATGTCCCCTGGGGGCAAAATCATCCCGGGTTGAGAACCACTCCCCTAGATATACAGCCATGGAAATTGCTCAAACGTTGTCTTTCTTGGGCTGTTTCAGAGCCTTATGAATTTCCCTGGCTTTGTCTTCGAGCGCCCTGGTTCTCAGGCTGCACTGGGACAGCTCTGCGGATGCTGGGAGTGCTTGGCCAAGACCCCTGCAGACATGGGGCTGATGCGATCCTCTGCTATCTCTTTTTTTCTGTAGAGGATGCAATTGGTGGCATTTAAAAGCTCTAGAAGGTGTGGGGGTGGTTGGGGGCCTCACATGCTTTCCTTCTGAGAAGTGTAGCTGGCGTTTCATGACCACATGGAAGATGCAAAGTTGACGTGCATTTCGTGGGCTTGTTTTGCAGGTTGAGACTGTATCGTGGCACCCCGAGAGCCCTCCTGCACCCGCGTCTCCAGGACCCCATAGAGCGTAAGAGATGAGGCCTGGCCTGGCCTGAGGCGCTGCAGCTGCCAAAGTGCTGCTGTCCTCAGCAGCATGTTCATCTTAGAACTTCCCTGAGTATTACACCACTATCAGCTTAGCTAGTTTATTCAGTAGGTTTGGGCAAAATGTATCACAGGCTAGTATTTTTGACATAATTTAAGGAACTGAAGTACACTAGACTGGAAGGGGGCATTGCTTTGTGAGGATGACCATGGGAGAGGTTTGGCCCCTTGGAAGCCACCTGCCGGGAGGGCTGTTGCCCTGCTTGCCCCTAGGATAGCAGCTTTGCTTGCCAGATGGAGTAGCTGCTGTCCATCTCTGGCCCCCAGCTGTCACAGGAAACCTTTGTGAAGTCCGTTGATTTTATCCAGTGTGCAAGGCCTTCCGGCTGCCCCTAACTCAAGAGGAAGGGTGTGCAGGAACACCTGCCGTGTTGTGGTATTACTGGGCTCCCGCCTTCCGTGAGGGCCTGCCTTAGAGCAGAACGGGGAGGGGGGCTTCATGCTGTGCCTCTGGGACCCCTCCTCCCGAGCAGCCAGCAGGGATGTGCAGGCCCAAGGTGGAGAGCTCTGCTGACTGCGGTGGGGTGTGCGTGGGGGTCAAATTGGAGGTGGAGCTCTTTGAGGGGGTGACTCTGTCTTCTTGAGGTGTTGCCCGGATTCCATGACGGGAATGTTGTCTATGCCACAAAGCCTGTGCCAAAAAGTCAAACCAACCCCATCCCCCCTCTCCCCGATGGATTTTGGTAAGGGAACAATCAGTCAGAAACTTAATTTTGTTGATGGAGATTGGCTTTTAGGTTATTTCTCAATTGAATTCAATCATTAATTTGCCAGCATTTTCACTCCCTAAGTGTCCTGAGAATCGGGACCTTTAAACCATGTGCACAGCCACCCCATTTCCTCCATGTCCACGATTCTTGGGTGCTGTTGGAATGTGTGTGTGGGAGTGTGAACTGTGAAAGGAGGCCCGAGGAGGAACGAGCCACGGGCCGAATGCTCATCTTCTCAGTTGGCATTTCCGAAGATTTCCGGGTGTTTTTCTGGAATGGGTAATCCATTCACGTGGCTCAATTCAAACAGCACGAAGAAGTATAGAAAGGCTCAGAGTGGGGCCTCCCCGCCCGGCTGCTCAGCTCCCTCCCCTGCACCACGGGTGACCTCCCTCTCAGTCTTGGGGACCTGCCCAGGCCTCTTGAGGGGTACCAGCAAATGCGTGTGGCCCTGTTCTGATTTCTCCCCTCCTTTTCTTCGTCCCAGACTTTGCTTTTTTCCCTTAACGATTTGTCTTGGAGAATGCTGCGTGTCAGTCCACAGAAGCTCCCTCACTCTTTTTACGGTCACGTGGTATTTCGTTGCTTTGCTGTTCTGTGATTGAATGGACCCCCACAGTGGACACTCAGTGGTTCTGTAAGAATAGAGGTTGGAAGCATTGCTGTGCTGGACGTCCGTCCTTTTGCAAGTGTGCAGGCGAATCTGTAGGATAAATTCTCAGAAATGGAGTTGCTGGGTCCCAGGGCCTGTGCACTCACAGGTTTGTAATATTTCTCCTGTTTGCTCTCCACAGAGGTGGTACCAGTTTGCTCTCCAACCAGCCACATGGGAAAGTGCCTTTTAGGCCATTTTAAATTTTAAAGTAAGGAGATCCCATGTTTGGAGTGGTTAAGAATTAAAAATATGGTTTTCATTAATTCCTTTTTCTAATGAATGCAGTAGATCATATTGGCTCTTTTCTTATCAAGTCACTTAGCATGCCTTAGGAGGTGGTAAGGCCCCTATCAGTGCAGGAAATCAAGCCCAAGCAAGATGGACGGTTTGGTGGGAATGTGTACAGGGCATGTCTGTGATCCCTCTCAACCCTGAGGCCCTGTGGCTCTGGGGTAGGGCCCTTCCTGTGCCCCAGTTTCTCTCCATGCTGTCCCCTCTACCTTCTCTGGTGTTCTCTATCTGAGCTTTTCCTGGTCATCACATTCTCCAGGACCTCCCCTTTTTCCGCTTCCTCGAGTGGCTTGTCTGAGCCTTTCTTGGGGTTTGGATCCCATTCTCTCGTGTGTTATGGATATTGGTGTGTTTGTGTCTTACTTGTCACCCAAGAAGAATGCCCCTCTTTGAGGACAGGCTCTGTCTTGGAGGCCACTGGCCCCCAGGACCTGGTCCTGCTGCTTTGTGGGGCTTGATGGATGCAACTGCTGAGACTGACAGGGAGGCAGGCCTCTGGTCCAGAGCGCCTTCCAGACTCCCGCTGAGTATGGCACCAAACAAAGCCTGGACGGCACCACCCTGGGGGAGGAGGTGAGCGGGAGAGGTTTTGTTTTGTTGGGTTAAAAACAAGTATCTCTTGGGGCCAGCCTAGTGGCATAGTGGTTAAGTTCCTGTGCTCTGCTCTGGTGGCCCGGGGTTCCTGGGTGCAGACCTACACACCACTCATCAAGCCACCGGGTGGTGGCATCCCACATACAAAATAGAGGAAGATGGGCACAGATGTTAGCCCAGGGCCAATCTTCCTCACCAAAAAAAAAGAAAAATAAAAATTAAAAAAAACCCCAAACCAAGTATCTCTTTCATTGTGATTTATTAGAGATGGTTTTTAAGGATTGATTCTTTTTCACTTATTGGCTGAACTAACAGAGCAATTCCTCCATCTCTCTAGAAAAATATGTTTCCTGTTTGTGGTGTTTCTTTCTAAGATGATCAGTTTATTGGCTGGTTTGACTGAAAGTGCCTTTGGTTTCAGCTCTCGCATAAGGTGTTTTCTCCCCTAGAAAACAAACACCTGACCCTCATTGAGAGCTGTAGCCTGCAGTACACCCTGAGACCACACCCGCTCCTGGAGCCTGCGTTCCACCTTCTTCCCGAGAACCTTCTGGTGTCTGGTCTGCAGCAGATCCCTGGCCTCCTCCCAGCTCATGGAGAGACAGGTAAGGGCTGCTCTGGTCTCTCCGCCCGGTGAGTCCGTGTTAGTTTATAATCAGGCCTTGCCGGAACTGGGCTCCGCGGCGTGCACGCCGCCAGCTGGGTGTGGCCAGGCACTCTCAGCAAGCAGCATGGTTGGGGGGCGTGAGGACAGAGGGGAGGAGGAGGCAGAGGGGGGGAGGAGGAGGGCAATGCCATTTCTGTTTGTGGTCCCTTCCTGAACAGTGTCTCACATCCCTCAAGTCACTTGTGTCTTCTTTCCTTGGGAAATGCTTTCATAAGACAAAGTTCCTGTCTTTATGACCATGGCTAGGAAAACCACTGTCGCTAGCTGTCCCCCTCACTGTACCACCACATCAGTGGCTTGATTATTATTTTTTTATTGTGGTAAAGTAGACATAACGTAAAACTTACATCTTAACCGTTTTTGAGTGTGCAGTTCAGCGGCGTTGAATACATTCTCATTGTTGTGCACCCAGCACACCACCCATCCCCAGCCGAGACGCTGTCCCCATCAAACATTAACCCCCATGCTCCCATCCCACCAGCCCCTGGCACCCTCCGTTCTCTCTCTGTCTCTGTGACTATGACTCTTCTAGGTTCCTCAGAGAAGTGGAATCATACAGCAGTTTTCCTTTTGTGACTGGCTTATTTCAGACAACATAATGTCCTTAAGGTTCCTCCACGTCGCAGCATGTGTGAATTTCCTTCCTTATTAAAGGCCGAATAACATTGCGTTGCATAGATAGACCAGAGTTTATTTATTCATTCACCTGTTGACGGACTCTTGGGTGGTTCCACCTTTTGACAGTTGTGAATAAAGCTGCTGTGAACGTGGGTGTGCAGTGGCTTAGTTTTGAAAACTGAAATTCATGTGAAAGGCCCAGGTGTGTTTATCTTGGTGTGTTTAGAAGTTAATGCTCTAGTGGTGGCTTTGGGTCAACCCCTTCACAGCTGAGATCACCATGGGGTGTGCTCTGCTCTGGGATCCTGCTGACGGCCTCAAGACCTGGGCCTTGTGTTCTTTCTGGGCACTTCTGGAGGCTTTTTGTCTAGTTGTCTGGAGGAATCCAGGAGAAGGGACCCCCTCACCAGCCCTTCTCCCCCAGTGCTGCTGGAACCTCTCATGGGCTGACTCCTCGCTCCCCTCCAGGAAGAGCAGGATCAGTATTGAGTGTGAGTAGTGGAGACGTGCTGAGCGTTTCAGGGAGAGTGGGATCGGCTTTGGGTGTGAGCAGTGGAGACGTGCTGAGTGTTTGGCCCAGAACAGAACGCTCAGCTCCAGTGTGGGGAGTGTTTGTCTGCAGTAACGATGTCCCCGCTGGGTGCAGACATCGTTGTTTGAGTGCTTGTGGTTCTGGGATGAGTGCATGGTGACCATCATGACCATGAGGTCACTGTTTCTCCAGCATCCCAGAGAAGAGACGTTGATAGACGAGAAATGGTAAATCCACTGTGAACAGGAGCAAGTATCAGGAGGGGTCCCAGCCAGGGGTCAC
This sequence comes from Equus przewalskii, assembly GCF_037783145.1. Taxonomy (NCBI): domain Eukaryota; kingdom Metazoa; phylum Chordata; class Mammalia; order Perissodactyla; family Equidae; genus Equus; species Equus przewalskii. The sequence continues at coordinate 44,534,616 of NC_091832.1, forward strand.
TGAGCTGTAAGCGTCCCCCCAACCCCTGTAGGAAGGCTCATTACCCTATACAGTTCGCCTGCGTTCTCCTGAGACGGGGCGGGGTTAGAGTCATAGGGAGGCAGAGAAAAGGCCTCACGGTCATGCTGTTGGGGTTGAGCAAGGAGAACATGAAAACCTGCACATGGCCCGGAGACCTCGGCTGCGGCCTGTCCCCCTGCCCTCACCCCGTTGGTCAGGGAGGCCCTGTAAGCACTGCATGGTGTGTGCTGATACTAAGAACCGAGGTGCACTCCTGTGTTGTCAGCTTCTGTAAGTCTTTCTGACCTGGGACTCTGGGTATTTAAGCAGAATGTTCTTGAGGCCTGAGGTGTTTCCATCCATCACTTGGTGACTTGCCAATGGGTGTCAGTAGAAGTGCAGATAAGACACTCACACCCTACAGGTGTGGGTGGACCTGCTTCAGTGTCGTTGCTGGGATGGGGACAGGCGCTCAGGTGCCCAGATGACCCCCGAGTTTGGTTCTTAGTATCTCAGGTCAGACTAGGGGATCAGAGGGGCCACGTTACGGAGTGGAGTTCTGAATTAAAGCAGCATGATTCCAGCTCCTTATCCGTAAAGCTCACGCTTTCAGAACAGACCTGAGCCCCTCTGGCCTCCTGTTTGCCCTGTGGTGTTGAGCAGCCTCCCCGAGGCACTTAATGGATACAGGCGGTGCCTGTAAAATTGCAAAAATAAACAACAGTTTCCCTTGTTGTTGTTTAAAAACCAATGACCGGGGACTCTGGAAGCAGAGCCTGAATGCAGTCTGGCGTGCAGGAAGGAACACTGACTTCACTCGAGCAGGAGATGCACTTGCTCTTCTGGGGGAGAAAGTTCTGGAATACAGCTTCTCATCAAGTCCCCTGGTGATCATCTGAGAAAAGAAACCCATTTTGCTCAGCCTTCCACTTATGTGCAGGATGCCACAGTGAAAATATAACCGTAGCCTTGCAGGCCCCAAGCCTGCTTTCTGGCAGTGGTTATCTCTGTTATAAATTCTGCCCAGGATCTTTTGGGCTTTTGTGACTCACTCTTGAAAAAGGCTTTTTTTGCTGGATAATGTTTATATTCCTGAAAGGGCCAAGGCAGGGACGGTGCTGGCCTCAGTGGTGGAATTCATTTGTCTAATTTGCAGAGGATTCGGTTTTATTTTGATGCTATATTGGGACTTGGATATTTGTTCGCTTGTAAAATTCCATAGTATAGGAGGATCGAGTTGTTTTTAATTGAGATTTTTATTGAGGTCATTGTAAGATTCCCATGCGGTTTTAATAAATCAAGCAGAGGCACCCGGTGCCCCTTTGCTCAGTTTCCCCCAGACGGTAGTTCAACATCATAACCAGTGCCTGGTGTCGACACAGCCCACCAGACTTACTCATGTCCCTCCGGGTGGATGCATACTCCCGTCGTGTTGTGTGAGGATTGAATTTTAAGAGTAATTTTCAACGTGGGAATGACTAGAAATGATCGTTCTTAATTCTGGTCATTCTGGCAGCTCTTTGTCATTCCCCAGAAGAAAGGCAGGCCTTTTTCCTTGAGCGGCTTTTTACAAGGAAGCTCTTAGAATTGTTCCAGTGTTGCAAATGCTGCCGATTCCATAATATCTTTTATTTGCAACTCAGATATCCACCCAGCCTCCCTCTTGCATGTCTTCTGTTCTTTATTCATTTCCCACCTTTCCAGTTGCTTCTGTTTGACCGACCTGGACAGTGAGCAGCTGCGTCAACATCCGGGTGCTTCATGTGCTCTGGCTCCCAAAAGCCAATTCTCGCAGGGAGAGGGGTCCCCACGCCCTTGCTTAGAGTGAGCCTCCAGTGCTGGGACTCCTTGGCCTGCGCTTGTGGCCACAGATCTGAGTGCCAGTCAGACGCCCTGTCCTCCTGCTGCTGCCTCTCTGACCGACTGTGCCAGTCCTGGGAGAATGCTTGGGTCGCCCAGGCTGCTGTGGAGGGGGCACAGAACTTTGTGTAAGGTAGCCAAATGCACTGGAAGCCTTGTCATAAATGTAAGGCAGAAGCCCATTTTCTAGACCTGGACTCTAAGGCCACCGGCCAGCGCTGGGACTGAATGGAGTCTGGAGCCAGGCCTCCTGGTGGGTGCTCAGGGAGGGGCAGGGAGTCTTGGGTCCGCGTCTCCACCATGCCTTTGCCCTTAGGCTCTGGAGGAGAGCAGAGAGTCTCAATACACTTGAGAACCCTCCCCTGGACCAAGCCGACACCCACAGGAGCGTCTGAAGCAGACGGAGCACTGACCACACGCCTCTGCTAGGGACTCGTAGGAGCGAGCTGAGAGTTGGCGGAGTTCTGGGAGTGGGCGAGGCCTTTGGGGGGACCTGGAGGAAAGCTCAGTCTTTCGTGTTGGAGTCCATAGGTTGCTGTCACTGAGGTGGTCTGGATGGCTGCAGTGCTTCAGGGTGAGTCTGGAAACCGTGCTGCGGGTGACAGTGGCGTGCACCTGGCAGAGAGGCAGAGGAAGGCTGGCCAGCTGGGTTGCAGCCACTACAGGAAGTCTGGCTAGCAGGGGTGGCAAGGTGGTGTCCAGAGCACTGTGCTGGGCAGCGCCGGGGCTGGACAGTGGGCGGTCAGTGCAGGCTGGGGTTGTGGAGCTGAACTAGCGTGTGCAGGGGCTTGGCATGTGGAGCTGAACTAGCGTGTGCACTGGCTTGGCATGTGGAGCTGAACTAGCGTGTGCAGTGGCTTGGCATGTGGAGCTGAACTAGCGTGTGCAGTGGCTTGGCGTGTGGAGCTGAACTAGCGTGTGCAGTGGCTTGGCGTGTGGAGCTGAACTAGCGTGTGCAGTGGCTTGGCGTGTGGAGCTGAACTAGCGTGTGCAGTGGCTTGGCGTGTGGAGCTGAACTAGCGTGTGCAGTGGCTTGGCGTGTGGAGCTGAACTAGCGTGTGCACTGGCTTGGCATGTGGAGCTGAACTAGCGTGTGCAGTGGCTTGGCGTGTGGAGCTGAACTAGCGTATGCAGTGGCTTGGCGTGTGGAGCTGAACTAGCGTGTGCAGTGGCTTGGCGTGTGGAGCTGAACTAGCGTGTGCAGTGGCTTGGCGTGTGGAGCTGAACTAGCGTGTGCGGTGGCTTGGCAGCACCATTGTGCTTGCCAGCCACCAGCTGCTGAGTGCCAGATGCCCTGTGCGGCACTCACACCTGTAAATCACCTCTCAGATCCTGTTCATCTAGACTCACTGCTGTCTGCTCCTTGAGAACTGAGTCTCCCTCCTTGTGGATCTCGAGAGTCGATGTGCCAGGCTCTGTGCTGGGTGCTGGGCTGTCTCGGGGCCAGCTCACTCAGCTCCAGCCCCTGCTCCCTCATCTCTTGTACCCGAGCTCGGCAGAGCTGTGTGGAGAACTCACTTGCCTGAAGTGTGTACTTATTGGTCTGCCACCCAGGGGCCTCCTCTAGGTTGGTGTTTCCTGGGCTGGGGTCCTGTGCTACCTGCATAGGAATTGTATGAGGTGCTTGTTAAAAATGCTGCTTCCCCCAGCCCCAACCTGCTGATGTTGCATTTTAACAAAGAGCACACAAGGTCTCAGTGAGGCCTCCGCACCCGAAGCCTGAGTACCTTACGTCGCTGTGGGGTTCTTCCCAGGCTGTGTAGAGGAACGCCTGCCCTCCCCGAGTCTGGGAGCTCATCTTCTAGATTGCTGTCCGCTGCAGGGAGGGAGTGACAGGGAAAAGAGCTGGGCTCCCCCGATCCGTGTGAGCTACTGGACAGGCTGCTGTGGCTCCTGCTCTGTCTTTTGTGTGCCCTTTTTATACGACGCTGTAGACAGCTTAAAATGACAAAGTAATCTTTATTCAATAAATTCAGTAGAAACTAGAAGTTCTCCTTTCTAGTCTCACTCCCCAGAGAAGACCACTGCTGGTAGCTTGGGGTATACCTTTTATATATTAATTTGTTCGTCGATCCATTTGTTTCCTCATTGATTCGTTGGACAGATATTTATTGAGTAGATGCTGTGTCAGCAGGCTCCCTGCTGGGCGCTGAGGGGATAGTGCTGAGCTCTGAGTGGATGGTTAATAGATCTTTCTTGGTTGAGTTTAAGGAAGGACAGACCTCGAGTCTGACCACAGTTGTCAAAGGCAGAAGAAGGTGTCATGGAGTAAACGTGGATCGGCTCAAACTCATTTCCATCCCTGCCTAAACCATTCCTATATTTAGTGTTCATTCTGCTGCCACTATTCCAGCATTCTCTTTGTTTTGTGAGGTGCATCTGGTGAAATAAATAACCTTGGCAGGAGAGCTGTGTCCCCGGGTGGCTGTGGTCGGGGGACTCTGTTAGGACCTAGTGGAGAACTCCTTGGGCATCTGGAAGGTGTTTCCAAGCGCTTCCTTAAAGGATGTCACTAGGGAGGGGTCCTTGCTTGTTGAAAGTGCTGGTAATCGCCATTTTCTCTGCAGTACATTCGTGGGAGTTCCAGAAGAAAGTGGATCATTGTGAAGTGGGGTTTGTTTTCCGTAGGAGCAGTGCTGTTTTTGGGAATTGCATTCCCACCCAAAGACTTACCAACAGACGAGTGAAAGCTTGACCTGGTTACAGAGCATGAGGACCAAGAGTGACCCGCCACCACTGCAGAGGCAGTGCGTGTCTGTCTTGGCCACTGCCGTTGGTTAGTTGATTGAATGACAGACAATTTCAGGTGGTAAAACTCCGCTCTGTGGGTGATGCTAGGGTGTTTGGGGAAAGGCTGGTGGAGGCTGACAGACCTCGGTGTGTGCTGGCTCCAGTCCTGGCTGTGGTGTGAGCCAGGGCGAGTTTCTGGACCTCTCCAAGCCTCTGTTGTTGCTGTCTCCTCTGTAAAATGGGCACATTATCAGGACCTGCCCATAAAGGTGTATTTGGGGAGCCATGAGGTGGTCTGTAAGGCCCCAGAGCCGAGACCTTAGGAGGTGCACAGCAGGCGTGAGCATGAAGTTGTTCCTTGACCTGAGCTGGGATCTGCTGGGCTTGCTGCCTCCTACAGTAGCATGTCCTGGAGCTCTGATCTGCCTTCTGTTTGAGAGCTACTCTGTCTCCAGTCTCGGCTTCCAGAAGGTTGCAGAGCGGGTTCTGGCTGAGCCAGGCTTGGAACTCAGGTGCTCTACTCCAGAGCCTGCGCCTCTCACAAGATGTGGCCAGGAGGAGGCCAGCTGGATGACACCCAGCCCTGCCCTGCCTTCCGGGCCCTTCAGGATCTGGAAGGTTCTACCCACTGCAGATGTGGCTCCTCAGTCTGGTCATGCTGGTCGAAGCGCGTTTTTCCTCCTCATCCAACTTCTGTGCCTGGGACTCGCTTGCTCACCTCTTTGTAAGACCAGGGTCACGACTTTTTGTAGCTGATAGTGGCTCTGGGCCCCGGGGCCACCTTGTCACATGGTGGTCATGCAGAGTCTGCTTCCTGCCCAGCCTGGACCACTTCTGGAAGCACTGGGAAGCCACCTTCCAGACACCTGTGACTGCTTCCTCTGCTGAGTTGTTGTCCTTGAGCTGTGGCACCAAAAGGATCCTTCCCTAAGGGAAATCAGTCCCTAAGGGAGATGGCCTTTGTCCACCGCTGTGTTGGTTTATGTTCTTTACACAGCATGTAATGGGGATACGTCGAGGATGTTCAGGTCACTGCTGGGATAGGCTGCAGCCGTAGCACAGGGGCCAGTCTGTCTGTCTGTCTGTCTCCACCTCCCCTCCATTTCTTTCTTTTCTTTTTTTAGCTGAGGAAGATTCGCCCTGAGCTAACGTCTATGCCAATCTTCCTCTGTTGTTTAGTATGTGGGCTGCCAGCACAGCATGGCCGCTAACAGAGCAGTGTAGGTCTGCACCTGGGAACCAAATCTGGGCTGCCAGTGTGGAGCGTGCTGCACTTAACCTCTAGGCTGTCCCCTTTTCTGTAAAGGCCAGCATCACCCAGCACGACGCAGTTCTGCTCCAGCTCACGGCCCTCAGTGCATCCTCTCTCCTCACTACCAGTGGATCTGTGTTTGCGAATCTGCCCACTCCCTAATGAGCGCTCACAGTGCTTTCCCTGCCATTCGTGGGTGTGCGCTGAGCAGCTTAAATACTTGAGTTTCTCTCACACGCATTCCCAGCTGAGGCTGAGCAAGGCGATGCTGCTTCTTGTGTCAGCCCTGCCCTCGTATGGAGACACTGAATGCTGGCAGGGTGGAGTGGGAGTGGCCACGTGGATGGGATTGAGTCTCGACTCTGGCGCCTGTTAGTGGGGCAGCAAGTCCTTTAACACTCTGCACCCGTTCCTCTTGTCAAATAAAGAGAATGGAGTCTACCAGGATGAGCTCTGTTGGGATTTGAGATTATAATCCACGTGAGGTATGTGTCTGTTTGTACAGCTTTTCCCTGGGAGCCGTGGTTCGGTATTCACCGATTCAGTGTTGGTGGCCACTTTATAGGGCATAATGTGGACAGTGTTGTCTTGGTCCCCACAGCAGTGTCCTGGGCTGGGCGCAGTCGCCTCTCTTTCACGGCTGAGGAAACTGAGGTCTGGAAATTGGGCAAGAGGCCCCGGCCCAGGGCCATAGGCCGCGTTGGGTTCCCACCCGGGCCCCTGGCTCCAGAGCTTGTGTGACCACTCCCCTCCCTTGTTTCAGGCCCAGGGCCGTAGGCAGCGTTGGGTTCCCACCTGGGCCCCTGGCTCCAGAGCCTGTGTGACCACTCCCCATCCCCTCCCTTGTTTCAGGCTGAGGCCTGTGAAAGTGTTCTCCATTGTCCCCCTGCAGGTGGTACTGTCAGCCCAGCAAAACTCAGGCCCAGCTGTCAGGTGCTGCCCTCTCCCTGCCCACGGGCCCTGCTCTGGTAACTGTCCACTGGGCAAGTCATGGGCACAGCAGGGCTGACGAGCCTGTCCCCTCGCCCCGTAGCCCAGCCTGTCATTCTCCACTGGATCTTGGACGTGGCTTTGAGGCTCTTGTGGGTTCTGGTGGCCGGTAGCTGGCCTGTCCCCTGTTTACTGCCACCACTGTCAGTTTTAACCTTTGGCGCTGTCTGTCTCAGGGCTGCTCTCTCCTCGGTTTTCTTTCGGGTCCTTTTCCCACGGCATCGTTTCCTTGGGCTTCTGCTTTCATACCGAGCAGCCTGGCCTTTGTGCCGTGCGCAGCCACTGAGCACATGGTGGTTCTTCTAGCTGTGACCTTCGGGGTGTTGGGCGAAGGTATCAATTCTGGGTTTTCCTTCTCTTTTCATTGCAGCCTGCAGAAAGGAGGCTGGTTGGTTTGTCTTCTCATTGTCACTGGTGCTTTTTGAACATTTGAACAATTTCTGACTTGGGGCCTATACAGACCCTCCGAGGGGTCTGCCGACCAGCTGCATGGGAGCAGCTTTTGGGAGAGGGCAGGTTGTGGTGGGCAGGCCGAGGAGTTTTCCCTGTGAGTTTCTGTAGAAAACAAGACTCACATTAGGGGAAGGTGCACACTGTTTGAAGATCCAGTGTGTTCTCACCGCACTTCGGGAAGGTGGACTGGGCTGGAGTCTGGAGGTCACAGTGCCTTCGCTGCCCAGCGCAGGATTGTCAGGGGAGAGGGCACTGGACGCAGCCAGTCTGTTCCTCCCTGCGCCCAGTGGGTGGTGGCCCCAGGGGCAGCTTGTGGCCAGGAGAGGAGAGGGTGGGAGCCCTGGGAGTCCTGGCTCCCTGGGGTGAGTGATGGAAGCTCAGGTCAGGGGGCAGGGTGAGATGGGCCCGATGGAGTCTAGGAGAGTGGGGGGGCTCCGCGTGTGGGATGGGGGTCTCACCAGGAGCACAGGGAGCTTGGTCCACTGCCACCTCCCCCTGGGGTGGGGAGATGGGGCCCCTTACCTGGAGCCCCATAGAGACTTGGACTACCTGACGTTGACCAACAGTTTAACTGTGATTCAGAGCAGAGGGATTGTTGGTAACCAGCAGAGGAGCCTCTCTGTGCTGTAAAGCAGCGTGCGTGTGTGGTCGTGCCACTCGGAGGCGTGGAGAAAGACACTGGCCACACGCCAACAAGGCCGAGTCACTGGGAGAGGATCGCGTCCACGTTTACCCTTGTCGTGGACGCCTGACCTGCCCTGGAGAGTGCAGTTACAGCTCCTTAATGGGAAACACGGGGTCTGCAGAGTAAAGAGCGCAAGCTGCCTTGCTGGTTCCCTTCCTCCGCCTCCCTTTGCTTCATCTGCCATCTCCTCCACTCTCGCCTCCTGCTCGCTTCGCTGCTGCTGAGCTCATCCCTCACCTGGACCGGCGTGGGAACGGTCACAGGACCTCCCTCCTTCCTTCCAAGCTCTCCGGTTAGCTCCAGAGGGGCCTCGTGGCCTCACAGCCTCTGCTGCCAGGGGAGGGGTCTCTTCGGCTAACGCAGTCTGAGGTTCTGCACCTGCCGCGGCTCAGGCCATGTGGCAGAAGGGCGCTGGCTTTGTCCCCCTCCCCTCCCTGGCTTCTCTTTCTCTGATGGAGCATCTTAGTTCAGGATGTGCATCAGACGTTCACTGGACCATTTCGTGAAAGGTTGGGCTTTATATATAATTTCTGCATTTAAAAAAATAAAATAGACGTAAGATAAAATTTACCATTTTAACCATTAAGTGTGTAGTTCAGTGGCATTAAGCACATTCACACTGTTGTGCAACCATCACCACCATCTGCCTCCAGAACTCTTCATCTTGCAAAACTGAAACTCTGTCCCTGTTAAACACTGACTCCCCCAGCCCCTGGCAACTGCCATTCTACTTTCTGTCTCTGAATTTGACTCCTTTAAGTACCTCATCTAAGTGGAATCATAGAGTATTTGTCCTTTTGTGATTGGCTTGTTTCACTTAACATACTGTCTTCAAACTTCATCCGTCTGTGAGAATTTCCTCCCTATTTAAGGCTGCATAGTATTCCACTGTATGGATACACCACATGTTGCTTACCCAGTCATCTGTTGATGGACACTTGGGTCGCTTCCACATTTTGGCTGTTGTGAGTAATGCTGCCTGCACTTAATTGGTTCTCATTTATCAACTGGCCTGCTTTAAACACTTTTTTTAAATTATGAAAGGAATACATAAACTTTCTCAGAGTCATCACACCTAATGCATATTTGTGATGGGGAAGACGTAGAAAACCATAAAGAAGGAAATAAAATAATCTATGAGCACTGCCTGCAGGTACACATGTGTATCTACGAATGCATATATTTTTAAATAAAACTGGCATCAAATGGACTTATAGATAGTTTATATGTTATTTCACCTGCAATATCATGAATATTTTCCCCTTATTAGATAATCTTTGACAGCATGATTTTTGTTCTCATTTTATGTGGATGAACAATAGTTTACTTAATGTTCTCCCATTATTGAATGCTTGGTTGTTCCTTATTTTTCTCTCTTATAAATAGTGTTCCAATGAGTATTCTTGCTTTGTTTCCATCTTTGATTATTTTTGCTGAATAGGTTCAAAAAGTGGAATTCCTGGGGCAGAAGGCAGATATGGATATTTTTAAGGCTCTGATACGTTGGCGGCAAAGACACAGTTGCCGTTCAGTTGCTCTGACTTCTTACCTCCCGGCAGGACAGCACAGTGTTCTTTTCACAGCAGTTTTATTAGCGTTGAGTCTTATGTCACTGTTTTCTTTTTTTAACTTTGTAGTTGGCTTTTAAAATCTAAGACCTTGTACCTAAATATTTACGTAATGATAAAATTTAGGAAGAGACGGAGAGGACCAGAACCAGAATGATGGGGACGTAAGGAGCAGACTCCGTGGGGTCTGTTTGCTGGAGCAGCTGACTTTGCCTTCTTCCTTCCATGTCGGTCTTTGCTCCTGAGCCCGTGGAGAAGGGCTGTCCAGACGACCTGGTTCTCCCTTCTCACAGCCGAGAGTTTTCAGATACCTGCTCTGTGCCCACCCTGGGCCTGATGGCAGGAGCCACTGTCCCTTCTGTCCTCATGGAGCTCACAGTTGGGGGCACTTGCTGGTCAGGACAGGGACTTTTCTCTTGTGGTGCCAGCCCAGACTGTATTGTTGCTTGTTGCCTTAATGTGCTCATGAGTATTCCTGCGTGTTTCCAGATGGTTCAGGGTGAAGGTAATGGGATGAGAACAGGCAGACTTGGCCATGTTCTTGCGAGAGAGGATGTAAGTGATAAAGGGAAGCCGAGCTGAAGGGAACAGATGTTGTTCTGCGTTCTGTAATCTGTGTTCTTTGGATTGCCGAATTATAAAATTTGTTCCCGGAGGAGGATTGGGTGGAATTTGGACTGCAAATGAAATTTGTATTTGTTTAATCAGTTTAGTGGTTTGCTTGAACTGAGGTGGGTTCTAATTTAGTGTTCTGAGTGGTGTGCTCATGCTTTCTTCTCTGCCTGGAGGTCCCATCACCCACAGCCTGGGACCTCAGGTGGGTGAGAGCCCTCTGGACGCCCCGGGGGGTTTATGTCCAAGGATGATCTGTGTGAGCCCTCTCCTTGTTTCAGGTGACGCCCTCCGAAAGCCTCGCCTTCAGAAGTCTGTCACGTGGTACCTGGATGATTTATTCTTCACTCTGTATCCTTCCCTTGAGAAATTTGAGGAAGAGCTTCTGGAACTCCTTATCAGTGATCACTTCCAGGAGGTACTGTCTCATGTCACAGAACTTAGTCTGAACCGTGGAATGCAAACTTCAGAGCAGAGTTGGGAAAGCTGTGGCCCCTAATGCCGCCTGGGTGGGCAGTCAGCCCCTGGTGATGTGGTCCTGTCTTTTCCCCTTTCTGTGGCTAACCTCTTTCTGTCCCTGGTCTGGTATTTAAAGTAGATCTGAGAGGACTCAGCGCTGGGCCGTTTCTGCTGGAAGCCGAGCCCCTGCAGAGCTCCAGCCCGTGTCTTAGCTTTGAGGATGATGAAGGTGCTGTTACCCTGAGATGTTAATTAACGTTAATTTTGATATATGTTAAAACAGTCCTCATTTAAAAGTAAATTAAATCACCAAATGAGCAAAGGGAAGCCCATAAAAGAGTCTACATTTACCAAGGACGTTTTGAGGATATTTGGCTCATTCCAAGGAGATGACTAGAAATTGCAATCATTTTATCCCATCAGAGCAGTTTTCTGTGACGGGCGGTTGCTCTGACTCTGTCAAGTGCTGCCTGCCTGTGTGAACATGTCCTGTAAAGTCTTCAGCTGGAAGCCTGTGTGTGGGGTTCTGCACCTTGGCAGTTGTGGCAGCACCTTGTCCCCACCATGGGCCTTCGAACACATAGCTCGCTTTCCTGTATGTTCTTGGTCCGGTGCTTGTGTGGGTCCTCTCAGGCCTCAGGTCTCAGTGCACACCTGACTGTCTGACAGGCCCCCCTGGGCACGTTGTTGTGTCCACCCCCCTCCCCCCACCCCTGGCTCTTCCTGTGTGTCACCCGTTTTGTTTCTTGGGGTGCTTGGCCCTCTCTGAGACCGCCTGGTTTCCTTGCCTGCTTGCTGGTTTGCTGCTGGTGCCTCTGTGGAGTGTTTGCACCAGGAGGACAGGGACTTGGTTAGGTTCACCACTGCACCTAATGTGCATGAAACGGTGCTGGCACATAGTAGGTCTTAATATTTGTTTGTCGTGAGAACAAATGATTCAATCAGTTGGTGCCCATCCTAGTAGTCTGGGAAGGTAGCAAATTATTAATCACACACACATATATGAACGAGATGGACCTTTTTTTTGCTCTCTAGTCTTTCTTGAAAATGTAGTTCCACATAATGTGGTCTCATGTGAGATAGAAACACAAAGCAGAAAAGAGGATTGAAGTAGCAACGTACATTTTCGTGATGTAGTTCCTGCTGTTTTCTTATTGCTTGGAGTGGATTGTATGAGGGTAGAGATGCTCTAAGAGTATCATTGTTGAATTTTATATATTCCCATAAAAGTCACTTTATTAGGTAGTTTTACTACCTTTGTAGTTTTGTTCCTGTCCAACTGGAAGATGCTCAGTTATCTGCATTGTTTTATTTTCATTTCCCAAAGACTAATAGGCTGAATTTAGGTCCATTCAGCTTGATTAATGGGCAATGAAGAAAACTTGAAATTTCAGGGGTCACTTTGCAATGATCACATAATTTAATAAACAGTAATAGCCTGGAGGACTATCCTTGCCCATTTGTTACAATGCTTGTACATTTTTTGTGAAGATGAAATGCTTTAATATCCAGTGATCACTTTGGGGCAGATTCCATTTTTATTGGTTTATGACTTACTGCCTAAATATGCTCCCTCTTTGTGCTGCCCCTTCCCATTGAGACTCGAGTGTCCTGAGTGTGGAGAGAGGCAGAGGTGCAGGAACCTGACATGCTCTGCCTCCGTCATCGCCCGCCCCGCCTCGGTGACAGTGGGCTCCTGCACTGTGGGGCCCTGGGTCCCGTTGGAGGAGTCGCAGTCCCTGGTTGCTAGTTCGCTGCCTCTTGAGAGTCGTAGCTTAGCCTTGGAAACCCAGAGCGAGAGCTTGGTGATTCAGGCATCTGAGGGGGTGCATTGGAGTGTGTTGCTCTGAGAAGATCACAGTGTGTGAGAAAACCCTCACCTACTAGAAAATGCCCTAGGTCAGCCAGTTCTGACCGGATTATTTGTCTGTCGTTTGCCTGGACTCATTTCCCCAAGCACCTTCTGATCTGGAAATGTCCGAAACCCCTGTTACAGTTCCTTCTCGGCTCACCTCTCTGCTGGGTCTTTTCTGGTGCACTCCCTCTTCCCTTCTGCCCAGCACTTACTCCGCCTGCCGTGTGCTCTTCCTAGGGGGCCAGCCCACAGGACGGCGGCACCCTGGAGATCTTGGAGCGGCGCCTGTGTGTGGGCGTGCACAACGGGCTGGGCTTCGTGCAGAGGCCCCAGGTTGTGGTGCTGCTGCCCGAGATGGAGGTGGCGTTGACACGCTCTGCCAGTTTCAGCAGGAAAGTTGGGTCCTCTTCGAAGGCCAGGTAATTTTTCCCAGGATCCTGAGTCCTGGCCCCCGTGGAACGAGGAGGTGGGCATGTAACCAGGGATCAAAGGGAGATGAAGCTGTACTTGGGCGTGAGTGTGCACTCATCCACCTGGGGCTCTTCACTGGTGCCTCTGTTTCCTCTTGCCAAGTTGTGCCCATTAGCAGCAGACCTAGGTTGGAAAACCCTGTTTTTGTGCTCTGACGATTTTGGAGTTAGCATCACGGACGCTTCCAGCTGTGGTCACTGAGAGTCTGTGCAGACCCTGTCACACTTTCCTGCAGATGTGCCCTGTGATCAGTTTCTCATTTGGTGGAGAACCGGAGGGCAGGAAGCCCTGCCACTCTGCTCAGTCCTGTGCTTCCCAAATCAGAATCAGACACATCTCCAAGGGGTGCCATGTGCAAAGCTGGGCGGAGGCTGGTCCTCGAGGAGGAGCGTCCCTGGAGACCTGGCTGTCGTTCTGTCTTCCTGCACCCAGCTCTGGCGGTTTGGAAAAAGTGTTGGTTGTGGTACCTAAAAAACCCCTCTATTTGGGGATTACCTTGGAGGCCAAACGCACAGAAGAGCTCAGTGGCATTGCTGGGGGGACTCGCCACACCGGCAGCGCCCAGTGTCCCAGCGCCTGAGCCGGTGATGGAGGTGGGTGCAGGGCAGGGGAGGCCACCGCCTGATGTGCCTCTGTCTCGTGTTCTTGACCTAGCTCTGGAAACCAGGCTCTTGTTTTGAGAAGCCGCCTCCGCCTCCCCGAGATGGTCCGTCACCCCGCATTCGCCATCGTCTTTCAGCTGGAGTATGTGTTTAACAGTCCTTCGGGAGTGGACGGCAATGTAAGAACCATCGCATCACTTCAGGTTCCACCTGGCCGCGGGCTCCATGCGCTAAGAATAAATATTGTTGCCATTAATATTTTTTCATTAAAAGCAGTGTAATCATTATTAGCAATATGGAAAACAAGCATGGAATATGACTCTAGAAAATGCTTCGTTTTAGTGATAGCTTTGTTATAATCATTTCCTATCTTTATGGTAATAGTACATTCTGCTGGCTGGTGGTAATAAATAGTTCAATAGGGATGTATCATAATAGCATTAATTCATAATTATCAAATCGATAGTTATTTTGAAAAATAAGGCCATTTTAATGTATTTTGTGTAGTAAAGCTTGAATCTACACGAGTGATAAATATTTTCTTACAGTGAATTTTGTATGTGCCTGTGTTGTAACTAAGAGTAAGAATTTGCAGGGTTCACTTGGAAGAAGTAGAATGTGTAGACATCGTTTGCATCATTGTAAGTCTGCTATTCCTAAGGTTCAGTGTTCTGTTTGAAAAAGCAGATGTCAATTTAACAAGTCAATTAAAAATTTTAAAAACGCCAACAAGATGCCCTCGGTGGTGTCCCAGTCTGCCAGCATTACTGTGCAGCTGACCCAGAGCAGAAGGATGTAGGACACTCTTGGGGTGAGCTGCGGGAAGGAGAATGGGGTATCAGGGCATAGATGCATTTTATTTTCTGATCTACTCAGCAGTAAACTGACGTCTCTGATGTCCAGACCTCGAGTCTGTGTAATTCAGGGTCCTAGTTAGGAGAATAAATCTAGAGGCAGTCATTCTGACTATAGCTGAACACAGAGTCATTTATTTTTTTGTTTTTTTTATTTTTTTTGAGGAAGATTAGCCCTGAGCTAACTACTGCCAATCCTCCTCTTTTTGCTGAGGAAGACTGGCCCTGAGCTAACATCCACGCCCATCTTCCTCTACTTTATATGTGGGACGCCTACCACAGTATGGCTTTTGCCAAGTGGTGCCATGTTCGCACCCAGGATCCGAACTGGCGAACCCGGGGCCGCTGAGAAGCGGAACGTGCGCACTTAACCAGTGCGCCACCGGGCCGGCCCCTACAATCAGTCATTTAAATGAAGCTCTTGTCCCCAGCTCTGCTTTTCTTTATTTGTTACTAGAAATTTCAGCTAAAATGCAACTGTGTGTGATACGCCTGGCTGTGTGGGCAGGCGCTCTGGGCTTGGGCATGGGCCTTCACCAAGAGGAAAGGGACGTCTGGGGCTGGGAAGTGATGCTGAGGGAGAAGTTGGTGGGCTCAGGTGTGGCATGTGTGGCGCTCTTGTCCAATGGTTAGGAGGGAGTTGTGGAGGGAGCCAGCGAAGCAGCACCATGGCCTAGCGCCTTGGTGGGGCCTCCAGTCGCTCTCCATTCCTCATTTACATTTAGATAATGTCCCTCGAGAAAGTTAATTATAATTTGCTTGCGATTATAGTCTGTGTGCTGAAACTGATATGTCTTACGTGGCGCTTTCTTCTTCTTTTTTAACTCTTCATCGAAATGCTCACCCAGTGGCAGGTGTTTCGACATGCGTTGCTGCTTCATGGAGCTTTTGGAATGTGGCTGTGTAAGAGCACATCACTTCTTGTTGATGTGGAGTTTATCTTAACATGGAATATTGGATTCCATTTTCCTGTCATCAAGTGTACTTTCTTCAGTGTAATCTGGAAAGGAAATGTTCCTGTGGATGAAATGATTTTCCACACAAATTACTTGCTGTGTGGAACAATGGAAATGGGTTAAGCATTCATTGGGTGAAACCTGAATCAAGCATTCGCATCACGAGTGGATTTAGATGATGGAGGAGAAAACAACGGTGACGGTGCCAGTGTGGGCTCTTGTTCCTTCCCCCAGGAGTGTCTGTGTGACAGTGGGGACACCACCCACAGGGCCTCCTGCAAGGTCGGGGCATGGCCTTGGGGGGAGCAGCTCACGCCCAGCATGCTCCTCCTTCCCTCTGCAGTCCATTGTGGAGCAGTTGCATTCAGCCTGCACATTTATTTCTCCTTTTTCTTTCCTCTTTAAAAAACTTTATATGATGGAAATTTCAAGCATAAACAAAAGCAGACCAGATAGTAAAATGCACCCCATGTAGCTTCAGCAGTTATCAACTTCGTGGGCAATCTTTGTCTATACCCTCTCCCGAAACCCATTTTGGTTTATTTTGAAGCAAATTCCAGTCATAATTGCATCTGTTTTGATTACTGCAAACACTTTGGCATGTGCATTCTTTTTTTAAAAATCTTTTTATGATGGAAAATTTCAAATATAAAGGTAGGGAGAAGTGTATGATGAAACCGGAGTACCCATCACCAGCCTTGGAAGTTATCAACTCATGGCCAGTCTTGTCTCGGCTCTTCCTCCCCTGTCCCCATTCCTCCCCGAGTACTTTAGAGCAAATCCTAGACGTCAGGTCACTTCATCTTTGAGTTGCTCAGTGTGTATCTCCAAAAGATGGGGGCTTAGAGATGCCCCTGCAATAGCATCTTCACACCCAGAAGACTACGATAAGTTTCTCAGTATAATCAAATGTCTAGTCAGCTGGGTTGTACATTTAAGTACTTTACTTAATCAGAAATAGACAAGCCAAAAAAATGTACTTTTCTTTGGAAAATGACTCCTGAATGAAGTCTTCCTACATGAGCTTGGCGGCCGCTGTGTTTTGTCGGCAGTGCCGTCTTTGACGTGTGACCTGTTCTCAAGATGGCCTTGCTGCATTCTTGACATCTGCGTTTCTTTATTCCTAACGCTTGATGAACCAAGATGGGCCAGGCCTCCAGCGATTGCGTCGCTTTGCTTGTGTCTGGCGGGAGCTGAAAGCCTGCATCTCCTGAGGCCCTTTGTGAAGCTCTTCTGTAGGTGGTTTGTCTGGATGGCAGAGGCATCTGGGCTCAGGGTATCCAGTTTATGCCCAGTCTCCTGAGTCGGAGTGAATTGTTTTGGCCCTGAGTATTTCATAGTCATTAAAAACAAACCAGAAAAAATGTTTTGAGAAGACACACCCTTGTCTGTAGCGTGTTGTGAAATGCGTGCATCTTTAGTTAGCGGGAACCGCCAGAGCCTTTGTGGTTTGTCTTTGGGTAGCTGTGGAGAGCCAAAGGAAGTAGGTCTTCCCATCCAGACAGCTTCCGTTCTAGAAGTTTGAGTCCCTGCGGACAGTGTACCCACACTGGCTGGCCAGTTTGACATGCTGTGAGCTGTGCAAGTGTGGGCTCCATATATGTTTGCTGATTGAATGAAGTTGATAGAGTGGACTCTCTAGAACGTAAGAGAGTGACATGGGATGAAGAGAGCTGTAAAAATAAGCGGACCCAGTGTCAGAGTAAGTGCAGATCCCCACGGGGCTGCCAGGGGTCCAAACAGTCCTTTTTTGGGGGGAGTCATGTAGCAAAATGACCCTCTTCCAAATCTCTAGGAGGTAGAGACTAACTAATGTATTATTTATGTATTTGCTAGTATTCTTTGAACAAAACAAGTTCATATAACAAAGATTTGAGTGTTTACCATGTACGAGGTGCTGGTCTGGGTGCCCAGGACACATCAGAGCTGTGTATTTTGAATATTTTATATTTGGAACATAAGTATCATGCCTTAATATATTCTGAAGATTATATAAATTTAAATTTCCTGGAACTTGGAAGTACAGATGTCTTGAGGGCTTTCGGGAGATCTTTCACAAAACCCTGACTTGTCCCCTGGTGGAGAGGTGTGCCCCGTCGAGTCCCCATGCGGCCGTGTGTATGATGCAGCCAGTCTCCCCCTGGGCCCCTTGAGGCTTTGCCATCAGAGTCTCCCCAGGGCAGGCCGGCCGCCGAGCCTCAGCCTGTCTGCGGAGGTGGAGGGAACCACTGACACTCGGAGGTTCCTGAAGAAGAACCTGGTGCTGAATCTGCTATTTTGTCCTGAATGTTGGGTTTCCTGTGTGGTTTTAAGAAAGATATCGACTCACTCAACTTTTTAACATTGTTTTTTTCGTTTGTCTTTTTTTTTTTTTTTTTTTTTTTTTAAAGATTTTATTTTTTCCTTTTTCTCCCCAAAGCCCCCCGGTACACAGTTGTGTATTCTTCGTTGTCGGTTCTTCTAGTTGTGGCACGTGGGACGCCGCCTCAGCGTGGTCCGACGAGCAGTGCCATGTCCGCGCCCAGGATTCGAACCAACGAAACACTGGGCCGCCTGCAGCAGAGCGCGCGAACTTAACCACTCGGCCACGGGGCCAGCCCCTCGTTTGTCTTTTTTTAAACAAAATTTTTCTTGAGAAATTCGCATAACCTAAAATGATTTTATATGCCACAATTCAGTGGCATTCTGACTTTTTAGAAAATCTGAGTTTTTTTCCCTGTGGTAAAATACATATAACATAAAATTTACCATCTTAACCATTTATTTTTAAGTGTACAGTTCTCTAGTGTTATGTTCACATATTTGTGCAATCATCACCACCATCCGTCCCCATAACTCTTTTCATCTTGTAAAGCTGAAACTCTGTGCCTATTAAACACTAACTCCCCATTCTCCCCTCCCCCCAGCCCCTGGCAACCTCCGTATACTTTGTCTTTATGATTTGGACTACTCTTAAGTACCTCATGTAAGTGGAATCAGGTGGTATTTGTCCTTTGGTGACTGGCTTATTTCACGTAGAATAATGTCCTCAAGGTTTATCTATGTTGTAGTGTGTTGGAGAATTTCCTTCCTTCTTAAGGTTGAGTAATATTCTATTGTATGGATATACCACATTTTGCTTATCCATTCATCCATTGATGGACTTGGGTTGCTTCCATATCTTAGCCATTGTGAATAATGCTGATGTGAACATGGGTACACAAATACCTCTTTGAGACCGTACTTTCAATTCTTCTGGGTGTATACCCAGAAGGAGAATTACTGGATCATATGGTAGTTCTATTTTTAGTTTTTTAAGGAACCACCGTACTGTTTTCCACAGTGGCCGTACCATTTCACTTTCCCCCCAACAGTGCCCAGGCTTCTAATTTCTCCACATCCTCGCCAACATTGTTTTCTGTTTTTTTTTGATTGTAGCCATCCTAGTGGGTGTGTGGTGGTGTCTCATTGTAGTTTTGCCTTTCCCTAATGATTGGTGATGTTGAGTATCTTTTCATGTGCTTGTTGGCCATTCCAGTCTTCTTTGGAGAAATGCCTATTCAAGTCCTTTGTGTGTTTTTGAATCAAGTTTTTTGTTTTTTGTTGTCAAGTTTTAGGAGTTCTCTATATATTTTAAATATTAATCTTTTATCAGATATATGATTTGCAAATATTTTCTCCCATTTTGTGAGTTGCCATTTTATTCTGTTGGTAGTACCTTTTGATGCATAGAACTTAAAAATTTTCATGAAGTGCAATTTCTTCTTTTGTTACCTGTCCCTTTGGTGTCATATCCAAGAACTCATCACCAAATCCAGTGTCATGAAGCTTTTGTCCTATGTTTTCTTCTAAGAGTTTTATTGTTTTAGCCTTACATTTAGGTCCTTGATCCATTTTGAGTTAATTTTTGTATATGGTGATAGGTAAGGGTCCAACTTCTTTTGCATGTGGATATCCAGTTTTCCCAGCACCATTTGTTGAAAAGACTGTCATTTCCCCATTGAATTGTCTTGGCACTCTTGATAAACATCATTTGACTATATATGCAAGGATTTATTTCTGGGCTTTCTATTTTATTCCTTTGGTCTATTTGTCTGTCTTTATGACAATACCATGTTGGTTTTTATTTTTTGGGGGAGGAAGATTGGCCCTGAGCTAACATCTGTTGCCAATTTTTCTCTTTTTGCTCGAGGAAGATTGTCACTGAGCTAACATCCATGCCAATCTTCCTCTATGTTGTATGTGGGATGCTGCCATAGCGTGGTTGATGAGCAGTATGTAGGTCCACTCCTGGGCCCTGAACCTGTGAATCCAGAGCTGCTGAAGCAGAGTGCGTGAACTTAACCACTACGCCACTGGGCTGGCCCCAATACCATGCTGTTTTGATTACTGTAGCTTTGTATTAAGTTTTGAAATCAGAAAGCATGAGTCCTCCAGTTTTTTTCTTTTTCAAGATTGTTTTGACTATTCGGGGTCTGTTGAGATTCCATATGAATTTTAGGATGGGTTTTTCTATTTCTGGAAAAAAAGTTGTTGGGATTTTGATAGGAATTGCATTGGATCTGTAGATCGCTTTGGGTAATATTGACATTTTAATAATCTTAAGTCTTCCAATCCATGCACATGGGACGTATTTCCATTTATTTGTGTCTTCGTTAGTTTCTTTCAGCAATGTCTGTAGTTTTTATTGTATAGGTCTTTCACTTCCTTGGTTAAGTTAATTCTTCCAATATTATGTTGAACAGAAGTGGTGAAAGCATGCGTCCGTCCTTCTTCCTTATCTGAGAGGAAAAGCTTTCAGTCTTTCATTGAGTTTAATATTTGCTGTGGATTTTTCAAATACGGCTTTTATTATGTTGAAGTAGTTTCCTTCTCTTCCTAGTTCGTTGAGTGTTTTTTGTTATGAAAGGGTGTTGGATTTTGTCAGTGCTTTTTCTGCATCAGTTGAGATGATTGTGGTTTCCCTTCATGCTGTTGATGTGGTGTATCACATTGATTTGTATGTCGAACCATCCTCACATTCCATGAGTAAATTCCTCTTGATCGTGGTGTATAATCCTTTTAATACATTGCTGAATTCTGTTTCCTAGTGCAGTCGTATGTCACTTTATGATAGGGATGCAGTCTGAGAAATGCGCTGTTAGGTGATTTCGTTGTTGTGCGAACATCCTAGAGTGTCCTTACACAAACCCAGATGGTATAGCCTACTGTACACATAGGCTCTATGGTGCTGATCTTATGGGGCCACTGTTGTATATGTGGTCCATCGTTGACTACAGTGTTGTTATGCAGCACGTAACTGTATTTTGTTGAGGATTTTTCCATCAATGTTCATAAGGGATACTGATCTGTAGTTTTCTTTTCTCATAGTGTCTTCTTCTGGCTTTGGTATCAGGGTTATGCTAGCCTCATAGAACGAATTAGCAAGTGTTCCCTCCTCTTCATTTTTTGGGAAAAGTTTGAGAAGGATTGGTATTAGTTCTTCTTTAAATGTTTGGTAGAATTTACCAGTGAAGCCATCAGTTCCAAGTGTTTTTCTTTTTGTTGGGAGATTTTTGGTTACTGATGCAATCTCCTTACCAGTCATAGATCTGATCAGATTTTCTATTTCTTTGTGATTTAGTGTTGGTAGGTTTTGTGTTTCTGGGAGTTTGTCCTTTTCATCTAGGTTGTCCGCTTTGTTGATATACAGCTGTTCATGGTATGCTCTTAGAATCCTTTTTATTTCTGTGGAATTGGTAGTAATGTCCTCACTTTCATTTTTTTTAGTAATTTGAGTTTTCTCACTTATTTTCTTAGTCTCTCTAGCTAAAGGTTTATCAATTTTGTTGATCTTTTTGAAGAACCAACTTTTAGTTTCATTGATTTTTCTTTATTCTTTTTCTGTTCTCTGTCTTGTTTGTCTCTGCCTTAATCTTTATTATTTGCTAGCTTTGGGTTTAGTTTGTCCTTTTTCTAGTTTCTGAAGTGGTAACATTAGGTTGTTGATTTGAAATCTTTCTTGTTTTTTAATGTAAGCATTTATAACTATAAATTTCCCCCTTAGTACCACTTTTGCTGTGTCCTATAAGTTTAAAAATCACCACCCTAATTATTTTGGTGCTCAGATTGTCCCAGATTTGGCCAGAGTTCCTTCAGGCTGTGTCCTGTGACAGCCTCCATCATGTTTTGCTTTTTGAGCATTTTTCTTACTCTCTGGCGTAACAAGATGCTCCAGGCTCATCTTGCATCTTCCCTGCTCCAGCTCTGGAATCAGCTGTTCCTGTGAGGAGCCATGGTTTTCCACCCCTGCCTTTTTCAAAATAAACTTTTTATTTTAGATTTACAGAAAAACTGAAGATAGTACAGAGAGATCCTATATACCCAACCCAGTTTTCCCTATTATTAACATCGGTAGTATGGTGCATTTGTCATGACTGATGAACCAGTATTGATAGATTATCACTAACTGAAGTCCAGACTTTATTTGAATTTCCTTACCTAATGTCCATCTCTGTTCCAAGACCCCATCCAGGATGTCACATTATATTTAGACCCCATGTCTCCTAAGGCTTCTGTGGACTGTGACAGTTTCTCAGACTTTCCTTGTTTTTGATGAGCCCTGGTGCTTTTTAAAGGGGAATGTGTTAGAGTCTGGATCTGGGCACTAGGTTTGTCTTGTTTCTGAGGCCTCTCAGTGGACAGAGCTGGCAAATTTCCATGTGGAAACACACATGCACGTGCACGCACACACATAGGTACACATACATGCACATACTTAAATACAAACACACACGCACGTGAGCACACATCCATGTACACATCCACGGCTCAGGAATTGAGTCCTCGCTGATCCTTCAGTCCCAGTCGGCCCACAGGGCTCTCCACGCCCGCCCTCCACAGAGACCCTTGGCTGCATGCCAGCACCATCAGCACAGCTGCTCATGTGCTCAGTCCTAGGAAGCATCTAAAATAATGTTAGAATTGCTTCGTTCACGCGGCTACAAAAACCAAACCTACTGGAAAGAGTCCAGGGTCCGTTAGCAGCCAGGACCGAGGGCAGCCATCAGGCAGCGTTTCCTGTCTCCAGGCTCTGCCCCTCAGCGTGGTCGCCTCACTCGTTTGAGCTACGCTGGCGCCTCTTGTTGCTGTCGGCTTTCGGTTTTGTGCTTATTTCTCTTCCCCATCCTTATTGATTTAAATTTATTTGTTTAATATATAGAACACTAATATGCTTTTAAAAGTCAAAATTCTACCGAAAGGTGATCTGAGAAAAGCGTCCCACACTGTGTTCCTTCCACAGACCCAGCCCTTGGGGGGAGCCAGCACTCTTGCTCCTGGTCCATCCTCCCTGTGTCGCTTTTTGTGAATTTTAACAGGTGTGTGTTTTCTTAATTCCCTTTAATACACAGGGGGTATCGACTATGTGTGTGCATTTTTGCATTTTGCTTTTTCTCGTGTTACCAGTACACGCTGGTGGTCGTATCTGGAAGTCTCCGGAGCGCTTCCTCACCCCTTTCTCCAGCCGGGGGCACTCCGTCATGTCCCACAGTTTACTCACCCGATTTCCTGTGGTTGGATATTTAGGTGGTTCTCACTATCTCCCAGCTGTAGATGATGCTGAGATGAATGATCTTGGGTGTGTGCACCTCTGTAGGAGTTCAGAGGAAGTTCCTGGTCTGTGCCACCTGGTTGGGCCTTGGCCCACCCGCCGCATGTGCTTGCAGCCTCTCATGGTCAGCAGTCAAGCCGAGGTTAGGGTCACACATGCCTGCACCATCTGAATGTGGGACATGCCTGTGTCCAGCCAGGGCCCCGGGCTGCCTCCTCCTTGTGCCCCCTGCTCCCTCCTTCATCTGTAATATAGTTCCTCAGTCTCTCTCCCTCTCTCTTTCTTGAGCCTCTTCCTTCCTCTGTGATTTGAGTCATACTGGGGACATTTGGAGTCGTTTCAAGACAACAGGTTGTCTTTTTTTCCCTTTGCGTTCAGCTGAGTGCCCCAGTGTGCTCGCCCCATCGAGGGTCTGTGCCTGGGGCCCAGCTCTGTCTCTGCTGGCGGCTTCAGGGGCAGAGGACCTCCCTGTAGGGGCCACTCTACCCCTGGGCCTTGGGGCTCACTACCCAGAGTCGGTGTGGAGGGGGCTCTGGCGGCTGGCATGGGGCTCCGGGCGGGAGGAGAAGATCTCACTGAAAATTCAAAGAAAATCAGCCTCATGAAATAACATGAAGTTTTTACCTGCTTCTAATTCTAAGTGACTTTTGAGTTGGTCTGAGGACAGAAGTCGAGGTGACTCCAGAACAAATTGCCACAAACTACGTGTCTTAAAATGACAGACATTTATTCTCTCGTAGTTCTGGAGGCCACAGATCCAAAATCAGTTCTGCGGGGCCAAAACTGAGGTGTGGGCAGGGCTGCGCTCCCTCCAGGGGGCTCTAGGGGAGGGTCCTTCCTGTCTCTTCTGGCATTTCCTGGCTGCCGGCGTTCCTTGGCTGTTGCCTGCGTTGCTCTAACCTCTGCCTCCATCATCACATGGCCCTCCCTCTGCGTGTCTCCCTGTGTCTCAAATCTCTCTCTGTCCTGCTGTTTTTTTCTTTTTGCTGAGGAAGATTTGCCCCGAGCTGACATCTGTTGCCAGTCTTCCTCTATTTTGTATGTGAGCTGTGCCACAGCTTGGCCACCGACGAGTGGTGTCGGTCTGCGCCTAGGAACCAAAGTGGTTCCCGCACCTGAGCTGCTGAAAGAGAGTGTGCTGAACTGAACCACTAGGCCACGGGGCTGGCCGCTGTCCTGCTCTTGTAAGGATACTTGTCCTTGGATTTCAGGCCCAGCTGGATAATCTAGATCTCCTCATTTCATGATACTTAATAACATCTGCATGGCACCTTTTCTAAATGAGATCACAGTCACAGAGTCCAGGGGTTCGGGTGTGGGCATGTCCTTTTGGGGCCACCATCCCGCCCACCACAGGGACGTGGATTGTGCATCCCCCTGGGTCACATGTCATCTGTTTGCGCTTTGCCTGATGAATGACAGTGTGGCGCTTCTGTTCCACGACAAACCTCGCTCGTAGTCCAGGTGTATTCCTTTGGCTTTTTGTATATTACTTGCTATTATAATTGAAAGTCTAAATGGGATAAATTCAGTGTATTTTGTTTTTTTTCTTTTCAGTTTGCGTCAACTCAAAGCCGGTTTGGCAGGAAAGGACGTTATAAAGTAACAGATCTGGGCTCAGCGCTAGTTCACTGGTAGGAGGAGCTCCGGCTGGGTGACTGTTACATAGTTACCGTTGCTCTGTGCGCATGCTCCCTGCACCTGACCTTCCCCTTAGAGTCGGGTGGGGGGGTTAGGGAGGTTATCACCTGCAGGTGTCACCCTGGCTGGTTGGGAGAGAGTGCACGCTAATAAATGGCAATTGGATTGCCACCAGGCGCTAATAGTCCCACTGAAGTCTTTGCGCAGGAGTGATCAATAAGCCACTAACCGTCTCTTGTTAGAGCTGTTAGAAACAAAAGTGAGGGAAAACAGATATTTGTGTGACTGACAGGTACTTCACAGGGGAGATAGCTGTATTGATTGAGAACGAAAAAACCAAAAGGAACTGTGAAAGTGGAAAATTAGGTATCGGAATCACCTAATTTAAAAAATTAAACCAGAAGGACTTGCACAAACAGTATGAAAACTTGGATACATATTTTGGTCCTGTAATAAACTTCTGGGTTTTCTAGACGACGACTATTTACAAAAGTATTCTAGATATTATTGAATCCTTATAGTGTTTTTAGTGGCCAGTTTTCCTAATACATTTATAATAATTTTATTTCTAAAAAGTGATGGATTTTAATCGTCTTTTTGTTGATATACTGTAGTTGCTCAGCAGCATTTTACACCGTCACCCAGTGAGCCGGGTGGGAAAAGGCAGACGTCGTCTTCGCTTTGACGGATGTGGAAAGTGGCACAGAGTCGCACGCTGAGGCTTCTTTGCTCGTCCTTAGTCCTTCCAAGATGTGGGTTTTTCCTCACTGAGTTGTCAGGGCCCTGAATCCCTGCTCATCCCCGTGACCTGGCAGAATGTGGCAGGAGCCGAACCTGTGATCTAAAATTTGGTTCCAGGAAAGGATCGGACCAGGCCCAGCTGAAGCTGGTTGTTTGAGGTCCAGTTACGATGGGGCCTCGGGAAAGAGAGATTAATTCAAAACCAGACACTGATTCTGGGTGTTTTATATGCCCGCGTGGATATAGAGGTTGTAACAGGAGGGGATATCCTCCGGCAGGAAACAGGCTGGGAAGACTGACTTGGATGAAATGCACACACTTTCTTTTCTTGTTGGGCACCGCTCACGCGTATACTCGGCTGTGGTTTAACCCCGTCCACCATCCTGCCGTCTGCGCCGGAGTCCAGCCAGAGTCCTTTTATGTGCATGTGTGGAGACTTGCCTTGGACCCAAGTGCAGTCAAGTCATGGCCGTGACAATGGCACAGCAGCTCAGTGGGTCCAGCCAAATAAGCAGGGTCCGCGGGAGCCCCAGCCACACCGCGGGAACCATACCTCCTCAGTGGCTCCTGATGCATTGCGAGTCCACGGTTCCCCTGGCCTCCCCTCTCTTTGGGGAAGCTGCTCTTCACCACCATGGGCAGGGCCAGGGCTTCTGTTCCTCTCAGGAGTGTGAGGCCCCTCCTTGCAGGCTGTCCACCCTCCCTATGGCCAGGGCTGCCTGGGTTAGTGCACTTGGCTGGTGGTCAAGAGAGGTGGAGGGCCCTTGGCTCCCTCAGCTGCCCGGAGACAGTGAGGAGCCACCTGGTTCATTTGTTTTCCTTATAACAGAGATGTGCAGATGGCTCTCTCTTACCCATGAAGAGATCTTAGGACAAGAAGACCCTGCTCACATTCCATGTGACTGCCTACACCTCTTCCCACATTGCCGCAAGGCTAGGGATCTTGGGGCGAGGGGCACGGCTGCTGCCCCTGAGTCTGGCCCATTCCAGTCTGACTCTGGGTAGTGCAGCTGAACTCTGGGGGTGGGAAATGCTCTTCCCAGGTACCCAGTCTGACCTGGTGTCACCAAGTGCCCCCTGGATTCTGTGGCTTGAGAACTGGCCTTCCTGGGGTGCTGCTGTTACGGCAGTAGAGCCTGCCAGTCGGGGCCTCCGTCAGAGCCGGTGTCTCTGAGTTGCCTTCTCAAGGGTCCAGTCCCAGTCCCAGAGCCCAGCTGAGTGGCGTCTTGGTACCCAACCGAGGCCTGGAGTTGGGCTTCATTCTTACTGCTTTTTGAATGAAGGATGGAAGGGTTCCTTTAAAACGCTGCTGCGTCCAGCCCTGAAACCATATTTGTGAAATGACCTTGCAGTGTGGATGCTGATCCTAGGGTGTCCTTAGTGTCCTCATTCCTTTCGTTTGGCCAGTGACAGCGAAGGTGAAAAAGGAGCAGCACGTAAACTCGACCCCAGTGGTTTCACAGTTGCACATAAAGTCACATGGATAAATTACCCCATTACGAGCTGAAACTGCTGCAGAAACTGTGCTAATAACCCTAAATTGAATATCTGCCCATATTCTCTGCTGTTTCACACAGTTTCTTATCACTAACACGAAGGGTGGGTCCTGGTGTTTTCCTGATGGATTCAGGTAGATGTTGTCAGGGTGCTGAGTGTTTACAAACCTGCAGAGAGATCCTTATGGGATCAGGAGCCATGAAGACGGCGTTGGTCTTTAGGAGGGAAGCCGCAAAGGAGACTCGGGGTGGGAGGGGTCTTAGTTAGGAGGGTGGGGTCTCAGGATGGGAGGCTGGCCTCCTGGCACTCTGTGCCACCCATGTGGTGTTGTGTCCTGCTCCTGCCTCCATTCCTGCTTTGGTAAAATGGAACGGGTGATCCCCTGCCTTATACACTGCTCTCTAGTTCAAGTTTACCTGAAAGCACCGTGATGTTCCTGACCCAGGCGGGTGTTCGGATAACTCATGCACCGATGTGCTTTGTTTCCCTTCCAGGCAGCTTCCCTCACCTCTTTGTCCAGCTTGGCATGTATGCACCTGGTTCGCTGGGCTATTTGGAACCCCGTCCTGGAAGCCAGCTCTGGGAGGGTGACGTTACCCCTACAGGGTGGGATCCAGCCCAACCCCTCGCACCGCCTGGTCTATAAGGTACCCCCAGCCAGCATGAGCTCCGAAGAGGTAAATTCTTAGACACTTCGTAAGTATGATTCTTTTCCTGTGAGCTTCTAGCAAGTTCATATATTTTCAAAACCAGAAGTTGACAAATGTTTGCAGATGTTTCATGAGCAGAGTTTTTTCCTGTCATGAATATGCCCTTAAAAATTGTGTCATTGCTGAGTCACAGTTGGCTGTGGCCTCCCTGAGGCCAGTTTTCATCTTGGGTCTCACAGCATCCCCGTTCACATGTCAGTCTCTTGGGGTGACCTGCTGGGCCTGTGACTCTTATTTGTACACACTTTGCAACAAGATCGACTTCTGTGCTGTACGAGTCTTTTTAAAAAGGGCCTTTGAAATGTTTGGTGCATTGGAGGATGGGCCTGTGTGGGACGAGTGCTGTAGTGGGAGCCAGGTGGTCGGTGTCAAGCCCTGGCTCGTCTTTGCGACTTGTCACTCACGCCTGCTGGACCTCGGCTCTCTCCAGCTGTGTACAGAGGGTGGGATTACAGCAGGATTTCCACTTTTGAAATGAAGCTTTCTCTGCACCCCAGTGTATAAAAGTGGGGCAGGGCGAGTTGAAGTGTGTGTGAGGGTCTCATTCCCTGGCCTCCCCTGGCCCCTTGGTGGGCTTGCAGAATGGGTAATCATGACCCAGGGTGCCCCTGACACCATGTGACAGTCCTTCCTGACACTAATGTGTCGGGGCGGGGTTTCTGTCTGGTACATCATTTGGTTCTTCTGCTTCCATCCCTGAAAAATGCCCAGCCTTTGTCAGCAGTGCAAATAGGAACCTTTTAGGACTCAATTGTCCCATTTTTCTTAGGTAAGGGGACTATACCTGTCACTTCAGAATGTCACCTGTGTGCTGACTCCAGCGACAAACCTTATTTTCAGTGTTGTTATTTATGATTCAGAGACTGCTTTGGGGACCTGAATAAGGGAACAGCTGATTGTGCAGCTTTCCTTATCATAAGGAATGTCTCTCATTATGGGACCACATTTTGCTGCATTCCCACACGGTCTAGTTTGAGCCCTTATTATCAAATTGCCATTAGAAATGCTGAAGCCTTTGCCATTCTCTCCTCATTCATGATCTCTCTCTGTCTGTCTGTATGAATATAAATAAATATTTATTTTATTTAATGTTACCCTTCTTATGCCACGGCATTTCCTTTACTCTTAAAGTGTGTAAACTATATTGGGGTATATTAAGAACACAAATATATCAAATACCACCATTTTTTCACAAGGAATATCACTTCTAATCAGAGTTTCTCAGCCTCAGCACTGCTGAGGTTTTGGGCCAGATGATTCTTTAATGTGAGGTTGTCCTGGGCGTTGGCGGATCGTCAGCACCTGCCCTGGCCTCTCCCCACGAGATGCCAGTATCATCCTCCCAATTGTGACAGCCGCAAATGTCTGCTGGGGACAACATTGCCCTTAGTTGAGGCCCACTGCTCTGAACAGATGTAATTAACTGAAATCATGAACGGAGACTCACAAACTCGCTTCGCTCCCCTGCCTTCTAGGAGCGCTCCTCTGCTTCTTCCTCTCTTTCTTATCTTATAAGCAGTGCAGCACCTGGCGAGTGAGAGAGCGCAGAGCCCTAGGCCTGCCTCTTCTCTGCCCCCAGGCCAGTTAATTCTGGATCCTATTCATTCATTCAGTGAATTGTTATTGAGCATGTATATATGCTATAGGAAAAATATCCTCGATCCCATGGAACTTACAGTTGAGTGGGAATGGCAGATATTAATCAAAGAAAAATATAAATGTTATAAACATCCCATAATTTTTGGCTAAGTAAATTTTGGGGTTTATTTTATGATTATTTCCATGTTGTTTACTGTGAAGGTAAGTAGTATATTATGATTATGTTTTCTTTCCTAAACAACTCCTGTATTTTTCCCTTGAGCAAATAATTGTATTTTTTAAAAAAAATTTATATCTCCAGAGGCACACTTTCAACTCTTAGCTGTGACTTATGGTATTTACTTTGTTTTCCAGATATTATGCTTCTACTACTATTTCTTGGTTTATAAATTTTAGACATCATATATTGACTTCCAGTAATGATAGATGAGAACTTTAGCTCTTTAATATACTCTTGCACTTCTTAAAAGAAAAAACAGGGGGCCGGCCCCGTGGCCGAGTGGTTAAGTTTGTGCGCTCTGCTTTGGCGGCCCAGGGTTTCGCCAGTTTGGATCCTGGGCGCGGACATGGCACCGCTCATCAAGCCATGCTGAGACGGCGTCCCACATGCCACAACTAGAAGGACCCACAACTAAAAATACACAACTGTGTACCAGGGGTCTTTGGGGAGAAAAAAGAAAAATAGAAACAAAACAAAACAAAAAACGCTCTGTCCTCCCACTGCTTGGCTTTGGATTTAGGTGCTGTTGCCGGAGACGTGCAGCACAGCAGGGCCTGGCCGCAGGATTGTGAAGGGAGCCACAGGGAACTGGAAAGTACCAGAGAGGTTGTGGAGAGGGAGGGGCTGAGAAAGCAACCCCATAAAGTTGTTTAAGAAATGCTGGGTTGACCCCCAAGCTGCGCATGCCTGAGTCTGAGCCTAAACAGCATACTTGGAGAACTGAACTGTGGGTAGATCACCACCCAGGCACGGAGTTGCCGGCCGGGTGGATCACTTGTGGAGAGATCCAGACAGCACTGCACAGGCTTTGAGAACGGAACTGGCATTGAAGCCACAACCCACGGAAGGCTGGTTGGAAACTGTGGCCTGAACCCAACTGGGTTGATTCCAGACTAAACGGAAATATCAACATTCTCCATTGAATTTAAATGAGACTCACAGTCTTTGAATGTTCATCAAAATGTTCTTGATACAATCCAAACTTAATTGACATTCAAAGAACCAGGGAAATTTCACCTTACAGGGAAAAGACGTTCAACACACAGCAACACTGAGATGACACAAATTTTGGAATTGTCAAAGACTTTAAAGCAGGCATTATAAAAATGCTCCAGTAAATAAGAGTGAACACTTTTGAAACGAATGGAAAGCTAGAAAGTCTTAGCAAAGAGATAGAAGATTAAAAAGAAGCAAATGGAAATTTTAGGACGGAAAAATAACCAAAATAAAAATAAACTAGATGGGCTTAATAGCAGAAGGGAGATGACAGAAGAATCAGTGGACTTGAAGATAGATCAATAGAATTTATCCACCCTGAACCACAGAGAGAAAAATGATCGGGAGGCAGTGGGTGAAGCCTCAGGGACCTTGGGATAGTACCACAAAGGCTAACACTTGTGTCATCAGAGTCCCAGCAGAGGAGAGAGAGTACAGTGCAGAAAAAATATTTGAAGAAATAATGGCTGAAAACTTCCCAAATTTGTCAAAAGACATAAACCTACAGATTGAAGAAGTTCAGTGAACCCCAGAGACAAATGCAAAGAAATCCATACTCAGACAAATCACAAACTGCTGACAAATAGAGACAAAGACAGAGGCTTGAAAACGGCGATAGAAAAGTGCTGCCTTACTTCTAGGGGAGCAGTGATTCGAGTATTTTCCTCAGCAGAAACCATGGAGGCTGGAAGGAAGTGGAACAACATTTGATAAGCACTAACAGGAAGACCCCAGAACTCAGACTTCTCTCCCCAGCAAAAGTCATGCAGGAATGAAGGTGAAATAAAGACATTCTCAGACGAACTAAAACTAAGAGAATTCATTGGCAGTAGATATGCTCTAAAAGAATTGCTAAAGGAGTTTCTTCAGACAGAAGAGAAATGATACCAGATGGAGACTTGGTGTATCAGGAATGAAAAAAGAGCAACAGAAATGAAAAATATGATAAAATATTCTCCTCCTCTTGAGTTCTTTAAAATATGTTTGGTGGTTGAAGCAGAAATTAGGACCGTGATAGGATTTTTAAGGTATGTAGACATAATAGGTAAGACAGCAATAAGACAGAGAGGGAAGGTAGAGAGGCCTATACGGTGTCCTGGTTTCTCCAGTCCACTTGAAAGAATGAAACTTCAATTCTGAGTAGACTGTGACAAGCTAAATATTTACGTTGTAAATGCAAGCAGAATCACTCAAAATGAGATACAAACAGATAGTAAAAAACCTAGTAGATAGATAAAATGGAATTTATTCAAAAGAAGGCAGAAAGAAAAACAGGAATGAAAAACAGAAGGAACAAATAGTAAAATGATAGTCCTGAGCCCAAACATACCAGTAATTAAATAATGAAGATAGTCTCAGCACGCCAGTTGAAGGATGGAAATTGTCAGGTTGCACAAAAAATCAAGGTCCAACTGTATGCTGTCTACCAGGAACTCCCTTCATGATGTAATGATGTGGGCAGGTTAAAAGTAACAGGAGGGGAAACATTCCCTGCGAACACCAATCAAAAGAAAACTGGAGTAGCTGTATTCATACCAGACACGTAGATTGGGGAGCAGAGGAAATTTCCCTGAATTAAGAGGGATATTACATATGGTGAAAGAGTCAATTCACCAAGAAGACATACAATCCTAAAAGTATATGCATATAACAGAGTTTTAAAGTGCATAAAGCAGCACTAATAGAGCTGGAAGGAGAAACAGACAAATTCATAGTTCTAGTTGGAGACTTCAACATTCCTCCCAGAGTAAACTATGGAACACATAGATGGAAAATCACCAAGGTTATGGAAGAACTGAACATCCGCATCAACCACCTGGATGTAAGTGACGTTTGTAGAGCAGTCCACCCAGCAGAGCAGAACGCACGCTCTCCTCAAGTGCACATGGAACGCCCACCAAGATAGACCGCATCCTGCGTCATAACACAAACTTTAATAATTTTAAAAGAATTGAAATTATACAGGGTATATTCTGTGATCACAATGGAGTTAAACTAGAAATCAACAACCAAGATGACATAAAAAGTTAGAAGTACTTGGAAATTAAACAATACATTTCTAAATAATCTGTAAGTCAAAGAGGAAGCCTCAAGAAAAAAATAAAAGATATTTTGAACTGAATATACAACATATCAGGATTTGTAGGATGCAGCTAAAGTGGGCTTACATGGAAATTTATCGGGTTAAGTGCTTATGTTAGAAAAGAAAAAAGGTCTCAAATCAGTAATCTAATCTTCCTTTAGAAACTAGAAAAAAGAAGCGCAAAATAAACCTAAAGCAAGCAGAAGAAAGTCAATAATAAAGATAAGAGGAGAAAACAGTGAAATTTAAAACAAAAACAGTAGAGGAAAAAAATAGAGAAAACCAATGAAACCAAAAACTGATTCTTTGAAAAGATCAATAAAATTGACAAACCTCTAGCAAGACAGAAAAAGGAAAAAGAAAAGACACATTACTACTACTCGAATGAAAGAAGGGTTGTCACTACAGGCCACAAGGTCAAAGGGACAGTAAGAGAATACTATGAATAACTCTGTGTTCATAAATTTGACAGTTTAGATGAAATGAATCAATTCATCCTAAACAACAAACTATCAAAACTCATCCAAGATGAAGTAGATAACCTGAGTAGTTTACTTCTATAATTATTAGACAAATTGAATTCATAATTAAAAAACTTTTGAAAAAGAAATATCCAGCCCTATTCACTGTGAATTCTACTAAATATTTAAAGAGGAAATGATACCAATTTTATACAGTCTATTCTAGGAAATAGAAGAGATGGGAACAATTCCTAGTTCATGTCATGAGGTCTGTATTACTGATATCAAACCAAAAGAAGACAGTATGAGAAAAGTAAACCGTGGACACATATCCCTCAAGAACACAGATGTAAAACAAAATATCAGCAAAATATTAGCAAGTTGAATCCAACAATATGGAAAAAAAATACACCATGACCAAGTGGGAGTTTCTCCTCGGAATACAAGTCTGTTTTCTTTTTGAAAATCAAGAAATGTAATACATTGTAGTAATAGCCTAAAGAAGGAAAACTCTAGGATCATAGCAATTGATGCAGAAAAAGCATTTGACAAAATTCAGCATCCATTTATGATAAAAACTCTGAGCAAACTAGGAACAGAAGAGAACTTCCTCAGTCTGATCAAGGCCGTCTACAAAAACCCTTTAGTTAACATCATACTTAACGGTGAAGGATTGGATGCTTTCCCCCTAAGATCAGGAACAAGTGAAGGATGTCTGCTTACAGCATTCATAATCTCGTTCAGCATTGTCCTGGAAGTCCTAGGCAATGCAGTGAGGCAAGAAGACAACAGGAAACACATGCAGATTGGAAACGAAGAATCAAAACTGTCCTTATTTTCAGACAACATGATTGTCTACGTGGAAAATCCCAAGAGATCTACAAAAGAACTCCTAGAATAAATAAGTGAGTTTATTGAGGTTGCAGGAGACAACAGGAGGTCAAGATAGAAATTCCATCGTATTTCTATATACTAGCAATGAAAAGTTGGAAAGTAAAGTTTGAAAAAACAGTATTTATTTACAAAGCCCTCCCCTCAATGAAATAAATCTAACAAAATATGTACAGGATCTGAATACTGAAAACCATGAAACATTCCTTCTGCTGCATGTCATTATTCTCATTGTGGTTACTCTTAGGTGAAATCAAAGAAGACCTAAATAAATGGAGAGACATAACGTCTTTATGGATTGGAAACCTCAACATATAAAGATATAAGTTCTCCCCTAGTTGATCTATAGAAGATGCAATTTCAAGCGAAATCCCAGCAGGATTTTTTTGGTAAATATAGGCAAGCCGATTCTAAAATTTTTATAGAAAGGCAAAAGAATTAGAAGAATCAAAACAATTTTCAAAAGAAAAGTTAGAGGAATCATAATACACAATTTGAAGACTTACAATAAAGCTACGATGATCAATATAAAGTGCTGTGGTGAAGGAACTGACACATAGACGCATTGAACAGAGTAGAGTCCAGAGGTAAATCACAGTTGGGCAGTTTCCTAAGACACTTACCCCATGACTCAGCAATCCTGTTCTTAGAGAGATGAAACTTACGTTCACACAGAAGTATGCACAGCAGTGTTTGTAGCAGCTCTGTGTGTAATCGCCCAAGCTGGAAACAGCCCAGATGTTCTTAAATGAGTAAATGGATAAATAAACTGTGGTCTGTCAAACAGTAGAATACTACTCAGCAGTAAAAAGGAGCAAATAATAATAGATAGAATGACTTGGAGGAGTCTCATCAGTATTGTGTTGAGTGAGAAAAGCCAGTCTCAAAAGTTAGATACCATGTGATTCCACTTATGTGACGTCTATCAAGACCAGACCACGTGATGGAGCCGCTGGGGGACTGTGGCGGTCAGGGGGGGGCAGGATGGGGTACGAAGGGCAGCACCAGGGAGTGTTTGGCTGACGGAGCTGCTCTGTACGCTGATTGTGGTGGTTACACGTGTTGAAACTCATAGAAATGTATTCCAAACTTTAAGAAGTCAATTTTACGTGTTAATTAAAAACATTCAAAGCCGGAGAAAAGTTTGATTGCTACTTGCATAAGGGTCATTCTGTGATAATGTGGTCTTCTGGGATTTTAGTGTCACAGTCAATTGTTTTCTGCTCAGAAAAGTACTTGATTATCATCTCAGAACACATGGCTTCAGAGATCCTTGATTTTGCCTAGTCTTTGAGGGCTAGGCGAATTGTTCCTGCTTGAATTATTCTAACCAAAGGATGCTGATGAAGAGAGCGTGGCCGTCATTGCTTGTGTTATGATCTACTGTAGGTGAAGCAGGTGGAGTCGGGGACCGTCCAGTTCCAGTACTCGCTGAGCCCAGAAGGACTCCTGGACACATCCACAGGGCACGACAGTGGCCCCAAGGCAGAGCAGAGGCCCTCCAGGAAGCCATCCACGTCCCCTTCAAGTAAGTGTTTGCAGAGAGCTGACTTTTCAGGCACACAGCATGACTTCCCTCTGTTCCCGAGGGACTTTGTCCAGTACAATACCGTTTATCAGATTGTTATCAAAGATTATCGTAGATCATCATAGATATAATCATTATCATAGATTATTAAATGGTGGCCATAGATTGCTTTAATTTGAATCAGTTGGTTGAATTTTTCCTTAATATAGAGGTGTAGAATTGAACAGTGATCAGGTGTGGCCCAGCAGTTGTCACCTCTGCTTCAGACACGAATCAGCTCAGTTACTTGCAGTCCCCTGACCGAGGGCCTGTGGAAGGTCTGTTGGTGACGCCTAAAAGGGCGCTTCATGTGGGTGTCCTGCAGACACGGGGCTTGCAGATTAGAGGTTGGCTGGAAGCTGTGGACTGCCAGTTCTATTTTGCACTGTTAGTATAGCCGTGAGTTTGTCATTTTTAAAAAGTGCTTTCTGCTCCCTTGAAGCTCTGCCATAGTGGAGAGTCTGTGATCTCAGATGCAGGTTTAAGAAAGGGAGCCAGGGCTACCAGGAAAGTGACGTCCTTCCCGTGGGTGATGCTGTGCCTGCATGAGTGTAGCTGGCCGAGGAGTGATGGAGGCCTTCGGCTTCGTGTTTGGCTGGCCCAGCGCCTTCTGCTGTGGCTGACACCTTGTGTTCAGGGCCCTTAGTTTATGCCTAAGGACCCCCAAGCTGGCGTCCTGATTGAGAATTCCACCTGTGGTGAAAGAGGAGCGGAAGTTAGCAGGGAGTGTTGGAGAAGTTCACCCTGAGTGAGCATTGAGTCCTTGGCTCTTCTAGAGATCTCTCCTGCTGAAAGAATGTTCTAGATCACAGGTGGTTAGTCTCTTAGAAAGTTAGAAAGACAGGGAATGAACAAATGTGCAAGCTGGTAGAGGGGAGCGTAGTCTTCATCCGTCCTGTGATGGCTTTCCTCTCGGGTGCTGCTCAGGTCTCCAGGGAGGACCGGCCACTGTCTCTCGGCTGCAGGGCCTGGTGCTGGTGCACAGGTGCAAGCGAGCCTGTCATTTGGCAGTGATTTTTATGAGTTGAGATTGTAGTTTATGGAAACTGGCCTTGTTGCGTTTAATTTTACAGTTGGTGGAAGCAGCACACTTATTTCTTTGGCCTGGAACTCGATGTGCTGGCCTCCGTCTTCATGGTCTTCCAGGATTTTCTGAGATATCTAAAAATACTCAGGTACCCAAATTTAATAGCTGATTGTGGGACAAACCACATCATTAAGTATTTTCCTTCTTTTCAAAAGGGCAGTACATTTGATGGTTTTAATTGTTTTGTTCTTTCAGTTTTTGAATATTGTGCGTACCGGATTGTTCTCACGATTCCTCTTTGCCACTAATGTGTACATTAATAATCACGTCTTATGTAAGTGGTTTTGAAATGTACAGCACCACTTGTACTTGAGAAATTGCCAGAGTATCTGCTAGAATCCCTCGCAGTGCTGCGTGGTAGGCATGTATTTTCTGTCAGAGTCAGTTTAGAATAAATTTCCAGTTTTAGTTGGTAAAGTTAAATGTGTTGAAGGCATAGAATATATAATTTAAAAATACTAAACAAAAGGGGCCGGCCCTGTGGCCAAGTGGTTAAGTTCACTCCCTCTGCTTCGGCTGTCCAGGGTTTTGCTGATTCTCATTCTGGGTGTGGACCTAGCACTACTCGTCAAGCCATGCTGAGACGGTGTCCCATGTAGCAGAACCGGAAGGACCTACAACTAGAATATACAACTGTGTACTGGGGAGCTTTAAGGAGAGGGGAAAAAGAAGAAAAAGATTGGCAACA
This sequence comes from Equus przewalskii, assembly GCF_037783145.1. NCBI lineage: Eukaryota > Metazoa > Chordata > Mammalia > Perissodactyla > Equidae > Equus > Equus przewalskii. The sequence continues at coordinate 44,571,714 of NC_091832.1, forward strand.
GATGTTAGCTCAGGGCCAATCTTTAAAAATAAAAAAACTAAACAAAGGATCACATTTATATCTAACCCATTCCCTGTTTTAAATCTAGTGTTTTCTTCTTTGACATATATTCATAATTACATTTTAAAAATAAAACAAATACCAACCTGTAAGAAACATAAATATAGGAAAGAAAGATAATATCATTGATTATAAAAATAGGCATATTTTGTGGTTAAAATCAAACATGATTAATCTGGTTTTTGATTAAGTTACTTGAAAGGACAATAGTGAAATGTAATAAACATTGTTTACCTGTGTCCGTAGAAATGCCAGAATAGATCATTTCCCTAGAGAATAGACTTGTACAGCTAGCGTTAAGGGAAAAATGGAATTACCTTTTCTGGAGTGGAATTTTCAGGTGTCTGATTTATGACGTAGTTACAGTCCTGGCAGCAAGCAGCTGGTTGGGCTTGAAGCCCTCTGATTGATTGGTTGTAAACTGATGGCAGGACCTACCGTCGGCTTCTCCTGGCTGGGCTGTGGGCTCTGGTTTTGCTGTCCTGGTTGCCCTGTTTTCATGAGGGGATTTGTGGAGATTTAAAACGTAGTCTGCTGCTGTCTGGATTTGCCAGAATTGTCCTTCAACTGATTTTTTGCTTGGAGTTCATTGAGCTTGGATCTCTGGGTTTATAGTTTTATCACAGTTGGAAAAATTGTGGTCATTATTTCTTCAAATAATTTCTTCTGTCTTCTTCTCACTCTTCTCCTTCAGGGCCCCAATTACACATCTATCAGTGGTCCCACAGCTCACTGATGTTCTGTTCCCTTTCATTCTAGTCTTTTCTCTCTGTGTTCCATTCTGGATAGCTTTTATTGCTGTGTCTTCAGTCCACTCATCTTTTCTTCTGCAGTGTCTGATCTGCCATTAACCCCATCCAATGTATTTTTCACCTCAGATACTGTAGTTTTCATTTCCAGAAGTTCTCTTTTATGTCTTCCATGTCTTGACTTAACACGTTCAGTATTTCCTCTAGCTTTTTGAACATATGAAATACAGTTACAACTATTTTAATATCCTTGTTTGCTAGTTCTAATATCTCTATCAGTTCTGGATCAGTTTTGATTGATTGATTTTTGTCCTAATTTTGGTTATATTTTCTTGCTTCTTTGCATGTATGGCATTTTTTTTTTTCTTGAGGAAGTTTAGCTCTGAGCTAACATCTGTTGCCAATCTTCTTCTTTTTTTTTTTTTTGCTTGAGGAACATTATCCCTGAGTTATCATCTGTGCTGGTCTCCCTCTACTTTATATGTTGGTCACCACCACAGTGTGGCTGATGAGTGGTGTAGGTCTGCGCCTGGCCTGGGATCTGAACTCGCACACCCAGGCCACAGAAGCGGAGCGCCGGACTTAACCACTATGCCATGGGGCTGGCCCCCATGCCTAGTAATTTTTGCTTGGAATCCAAATACTGTGAATTTTCTCCTATTGGGGGCTGAACGTTTCTGTGCTGGGTGAATGCTCTGGAGCTTTGGAGACAGTTTGACCCTTTTGGGTCTTGCCCTTAGATGTTAGGTGGGGCCGGAGCAGCATTCTTTCTAGGACTAATTATTCTCCACTTGGTGAGAAGACCCCTTGGAGTACCCTCCCAGTGTCCCTGAATTAGGATGTTTGCCAGTCTGGCCTATGGAATGGCCTCTTTCTGGCTATCTGAGCACTGGCTGCTGTGCAGTGGTTCTTTCCTGATCAGTCATCTGAAGCCTGCAGGGACCCTCTGTGAGTGACTGGAGTTCTTTCCCTCTGCACCTCATCCTGCCAGAGCTCGGCCCTGTGAACTCCAGCTTCGTTGGTCTCCTTGAACTCCCAGCTCTGTCTTCTCAAATCAGGGGTCCACTGTGCTCTGTCTGGGTTTCCCTCCCTGCTCCTCGACCTGCTGACTCACTAAGCACTGTGAGCCATGGCACTCAGAGGGCTCGCCTCTCTTGTTGCCCATTCCTCAGGACTGCTCTCCTTTGTTGCCTGAATTCCAGTGTCTTGAAAACTGTTGTTTTATATATTTTGTTGGATTTAAAACAATTTGTTTGAGTTGGGAGGGTAAATTTGGTCAGTGTTACTCCATCATGGCCAGCAGTAAAAGTCTTTGCTAGCTGTTAATGGTTTCTAGGCTGTTGAAGTCGTCTGCTCCCAGGGCTCAGAGTCCAGTGGTTTTGAAAGTTTTCCCAGCTGTTTTGTGCGACTTGTGGTTTGATGATCCTGCCGCTGTTTTCATGACTCTGAGTCTTGGCTCATGCTCCCTGCCTGGAATGTATCTCCCTTGGGCACTGCATTTATTTTCTTTTAAGATATATTCTTTTTTTTAATTAAAGAAATTACATAGTCCAGAATAGCCAAGGCAATTTTGAAGAAGAAAAGAGGCTTCACCTTTCTTGATTTGCAGACTTACTGTAAATTTATAGTAATAGAACAGGATGGCATTGGTGCAGAGATAGAGAAATAGATGATAGGACAAAATAAAAAGTGTGATGTATGACAAATTACAGATAAGGAGTGTATTAGTTTCCTATTATTATTATAATCAATTACCCAAAATGTAGTGGCTTAAAACAGCACAAACTTACTTACAGTTCTACAGGTCAGAAGTCCAGCATGGGTCTCACTGGCTAAAATCAAGGTGTGGGCAGGGCCGGTTCCTTCTGCAGGCTCTGGGGGAGAATGTGTTTCCTCACCTTTCCCAGCTCCTGGCGGCCACCTGCATCCTTTGGCCCCTTCCTCCATCTTCAAAAGTAGCATTTTCAAGTCTCTCTGACTGATCCTCCTGCCTTCTTATCGCTTATAAGGACTGTGATTGCGTTGGGCCCACACACGTCACCCAGGATACTCTCCCCATCTCAAGGTCAGCTGACTAGCAACCTTTAGTTTCATCTGCAACCTTAATTCCCCTGGTAGTGTAACCACACATTTACAGGCTCTGCGGATTAGGAGGTGGACATTTTTTGGGGTGGGGAACATTGTTCTGCTGACTACAGGGAGGAAGGATGGACCAATCAACTAACAGTTCTGGAAGGGCTGTCCGTGTGGAAAATACAAAATCAGATCCTAATTTCGTATCATGTACAAAAATAAATTCCAGATGGGTTACAAAACAAACCCAGAACTTTCAGAAAATTTTAGAATTAGAAGATTAGAAAGAAGAAAGATTATAGAAAGAGCTCCTCCAAGTCCATGAGAAATAATAAATAACAGGAAAGAAAAATGGACGAAGGATATGAAAAGGGAGCGCACAGGGGAGAAACCAGGATAGCAGTAAACATGAGAAAGTGCTCAGTTTTACCAGCAATCCGAGAAATGCAAAATAAAAGGAGAAATGGTTTCATCCCCCTCAGTAGCCGTCTCATAGCGTGAAGGTTAATGAGCATGTGGGAAGAGAGAGACCCTCACCATGCACAGAGTGTGTTGTGAACGGCTGCTCTAAGAGCAATTTCGTAATATTTTGTTCATACCCTACAACTCAGAAATGCTGTTTCTGGACTCCTGTTACAGAGAACAGCCAGTTCATTTGTACATGGGACCTGGACAAGGATGTTCATGACAGCACTGCTCTTAGTAGTTCAGGTGCTCCCTGTCGGGGAGTGGATACGTCCGCTGACTTATTTGGACAACGGGACACTGTGTAGTGGTTAAAATGAATTTGAAATAGATCTTTACATATCATGGTGGATAAATCTTCAAGACAGTATGTTGAGTGGGAGCAGCAAGTTCTGAAAGGATATATGGTAGCATTTAAGTAACTTTCAAGACAATTGTATGTGTTGTTTAGGAAAGCATACTTGCTAATTGAATGACCTTACACCAGTTACTTAATGTCTCTGTCCCTCAGTTTCCTCGGCTGTAAAATGGGATGGATTAAAGACCTATATATGAAAAACAAAACTTGAGAAATGTTAGGAAAAAAATCAGAGAATGTTTTTGTGACCTTGGGGTTAGGAAGGCTTTCTTAAACAAGATAGACAAAGCATAAACCAAAAAGAGAAGATTGAGAAGCATGTTATGTTAAAATATAAAACTTTTGTATGAGAGAAGACCCCATAAACAAAGTTAAAAGACAGACCTCAGACTGAAAGATATTTGCAATACATATAACCATTAAAACTTCATTGAAAGAATTAGAAGATTAGAAAGAAGAAAGATGATAGAAAGAGCTGTTCCAGATCAATAAGCAGATAAACAACAGAAAAGAAAAATGGACAAAGGATATCAGAGGTTACAGAGAGGATGAAATGAGTACAGATTCGTCAGAGTGCTCAGGACTGCCTGATACGGAGCAAATGCTGAACAGTTGCTCCTGGCGGTCGTTAATATTGTCTCTGTGGTTCCACTGCTGTTGTCATCCCTCTGGGTGGCATCATCAGTGGGCAGTGACCCCATGTTCATACCCCTTTCACCACTGACCCAATTAGACACAGATCCCAAATCTTACTGGAAACATGGCGATGACCAGGGCAGGGGCAAATGCAGCACATCTCCATGGAGGTTTTTTTTTTTGATTGGCGTTATAATGGTTTATAACATTGTGTAGTTTCAGGTGTCCACTATTGTTTATCACTTCCTGAGTACACTTCATCGTGCTCACCCCCAGTAGTCTAGTTTTTATCCATCACTGTACACATGTGCTCCTTTGTCCCTTTTGCCCGCCCCCCCAACCTCCTTCCCCTCTGGTAACCACTAATCTGTTCTCTTTGTCCATATGTTTGTTATCTTCCACATATGAGTGAAATGCAGTATTTGTCTTTCTCTGTCTGGTTTATTTCGCTTAACATCATACCCTCAAGGTCTATCCATGTTGTTGCAAATGGGACAATTTTGTCTTTTTTTATGGCTGAGTAGTATTCCATTGTGTATATATACCACATCTTCTTTATCCATTCATTTGTAGAAGGGCACTTGGGTTGCTTCCACATCTTGGCTATTGTGAATAATACTGCACTGAACATAGGGGGGCATAAATCTCTTTGGATCATTGATTTCAAGTTCTTTCGATAAATACCCAGTGGTGGGTTAGCTGGATCATATGGTATTTCTATTTTTAATTTTTTGAGAAATCTCCATACTGTTTTCCATAGCAGCTGCACCAGTTTGCATTCCCACCAGCAGTGTATGAATATTCCCTTTTCTCCACACCCTCTCCAACATTTGTTGTTTTTTGTCTTGGTGATTATAGCCATTTGACCGGTGTAAGGTGATATCTCATTGTAGTTTTGATTTGCATTTCCCTAATAATTAGTGATGTTGAGCCTTGTTTCAAGTGTCTGTTGGCCATCTGTATATCTTCCTTGGAAAAATGTCTGTTCATGTCCTCTGCCCATTTTTTGATTGGGTTGTTTTTGTTGTTGTTGTTGTTGTCTGAGTTCTTTATATGTTTTGGAGATGAAACCCTTGTCTGATAACTGATTTGCAAATGTTTTCTCCCAGTTGGTGGGTTGTCTTTCTGTTTCGTTCATGGTTTCCTTTGCTTTGCAGAAAATTTTTAGTCTGATGTAGTTCCATTTGTTAACTTTCTCTTTTGTTTCCCTTGCCCAGGTAGACATGGTATTCGAAAAGATGTCGCTAAGACCAGTGTCAAACAGTGTACTGCCTACATTTTCTCCTAGGAGTTTTATGGTTTCAGGTCTTACATTCACATCTTTAATCCATTTTGAGTTAATTTTTGTGTATGGTGAAGATAATGGTCTACTTTCATTCTTTTGCATGTAGCTGTCAAGTTTTGCCAGCATCATTTATTGAAGAGACTTTCCTTTCTCCGTTCTACGTTCTTGGCCCCTTTATCAAAGATTAACTGTCCATAGATGTGTGGTTTTATTTCTGGGCTTTCAATTCTGATCCTTTGATCTGTACGTCTGTTTTTGTGCCAGTACCATGCTGTTTTGATCACTATGGCTTTGTACTACATTTTGAAGTCAGGCATTGTGATGCCTCCAGCTTTGTTCTTTTTTCTCAGGATTGCTTTGGCTATTCAGGGTCTTTTCTTGTTCCATATAAATTTTTGGATTCTTTGTTCTATTTCTGTGAAGAATGTCATTGGGATTCTGATGGGGATTGCATTGAGTCTGTAGGTTGCTTTGGGTAGTATGGACATTTTAACTCTGTTTATTCTTCCGACCCATGAACGTGGATTATCTGTCTATTCCTTTATGTCTTCTTCTTCAGTTTCTTTCAGTAATGTCTTACAGTTTTCAGTGTACAGGTCTTTCACCTCTTTGTTTAAGTTTATTCCTAGATATTTTATTCTTTTTCTTGCGATTGTAAGTGGGATTGTATTCTTGATTTCTCTTTCTCCTAGTTCATTGTTAGTGTATAGGAATGCAACTGATTTCTTTAAAATTGATTTTGTACCCTGAAACTTTGCTGTAGTTGTCGATTATTTCTAATAGTTTTCTGGTGGATTCTTTAGGGTTTTCTATATAGAGAATCATGTCATCTGCAAATAGTGAAAGTTTTACTTCTTCCTTTCCAGTTTGGATTCCTTTTATTTCTTTTTCCTGCCTAATTGCTCTGGCCAAAATCTCTAGTACTATGTTGAATAGGAGTGGTGAGAGTGGACACACTTGTCTCATTACAGTTCTCAGAGGGATGGCTTTCAGTTTTTCACCATTAAGTATGATGTTGGATGAGGATTTGTCATATATGGCCTTTATAATGTTGAGGTACTTTCCTTCTATACCCATTTTATTGAGAGTTTTTATCATAAATGGATGTTGGATCTTGTCAAATGCTTTCTCTGCATCTATTGAGATGATCACGTGATTCTTATTCCTCAATTTTTTAATGTGGTGTATCACACTGATTGATTTGTGGTTGTTGAACCATCCCTGCATCCCTGGAAATAAATCCAGTTGATCGTGGAGTATGCTCCTTTTAAGGTATTGCTGTATTTGGTTTTCCAATGTTTTGTTGAGGAGTTTTGCATCTAAGTTGATTAGTGATATTGGCCTGTAGTTTTCTTTGTTTGTGTTGTCCTTGTTTGGTTTTTGTATCAGGGTGATGTTGGCCTCATAGAACGTGTTAGGAAGCGTTCCATCTTCTTCAGTTTTTCTGAATAGTTTGAGAAGGATAGGTCTAAGTCTTCTTTGAATGTTTGGTAGAATTCTCCAGAGAACCCATGTGGTCCTGGACTTTTGTTTTTTGGGAGGTTTTTGATTACTGTTTCAATCTGTGTACTTGTGATTGGTCTGTTCAGATTCTCTATTTCTTCTTGATTCAGTTTTGAGAGGCTGTGTGAGTCTAGGAATTCATCCATTTCTTCTAGGTTATCGAATTTGTGGGCATACAGTTTTTCATAGTATTCTCTTATAGTCCTTTGTATTTCTGCAGTATCTTGTGATTTCTCCTCTTTCATTTCTGATGTTATTTATTTGAGCTTTCTCTCTTTTTTTGTTGGTGAGTCTAGCTAAGGGCTTGTCAATTTTATCTTCTCTAAGAACCAGCTTTTAGTTTCATTAGTCCTTTTTACTGTTTTTTAAGTCTCTATTTCACTTATTTCTGCTCTGATTTTTATTGTTTCTCTCCTTCTGCTGACTTTGGGCTTTCTTCGTTCTTCTTTTTCTAGCTCTGTTAGGTGCATTTTAAGATTACTACTCATTTGAGATTTTTCTTACTTGTTGAGGTGGGCCTGTGTTGCTATGAATTTCCCTCTTATGACCGCTTTTGCTGCATCCCATAAAAGTTGGTATGTTGTATTTTCATTTTTGTTTGTCTCCAGGTTTTTTTTTTTAAAAGATTGGCACCTGGGCTAACAACTGTTGCCAATCTTTTTTTTTTTTTTTTCTGCTTTATCTCCCCAAACCCCCCCGTACACAGTTGTATATCTTAGTTGCATGTCCTTCTAGTTGTGGGATGTGGGACGCTGCCTCAATGTGGCCTGATGAGTGGTGCCATGTCCGCGCCCAGGATCCGAACCCTGAGCTGCCGCAGCAGAGTGTGCGAACTTAACCACTCTGCCACGGAGCCGGCCCCTCCAGGTATTTTTTAATTTCCCCTTTGATTTCTTTAATGATCCAATGGTGATTCAATAGCATGTTGTTTAGTCTCCACATATTTCTGACTTTCATACTTTTTTTCTTGTGGTTGATCTATAGCTTCATAGCATTGTGGTCAGAAAAGATGGTTGGGGTGATTTCAGTCTTCTTAATTTTATTGAGGCTTGCCTTGTTTCTGACCATATGGTTTATCTTTGAGAATGATCCATGTGCACTTGAAAAGAATGTATATTCTGCTATTTTCAGATAGAATGTTCTATATATGTCTATTAAGTCCATCTGATCAAGTGTTTCATTTAAATCTATTTCCTTGTTGACTTTTTGTCTGGATGATCTGTCCATTGATGTGAGTGGGATGTTGAGGTCCTCTACTATTATTGTGTTGCTATTAATTTCTCCCTTTAGTTCTGTTAATAATTGCTTTATGAACTTTGGTGCCCCTCTGTTAAGTGTGTATATATTAATAAAGTGTTATGTCCTCTTGGTGGAGTGTCCCTTTTATCATTATATGTTGCCCCTCTTTGTCTCTCATTGTCTTTTTTAACTTAAAGTCTGCTTTGTCTGATAAAAGTGTAGCAACACCTGCTTTATTTTGTTGGTCCCTTCACTCTGAGCCTGTGTTTGTCTTTGGAGCTGAGATGTGTTTCCTGAATGCAGCATATTGTTGGGTCTGTTTTTTAATCCATCCAGCCACTCTCTGTCTTTTGATTGGAGAATTCAGTCCATTTACATTTAGAGTGATTATTATTATATGAGGGCATAATACTGCCATTTCATCTCTTGTTTTCTGGTTGTTCTATGTTTCCATTATTTCTCTTATTTTGTATTTCTGACTGCCATTTCATTTTGGTGGTGTTCTGAAGTGGATTTCTCAGTTTTCTCTCTTGTGAATTGTGGCTCTGCTCTGATTTTTTGTTTAGTGGTTACTCTGAGGATTTCCATGGATGTTATTTTGACCCCAAAGTCGTCGATGGGTACAAACCACTGCCTGTGACACTGTCCAGGGAAGTGGCTTCTCACTCAGCCCAGAAAGCTTGGTGTTAGCTCTGCTCCTCCCATTTTGCAGGAGCCTTTCTGGACGAGCTTGAGGGGGTGTTTACCCAGATAGGCTTTGCTCCATGGACCTCCCTCCTCTCACTCCTCCTTCATTCAGCAGATCCCTACTGGGACTCTGTGATGTGCCAGAGGACTGTTTAGGCTCCTGTCTTCATGGAGCTTACATTTTAAAGAGAGACAATAAACAAACTACCACATATTTTAGGTAGCAGAAAGGGTAGTGTCCCACTCTGGTGCAGGATGTTTCTAGTTGGGGAAGCTGTACCTGTGTGGGGCAGGGAGTACATGGGAATTCTTGGTACTTTCTGCTCAGTATTGCTGTGAACGTAAAATGTCTGTAAAAATAAAGTCTATTGGGAAAAAAGAGAATGAGATAATAGAGATAGAGAATAACTTGTGGGGAACTTTACAGTTATGCCTATCTTGATTCGGTTAACTTGTGTCACGACTTCTGTTTCTATTTCCATAATTGAGGTTCATCTGTGGCAGAGGTCAGCAGACTTTAAGACCAGAGAGTAGATATCTCAGGCTTTGTGGGCCAGATGACCTCTCCTGTGACTGCTCATCTCTGCTGGTGTGTAGTGAAAGCTGTCGAGGATGTGTGAACAAATGAGTGTGGCTGTGTTCCAATGAAACTGCACAGGTTGTGGGCTGAATTTGACCAGTGGGCCATAATTTGCAGACTGCTGATCTATAGCTTTCTTTTTTGTGGTGTCTTTATCAGGTTTTGGTATTAGGAGTGTGCTCATTTTGTAAAATGAGTGTTTAGTCAGGTTTCTCTAGAGAAACAGAACCAGTGGGTTGTATGTATAGGAAGATATTTATTTAAGAAATTGGCTCATGCAGTTATGGAGGAGGAGAAGTCCCACAATCAGCCGTCTGCAGGCTGGAGACCCAGGAGAGCCAGTGCTGTATTCAGTCTGAGCTTGAAGGCCTGAGAGCCAGGGGACCCAAAGGTATAGATTCCAGTCCGGGTCTGAAGGCCTGACAGCTGGGAGCGCCAAGGGCAGAAGACCACTGTCCCAGTGAGCAGTCAGCAGGAAGGGCCCAGTTCTTCATTCCTTTGCCTTTTTGTTTCATTTATGCCCTCAGCAGATTGGACGATGCCCACCCGCACTGTGGGGGGCAAATGCTCTACTGAGTCCACCAATTCAGACACTAATTTCATCTGGAAACGCCCTCACACACTCACCCAGGAGAGTGGTTGGCCAGGTGTCTGGCCACCTGTGATCCATCCAGTCAAGTGGACGCACAGAATAAACCGTCACGACGAGCTGGGAAGCTCTCCGTCTTCTCCTGTGTCTTAACATAGTGTCAACAGAAAGATAGTTTCAACCTGTAAAACCGTCAGCAACTTGGTGTCTTGTGATGGGATTTTTTTTTTTGACAACTATTTGAATTTCTGCTTATGATTATTGATCTATTTAGGTTTTTGATCTAACTTTGTGTTAACTTTTGGGATACATATTCCCCAGAGAAATGGTCACTTTCTTTAGTTTACAAGGAAATTATGATAAAATTATATCTAATCTAAAAGTTTTAATTTATATCTGTGATTAGTTCCCTTTGTCATTCTGAAATTTTGGTGGGTCTCTCCCTTTCTCAGTCATGCTTATCGAAACTTTCTCCATTTCACTATTCTCTTCAAAGAATTGGCTGTCATTTTCCTTATTGGTTCTCTTGTTCTTTAAATTTCTAATTTTATCTTTAATTTTATATGCTTTTATCTTTATTAATTCTATCCTTTTACTTTTTTCAAGGATTTTTTTTCTTAAAGTTGAATGCTTTAGCTTATTTTCCATTTATCTGTTTAATAATAAAAGCATTTAAGGTTCTGCAGTTTTCTTCCAAGTACAGTTTGGACCTATTTCATAAGTTTTGATCTATAATTGATTTTAAGTTGTTGATTTCAATTTCTGTTTTCCTTTATTATGACACTAAAAAAATATATTAAACTTTTGTTGTCCTTTCATGTGGAAACTTCTGCTCTTCTTTAAAGACCAGCTCAGATGTCTCTTCCCTGGCAGAGCTTTCTCCTCTGCGTCTCACAGCCCTGTGTAGATACTGCTGTTTATTTTATATCATTGTTTGTTTTCTATGTTTCTTCCTTCCCATACTGTTTTTGGAGTGTATCAGTCACATTTGCTATGGTAACAGGTAATTCCCAAATCTCACCAGTTTAAAACAAAAAGGTTTGTTTCCTGCTCCTGCTCCCCATTGTGGGTTGGTGGTAGCTCTGCTCATTGTGGTCACAGAGGACAGTTGTCATCTCGAGTGTTGCTGATGCCACGCCAGAGAGAAAGCAAGGCCTCCGGAGGATCTCCTTCCACAGTTAGATGCCCTGGCCCAGAAATGACACACGTGACTTCTCCCGCCTCATTGACTAGAAGCTGCCGCGTGGCCCCACCCAGTTGCAGGGCTGGCAGAGGCCCTAATTTGTGCACAGAAGGTGAAGAGGTGCAGAACTTTGGTGTACATATTTGTTCAGTACTAAAGACTATCATAGGAGCATCTCACAGGCGGAACTGTGTCTGCTCATCTTTCTGGTGTCCAGTAGAGTCCTGGCCTATAGTAAAGCATTCAACACATGTTTGTAGAGTAAATGAATTAATCAGGACTCTTACGTACAAGAGATAGAGACTCAACTCAGAATAGAGGAAACGAGAGGGGATCTGTTGGCTCATGCGACAGAAGAGCCCTGGTGTTAGCCTGGCTGTATCCTAGCACTCAGGGGATGTCCTGAGAACTTGGTGTGTCTGTCTGTCTCTCTCCCACACTCCTGCCCCTCACCCTCAAGCTGTCTCAGTGTTGGCTTCCGTCCAGGTACGGTTTCTCCGTGTGGTGGCCCCAGGAGCTCTGTGGTTATCCTTGGGCTGAGGAATCCCAGCAGAAAGAGCTTCTTTGATTCAGTCGTTCCAGTGAAAGTCTGAGATGGAGCCCCCTCACTCTCTTGTGTCACCTGCCTTTACCCCGTATGACTGTGATGGGGATAGGATGGGGTGGGTGGTCCTGGGCCACACACCCTCTCTTGATGTGGGGCGTGGGCTGGCCCACCCTGACTGTGGGTAAGGGCCAGGAGGGTGATTCCCCCAAAGGAAACCATTGGCGCTGGGAAGAGAGTAGGGATTCATGGTGTGCAAAACTGGCAGGTGTGGTCACCCCAGAGATGGAGGGCCTGCTTTCCTGATTCCAAGTCTCGGACCTGTAGCACATTCTGCTGCTTCTGTTGCATGGTCACATCCCAGCTTTGACCAGCTTTTCCTGCATTTCTCAATCTTCGATGGAAGAGGTGGTAATTCCTGCTATTCATCCTGTTGTGCGAGGATGAAGACCAGTGAGAACCAGCCTGTCCTCTCGAAACCCACCATCTTGACCTTTAGACGGGCCTCTGGGCACAGAGCAGCACCCATGGGAGGCCAGATGTGCTTTGGCTCCAAGGAGCTTTGTGGATGCTCAAGAGCCAGGGGACCCTCCCAGGGAGGGCTCCCCTCCAGAGGCAGCTCGCTTTTGGCTCGAGATGGATCCTGTCACCTGCTGGGATGGGCCTCTCTCTGCATGACTGCACCCAGGGTGTAACTTTCCCACGTAGGGCTCACCAAGCCTTGGTTTGACTTCTTCAGATGCAGAGCTCTTGGGTACACACGCTCGTAGCTCTTCCCCAGAGGATTTATCGTTAGGCCCTTGGCAGAGGAGCATATACCTCAGTTGCTGGGGGGATCAGGAATTGGACTCCAGTGCAGATGGGTGGGAGCAGCGTCATCTGTTTGCAGCTACCGTTTGGGGACCAGCAGATTTGCATGGATAGAACCTGATTTCATTTGGTTTATTTAATTTGGATTTATTGCTGCGTTCATGTCACATTAATATGATGGCCTTCGTCCCAGGTTCCAAACATTGGAAGACGTTGCCTCCCAGGACCCAGTGTAAGAGACTAAAATATCTGCTAGTGTTTAACTTATGATGGAAACTTTTTCTACTTCAGTATTTTACCAGCTTACGTGGTTCCTTTGGAAATCCTAATGATCTGCGCTGCTTTCTGTTATGGATAATCCTTTTATTTCTTCTCTGAAACTACGAGAGAGTGAAGGTCCATTCGTCACCGTCCTTGGAAGAGCGCGTCTGAGCCGCTAGGGGACACTCAGGCTCTGTTTCTGTAATGGAATTGCCCTGACCTGGATTTTGCTTTTGAATGTTCTGGTGGTGTCACAATTGCGGTGTTTGCTTAATAGATTTAAAAACAGCCGTGTAGAAGGGGTCATTGAAAATATGTAATCATGGTGTTTCCCACAATATTTTGAGTTACATTCTTGACGTGATTGTGACCTTTTGCGCTGTTGATGCTGTTGGGCTGTCCTCTCCCGCAGGCAGCCCCTCGCCATGAGCCGTGTCCTCCAGGAAGTGGTGCAGCGGCGGGGAGAGCGGGAAGCTGTTGAGCAGGGAACAGAAGTTAGTGTGCGGGCTGTAGAGGAATCCGGGTGCTTTCTGCTGGAGAACGTCAGTGAGTGGTTCAGAGCAGAGGCTTGACAAGGGAGGTGACGTTTCTGAGACCAGCCTGTGAAGGTGACGCCCAGCCTAGGGCTCAGGGCCCGTCACCGTACTCCCCACTGCTCTTGGCCTGGTTAACCGAGATGAGGCCCCTCTGGTTCTTCGGCACCTGTCCCCTGAGTTCCTTCTGCACCGAGAGCTGAGCCCACTCCATCACTCTATCACTCCATCATTGAGCTGTCCCTTGAGCTCTTCCTGATTTTGCTCATTGCCCCCATTGCTGTGGTCAAAGTCTTAGGGAAAATGACTTTTTAACCCCAAATAATTAGGAATAAGGGCCTTTCAGATGGGTTTGCCTTAGGAATTCATAGTATCTATAGTACCCCTAAATACTGATTACTCCTTTGTTTTCAAGGTCTGATGAGGAAAGCTGTTTTTCACGATCTTTCTTTAAATCACACCAGCTGTGTCTTTAGCACTGGTGCCCTCTTCCTTCCCCTGCCTTTGGGACCAGCTGTTCACCCCGGTCCCATCACATCACCAGACCCGCTCCTCCTGGACCAAGGCCTGGCCCCTTCCCTGCCTTGGCCTGAGCTGCTGCAAGTTGCTAAGTAACAGCCACCTCTCCCGGCAAATAACTGACTCCTCAGTTAAACCCGGGCGGGTCTGTTCCCTGGGCAGCGTGGTCCTCCATGAACGCCCCTCCTCAGGCCCGGCCTGCTGACTCCCCTTTCTTCAGTCTCCCCGAAGAACACACTGCTATGTTCACACGTAAGTGTTTTCAGGGAGGCAGCTTGCATTTGGGGATAAAGGGCTTCAACACTGCCTCCTGCCCAGGCCCGTTCCTGGTCGGCAATCGGCAGGAAGGTGGTCATGCTGCAGGGACCCCACCATTGTTTCCAGAGAGGACACTGGCGAGGCCTCTGCTCTCTCCAGCCTGGAGGATGTCTCCGTGAAGACCACTTTCTGATCATTCGATAACCTGTGTGCTTATTTTTACATCCTTCTGTGACCCTAGCCCATTCAGCTCTCCGAAAGTGCTGGCTGAAGTGTGTGGACTTGAAAAGTGGTCCCTCTTTTTGTAGAATATGGAATGCACTTCAGAGTTGCATAATCCCGCACTTCCCCTTCCAGGCACAATGCAGAGAAGGCTGAGGACTCAGGTGTTTGTGTGACCCAGTGGGACACGGGCAGCCCAGATTTGGGGCAGACTGCATGCCCCTGCCTTGCCTTTGGGGCAAGTTTAGGGCATTTGGGCTTCTAGAAGCTGCCCTGACAGAGAGAGGACTGGACAATTGAGCCTTTGCTGACAGTGATTTTCAGCAAGTGGAGACTGATTGCGGAGTAATAGAGTGTCAGGGGAATTAATCTTCAGACAGGTGGAGAGGCCGGCTGCAGCTGGAAAGTAAGTTGTTTGTTGCCAGCAGTCAGTGTGGAGCCTGTCCGCTCTGCACTAGCAGTGGGTGCGTGGGGCACCGCAGACACTGTCCCTTCCCACTGTTCCCTGTGGATGGCTCTGAGGCCCAGGCCTTTGAGGGACAGCTTCCTGGGTCCCCTGGCCTCTGAGCATCAGGCAGAGCTCTTGTCTCTGTGTCTCTGCGTCTCTGCAGTCTTCTCTTAATTTCCAGGTTATTTACCTCAAACCAGAGCCCTGTGGCTCAGCCACATGCCCATGTTCCTCCCGGTGAGCAGCCCAGCCTTCCCGGCCAGGGTATGAGCAGTGGGGCAGGAGCACCTGGAGTCAACAGGCGCCCGCCGCAGAAATCTCCTCTTTCAGTGCTGTGCCGTGTCCTTGGTTCAGCCAGGAGCGCTGGTTTTCATGTTCTGGCGGGGACGCAAAGGCTTGTCTTACAGTAATTGTTAAAGCAAAGTTTGTTTTTAATGCCACAGGTGATGCACAAATATGTTCTTACTCAATGGATAATGGGGAGGTTACAGACCTGCTGTTCCGTACTGTCCCACAAATTTCAGTGGCTTTCCCTACATGCCTACGTCAGTGAGTTGTTTTCTTTTTTTCCCTTTTAACATAGATGGATTACATTTTGCAAATTGTTTGGTACCTTGCTTTTTCTACTCTGTTACTTGTCTGGGCAACCATTCCCTGTCAGGCCCCCCGGGTGACCTCCCCCTTTAACTGCTTCCACACTTCGCACATGGGTGTGTTGGCCTGTGTACTACTTCCGGGTCAGGAGTGTGTTGGTCCCTCTGACGGTTTGCTGTGTTCAGCAGGGCTGCTGCAGACGCTCGTGCATGCTGCAGGTGACACCGCACACGTGTCCTTTGCACACGTGCGTGTTGCCCGGATAGCACTCAGTCTGGTCATGCTCTTGGGCGGCATTTGCCCTGCCCAGTCCACCCCGTTGGCTGTTGGGAGACTCCGAAAGGCCATGTTCTCTGGGCACGACTGTTCCATCGAGTCATTTGGGAAGCAGCTTAACCAGCGATCACTACATGAAACATGAAAGAAAAAAGTGTTGAAGCCTAGTTATTTTGTGGTTTTGGTGTATTTGCTTCCAGCCTGTGCCTCACTGGAGTATGTGCATACCTCTTGGCCCTGGGATCACCAGCGGGCGTCTTTTTAATCCACTGCCAGAGCCTTTCTTGTGCTGCTTATTCTCTAGGAAGATAAGATTGCATAAGTCACGACGTAAAGAGTCACCTTAACAGCATCCCACACGTGCCCAGTGAGGGGACGTGGGGACCTGAGAGTACACGTGACGAGGCTGAGTGGCTTCGAGGTTTAACTTCCGCAGGGCTCAGATTTCCCTCGCCTGGAGGACGCGGAGGGCTCCCGGCAGGCTCCTGAGTGCCAGGTTCTCTTAGCAGCGGATAATGGAGCCATTTCCTGCAATTTTTACCTCGTTACCGAAATCAGCCTGCGGGGTGTGCAGAGTCTCCACTTAGGGCGGCACAAAGCAGTCCGCTCACTGTTCTTCTGGTGCGTCTTTTAGACCATTTCGGGGAGGGCTGGGGGCAGCGAGCTGCTGCGCAGAACTCTGAAAGTGAGATTCAAGGACAGCTGGGCCCCGCAGAGTCCTCATCTGCATCTTGCTTCTAGTGAGATTACATTTTCCTGGGAAGCAAACCTTGCTCGATGATTTGCTGACTCCTTCTGAAGGGAGCTCGTTCCAGGAACTGAGGGCTCGAGTGCTCCAGCGCTCTTGGCTTGTTAGAAAGGAGCTGGGTGGACGAGTGGCTGGACGTGAGCTGTGCTGCTAGGCTGGGGCCACCTGAGGGGGGGCGCTCCCTCTGTCGCTGCCCCCTGTTCCTCCTCCGCAGGTCCCTCAGTCTGTGCTGAGCCTGCGGCACCTTCTCCAGTGGCTTCTGAAACAGCTGGAAGGGCTTGGGTGGTGGGTCGGCCCTGTGGGTGCAGCAGGGCCAGGTCAAGGGTGGCGCTTTATGTGTTGGATTCCTCCTTGGGGGACAAAGTCTTTGTTGCTGTTATTTTCTTTTTGTTGTGATGCAGAGCGGCACAGGAAGTCGTTGGGCATTCTCTATACAGAGGGTACAGCGTCTAAAATCATGGACCCCCGTGGCTCAGTTGACTGGTCAGTAGGAACTGAGTGCCCACTCTGTGCCCACCCTCGCTGTGTGCTGTGGGATTCAGGGCACAGGGAGCTGTGAGCACTTCGTTGGCTTGATGTACATCATTGGCGCCTGCCTGTTCCAGGGCTTAGATGTGGCTGTGTGGGGACTTCAGCAGCAGAGGCAACAGAGAAGGGAGAGAAAGCCACAGGTGGGCGGTCAGGGACACATGAGGGTGTCGGGAGGCAGGACTAGTCTTCCTGGGGGAGGGCCTTGATTTGTCGGGGTCTTGGCTGTCCTAAAGTCCAGCAGTGGGTGGTGTCCATGCCCTGCAGACAGAGTCTGGTGTTCATGAAGGGGACGATGATGAGTGGGTCAGGGTGTGGCCCCAAGGGCTGGAGATGGGCTGTGGTCCTCAGGGAATCCAGATGAGTTGTACCCGGGTCTTCGAGTGGGTGGGGGGCCAGACTGGAGAGAGTGCCGTTGTAGGTGAAGGCGGAAGAAGAGCAGTAATTTTGAAGTGATCATGAGACAACAGTGTGGGCAGTGTGGGAGGTTTTGGAGACTCAGTTGAGAGATGCCTGGGGCTCCTGTGCGGGAGTGTAGGGCCCGGGAGCCCTGGGGGCTGTTCTGCCTTGAGGTTTCTGCGTGGCTCGGGGATGGGAGGCGGAAGCAGCACAGGCAAACACCAGCCCTGCCTGTCCCTGTGCCGCTGTGTGGGGACAGTGCTGGGCAGGTGGGGATGGCCCTGTGGGAGGACGCTGCTCGCTCTGTAGATGGGCACCTTGGACCCATCTGGAACCAGGCTGGCATCCCCAAGGTCAAAGGACACCCTTGGTCCCTTGTTCAGGGGGCTGCATGAGGGGCTGGCCTGGACTGTTCCTGGTACTGACATGCTCACACCTAGAGTGACGGACTCAGAGGACAGACCGTGCTGCTCAGGCCTTGGTGGGGCTGTGAGGGCTGGAGAACCGGGGTGATGGAGTGCAATGTGAGCCCGGCTGACAACGTCTGCCGCGGGCCTCTGTTCAGAAGTTTCTGACTTAACAAAACAAGAAGTCGGCCCCAGCCAGGGAAGCACTAGCCCAGGCAGACATCAGAGCCTGGCTCTTTGAAGGCAGGATGTGTGAGCAGACGAAAGATGGGAAAGCAACAGGGTGGGCACGTTAGAGAACTTTTAAGTGTCCGACAACTTTCACCTCTCATTAAGCCAACTCTCAGTGAGACCACACCATCGGAAGAATGAGGCCGGCTGTGCGAAGTTGGGGGGCTGGGGTGACAGCAGGTCAAGCTCAGGTACCGTTCTCTGAGGCGCTGACTGAGGGGGCTGCCGTGATCTGTCTCGTGCGCCCACGTCTTCTGCAAACTGCTTAGTGTTTGGGCAGCACAGCTCTGAGCGGGAGCACCACCTACAGCCCAGGGAGATGTGTTGGGCCCTGATGGAGTTGGGTGCGGGGTGCCCTGGGCCCCGCTGAGGCTGACGCCCCCTTCTCTGTCCCCATGTGCTTCTCCCCAGGCCCGCCAGTGCCACTGCCCCAGGCGCTCACCACTCCCCAGGACTCGCCGGTGGGACCAGGGGTAAGTCCAGGCCCAAGAGACCTGTTTGAGAATTCCAAAATCAATTATTTAATGCTCCAGGTGCAGGAGAGTTCTCTTTGCATCTTTAAAAACAGTCGATGTCCTGTTTGCTTTCTTGGGGCTGGGAAGGGTCCTGGCATGCCAGAAGGGGAGGAGCTGCTGGCTGGGATGGTTGGCTGTCCTCAGTCTCCCTCCTGTCCCTTAGGGTCATGGCTTCCGGTGATGATTAGTGATCCTCCAGTTTGCCATCGAAGGCGTGTTTCAACACTTTTAAAAATGACATATTCTCCCTGGCAGTTACGTCTCATGGTGGAGAATCTTTCAGGACTGAACAGCCCTTGTTTTTTCCTGAGACATCGAGGTGCTGCCTTCACCCCTCCTCTCCCGCTGTCTCTGCCAGGAGAAGGTGCCTGGCTGTCACCAGCCCCTGGGGCAGCGCCGGCCTGTAGGCTGAGCAGCTGGTGCTGGTGGAGGCGGGGCTGTAGCTGACAGGGGCCTGGCCTGCTGAGCACGCCTCTCAGAAGGCAAGTGTCCTCTCCACGGGCAAGCATTTTTGAGTGGAAAGAAGGGTGCTGCCACCGCACCCTGGAATCCTGAGCAGGTCAAGGGGCTCTCCCATGGCTCCGGACTGGCTCTGGCCACGTGATTTTGAACGAGGTCAGAGTTGGCTTGTCCTCCTGATGAAGTTGTCTGCCTGCATCACCCTGGGAATTAACTTTCCAGAAAAGCTGAATAATTCAGTATCAAAGGCTGTCTCAGAAAGTGGTTAGTGTATACGTGCAGCTTGGAAACCGGATCAGAAGTGAATGTCGTGTTGGCCTGAAGACACATGTTTGGGGACAGCCTCCCAGGTTTCCTGCTGGCCTGGTGCAGCGCTTTCCCTCCAGCAGTTTCCATGTTACCCCTAAGAGGTCAGGGACCACAGAACAGCCCTTCCCACTTCCAGGGGCAGGAAAGGCTCTGAAGGGAGCTGGGCAGACCCTGAGATCTTCTCTGCTCCCTGAAGATGCCGCCGAGGTCGCCCTTCGTTCACGCCCCCTCATCCACGCTTTCGACGTCTCCTCATGTGCGAGTGCTTCTCCGTGGACGGCAGATGTCCCGTGTATGGCGTGTACCTTACAGACAGAGCCTGGGATTTGGGGATGGCTCTTCAGCAGAGTGTGGGCCCTCTGTCCCTCCCCCAGCGTTTTAGCGCAGCGTTTGTTTTCCAAGTAGTTGTACCATTTATAGAAGGCTTACCCCTTGCCAAGCCCTGTCTGTGAATTCTCGTTTACTTCTCACGATAGTCCTGTGACTCAGGTGCTATTATTGTCTCCATTTTGCAGGTGAGGAGACTGAGGCAAGAAGAGCTTAGGTGACTTGCCCCAGTCACACGATAATGCCATGGCGGCGTGGGTTCCATCCCAGCTCTGTCTCCAGAGCCGCAGTGGCTGCCACTGTGGTCACTGGCTGACCAGGCAGGTTCATGTCATAGGCACTCAGGGGTGAGAAGGGGAAGGGGTCTTGGAGATGTTCAGTCCAGGGATGGAAGCGAGACCCAGAGAGGTTCAACCAACAGCCTGCCCGCAGCCCAGGAGTGGCAGAGAACCTGGTGTCCCCGGCCCTTTCCCCCTTTCCACTTACTTTTCCTTGTAATAATATTTTCATTCAAATATTTGGACCTGAGAGAGATCACAGAGTTGCATCTGGATAACTAGAGTAAAGGAAATTAGACAGGTGTTGGTTCCAGAGCAGCCGCTTAGCAGGTTGCAGACCTCACTACCTTCTCTGGCTGCATCCAGAGGCCTCCTTCCTTCTAATGGGTGTGTGCCAATGTGGGTGAGCGGGGCTTCCTGAAATTACTGGGGTGCATTTTATCATCTTACCCAAGCTTTCCTCCCTTCAGCTGTCGCTTTCCCAGCTAGCGGCTTCCCCGCAGCCCCAGGCCCAGCGCCGCTCGGCCACACGCTCTTCTTCGCAGCGACTGGGTTCTGAGCCCTCCCTGGCCCAGGCGGTAAGTTGCTAAAGCCACTACCCTGGCAGGCAGTTCATTGCCGAACCCCCACGTCCAAGCATCCTTGGTCGTTAGAGGTTGGGATCCTTGCTGGCCTCACCTGGGGCCTTGTTTTATTCAGCAGGAGCTCCCCTTGCAGGGGAGGATCTCTCACCTGGAGGCTGACCTGAGCCAGACGTCCTCAGTCCTGGCAATGTCCGTCGCTGAGCAGTTGCGGGAGCTGCCTTTCACACCTGTGCACGCCCCGGTCATCGTGGGAGCCCAGACCAGGAGGTGAGGGGTGGGGGTGGGAGGGACTCGGGCAGGTGCTGTGCCATCAAGACCACTTGACTCTCAACAACAGGCTTTCCCCAGAGAGGTGGCGTCCAGGTCCCGCTCTCTCCCGGCGTCTCCTGGAGGCTGACTGAGGACGTCTCTCTGTTTCAGCTCTGGGAGTAAGCCCTCGCGAGCCTCGCTGGTGCTCCTGCAATCCTCCGGCTTTCCTGAGATTCTGGATGCCAATAAGCAACCAGCCGAGGCTGTAAACCCTGCAGATCCTGTGAAATTCAGCCCTCAAAAGGAAGAATCAGATTGTCTACAAAGCAACGAAATAGTGCTGCAGTTTCTTGCCTTCAGCAGGTACATTCTTGAGTGTTCTGTCTGTTCACCTTTACTGTCTTTTACATTTCTTGCATTGATAAAAACTTCTGTGCGGTTCTTGCCTGGCAGAAGTCTCTATGCCCAGGTCTTATTAAATTAAGGAATGCCATCCTTTTTAATTTTAGTTTGGCTAGGACCCACTCACAGCCATTTCCAGATGCTGTAAAACCTGCTTTGTTCCGTCTTCTGTGGTCCTTGATTAAAATGTAGCCAGTGTGTTGGCTGGTTCTCGGGTGTTCGTGCAGCTCTGAGAGCATTGCTCTCCAGCCAGAGCTGAAGGGGTTGGTGTCCAGTGGGCTCCCCAAGGTCACGGAGTGCTGTCCGTGTGGGTGAGGGAGGTGGGCTCTTGCTGTGGCGCCCAGGCATTCTGTGCACCAGTGTGCATGTGACGAGAGCGTGGTTCTCTGCGGCGAACGCTGGACTAATGCCGAGCTGCTGTTGGGTTCAGAGTGTCACAGGGCCGCTGGGGGCTGCCGTGGCCGAAGACCGTGCGCTTCACCTTCCAGTTCTACCGCTTCCCCCCCACGACAACGCCGCGGCTGCAGCTGGTCGAGCTGGACGGGACTGGGAAGACCAGCTTGGGCCCCCTGTCGCACCTGCTCGTCCTGATCGAGAAGGACGGCTCCTATGACGCTGGTGAGTGCTCGCGCCTGGCACAGGGAGAAGCTCAGCGCGAGCCTTCGTGGATTTTACTATTAGAAATAATATCGCACAACCCACAATTGCAGATGCACACAGAATCTGAGAGGGTGGTATAGCGGATCAGGGTCCCGCCACTCCCCTCCAACAGTCGTCCACCATGCACCCACGTGGCCCTCCCCAGATCGGGGCTGTTTTGAAGCAAAGCCTGGAAATTATATAATTCTATTAATTTTTCCTTGTGTTTATCTAAAAAACTAAGGAGTCTTTTCTGAAAAATGTGAGCTCAATAAAATTATCCCATCTGAAAATTAGTAATAATTCCTTAATATTATCAAATATTTAGCCAATGCTAAGATTTTCCCAATAACTTCATACAATTTTTTAATAGTTTGTTCAAGTCAGGATCTCAGTCGGGTCCACCTGTCGGAACAGTGTGCCTCTCAAGTCTCTTTCTCTCTGTGGTTGCCACCACCGTCCCGTCCCCTCTTTGCATTTCAGTTCTTGTGTTGAAGGAGCCATGTTGCTTGCCCCGTGGAGCTTCCCGCAGGCTGTGCTATGTTTGTGTCCCAGTGGTGACACTCAAGGTGCTCCTCTCCGTGTCCTGTAAATTGGGAGTCAGCTCTAGATGCGTGATGAGGTGCGTGCTTTTTGTTGGGCAGGATTCTCTGTGCTGGTGCTGCACAGCATGACGTCTCGTTGCTGCTTTTCAGGCAGCGTCTGTGGCCATTAGGACTGCTGCTTGCAGACTGATTATGTCATTCGAGGTTGCATGGTGGTGACATTTTACTTCTAGAGCCCTGCTGGAGTGGTTCCATAAAGAGAAACTTCCCCATATCCGCTCTGTGGTTACCTTGAGGTGCAGTTCATATAGGAAAGGTAGAAGAAAGCTTGATTCTTCTCTTTCATTTACTAGTTTTCAGAATAGTGAGACAGTTCCCAGCATCCTTCAAGGGTGAGGCCATTGATCTTTTTTCTGGTATCATTATGAACTAAGGGATTTAAATGGCAGGGGATCAAAACAGACCAAATATGTTGTTATTTTTATTGATGGTCAGTTGTCTTGTCTTTGGCCAGTCACATGGCTCGTAAGGGACAGAGTCGGGATCTGAATTACTGCTGCCTCCTGAGTAGAAAGTAACAGGTGGAAAAAGACTTATTAAAATACGAACCAAGGGAAAGTAGTTTAACAATATTAACATCAGACAAGAGACAAAGGCGAATGCAGAGCTTGGGGTAAAGAGGCTATTGAGTAATAATCAAGAGGATGATTCACTGGGAAAAGAAACAGTTCAGAGTCTGTGAACGTCCAACACACACAGTCTCCAAATAAAAGGAGAAACCGAGGGGCTTTATAAGAGAGACTGACAACCCTACAGTCATAGGAGATTGTGACACACCTCTCTCGGTAAATTCTTAGATCAAGCAGAAAAAAATTAAGGATATTATAATTATAGTTTAAAAGGATGATCTTATAAAACCTATACAACCAATTTAGAGAGTATGCATCATTTTCAAGCATACTTAGAAACATAAAAACTGATCATTCATAGATATATGTACGTATATGGGCCACGGAGCATATATTACCACATACCAAGGGAGTCTATGTCAAATTTTATTTTATGGCATTCTCTGACCATAACACCACAGGGTCAGAAATCAGTCACTCCTTCTCCCCAAAAAGCTCCAAACTTGATTTTTTTTTTGACTTTTAAAACATTCTTTTAATTATTCTGTAGGTCAGTGAAGAAATCAAAATGGAAATGACTATTTAAAATCGAATGACAGAATAATATTGCATATCAAAACTAGTGAGATGCAAATACAATGGTAATTACAGGAAAATTTACAGCTTTAAATGCTTATATTGGGAAAGAAGAAAGTATCAAAATTTTAAGATACTGATGTAATTGTTCAACTCAAGAAGTTTGGTGAATAAAACAGAAGAAACCCAATAAAAGTAGAAGGAAAGAAATTAAAAAATGAACATTAATGCTTAGAAAACAAAGAAGCAGTAGACGGGGTCAGCCAAATTGTGGGCACGAGAGGTCACAGGTGCACAGGTAATGCTCCTTCCCTTCCCAAGGGCAGGTCAATCGAGAGTCAGCTGTCGTGGGCCTGTGGGTAGTCCGAGAGCTAGACATACTTGCAGGCACTCACCCCTGATTGGATGGACTTTGCTGCAGGCAGAGGTGGGGCTGGACGGCAGCAGCTAGCCTCAGGCCCTGGGGCAGAGCTGCCGACCCCTGCTTGCCTGTGGACCCTAACATCCTCTCTTCCTGTGGGCAAATCTGAAAAGAAGATAGAGGGGAAGGGTGAGCAGCTCAGGCCCTGTTCCTTCCCCCAACCCTCCAGCTGACGAGCTGCTCTGAGCTGGGAGGAGAGTGCGCTGTGCAGGGGGCGGGCACATGAGGTCCCTCTGCAGGGAAGCACGGGCTGGAGAAGGGCCTTCTCCTGCCTTGTTCCCGGGTGTTCTCTCCACTCACTAGGCCTAAGCATTGAGTCTCTGGGCAGCCCGAGCTGTGACCAGATCCCACCAGGGTAGTTTCTCAACCTTGCTGGGACCGCGTCTCCCAACCCAACTGCCTTTGCTTTGCCACACCTCCCGGGACCATTGGACAGTTGAGCTTACATTCCCAGAAGGCTCTGGAATGGATCCGAATAACGTGCTGATTTAGCACCCATTGCCGAAAACTCATTCCCTCTTCTATCTCCCATTCTAAATTCTCTCCAATCGCTTTACCCAGTGTAGCTCAGGTTCTGTAATGAGGTTAAATGATAGTGTTAAGATAATTCAGTAAAAAAGGCCAACCACTTAGAGATGCTCCTGATTTGAATACCAACCCCTTTCCGTTATGACTTTCCCAGAGAGAAATCAGTCCGAAAGTTAAATTTCCTAGCAATTTGAAGTCCGAAGAAATTAAACTCCAAAATCAAATTTTCTTGTCATGAATTAAAATTCAGAGTCCAAAATTCTTAAGTTGAAGTCCAAAAAAAAAGTCCTTTTCCATTTCTTACACAGCCGAGCCTCAGCCAAGGGTACCCTCTGCCTGGGCAAATCTGGGCTTCCTTCAGCAGCTAAAGCTTGGGGGGTCCTCCCTGGATGAGTAAGCTTGGGGGGTCTTCCCTCGATGGGCAAGCTTGGGGGGTCTTCCCTCGATGGGCAAGCTTGGGGCTCCTCTCTGGACGGGCACGGTTCCCCAAGCCTTCAAAGCTGCATCAGTCCAGCACTGAGTCTCTCATGAACCTCACTTAGGATCTCTTTTCTTTTGTTGTTGAAATATAACGTGCATACAACAAAGTGTACAGTTCCATGAATTTTTTTAAATTAATGGATTTTATTTTTAGAGCAGTTTTAGATTTATAGAGAAATCGAGCTGATAGTACAGAGAGTTCTTGTATACTCCCTGCCCCCACAGCCTCCCCTGTTATCCACATCTTGTGTCACCGTGGTCCACTTGTTAGAATCGATGAACCAATATTGAGGCATTGTTATTAACTAAAGCTCATAGTTTTTCTTGAGGAAGATTAACCCTGAGCTAGCCTCTGCTGCCAATCCTTCTCTTTTAGCTGAGGAAGACTGGCTCTGAGCTAACATCCATGCCCATCTTCCTCTACTTTATATGTGGGAAGCCTGCCACAGCATGGCTTGCCGAGCAGTGCCATGTCCACACCCGGGATCCGAACCGGCGAACCCCGGGCCTCTGAAGTGGAATGTGCCAACTTAACTGCTGCGCCACCGGGCCAGCCCCTAAAGCTCATAGTTTACATTAAGGTTTACTCTTGGTGTTGTAGATTCTATAGATTTTGACAAATGCATAACATCATGTATCTGCCGTTACAGTGTCAGACAGAACGATTTCACTGCCTTAAGTTTCCCCTGTGTTTCACCTACTCATCCCCTCTCCCCCAGCCCCTGCCTACCACTGATCTTTTCATTGTCTCCATAGTTTTACCTTTTCCAGGATGTCATACAGTTGGAATTGTATAGTATATAGCTCTTTCAGACTAGCTTCTTTGATTTAGCAATGTGCATTTAAGGTTCCTCCATGTCTTTTTGTGGTTTGAAAGCTCATGTCTTTTTAGCGCTGAATAATACTCCATTGTCCGGATGGAGCACAGTTTATTTATCCTTCTACCTACTGAAGGACATCTTGGCTGCTTCCAGTTTTTGGCAACGATGAATAAAGCTGCTATAAACATTGTTGTTTAGGATTTTGTGTAGATGTAAATTTTCGCCTCCTTTGGTTAAATACTTAGAAGTGCATTGGCTAGGTCATGTGGTAAGAGTAGGTTTAGTTTTGTTCAGTTTTTGGGCAGTGTTTTGGATTTTAGCTGTTCTAATATGTGTATAATGATATCTCATTGTTATTTCAATCTGCAGTTTCCTAATGACGTATGATGTGGCCCTTCTTCTCATGCTTATTTGCCATCTATATATCTTTTTTGGTGAAGTGTCTGTTCATATCTTTGGCCCAATTTTAAACTGGGTTGTTTGTTTCCTTATTGTTGTATTTTAAACGTTCTTTGTAGATTTTACATACAAGTTCATTATCAGATGTGTGTTTTGCAAATATTTTCTCCAAGTCTGTGGCTTGCTTTTTTCATTCTCTTAGCAGTTTCTTTCAAGGGCAGAAGTTTTTCATTTTAATGAAGATCCAGCTTATCAGTTATTTCTTTCATGGATCATGCTTTTGTATCTACAAGGTCATCACCAAACCCGAGGTCACCTAGGTTTTGTCCTTTGTTATCTTCTGGGAGTGCTATAGTTTTGTGTTTTACATTTAGGTCTATGATCCATTTTGAGTTAATTTTTATAAAAGGTGTAATTTGTACAAAGTGAACATGTGTATAACTACCATTCAACCCAGAGAGGGCTGTAGAACGTTACGCAGAGGCCTCCGTCGTGCCTCACCTCCCACCCCCAGTCGTTAACCTCCGCCACGGGAGCCGCTCCTCTGAATTCTGTCACTGCGGATCAGTTTTGCCTGTTGTTTTGAGCTTAAATGGGATCGTATTGCATGTACCCTTTTGGATCTAACAACTCTGCTAACGTTACGTGTCAGCATATGTGAGGCTCGTCCGTGTTGCTGTACAGCAGCAGTTCGTCCTTTGTCTTGGTTGCATAGAAATCCGTTGTCTGAGTATTCCACAGTATTTATCCATTCTGCTGTTCCCAGGCATTGCAATAGTTTCTGGCTTTTGACTCTTCTTTTTAAGATTTTATTTTTTTCCTTTTTCTCCCCAAAGACCCCCAGTACATAGTTGTATATTCTTTCATTGTGGGTCCTTCTAGTTGTGGCATGTGGGACGCTGCCTCAGCGTGGTTTGATGAGCAGTGCCATGTCCGCGCCCAGGGTTCGAACCAACGAAACACTGGGCCGCCTGGAGCGGAGCGCGCAAACTTAACCACTTGGCCAAGGGGCCAGCCCCATGGCTTTTGACTCTTTTGAATAATGCTGCTCTGAACATTCTTTGGCGCACACGTGCATGCGTTTGGGTTGGGTGTGTGCCTAGGAGTGAAATTGCGGGGTCAAAGGGTAGCACGTGCTTAGCTCTAGTAAATTTGCCAAGCGGTTTTCCCCAGTGCTTGTACCAGTTTACACGTCCGCCAGAGGAGATCTGGTCCAGTGGGAGAAACCTGCAGCCTCCTGAGCAGAAGCTTCCGGAACCCACAGCCTGTGGGCCTGGTGGCTGCCTCTGCCCCAAGCTCCTTGGTTTGATGTCCCAAGCTGTGAGCAGAAGTCCTTTTCTTCAGGAGTAGGGTGTGCCCCTGGGGCTCCTCTCTTACTCCTGTCCCTGCCTTTCAGGAAGGTTTGGCTGAGTTTGTGGTGTCCTCTGCTTGTGTGGGTCCCGTCCTTCTCCACCATATGCGCAGTGTGTTCCTTCCTTTTTGTTTCTTTTGCTTTCTGGCCTGGAATTTTGTTTTTCTGACATGTTCCTCTCGATGCTTTTGTCTAGTGGGGTCTTCCTCCCTGTGTCATTGAGCTGGAGTCATTGAGTTCTGGGTCAGCCAAGAGCATCTCTTGTTCTGAAGGGGTCTCATCTGCCTTCTGTCCAGGGTTGTCCCAGCCAGGAAGCAGCAGACCAGCACCCCTCCTGTGCCTTCTCCAAGACTCTTCTTCTTGTGTCCCCACCTACAGAAAGTGTGTCAGTGCATTGAAAGTACTGGCTTTAACTAGTTGTTTGTCTTTTTTTCCCTCAGAATCATTTGGACATAAGTTGCAGGCGTGGTAACACTTCACCTCTAAATACAGCAATGTGCATTACTTAAAGACAGGGACGCCCTTTTGTGCACACAATTCTACTCTCATACTTAAGATAATCAGGATTTCATAGTAAAATTTCCTATTTCCCCCATATGTGCATTATAGCTATTTCTTTTTGCTTCGATATCCAATCCAGGTCCATGGATTGCACTGGTAATTTTCTCTTTAATCTCTTCTCATCTGGAATTGTCCCCTGCATTCTTCTTTTTTTTTTCCAGTAACTGACTTTTTGAAGAGATCATGCAGATTGTCTTGTGGAGTGTCCCATGCTCTTTGTGTATCTGAAGGTTCCCTCATGTTGCTGACCTTGTTCATCTCTGGTAGTTCTTGTGTGCTGGGGGTTTAAGCTGTAGGCTAGGTCTGATTCCGGATTTGGCATGAACACTTCATTGTCAGTACCACATGCTTCATGTGGCATCCCTTCGGGAGCTTTGACGGTCAGGAGGTCGCATTGTTGGGGTGCTGGTTTGGTCACTTGGTTAAGGCACCTGCCCCAGATGTCTCCAGGGGAGACAGCGGCGTCTCCGCTTTGCTCTCAGCGCAGAGTTCTGAGGGCCGCTCTTTGGCTTCATGTGAATCTCTGACCCAACAACCTTTCACCTGCTCTCTCAACGTCCTTGGCTGAGCTTTGCGTGGATCAGTTACTTAATAAGAGTTTTCAAAATGGTAATTTTCATAATTCTATATTTGGCCTCCTTTTATTAGCCGACATTCTTCTATAAAAAAAGAACTTTCCCTTATCAACCAGGGGTGAACTACTTATCTGCCCTCCAAAAGAGACAGAACAAATGTTTAATATTTTCCCTTTAGTTTCCAATTTTCAGAGTACGAAGTTATTGTAATAGTTCCTCCAGTGGTGACAGGCGAGGTTTAATGTGTCTGGTTTTTGTTTTCTGTTGTGTCTTTTGAGTATCACTCTGGTCTCTTGGATCTTTACTTATTCATTGTGTTGTAGTCGCTGTTACTACTTTTTGATGCTCTAATTCCCCCATTTGGCCAGTGTGACATGTGAGTCTGTTGACATGCCCCGACTGGTCCTTGGGCACGGCCTTGCCTCTGGAACGGTGCGGAGTCCCGGGCTCACCTAGTACTTTCTTGGCCTCAGACCTGGATCGGCCGTTTCTCCTCTGAGCCTGGCTCCTGAGTGGGGAGTCTTCTTAGAGATCAAGATCTGGGGTGCTTCGGCTTCTAGGCTTTTCACTGGGCAGAGCAAGGGAATGTGTATTAAAACCTGAGTTCATGTTGATATTTCTAATGCAGATTTAGAATTTTTTCCTTAAAATATTTTATTTGTATCTCTTTTTTCTTACCCTGAAAATCGTGGTTCCTGATAATATATTTACTTATTCACTTCTCTTACAATTTATGTAACGTATTTTCAGAATTACACTGCTGATGTTAGTACTGACGATGCATGTGTTGATGACAGGTCAGCCTTCCTTGCGTTCTTCTGGCCTTGGGCCGTATCCGCCGGGGAGGGAGCGCTAGTTTAGTGTGAGCAAAGCCCTTGCGAGTGTTCTCTCTGTGGAGTCAGGTTACCAATTTGATATTTGGTCAGGTTCATTTGTTTCAATTTGTTTTCAATTTTGTGTTTGCTTTCTTTCCTTTTTGATTTAATTTTTGTGAATATTTACAAGACTCAAAATGTAAAACTGTAGTCAAATGTGTACTTCAGGCTCTCTTCAACTCTCCTTCCCTCAGAGCATCCTGCCCTGCTCAGCCTCCCAGAGGTACCAGGCTTTTAGTTTCTGGCTTCTCCTTCTAGTGTTTTGGTTTGTTTTGTTTTTTTAAAATAAGCAAATATTTATATTTCTATTTTTCCTTTTTTTCTTATTCAATAGGTAGCACACCAAATATACACCAAAAATACGCTCTTGTCACGTTGCTTCTTTCAGGACCCATATCCTGAGACCCCCTCCTTGTGGAAATCAGCTGCATTGGTTTTGCAGCTGCGTCATACTGCACTGGGTGCATGCTCTGTCTGGTTCGTTCAACCCGTGTCCTGCTGAGGGATGTTTGGGTCGCCTCCAGGGTTTTGCTATTTCAGATAATGCAGCAATTAGTAACCTCATGTTTCTGTGTACAGAGCTGTGTTTTTAGGGCAGATTGCTAGGACTGGGATTCTGGGATCCAGGCTTCAGTGATGTTGATAGACAGGGCCGCCTCCCCTTTGTTCTCATGTGACCTCTCCGTGCTCTGCTGGCAATGCGTGAGGCTCCTGTGTGCTCAGGGCTTGCCCACAGAAGGTGTGGTTAAAGTTTGGGATTTTTACAGTCTGATTGATATGAGATGGATCTTACTGAAGTTTTAATTTGTATTCCTCTTGGAATGAATGAAGTTGAGCATCTTTGATATTTGTTTGTATTTATCTGCAAACTTCTATTCATATCTTTCCCCATTTTTCTATCAGATTGTTAGTCTATTTTGTCCTCTGGTGGGGGAAGCTCTATTTATTGGAGAGATTAACTGTTGCCTGTGATGTAAATTGCAAATATGTTTTCCTTCTTTGTCATTTGTCTTTTTACTTGTTTACGGTGGGTTTTGCTGTGTAAAGTGTTATTTTTATGTAGTCTAATGTGTCCATCTTTTCTTTTATTGCTTCTAGATTCCTGAGCCCTGGATGAGGCTTTCTCCTCTCCCAGCTCGTAAAGACAGTCATGCATGTTTTCTTCCAGGACATGTAGATTTCCTTTTGCATTAGGTTTCTGATCTATTTGTTCATCCTGCTGTGTGATGGGACGTGGATCCAGTTTTATCTTTTTTTAAATGTCTATCCAGTTGACCCACTGCCATTTATTAAAAAAGTCCATCTTTTTCTTTAGTAACTTGAGAGCCACCTGTATCATAAACCAACATTATTTTTTTCTGAGCAAGATTAGCCCTGAGCTAGCATCTGCCGCCGGGCCTTCTCTTTTTGCTGAGGAAGACTGGCCCTGAGCTAACATCCGTGCCCCTCTTCCTCTACTTTATATGTGGGACACCTGCCACAGCATGGCTTGACAAGCGGTGCCATGTCCGCACCCAGGATCCAAACCAGTGAACCCCGGGCCACCGAAGCGGAATGTGTGAACTTAACCGCTGCACCACCAGGCTGGCCCCTATACCAACATTTTTTTAATACTTGGGTTTATGTCTGGATTTTCTCTTTTGTTCCATTAAACCAGAGGTTGGCACACTGATTTCTGTTAAGGGCCAGATAGTAAATATTTCAGACTTTTTGCGTCTCATATGGGATCTTTTTTCTTTTTTTTTTTTTTACAACCATTTGAAAATATGAAAGCCATTTTGAGCTCACAGCTGGGTAGGCCAGCTCTTCCTCAGACTGTCTGTCTGTCCACGCACAACTGTCGTGCTGTCAGAGCCTTACGTTGTTCTGATTTCTGGTAAGCTCCACACCACCACTGTGCTCCTCCTTGCAGGGTTCTCCGGACATTCCTGCTTGTTTAGTTTTCCATATGAACTTTTTAGGCTCTTGATTGGGGTTCTGGTGAGCTCAAAGGTTAACGTGGAGAGAATTGCACTTGTAGGATGGCAGCTGTCCTGCTCAAGAACAGTCATGATTTTATTTGCTCATTTCTCCTTCCGTGTCTTTCTTTTTGCCTCCTATAAGCTTTGCTGTTTTCTGATCAATTAAATTTTGCATTTGTCTTTATTATTACCTTCCTTTGGCTTTTTGATTTTCTTTATTGTTATTTTCCTAATTTATTTGAGTTGCTTAATTCGTTTATTTTAATTCTTTTGTTTTTATGGATATAAAGTATTCAAGGCTATGAATTTTCCTTTGGTTGTTGCTTTATGTTTTGGTGATTCTGATAAATAGTATTTTCAAGAAAATCTGTTTTAATTATGTTTTCCCTTTGACAGAATTATTTTAGAGTAAGTATATAAATTTGTTTCTAAAAATTGTCTCTAACTTCCAGTTTGTTGCATTGTGATCAGAGAATATTGTTTGTATTATTTCTGCCTTATGGAGCATATTTAGGTTTTCTTTGTGGTGTAATATACAGTTGGTTTTTATTAATGTTCCGATACACTTGAAAAGATGTAGTCTCTATTATTGGGGTACAGAGTTAGATGTATATGCATACGCTCTATCTTATGGATTGGCGGGTCTGGTCTTCTATGTTCTTACTTATTTATCGTCTCCATGACCTGCATTGGAAGGAGAGTGGTCAGTCAGTCTCTACTATCACTGTGTTTTCGTCTGTTTCCCCTTGCATCCTTAGATGTCTGCTTGGTTATTTGCTCCTTATATTTGTAGCTGCTGTACAGTCATCGTGAGTTGTAGACTTGAGTGTCCTCGTGTCTGTCATCTGAGGGAATGTGGATGCTTCACAGAGCAGGTGTTTGTGAGTCATGATGCAGACGTGGAGAATGAGAAGAGGGGTGGGGAAGGACCATCTAGCCAGAGGAGGAGCAGCTACCAGATTCGGACATGGGAGTGGGGCTGGACTGAGGCCCAGTAAGGACCCAGCTGGGCTGGGGCATGGTGTTTGTGAAGGGGCCAGGGAGGTAAGCTCGGGAGCCTGAGTGGACCCTGCGGGGGCGCCACTGCCCCTGGGAGTCTGTCTGGGTTGAGTCAGCACCAGCATGGACTTCTGAGTGGAGGGAGATGACACAGTGTTCCCTTTGTGGGCGCTTTGGCAGTGCTGTGGGATGGACTGTGCAGAGCTTGGACCTCAGGGAAAAACCACTGAGGAGCAGGTTGTCTGAGCCTGCAGTGGGGAAGAACTGGGAGGCTCCAGCATGAGGGGCTTGTGACGGTGCCCAGACTGGGATGGCCCCCACGCTGTCAATGTCGCCCCCAGAGCGCTCAGTGCACCGTCACCCTGGCTGACTGTGAATTAATGGTCGTACTGAAAGGACCTGGCAGCTGATGGGCTAGCGATGGTGCAGCAGGAGGAGCCGGCGAGCTGGGCGTTGTGGGGCAGTTTGGGATGAGGCAAGGAGCAGCTGACTTGGGGAGCAGATGCAGGGCCCAGTTGGGCCGTGCTGCGTTTGGGTGCAAGTAGATCTCTGGGTGGAGAGCCCAGTGGTGGTGGATCAGTGGCTCTGGGAGACGCTGGAGGTGGAATGTGGGCAGCACCCAGGGAACGGTGTCCGTAGGTGTCATTTGGGATGTCGGCCCACAGAGTTCAAATCTGTTCTGCCTGTTTGAGCCAGGAGTCTGAGCACTGTGGAGCTCGGTGCTCAAGCTGCGCCCTCCCTGCAGTCCCGGCGGGCCTGGCAGTGGAGCTGTGCGGTTGGTGCCGCGAGCGTGGGCTTGGCCACTCACGGGCACTTGTTTCAGTCCCACTGCGCCTCTGGGGAACCAGCTACAGGGCGCCTGTCTCTAAGTGGGTCTTGTGAGACTGACGAGACGCCACGGGCTACTTAGTTCTAGAGCTGGCCCATGAGTGTTCTTGGCCTCCGCTGGCCCTGTGACTTGGTCTGGTCACTTGAGATGCAATGCTGGGGGCTGGCCTGCCACTGCATGATGTCATTGCCAGGTTCCCCCCTCCCCCCGCCTTCTTCCTCACGTCTTCCTGTGCCTCCACTCTGTGAGGTGCCCCCACCCATGATCCCGCTGTGGCTGGAGCTGGGCCTCACTCCGTTTCCCTTCGGCCCACCGGGGGTCCTCCTCCCCTCTAGCCCCCAGAGCTGTGTCCCCATCTGGGCCTGTTTCCCTTCTTCTGCTGAAAGTGCCATCTGGTCTTGAGGAGAGCAGAGGGGACATTGCCGTGTGGGCGCCCGTGGGCTGCAGTGGCTGGAGTAGGGTGAGGACCTCAGCCCGGGGCCTCATGGGGCCAAGTACACATTTGCCCCTCCCTCCCCAGAGCCAGTGTTCTCCTCATCAGGGCTTCATGAATGTTGTCACATTTCTGATAGGAAGGGGGAAGATGCTGTTTTGAATGTGCTCCCCAGCGTGGCTGTTCTGACACTTTAACTGACGGTGATTTCAGTGGCACTTTTGTCAGTTTAGAATTAATGACGACGCCACTTGGAGGAGATGAAGGAGGGGCCACAGTCTGGTCCCGTCTCTGAGTAATAAGCCTGGGAGCCTGGAGTGAGCCCTGGAGGGGCTGGGTCCCCTGGGGCGTGGGGTGGGGGCTCTGGGGCTCCTGAGCGGCGTGTGCTGAGCTTGATCTCAGCTCAAGCTCTGCGTGTGTGTGACCGTCCCGGTGCCAACAGATCTGGGCTGCATTTCTCCCTGAATCCCGTGCGCCCAGAATAATAAAGTCCCTGCCAGCCCACCACGTTTATTCTCGTCCAGTGTGGACTGTGTCACGGGGACTTGGCGACAACCATAAATTTTATTTTGGGTGGAGTTTATTGTATGTATTGGAAAGAAACGTAGTCTGCTGAACACGACTCTTCATTTTGTTGTTAATTTGGATACTTTATGGTGTTTTTGATTAATGTGCTTATTAAACTGTAGCTATGATGGAAGCAGAAATTAGTAATCAGGACCAGAGCAGGAATCTCTTCAAAGTGTAAAGATGATAAATGACTCCAGTTACTTCTGCACTTGTCTGGGGCCTCTTTGAACAGGGTCTCCCGGCTTCCAGCTGAAGTACCTGGTGGATCCTGGATTCCTGAAACCTGGAGAGCAGCGCTGGTTCACTCACTACCTGGCTGTGCAGACCCTGCAGATCGACGTCTGGGACGGTGACTCCTTGCTCCTCGTCGGATCTGCGGCCGTGCAGATGAAGGTAGCGGGTCTCCTGTGGGCCGAGCACAGTGAGGGGGGAGCGTCCCTCCTGGGCAGGTCTGTCTGCTCAGTACTGTCAATCATCATCCAGCTCTGGACTGTGGTTCGGCTTCTTGTTCACAAATTAAAAACACTGCTGAATTCTCTCCTTCCCAAAAGGAAAAGATTCTCACGAAGTCTAACTTCTGTAATGCTAGGTTAGATTCGGTTATCAGTTCCTCCTCCAAACCCACCTACCAGGTAATGTCGCCTTCCGTTCCTTTGACCTGAGGCTGTAAATTCCCTGAGAGCAGCTCCAGGTCAGCCTGTTACCTGAGGGCCTGGCGTGGAAGGAAGGGACCAGGGATCCAGGGATGGGGTGTGAAAACGTTACCTGTGCCTGTTATCAGTTAGTGAATTGTACTTTTCTAATGCTAATTAGTATTAGAATCCAATTCTTTCTCTGATTGTGCTTTTCATTCTCCTCATACTAAAACCTAAATCCATGCATTAATTCCATCTTCTTCCCTGGGATCTCTCCCCAAGCCTTCTCTGTTGCATGATGGGGACCCCAGAGAGTCAACGTAGAGTTTGCGTGGTAGCTCCTGGGCCCAGGACGGGGCCATGCCCACTTGTTGACGTGACATCCTGAGAGTTTTCCTCCCAGCTCTGGGCTGGAGGTGGGCGAGGAGACAGCACCACGTAACTGCAGCTCCTGAGTCTCTTTGACATTCATCCACTTTTCTTTAATCCCACCCAGCTGTTTCCTTCAGGATTCCAGCCCCTCCTCAGTCCCCCTGCCTGAGCCTTGCGCCTGCAGCAGCTGGCATGGTCACTGAGACCTGCAGATCCAGACCCGTCACTCCTTGCACCTCCACGCCTCTTCACCGTGAAGAGCTCATGGCTTCTGTACTGCAGTGGCCGGGCTGTGTGCATGGCTCCCCTGACACCAGGCTCCTCTTCCTCTGGGGCCCTGCATGCACACAAACTGCTGGGATGGGGGTCCACACAAGTGAGGACCAGTAGGTGTCGGCTGCTGTTCTCATTCTTCATCCCAGACCCTCAGTCCCCACATGGCTTGTGACCTAGGCCTCATGGGGTCATCATGGCCATTGCTTGTCTGTCTCCTACACTGGCTGGTGACAGATAGAGGGTGGGATGGAATGGTTGCTGACCCATCTCCGGCATAGTCCTATGCTGCAGTGGGTACTGCATGGCCGAGAGTGAACGAATGGAGGGAGGGAGGGAAGAGGGGAATGGACGGAGGGAGGGAGGACGGGGGAGATGCCCATGGCGGTGCTGGGACACTGGAGGATCAGAGAGGAACCCTGGCTGTGGAGCCTTCGGGACCCTTGGTCGCTCCTGCTTTATCCCCAGCTGGACTCTCATGTCCCGTTTGTGCTACACACCTGGAGATGGAGTTATTTGATCTTGTCCTTCATGAGGAGCCCCTTAAATGCTGTTATGTTTATTGAAACAGACTTGGATAACTTAAAATTCAATTTTACTTTTTAAAAATAAAGAAGTCCTTAACTTCAAAATTCATATAGAAAAGATGGAAAATTTGGGTAAGGAAGGAAAATCCCCTGTGACTGCAGACCCCGGGGTGTTTCAGGCGCTGTGTTAGTCTTTGATGGACTCGTCCTCGCCGCCGTGGGTATGTTCTGACGCGGTTACCCCGTTCCCTGTGGTCGGCCGTGTTGGTGCTGCTTTCCTGTTTGGGACAGCATGGTGGACGTCTGACGCCCGTTTGCATCTTGAGCTCATTTCCTGAGGGTGCTGGCAGTGCTGGCCTTGTTAGGGCAGCAGGACAGCTGCCTCGATGCCTGGCTGCTCCTCCACTTCACTGAACGTGTCCTCAGCGCAGCCCTAGATCCTTGTGTCCGGCGCAGAGGCCGAGGCCCAGGGTCACGCTGACAACAGCAGGGCCAGGTGTTGAGCCCAGCTCTGACTCGGACGCTGGTGCCTTTACCATCATGCTCTGCCTAGATGAGAACTGCCTGGAAGTGGCATTTCTGAGTGAGAGGTGTGCAAACGTGGGATCCTCAGGTGCCCGAGCCACAGGACCTGCAGCCCCAGGAGGCCGTCAAGGCTGATCTTCCTGAAATGCGACTAGGGGCCCGCTGCCTCCTGTGCTCTTGCCTCTGTGAGGTGTTAGCTTTTAAAGGAGCTGCTACAGCCTCATGGTGAGAAGCACTGTCCCGTTTCTGCTGGCTTCTCTTTGCTTCCCGGCACGGCTGGGCGTCGCTGCCTGCATTGCCTGGCTGTTCTCCAGAGGGGTCTTCCGGTAGTCCAGCCACCGAGACCCTTGCACCATGGCCGTGTATGTGGCTGTGGGCATTGTGGACAAGCACTGCGAAGCCGGCAGAGTCAGAAGCAGCTGGAAGCCCCTGGGCCCTAGGGAGGGAGCAGGTCGAGGTGTCTCCACTTTGAGACAAGCCCTTTTGCTGCTGTGGGAGCAGTGCAAGAATTCCTTGAGCCAGGGCCCTGGCCTGGCCCCGCGCTTCCGCTTCCCTTCTTTGTGGGAAGCGCTAGTTGAGAGGTCGGGCCGTGTTCCCAAGGCCTCACAGGGAGAGGGTCCTAGCTGGGCCGGAGGCAGAGTGTGGTTTCATCATCCCCCCCAGTCGGCTGCACTGGCCTTTGGGTTCAGGCAGAGGACTGAGGGGTTCAACTTGATCAGCGGAAGAAGCTGTGATCAGGAAGGTCCTGACCCTGCCCTGCGTCTGCTCTCGCTCGGCACTGACCAGCCTGGGCCTGGCACGGAGGTCCTCGTGATTTGGCTCTGACCACCCCACGACCCCTCCTCCTGACCCCTGGCCTGTCTTTCAGCCATAGTGAAGCCCTCTGCTCCCAGCCGGGGGGTTGGGGCTCTGTACTCTGCATCCTGGGCCTGGTGTGTCCCCCGCCTTCCCTGCCTGCAGGCACATCTTCGTTCTGACCTGATCTGATCCAGTTCAGACCTCCCTTGGCGCTCTCACTGTCCCGGAGATGGGGCTTGCTCAGCAGCACTGCCTTGTGCTGTTGTTCCATTCCCGTCTTTCTCCCCATGGAGGAGGCTGCATGAGGCGGGCTGTGCATCCCCAGTGTTTACCCAGTGAGTGAATCAGGTTGCACTTTATTAAAGAATTTGTGGAAAAGACTTGATATCAAGGACTCAGGTTTTCAGAAGAAGGTGGACTCTGCCCCAGCTGCCCTCTGATTGGTGCCTTTCTCCTCTGCAGCATCTCCTCCGCCAAGGGCGGCCGGCTGTGCAGGTCTCACATGAGCTTGAGGTCGTGGCGACTGAATACGAGCAGGACACGATGGTGGTGAGTGGAGACGTGACTGGTTTTGGCAGCGTCAAGCCCATCGGTGTCCACACAGTGGTGAAGGGCCGACTGCACCTCACCTTGGCCAATGTGGGTAAGAGTCCTTGTCAGCTTTGCCTGGTCTCGTGCCATTTCCCAGGCAGCTGCTTGTCATCCCAGTTGGAGCGTGAGCTCCCTGTGGGCAGCAGCCACACTGTGGGCATCATACACTCAGTGGGATCCCATCCAGAAAAACTCTTATTAGCTTGACCATTGAGTCTGTCATTGACCACTGAGCCTGCCCTTGACCACTGAGAGTCTGTCCTTGACTGCCAGGTCTGCCCTTGACCACTGAGCCTGTCCTGTAGTTTGGTTCCTGATTTCTAATCAGGATTTGGATCATTTGTCATCTTGGTCTTGCCTACATTTTGTTTCTTAGTGCCACCCACGGGCATCTCTGTGACATCCTCCAATAAAGTGACTGGTTCCAGGAGAGATTTTCCTCTGAAGTATCAGTGCACAGAACTGCTTCATTGCGGAGAAGAGAAAGAGAAATGTCCTTGACCTTCCATACAGCTTGGGAATAGGGGACAGACACATGTCCTTCTTTAGAGCTGGCGCCTTGACCTTACATCAGTGGTGTCCGAGAGCTGCTATCTGAGAGACGGAACAAGGCCCTGAGTCTCCCCCTTCTGCGTGCCAGTGGGCAGGGCGTTGGGGCTGCTGTGGCTGGGATGGTCCTGCCTGGACGTTCTGGAGGCTCAGCTGAGGCCCCGATGGGACAGGGGACTGTAGGCCGGGCATGCCTGCCCCTGCCCGCCTCAGAGCAGAGGGTCAGTGGGAGCTCCTGTGTGGCCAGTGACAAGCCCACTCAGTAGTCTCTCTTGAGGGGACTGTGGAAGGCTTGGGGGTTTTCTAGGCAGAATTGAAAGCAGGAAAGGACCAAGCGACTTGAAGTTTCTGGAGCTGTGTCTGTCTGGGCAGGACTCAAACCTCACTGTTGTTTTATTGGGGAATTTTCCATTCCTCAAAACCCAGCCTGATTTTAAAGCCTCAAGCCCCACGGGCCACATCCCCCCGTGCCAACATGGAGGCAGGCAGGGCTGGGGTGGAGCAGCAGGAGGAGCGAGCGCACAGCTCATTAAGTTGGGTTTGAGGTTTCTGCCTGCTTGTTTACAACTGCAGATCCAAGGCAGCCTGGAAAAAAGACAATATGGAAACAGCAAAACTCAGTTAGGTTCTGGAGGAATAAATGAGCCACATGTGAGAAGCAGACATTATCCAAAAGCTCATGTGACCGAGGGAGTCGCAAGAAACATTCTGCTTTTGAGATTGTGTTGGTTATTTTTATATTTAATTCACCAGCCCACAAATGTGCAGTGACTCCTGGTTTTAAAATCTTATCTTCAGAAGAAAGATTAGCTCCATTATATGTTATCTTAAATTGTCATTTTCATACTTTGCCTGCAAGAGAGAGATAAGCCCATGGGAAGGAGAGTCTGAGATCCCAGCTCGAGAGGATCCGTGCGGACGTGGGCGGGGAGAGATTAACAGAGGACAGACGCCCCACGCAGTGCGCTTGTGTCACTGCAGCTGTGCTTCGGCTTCCTCCGTAAATTTTGCATTTTTTGGGGAAAAAAATGTGCTGTGGCTTTTCTTTTTTTGTAAGAGTGGTGGTTATGTGCTGAGCGGTGGGCCAGCAGATTGGCTGATGGTGTTGTGAGCCTTCAGGGTGACAAGCAGGGCTGATGCCAGTGTCACGGTGCCCGGCTTGGTCTCGCTTGGACAGACTGTGTGCCTCCCACGTTCACAAGTGGTGTGTTCAAGTGTGAGGCCGCGGAACGAGGCATCTGCTGCCAACACCCCAGGTCTCCTGTGCATCTTCCCGTGGGAGAGGGCCGTCCTCGTGCTAGGTGGCTTCTCGCTCTGTGACGCTCTCAACAGCCTCTTCTGCAGCTCTCTTTCAGTTGTCTTTCCTCATACAGACATCACAAGAGCCACGTCCATTTCTTTTACTCCAGTGATCCTGGTCTTGCAGTATGACCACGGTTCAGCTGGGAGCTCTGTTGTCACTTGTATCTGCAGCCCTCCCTAGGGGCCTCCCAGGGAGGCACGGGCGGCCCTGACCCCTGGCTTCACAGTCAAGCACTTGTGTTCTCAGGGTTGAAGGAGAGCAGGGTGGTGTGGACTTTGACAGATGACCTGGGTTTGGGGTCAGGTGGTGGTGACGTGCTCTCCTCTTGCAGCGGAGTGTGGAATAGCTGTACGGCCGAGTCAGGAGCCCGTGCGTTTGAAGGGACTTGCTGCTCCCATCACAAACGTGTTGGTCCCCAGCTGTAACCTTCTGTCTCACTGAAGGGGGAGAAAACCTGTGGCAATTTCAGATAACGGGTTGTGCCCTGATGAAATATAGCCTCTTCACTCCTGTGTGGTCCTTTGGTGATTGTGCCAATGTGAATTCAGCTTATCTAGTTTGTCGTCCCATCCTCTAAACAAACCACTGCTCTGAGTACAGATGTAGCAGGAGAAAGTGGTGACGAAGCCGAGGGATGGCCCTGGTCTGTCGGGAGGTGGTCCTCTGCTCCCAACGCTGCAGTGGCAGTCGTTCCTCCTGAGAGCCTGTGCTCCAGGCATGCTGGCCTCCTGTCCCTGGCTGGACCAATCCTGACCCTGCAGCAGTTTCTGTGTAGCTCTCAGAGTGGAGTGATTACTAGGCTTAAAATAGGTCAGTACTCATTTCAGTTAGATGTAGGTGGACCAAGGGCCTCCTCGCCTGCAATTCAGGGAACCACCAGCTGCTGGATTAAGGTGGTGGAGAAAGCTACAGAAGATTCCGGCTTCTCTCAGGTGTGGCGTGAATCCCTTGTGCCCCACAGTGAAGGGAGGGGGCAAGTACCCACTGCCGAGCGACTGGCGGAGCAGGTCCTCAGGACAGGATGGAGAGTTTGCCAAGACCTGTCAGGCCCTGCACCACCGTCCCTGCTGTGGGAAGAGCCCGGACCGTCTCTGAGCTTGTGGCAGGAACCGAGGACTTGGGGCTGGGGGCGCTTCATTCCTCTCTCATGTGGAAGGCAGGGCTGTGGGGGGAGAGCTGGGACAGCGAGTGTCAGTGCCAGGCCTTCTAGTTCTGGCGCCCACTGGCTGGGCCCTGGAACAGGCTGCTGCCCCCTCCCTGCGCAGCCAGGCTGTCTGTCCCTGCCCTTCTGCTTGTTCACTGTTCCGCGTCCCCAGGGATCTGGGGACTCCTTGAGGACACTGGCCCGTTCTTCCTTGTTGTGATGTTCACCCTCGCAGTGACCACACTGACCTAGCCCAGAGGTGGGAAGATTCAAGAGGAGATCCATGAGCAGGCAAGTCTGAGAGCCCGGCCTGCCATGGAATTCTGTTCTTCTTGGACTCTGGTGCTCACAGGCCCTGGGCTGCTCCACGTGAAGGGGTGTTGACACCAGCTTTTTCTCCTAGGGATGAGGATGGTGATCCTGCGACAGCGAGCTGTCAGGAGTCAAAAATAGATCCAAAGGAGCAAGAAGAACATGTTTTTGGAAAAGACTTGCCAGCCTCAGTTTGCAGGGGAAGATGGACGACCCCTGGGAAGAGTGTGGAGGCAGCTGTAGGCGGACGGCGAGTGGGCATGGCGGAGGGGGTCCTGGAGCTTCTCTCCAGAGCAATTCTGACTCCAGATGCCTGTTCTCAAGAAGCAGGACCAGAGGGAGGGACAGGAGTGGTAGCGTAGATGTCCGCAAGATCTGAGCCTGAAGGTGGCAGCGCCATGGCCGACGCTTGAGTGAGGCGGTGAGGAGAAGCAGGACCTCACAGGGTGGCGTGCAGCCCTTCTGTGTGTGTGTGGGGGGGGGGGGGGTCACCGCCGCTGTCTGTTTCACATCACGAGACTGACACCGAGGTGGCACGCAAGGAACAGCAGGAGGAGAGGGCGTGCCTGCTGGACGGGGCTGGCGTGGAAGCTGCCTAGGAGGAGTCCTGGCATGGGTTGTCGCTGGCCTCAGCAGAAGGAGGAAGTGAGGAGCTCACTGGCCGGGGAGGAGGCAGCCGTGCTGTCTGGCGTCCAGTGATGATGGCGTGAATGCCCACAGCAGAGCCTGGGCTGCAGAACTGTTTCTCAGCCTTTGAGGGCCAGTGGCTTGACCCCATGCTGCCCCTCCCTGAGCTGAGGAAGCTGCCTCAGGGAGGCTCCCTGGCGTGGTGGTCTCCCTGAGGGAGGTGTGGAAGACGGCTAAAATGGCAGCGTTGGCCAGGGCTGCTTTCTGAGCTGTGAGCAGGACGGCAGAGCAGATAACCCAGAGAGGCTCCGTCGCGGGAAGGCTGGAGGAAGGCCAGCACGAGCTGATTCCCAGAAAACACTCAAGACCAAAGGGATTTGAAAATGGGAATGGAAGTTCTCGGGGGGGAGGCTCTGTTCGCGGCTGTGTCTCCAACCTTCAGACCATATCAAGTGAATCGCTTCTTGATTTGATCAGAGGTGGTTTCAGTCTGTCTATCATTTCTGGATCTCGCCTTTCCCAGCCTAGATCAGGGCTTTTGTCCTACCAGTCTTGGGGGACGGTCTGCTGTCCCACCAACATCTTTGGGTTCTCTAACTTTCTGGGGCCTGGAGGGGGTGGCTCTCATGTGGAGCAGCACAGAGACCACCTGACCTCCCTTGAAGACAGCAGCCTCCTGCAGGCGCAGAGCTTGTCGTGAGGCCCAGAGCAGCAGGTAGACCTGGAGACAGGCCGAGGAGGGTGGGGCTGAGCAGGGAAGTCACTGTCCTCCTCCCCAGGGCAGAGCGGAGGCCGGGAGGGAGTGGTTGCAGAGAGGTGGGAAATGGGCCCCCAGAAGGGGTTCTACTTCTCACAGCTCCCAGGAAGACCGCCAGGCACCCCACACCTGCGTGTGTTCAACACCGTCTTGCTGGAACCGAGGACGTCAGCAGCACCAGCGGTTTGTGTTTGGAGCTCGCATGGTTCATTTTGGAACGTAACTTAATTGGCTGCACGTGGCCTCCCGAAGGTGGGAGCCACGTCCACGCAGAGGTGGCGTGTTCCGAGGGCAGGAGTCCATCCTCCCGGGAGAAGCGTTTCTGCGTGCAAACAGTCTCATCCCCTGGGACTCTCCCATGCTGGCGAGTTCAGCTGGAGGGAAGTGTGATGCTGTGCTGGGCTTCTGGGCACGTGTCCCTCCCTCTGAAGCAGGGTCGCTATCTCCGAAGGCTTCCAGATGAAAACAGCTCCAGAAGGTTCTAGTTTGCAGAGGCTCTTTTACTTCGAGTGTTTTTGGAGTCAGATGTTTACAGAAGTGCACGAAGGACTGCCTTGAACAATGTGACTTTCGAAAGGCTGATGTTAGAGTTTGCGAACCATGCACGTCACCGGGCTGCTTGGGGCAGCTCCCGAGACCGAGAAGTGAGAGTCCATGTGCAAGCACACTCTGAGCGTCCGAGCTTTTGTTTTTAATTCATCGTGGGAAAGCAGAGATGCTCAGATGGAAGAGAATAGGAACATAGAGAAGGAAGAGTTCAGAGAAAAACAAGCTCCTCCCATCCTCTCTCAATTTCAAAACAAATTCAGAACCAAGAGTGGAATTGGGGATCTTAGCAGGTCAGGGGGTGTGGATGGGCCATTTGAAAGCCGGAACTCCTTAGAGGGTGTGCTGATGCATTTCATCAGACTCT
The DNA here is from genome assembly GCF_037783145.1 of Equus przewalskii. Lineage (NCBI taxonomy): Eukaryota > Metazoa > Chordata > Mammalia > Perissodactyla > Equidae > Equus > Equus przewalskii. Next base: position 44,615,540 of record NC_091832.1, read on the forward strand.
TTTTGGTATCAATATCTTATGCCGGGTGTTTTAAATTTAGGTCGCTTGTGTGAACAGAGAGTGAGAGATTGCAGCTTGCTGCCACCTTCCAGGTCCCGGGTCATCTCCAATGACGGAGCCAGCCGTTTCGAGGGAGGCAGCCTCCTCATGCGTGGGGGCCCAAGACGTGAGTGGAGAGAGCGTTGGACCTGAGGGTGGCGGGTGGTACGTGTGCGGGACTGGCGTAGGGGAGGGGTGGAGCGAGGAGCAGAAGGCTGTGTGTATGTGTGTGGGTGTGCCTGAGTGTGTGCACACGTGCACGTGTGAGCCTGTGTGCTGGTATCCACACCCCTTTGCATCTGGGGGCAGAGCGGTGGCTGTCAGTGCCCTGCCTCAGTGGACCTCCAGGCCATGTCGACTGACCGTGTTCATCAAACCCATCTCTCCCTTGACGGGGCTTGTGAAGCTGCCTGTGTTATTTCGTAGAGAAACTATACTCCTATGAGTAGCGTTTGTTTTTGGTTAGCTGCTCATCTGCAGGGGAAGAGGAAATGAAGAAAAGGTAAGGATGAATATAGACTGACTTACAAAAACTAATTTGAAACTCACCATGTTGAGAAGAGGAAGAGTAGCCAATTGCAAAGCTTGGGAAGTAAAGACCTGGGCTTGGTGAAAATATTTTTCACAGCAGGGAAGTTCTGAAGTTTTTCTATCCCTTTAAAATGACCCACAGAGCTGAATATCAGATACTTGTTGGACTGAGAAGTGAGAGCTGCTCTTTAAGTAGCATCCCCCAGTGCTGCAGGTCATCTTACGTGAACCGAGTGTTGACCGTCCTCTCACTTTGTTGGCCTTGAACCTCTGCTCCAGGAGGGAGTCCCAGAGCTGTGGCTGGTTAGGACTGGGGGGGCCTCTGGTTCCATCTTGGAAGGCCTCCAGGATCCCACGAGTGCCCTGAAACTCCAGCCAAAACTTTGTGGGTCCTCATACATTCTAGGGAGAGGGGGCCCTGTATGTTCAGATGATCAGAGGGGTCCATGATCCAGGCAGGCGGAGGGTCTGCTCTGGGCCAGCTTCCTCATTTTAATGTTGAAGCATCCAAGGCAAAGAGAGCTCAGATGACTTAGCTGGTCGTTGTGGTTAAGGGTGTTGAACTTGGACTAGAATCTGGATTTCCTGCTCTGGGGCCACTGCTTCTCCATCCCCAGCGGGTCCCTCTGGCCCCCAGGAGAATGGATGGAGAGCAGGTACCGTGGAGTGAGGAGTTCCCACACTCCAGGAACAGAGGCTGAGAATATTGGTGAAATCCACGGCCCCGGGCCCAGCAGGTCGGGGGCTCCCCTGGGCGGTGCAGGGAGTTGTGAGCCGTGAGGGTTGGTTGAGAGCGTTGAGAGCCTCTAGAGTCATCAGTTCTCCAGTCTCTGTTCTGATCGAAATCAGAGGACGCGGCCTCTATCAGGGAGCCCACGTCTGTCCCACTGGGCAAGGCTCTGGAAGGAGGAGGTTGTGCAGAATTTTTAAAAGTGCCCCCTGGCTTGCAGGCCGCCTGCACGGTCACTCTGGAACTTCACTTCTGGTTTCACTGGGACAGGGAGAGGCTCCTGTAGTGTGATGCACTCTCAACATGTGAGCTCGTTGATTAACCCCGGCCTTGCTGGTCTCCTGCCCTCGTCCCTCCGCTCAGGGCTGTGGGCCTCGGACCACTGGAACCCAGTCCAGGCTGGATCTCCCCTCCCTGCATGCCGTGTCCCAGGGATGTGATGCTCCTGGGGCCATAAGACATCTAAGCCATCACGTGGCATCTGAAAAGCAATTAAATGGCTTTAAAATAGAGTGGTGGTAAGGAACCTGGAAGTAGACTTGTTTACTGGTGACGGAGGAAGGGGTGGGCAAGTAGGGGAGAAAATCGCTTTCCCATTGCGTGGAGGGCTTCAGTAGGAGGCTGGAGATGTGTGATGACAGGGAGTGGGGACCAGGAGGGGTTTATTTCCTGTGGCTTCTGGTGGTGCTGGGAGTCAGGAAGGGCCCCAGGGCTATGTTGGGGTGTTCTCTTTCACCTGCCTACCTGTGCTGAGTTGAGTGAATGTCCAGGAATCTCATGTCACCTTGTGACATGGCGTGTGCCATGTGTGGCTTTGTCACCAGCATAGTCACTGACGGAAAAAAGAAAATGTAACTCTTCTACCTGCCGGTGTCTGGCTTATTTTGGCTTCTGTTTGTCTGATGCTCGGCTTTCCTGTGTATCCAGGGTTTGAGTAGAGCCCCCTGAAGGAGACGGTGCCCTGGGAGGCCAGGCCATCCAGAGGCAGCAGGGCACAGAGTGGAGGGCGTGAGCTTGGAAGCCAAGCCTGGCCTGACCAGCCGGGGGCCTCAGGCCAGGGGGTGCAACTCATCAGAGCCCCGGATTCCTTATCTGAGCTCAGGACTCATGTCATTCCCACCCAGACCCGGTTTGAGGACCCAGCGGGACACTGTGACTGAGAGCTCGGAGTGGTGCTGGGCGTTGGGAGGTGCTCACTGGAGGGGCTGCCTGTGTGCAGGGGCTGGCAGTCCTGGGTGAGGGTGTCAGCGGGCCCTTGAGAATCTGAGAGCTTGAGCTGACCTTCTGGAGCGCTGACCTTTTTCTTCCCTGCAAAATCAGCTAGTGGTATATTAGTAAATTTGTGTCTAGGGGCCAAGATCAGAATTCCTTTTATTTGAGAGGCTGGTAAAAGGAGGGCCGCAGTGGAGACCGGGTTATATAATTACTGTCTTCATCAACATCCTAGAATATGCAGAAGAGAGCGGGCATGCACTGAGTTCCCTCGCTGGATACCGTGGTTCGGGAGGTTGTTGCTGGTTCTGTTGATGAACGTAAACTCTACCCTCTAACCTCTCGTTCCCTCTTTGAACCTCCCAGCGGTGAAAAATGTGGTCCAAGCGCAGAAGCTGGCTGACGTGGACAGTGAGCTGGCCGCCCTGCTGTTCACCCACACTCAGCAGGGGCACAAGGGGCCCCGGGGTGCTGGCCGCGAGGGGGACGCCGTCCGCAGGCGCAAGCTGGAGCGGATGAGGTCCGTGCGCCTACAGGAGTCCGGAGCAGAGCTCGGTGGCCCGAGGACCAGCGTGGCGGTGAGGGCTTTGTCCAGAGCGTGCTTTCCTGGGGACATTTCTGTGGGACCAGGAGTCACTGGGAACAAAGGCGCCTTGTGCCCTGTCTCTCCTCTCCTCCTGCGTGGTTCTCTCTCTTCCTCCCGAATTCTACCTGCAGAATGTAAGAGAACGTAACTTTTCAGCCACCAAGGGAAGTTTTCAAGTCAGAATTACCTGGGGATCTTTTGGTAAAAGCCGACTTGGGCTCCACCCGTGGAGATTCTGTTTCTAGTCAGTTTGGCAGGGTCCCTGGAGTCTGGGTTTTTAAGAAGGCTCTGCAGGGAATTCTGATCTCTCCCCAGGTTTGAGGAGCAGAGCTGTGAATGACTTCTATGTCATGGGGTGTCAAGTAATCATTCTGACCAAAAATTCCCTCTTTAACTAAAAATCTAAATAAGACCCTGTAATATTTTGCAACTAAGAAATGGGAGGAGAGAGTAGTTGTACCTTATGAGTTTATAGAATAAAGAAGCCGCAGGGGCCTTGAGAAAGATCTTCTGAGATGGCCCTTTACATTAAGGCCGGCAGGTGTCTGAATAGACGACATCCCTTCTCCAGGGCTAAGTAAACACAGTCAGCAGCTCCCCACTCCACCTGACTGTGTGTGGCCCCTGGTGTGTCACACCGATAGGAAGGGCTCTCACCCTCAGGTGGACTGTAGGGAGGGAGGCGAGAGAAGTCAACAAGCGAAAGACTCTTCAGTCCAACTAGGAGAGGAGTAGAGCACAGTGAGAGGACACGAGAGAGGACACGGGTAGAGGCACAGACTGAGCCAGCAGGACGAGTGGGGTGGTGGCAGAGTGGGGCAGAGTCTTTGCTGTGACAGTGAACCAAAGGGGGGCCAGCTGGTGGGGCTGGCATCAGATGGGCCTCCTCCCCGGCTGCGGTGCACTGCGGCCACTTCCCTCCCTCCTGGCAGCGCAGCCTCGGAGTGGGGCCCCTCACCTGCCTCAGCCGGGCAGCGGCACCTGTGGACGCCCGTGTCTCTGCTTCAGAGCGGTGGCCTGGCACACGGCTTGTCCTCAGGGACAGCTGCCAGTGGTGGTGTTAATGTTGTTACTATGATTAGTTTGCTAGTTTTTCTCTTATTTGATGTGCTCTGATAGAGAAATCGGCAGCTTAGAACCCTCATTTTGAACACAGCCGTGCCTTTGGAAGAACTGGATTTCTCAATGCACAGATAATTTCCACTAAATTCTAATGATTTCCTGGGTTTGTAGCCCTGGAGAATTTTGAGGTGAAAGTAACTTGATTTATCAAATGTGAAGTAGTTTCTATCCCTTCTAGAGCTTTCACAACCTTCTTTTGAGGAAGGGATGAGCATGCTGTGAAGTCAGCAAGTCCTTTGGAAGAGAGTTGAAACCAGAGCAGCTGTTAGGCTGAGGGCCAATCCTTGGACCCTTTTGTGGATCGTGGTGAAGTCCCAGGCACTGAGATCATGCCTTGGGAGGAAAGAACAGCCCGGTGTGCAGCTCTCTGTTTCCAACAGTGAGAGACTCGAGGGAGGCTGAGTGTCTTGGGCTTCTTGGGGGAGCTGGTCTGGCTTGAGGGCCAGGAGCACAGAGTGTGGGCCAGATGCCTGCATTGGAGTCCTCCCTGTGTCTTGGGACAGTCACAGGCCTCCTCGAGAGGGTCACTTGGGTTAATGGGTCCAGTGCCCAGGACAGTGGCTGGCCCCAGTGACTGCTGTCGGTCAGCATCAGCCACTGTGCAGGGGTGAAGCCCTAGGCAACGGAAAGGCCTTGTTCTGAGCACCTTCTCTGTGGACCTGGGCCTGGGCAGAAGGGCTGGCAGGTTATCTTCCTATGTGGTTGGGACTGGGTTAATGCCCGCACATACCTGTCCGTGCAGCAGCCGTGTCCCAGGGCCCTCAGCCTGCATTCCAGGCCAGCCAGCCTGCATTTGAGTGATGTCCCAAGGCCCCGAGCCTGGCACTGATCGGGTGACCATTCAGTCTGTGGCCGCAGTGACAGTATAGTCCCAGGCAGTGCTGACTTGCGGCTGCATCTGTAGCTCAGGCGGTATCACCAGGGACCAGCCCTGCACCTCTCCCCTCTGCCTTCTGTGTGCAACCTAAAGTGACGTGCCACCCAGGATCCCCCCTCAGGGTAGCAGATTGGTGGCACTAGTCCCGTGTTCCATGTTGTCATCCCATTCCGGGTGCCTCGGAAGAGAGAGCTTTACTTTCCAGAACTTCCAGCAAAGGCTGATGGGTCTCCCTGCTCTGAATGGGTGGCGTGCTCATCCTTGAAGCGGTTCCTGGGCCTGCAGTGGGATTGGCTGCCTGGTGGGGTCTCAGAGATCCAGTAAGTGCCATCGGCCTTGTCTGCCTGGGTTCTGGCTTGATTAGGAAATAAGACAGGAGTGTGGCAGAGAGAGACCAAAATATCACATCTGCTTTACTGATGACTCTCGTTATTGGCAAAGCTCACACTGGAGAATTGGCTTGGATCTGTAGGCAGGGTGTTCCTAGTACCGAGCCTGGACTTGCTGACAGTCACCCAGTCAGGATGATGCCAGACAGCGGCAGGCGGCTCCACCAGTGGGGTCCTTCTTACACACCTTACCACCTGGCCGAGAGCAATGTGAGCGCCTGATGGTGTCTTCAGGCAGGTGGATCCCAAAAGGAAGAGGAGAGGGAGGGCAGGGCTATGCCTGCCTGGTTCATGCTCTCGAACTTTCTATCAGATAAGTCTCCCATCTACTATGGGGTGGACGGCGTTGGGGGGAGGGAGGCCAGGGGTGTCAGGCTCACAGCTTCCTCTGGGGTGTGGAGGGAGATGGCCAGGGGTCATCCTTCTCATGACCCAGGGTCACGCTGTCTCTACTCGTTGCTTTGAACCGTCTGGTTTATGGTAAACCTAGGAGTGGCTGTCACCGTGGCCCGCCCCCTGCAGTCAATCTAACGGGCCAGTCTTGGGTCCATTTTCACGTGGCCTCTGTCCTAGAGCCCTCAGTGTATTGTCCTGGGGCTGCTGTGCTGGTGAGCAGTATAGATTCTGTCCTCTCAACGTGGGGGGGCGGGTCAGAACTATGCCCTGTCTCAACGCAAGGTTGAAAAGCCACTCTCTGTTCTGTTTCTTATCTTAAATTACGTCTGGCCATGTCCAGCGCAGTCCGTCAGAGGTTCCACTCCATTGAGAGGCTCTAATTATAAAATGCCCACATAGGGAGGCCTCAGATGTGAGCATGACCACCCTCCCATTTTCAGATTCCCACGGGGAAATTAAAGGCTCAGCTTCAATCCCCTTGCTAGGGAAAGGTCATGGTTTGGGGTACTGGAAAGTCAATATCCAAAGGAATTTAAGTCAGAAATCAAATTTAGTCCTTACCTTTTGAGTTCAAGTCCAAAGCCATTCAGTCGGCCCCTGCCTTCTGATGTCTGGGCCTCCTCAGTGCTTGAAGGTCCTCAAAGCTGGGCCTGGCTGACTCCCCTGCATGGTGGTGGCCCCTTCTGGGTTTTAGATCTTGCAAAGCAGCCTCCAGTGGACCTCTCTGTTTGATATAAGGCACACAAGAAAAATAAGCCAATCTCCAGCCTCGAGAACACATCCAGGTGGCCACGCCCATTGAATCTCGGGGCATCTGAAGAAGGAGATGGACAGAGGACTCATGGCTGAGCCCTACCAAGGCTGCGTGTCACTTGGCTGGACCCTGACCCAGCCTGAGATCAGTTAGGTCCGGACGCATCCCCTCCCCGGACTCTGCTCGCAGACAGGATTCCTGCTGCCACACTGGGGACCTGGCCAGTGACCAGGTCGTCTGTCTTAGTTTTGAGGCCATTCTTTTCTCTTTTATTTGAAACCTCTGTTTTTAGTTCCCCACTGTGCCCAGGTACCAGCCTTACGGCTGTGGGGAGAGTTTCTGGTAGTTGGTGGTTATAGTCTCTTGGGAGCATGCAAAGCAGACCCTGGCTCCACCTGGATAGATGACCTGTGGCACAGAGAGAAGCCAGGAGTGCTCCCGTGGTCCTGCGCGGGGAGGGACAGGCGTGCCCCGTTCTCTGTCTGCAGCTGGAGGTGGTCCAGTTCCACCCAACCCACGAGCTGAGGAAGGGGGTGGTGCTGATTCCGGAAGAAATTTGGTGTTTGGGGAGGTAGGGGGAAGGTAGCTAGAAAACAGCCCTCGAGAAGGAGTGTGTACCCCAGGACTGTGGCTTTGGGTCAGGCCCTTATGTCCCGCAGGCTCAGCAGAGCGTCCGTGCACAGCACATGCGCGACCTGCAGGTCATCGCCGCCTACCGGGAGCGCACGAAGGCCGAGAGCATCACCAGCGCGCTGAGCCTGTCTATCACCACATGGCACACGCTCTATGCTACGCTGGGCACTGCCGAGTTCTTCGAGTTTGCTCTTAGGAACCCCCACAACATGCAGCACACAGTGACCATCGAGATGGACAACCCTGAGCTCAGGTGGGAGCACGAGGCGGCCGCTCCTCAGCCCGCAGTCGCAGCGGGGTCAGGTGGGGCGACTCTGAGCTCTGCCTGAAAGCTAAGCTGATTTCGTCCTTTGTGGGTCCTGCTGATTCTGGCTTTCGCCCACGTCCTCTGTGGACAGCCAGCTCTGAGTGGGTGGGGGGCATGTCCCTGCAGGGTACTTAGCAGGAGGAGCTTTTCCTCAGCATCGTGTCTCCCCCCACTCCAGCCTCATCCTGGACAGTCAGGAGTGGAGATACTTCAAAGAGGCCGCCAACCTGCACACGCCGGTGGAGGAGGACATGTTCCACCTGCAGGGTGGCCTCGCCCCCCAGCTCTTCCTGCGCCCCAGGGAGACCGCCCACATCCCCTTCAAATACCAGACCTTTTCCGTGGGCCAGCCAGCCTCCTCGCAGGTGGGGAAGGCCATTCCAACGCCAGATGGGCTTGTCAGCAGGCATACGGGGAGATCCCATTTGGCTAGCTACTGTTGGGAAATTGGGAGCCCTCTAACCGTTTGCCCGTGTCCGTCCTGTGCTGTTGTAGGCGGTTAGCCTTTGGCCATTGCCTGCTCCCCCTGTTCCTCCCATGCGCTCTGGCACCTGTGCTGCGTGCGGCAGCCCCAGGCGCTTCACTTTTCCTGCCTAAGTGGTGGGCCTCGGGAAAGGCTAGACCATCCCTCTGAGCTCTCTTTGCTAAACTGGTGAAAGAACCTTTCTTAAACCTCAGAAGAGGTAACGGGTTGAAACTTCCCAGCATGTCATACTCCCTGGTTAATGCTGTTCGTCCACCTCTTCCTGGAGTGTCCGCTCCTCTGCGTCAACGCAGAGACCGAGATGTCGTGTAAGGGATGTGGGTTGTGCGTGTGTGGCGTGTGTGATGGGGGAGGGTGCAGGGTGTGTGGGTTGTGCGTGTGGGTTGTGTGTGTGTGACGTGTGATGGGGGAGGGTGTAGGGTGTGTGGGTTGTGCGTGTGTGGCATGTGTGATGGGGGAGGGTGCAGGGTGTGTGGATTGTGCGTGTGGGTTGTATGTGTGTGGCATGTGTGATGGGGGAGGGTGTGGGGGTGTGGGTTGTGTGTGTGTGGCGTGTGTGATGGGGGAGGGTGCAGGGTGTGTGGGTTGTGCGTGTGGGTTGTGGGTGTGTGGCATGTGTGATGGGGGAGGGTGCAGGGTATGTGGGTTGTGTGTGTGTGGCATGTGTGATGGGGGAGGGTGTAGGGTGTGTGGGTTGTGTGTGTGTGGCATGTGTGATGGGGGAGGGTGCAGGGTGTGTGGGTTGTGCGTGTGTGGCGTGTGTGATGGGGGAGGGTGCAGGGGTGTGGGTTGTATGTGTGTGGCGTGTGTGATGGGGCAGGGTGCAGGGTGTGTGTTCATTTATTTGACCTTTTGAGGTCAGTCCTAGGGGTACTGAGCATCCCTTAAACGGGCCTGAGGGATTCCTAGAGGCTCACAGATTTCCATGCGCATCTTTGGATGAGCTTTTGGGATGAGAGGTGGAAAGGATGTGGTGAGGATGGTGGGCCTTTGGCTTCAGGCACAGCTGGGTTCCCCTGTCGGTCCGCCCTTCACGGCTGACTGCAGCTTCTGCTTCCTCTGTGGGGCACTGAGGCTGGTAAATAACCGTAGCCGCCCCGAGGGTTCCTGTGAGAGTAGATGAGACGCGGGAGCCCTGGCCCAGGGTGGCAGCTGTTCCTCCAGGAGAAGGAAGTGCCTGTCCCCAAGGACTGCATCTTGTGACCTGCTGTGCTGATTGGTTTCTCACAGGTGTCTGCTGAGCTGAGGTCTGAGAAGGGCGCAGATGCTGAATCGCCTTTGAAGTCCAGCACGATGCCCACTAAACATGCCAAGGTAAGGGGGCAGAAGACAACAGACGTTGGGGCCCGGATGTTCCTGAGGTCTTGCATCATGAGCCGTGTCCTCTGAGCAGACGGAGTGAAGTGTTCATGAGCTCCTCTGTTCCTGCGCCTCTGGGGCCTGGGCCTCCTGGACGGGAGGGGTGGGGGCGGGGCCCTTGGAGGTGAGCTTTTCATGTCCTAACAGGGCAGTGACAGCTTCAGCCAGATGCTGGTAGGCCCGCTGAGTGGGTGTCTGGTGTGGAAACATCTCCTTGGCAACTCTCTGCTGTGCAGTCCTTGGGCGCTCTGGGTGCGAGGCCAGCTGTCACAGCACGAGGCCACCACGCTCAGTTAGCCTCGCTCTTCCGACCCTGCTCCACGGCATTCCCGTGTCATGTGAAATCAGTGTGACGCGTGGAGGTTACTTCCTGGAAGTGAGACCTAATCCTCACGAACGCTCTAGGGGACGGCAAGCTTGCAAGGTGGACTGACCCACAGCCTGCCTGCCGTCGACTGTCCTCGGGAGGAGCTTGGGACACTGTCAGGTGATAGGAATTTCTGAAGCTTTTTTGTAGACATATGCCTTCTTTAGTAGGTTGAAAGTAAAAACAAAAACAACAAGACCTTCGCCTCCTGCCCCTGCCACCGAGAACAGATTTCGGTGCAGCCCCAGATGAGGAACTGGCTCCCGACTGCAGAGTCTCTCCAGGTGGCAGCCCTGTGCCCATGGCCCCATCACCAGTGAAAATTTGCTTGATTTTGTTTAAACATGGGGCCACAGCTTTGCCTCTGTCTAAGGAAGGGGTCAGCTCTTTATGTAGGGCTATAGATCGAATCCAAGAGCTAATACAATTTTCCTTACATGACTGGAGTTTGAAGGCGAACCCCAGAATTCTTTTGAGTTTACCCATGATTACTGCAGTGTGTGTCTAACCGATGCGGCCTTTCTTTAACCAGCGCGTGCCATTGTCACTGCCCCAGATTAGCAGCAAATCTCAGCGTCACCTGAGGTCCAGGCCACGCCCACTCGTCTTTTCACAGTTGGTTTGTTGGGGTCAGGGCCCGCTGTCCTTGGGGCTCTGTCGCTGGGGTCGCTGCGCATAGGCTGACCACCACGTCCCGGGCAGAGGCTGCAGTGGCTGGTGGTCCACGGTGGCGGTATGTGTTGCCCTCACTCCTTATTCCATCAGGGAGGAAGCAGTGCAGTTCTGCTCCCCCCTTTCTTCCTCGACTTATTAGCTGCGATCCTTCTATGAACAAGAACCCTGCCCAGCAGCAGTTTGGTTACTCTGAAATATACTTTATACCAGAAAGTCAGGATAGTCTTGGATTTTTTTCCCTTTCTGTTATCAGGTTTTCAAATATTGAGTTGTGGCCTAGTGACCTTCAGAGACGGTCAGTGTTTTGGAGTCTTGTTATGAACTCGCAATTTTGTATTTGCTCTATTGTCCACGGCAGGTGTTGGATGATGTAACTGCCCCCTCTTTCCGGCCACTGCCATCCCTTTCAAGTTAGCTCCTGGGCCTTTTTCTTTTTAGCTTTTTATTTTGCAGTCATCTCAAACTTACAGAAAAGTTACAAGAATAGGGCAAGAACTCCCATATATTATCTCCCCAGATCTGCCCACCGTTGATGCCTTAGCTTTGCCTCATCACTCTGTCTGTGTTTACCCATTTTTTGTCTGAACAATTTGAGAACAAGTTATCGACATAATGCCCCATTGCTCCATGAAACTTAGAGCTTGTATGTCCTGAAAATCAGGACACTCTTTTGCATAACCACAGCAGAGTCATGAAAATCAGGACCTGGACACCGATAGGTCTCGTCACAGACCCCGTCTGCACCTGACCAGATATCCCGGTCTTGGATCACTGACCTACCTGCCAGCTTCACGCGGTGTTTGGTGCTCCTCTCTGTAGTCTGGGACCACCCCCCCCCCCCCACCCCCCCCAGCCCCGAGCTTTCCTTGCCTCTCACAGCCTTGGTCTTTGGATGTGTAAAGCCAAGTTACCTTGCACGGTGTCCGTCAGTTGGGGTTTGTCTGAGTTGCTCATGATCAGGTTCAGGTTAGGCCTGTAGGGCAGGAATAGCACGGATGTTTTGCTGTGTTCTTCTCAGAACCTCTTATTGGGAGGGGTGCGATGTTGATTTGTTCTGTTGCCAGTGATGTTAGCTTTTTTAATTCGTTAGGATGGTGTCTCCCAGGCTTCTTCACCATAAAGTTAATTAAGGAGTATTTTATAGCTGATAATTAGAAAGTAATGAATAAGTATTTTGTCAGGAGATACTCTTAGATGATGTAAATGCCCTGCCCATCAAACGCTTGCCCTCTAGGTTTGCTGTCCCCTGGCGGTTCTTGCCGGAGTGAGTCAGCATGGTGGTTGCCTGTCGGCTGTTTTCACATTCCATCATTCCTTCTACACGCATTAGTTGGCATTCTAAGTAAGGTAGAGCTTTAGCTTCATCCCATTCATTTATTTATTTTTTGTACCCTTCTGGACCGTGAATTCTTTTTTTTCAATGGGTTATGATTTTTTACTGTCACCATTTGCTTTGCTGCTCATATTGTCCCTGACTCACCAGAGGCAGCCACTCAAGCTGGCTCCTGTGTCCTTTTGACATGGCCCTGTCATTCTTTGAGCACTTCCTTACTGCATGGCAAATAAGGTGTTCCAGAGTCATCTTGTGCTTTCCCTGCTCCATTTCTGGAATCAGCCGTTATCTAAGGTTCCTTTTAGTGGAGGATGGTATTTAGAAACCAAAGTCTGGGGGTTGGGCTTCTCGTCCCTCTTAGCAGAGAGCACTAAAGAGTGTGTGTCTGTGTGTACATATGTCTGTGCACAAACGTCTGCACCTTTCCATACATTTTGAAGGCCGTGAATTCACACCCGTGCTTCCAGCGCCAGAGCAGCCTCGCAGGGTTTGTTCCAGTTGCCCTGTCCCATGTTTGTAATTCCCATTTCTGTGAGTGAGGAACCTGGCTTGTGCTATCTTCAGTCTCTTTACCAGTTGCTCAGCTCCCCTGTAGGCAACCAGCTGCCAACCACACTGGTCAAATCCTTTTGCCCTGAGTAGTTGCATCACCAACTTGATACACAGCTAGATTTGCTTATTTGATTGTTTCAGTTTGTTCAATATATAGAGATCTTTCATTCGTTTTTCTTTCTTTTTTTTTTAAAGACACTTTTTTTGAGGAAGAATGGCCCTGAGCTAACATCTGTTGTCAATCTTCCTCTTTTTTCCCCTCCCCAAATCCCCAGTACATAGTTGTATATCCTAGTGGTAAGTCCTTCTCGTTCTTCTGTGTGGGATGCCGCCACAGCATGGCTTGGTGAGGGGTGTGTAGGTCTGTGCCCAGGATCCGAACCAGTTAACCCCAGGCTGCCGAAGCGGAGCGTGTGAACTTAACCACCACACCACAAGGCCGACCCCTCATTTTCCTTTTTGATCTTAGTTTTTTAACTAACTAAAAGCATTTACATAAGTCCAAAATCAAACTGTAAAATTGGATATATTCAGGAAGATCCTGCTTCCTTTGCTGCCACCCCCCATTCTGTCCTGTGTTGTGTGTGTGTGTATGCACATGTGTGCAAGTGCAGGGCACGAGTGTGGTCCTGAGACCACTTCCTCATCCTCGTTCACTCTCAGATCAGGGTCCACGTGTGGACGTCGTCGCTTATCGACCAGTGCCCTGTTGCTGGACTTTTGAGTTCTCACCTTTTCCTGTTACAAACAGTGTGGCAACAAATAGCTTATACACATACAATTTTGCTAAATGCCTCTCCCAAGGGGCTGGCTAACTTTTCACCGATTGGCCATTTTTAAAGCTTTTACTCACCTGTACAAATGTTGCCAACTCTTGTAGAACTTCTAAGCGTCCTAAAAACTGGAGAGGATATAAAAGTTGGGCCTGAGTCTTCCAGTTTTATTTGCAGATTCTCCAAAGGCAGGATCTCCATGGGTGTTGCCACTGTGCCGCTCTCAGTTTTGGAAAAAGGTTCAGCCCAGTGGGTTTCCCAGCTCACAGGTTCCTTGGGTTTCTGGTCCAGACGGCTTTCCTGGGTCCTCACGTCCTGCTGCCCACTCAGCTTCCTGGACCCTCGGCCACAGGAAACAGGCAGCCAAATGGCCACCCTCACAGCTTCCGTCCTGTGGGGGACCAACCGTGGCAATACAGGAAATGTGACGTGGGTGGTGGTCGTGCTGTGGAGAAAATAGAGCAGGGGGCGGTGGGCAGTCATCAGGACTTTGGACACTTGCGTCTGTAAGACTCTTTTTTCTTTAATCTGATGACTCATTTTAAGTCAGTGCACTATAGAGAAAGAAGTGTGTTTTGTAACCACAGTGGGCTGGCTGCAGCCTGTCCTTCCTCCAGCCCCCGCTGAGTAGCCCCGGGAAGACAGCTGATCAGGGCGCTGAGGAGGCAGAGACCATGCAGCTTTTGTTTTTGCTGAGGAAGGTTGTCCCTGAGCTAGCATCTGTGCCTGCCTTCCTCTGTTTTTTGTGTGGGACACCGCCACAGCATGGCTTGATGAGGGGTGCATAGGTTCCCGCCCGAGATCCGAACCTGCAAACTCTGGGCTGCCAAAGCAGAGTGTGAACTTAACCGCTGCACCACCGGGCTGTCCCCAACACAGGTTTTTTAACAGAGAGAACTTAGGATGAAGCATTACAACTAGGTATAACGTTGTTAACCAGGCCACTGGAAGAGTGAAACCAGAACTTTGTTTCAAGGAGGTAGAGACGGCAGGAAGCAACTATCTGCCACTCTTAGTGCCAGGAACAAAGGGACGAAGCTGGAAGTAATGACCCAGGCCTCCGAGGAGGGGCAATGGCCGCTGGCAGCGTCCTGCTGGGGAGCCGTGAGGCTGGGTCTGCGGTGCTGACATGTGGATCCACGTCCTGCCGTGGGAGGAGCTGCAGCTGCTGGGACAAGGCCGGGCTGCCGGGGTGGCCGACAGGAGGGCAGCAGACAGGCGGGACGGCCCCGCTTCATGCCTGAGCCTGCCCTTGCCCTGTGGTCAGAACTTCCAGGAGCGGCTGGTGGAGAGAAACGTGGTCTGCAGGGGCCCCGTCCTGAGAGCAGTGCAGGGCGGGCGTGGGATAGAGCCCTGTTCATAACGGGCACAACAGCTAAATGAACGGTCATTTTAGAATCGGAGTCTCGGCAGAGCGGTGGGATTCTGACTGACACGTGTCAGGGCCCAGATGACGGGAACAGGGCCATGGTTGAGGGAGCCTCTCTCCCAGCCGGAACACGAGGTCGATGAGCACACAGCAGGTGTGGAAACAGACCTGCACTGGAACAGCTCCCACGTGCAGCTCCAAAAAGGCCACACCAAACACAGTGTTGCTCAAAGATCCAAGGTGGGAAGACAGCGAAGACAGCCAGGGACAGCGACCACAGAGTTCAGGAGGGCGACTTCCTCGGGCGGGGCGGGCGGGGCTGGGGGCACAGAGAGCTGGGCGGCATCGACGGCTTGCCCCTTGCAGGCGGGGACGTGAGTTCAGGGGGGCTGTCTGAAGTTGTGACTTCAGCTTATTTTTACCTCTGTGTTCCTGCGTGTATGCACATGTAAAAGATTCCTTAGTAAAACGTACCGAAGTAGAGGAATGTCCCTCCCACGTGGAAGGTTTGTCTGGTGGCTGGAGTTTGGCGTCGAGGTGGAAAGGTTGCCTGGTCTCAGAGGTCAGGCTCTGTGTACCCCCTCATTCCTGGGCCTACAGAGCTCACTGGGCCAGACTGAGTCATGGAATAAAGGTACCTGTTCTATCAGTTGTCCAAATTAGGACCTCTTTTGGACAAGTAAGTTTTTTAGTAACTTTTTTTGAAAAAGGAAGTTTCTATTTCTAGCCCTTTGGGTTTGGGCTCAGCCTCCTTTTATGGTCTGGAATCAAAGAGCTCATGCTAATGTGCTCTGTTACAACCCATGAGGACCTGGTCCAGATCCTTCTGGAATGACTTCCCAGCACACACACAGCAGGCGTGTAGGAAGGTGGAATTATGGCTGCAGTAGCGTTTGACTTTGGGCCTGGAAACCTCTTCGCTGGCATCCTTGGCATGTGCTTTACTTATAAGAAATAGCAGCCACAGGAGGTGTGGTACACGAGTGAGAGGAGCATGTCCGCATGTGAACCCTTTGTTGGGTGTCGTCCCCTTGATTTGGGCACCTGCTGCTGAATGGTCTGTTCCCGCTTCTGACGATGCCTGTCCTTCCCCCTCATGGGGTGAGTGGACCCCAGGAGACCCCTGTCCCTATCTGTGGAAGGAGGCGCCGCACACACGGCTGCCCGCGAGCCGTTGTGCCGGCTCTGATGCCAGCCCTGTCTGCTCTCTCGACAGGTCTTGTTCCGGGCGAGCGGCGGCAAGCCCATCGCCGTGCTCTGCCTGACGGTGGAGCCCCAGCCCCATGTCGTGGACCAGGTCTTCCGCTTCTACCACCCGGAGCTCACCTTCCTGAAGAAGGCTATCCGCCTGCCGCCCTGGCACACACTTCCAGGCAGGTCCCGTCTGACCCTGAGGCTGGCGGGTTCAACAGATGGGAAAAAGCTTTTCCCCAAGGGTGACAAGTGGCATTGCCCTGTCATGCTCTTCCTCCAACAACATGTGACACATCTGTAAATTCTGCCACCTGCCTTTATTGTTTGAAATGGCTGCCCTCTCAACCTCCTCTGAGAGGACAAGTGTGACCTTGGCCAGCTGATTCCACCCTCCTCACATCCACAGCCCAGGGTTAGGCCCAGGGACACTCGCTCCCTCCACCTGCTGACTCACTGATGGTCTGTCTGTGCCCTTTGGAACAGAACGAGGTCTTTTTCCTCTGGCACGTGCTCTGTGGCATTTGCGTTTCTCCTTTTGCCTTAATCCCCGAGGAGGCGGCTAGAGCAGGAGCGCGGGTCCATGCGGGCGTGTGCTGGGCAGGGGCATCACCTCCCGCCGGGCGTCTGTTAAGCTCCTATGACGCCCAGGCCTGTCCGGCAAAGACGTTTGTCTTGCTCTCCTCTCTCCAGGCGCGCCCGTGGGCAGGCCCGGCGAGGACCCCCCAATCCACGTCCGCTGCAGCGACCCGAACGTCGTCTGTGAGACCCAGGATGTGGTGAGCTCTCTCAGCCCCACCTCGGGCCACCTTCCCAGCAGGGCATGGCCGTCGGCGCCCGTGTCTCCGGCTGCCCCTTCGCTGTGTGTCTGGGGAAATGCTTTCTCTCTAAGGTGCCAGAGGGCTGTTTTGACACCCTTGTGAGAGCTTTATGAATGAGTTTTCATTTTTCCTGCAAGCAGATCAGTTCCTTGATTGTCTGAATTAAGATTGAAAAGAGGCGTGAGGTAAAGTGAGTGGTAATTATGGCGCTTATTAATTGCCATTGTGTAAAGAATAACGGCCGTAATTGTATTATGACTGGTTAGGAAAGTGGAGAAATCTCCTGCAGAATTTAACGGTTGAACTTAATATAAAATTAAGAAGTTAATGGTTTTCTCTCTTTTATAGTGAAAAAAATAGGGAGTTCTGAGTAGTACAGGAAATGAAAAATGTGTTGAGGGGGAGGGAGCCCGGTTCACGCCTGGTTTTGCTTCTGTGGACTTAGGGGCCAGGGGCCAAATGGGGACGGTGGTGTTTGCATGACGTGCCCCGCTGTCTGGCAGGGCCCCGGGGAGCCGCGGGACGTGTTCCTGAAGGTCGCTAGCGGGCCAAGCCCAGAGAGCAAGGATTTCTTTGTCACCATTTATGCGTGAGTGTGCGAACCCCTGCCGTCTGGGGTCGGGGGAGCCGAGGGGGAAGTGGGCTGCGGGCTGTGGGAGGGCTGCCGGGGGCTGCATGGGGGCGCTGCTGGGGGGCTGTGGGGGGCTGCGTGGGGGGTGCTGCGGGGGCTGCTGCAGCCTGTGGGGGGGCTACTGTGGGCTGTGGGGGGGCTGCCAGGGGGCCAGGGGCCTGCGAGGGCGCTGCTGGGGGGCTGCGGGGTCAGTGGGTTCTTTGTAAACTCGTGGTGGGAGAGGTGGGCTCTCGCTGGGTGAGGTGAGACTCTAGGGCCTTGCAGAGGGCTCCCTCTGCTCAGGCTGCACCAACAGCCTGAGGGACGCGCTCCAGCCTACGAGGAGAGAAACTTGGGCAGCTTCTGCCCTTCACGAGTGCCCGGGACTGACTGGGCACCCTTGTCATCGAGTCTGAGGGCAGCTAAGCAGAGGCCCCCCAGGGGAGACGGAGGTCTTACCTCTGACGCTGAAGACTGTCTATAAACCGCCCCTTCACCTCTCACCGGCTGAAGTGACGCCCGTCCCTGACCTTTTCCTCACAAGTCGTATCTCCCAGCCCTTTGAACTCTTGAAAACTGGCACATTTTGTACAGCCTCCCAGGGCGGGGCAAACACTTGCTTTCAGTGCGCCTCACGGGCTGTGTGGACGCGGCAGAGTGGAGTCCTCGCAACGACCCCCTGGGGAGCATCACTGGCCCACTGCACAGCTCAGAGCTGGCGTCCGAGGGCACTGGGCGGCCCAAGTGGGGCTTCTGCGCCCAGGCCTGTGCCACATCTAAACCCACGTTCTCTCCCATCCCGTGCAGCCCACAAGCTTTGCCTCAGACCCGGTTTGGAGTTTGGGGTTTCAGCTGGCAGAGGTTGCATATCTGGCCAAGGCCCACATTGTCACTCACCCGAGGTGGCCCCGTGCAGTCAAGGCCACGTATAAGCCACAGCCCCGCCTGAGAGTCCTCTGGTTAGTGGGGGAGGTAGCTGTGCAGGGTGACAGCAGCTGTGCCCCAGGCCTGCTTCCTGGGCACCCCATCCTCCCGGCTCCCGGCTTCTCCCTCACAGTTGGTGCCGCTGTCCTCACCAGTGCTGCACGTGGCTTCTGTCTCGTTCAGGGATCGCTGGCTGGCGACGCCCATCCAGATATGGCAGGTCCACCTCCACTCCCTGCAGC
This sequence comes from Equus przewalskii, assembly GCF_037783145.1. NCBI lineage: Eukaryota > Metazoa > Chordata > Mammalia > Perissodactyla > Equidae > Equus > Equus przewalskii. Next base: position 44,633,816 of record NC_091832.1, read on the forward strand.
GCGTGGACGTCTCCTGTGTCACAGGCCAGCGGACCCGCCTGTCCCTTGTCCTTCGGGGTACACAGGCAGTTAGGAACGTGAGAGCTTTCACTTCGCACCCCCAGGAGCTGACGGTATGGCTTTCTGGGGGCTGTTGGTCACTGAGGTGTTCTCAGGCCTCTCTGTCCTCACCCCACCCTTGGGACGGACTGGACGCGGTGGGGCAGGATGCTGGAAATTGAGCTGCAGCTCAGGGGTTGGTCCCAAGGACAGCCTTCGAGCACTTCAAGATTAAGATACTCTGGCAGAGTCTTCATTCAGATTGCCTTTATTAGCTATGCCGTCATGGGATGAGTGACATATAAAGCTCTGAAGGCCAATTTTTAGAATTATTGGAAGGTAAATATTAATAGTAACTCTGGAATTCGTGCTGCCACAATTGGACGTCTGGATAATGAGGGCAATGCAGACTCCCTGCCAGGGAGCCAGGCTCCGAGCCTGGTGAACGCCCGCTGCTGAGGCAGCTCTGGCACTTAGGGGACCGTTGCCATGTGAGAGGGGGACTTGTCCAGCACAGACTGTGACACGCCGTGGTGCTGGCACTGATGGCAAGGTGGGGTCTGGCGTCAGATCTGCATTTTCACTTGGGCCCCTCTGACCTCGCGCAGGCCATGTGGCCCCCCCAGAACAGGCTGTCACCCCCAAACAACGGGGGAGCCCTTAGGATTCTCTCGGTCCACTGGGCTGCAGGTGCCCAGGAAGCCCCTCGTGTGCACCGTGTAAGAGGCTGTGTCCCAACCTGCTTCTTTCTGTTGTCCTTGAAGACGGATCCCAAAGGTGTCTTCGTGCTGCCACCTCATGGGGTGCAGGACCTGCACGTGAGTGTGAGGCCCTGCCGGGCGGGCAGCCGGTTCGTCCACCTCAACCTGGTCGACGTGGACTACCACCAGCTGGTGGCCTCGTGGCTCGTCTGCCTCTCCTGCCGCACGCCGCTTATTTCTAAGGTCTGGAGGGGTGGTGTGCGCAGGCCACATGGTACGGGTGTGTCACCTGGTCCCATGACCCAGGCCTGCCTGGATTCAGGCTGGCGTTTCCTCCTCCATCCTCTGTGGCTCTGGGATTGGGTGGGGGGTTCCCTCTGTCCTGTGAGCCCCCTCAGTTGGGAGCTCAGAGGGCTCGTCTGTCATATTTCCGGAGATGTCCAGTGTCTGGGGGCCCCAGTGCAGAGCAGGCTCCGGAAGTGCCGGGAGAAGGAGCCCACAGCCGAGTCCTGCCCTCCCCTCCCCCCACAGGCCTTTGAGATCACGCTGGCTGCCGGGGATGGGAAGGGCGCCAACAAGCGGATCACCTACACCAACCCCTACCCCTCCCGCAGGACCTACCACCTGCACAGCGACCACCCTGAGCTGCTGCAGTTCAAGGAGGACTCCTTCCAGGTGCGGGCCGGTGCTGTGCGCGCCTGGGCACGGGGCGCGGCCTCGAGGCGTGGCACCGGAGGTGGGGTCAACAGGCAGTTAGGAGCAGTTCCGTCAAGAAGTCCAGGGGGGCGAGCGTCGCGCCTCCGCTCTGGGTTCTAGGCACGGTTATGGGGCGGCTGGTGACCCACCGTCCGTGGTTTCTCGATAGTTTTACCCAGAACTGTCCGGGACGTTTGCCCTGCGTCCTCGGTGAATGTTTTAGGGAGGTGCAGCAGGCGCAGACCGTTGGTCAGTGGGGGTGTCTTCGGTTGGGAAGCGTCCCCCGAGGGCGTGGGGCGTAGCATGTCGGGTTTCACAGTGACACAGGAGGTTCAGTCCAGAACATGAGTGTGCTGGAGTCTGCAAGGCTCGGCGCTGCCAGGCTGCCCTCCCCGGCGCTGAAGGCCGGAGCTTGGGAGTAAAGTCTCAGCCACGTGATCCGCTGTGCTGCCAAAATACAGGTGTGCGTACATACAAGTTTCTGGAAGACAGATGAGCGCCCGGGGGTTGCTAGGATGTTGATGCTTGTTTCCAGGTTGCAGGAGGAGAGACCTACACGATCGGCCTGCGGTTTGCGCCCAGTCAGAGAGCCGGGGAGGAGGAGGTTCTGATTTACATCAACGACCACGAAGACAAGAACGAGGAGACGTTCTGCGTGAAGGTCGTGTATCAGTAGGGGCGCCCGGCCCCGCGAGGCCCCCTGCGGCTGTCGACCCTTCTCCCCTCAGCTCACCTGCCCGCTGACCCGTGAACTTGGCCGAGGCAGGACGGGATCACCGTGCCCCCGACCGTTTGCGGTGCCTGAGTGCAGTCAAGCTGCTGCGGCACCAACCGTCCTCAGGCGGGAAGGCAGCCGCGGGTGCACGAGCCCGTTTCACGCAGGAGACTGTCACTGTCTGCAGCGCTTTGATTTCCTTTTAGCAAAGTGTATTTTATGAATCATCTTAACTGATAAAATTATGTTTTCTTACTGGATTTTGTACAAATATGTTATTTGCTATATTTTGTACTGGTATTATTTCGTATCTTTTTTTAAAGTTATATGTGAAACATTAAACTTCTATATATTTTCTCTTTGACAGTTTCCTTGAGTGTTTTCTACTGTTTTCACCACTGTCAGGGGTTTTCCGTCTACAGCAGAAGCTTGGTTTTCCCTTGAGGACACCGTGGCTGAGGGACAGTCAGGTGGCCTGTGGCCTCCGGGAGAGTCTGCTCAGGCTGACCTGGGGGAGGGGGCGACTCTGACCTCTGCTTCTTTGTCACATCTCCTTCTCTGACTCTGCCCCCACCTCCCTCTCGGAAGGATCCTTGTGATGACACTGTGGCCACCTGGAAAATCCAGGAGAAGCACTCCGTCTCCAGATCCTTCATCCAATCCCAGCCTCAGTCCCCTTTCCCCTGTCAGGTCACAGAGTCCCAGGTGCCAGAGGTCAGGACTGGGACACCTGGGGGGCATCATTCTGCCCACCACAGTCCCATTGGCTAGAACCTAGTCACATGGCCGCACCCAGCTCCAGGGGGTCTGGGAAATGTCCGCCTTCTTTCAGGTGGTTGTGTGTCTGGGTGACTTGGGGTGTGGATCGCTGAGCAGGCCTTGGGGGACGAGCAGCAGTCTTGGCCACAACGTTGCTGGCCACAGGGGGACGTGGTGGGCGAGTGGAGAGAATGTCAGGGGATAGACACAGTGGGGTGAGGGGGAAGGGTGGCCTCTGTGGGGATGGCTGATGCCGTGGGTGAAGGGAGATGGTCTTTGTGCCCCTGGAGCATCTTTACACCCCGTAAAACATGGGCGCACTGGGGGCTCTTGATAGAGATTACCCCTCCCTAAAACCTGCTCCCTCCTGCCATCTGCAGTGGGAGCCTCCTTCTGCCCCGAGAGGCTCCAGGCAGGAGGTCAGGATGTCGGTGGCTGGGGGGAGGACTGCGGCCCACATGCCCTGCTCTCCACGGGCTGGGCGCATCGTCGGGGCACCCTGCGCCGAGAACGCTCCCCAGACCTCGCTCTGCGCTCTCACACCTGAGGCGCTGTCCTACCCTAGACAGAAAGACCCTCCTGGACTGGCAGCGCTTTGAAAAGTCACTTGTGTGGCTCCGGCACCCTTTACAGGAAGGACATCTGGAACCTAACTGCTCGCTGTCCTGGCTGAGACAGGGTGGGATGGGGAGCAAGTGGGGAGGGGATGCGCGTGGTGGGGGAGGCACAGGACTTTTTCGTTTCATCTTTTCCCACTTCCAGATGGTTTCAAGAGCCGGAATATCAAGGGGATGCTGCTTTTCCTAGAGAGGTACATCCACTGGGGTCTGCTTCGTCCCTGCGCAATGGTGGGTCCACAAGAGCTTTCTTGCCCCACGTCTAGGCTGAAAGACAAAGCCTGGACTGGGGGCCCTTTGGGGCCTTCTGCTCTGGGTGCCCAGGTCGGGGGCTGTAAGGAGCTGGCCTGCTGTCCTGACTGCGCTCCTGTGAAGTGTACTTTAGCAGCACGCCACCCTCCCCAGCCAGCTGGCGCACGCCTCTGCACGGCCTCTGGGTGGGTGCGCTGTTCCCCACTGTGCGCAGGTGGGAACAGCAGAGCCAAATGAAGCCGGTGCTGTCTGGTCAGAGTTGGTTGGTGGTGGTGCCCCTCCTGGGCAGGCCTGGGGCGGTCAGGCACGCGAGGAAGCAGTGGCCTGGCCTTTGGCAAGAGAGATGTGATCAGCTAGAGAAACTGCAATTCATCACTCCCTCATTCACTTGTTCATCCATGACCTGAGTGCTCCTCTGTGCTGGCCACAGTGCGGGGGGTGGGCACATTGCGGTGCCGTGAACTAGACACGGTCCTTGCCCCAGGAACCGACCTCCTCGAGGGGCCTGGAAGTAACAAATGGGCCCATTGTATAGGTCAGGCAGCAATAAAGCCTGTGAGGGGGCCAAGCAGGGTAAGGGCGTGAAGGAGGGGCTCTGCTTTAGCAAGAGGGTGGAGGACTGGAGGGACAAGGGGGCCGGAGCAGGGTCGGGGGCCGGCCAGGTCACGGGGACTTGTGGGCTGGAAGGAGGAGTCTGGACTTGGTTCTGGGGGTGATGAGAGCTTGAGGGTCTGGGGTGGACAGGCACCTCGCCCAGGACTGAGACTGGGGGCCGAATTAGTGATCCGTCCTCCCCTCGTCCTGGCCCTGTGCACATTTGAGGCCACGTGCGGCCCTTGGGATGAGCTGCCCGTGGCCTCGGTGCCCACGGGGCGGGTCAGCCTGTGCTCGGCTAGGGGGGGCATCCATGCTTTGCTAGGTCAGGAAAGAGGGTTCTTCAAACAGGCGTTCTTTTCCCCTCCTCTGCCCTTCTACCCTCCGTCCTCCCAGTCCCCGTCCCCCAGCGGGCTGTGGCCGTCTGGTGACTCTGGGGACAGAGCCCGCTCCTGGGCACAGGTCAGGATCTGAAGCCCCTCTGGGGAATGAGAATCGGGCACAAGATGGGGTCTTGTGCTTTTCAAAACTTAATGCCATTCTGAGCGGTTCCCCTCCTCCTCCCTTTCTTTTTCTGTCTTTTTTTCTTTTCTCACAAAGAATAGAGGTTCCTTTTATGGTAAAGTTTCAGTGTTCCGTAACAGCCAGCACCATGGCTGCGATCGGCCGTCTCCGGGCTCCCATCCTGGCGTCCGAGCCCTGTCAAGGTCGCTGTGCTCTCTGGGTGGCGGGGATGGGCCTGCTCCCTTCCTTTGTGACCCAGACTGTTCTGAGTCGATGCCTAGACTTGGACTGGCGTTTCACTTTTCCGTCTGACTTCCTGGTTGCCCTCCTTGGTCCAGCTGGCGCCGCTATTCACATGAGAAGCCGGCCCGCGCCGCGGATCTGCCGAGGGCTGGGCGCCGGGCTTTCTCCCCGCACGCGAAGGCGCACCAGCTTCCACAGGGAGCCTTCTCATTTCCATCAGGGCGTTTTCCGTGGTGGTATTTTATTCCTTCCCTCTCGCGCCTGCCTCCTCCCACTCCTGTAGGAAGCTGCTTTTAACTAAATGGAGTCAAATGAAAGCCAGATTGCTGCGCTGCTTTTCTCATGTCTGATAATGATTTAATGCTATGTTTGTCTCTGTTTAGAAATAAATTAAGGCGCCTCTTAAAATTGCTGCCTCAGGTTCTACGGGGTTGGGGAATCAGCCCTCATGTTTCCTTAACGGCCCTGTTTCTCCCCGTGTGCAGGCCGAGGTGCCTGGGACCCTGAGCCCCGGAAACCTAACCATGGCAGTTTCTCTTTTCAGGACGTGCGCTGGGACCTTTAGGAAGAAGGGGGCGGGGGAAAAGCTGGGGGCCTGCCATGAGAAGTAGTTCTCGTGGGTCCCTGGAAGGTGTGGCCCGAGCATGGCAGGGTTCCCCTGGTCCCGCACGGAGCTCTGCCCTTGAGTCTGGTGGACGGGCAGTGGATCTGGAGGCCCTTCTGCTGGTAAAGGGGCTGGCGCTCCACCTTAATTAGGACACCTTTGCTGGCCATGCCGCGTGGGTCCCTCTGGCTCTCCTGACCCCAAAGCACAGCCGCATCCGAGCTGGTCTGTGGGGGCTGTGCAGAAGCGGAGAAGCCTTCTCTCCATGTCGGGGAGGCCCACCTCCGCCCGGCTGGTCGTGTCCCCCTGGGTGGCTCCTCGTGTCCCTGAGGCCGCTAGGGAGACCTGAAATGCCAGGTGCAAGTCAGAGAATGGACTGAGAAACAGTCACCCCACCTGTAGAGGGTTGAATAGGCCCCCCCAAAATTCATGTCCAGCCAGAACCTCAGGATGTAACCGTATTTGGGGATAGGGTCTTTGCAGATGTGGTTAAGAAGGATGGAGATGTAATCACACTGGCTTAGTGTGGTCCCTAAATTCAATGAGTCTCCTTAGAGGAGGTGGAAAGGGGCACACGGAGAAGATGGTCACGTGGTGATGGGGGCAGAGGCTGGAGTGATGCCTCTGCTGCCCACGCAGCACCAAGGATGCTGGCAGCCGCCAGAGTCCAGGGGAGAAGGCTGACCGATGCTCCCTGAGAGCCCCCAGAGGGAGCCAACCCTGCTCGCCCCTCGAGTGTGGACTCCGGCCTGCAGAACTGCAGGAGGGTAAATTTCTGGTGCTTTAAGCCACCACGGTCAGTTTGTTATGGTGGCCCCAGGAAACTAACACAGAAGGAGTTGAGGCACCCACATAGCCCAGGGTCTTAAATATTCATGTAATCAGCAAATCAAGATTTCTGGTCTTTGGGAGGGGGGGTCCCAGTAGAAATCTAGGGAATGACCCCTCAACAGGGTGGCCCTTTGGTCATGTGGAGAAGCCCCAGCATGGCCGTCCTCGCCGCAGAGGTGTCATCCTGCCACACGGAGGAGCAGCGGCAGGCTTCACTGTCTGTCATCTCGGTTTGTCAGCCATCCTGAATTGATCTGTGACTCAAGTTCTAAAGATAAATTCCATCGCGAGAATTCAACCTTGAAATAACTGCAGACCGAAGTGACGTGTTCCTCCACGGGGGGCGGAGGCACGGAGATGAGGGCTCCAGTGACACTGACAGAAGAATAGTCAGAGGGCCTCCTTGCATGTGAAAGTGCCAGCGTGCAGGGGGATGAGGCCTCAGGTTCAGGCATGCAGGGGGGTTCAGACAGGACGCCTCAGGCTTAAAGAATGGGCATGAGGCCTTGTGGGAAGGGGTGAGGTCTCCAAGGCCGTGCAAAGGCCCTGGGCTACAGGCTCAGTCTCTGCCTTCCAACTCTCTCCCTCCTGGGTCACTGCCTCCTGGGTGCTCTCCTTGCTTTCACCCTGGCCCTCTAGACCAAAGCCCATGGCAGCCAGTGTGACTGCTATGAAACACAAACCTGATCCTGTCGCCCCACTGTGTATACCCTTCTGGGGATGGGATAAAGGCGGGAATCCTGTTTAAGGTTGGTTAGGCCCCTTTTGCTCACCCCTAGCTCCGGCAGTGCATGTGAGCAGGACTCTGGATCCAGACACCAGAGGCAGCTGTGATTGCTTCTCATACCTTGTGGGGAAACTCAGTCTTCAGGTATGGCTGGATCCAGGGCTCAAATGCTGTTCCTCAGATATGTCCAGCAGACTACCCATCAGGGCCTTTGCACGTGCTGTCCCCACTGCCTAGAACGCTCTTCCCCAGACATTCGCGAGGATCACTCCCTGGCTTCAGTCATGGCTGTGCTCAGATGCCCCCTTCCCACCTTCCCTGCTCACCCCACCTAAAATGGCCCTCCCTGCCCCACTTCCTGTTGCTCTTCATGGGCCTCTGCCCTCCTGGCTATGTCTGCTCCATCTGTTTGTCTATCTCCGCCATGCGCCTCACGCAACATAAGCTCCCCGAGAGCAGGATTTGTCTTTGTTCCCTGCCGGGTCTCCTGTGCCCACGCAGGTGCCTGGCGCGTAGTGGGGCTCCGAGAATATTGGTGGGAGGGCTGAATGTTGTCAAACAGCGTCAACCAGCTCAGTGGCTTCCCTGCATGCCGCCAGAGGCCTCCTACCGCTGTCCGCACACCTTGTGACAGCAGTCCATGAATCCCCTCCGCATCGGGAGCCTCCGCTCCTGCCACCGCCCACTTTCTCTTCAGCTGCGCTGCCTGCACCTTCCCTTCGCTCTGCTCCGATCTCCCCACGTGGTCAGCTGTCCTCATCCTTGTGGGTCTCCCCTGGAGAGGCCTCCCCCAGGCAGCCTGCCCAAGGTAGAAATTCCCCCCGGGGTCGGTCACAAACACGGCCACAGTCCTCTACAGCTCTTCCATCAAGGTGGCGTCTGGGCTGACCTTGTGCCTGTCTGCTTGCTAGGATGTGGACGTGGCTGGTGCCCCCTCTAGGCTAGATCCACTTCTGGGACCCCAAGGCCAACATGGGGACGAGCCCACGGGACCCTATTGGAGGATGAGAGACCACATGGAGAGACGTCTAGATGTCCCAGCCGTCCTCCGGCCATCCTATGTCAGACAGCCCCCAGCTGACTACAGACGCACAAGTGACCCAGCTGAGGTGGCCAAGTCCTGCCTGGACCAAAAGACCGCTGAGCCCAGCCCACTGCCAGCCTGTGGGATCACGAGCTGAGAAATGGCCGCTGTGGGAAGCCGCTGAGGTTTGGGGTGGGTTATGGCACAGCCGTCCTCATGTGGCTCCACCTCTGCCTTTTGTGTTTCCAATCACAATTGGTATTTACTTGTTTACCTGCTTATTTATGTGTCTCCCGACTAGCATGTCAGATCCTGAGGACACAAGCTCCTTCTCCCTGAAGTCCTACAATACTAGACTAAATGGTCATTAAGAGTTAGCATCCAGTGAGTACTGACCGTCGATCAGGCTCTGTTCCAAGTGTGTTATGTGACTACATCTTTTCATTCCTGGACGAGCACAGTGCCACCCACCTGTTATTAAGTATTTAAAGGTATTAAGTTGAGTGGATGAATGAGTGAAGTGCTTCTCCCTTCCGGAAGGTTCCACTGCCTTTGCTGCGCTCTGTTCCTCAGCTTCTGACGCTCCCGCCTGCTGTCTGCAGCAGAAATGTTGGCACCCCCGTTCCTTTCTTCTCAGACCACCAGCTTCTACCATCAGCTTCACCTGATAACCTTGCCTCTTTCTTCACGGAACCAAACCAGAACCTTCTGTGGTCCCATCGATCTGTGGCCCAGCTGCCCCTGAGCCTGCTCCCTCCTCGCCCGAATCCCACCCTCAAACCTCCTGAGGGTCTCACTCCTGCAGTTCCTATCCCTTCCTGCATCATCGATTTCTCTGTCTCTTCTGGAACATTCTGCAGTCTTTCTCTATCACCCATCTTGACAAGAAGAGCCTTTCCTTTCTCCGTCCTCCCCTCTGACCACTACCTTCCCTGCTCCTCTGTACAGAAATCCCGCCAGGGTGTCTGTGGCCAGTGTCTGAGACCCCCCACTCCAGTCTTCTCTCTTCTGCCCCACAGAGACCTCACTTTTCAAGTTTCCTGATGACCTTACAAAGCCAGATCCTCAGGGCTGCGTGTGGGGGTGGATGGCTGAGTTGGGGGCCACCTGTGAGTCATCCTGTATGAGACAGAAATGGACAACGAGCCTCGAGGCTCCGCCCACCCAGCCTCTGGGCTCTGCCCAGGGCCCACCCACTGCCCCCATCCCCTGGGCAGACCTCGGTCACTGCGTCTCTGTGGAACAAGGCCCCAGGGCCCAGGGGGCAGATGACCGGACATTCTCCTTACATCCTGGGCCTGGGGTAGCCTTGCAAGCCCCTGCTGGGTTCTGCCCGTCTGTCCTGGGCTGGCTGGCAGCCCCGACTTGCTTGGCCGTCTCCCGAGCTGGTCCTCCACGGCTGCCTCCAACACTCACTGGCGTCTGGATGCAGGTTGTGCTCGGTGGTGGGGGCAGCTTGAAGCCCCCTCACTCCCTCCCAAGAGCTCCAAGCTGCGGCTGGCCCCGTGGCCGAGTGGTTGAGTTCACACGCTCCACTTTGGCGGCCCAGGGGTTCGCTGGTTCGGATCCTGGGTGCGGACATGGCACCGCTCATCAGGCCAAGCTGAGGCGGCGTCCCACATAGAAGAACCAGAAGCTCACAACTAGAATAAACAACTATGTACTGGGCAGCTTTGGGGAGAAGAAAAAAAAAGATTGGCAACAGATGTTAGCTCAGGTGCCAATCTTAAAAAAAAAAAAGAGCTCCAAGCCGATGCTACTGCCACCCTCTGGGACTTGTGGCCTGGGGTCCCCCCAGACAGGGCTCACGGGGGCCCCGACTTCCCTCTCGAAATGGAGTCAGGACGTATCCCCGAATCAGGTCTCGGGAAGGATGCTCGGGCCTGCTCGCCGGGTCTGGGCGGCACCTGCTCCCGGCTGCCCCTGCCGTCCCGAGGGCCCGTGCATACAGTGGGCTCCCTGGAGGCTGGAGGAGCAGCCGTGCTACTGGTCTGAAGGCCCCGTACGGAGCAGGGAGGGAGACCTGGGCTGCCACGTGTTCCCCACAAGTGACTGGCCACCCTCTCTGGCCTCAGTTTCCTCGTCAACAAGCCCGATGAGCCCTTTCAGATGTAAGCGGTGTTGTCTTCATCGCTAGGCGGGTCTCCGTCCCCTGGTGCCGACGCTCACCAGCTGGCTGACCTGGGCGAGCTCCTCACCTGTTTCACCTCGACCTCCCCACCTGTGAGACGGGACAACAGTGCCACCGCCTCCTGGGTGCTGAGAGGATCAGGGAGAAATGCCACGTGTTTGGGGCTGTGCCTGGCGTGAGACTGACTGCTCAGTGGCTGGGTCCACCAGGGTCGCGTCCTGAGATCTGGCGGCCCCTGGGAGCTGAGGAGCAGAGGCAGGAGTTTCCCACAGTTCCTAAGCCGGATGGCAGGAGGCCTTCTTCCTGTGGTGCTGAGCGTGGCTTCCGCTTAACGTGTCCCTCTCCGTGGGCCCTGGGGTCACAGAAAGCCACTGTGAGCCTGGGCCCCTTTCTGTCATTTCGGTGACCCTGGCCCAGGCCCCACACTCCACGTCCGGCCATGTCTCTGCTCTTGGACAACAGCTGGCCTCAGAGGAGAGCCCATGACTTGGGTCATTCGGCACTCACTCGGGACCCACAGGCATTTGCATTTAATGAGACTGAGAAGGGGCCAGTTCTTCCCTGAAAACCATTGCTGGTTCAGGTGGCACCATGAGGCCAGTTGTGGTTAATTTTATGTGTCAACTTGGCTAGGCTGCGCTGCCCAGTTGTTTGGTGAAGGTCTGGACTGGGCGTTGCTGTGAAGGTATTTTTTTTAGATTGGCATCTGAGCTAACAACTGTTGCCAATCTTCTTTTTTTTTTTCCTGCTTTTTTTCCCCAAATCCCTCCAGCACACAGTTATATATTTTAGTTGTGAGTCTTTCCAGTTGTGGCATGTGGGATGCTGCCTCCAGCATAGGCTGATGAGGGTGCCATGTCCATGCCCAGTATCTGAACTGGCGAAACCCTGGGCCACAGAACTGGAGCGCGCAAACTTAACCACTCGGCCACGGGGCTGGCCCCTGAAGGTATTTTGAAGATGAGATTAATATTTAAATCAGTAGACTTTGAGTAATGAGTACCTTCCCTAATGTAGGTGGGCCTCACCAATCAGTTGAAGGCCTTCAGAGAAGACTCAGGTCCCCTGGGAAGAAGGATTTCTGCCTCCATACGGCCTTCGGACCCGAGCTGAAGCATCAGCTCTTCCCTGGGTCTCCCACCTGCCGGCCTGCCCTGCAGGTTTTGGATCTGCCGGCCCCACAATCATGTGAGCCAATCTCTTAAAATAAACCTCTCTGTCTGCACATCCTGTTGGCACTGTTTCTCAGAGATCCCTGGTTAATATCGCAGTCTGTGTGGGCAATCAGGTTAGAGCCGAGTTGGCCCTGGGAGGGTCATACACCTGGGCGAGCTGGAGGCTGCGGACACACAGAGGACTGGGGCCCACCCTGCCCCTGCGGAGAGCTGCATTGTACATGGCGGCCATTGAGGACTCACTTCTGGGCATCTGGAGGAGGGAGGGGCTGGGTGGGCAGAAGTAGTCCCAGCAGGTGGCAGGTGTGGGTGCTGCGAGGCAGGAGGAGAGGGGCACGTGTCTCTGTGACAGGTTGCAGAGGAGCAGGGGCAGGGGAGGAGGGTCACCTGGCCACCCAGAATACAAGCCTCACTCCCCAGGCTCCTCTCCTCCCGGAGCCCAGGATGCAGGGGCTGCCGGGGCCAGGAGGTTGAGGGCCTGAATGGCAGAGCAGGGGAGCTGGTTCCTGACACCGTGGGCCGCCCTGGACCACACCCTGCTGCATCATGTTTGGTCCTTTAAGACCCTGGGGCTGGGCAGATGAGACCCCAAGCTTGGGTGTCTTGTCCAAGGTCTTGGTGACAGGAGGTGTTTGAACCGGAGTCAGGTGGACTCCACCGTCCATCTCATGAGCTCCACATCCGGCGCCTTCGCCTGGGGCGGATGAGGGAGAGGCCTCCACACACCTGCTGGCCCCTCCCTGAAGCCGTCGGGAGCCCCAGGCAAGGTCCTGCCGCGGGAGGCTTTGAAGAGGCGAGTCAGCACAGGGTGAGATCCCATCCATCACCCACAATAACCTGTTGTGACAGGAAGCTGGGAAAACAGGCGAAATGAATGAGGATTTGGAAACAGACACTGCAGGAAATAATTTATTTCTAGGAGTAGCCTGGATGGGAAGAGATCTGAAGTTGGGGCTCCGAGGGAGGCCTGGGCCAGACCCGAGTCTGGGGAGCAACTGCATCCCCAGGAACCTGTCCCTGACCCTCCGGCCCCCACAGGGCCTGGCCATCAGCCATGACAGCTGGTTCTCAGGCTGGGCAGCCACTGCTGCAGGAGCCATAGCCGGGCTGTCCGAGCCGGGGGCCTCTGGGGGAGAGATGGCCAGGGGGCTTTAGGGTGGTGGGGAGTGGCTGTGAGGACGGGCTGGTCACCTCAGCACACACAAATCTCGCTGGGAACGTGGCCCTGCAGGCCATCAAGTGGGCATCTGTGGCCCTACCAGGAGGCTGTTCCGGTTGGTTCATTCATTCGTTCGTTCCTTCAGCAGCTGTGTCTCAGGGATCTGCGACGTACTGGGTGACGTCTGTCCATTCCAGGCACACTGTTCCGTCTCCGAATCCTCAGAACGCAGCCGGGTCGCCACCCCTCGATTACAGGCCCTGAGGTCAGCGCCCTGACGGTGGAGAGTCCCAGGTCCCCTGGGCACCGGGCAGAAGGTGGCCCTGGTCTGCCTGGGGGGTGAGGTGGCCCCCAGGGACCGTTGCTCAGAAGTACAACCTTGGGCGGGGATGGGAGGGGATTCTCTCTCCTGCCGTGGGTGCTGGTTGGAGCCACTAACTGCTCTTCCTTCCTGCACCCCCAAAGCCCGCTGTAGTCCTGGGGAGACTCCTGCTCCGAGGGGAGCAATGTCACTGCTCTTTATGGCATATGAAGCTGGTGAATGGCACCCCCAGGGCCCGTGCTGGGTGCCTCTCTATTGCTCCACTTGAGTGGAAAGTGACAACTAATATTTCTGAAGTGAATACTGTAAAGACTGCAGCATATTGAGGCCCCACACAGGGTTATTAAAGTACATTAACTGAACAATTTTCCTAGAGTAATAACACTTCTTAAGGATTATGGACGAGCCCTGGTCTTTCCTCAGCTGCTGTCAGCCGCGACGTCCGCGGGCGGATCAGCGGCACCATTTAAGGCTTCAGAACCAGTCAGGTTTCCGTGAGGACCGGATGCTGATGCAGGAATCAGAGTTAGACTGACAGCAACAGAGTCACGTGGAGACTAAATGGGATTGGATGCTGTAAGCCCCAGGCACTCGCTCACAGATGCAATTAAGATACCTCCTGCACCCCAGCTAAGGAAGCGGCCTGTGCCAGGGCCGTGGTGCCGGGCAGCCGGGCAGAGAGTCGTCCTGCTGGGTCTTTGGATTTGTCCACTTGGACAGGAGGATAGGTTTGGTCAGGGGTTGCCCCACAGGGGGGTTCTGGGTGTCCTGGGGGTGGGTTCTGATTAGCTTTCTGCAGTGTTCAGGGAAGGTGCCTGGGAGGGCCCCACCCTCTGACCCCAGTGGCCCCTTTCCAGGTGGAGCTGAGCTGGGTCCTCAGCACCTGCAGGAGGCATTAGCTAGCTGGAGGTGGGGCGACTTCCTGGGCCTCATCTGGAGGACGCACACCCCACCCAGGAGACGGGAACAGCTCCAGGGACTGCAGCCCAGGGCAGGGAGAGGCCGAGCCACCAGCCCCTTCGTGGCCTCTGAGGGCCGAGACCCACTCTGTGCAGGGAGACAGTCATTCAGTCCTATCAAGCCCAGGCTGGTGCGTGAAAGAGGCGGGGACACTTCTTCCCCATCTCTGACGGCTTCCTGGGCGCGGGACGGTGCACTCACACGGGGCTCCGTGCTCCGGAGGGCTCCACACTTGGTTTAATGCTCTGCTGTTGCTGTCTCGAGATTCATTTTTTTTTTTAAAGATTGGCACCCGAGCTAACAACTGTTGCCAATCTTCTTTTTTGTTTTCCCTGCTTTTTCTCCCCCAAGCCTGCCAGTGCATAGTTGTATACTTTAGTTGTGGGTCCTTCTGGTAGTGACATGTGGGACGCCACCTCAGCATGGCCTGATGAGTGGTGCCACATCCGTGCCCAGGATCTGAACCGGTGAAACCCTGGGCCACCGAAGCAAAGTGCACGAACTCAACTGCTTGGCCACAGGGCCGGCCCCTGTCTCGAGATTCTTAATAATTTTTCGACAAGGGGCCCCGTGTTTTCATTTTGCATGGCGCCCTGTACACTATGTAGCCGGTCCTGTTTCCCACTCTCCTGGGGTGGGAGGTGGCGAGAACTGATAATGGGAGAGTCTGGGAGGAGCCCCGGGCCTGGCAGCTCAGCCTGTCCCCACCGCCCTCTCTCTCTGGGACGTGCCAGTCTGCAGTGAGCCTGGCCCTGGTCTGTGTGCCTACCTGTGACAGGTGGCACTTCTACCTGCATCTGGGGGGTGTTAGGAAGCTGTTGTTGCCCCTGAAATGTCCATGAACTCACCCTCATCTGTAGAAACCTGACCTGGTCTCCATCAGCCTGATGTTCCTTTTGTCTCAATTGGCTCAGAGCTTGGGGGGTAGAAGGGGTGCATTAGGCAGCTTCGTGCTACAGTAATGCTGCAAAACAAGCATCCCCAGAGCTCAGGGCCTTACAATAGTAGTACTTTTTTTTGCTCACAATTCTGTGGCCACCGTGGTGGCTCTGCTTTAGGTCAGGGTCAGGGTCAGGGTCAGCTTGGCTCCATGTGAGTCTCATTCTGGGCCCAGTGACCTCCCAGGGCTTCTTTTCAAGGATGGTAGAGACACAGTGGGTGAGTCAAACCACCAGGCATGTTTGGGAGCTCAGCTCACATCACACTCACTCAAATTGGCTTAGCCGAAGCAAACCCATGGCCAAGCCACCATTGCTGGGTGGACTGTGAGCTGGGCCGGCCCTCCTGGGAGGCAGTGCAAGGCAAAGGTGGGGTGTGGGCGCTGCTTCAGGGAGGGAGGCAAGAGTTTCAACAGTAATCCATGTACCACAGGGGTCTCGTGTGTTGACCCCCTGAAGCCCCAACATAAGACTGGGTTTCTAGAATGTTTTAGAAAGATCCTTGAACCCCAGGCCAGGTGACTAGTGAACTAACTCTTGGGAGGTACAGCTGTGTGGGGCTGCTGGTGGGCCCGGGCTCTGAGAACTCCTGCCTTGGGGCCTTTGGTTTGGACGACGTGGCCGGCAAGGCTGTTCCTGGCCAGGGCCCTCCAGGGAAACATCCAGTGTCCCCGAGGGATGCGCTGTGCTCGGGGCTGAGGAAACAGAGTGAGACGTTGCTCATGAGCTGTGGACGAAACCTGTGCCCTCTGCATGGAGCTGTGACGCCGAGGTGAGAGTGGGCTGCAGGAACCCATGGGGGGCTGCTGGCCCCCCTCTCAGGGATGGGGTGCCAGGGGCCCACCCAGAGGAGAAAGCCTGTGCTGAGCTCTGAGGGCCGAGGCTCGTGTGTGCGTAGGAAAGAGCATTCCAAGCAGAGGGGCCAGGTGAGCTGCTGCAGTCACGCAAGACTCCTGGGGACACCGTGTGTGGCTTCAGGGATCCCAGAGGAGAAAACAGCGGGACCCTGCCCACCCTTTGGGGGCTCACCATCCTGCACGGCCATTCCTGGGAAGCTGGCCGTGTCCGTGGCCCTGGAGGGGTGGAGCTCAGGGAGTTGGGGGCCCAGGGCCCGTGGGGCATTGTGCAAGGACCCCCACTCCACCTGCAGGGGGTGCCTTGAGCCTGGGGCAGGGGAAGGAGTTGCTCTGGGGGCTGAGGTGCCCCTGAGTCTGGGCACCGAGGGTTTGTTACCTGCGGGGCGGGAGGGTCCCCTGGCCGTCCCGCACATTTGGACTTCCAGGAAAGTTTAGGCCGGCTCAACAGGCAATGAAGGCCTTGGCTGCGTTCAGCCTTGGGCAACATGTGTAAAGCGATGATGTGACAGCTTTAATCAAAGAGGCCTTTTATCCACAAATGCGTATGCCGATTACTGAGCAACAGGCATGGAGGCTGGGTTTACAGCTGCTGCCAGCCGTGAATCCCTGTGTACAGGGAGGACGCTGAGCGACTCGCCCGTGAAGTGCGTCTTCCTGGAGCAACCCCCCTCCAAACGGGGCCCGGGTCCGGGGCAGCTCACTGCGGAATCCTGACGTCTGGTGGCGGGCTGGCTGCGCCCTCAACCTGGTTCTGGCCCCAGGGTGCTCAAGGCAAGGAGTCGGCTCTCAGTGCTGAACCTATCCCGTCTGATAGGAAGTGACTGAGCCAGCCAGTACATGCTGGGAAGAGCCAACTCAGCCTCATCGGGTGCTGCCCATGGTCATCACTCCTGCTGCCTCCCTCAGTCGGACAGCAGGGACCTCTCGAATCCAGGGCCCCCATGGTCCTGCCTCCCAGTGGTGGGCAGTGAACATTGATCTGGTTGAATTCACCAAGGCCGGGGGAATGGAGGGCACTGTCCAGGCAGGAAGCCCCCTTCTGCTGGCATTTCAGCCCAGACCCCCTTTCTGCCAGGCCCAGCACAGCCCTGCCCTGAGGCCCAGAGACCGTGACCCTGAAGTCTGGCATCGTCCCTCTGTCCCTGTTCCTGCGAGGGGCCATCCCACCTTGCCTTCAGGACCCCGTGAACACAGTTAGTCTGTTCTCACTATGTTAGCCCTAACTAGACAATGAACTTCTGCTGGCCCTCCACTGACACAGCTCGATTAGAATCATGTTTAGGAGCAACCTCGATCTGTCAACAGATAAACCAATGTGGCATAAAAAAAAAATGAAGCCCGGACACATGGATGAACCTTGAAAACATTATGCTGAGTGAAAGAAGCCAGACACAAAAGGCCACATGTTATGTGATTCCTTTTATATGACGTGTTCAGAGTAGGCAAATCCATAGAGACAGAAAGCAGATTAGTAGTTGCCTAGAATTAGGGGGAAAGTGGATAGTGACTGCCGATGGGTACAGGGTTCCTTTTTTCTTTTTTTTTGGTGAGGAAGATTGGCCCTGAGCTAACATCTGTGCCAATCTTCCTCTATTTTGTATGCGGGATGCTGCCACAGCATGGCTTGATGAGCAGTGTGTAGGTCCGCGCCCAGGATTTGAATGTGTGAACCCTGGGTGGCTGAAGTGGAGCATGCGAACTCAACCACTACACCACTGGGCCAGCCCCCAGGGTTCCTTTCTGTGTGTGGGGGGGGTGAAATATTCCAGAATTAGATAAAGGTGACAGTTGCACAACATTGTGAATGTACTAGAAAGCACTGAACTGTACACTTTAAAGAGGTGAATTTTATGCATGTGAATTATATCTCAATTTAAAAAAAAGAGCCACATTCAGATGGGGGGGTGGGTACCCCCCTGGTCCAGGGGGAAGGCCTGGTTGTTCTCCAGAAAGAGAGATGCCAGGAGATTTCAGGAGACCCTCAACTCTACAGGCTGAGCCTTCTGCACCATTACTGGAGGTTTGGGGTGAGGCCGTCCCTGGGTCTCAGTGAAGGGGCCCTACTGTGGTGGCAAGATGCCTTATACCACGTGCCCTTAGAGCTTCGGGGTCTGAACTGCCTGACGGAGTCCTGGCTGGGATATCCCTGGCTGGACCCAGAGACACACACTACCTGTGCAATACAGGGACCAGCCAGCTTGACTGGGGGAAGACGGGGTTTCCCATCGGTGACGACCTGGAGGGAGCGAGAGTGGCCTCTATCCTTCTCAGGCTGGCTGATGAAGTTGTCCCCAACAGTGACACCATGCTCTTGTCACCCCCCGTTTACTTCTTGCCTGTCTTATTATTCTGCTATGTCCTCCACGTCAGGAGGAAAATTGGATTCTGGTGACAGTCAAATGCATTCACAGAGAGGACGTCCCCCACCCTCCACCCCCAGGATGGGCGGGAGGGGAGACCCTGCCGGGTTCAACTAGGCTGGAGCTGCCCCCGTGGGCCGTCCACCCCCAGCACTCTGTCCGGGGATGCAGCCCCAGGCGTCTCAGCCAATGCCGGGAGCCCCCGATAAGTGTACCCCGGCCATGCCCAGCCTGGCCGCCCGGCATCCATCTCCTCTCCCCAGCGGGCGCACTGGGGCATGTTAGTGGCTCAGACCTTAATAAAATCCCATGACGTGTTTGAGCCTCGCTCGCCTCTAAAGAGAACTTTCCTAATTTTATTTTTATAGCTCCAAGTTGTGCTCAGCTCATGGAAATTATAAACCATAACTTCGCCCTCTGCTTCCCAGCCACCTGGCATTAACTGGCCCCATCCTGGTCCCCGCTCAACGACTTTGCGTTCTAGGAGCCAGTGATCAAGCAGGGTAACTAGGCAACCTGGGGGTCAGCCACCGGGGGCTCCCATGTGGGTCCTTGTTGGTGAGAAGTTTCACCCCCTGAGCTGGTAACTTTTGGATATCATGGGTCAATAAAAAAATCATACTAAAAAATCGGAGAATCAATTTAAAACTGCTAACTTTTATTTGCCAAGTGAGGCATTAAAAGAATTCTTTCTAAACCTGATCTATGACTGTCACCATCATTTTATAAAAGAAAGAACATTTAAGCCCTCAAACTTAGGAAGGCCGCACTCCAGAGTGGAGGACGGCCCTGTAAAGGGAATACATTAAAGGAGAGCTGCTCTCTGTCCTCCCGCTTGGCCTGGTCGGGCTGCTGTAACAGAGCACCGCAGACTGGGGCTCATAAGCAGCAGACATTTATTGCTCACAGTCCAAGATGAAGGTGCCGGCAGCTGGGTGTCTGGAGTCCTCTTCCTGGATCACAGACGCCGTCTTCTCCCTGGGTCTTCATATGGCAGAAGAGAGGATGGAGCTCTCTGTGGCCTCTTTCACAAGAGTGCTAATCCCATTCTTGAAGGCCCCACCCTCATGACCTAATCACCTCCCGAAGGCCCCATGTCCTAACACCATCACATTGGGGGTTAGGTTTCAACATACGAATTTCGGGAGGACACAGACATTTGGTCAATAGCACCCCCATTTCTGGCAGGGTTAGTGGCTACCTCACCAGTGGTGGGATTGGCGCTCCACCCAGGATAGGGGGATCCCCTGCCCTAAGCCTCTGCTGAGTGGTTTGGCAGGCAGCTCCTGGAAGGCGCTGGAAGGGAGGAGGAGGGATGGAGGCAGAGATGAGGCTGGGCCGGGGGTCCAGGACATCCCCGCCCCCAGCTTGACACACAGGGCTGGGGCAGAGCCGCCTCTGGGCTACCACTTCCCTGGCAAGGCCCTCACCCCTGTCCCATTGGCCCCCGGTGTAGACGGAGCCTGAGGGAGCCCCAGTTCTGATGCCTGTGGGCAGAATGGGGAGGGGGGCGGGGGTTGTGAGGCGTGTTTCCCCCAGGACTTCTGCAGGGGTGGGGAGAGGAGAGCCGCCTGCCCCAGTTCAGAAAGCTAACTCATGTTTTGTGTGGGCTTAGCCTGTTTTCTGCGCTGGTGCTGAGCAGGTGTGGGGCCAGACTTACCTTTCAGGGCCCCAGGCCAGCTGAAACTCCGGGAAAATGAGAAACATCAAAGGAGACTCGAAGAGGAGGCTGGCTTCCCGGGCCAAGCTCGCAGCTGGGGGCGTCGCGGGCTTGAAGCCCTGCCTTCGCTGAGAAGCAGCAGCCAGACCTGCCGGCTCTGGGCACTGTCTGACCTTAGAACAGTGGGCCTTATCAATGTCGCATCCTCCGGGGACCCTCCACTCCCCCACCTGGGAGGGAGAGAGCCTGGGTAGATAGTCTGTCCTGAGCAGGTGGAGGGAGAGCAGGACACATTCTTCTAGAAAGGGGGCTGAATGGGAGGAGACTTTGGGCTGCCACTGCCCTGGAGCCCTGGAGGATTGTCCAAACCAGAGGAGGTGCTCAGTGGCCAGCATGCGGAAGACGCCCTCGTCCCCAGGGTCCACCGAGGCTTCCTGTAAACACGCTTTTGGGAGGAGGTGAAGGGCAGGAAGCAAAGGGTGAGCTGGGGCTCAAATAAGTACCGGCGGTATTGAGCTGGTTGAGGAGTGCTGGTGGTTACGGGGCTCATCTATAGGGCTGTGGGGAGTGGCCCTTCAGAAGAGGGAGGAAACCCCACGCTGGGTGAGACTCGGACCCAGGGGCCAGGGCAGTGACCAGCGTGTGGCTCTTTCTTTCCTTGGCTCCGTTTCTCATCTCCCCAGTTACAGGCAAAGCCGAGGGGATGAGGGTTGGCTGGCGCCTTTGGGGCTGGGGGCAGACTGACGTCCTCAGCTGCTCCCTGAAGCCTGGAGTCAGCCCCTGGGCTGCAGAGGGAGCCGAGGGTCTGGGACACAGTGGGAGGGGCCCAGGGCACGGTGGTGCCAGGCTGCCTTTCCAGAGCCATGAGTCCTGCCTTCCTCCCTGGGGAATTCTGTCACCGTGGAAACCCTCCAGGCTCCTCTTGGCTCCTGCGTTGCTCTCTTGGTGGCATTTTCCAGACGTTCATGGGATCCCTGGCTGGATGACATCCCTGCTCTCCTCCTCTGAGCTCTCCTCCGTCTCATGCTGGCCAGCTGTCCCGTCACAGCCCCTGAGTCGTGGGGCCACTGGGTTTCCGAGAGGAAACCTTTCCACAACATCACGCTAGTGCGTGTGTGTCGTCTGCTCCGGGACCTGTCCTTTCCTGGGGCGCTCCACTCCTGCACGTGCTCCCCAGGGTGACCATTCCCTTCGCTCACTGAGTCAGTGATGTCTGAATCCATCCTCTGTGTCGGGCACCGCTCTAGGTGCTGGGCGCAGGGCACGTGCAGATGAGAAGCCCTCCCCGCCGGGCTTCGTCTCAGTGATCTCCAGGTGCCTCCAGCCTGGCACCCTTGCCCCATCGCAGTGAGCCCCCAGCCTGAGATGCCGCTTTACGACGCCCACGTGGAGCGGGACTCAGGGCTGGTCTGGTGGCAGAAAGTGAATGCTGTGAGGGGGTAGGAAGGAGCGGGGAATTGCTTCTAGACATGGGGCTTTCAGAGCACAGCTTCAGCTTGATGTGCCTCAGACATTCTTCCTTCCCTCGAGTTTGGTTAAAAAGAATTATTCAGTGACACTTGTTAAAGGAGGGTAAGGCGGACTTCATTCAAGGGGCCATTGTGATGGGTGCAGGGCCCGCTGCACTGGGGTTTGCAGCAGGAGAGAGATAGGGCTCAGCGCTGAGTCAAGGAAAGGCGGGAAATTACAGCTGAGGGTCAGGTGGGGCTGTGGATGGAAGTTACTAAGAGGAGACATCAGGGGTGAGGGTGTCTGGCTACACCGAGCCAGAGGCTTCTTGCTGAAATTGGACAATGCAGAGGTGAGCCCAGAAGTCTGCAAGTCGAGGCCTGGGTGCAAAGAGTTCGGAGGAGCCTGCAGTTTGCTTAAGGAGAGCATCTTCGTCAGGTTAACAAAAGGTCGTTGTCCGGAGGTGTTCTTTGTACCCAGAGGCAACTGAGGCCACTCCCCGGCACTGTCTGGATTTAGACTTGAGGTGTGGTGTGAGGACACCCCTCTTTGTCCTCCCGTCCCAGCTGTTGGTTTCCCCGGGGTCGGCCTGGGTCACGGGTAGAGTCTGTGATGTGGGGAAAAAGCCAGTGTGCTCTGCTCATTCAGACATCGCCCCCACACCCGGCTGCAGCCCAGGTGGGAGCCGGGAGGCAGAGGGACAGCGTCGGGCTGCTGCCGAAGCTCCCGTTTTCAGCACTGCTATTCCTAACCCTCGGCAACAGGGGTGCCTGCCCAGGACGCTGTTACCTGGAATTTAGGGAACAAGCGAGGTCCCTGCGGTGTTGAGAGGCTGTGCCACCTCCAGCATGTGGGACAGTGGCGGCCTGCCTGGCGGTCAGTTTGCCATCTTGGCTCGGCCTTCCTGGCTCCTCCTCATTCTGGGTAAGTGTGCGCCGGAGTCCGTGAGCAACCATCGATGCCTCCCAAGGGAACTGCAAGTGGCCACTGAGCCCTCAGGGGGCCTTTGGAGTAACAACAGACCAGACCACGGGGCAACTGGAGACCCTGTGAGCACATCCTGCAGAGTAATTCATCCCGGGCTGAGAGTCCTGCCCAGTGGACACCTGCAGGGAGTGGCTGGCCGGGGAAACTTGTTCAGACTGTGCCCCTGAGATTCCAGTCCAGAAATCAGAGTAATGAGGGGTACTCATGTTAAGAAGGAGGGTTTGGGGGTGGGGAGTGCAGGCACTCATTCATTCAGCAAGTCCAACAAGTGCTTACTGTGTGCCTGGAAGACCCACTGTGTGCTGTTGAGCATGAACAGGTGGGTCTGGTCTGGGTTGCAGTGTTTGGGAGAAGTGAATCCACTTCTATGCTGGTCTACTTTGCAGGGCTCCAGAAACAGCCCGGGAGCGGCGCTGAGCCGCGCACAAGACAAGGCCACAGGGCTTGTTCCAGGGAGGCACGCCCCAATTTGGGGCTCTTGGAGGCCCATCTGGAGGGAGCTGTCAGCTGGTCAGGGGCCCTGGATTGGGCATGCACTGCCCTTTCTACCCCAGCCACGTCAGCACCCTGAGCGATTTGTGCCACCTGTCTGATTCCCCAACACCAACTGGGTGTCAACAATTCAGTTCAGTTCCTGGAGTTGCACACATCCCACGTTTAAGGGCTCACTCCCACAAGATGGCCCCCACTGCAGACGCCAGTTGCAGGTCTCAGGTCACCTGTACTTCTGGCCAACCAGCTATAAATTAGGGGTTCCCACAATCCCTTCCTCAGGTTGGAGAATTTGCTGGAACAGCTCACAGGAATCCAAAGACCACATGATTTTTGCATTATCCTGCAGACCCTCAGAGCAGGAGCAAGAACAGGGCCTCCAACCCGAGGATGACTGGGGCAGAGGACGCGACCTTACAGGCTCCCTCGCAGCCCTGTGGACACCCTGTGGCGGCTGTCTCTTAGTCAGTCTGTGGTTCCCCAGGAGGGGCCAATGGGTTAGGTTGAGCCCCTGTTCAGGTGGGTCTCAGTGGAGCCAGGGGGAGGGTTTCCCAGCCGGCAGCTGATGGTGGCGCTGTGGGCTCACGCAAGGCACTGGGCCAGCCAGCTCTGCAGCCTCCTGGGCCGGGGCCAGCGAGGGAGGGCTGTGGGAGGGGAGCGGGTAGGCAGCAAGCCCTCTTTCTTCCAGTCACCACTGCGGGTTTCCTGGCCTGAGGCCACTGATGAGTTTCATTGAGATCCCTGGCCTTCCTCAGCGGTGGAGAGGATGGTAGCTGGACAGTCGACAGTGGAGGGCCTGGACACCAGGAGTGGAAGGGATGGAGCTGTTGGACGGGCCTGGCCCAGGGAGCCAGCAGCTCAGGCTTTATCCATCCTCCACCCTGCGGGCTCATGGGGCCTGGTGGGCTTCTCTTCATCCTTGGAGTCCTGCTTCTGCTGGCTTCCTGGCACCCTGGGGACGGCTCAGGCCCTCTCTGTAGCTGGGGAGGGGGCTGTAGCCTGTGTGGTCAGCAGCCATGGGCTGGCTGTTGGCCTGGCCTGGGTGGTCCGATTCCGACCTCCACTGCCCCTCCCCGAGATGACAGCTGCAGTTGGCAGGAAGGGCTCTGTTCTCAGGCTGTCCGGCCTCCTGCCAGGCTAACCTTCCTGGGGCCCCAGGGATCCCTCAGCCCTCCCTATAAGACAGGCCAGACTGGGCACTCTGCTGGCTGCATCCTCCAGACACCCTTCCAGACTTCTCACCTACTCTGGGAACTTCCTATATGTCGACAGGAATTCAACAAATACGGATGAAAGCCCTCCCATGGCCCAGCTGTGTTGGCACTCAGCTCTTTGTGGAGAGAATCTCTGCCCTGGATTCTGAGGCTGGGGGACTAACTCCTCCCTAGGAGCCAGGAGATGGGCTTGGGCCAGTGTGCTGATGCAGGCTGGTG
Source organism: Equus przewalskii (assembly GCF_037783145.1). Classification (NCBI taxonomy): domain Eukaryota; kingdom Metazoa; phylum Chordata; class Mammalia; order Perissodactyla; family Equidae; genus Equus; species Equus przewalskii. The sequence continues at coordinate 44,658,045 of NC_091832.1, forward strand.
ACCTGGGACTAGCGGCTTTTCCTTTCCAGGCCTCCGTCTGATCATCTTGGAAATGGCAGAGTTGAACAAGATCCATTCCTTTCTACCCTGGTGTTGGCAGGGGTTCCCCTCAGCCCTGGGTTTGGCTTTCTGTTCCCCTTGTTGAGTTCCCTGCCTTACAGCTCCCCTAACTCTTCTTGGTTATCTTGCCCTAACTCTGCTAGGTTATCTTGGCCTAAAAGCCCTTCCATGTCGTTGGGACCTTGTCTCTGCACCTGCTTCATCACCACCCTTATCACCATCATCACCGCCATCACTATCTCCACCATCACCATCATCATCACCATTATCATCATCTCCAACATCATCATCATCACCATCACCATCTTCATTCCAGCCTCCGGGCTCGTTTGGTGGTTAATGACTCAGGTTCTGGAATCAGACTTTCCTGGTTTCCTTTCTGGCTGTGCCATTTACAAACTTGGTGGCCTGAGGCAGAACCTGCATCCCGTCACTTTACCCTCCTGTAAAATGGGGCCGATTTCAGGAATCAGAGGAGGTCATACATGTCAAGCACTTAGTACAGGGATGGGCACACAATGACACTTCATTCTTCTTATTAAAATAATCCTCAAGAACGCTGTGAGGATGTGGTGGCTCATGGACATTGAGGCACTTGCCCTGAGCCATTACACATTGGAGCTGCGGTCAGAACTCAGATCTACCAGCCTCCAAAGCCATGCTTGTCACCACGAAGCTTGTCACCTCCTCTCAGGGACTGCTGCTCTGGGTGCTGCAGGCAGAAACCCCTACATCTCTGCCTTAGAGCCTCACATCTTCAAGGAGCAGAGATGCTCTGATGGGAGAGGAGGCCACTGAATTTCTCCGGGATGAGCTGGCTCAATGGAAAGGGTGTAGATGGCTTGTTCTGGGGGCAGTGATGGGGCTGGTGGGAGAGACGGGAAAGTAAGGGTACACATTTCCCCTTTCCTCTTCCACCCTGTTCTCATTCACCTACTGGAGGTGGGACAGGTCAGGAGAGGACACACCATCCTGTTTCTGGCCATAGTCACTTCTCTGGTGGTTCCATTTCCAAGGGAAGCAGATGGAGTCATCAGTAACAACAGACCCCTAGGACTCAAAATCTGAAGGAGAACTCAGAGATGCTTAACGTTTTTGGGGGGTCAGGACATTCTTGAGAATGACGAAAGCTATGGCAGCCAGCCTCCAATTTGGCCTCCTGATGTTCATGCCCTTTTGTGGTCCGCTCTCACACTGAATAGTTTACGCAGGCCAACCTGTGTAAACAATAGGATACTGCAGAAATGATGCAGTGCGACTCCTGAGGCTAGGTCCTAAAAGTCATTCCAGCCTCTGCCTTGCCCTCTGTTGGATCACCTGCTCTGGGAGAAGCCAGCTGCCACGCTGCAAGGACACCCAAGCCAATCCATATGGTTCAAAGGCAAGTCTCCTGGCGAAAGTCAGTGAAGAATGGAGGCCTCCCGCTAACAACCATGTGCATGCGCCATGTTGGAACAGGGTCCTCCGGCCCCAGGCAAGCCTTCAGATGACTGCAGCCCCAGCTGACAGCTCGACTGCAACCTCACGAGAGATTCTGAGCCACAACCACCCCGTGAAGCCTCTCCCACAGAAACTGTGAGATAATAAATGCTTTTAACTGTTAAATTTGGATGATTTGTTATGCAGCAATAGTTAACTAATACATGTGGACTCCTGCCTCAGAAACACCTCTATACCCACTTTTGCAAACACTTCCCGGACATTCAAGGAGCTTCTGAAATCCAGGAAAATCAGGTTCACACTCTCTGTTCTGCTTGCAACCCGAGGCCTGGAAGCAGACATTGAGGCCCAGGGCCGCCTCACAGCCTGGCGGCTGGATTCCACGGATGAGTTCCCAGAAGGACCAAACACTTGGTCCCACGTATTTCAGTCACTCAGGAAGCTGGTGAAATGCACGGCCAAAATGAAATAGGTACTGAGCAGTTTAAACGTCACTAGAGCAGCCCCACTTGGGTATTTGCTGGCTGGGCTGGAGTAGACGTAACAAAGCTTCCCATCTCTTCTGGACAGAACATTTGGAGCTCGAAGAATCTTGAGTCACATTCGTCATCAGCAAAATGGGAGTGACACCACAGCCACCATTCCCACCTGTCCCCCAAGCCATTACCTCCACCATCGGCATCACCACCACCAGCACACTCCTGACATCACTGTCACCATCAGCATCACCAGCACACTCCTGACATCACTGTCACCATCACCACCACCAGCACACTCCTGACATCACTGTCACCATCGGCATCACCACCACCACCATCATTGCCCACCACTGCCACCGTGTTACTACCACCTCGACCACCACCACCACAGTCACCACCCACCATCACCACCCCTCCAGCCGTTACCTCCACCATTTCTACCCACCCTGCTGTTACCTAACACCAACCATGCCATATCACCATCAACACCACCACCACTGCCACCCTCTATTAGATAGGATTTCTCTGATCTTCAAATGGCATAAAAGTCCTTTGTGATCAACAAGGCAATATCACTTGGTAGTGATGCGTTTTGTAATCAAGGGAGTCCCACTCGGGAACCTGAATGCTTTTCATGAAGACAAATAGAGGTGACTTCTCACAGCACTAAACACCTTGCTACAGGATGTCTTTAAGCAGCCCGACCTCTGCATTTCCACCGCAGTTTCTCTTACCCGAGGGCTGACTCGAGAACTCCTGGGAAGTGAGGCGCACCTCCAGCCTCCGACGTCAGGTGCAGAGCAGCCCTGCCCCTGGCCTGTGCCATGCTGTGCTGGGCGCTTTCCCGGGCTGTCACGTTCCAGCTCGTGAAGACGAGGGAAGAGAGGAAGAATGAGGAAGAGAAGCCCAGTGGGGGTCCTCCCACCGGCAGGTCATCTCGGCCTGGGGAGGACGACGCGGTTTCCTCTTCTTCCTGCGGGGGAGAACAGTGCCCGCCTGGGGCTTTTATTTCATGCCATTTTGACAGCTGAGCGGGCTCTGTGGTGTTCATTTCAAGCAGCTGAACTCTGTGGAGTTATCAGGTCTTGTAAACACTGGGGTGTTTTCTCTAAAGCTGCTTAAAGGACTGGGACTCCGCTCTGAGAGGAGCTGGGGTGCGCACTGCACTGCAGGGTCCAGCCCCGCTCCCTCCCAGGCAGCCTTCTTCTTTGGGATTCTTGCCCTGCCCTCGTCGCTCTGTCCCTATTTCAGAGTTCTGACTTCCAGCAGCCTCTTCGAAAGGAGCGCCAGTGCTCCTCAGCCGGCCTGGGCACACCTGCACACCTGTTGTTTGGCTGGTCTGCCATCTGGTCCTCTTCTTCTGGTAGCAACACTCTTTTTTTCTTTTTGTAGAGAGAGCCCTTCCTCCGCTCTCGGTCCGTGTGGGTCACATGGACCGGACACCCCTCCCTGCTCCGTGACTCTGCTCGAGGAGTAGGTGTGGCACCTAGGCCTAGCCAGTCAGAGTTTTCCTGCGGGCTCTCCAAAATAATTGAATGCATGACCCAAGTTGACTCAAGAAGCTTCCATCCTGGGACTTTTGCTAGAATTGTTTGGAAAGAGAAAATGTCTTTGTTCCAACCTCTTTTTAAAAATTTTCTATTCTTTTTTTTCTTTTTATTGAGGTAACACTGGCTTATAACATTATGTAAATTTTAGGTGTACATCAATATTCTTTGGTCCAATCTTGAAACTGGTGGAATGTAGGCCTATGGTATCAGGGGCTGTCTCTAGGAGTCCATCTGCTGGGAATGAAGCCAGCGGGAGGAGGGCAGAACTGAACAACGGAGAGGGAAACTGAGTCCCAATGGCAGGATTCCAGGGCCTGGCAGCAGCTGTCTTAGACATGTCTTGGAATTGTCAGTTACACGAGCTGAAAATGTCCCTCAGGATGCTTGGGCAACTTGGAGTTGTGCTTCTATCCAATTGAGAAGGTCCTTAATCCAGGCGGGATCGCTCGTCTGAAGAAAATCGCTGGTGTTTGGAGGAAACGGCCTCTGGGCATTGAGGGACTATCCTTTTGCTCCCTAGGATGTCAGGAAAGCTTCTGCCCTGGACCAGGAGCGCTGGTGTTCTCTTTCCATCCCTTCTCTGGGCCTCAGGCCCCTGCCCAGCCCTGGTGATCCCCCCCGGGCAGGGCTATAGAGGGAGAGTGACAGTGATGAAGTGGAGAGCAGGCCTGGTTCAGGGAGGCAGGTCCCATGGCACCTGCGGTTGGTGCCCAGGGGAGGGGGAGGTGGGGGTGAGAGCAGGGAAATCACTTTGTTTGCGTCCCAGTTTCTGACCCGGCTTGTAGTCTGACATCTAAAGAACACATGGCTCAAGGACTCAAAGATGCCCTTTCTAAAGCTTCCATCACTGTGTGTTTGTGTGTTTTCTCAGCTGATGATTTACCGTTGAAATATTTCTAGAGAACCCGAAGAAAGGGATCCTGAGTAGGGAAGTGGGTTAAATGATCTAAATCCATTTCTATACCTTCCTTTCTCAAGAACCCTAACTCTGTGATCGTCTCCCAGCTTAACTCAGCCCTTCGATTCTGAGCGGTAAATTAGCATAGAAAGATCCTGGCAGACCCGTCCGGCCCCAGGCAGAGAGCAGATTTCACGGGAGGAGTTTCACAGAAAGGAGTTTATTACAGGGTGTGCAGGGCCCTTGAACTTTGAGGAGGGCTAAAGAAACAGGCTCCAGCCTGGGCTCTGAGGCCCAATCAGGAGGTTGTTTCTGTTGAACCGGGAACTCCTGCTGCAACCACCGGCTCCAGAACCCCAGAGGCCTCAGGAAGCGGCCCCCAAATCACGCGGGATCCAGAACACTCCCTCCATCCCACGGAGGTGAGCAGCCCTGTTTTCCCTTGATGTTCCGGATCCATTACCCGAGCTAACATTCTCTCTGTTGATCCAGTGGCACAATTAGCCCCAAACGGCCAGGTGGCACTTTTGCTTCATTAGATGCATTGCTGTGTCTCTGGTCACGTCTTCCCTTGAGCACTGAGACCTCTCAACCGGCAGAGCCTAAGGTTGTGGAGACGGGAAGCAAGAATCAAAAATTCTGCAATTAGTCATTGGGTTCACATACCCCTTGTTTCCCCGACCCGGGAGAGCCAGGCCAGGGGAGAAAGCGTTGCATGATATTTGCTGGTTCAGAGCGCACGCCGTACCCGACAAGACAGCACTCAACCCCACGTGTCATCAGCTTCGATGTAGCACTGTAACTGAGTCTTCATAAGGTCTTTCTGGGGTTTTTTTGGTGAGGAAGATTGGCCCTGAGCTAATATCTGTTGCCAATCTTCTTTTCTTTTTTCTCCCCATAGTCCCAGAACATAGTTGCATATCCTAGTTGTGTGTCCTTCTATGTGGGACGCCACCTCAGCACAGCTTGATGAGCAGTGTGGAGGTCTGTGCCCAGGATCCAAACTGGTGAACCCTCGGCCACCAAAGTGGAGTGTGCAAACTTAAACACTACGCCACCAGGCTGGCCTCTATAAGGTCTTTCTACCATGCCCCACTATTCTGGAATACCAACTGCTTCTGGGTGATGGATGCAGGGTAAGACCAGTGAATTCCACATGTCACACCATGGCCTCCCTTCTTTGTCTGTGAAATGAGCTCCTCTGCCAGGAGCAGCACTGTGTGAGATGCATGGAAGGCAGTCAGCTGCTCCATAGATTGGCAGAGGCATGGCGAGCAGGAGAAGCAGACCTGCTCAGGTTAAGTGTCTGTCCCGGGGAGGCTAACTGGTTTCCCTACCTTTGATGGACAGGGCAAGGTTCTCCCAGCGTGTGTGCTCCTGTGGGGCTCCCTTGACGTCTCTGTTGCACTTGGGAGGGTGATAGCCAGAGCTTCCATGGGGAGAGGAGAACAGGTCATGAGCTCCCGCCATCATCTCCATTCCTGCCTCCATGTCTCAGCGGCCGTGAGCCCACTGAGCATGCACGGGGGTGGCTGTGGAAAGAGGCCCACCGACATGCTCAGAATGGATCAGCTTGTCTGTCTGGTTACCGAGAGCCTCCTCTGCAGGGGGGACCAGATGGCCTACCGCCCTGGGCTCATTCTGAGAGGCCCGGCCCCCAAGTCCCTCCAACCTTGCTCTTCCCAAGCCCTAACCATTGGGCCAAACCTTTAGATCTTCCTCACGTGCACTGTGCATATGTGCTCTCACCTCCCCTTCCAGGACCCAGTGGAAAAGCAGTGTGCTGCTGGGGCTCTGCCCGATGGGAAGACTTCCCTTGTCACTCCACTTCCAGGCCTCCCCAGGCTGGGGCCGTGGTGCGGTGGCAACTGCTTTTGGCTGGTGCCGGTGTTTTGTGCAGAGCCTGCAAAGCAGGCTTAACTTCTTTCTTCCTCAGTCAACTGGTCACAAGGAGACCCCCGGGACGATGGGGTGGGTGGAGGGAGACGGGGCCAAGCCACTGGAGTGGGTGCGCTGGAGCGCGATGCCATTTCTTGTGTTTTCAGGACCTGCTTGAGCTGATCTCTTGTATACACCTTAGGTGGGGGCTGCCGCTGAGCATGGCCTTGGGTGGGGGGGCCTGGTAGACCGGATCCCACCCGGTTAATGTTCTTGGCACTCCTTAGGGATCCACGACTAGAAGTAGAGTATCTGTTAGTTGTAGTAGGACTGCTGGACTGCGTCTCTAAGGGAAATCGCTGCTCGCTGAAGAGGCTTTGGCTTTGCCTCAAAACCCAGGGGGCAGGCGCTGTGGCTCTCCACACAGTCTCCCCCCTGGCACAGACACCTTGAGCCCTGCTGGAGCTCAAGGACCACAAGTGCCAAGAGGCAAATCTTCTTGGGCTGCAGCCCGGACCAGCCAGCGAGCCTCCTGCTCTGGCCCCACTCAGAGGAGGCAGAATGATGCTTCCCTGCTCGAGGCGCGGGAGCCGGTGCCTCCGTTTGAGTGTGGAGTTGCAGGTGGAGCAGCCTTCCTTGCACCTTTGGAGGGGCTGTCTGAGCACACCCTAGATCAGGTCTCTGAATTTTCAGGTTTGTTTCCTACCTTCCAGCACACCTGGGTCTTAGCGAGGTTTCAGAGTGTCTGCTCGAGACTTCTTGCTCTAAGATCCTATCGCCATGGGGTCATCAATGCAGTGGACCAGCATGATGTCCTGTGGGACACTGGGGTGATGAAGGCCCCTATGGATGGAATTAGAACTCCAAGACAGACTGCTGACATAGCTCCAGGAATGACAACAGAATTGTATGGCTGCCTTTGTCAGGGTTAAGCAAAGCGTATCTACAGGTGACAGGGCGAGAAAAGCACCTGCCAGATCAGCAGCCGAGCATTAGGTGCTCCAGCAAGGAGGCCACATCTGGGACAGCAGCTTCAATGGGACTCAGCACCTGAACAAGTTTGCGATGATGCCCGGTCACCCTCCAAGACCCTCCTGTCTTCAGCGTGGGTCCGGCAGGTGAGCTTAGCGGGAATGTGGGAAGATTCGGTCTCTGATGGTGACACTGGACTTGAATCTCCCCCAGGGAGGCATGGTTGCTTTCATTTGCTATTTTGGTAGGAAAGAATGGTTCCGGAGACTTCTACCTGTCTCTTCCTTCCATAATAACCCTCACTGCATGGGTGGGGGCCAGCGTAGAATTGTGTCGGTCTCCAAGCTTGTGTCTCCCAACCACACGTTTAGGAAGTGCAGAAGTAACCAGCGTGATTGGTGAGCCCACTGGGTTCACCATGAGCTGACTCAGGCTCAAGCTCAACATGGTCTGCCCTCCGCTCTTCCCCACTCTGACTGCGGCCACAGTGGATCGGGGTCTCTGGGACTAGCATTAGCCCAAGGCCACTATCTAACAACCCCAAAGGTCTGGGTATTCCCTTCCCGTGGGCAGCGCCCTGGCCAGTGACCACAGGTGCCTTTGGGGAGGGTTAAGATGAAGGTTGACAGCAGACACCTGTGGTGCTACGGGAGCTCATTTGCAAAGATGGCCACTGTTGTTTCCTGTATGCCCAGCCCCTTTGCAGTGTGGCTTTGCAGCAACTCCCATCAAGAGGTGGAGACTATTTCTCCTTGAATCTGGGTGGCCTCGTGACTTGCTTTGATCAACAGAATGTAGTGTACATGACATTGTGCCAGTTCTGAGCCAAGGCCTTCAGAAGCCCTGCCTTCTTCTATTCTTTCTCTTGGAACCCTGCCTCCTCCATAAGAACAAGTGCATGCTGGCCTGCTTGGGGACGAGAGACCATGTGGAGCAGAGACAAGCCAATGCTACTGGGCATACTCCTTATGCTTCCTTTGGTGGCTTCAAGGTTGCTTGGCAATGTGTACCGGGCATACACGGTCCAGCAGAATTGCTCAGAAGAGAGGACCTATGTGTCCATGCCACGTGAGAGAGGCCAGCCAGGATGAGCTGAGCTTGGCTTGGTTAAGCAGAGTTTCCCAGCTGACCCAAAGGCTCATGAGCAATGATATTGTGTAAGCCACTAAGTTTTGGAGTGGTTTGTTGTGCAGCAATAGCTGGCAGACACAGGTGGGAGCCCAGTGCTGGTTCCCAGGGGAACCTGGCCTCCTCATCATTCAAAGGGTTCATGGGCCATGAGCTGACCCTGAGAAGGGTACGAGGCTGTGGCTATTTGCTGCCTCAACTCAGGGCTCTGGTCACCAGGCCTAGAGGGCTTTTTTTGGTTATACAGATCAAGCAGGACTGTAGAGGGTGGCCCACCTATTTCAATTGACCTTTATAAAACGGCCCAAGGAGTTTAGCCCTTCTGATAAGCATTCTGGCTGTGCCGCCCATCGGGGTCACCATGCCCCTGGCCTCTCAGAGGGAGGCGCCGTCACTCCGAGATCTCAGGGCAATTGCTTCACCTGTGTATACCATGGACCTCTCTCCCCACCAGGCTCCATCCTTGGACTTCAGCAAACCCTGTGTTCTCTTTAGATGTGGTGAGGTCAGATAACCAATCCCAGATTTCACTCCTGGTACTGAGTTCTGTGAGGTTCAGCTTTCAGTGGAAGAGAAAAGATCTATTCTACTTAGTTGAAGCGTAAAAGGATTCACTACAGGGTATTAAATGGCTTAAGGAATCATTGGGTGACCTGAAAAAAGAAACTCAAGGCTGAGTTTCCAGGAAAGACTTTTAAAGTGACACCACGGAATGGACTGGCCAGGGAGCTGCTGCAGCGTGAAGGTCAGGAAGCTGCCCTGCAGCCAGGCGAGCCCACCCACTCACCCACCCAACTCAGTTCCCAGCATCAGTCTGGCACAAGTGCATTTGATTGGTGGACTCTACATCTCACCTGGAACTCAAGCTGCAAGGGATTCTGGGAAATGTAGTTTTTAGCTTTCTGGCTTCTATAGTCCAGGATCGCACACTGGAAGATGGTGAACAGATGGAGAGAGCCAGTGTCCCATATCTGCACACCCAGTAATTCCCTGGACATTACACTCTCCTAAGGGCAGCATGGAATACACGCCACGTGGCCCTAACCTCCCACCTGTCAGAGCAGGGGAAAGGGCCTCCAAAACTTGAGACTGATCCAGTTACAGCCAGACCCGCATCAGCATCTGAGCTGCTGCTCCTTCCTGACCCCTCGGAGTGTCTCTGGCCTACTGTGTGCTTCTGTGGTTTGTCAAGATGGCTATAAGTAGGCGGGATAAGAGGTTTCATTATTTGTATCGTGTTAAGAGTGCCTTTGGCTCCTTTTTTTTTTTTTTTTTTGCAGGGGTGCTCCAAACTGCCTGGTTTTGAATCCTAGTTCCCTGGAGGCGTGACCTTGGGCAAGTTGCTCCATTCCTATGCCTAGTTTTTTATCTGTAAAAGGGCATAATTATATTTTATACTTTATAGGGCTTTTATGAGGATTAAAGTAGATAATATTTATAAAGCTCCTAGCACATTGCCCACCAGAGAGTATGCATTTAATAAATGTTGAATTTTGTTTATGATAATTATAATTATTGTTATTGTTAACGTATCTGTCCTATAAGTAGTGGTCTACATCAATATGTTGCTTAAAACAAAATTCTCATACAAATAGATGGTGAGAACATGTTAAAGTTTAATGTAGCTCATTAACGAAGGAATTAGTGAACCAGTAGGAAGTCCAAAGTAGCTGACTTGAAGAGCAGGTCAGGAGCAGGCGTTTGTAAGACTTGGGAAAATCAAGCTGAAATGAGCTGGCTAAGTTAGATTCAAAACTGGTAAGTAGCCTACAGGGCACAACAAGGGTAACCTTTGGGGCCAGCTTCTCCACTGGGCAGCAAACCACTACTCCTTGCCACTTTCCACAGACTGAGACCCCTCGCCTCACAGGAAGGCAGTCATCTGGGCTCCCGGCCAACGCACACTGTCCGGGAAGCTAAGCCACGCTCCTCAGAGAATCTGATGCTCCAGTAGGCTTAGAAAATGCTCCAGCAGGATATCAGCAAAGCAGCGGTCATCATATGTCCTTTTCCCAAGTTTGGGATACATTTTTACTATTAATGTGCGTATACGAACCCCTTACTCATCGTGAAGATATAGGAGATGACTGGGTGATTTTGTGCCTTCAAAAGGAGCCTGTGCCTCGGGGCTTCTGGGTTTGTGTGCCCCTGGGAGAGACAGGAGATGCTATTGGCAACAACGCTTCTGTGTGGGTGGGTGTCCTGTGAAGGTCACCCCGGGGCAGAGTTAGTACCATCTGGTACTGATGTGTCCCTAGTTATAACGGATCAGGGAGTAAGGATGTCAGAGCTGCTGGTTCCGGCCACCCAGCTGGTGAAAGAAAATCTTGCCATATGATGGAGGTACGTTCAACTTTCTTCTTCCCTGGCCAATTTTCCAACCAAGTGGAACCAGTTCATGGCACCCCAAGGCCACCTGAACACGTTTTGGAGAATGTTTAACCGAGATATACACAGAAGCATCTAACACAGGGCTGGTCACACATTGTAAAAATTTGATGAGTGGAGGTGTGAGGACACTACGTTGTTTAGGGAGCCTGGCCCCCTCCCTTCTGCTTTGGCCCAGCCCCTCCTCCCTGCAAAGCCCCCAGGGAGACGAGGGAGATGCCTGAAGGAGGCAAAGGGAAGTGAGCAACGCTCTGTCAGCAGCTGCGGCTCTGGTCCGGCTCCCCTGCTGGGCTCCAGCCAGCTGGGCTGACAGTGTCCACAGCGGCTCCAGCTTCTCCCCAACCCCTCAAACCTGAGTCTCAGACCTTGCCACTTGGGTGGGATGAAAAGCCACATCTGCCCGTGTCAGTGGTAGAGAAAGCTGGGGTCCATACTTGAGGAATATTTAGGCTCATGTATATACAGAGGTATAAGGCGTATGGGCAAAGGATGCTCCCCAGGTGCCCAGGTGTCCAGGTTTTCGACCAATCAGATCTGCTCTCCTCATGCCAGGGTGGGGAGGGGGCAGCGCGGGTGGGGGGAGCCGGGGCAGGGGGTGCAGTTTCACCCAAACCCAGTCGTTTCTCACCTTCTCAACACCTTTGGCCTTGTCCTCAATGCGTGTACCGTATTATCATTATCATTCTTTAAAAGGACTCGGCTTTTTAGCTAGATACATTTGTTTCAAAAGTGAAATGTGTGTATATCTTTGCCCTAAATGAAACTCCAGAACCCATTCTTCAAAGATAGAAGTCACTGTAAAGGGAACTTGACGAAGAGGCAACAGCACTTTACCAGGGAGCAGCTCTCGTTTGCGTTTGTTTTCCTCCCTCCCTCCCCGCCCTCCCCCTTCTCTCTCTCTCCTTAAGAACAGAGCTCAGCAGGAGGAGAGACGGTGAAGACAGGTGAAGACAGATTTAAACCATGGCCTCCCCTCCCCTCCCCCAAATCTCTCTGGGCCCTTGGGAACCTTCCCCAGACCCCAGACGCTCCCTGAGCTCCGCCTTTCCCTTTCTCATGTTGGGATGGCCTGACTTCAGCTTGGCTGGGAGCTGCTTTTTCCTCTCCGCTGGGCTCTCCCGGGAGGGAGATGACTTTGGGGTGCTCTGAGACGCCCCTCTCTCACCACCGCCTCATTGGCCTCCTTAGGAATCGTCCTGCTTTAATGGTGATTTTCCCACAGGCATTTAGAGATGAAATCACAGCCTTCCGTGTCTCTCTCCCTTTCCCTTCACCGTGGACATTTTGGAACATTTTCAGGTAAAAGCAAACAGCTTCGTAGTCCTTATTTTCCAGGGCAGACACTGGGCTGCCAATGGACCTTCGCAACGTGTGGGGCTCGTTCTCCTCAATAACAGAAGCCACCAGCTCCTTTGTGCTCTAGAGTCTGGACTTAGAGTTTCACGCTCTTTGTCTTGGTAACTCATCTCAGAAACCTGGGGCGGAGGGTGGGGGTGTTGCCTCCATTTTATGGATGGGAAAACTGAGATTCAGGAAGTTGAAATACCTCCACCACGGTGTTACGAGCACGTTGGGTTCTTATTGTCCCCCAGGATGGAAATCAAGAGAGACAACAAATGGGAGTAGAAAAATAAAAGTTGACTAGCTTGTGCACAGGAGAGGCATAAGAGAGCCGGTGCAGAAAGGAAAGGGGCAGGTGACCAGCTCATCAGGGAACAGGACTGTGGGGTTGTATTAGGCAAAGGCTCGGGAGGAGGGCCTTGTCACGGCACGTGGAGGCGGGGCTGCGCTTGCGTCTGTGCAGTCACAAAGCACGCTACTGCATGCATCGCATGCATCGTTAGTGCGCTAGCTCCCCACCCCTGGGTGTGATGTTTACTACGCTAATGGGGCTACGGTCACCTTCAGTGGGCTCCTGGGAGCTAGGGCATGTGCGTAAGCCCAGGGAAGTCCAGAGGCTGCGGAATGTGGATCTTGGCTGCGTCTATCTGAGGCTCCCAGCCTGCCGATTGGTTAGGGGCCTTATTTTGTTAGGCCAGAGGCCCTACAGATGGCCCTGTCTCCTTAGGCTGGTTCCTGTCTCAAAAGGAGCACATCCTGTAAGAGCTTAGGTTGAAATCCAGGACTTTCTAATTCCCAAAGGCTGTTTTCTCTCTCTGACATTGGTGGATCCTCAGACTTTGTCGAGCCGTGAACACTGGCAGAGTGTGTTAATATTTAGCTACTTGGCCCATTTCCAGTCACTGGGGATGGGGCTCAGATATCTGCACTTTAATATGTTGCACGTTACTGCATGAATTTGGGGTTCTCGTGCCCAGTGTGCACAAACAGTTGATTAAATGCAGCATCAGCTTTTGGGGGAGAAATCGGCCTTATTCTGTAAGGTCAATCTGCAGGGAGACAGGGGGCGTGTGCCCTCAGATCCGTCTCCCCGATTCAAGATTTGGGGTGAAATTTAAGAGGTTAGGGAGAACAGGCTGGCACGCGGAAATGCTGCCAGGACACGTTTAGCGTGGCGGGCTTCAAGCATTTATGATAAACGTTTTAAACATTTATGACAGGGCCCTAAACATTTATGACGAGGTGCGGAAGAAGTTGTAACAGCAGATCTTCTGGATGAGGGACCCCTCGATTCTGATAAGAGTCGACTTTCAAGTTCCGGTCATGTGCTGGTCTTTGGGTTCCGTGAGCCAAATCTCACACACGTCACACATCACACATCTCCACCAGTGTTTTGAATGATGACCCTGCAGCCATCAGAGAAAGACTGTGCTGTGTTCAGAAGATTTTGTTTACTAAGGCCAAAGGAAGATTACGTGCATTAAAAGAAAAAGGAAAGAAAACCCTAAAAAGACAATGTTTGAACAAAAAGGATTTTCTGTTTAATCCTCCGTGACCACCGTGGCCAGCCTGCTGAGGTGGTCCTCTCATCAATCCCATTTCCTCTTCCTGTGCACACAGGAAGTCGACCTTTCCCAGCTTCCTGTGTGGTTAGAGCAGGGTCACGTGACTGGGTTCCAATCAACAGGATGAGGTCAGGAGCGGGGTGTACCACTTTCAGGCCTGGCACGGCGGTCCATGCTTGCCCTTCTCCTTCTTGGCAACCTCTTGGGTATCAAGAGGACGTTATCTCAAGATTGAAGGAGCCTGGGGTTCTGAGTCATCACTTGGAGAAGACCCAAGAAGGGCCACTTGGCCTAGGACCCAGAGGGATATAAACTGCTGTTGTGTGAACGCTGAGATTTGGGTGTGGTTCGCTAGAGCAGCCAGGGCTAATTGGCCGAGTATGTCCACTTAGCCAGAGAATCCTATTAACCAGAAAACATTCCTCTCCGACAATCATTGTTAATAAAGATTGAAAAGCTGTGGGCAGTGCTGTCTTTATTCACATGATTAATATTTATTTAGCACTTACTAGGTCAGGCACGGAGGCGAATGCTTTCTTACGTCATTTTATTTAATCTTCTTGACACCTTGAGGAGAAGCAGGCATTAATGTCTCCATTTCATAGACGAGGAAGTGAGGACTAGGCAGAGTTCCCGCGGGCGGGGAGAGCCGGGCGGGAGTCTGAACGCGGGTCTGTCTGACTCCAGGCCCAGCTTCCTGTCATCGGGCGAGACGTATTTATGCTTTTAATCTGGACAGATCATGGAGGGATTCTGGAGGAAAGAATGGTGTGTACCATTTCGCTGATCTGGCAGGTGCCTATGCAGAGGCGAGAAAAGATGAGGTGTTTGGTCAAAGGGTTCTAGAAAAAGCAGGTTAAACGATTTCTTGATGTGGTGTCTGCATTGGTGATCTAAAGTGTCACCGTATTCTCTCAGTTGGTGAAGGGCATACAGCTCCACTTGTGGGCAAGACCGTTCTGAAGTCTGAGTCCTCTCAGCCAATCTCACATTTGACTTTTTCCAGTGAAGACTTCAGCTCATTTTTAAAGCCTCTCTCTTTCCTGGCTTCCTTTTCATCTTATTTCTCATGTGGAGTCAACGGAGCAGAATTTCAGGCCTTCAGTTGATCCGATCAATACACCATACCACCTCAATCTAAAAATGGCTTCTGAGGGCATTTCCAGTTGAATGACCTCATTTTCAGGCGTGGGGTTTGTCTACTCAGGTCCCTGGGAGGTGACAGTCTACACTCATGTTGGGTAAGATGTCTTCTCATAGTTGTGCACAATTGATTTCTCTTTTCAGGTTGTCTTGACTTAAAAATTTTATCTTCCCAAACTCAAATCCCCAAACGGTGTTCTCATCACTTTTGATCCAATGGAACCAAATGGAGTCAGAATTCCCTCATGTGGAACGTTCCAGTCATGAAGATCCCACTGGTTCTCTTGAGGCTCCTTCCTCATTGACATGGTGTTGAGCAGCTCTGCAAATCTGGGAGGAGACAGACACATTTGGAGGTTGTCCGGGAGCATCAGCACGCTCTGGCAGAGGCCTGCCTTCTGCCTGCTTACCAGAGACTTCCAACTTGTGAGGATTCCAGAGTGCACCTGTGGCCCTGGAAGGAGTCTTGCCTTTTGGAAAGTGGTAATAGCTCTGAAACAGCCAGCCGCACTGTTTCCGAGCCCCAGGCTAGCTGTGCTGTTGTCTGGTGATCCCGTTGGAGGCCGTTAGCAGCAGCTGACAGCCTGGGCCCCGAGCCCTGTGATGAGTGTTTATGGGGCCGGCGACTAGGGAGGAGACGGGTTCTTCCTTCTCTACGAGGCTGGACACGTCGTGGCTCTAATTCTCCAGCTTCCTAGCTGGCCCCTGTCCCTGATGGGCAAGAGCCCACCTTATTCATCTTAAACTCGGTCTGCTATCCAGAGGGAGAAATTCTTTGCAAATGTGGTACAATCAGAAAGGAGGCGTCATCTCCTTACATCCTCTCTGGGCCGAAATGTGCGGGGCTTCATGTCTGGAGGGGAGAGGCCAGAGTCTGCACAAGCACCTGCACCTGAGAGTGTGCAGATGGGTGTGTGTGCATATGAGTGTGTGAGTATGTATGAGTCTGTGAGAAGCGTGGGGAAACCATAGAGGGGAGCCATTACAGAAAGTAGCGGAAGGACTGGAGCTGGGTTCTAGAAGGAGAGGGTTGAGGACAGGGCTGTGGTCAGGCTGTGGGGTGAGTTGAGAGATGACCGAGGGTGGTCCCTCTCCTTGTTCCCCTTGGCTTCTCCCAGTGGCCCTGCGAGTGGGCTGGGGAAATAAATGGAAGCCCAGAGAGGTTAAGCAGCCTGCCCAAGGCCGCAGGGCTTTTGAGTGGCAGATGTCAATTGGAAGAGGCTTTATGCTGGAGATGTGACAGGCTGTCTGTGGGTGAAGGGCAATGGCAATGACATCGGCTTCCGTTAAGGTGGGAGAGCCCCCAGGCAGCAGTCCTTGACGTCAGATGCCTCCCCCAAAGTGCTGTCCCCACAGTGTTGAGAAGAGAGGGCCGTGGCCCTTCCTGGTGGATGAGTGAGCCCCTGCCACCCTCTGCACCCCAACTCTGCACTGGAGGGGGGTCTCCAGGGCCCCGACTTGTCCTTTGGAGTCCACTCCCTCTCTCACTCCTGGGTCACATCACAGTTTTGTAAAAAACAAAAAAATCCATGCTTAGCGCAAAACAGAGGGATCGCTTGTTCCCTGGATCTAGGATTCTCTTATTCTTTGAGACTATAATAAATTTTTTAACAACGCATCTTGTGGCTCTGGTGCAGGTGAAAAATGGAGGGAACCGCCTGGGTGAATGATTTATTTAAACATTCCTACGTCTGCTTTTAACTGCCTCTGGATCCTCACCTTTGAGTCTGTCCCTCCGAAACCGTGCCTGCTTACCCGGTTAGCCGGGTCGGAGTCAGAATAAGGTGCGTCTTTGATAACCGCAGCCGTTTCTAGACGGTGGTGGTGCGTTCACAGAGTGAGCTCAATGAGCTGTCTGAGCGGCTCCACAATCTGGAGTTGGAGCGCTTGTTTTGACTTCTCACAGTGCTACTTGTTGAGCGCCTTGGGCAAGTCCTTAAAATGGGAAAAAAATCTGAGTGTCTCACCTCCCAGAGCTGTTGTGAAAACACAGAAAGAGGGACTCGTGGGGGGGTGCTGGCATTTGACCTTTGGCCCTTTTCCTTCTGGCCCTTTTGTCTCCAGGTCTTGCACAGCGCACAGAGGCATCTGAGCCCCAGGCCATTCGTGCATCTGTTCAACCAATCTTCAGCGAGTGCGTCCTAGGTGTCAGGCGTTGTTCTAAGGGCTTGGAACACACCGGTGAGCAGAAAAGATGAAGATGTACATAACATACCAGTGAGTGATATACTGGATTAGAAGGTGACGTTGCTATGGAATAAAGTAAAGTGTCAGGGCTGGGGTGGGGCAGAGGGTGGTGAAAAATGGAGTGGGTACCCTTGGGCTGCGGGAGAAGATGGCATTTGAGCAAATATTTGAAAGGGATGAGAGAATTGGTTGCAGGCATCTGGGGCAGAATATTCTAGACAGAGAGAGCAGCCGTTGCAATGGGCCCAGGTGGGCACCTGTCTGCTGTGCCCGGGGGACAGAAAGGAGGCAGCTGGAGTGAGACCAGTTATGGAGGGGGATTGTGCGGGCCTGCGGGACAGGGTAAGGACGCGCGTTTCACTCTGGGTGAGATCCGGGTGATCTGATGGGCGCCGTGAAGCATCGCACTGCGGCGTGAGTTAAGGATTCAGTGCAGGGGGCCAGGGCAGAAGCGGGGACCAGGGAGGCGGTCACGGCAGGAGAGAGACGAGGGAGTAGAGGCGGGGGAGAGCTTAGAGTCTGGATCTGCCTTGAAGGCGGGGCCAGCAGGATTGGCAGGCAGATGGGGTGTTAGGGACATGAGAAAGGGAAGAACCGAGGACGACCGCAGTGGGAGGACAGAGTTGCCGTCAGCTGTGACAGAGAGGGCTGAGGCAGAGCAGGTGTGGGGGGAGATCTTCCTCTAGCAGAGAGAGTTTCACATGCTTCATCTCATTTAAACTCCAATTCCCGTGTCACAGGCAAGGAGCCGGAGGCACAGAGAGCCCCAGTAGCGATCCCGAGGCTGCAAAGCTGGAGTGGAGCTAAGGATTAAAGGCAGGCGGGCCACGCTCCGTGCCACTTCCTTTGCCCACTTCTGCAGAATGAAGGCGTGACACCACAGGCCTGCTCGGCGGGGGCGTGCTGGCCCTCCCCGCAGAGTCTGTGTGAGGGGAGGAGCAGTCAGCTCAGAAGGGCACCCCCATACTCCCTGCGAGGGGAGGGGTGGGAGGGAGTCAGGAGCCAGAAGCCTCAGGTAATGGTTTTAGATTTTAGACTTAAACTCTAGACAATTTGTGCTTCATGCAGCACATACTGGGCACCCTCCGCGTGCCAGGCCGCGTGCTGCATGTTGGTGATAAGTAATCCCTCATCTTCAGAACACAGCCCTTAGCAAGATGCGGATGAAGTTGCTTGCTTCTTCTCTATGCCCAGTTTTCCCAAGCACCTTGAGAGAGGTCCTTGACGCTACACCAGGCCTGGAAGCAACTCTGTATTCGTCTTCAGTGTGTATGTTGTGTCGGTGTGTAAGCATGTATATGCGTGTGTATTTGAATGTGTGTGCTTCTGCCTAGTCTGTGTCTGTGTGTTTGTGTCTCAGTGTGTGGGTGGATGTGTCTGTGTGTGCCTCTGTGTACACATGTGTTTGTGACTGTGTGAGGTGTGTGTGCATCCGTGTGTGTTTGCATGTGTGTGTGCCCATCTGCTCTGTGCCAGTGTGTTTGTGTCTCAGGCTGGGTGGATGTGTCTCTGCGTGTGTACACGTGTACGTGGCTGTGTGTATGTGGGCGGTGTGTGTCTGTGTCTCTGTGAGTGCCATAGGTGTGCTGTGTGCACGAGTGCTCACGGATGCAGGCTCGGTAAGCAGAAGAGTCGAAAGAAAGATTTCTTGGACTCTCAAGTTCTGGTAGTTGTGTTCCTTTATTCAGAGAATAGCATGGGGACAGACCCATGGGCAGTGAAGGGCTGTGGTGTGTTGAGGGTAGGGCTCAATTTGTAAGGCATGGATATGTGACTTATTTTTCCTAGACAAGGGAAGATGATGTAAAAGTCATTAAATGGTATCAGTGCAGGTGGGGTCTGGGTGCTGTGTGGTGGTATAACTTTAGACATGAATCAGGTCGTATAGATCGGCATGTAGGCCAGGACGCCTTGGGCTTCTCTCCCTGGGGCAGCCTTGATCCACATCGCTCACTTTCACTGTGTGAGAGGCCCTCTCTAAGTGGGGGTTCCTGGGGGCGCCTCCTCCCCTCACCGTCTCCCTCAGCGCCTTCGTCTCGCCTGTTTACAGGTTTTCTATCTTACTCCTTATCTCTCTTCTAGAAACTTCCACCTCAGCTTCACACCTGGTTCCCCAGATCCCCATCACCAGCCCCGCCTCTCTTCACATCCACCCAGGGCCATTCTTCTGGGCCTCGCTCTTTTCAAGGCTTGTCCTCCTGCTGAGGTCACCAGCGTTTTCGGAATAGCTGGAGGCCTGCGGCTCTTTAGCAGCTTGATCCTTCTTTGTTCTGTAATTGCCCACTCTAAGTGGATTCATCTGGGAAGAAACCTAACAGGTGGAAACTTCTCTCTATTTGTCCTTTATGATAATAGAGGAGCCACTGAATTAATTATGCCAACTCTCATTTTATTAAGTATGGCATTCCTTTTGATTTAAGAATATTTTTACCTCTCTAAGTGCTTTTAAGGAAGGTTATGGCAAGAAAAAGTCTATTCATCTCTGCGGTATATTTGGTTGCTTTTCATAAATTGTCTAGATTGCATTTTAAGGGAGTGGAAATTGAATCTAGTCTTTTTTTTTTTTTAATTGCTGAAGCCAATTAGCTTCTAAAATGTTTAATTATGAGAGAAGCACTCAGATGTACAGCCAAGGAGAGCCTCTCCAGAAGCAGCTTTTCAGCCCAGTTCTGCCTGATTTTTCCTTATTTTTCTCCGGTTGTATTCCCCGAAGAACCAGCTTCCTTTCCGACCTCCTGTGTGGCCCTGTGGCATTTCCGAGTGAGTGGGGGCATCGTGCTGCTCAGTTACAGGGATGCTCATGGGGATCAGCCCAGTACTGACTCTCCCTCCTCTTGGGGCTCTCTGGCCCCAGGAAGACGACCAGGTAGAGAGTTGAGGAACGATCTTTAGAGAGATGCTCACTGGTGTCTCGAATCTTCTTCAT
This sequence comes from Equus przewalskii, assembly GCF_037783145.1. Taxonomy (NCBI): domain Eukaryota; kingdom Metazoa; phylum Chordata; class Mammalia; order Perissodactyla; family Equidae; genus Equus; species Equus przewalskii. Next base: position 44,678,000 of record NC_091832.1, read on the forward strand.
TGTTTCAGTTCTTACTTCAAACTGTCAAGGTCGTGAGGCAACGCTTAAGGAGGTCAAATCAGAGGATGAACCAAAAAAACCTTATTGACAGGTCCTTGTTCAGTAGCAGGGGATACAAAGCTGGTCTCTTACTGTTGAGTGGTGACCCGGCTACAATCGCAGTCCTTCTAAAACCAGAGGCACCTGCACTTCCCACCTGTCGGACACTCGCACCCATTTCCCAGCGTTTTACTAACTTAAAGCAGGCGTTAGCAAACCACAGCCCACAGACCAAATCTTTTTGCTGCTGTAAATAGTTTTGTTGAAACACAGCCACGCCCATTCATTTACCTGTTGTCTTTGGTTGCTTTGGGGCTACAATGGTGGAGTTGAGAAGTTTTGACAAAGACTGTATGGTCTGCAAAGCTGAAATATTTACATCTGATCCTTTAAGAAAACATATGTTGGGCCAGCCCTGGTGGCCTAGTGGTTAAGTTCAGCGTGCTCTGATTTGGCGACCCGGGTTCAGTTCCTGGGTGTGGACCTATACCACTTGTCTGTCAGTGGCTATGCTGTGGTGGTGGCTCACACACGAAAGAAGAGGAAGATCGGCAACAGATGTCAGCTCAGGGCGAATTTTCCTAAGCCAAAAAAAAAAAAAAAAAAAAAAGAAAGAAAGAAAACGTTTGTTGACTTCTGGTCTAAAGCACTGAATATGAAAAAATGTCTAATTCAGATTTAACTTACTCCTCCTCTTTTTTATGTTTTCTGGAAGCAAATGGACAGGTAGAAGGTTAAACTGTCTTCCTTTAGGAACCTTGGTGGATAGCCAGTCCAGTGCTCTGTCCATGGTACTGGCCATGCTTGACCTTCACTCTTCAAAAGCATCATTTGTTACCAGAGAGAAAAAACGATTTCCGGGTGGGTGGACACACTATTTATGTTCATTGTCCCTTCAGCCTTCTTGGAGTGGACAGGCGGAGGTGGCTTTTGTTGAGGGAGGATTACACATGTCTTTACTTTTTAATGAAGAGAAATGGCTTTGCGAGTGTTTGCGCAGCCGGAGGATGCTGTGTTAGTGACGAGAGCAGGTTCCAGTCCTGGCGCATCTATGAATTACACTTAATGTAAGTGCCTGAAGGTCAATTAAAAGTATGTTTATGCTTTCGCTGTCACTTTGTGACAGTGAGGTATAATATTTAGACAGTGTGGTAGCATTTATGTTCTAAATGTGGACATAAACTCTTGTTTTACATGGAACTGAAATCGATAATGAAACAGAGCAGCGTTACATCAAATCAATTCTGAAAGGCTCTTGGAGTCAGTTCAAATTGAGGAAAGAGAGATGAAGGTAGTCAAAATATTTAGGCCAGCTAATTTTGCTAAGTTTGGGAGAGAGTGTAGCTTATGAAAAATAAGGGTAGTTTGGGGCCTTTTTCAATAATTTTGGTCTCTTAAAATTGACCACTCTGTTTTCCAGGGTGGCATCTGGAATGTGGTATTATCACGCTCTACTTATTTTGATATTCTTCCTGCAAAGCCCCAACCTGCCAAAACTTAAAGAGGCAACTTGAAACATGCCTATGTCGATTTTTTGTTAAGAGATATACAAAGGTTTGGTTGCCTAGCCTCAGAATTAAAAAAGAAATCTATACAGAGCAACATCTGAGACTTCCCTTCCTAATTTGCTTAAACTATTGCTGTATTCCTGGGGAACATTGTGACCTGGTATTATTCAACCTCTTTACCACCTAGAATCATTCAATCAACTACTATGCCAAAGTCAGATGGGAAGCCATGTTGATGCTGGTAGGATGGTCCCATTTGAAGGAATGAAATGCTATGGTGGAGGTCGTATATGGAGGATCAGAAAGGGATCCCGGTGAGGGCGAGCTCTGCAGGGTCCTCTGCTGGAAACAGGATGAGGTTTCCCAGCAGTCTTAGCACTTGCCGAATAATCTGCCTCCAGGGAGATCTGACTTTTCCAGATAATGTGATAACCTTGTAAGAACTGGGTTGGATAGAAATAAAATGGGAATATTCCAAACAACTACTTTATTGCTGGGATACATAAAAAAGTCTTCACTTTTTTTGAAACAAACAAACGAAAAAGGGATTACAGGGACTAGTCTTGCATCTTTACCACTGTTTAAAAACACCCTCTGGAAACATTTGTATCTTGAGTTCCAAAGTCCCTAGAGCAGATTGATGAGGCTACATTTGAGTGAATCTCCCACACGGACCAGGTACTGTGGCAAGTTCTATTCTGCATGCAAAACCCTTTGGGAAAGCATCACTTCTGAGTGAACCAAAGAAATGGACAGATGATGAATGGGTGGAAGGATGGACAGAGGGATAGATGGGTAGAAGGGGAAGGATGCATGATGGATGAATGGTTGGATCCACGCCTGCATGAATGGATGGATGGATGGATAGACGATGGATGGAAGAATGTGTGAATGGATGGGTGGATGGAAAGAAGGAATGATTTCTTTGGTGGATTGTAGTAACCGTGTTACACCCCAAGGCTCTGGCAAAGAACCTGGAAGTCCCTGGCTCTTGCCCCTCCCCTTATTTCTCCTTTGCTCTGAGAAAGAGCTTGCTGGGGTCAGGAAGACCCAGGGTTAAGCATCTTGCTAAGCGCTGACCTCTGTCTGTGGAGAGAAATCCCCACGGAGCCTCCAGTAGAGAGTGACGACTTCTGAATGAGACTTACTCAGGCTTTCTTACATTGTTCATGTCTGAACCAATGAGCTTGATACTTCCAGGAGTATCGTGTGATACCAACTGATACCTAGATGCGTGTCACTGATGAGAGTGGCTTGCTGGGGAGGGGCCAGAGACTTGGGTGGCATTTGCTTGTGGCAGGCGAGAGAGAATGGGAAATGTTAAGATGTTTTGGGGGTGAGAGGTTTTAGGTCATTGCCCTGGGATCATTCCTATGTTCCTTTGCAAGCAGATGATGATGATGATGATGCTGATGATGTGTGTGTGTGTGTGTGTTTGTGTGGGAATCCATGGTGGGTGGAGCTGAAAGAAGGGTGAGCATCAGAGGTCAGAGGCTCAGTCGATACAGTGGATGTTTGCTTCGGGGGGCCTGGTTCTGGCTGAGTGGGATCTGGGGCAGCCTGCCCGGATCCTGGGGAGCAGATGGGCCCCTAACTTGTAAAGACAGGAGGTAGTGACCCCTGGATTGAGGAAGATGCGAGACTTCTGGATCTTGGAGCTGAGAACTGAGGGGCAGATGTCCTAATAATGTGAGTACAAGGATCTTGAAATCTGTTTTTGAGAAGATCTATTCAGAGGTTGAAAGAAACACAGCACAGCTTTCTTGGGGGACCAGAAACGATAAAAACAATGCATTTGTGAGGTATTATTTAACTTGAGTTACTTCCCTCCAGCCCTGTGAGGTCCGTAGCAAAGACTTGCCTCTCCCCATTGCATGTGACTAACGAGATGACTACAGTGATGATGACCATGGTGACGGTGATGACAATGATGATGGTGGCCACGATAATGATGATGATGACGATGGTGGTACTGGCTTGTAGCTACTCTTTATCGTGGGTTGTCTTCTAGGGATTGTGCTCAATAAGCACCATACCTCATTTCATTTGTTGCTCAGGACAATTCTATGATTTTACAGATGGGAAAGCTGAGGCTCATAGAGTTTGTTTATTTCTAACTATACAAATATTAATGTATCCCTACAACAACCCTGAGATAGGTATTATTATCATTATCATTCTCAACTTATAGATGAGGAAACTGGGGCCAGAGAGGGTAGGTAACTTATATAAGGTCACACAGCTAGTAAATGGCTAAGCTGGGATTCAAATCCACAGTCTGAGCTGTCCAGGGCCACACTGTGCTGCTCGCCTGCAGCAAGTAGGACGGGCCGGGCTGAGTGGGGGCAGTCACATGAGTAGTAGCAGTAGTTACCTATTGCCTCCCCATATCCTCCCTTCCTTTCTGCCCACTCCCTGGGCAAGACAACGAGAGTGCCCCAGGGCAGCCCACAAGGGGCAGACCATGGTCATGGCCTCCCTTACCTGAGGGCACTCTCTTGAGTCTTCTGGCCACTGGGACTTGCCCAGCTGTGGACAGAAAGGGTCTCAGGAGTGACCTCCTTATTCACACCTGTAATGCAGCCTGGGTCTCAGGCCTCTGCAGAGAAGCAGCAGCCTGCTGAGCCTGGCAGAAAGGTGGGCTCATAAATTGCCTGCCATGGGCAGGATGCTGTCAGCTGGGTCTGATGGGGCCAGCCAAGGGCAGGTAGTGTCCCTGTAGCCACGGTGGCTTTGTCCCAGTGAGGTGTCTCTGAGATCCACTGAGACTGGCCATGGGGCTGCTGTCAACTGCTACCTGCCTCCCCTGGCCCTGGATTGTCCAGATGTGGTGCCAGACAAGGCCCGTGGAGGGCCTGAAACCATGGCTGGCGGAAGTGAGAAGTCACTGACGGACCCAGGGTCCTCTTGTCCTGATGTGGGCCTGGCTCATGGCCTCTAATCCACGACGCCTCAAAAGGGCCTGGTCTGATTCCCCCACTGCCAGCACCACAGCTCATCTGGGTGCAGTGAGGACGGCTGGGGTTGGGATGGGCGAACCCCTCTGTAAAGGCACATGGGGCCAGCCCACAGAAGTCCTGGGAGACTCCTAAGGTGGCAGAGAGCCCCAGAAGTGCCTGCCAGGTGAGGGCCGCAGTGAGACCTGGAAAAGTCAGGCTCCCCAGGGCCAGGCTCGGGCCTCAGTGTCCCTGGTGGTTGTAACAAATCCCCGCAAACTGGGGGCATACCACAACAGCAGTTTACCCTGTCGCAGCTCTGAAGACAGAAGTCCAAGGTCACAGTATCTGCAGGGCCACCTGCGCTCCCTCTGGGGCTCCAGGGGAGGATCCTTCCTGCCTCTTCCAGCTCCCGGGGGCTGCTGGTGATCTCTGTGGCCGCGTCACGCCAATCTCTGCCTCCGTCTCGGCGTGGTGTTCCGCTTTTCTCCCCAGGCCTCCCCTGTGTGTGTCTCTTACAAAGAGACCCGTAGTATTTAGAGTCACCCGGATAAGCCAAGATGAAGTCTTCCTGAGGTCCTCAACTTCAGGTCAAGGAATTGACTCTTTAGCTCACGTCTGCCGAGACCCTTTCCCAGGTCGGTAACATTCCCAGGTTCTGGGGGTGGAAGTGGACACATCCTTTTGGGGGCCACCACTCAATCCGCGACACTCCCCCATCCACTTTCTTGGCCTGAATACCAGGAATATAAATTTTTTCCAGGCTTGAATGTATGAGGAGACCAGCCGAAGGGCAGAGGAGAGAGATACTGTATTTTTTCCTCTTCCTTTGAGTGGGGAGGGATTTTTCTTTAATAATGGGTGTTACTACCACACAGACCTCACTAACTGAGCCGGTGCCACCGCCAGCCTCTCAGGACACTGACTTCCCCTCCCGGGCCCTCACTAAGCAGGCTCTGCTGGCTCACAATTCCCCTTGATGTGTTGCACGTCTTCTGTTTTAAATCGTTCCCATCTTGTTAAGCCTTCTGTCCAGCACAGGCGGTAATCATTTCTAGAAACTCGATTTCAGCATCAATTAGTGCGTCCCCAGATGTGGAGGAGGTCAGGCACATCCCTCGGGCCCCAGGACCTCCTGGAAATGCTTTAGGGCTGCAGCTCCGAGAGGGCCGGTGAAGGGGGGTTCCAGGTGCACCGAGGTCCATCGCCACTTCTTGCAGGGGTGGGGGTCTTTCCAAAGGATTCCCGGCTGGAGAGGGCTCAGGAAGGAGAGCTGGGCTTTGCTCTCACAGGCAAGATCTCTTTCCAGAACACTCTTGAGATGGCGGGAGGTGACCGTGAGCTCTCCCACAGGGACCTTTCTAGGTGCTTTAGAAAGCCTCGTCTCTAACAGGTTAAGTCAGAGGGGACTGCACCATCTGAGGAGGCTGCGGCTGAAGTCGGGGGACAGGGGGCTGACCACAGGGTGCTCTTGCCCTCTCCTAGGAGGGGACACCCCAGCAAGCAGCCCCAGTTCACCTCCTTCCCGTCATTCCAGTGCATGAGAACAAGCTTTGTGCTCGGGCCTCTTAGTGATCCACTGCCACCCGCCCCCCCCCCCCCCCCACCTTGGCCCTGAGGCTGCATTAACCCATCTGGAAATGGCTGCACCTTGGGGCTGTGTCCATTGGCCTCTGCCTGATGGAGCCTCTGGGTGGCCCCAGGTGCCCTTCCATGCCTGGTCTGCTGGCTGGGTGAGGGCTTTGACAAGTGCATCCCCGTAGCCCCCGGGCAAACCTGGCTGCCCCAGCTGCCCATCCTTGGTGCCGTCCTTGGGCGGGTGAGCATGCAGCCCTGTTCACTGGGGCAGTCTGGGTTTATGCCTGAGTCCTGTGTCTTCTCCTGTTTACCATTCGTCATTCCCCTTTGATTCTTTCTTTCTATAAAGTTCACATAATGTAAAATTAACCATTTTAAAGTGAACAATTCAGTTGACTTTATTTTGATACATTCACAATGTTGTGCAACCATCACTCTGTCTAGTTCCAAAGCAATTTATCCTCCCCAAAGGAAGCCCTGTACCCTTTAAGCAGTCTCTCCCCGCTACCCTCTACCCCTCCTTCCCTAGCTCCTAGGAACCACTGATCTGCTTTCTGACTCTATGGATTTTCCAATTCTGGATATTTCACATAAATAAATATGTGGTCTTTTGTGTCTGGCTTCTTTCACTCAGCCTAATGTTTTCAAGGTACGGCTGTGTTGTTGTGCGTGTCAGGGCTTCATTCCTTTTTACGACTGAGTAATAGTCCATTGTGTGGCTGTTCCACATTTGTTTATCCAGTCATCGGGTGAGGGACACTTGGGTTTCTTCCATGTGTCGGTGACTGAATCGTGCTGCTGTGGCCCTGGCCGCACAAGTGTCTGTTTGAGTTCCTGTCTGAATGATAAATAATGTGATTGCTGACCCTGACAAGCTCCCTGAGTCCTTGGTTTTCCTTCTCTCAGGCTTGCCAAATTGCTCTTTCGTTTAAAAGCTGAGCTGGAACAACCCCCACCCCTGGGGGTGTTTGCCATCAGCGGTAGTAGACACCCAGAGAGACTGCAGCTGCCTGTTGGGGACCGCTGTCCACACTGGGCTTGGAGCTCTGACCTCAGGGGCACTGCTCTGAGGGTTGTCGGCTCCTCTGGAGGCTGAGTATCTGTGATTTGGGACCCTGGAAACTCAGGATCTCATAGGACTGGAGTGATGGAGGCGGCAGAAGGTGACCATGGGCTTCCAGCTACTGCTGACCAGGGCCACCAGGGCCACCCTGTGGTGCAGGGAGAGGAGACGCCTCCCCCACCACATGGCCTGGCGGGTCCCATCTGACCCCAGGCATTTGCAGACAGACCTGGGTCTCTAAGGCTCTAGGGAATGAGGGCTTGTACCCCGTTCTGGGACTGAGCCACACCCGAGCCTGGGTGGTCTCCATTTGCTGAAGGCCAAGAGAGGAGCACCAGGCAGGGCAGCAGAACCCCTCAAGATCTGCTGGCCTCTGTCCGCCGACAGCTGCCCAAAGGCAGGAGCTGTCTGTTCTGCACTTGGGACCCCTCTGACCCCGTCCTGGCTCCTGGAGTTTCTCCCCAGGCCCCTGTGTCCCGTATAAGAAGACCAAGCCTGGGAGGCCACCCCCAGCCTCCTCCTCCCGGTCTCCTGTGCTCCCGATGGGCTTACTGAAGCCAGTGGTTTGGGTTTTACCCACTTATCGGCAGGGAAAGGGGAACCTTCCTGCTTCCACTGCACTGTTTCCTGCTAATTGCAGTGCAGGAAGCTGAGCTTTTGGGTAAAAGTTGAGCTCCGGGTCTCCAGGCGGCTCGGCCCGGGAGATGTCTCCTTTCCTGAGGCTCCTTCTCCACCACGTCACTTTCCAGCCTCTGCTGGATGGAGCCCACCTTTGCTTGTGCTGAGTCGGTCCCATGGGCTGCACAGTGCTCCTGGCAAAGCTTTGGGACCCCCACACCGCCCAGGTAAATGTGACGTTGCAACTCCGCAGTGTTCCCCACCCACCCCTCCACCAGCTGGACCTCAGCAAGAGAAGTGATGGGTTCACACGGGTCCCCTCTGGGCTTCAGGTTGAGAAGGAGGAGGCGGGGCACCCCATCCCCTGGCACCTGGGGCCCCAGCTGCCCCAATCCCTCTGCTCCCGGGGGTCCTGGTATCAGCTTGGGAGAGGCGTTAAGATGCTGGGCAGCTCCCGTGACAGAAGTCCAAACCTCTGATGCTGCAGTGCCTGAGCCGTTGTGGAGAGCCCCATTGACGAGTTGGGAAGGTTAAGGGTCCGTCCGGGGCCACATAGCTACAGAGGCGTGCAGGGGGCCTGACCCCGCACCCGGCTCTGGGCCCTCTCCACTCCATCACGCTGCTGGCAGCTGCCAATGAAACCAAACAGATGGGGTTAAGAGAGCTGGGCGAAACCACAGCCCCAAATGTGGTGGGAATAAAACTGCCTGTGGGTCTTGGGGAAATGACCTAATGGTGTCCTTGCCTGCCTACATTTCTCCCATTTTTCCAGGAGAGCTGTCAGCGTGCCTGATTGCTTTGGACAGAGCCCGCTGATGGCCTGGGGAAACCTTGACCCTTTCCTGGGGTGGGGATGGAGTGGCAGGTGGGGTGAGGGGAGGGAGTGGTGGCAGTGACTGGTGGGGAACTTAAATCAAGACTCTAGAATCTCCCTGGAGACCGGTGGGCGCCGGACCCTCTCTGACCAGGGCTGCCTCACCCGCTCTTCTGGTCCCAGGGGATGGGGGTGGGCCGGTGGCCCCTTCTGCCAAGGGGACAGGGTTCCCCTCTCCATCGGAGGCCACGAAGTGGGAGTGGGTGACTTTCTGCTCCATGCACAGCTCTCCAAGGACTGCGTGTCCTGTCCTCTTGTCACCTTACACTGTCCTCACCCCAGCAGGACTGGCAAAGTTGATCACATGAGCCGACTTCGTGAACCACACGGCATGCCCCGTTTATTCCCCCTTGCTTCTGCTTGAGCTCCAGGCTGCTGGATTTCCTTTGTTTAATTTCATTTCTCCATTAAAAAAAAAAATTCCCAGTCTTCATGGATTTTGTTTTCTTGACTCTAGGAAACTAACCTCTCGTCCTGAAGGAAGAAGTGGGATTCGGGTTCTTTGGCTGTGGGCTTGTCGAGGGAGCCGGGGGCTGCTGGTGAGCTTCCAAAGTCTGGTGTGTGGTCTCCCCTGGGAGAGAGGGGTGGACGCAGCTTCCTGGATCCCCTGGGAGAGTCAGATTCTGCAGGGCTGGGCAGGGCCTAGGGATCAGCCTGTTTAGCAAACGCTCTGGGAAATTCGGATGCAGGGGGCTGCAGGCTGTACCTGGGGAGAAATGGGCCTAGAGGTTAGACCAAGGGGAGGAAAGGCTTAAGTTTAGCTAAAACTCTGATACATAACAAACCTCTGTGGCTCCCCAGGTAACTGCGCATCTCTGAGGGAGTCATGCTAGGTCCCCTAGTCTCTGCGTTAATCAATTACCTCCGAGGCCTGCCTTGGGACACATGTCTCCTTGGAAAGCTTCTCTGATTCTTTATGCCCCAGTACTCTCCTCCCTTCCTCACCCATCCATTTGTCCATCTGCCCATTTGCTCTTCACCATTTTATCGAGCGTCTATAATGTGCTGGTCTCCAGGAATAGAAAGATGCTTGAGAGACAGACTCTGTCTTGGAGAGGCAGCCCAGGACAGGAGCCAGGCCTGGTCCAGCTGGTGAGTCAAGCAGGCAGAGGGGACGTGGCACACTTGGGGAGTGGGGGTCAGAGAAGCCCCCATCGCAGAAACCGTTGGCTGAGTTTCCACTGCAGTGTGTCCTTTTTATCTTTATGTGCCTGCAACCTTGACTTTCTGCCAAGGCAGTGGGCTCACCTAGGGCACAGACCACCTTGGCAGGAGTGAAGGTTTGAAACCCTAGTGGTGTGTAGCGCAGTGCTGGGCTCACATGGAGTTTGAGTTGACTGTTTGTGTCAAACACAAATCTTGGATGCCCGCAATGATATTAACCAGCCCAGGACAGCATGCTGTCTTTGAGGACCAGCCTGGTCCTGGGAGTGTGGGCGCCTCCCCTTCAGCTGCTGCCACCAACTGGGCCAAGCTGACATGTGCCAGGGAGTTCTGGCTCCTCCCTGCACTTCTGGCCTTGGATGAAAGCCCTCACCTCAGGGTGTGGGGTTTGACATCCTGAGCAAAAAGTTGGGGAATCAGAGCCCTGGGCGCCAACCTCTGACCAATGGGAAACTGGACAACGTGGGTGGGTCAACTCCTCCTCCTCCTCAGGGAATAATTGGAGCACAGTTTTTGCTGGAAGCCCGGCCAGAGAGGCGCACGTGCCAGGGTCGCACACCTGCCAAGGGACAGCTGCTCTCTGCGGCTCATCAGGAAGCAGCAGATGGCCCCCTGGGGCATCACTCTGCCTTGCTTCACGTGGCCTTCTGCCTCTTCTCCATCCCTCACCATGGCTGACTTGGGTTGGTACCTCCCAGATAAAGTGCAGCCCTTTAAACCTTGCCTCAGGCTCGATTTGCTGGAAATCCCATGCTAAGACCTATTATTTTTGCCTGGCTTGGGGTGGCGGGGCTTTGCATTGTTCCAGCTTCTCCTGGTGTCTGCTGATATGGAAACATCACACACCAGTGCTCAGGGCTCCACAGAGAATAAGCAACCATCTGTCCATCTCTGTCTTTCTGCTGCTGATGGCCCTAGCCCCCCAGAGTCCTGGTTGATGCATCAGGAGGTGAGAGGGCTGTATTCTCTGTGGTGGACTGAAGAAGAGAGGAGCTGTTTGTGCGTATGTGTGTGTGCACACATGTGTGCATGTGCATATATGAAATACCGTATGTATGCATGTGCACACCTGCATGCATACACACAGTGCACACACATGTTTGCATACCTGCCCATGCACATGTGCACACATGCACGCCCATATACACACGTGTTGCATACACATGGTGCACACGGGCACATACATGTGTATATTGTGTATGTGTATGCATGTGTGTGCAAATGTGTGTGTGCATGCAGGTACAGGTGGGCTGTCTTCAAGGGGGCTGCTGGAGGGGACACGGCATCGTTTAGAAGCCTGGCCTCGTGCTGGGCCTGGGAGCAGCAGCCGCCCTCGCCCACCCCTGCGCACAGCTCTTCGTGGGTGGGACGCCTCCTCTCCCTGGACAGCCCCTCCTTGCTTGCTCTGCCTCTGCTCTGCTCTGCTCACTTCCTCCCCATTATGTATCCTTTTACACGGTTCTGATGACTCTCTCCTCCCACTTAACTTTAATTAGCTTCCATAAAACATCTCTGGCTGTGAGTTCTGGTTCAGTAATTACTGTATCTTTCAGGTTCAGAGAAAGCGGAATCTTTCCCTTTAGTGATTTCACGGAACATTTCCTGCTATAAGGGCTAGATGCCCTCCAGATTCCCCGGGCTTCTCCGAAGGAGCTCTGAGAGGCACTGTCTTCGAGCCTGGAAAAGGCCGGTTTTCCTCTTGTTTCTCTCTCCAGTGTCTTTTCAGATGCTCCACAGGGCCCCGGCCTCCCATGTGTGAGACAAAAATCTCTGTTCCCAAAGCCTGCGGCATAAAACCCAGGCAGACTAGCTACTGGAAACTTCCCCTCTGCTCCTGCGGCCTGGAGAGAGTCCCCGGTGCTCTCCACGGCGTTGAGAACATTTCCTCTTTCCTTTAACACCTGCTCTAAACACTAGTGTCGGGGGTGCTGCCGATCAAACTCTTGAGATGGGAAGATGGGAAGCCACCCTACTTGGGGTGAAACGGCCCGGCTCCTTCCTGCCGTGATCCCTCAGCCCTCCCCGTCTCCGGGGCCACCCTGCCCACTCGGCACTGTCGCCTGAACAGCCTCCTACGGGTCCCTCTGCTTCTGCTCTTCCCCCTCCAACAAGTTCACCAGACCTTTTGAAAATGTAAGTCAGAACAATTAAGATCTTGTCTCTTAGCAACTTTGCAGTTTAAAATACAGTATTGTTGACTACATTCCCGATGCTGTGTGTTACATCTCCAGAGCGGATTTAGCTACTAGTTGCAAGTCTGTACCCTAAACAGCAAATGATAATTACGTGGCTCGCCAGAGGGGTTAGCTAACGCTGGAGTGGTAATCATATTGCAACATATCAATGTATCAAACCAGCGTGTTATACACCTTATTGTATACAATATTGTATGCCAATCATATCTCAATAACAATAAATAATTTTTTTTGAGGAAGATTGGCCCTGAGCTGCCAATCCTCCTTTTTTTGCTGAGGAAGACTGGCCCTGAGCTAACATCCATGCCCTTTATATGTGCTCTACTTTATATGTGGGACAACTGCCACAGCATGTCCTGATGAGCGGTGTGTAGGTCCACATCTGGGATTTGATCCGGCAAACCCCAGGCCACCAAAGCGCAATGTGGGAACTTAACCACTGGGCCACCGGACTGACCCCAACAATTAATAATTAGAAAAAAATAAAACAAATTAAAGAAGTGTAAGTTGGAGCACGATGCTGCTCTGTCAAAGCTGGCCGATGGTTCCCATCGTTCTTGGGAGGAAAGCCAAGCGCCCGGTCAGGCTCTGTGCTCACCCCTGCCCATGCCCTCAGTACTTCGCGGAGCGGGGCTCCTCTTGTCTTCTGGGATGCCAAGCGCACCCTCCGAGGGTCCTGGCACTGCCTTTCCAGGGGGCAGTCCCTCTGGTGCAGCACCCTGCCGCCCTGCTCCTCCTGCCCCGGGGCTGGCTTGCCGTTGGTGGTGAGCTGAGTCTCTGGTTTTGGAACTCCTGCCCCAGGCCATTTCCTTCAGCTCTGCCTGTACGGTCACAAGGGTCACAGTTCTGTTCTCCACTGCCTACCACTTGATCATGTTTTCAGTTGGATCAGAACTCAGCCAGGGGAAGCGGGTGTCATTTCTTGGCCCCTCTTGAGCCCCAACAAGTCCGGTGCATGCAGTGTCTCTGCCTGGGTCCCTCCTGCTCTAACCACCACCCTCTCCAGCCACAATCTAAATTCCAAGTCCCTCTCATTATTTTCCTCTTGTAAGCGGGTGGTCGTTTCCGTCCCGGCAACCTCTGCACTCTGTAACGATAACTGTATTTGGGTGGTGATGTTTAACGGCCGTCTCCCTCCAGGCCACATACTTTGTGAGAACAAGTGCAGGGTCTGTCTGGCACCCTGCCACGTCTGCAGCACCCGTTGGCCACCATGAGGCTCACGGTCCAGGGAGAGGTGGACCTGCAAATGTCTGATCAAAGGCCCCGTGCACCTGCTCTGAGGGGCGCCTCGCAGAAGCGGCCGTACAGGAGACGGGGATATGTCGGGAAATAGCCCGGTCACCATTTCTGGGCTCTAGTTGCCTCCTCTGCCATGGGGATCCTAACAATAGAAGATCAACTCACAGGGCTTTGCTGATCAATGCCGTCAATGCGCTCTGAGAACCTTCCCATCATTTTTCTGTTAGCCGTTACTATGAACATGTTGGTACCAAGTGTTTGATGCAAAGATTAGAGAAACCCTGGCTGAGCTGTCCTCTTCGACTCCGCAGAGGCAGGCTCAGAAGAAAGATCCTGGAAGGGCATCGGGTTATCAAAGCTGCGAGGAGGGGTACTGGCCACGGTGGGGCTTCCTGCTGGCCGCAACGTTTTACCTGGTTGACGGTCCCTGACCCCAGCTTGGCTCCTAACCCCTACGACGGGAGGGGGTTCTGCTGTTGTCCTTGGGGTCCCTCAGTGGATACAGAGGTAGAACGAGTGAGTGAACCCCAGTGGAAGGCAAAGTCAGGTGGACCAACGAGGCAGGATTCTCTTGCACCCCCACCCCGCCCAGCCCTGCAGTCATTGCCGGTTTGGGCGAGGGAAGCTGCATTTTCTTCTGTGGTGCACGTGGGCTCGATTCTCCCTGTCTGGTGCTGACAGCAACAGTGATGGTACGGGAGGGAGGGAGGGCAGGCTGGGGTCCTCCTGAATCGTCCCCTCCCTCTGAGAGCGGGAGGGGGAGGCCGGGAGGCTGGGAGGCCGGGGCAGCTCCTTCTGCATGGCAGACCCGGGAGAGGAGCCAGATACGATGATTTCCCGCTGTCTGCTTCCTTACAAACTGTCTCTCCCTCCCTCGGACCAGCAGCCTCAGGAGGGCAGGCCCTGGCTGGCTGTTTCTGCTGTGCCTAGAATCAGCCGTCCTAGGGCTCGCTAAGTGCTTACCGGATGGTTGAAGGAGAGTGCTGGCTTAGGTTCAGAGCGAAAGTTCGAGACCCCAGCTTTCGTGAGATTTACTGACTTCATTCCTCCTGGACAGTCCCCCAGTGGAATCCCCATGCAGACCCTGTTGCCTACCCCCAGGCACCCCCATGTGCCCTTTGCAAATACTCTCTCCTGCTTCCTGCCCCTTCTCTTCCGGCTTATTCCGACTCTTGCTTCCGCACTACTGCAAACGTGTGTGCAGTGAAGGCCAACCTCAGCAGGTCTGGGCTGTCCACACCCTGCACGTTCCAAAGACAGGTCTGGCCCTTGCCTGGCTCTAAGCCCCAGGAATGTCCTTCCTGACATGAGTCTCTTTGTTACCTGAGGCCTTGGGTCACACAGGTAGTCTGACAATGTGATTTATGGTGGGGACTTTGAGCCACATGGTATGAATTTGACCTCTGCAGGGGCTGGAGACCGCAGGTCAGCCACACAGGCAGTCAGCCATGCCTATGTGACCCCCAGTAGAAAAACACTGGACACTGAGGCTCGCTTCAGCTTCCCTGGTTGGCAATACTTTGTCCGTCGCCCCTCATCACTTCTGGGAGAGCGCTGGCTGTCCGCTTGCCTCCACTGGGGGAGGACAACTCGGGGCTCTTGCCTGGTCTCTGCTGGACTCCGGCCTGTGGGCTGGCCCTTTGCTGGTTTTCCTCTGTCTCCCGTCACTGTAACAAACTGGAAGCACGAGTAGCGTGACTTTTCTGAGTTCTGTGAGTCCTTCTAGCAAATCGTTGACCCTCAGAGTGGTCTTGGGGACCCCGGAGCACATTGTGCCTCTGGAGGGTGGACAGAACCTAGTTAGATTCCCTGTAACTTTAAATTTTGATGTAATTCCAAGTTTATACCAAAGTTGCAAGAACAGTACAAGGAATTCTTGTATTCTCTACCAAAATTCAACCATTGTTCACATTTTGCCCAATTTGCTTTATCATTCTCCATCTCAGTAAATATCTTCAGGTTTCTTCGATGGTCCCGATCACGTCCTTTATCCCCGTTGTTTCTCATTGTCCAAGATCTAATGCACTGACTTAGTTAACATCTTTCGTTCTTGTTTTTGATCTGGATGCTTCCTCAGCCCGTCTCTGCGAACGTTGACCTTGACATTTTGAAAGATAATAGGCCAGTTATTTCATGTCTTAATAGGAATTTTCTATCATTTCCTCATGTTTAGATTTGCGTTATGCCTCCCGGGCAGACAGGCTCCTGCGGGATGTCACGTCCTTCTCCGTCCATCGTGCCGGGGGCACAGGTGTCCTCGGTATCCGGCTGTCAACGCTGACCACTTGGCTCTGGTGCTGTGCACTCAGTTTCTTTACTTACTGCAAGTTGCTTTTTTCCCTTTATAATTAATAGGTAGTTTTGGGGTAGATACTTTGAGACTAGGTGAATGTCATACTCCTAGACAACTCTTTACATCGACTGGTGTCTGCATGGGTTGATGGTTCCTGCTCCCAGCATTCCTTCCACATTTGCATAGGCATTCTACTGTGAGCAAGAGCTCTCCCTTCTTGCCCATTAATTTATTGAAGTTATCATTTAGTTTTTATTAAATTTCTTTATTCCATCTATTGCATTTTTATTTATCAAACAATTATTTATTCATTGATTTATATGCGTATGGACTCATGGCTTCCTATTTCTTCAGTGAGCTATCATCCGTTACCATCATTACTTATTTTTCTGCTCAGATCGTCCCAGACTTGGCTGAGGGAACCCCTCCAGCCGGCTGCTGGGTCCTTGGCATTGTTCTCTGAGCACTTCCTCCCCCCCGGGCTTACCTTGCGTGCACCTTTTCTCCTGGAGTCCTGGTCAGACTTTCTCCTTGGGGTTCTCAGACGCTGATCACACTTCAGGGTCCTGGGGTCTCAGTGCAGGATCTTCATGGGCTGAAGCGGATGCCTCCCAGCCGGTCCGTGTGTGTGCAATGGCGATGGATGGTTCTGTTTTTCAGAGATGTATGTGTTTCCTCTTTTCAGGCTTGGAGTAAGATTAGGTTAAGAGCCAATTCCTCGCTTGTGAAGATGCCTAGTGAAATGGGTAAGCTGTGCGAACACACCTGTTGGCCACCACACCCCCATGTGTGACCCAGCCCTCCTTCACAGAATGGGGAGCTGGATGTGGAGATGTCACCCAGCCTTCTCAAACTCGTGTCTGCAGTGTCTCCAACATGAGAGGCGCTGAGCACAGGCTCCATCTCTAGCTTCTCTTTTGCCTGGAGGCCAGAGCTCTTGTTCAGCTCTCGTATGCTCCAGACAGCCCCGCTGGGTCCCCTGCCAGATGGGAGCCAGCGAGCACTTGCTAATCCTTTCAACCTGCGATTGTGTGTGTGTGTAAATGCATACATGAATGCCTCTGTGTGTGGGCACGCCTGTGTGCACACATGCATGTGTGTATACGTACATGTGAGCATACATGCATGAGTGCATGCATGTGTGTGTGTCTGTGTGGGTGCATGAGTGCGGCGTGTGTATGTGTGTGTGTATATGTCAGCATATACATGTGTGTGCATCTGCATGTGTGCCTGTGAGCATGGGGGGCGTCTCTGTGAGTGTCTGTGTGGGAGGTGCATGAAGGGATCCCTGTGGAGTCAGCAGGGCTCTGCAGCTGACCCCCGGCCCCTGCAGGAGCCATGGTTTACTAGGGCTTCTGCTTAGGGAGGGGACCAAGAATGGGCACAGACACATTTGAGAGAATGACTCTCGGGAAAGGAATGTGTTGTAAGTGACGCAAACTTTCACACCAGGCTCAGAGGACCTGGCATTGCCCACCGGCCCTTCCCTCCATCAGACAGTGTGTCCTCTGTCCCTAGGGCCATTCAAGCCCAGGAGCCCCCGGGTAGGTTGGATAGGCTGACCTCCGGGATTCCTTTCTTCTCTGAGGGGGAACGGCTCCCTCAGACATCGTGGAACCCTGGGAGGAGAGGGGCCTGGCCGAGTTTGCCTTCATACCCCCAGCGCCCTTCAGCATTCTAGTCCCCACCTGGAGGTCCCAAGGAAAGACTCTGATGCTACTTCTCACTAAAGTGGAAATGACTGATTGGGCCTAACGCATGTCTCCTTTCAAGGTTGTGTTTTTCTTTTTTTTAATGTTTGCTGAGTCATCTCATTGACCGTGCCAGCCTCAATGTCAGATACTTTTTGTGACTTCTCATTAAATTTTTACAACATCCTTGGGGGTGTGTGCGTGCATCCTATCCTTCTTTTATAGGCAGGTCCAGTAAGGCTCAGAGAGGTCAGATGCAGAATTTGCTGCATCAGAGAGAGGCTGTCAGCCTAAATTCCATACCAGCACCACCTGGGACTAGAGAGCAAGGAGTGGTTACTTCTCGCTCTCAGTTTCCAGGCCAAAGACTTTCAGCTGAGGGGAACTGGCAGGACTCAATGCTCCCGTCTTCCCTCCCACCTTTTCCTGGAAGAGCTGTTCTGGGAACATTCCTCTCACACTCCCACCCCAGGGCCTTTGCATCTGCCGTTCCTGCTGCCTGGGACACTCTTCACCCAGTGTTGACATGGCTCCCTCCTGCCCCTCCTTCAGGTACTTGTGGTCTCCTCCATTGGGCCTTCCTGACCACCATATTTAAAACTGTCTTCCTCCAGTCCTGCTCTGCTCATGGGTACCACCTGACATCCATACATTTAATTATTGTTATTATTTTCTTCTTCTTCTTTTTTTTTGAGGAAGATTAGCCCTGAGCTAACACCTGCTGCCAATCCTCCTCTTTCTGCTGAGGAAGACTGGCCCTGAGCTAATATTCGTGTTCATCTTCCTCTACTTTATATATGGGATGCCTGCCACAGCATGGCTTGCCAAGTGGTGTCCTATCCACACCCAGGATCCAAACTGGCGAACCCTGGGCTGCCGAAGCAGAATGTGCAAACTTAACGGCTGCATTACCGGGCTGGTCCCCATACACTTAATTATTAACTGTTTTCTGCCTCCCCCAACTAGGACATAAGCTTTCTGAAGGCAGGAGTTTTGACTGCTTTCTTCATGGCCAGACTAGACTCTGGCCCTGGAGGTAGAAGGAGCTGGGCCAGGAGCAGGGTCCAGTGGAGGCTGCTTACAGTTGACCCTCTGGGCTCCTAGGAGCACGTGGGGCGTTGCCTGCTGGCCTCTCCGGCACAAACCCTGGGCCACCGCATGGCCTGCCCCCCAGCAGGGGTCCTCTGACTCACAGGTGTTCTCGTCACCTGCCGCTCAGACACTTCCATGGGCTTGCGGTGCTGTGCCACGCAGCTGCTCCCAGGCTGGTCCCCAAATTGTTACCAGTTTGACTCGATAAGGACAGAAATTGAGAGTAAGCGTTTAGAAAACTTGGTGGCAATTTTCAGGGTAATTTCATGTCTGTTGCATCTAACAAAAAAATTTGGGCTTGTATTGTGTATCTTTTCTCATTTCATTTTTATAATCATTCATTTTTACCATATTTGACAAAAGTACTGGTTTGCGACAAATTGGAAATAAAAAACGTGTCCTCCACAGATAGTTGACAAGCCTGCTTTAGAGAGCAATCCTGTTGACAGTGACAACAGTTAGCGGAGCCTACAGCCCTACACAGTGGCCTAAACAAAGTGGCCAGGGGAACGAGTCAGAGGAGACACAGGTCACTAGCGACTGCTCTGGGGGCTGGTTCCTCAGAGCTGCGGAAACACTAAGGGAAGATGTGATTGCGACTCTTTCAGTATCTGAAAGGCTGTCCTGGCCAACCAAGTGTATGTAGATCCCTTTGATAGGATTGGAATTTTGTCTCCAGCAGACACTTAGAAATATTCACTGAATGAGAGTGTGAATTAATGAATAATGGTACTTTCATCTGTCTTCCATCCATCTATCCTCCATCCACCCATCCATTCATCTATCCTCCATCCATCCATCTATCCTCCATCCACCCATCCATTCATCTATCCTCCATCCATCCAATTATCCTCCATCCACCCATCCATTCATCTATCCTCCATCCATCCAATTATCCTCCATCCACCCATCCATTCATCTATCCTCCATCCATCCAACTATCCTCCATCCATCCATCTATTCATCTATCCTCCATCCAGCCATCTATCCTCCACCCATCCATTCATCTATCCTCCATCCATTCATCTATCCTCCATCCATTCATCTATCCTCCATGCATCCAACTATCCTCCATCCATCCATCCATTCATCTATCCTCCATGCATCCAAGTATCCTCCATCCATCCATCCATCCATCTATCCTCCATGCATCCAACTAGCCTCTATCCATCCATCTATCCTCCATCCACCCATCCATTCATCTATCCTCCATCCATCCATCTATTCATCTATCCTCCATCCACCCATCCATTCATCTATCCTCCATCCATCCAATTATCCTCCATCCACCCATCTATTCATCTATCCTCCATCCATTCATCTATCCTCCATCCATTCATCTATCCTCCATGCATGCAACTATCCTCCATCCATCCATCCATTCATCTATCCTCCATGCATCCAACTAGCCTCCATCCATCCATCTATTCATCTATCCTCCATCCATTCATCTATCCTCCATCCATTCATCTATCCTCCATCCATTCATCTATCCTCCATGCATGCAAATATCCTCCATCCATCCATCCATTCATCTATCCTCCATGCATCCAACTAGCCTCCATCCATCCATCTATTCATCTATCCTCCATCCATTCATCTATCCTCCATCCATTCATCTATCCTCCATCCATTCATCTATCCTCCATCCATCCAACTATCCTCCAGCCATCCATCCATTCATCTATCCTCCATCCAGCCATCTATCCTCCATCCATGCATTCATCTATCCTCCATCCATCCATTCATCTATCCTCTATCCAGCCATCTATCTTCCATCCATCCATCTACCCATCCATCCTCCATCACTTACATATTTATTAAGCACCTATTATGCCAATTATTAGAACAGGCACCTCAGTTCCTGGTGTTAAGGACAACAACGGACAAAGCAAACCAGTCCCTGCCTCATGGGGCTGACACCCTCGTAGGGGAGGAAGATAACCCAGCAAGTAACCAAGTACAACAAGTCCACATGGTGCTAAGTGCTAGAAAGAGAAAGAATAGCAGGTGGGAGGGATTGACTTCAGGCTGGGTGACTGGAGAAGCCTATCCAAGGAGGTGATGTTCAAGCTGAGACTGGATGTGTGCGAAGGAGCCACCACTGAGGGTGTCTGGGGAAGGGCCTGTTGGCAGAAGAGCCAGAGGGGGTGTACAAGAAGCTGGGAAGAGGCGTTAACACACCGGTGGAACAAGGTGAGGCTGGAGAATTAGGCAAGGCCAGACTGGGCCAGGCCTTGTACGTCACAGTAAGTGTCTTGGGCCATATTCTGGTCATGAAGGGAAGCCCTGGTGGGCTTAAGTCAAAGGAGACGCATGATCTGACCCATGTGGAGGTACGTTTCTTTGAATGGGAAAATTGTTCTAAGAAGGACAACTGCCTAAAATGGGAAAATTGTTCTAATAAGGACAATTGACTAATGGAGTGAGCTCCCCATTCCTGGGAGTATTTAAGTAGGACAGGATGAACATCTGCCAGGCACACTGTAATCCTGAAAGGCGCGGGCTCCTTCTGAGGCCTCTCTCACTGCTGAGACTCTTGGATCGCAAAGCCGGCCACGGGTCACAAAGCCAAGGTCCTGGGGGCTGTGCAGGTAAAGTGGGTGAGTGATGTTGGCCAGGTGTGAGTGCCCGCATGGCATTGTGGGGCTGAGGGGACTGGAGCAAGTCCTGATGGTGGCCCTGCAGGAGGGTGGGCCTGTGTCACCAAATCGCCAGCTTCTCAAGAGAACCCAGAGGCTGGGATTTTCTGTATAATCTCCTGATTTTTAAATGTGGCCTCAAGTGAGAAACACACAAGGTAACTGTCGGGTGGGCCAAACAGCCTTTGTCTCTGGCTGGATCGGGGCTGCAGCTGTCTGTCTGCAAGGCCTGGTGGGGCCACCACTGAGCGCATCAGCTGTTCAGAAGCATGTCCAGCACTGGTTCTGTGCTGCTGGTGTTGGCGCCAGCACCGGGGGGTGCCCAGCTCTGCCCTCCGAGAGCTCGCAGTCTGCAGAGCGCTGCCCCTCCCACACCCACAGGGTTCTGGAAAAGGGGGTTTGGCTAACACCCCCCGAGCCTTCTTTCTGCTTGTCCTGGTGCCTCGAGCTCTGACTCACCCAGCACTGTTTCACCTCTGCGATGACAGTGAAAACGGCACAGGGTCTCCCCACAAGATCCACCCAGTCTCCGGAGGCTGTCACGTGAGGAAATGCCGCGGGGCACAGAGAGAGGGGAGTCCCTCAGGTCCCCTGCTCTTCCCGGCCAGAGCCTCGGCCACAGCACCGCAGGAACGGTGCTGGTGCTGCTGGAGCAGGCGGAGGCCCGGCGGTGGAAAGAGGGAGACGAAGGCCTCAGTTCACGTTTCCGCATCCTTTTTCCTGTTTAACGAGGTAACGTATACTCATCGGAGAATATTTAGAATGCACAGGGAAGCCCGAGGAAGGAGCTGCCCAGAATCTCACGGTCTTGGGACATGCTGCTTGACATTTGGAGCCGTCCTACCTTTTTCGAGGGACGATGTGGTGCTTTTTGACCCCGGCTGCAGATGCTGTGACCCTCCTCCAAGGAGGCGCGGTCGCCGCCCTGCCCTTTTCCTTGCAGGTTTTGTAGGATGAATATGGTGAAAGTGAGCCTGTGACTTCCGGGGTGAGGTCACCAAAGGCCAGGTGGTGTCCCCCCAGTTAACCCAACACCGGCCCTCGGAGCCTGGGCTGCCGTGTAAGAAGCCCCACGGCCCAAGGCTGCCCCGCTGGAGTCCACCAGCACGGACCGTGGAAGTGCTCGGGTTCACCATTCGGCTGAGCTTGTCCCTCAGCCACCCCAGTCCCGGCGCCAGGACGCCGTCTTGGATGAGGCCTCCAGCCTCAGTTCCACCCAACCGTCTGTGCCATCCCAGCTGAGGCCCCCGACCTCCTGGAGCAGAGAGGAGCGACCCTGCTGTGCTCTCGCGAAAGGCCTGGCCTACAGCATCCAGGAGCAGAATCCAACGGCACCAGCTTGGGTGGAGAACCGGAACAGGGACCATTCGGATCACCGGGGACAGTCCTTTGTAACTTGCTTTTCCCCCTTAATATTTCATGAGCATCTTTTCATGTCATTAAATGTTTTTCTACAACATCGATTTTAATGGCTCCATAATATCCCGTAGTAGGGACATGCTATAATTTATTTGTCCAAACCTGCAGGCTGGAACTGGGTTGTAACCAATCTCCCATCACCCCCGTCTCCCTCGCACCCCCTGTGCCCACTCCCGCCCACTTTGCTTGGCCTCCAGCACCCCACACTGTCTGCTCCCACCCACCCCCTGTCCTGTCCTCACCCTGCTGGGGCTCCAACACCCCCACACTGGGTTACTTCCCCTCCAGCCCCTGCAGATGCTGCCTGGCTGGGCTCTGACTAATGGCCTTGGGACTAGATGAGAGGACGAAGAAGATAAAGGTTACAGGATGCCTTGAACCCGTGCACGATGAGGAAAGTATTATTCTAGGCTGCACGTATCTATTTGCCTAAAACTAGAAGAGTCATTTCTTTTTCCTTTTTCCTGTGAGTGTAGCTATGTGATCTCTGGAGAGTGACCACTAACTATCGTCCTCTAAGGAGATTGTTACAAGCATAGCCAACCCCCACGCCGGGAGCCATTCCTCCAGGAGTATGACCGCACCTGTGCGCCTCCTGCAACAGTGACTTTATCAGTGACCTCAGTAAGCACCCCAGGCCATGCTGACTCGGGGTCTTTCAGGGCAACTCGTTTTCCCCAAATGATGCTTTGTGGTTCACAGGAAAGCAGTAGTGAACCCCCTTATAATTGGGATTTGGGGGATCAGAACGTAAGGCTCCTCCCTCGTTTCTGGCGGATACAGGATTTGAGGGGCTCAAGAGCCTCCGCTTATGTCATTGGAGCCAAAAGCTGTTTCTAAATTCATCCACTCGGCAAAGCGGCTGCTGTCTTTTTTTCAGCTTTACTGAGACATAATCGACATATAACATTGTGTAAGGTCACGGTGGGCAACGTGCCGATGTGAAACATACATATTACAAGATAATTGCCATCACAGGCTCAGCTCACACCGCCATCCTGTCACAGAATTACCATTTCCTTTTTTGTGGTGAGAACATCTAAGATCTACTCTTTTAGCAACATTCAAATCTATAATAGAGCATTGTTAGCTGTAATCACCATGCTGCGCCTTAGATCCTCAGAACGTGTTCATCGTGTAACCAGAACGTTGCACAATTTGACCAATAGGCCCCCTGTTTCCCCTCCCCCCAGCCCCTGGGAAACAGCGCTCTGCTCTCTGCTGCTCTTGAGTTCAGCTTTTTCAGACTCCACATATAAGTGAGATCGTACAGCATTTGTCTTTCTCTGTCTGACTTATCTCACTCTGCATAACGCCCTAGAGGTCCATCCGTGTCATCACAAATGGCAGGATTACGGTCTTTCTCAGGGCTGAGTGATATTCCATTGTATATACACCACATTTTTCTCCATTCACCCACTGACAGACACTTAGGTTGTTCCCACATCTTGGCTCTTGTGAATAATGCTGCAGGAAACACGGGCGCACAGCTCTCTCTCTGAGATCCTGATCTCAGTTCCTTTGGATAGATACCCGGAATCGGCACTGCTGGATCACGTCGTGGTTCTATTTTTAAGTTCATCCTGTTTTCCACAGTTGCTGTGGCTGGTGTCTTGACTTCACTGTCAAGGGTTCTTGCTGTGTGGTTGCTGAGGGTCTGGCAGAGCTGGACACGTCCCCAGTCCCAGGCCTGGCACCTGGCAGGACAGCATAACATCATGGCTAATGGTATCAGTTAACCAGAATTCAAACCAAACTTGGCCACTTACTAGCTGTGTGACCTTGGGCAAGTTACTCATCCTCTCTGAGCTGGCCTTTCCTTATCTGTAGATGGGGGCAAAAGCCGAACCTACCACCTCATAGATGATGTGAGAATTTAATAGGATTGTGTATATAGACTCCTTAGCACGGTGCCTGGCTCCTAAGAAACGCCTGAGCCATCTTCTGGAGGACGTCAGATAAAGCGGCTCATCAGAGAAGCACCTCCAGGGCCCACAGCTCCGACAGTACAACTGGTTGTCAGGCCAGCTCTCCCACTTGTGACCCTGTGGCTTCCTCTGTCCACTGTATTTCAACACACCTCGCACAGCATGTCGCTCCTGAATAACACTCTGCCTTTGAGAGCCTTTGTAAAGACCAGAATACAAGCTGACCCTCTCTCTTGTTTTCCTTTCTTAACAGCTTCAATGAAGAATAATTGGCAATAAAATAGTATTCGCCCTCCAACTTTGTTTTTCTATTTCAAAGCTGTCTGGACCCATCAAGCTGCTTTGCGTTTCCAGATGGACTCTGGGACCAGCGTGTCTGTTTCTGTGTAAAGTCTGCTGGGGTTTTGATCCGGATGGTGTTGAGTCTACAGATCAACTGTGACTCTCTCTTTTCTGAGATTCTTTTTGGGGAACAAACAAGTAAACTGGTCCGACACACAGGCCTGTCTGGGATTTGAGATCTCAGGGCCTCATGACTCAGTTTACCTGCCCGGCTCCTTGTGATGCTTCCCAAGGTCCTCTCAAGTAACAGTCTTGAACGAAAATAGAAACAGCCGTCGTGTGGCGGGCACTGCTCTTAGCATCCTAGTTAGATGTCATCCATGGAAGCGTCAACGAGTCTGCCTCCTCTGTTCTCTAGACGAAGACACACAGGTGCCGAGGCCGTGTAAGCCCCTAAGCCCGAGGGTGGAGGAACAGCGCTGGGCCCCACCCCACGCCACCTGTGCACAGCTCACAGCCACGTTTCGGCTCCACCGTGCTGAGCAAACTCTCGAGGTGATGCAAATCCATCTTCCAGGCTGGGGATGAAAAGCCGGACAGACACATAGGGACAACTGCATTTATGTAGATTCCAAGGCAAGAGCACAAAGAGGGGGTCTTTAGAAAGAAAGTGAGGACGATTGAACGTAGAAAGCGCAGAGCCAGCAGATCCAGTCCTAGGGGCGCACCCGGGAGAACTGAGAACACACGTCCGCACAAAACGTGTGCACCTGCGTTCACGGCTGTGCTGTTCACAGTCACCAGAAGGCGGAAGCAACTCAGCCGTCTGTCAGTAGACGAATGGATCAGCGCAGGGTGGTCTGTCCACGCCGTGGAAGGTGATCGTCCAGGAAAGGAATGGAGTGCTGACACAGGCTACAACACGCACAAACTGTAGAACACCGTGCAGAGCGACAGGAGCCAGACACAAAGGGCACACAGGGAGTGACTCCATGTCTATGAAAAGTCCAGAACAGGTGGGTCCATGGAGCCAGAAGGTAGATTAGCGGTTGCCAGGGGCTGGGGGGAGGGGGCTAGTGGGGGTGACAGCTAATGGTTTCTTTTTGGGGTGTTGAAAATGTTCTAAAATTGACTGTGATGATGGTTACACATATCTGTGACTATACTAAAAAAAAGGACCCATAGAACTGTGTACTTAAATGCGTGAATTGTATGCTATGTGAATTATATCTCAATAAAGCTGTTAACGTTGGCCTTAGGGGTTTACAATCCTTTCCCTGCCCTCTGCACCCCCTCCCCCACCTTTGCAAAGTGAATTCACAGTGTCTTGGCTGCCCGGCTCTCCCTCCAGGGCCCTGTCACTGCCCCTTCATGTCCCTTCGACGCTCGGCTCCAGGCTGCACCTTCTCTGCCAGCTCCTGGTCACCTGTCAGGCCCCGTGGGCCTCTCACTCTGATGGCTGGGAAGCTGCCTGGCCTGCGATGCTCTCGTTCGTGTCCACGAGTACCTTTCCTGCGGGCGGGGACTTTCCTCCTTCCTTCCACGTCCCTCAGCGTCTGGAAGAGTGCCTGGCACACAACAGTCGCTCAATAAATATTTTTAAATGAATGAACAAATGTATTATTTTGTTTAGAAGTGTTATTAAACAGGCGGATCTTGGAAACCTGGGGCTTTCATGCACAAAAATGAATTAAGAAAAATTCACTTGAGGTGGCATTCACATAACACAAAATTAAGCTTTTTAAAGTATACGATTCAGTGGCATTTAGTACTTTCACCATGTTGTTCAACCATCAGCACCGTCTCAACCATGTCCTTCACCCCAAAGGAGACCAGAAGCTATTAGTAGTCACCCCAATGCCCCGCCCAGCCTCTGGCACCGACTGACCCTGTGGATCTGCCTGTTCTGCACATTCATAGATATAGAGTCATACAGTGAGTGAGTGTTTGTGTCTGGCTTCTTTCTCTCAGCACAATGTTTTCTGGGTTCATCCATGTTGCAGCACACGCCAGAATTTCACCTCTGTTCCTGGCTGAATAATATTCCACGGTGTGGATGTGCCACATCTGGTTGTGCATTTGTAAGTCTACAGACACCAGGTTGTTTCAAGGAACGAGTTTCTAATGTACAAATGTCCAGCACTGTGTGGGGTTGGGCCTTTTGAAATGCCCCTTCCCCATGCCTCTCCCTCCTGCCTCTGCTGACCGAGGCCTCAGCTGCAGGTCACGGCTGGGTCTCCATCCTCCAGGTGCGAGTTCCAGCATCATCGTGCCTCTGTGTGAAAACGGGAGGGGGCGCTGGTGGCTTGGGCAGCAGCAAGCCAGAGATGCTGATCAAGGCTTGGAGCTTTTTTAGCTTGGTCCCCACCTCACCTTCATTAGATCAGGAAATGTATTAAAAAGCAAGATGAGCCTGGGGGCTCTCAGGAGGCATCCGTCTGGACGAGTGGTCACTTGCTGTCTCGTCCTGGCCGGAGGCCTGGCTGCCTGATGCTCCTCCCAGTGCAGTGGTCCCACCCATGACCCTCCCGAAGGCGGGTGCAAGGAGCAGAGTCTCCCTGTGACGGGATTCCTTCCTGCTGATGTAGGGAGTTGTGACTGATGAGAAATTTCTGCAAAGGTCACCAGATCCTGCTCCTCAGGTTCAAGGACACCAGAGCGGGAGGAGGAATGGCGGACGCAGGAACGGAAAACCGGGCTCTTCCTGGACGCTTCTCCACTCCTGGGCCTTCCAGGAGCCCAGACAGCCCACACGTGGCCCAAACTGCCTGGAAGCCGTCCCCAGCCCCTCCCCATCTCAGACCCTGCTTGCGGCCTCCGACTCCAGGAAGTCAGCCTCAATCCCTCCCTTTGCAGGAATGACGGAATCCAGGCTGACTCGAAACCTGCAGGCAGGGAAGTTGAGCAAACTGTTTTGTGAGCACGTTACAGCCCTGCCTCTCTATGGTTGCTCCTGTGCACACGTTCGATGCCTGCAGAAAGCCCCGGTTACAGGCACGTGTTGTCACATATGGAGGTCTGGACTGCTGACGGGTGGGACTCGGCGCCCAGAGA
The DNA here is from genome assembly GCF_037783145.1 of Equus przewalskii. Taxonomy (NCBI): domain Eukaryota; kingdom Metazoa; phylum Chordata; class Mammalia; order Perissodactyla; family Equidae; genus Equus; species Equus przewalskii. Next base: position 44,705,618 of record NC_091832.1, read on the forward strand.
GGACAGAGTGGCAGGCCCTGCTTGCAGTGGGGCTTGACTGGGCCCCTCCCTCACTGTGCCGTCCCCCTAACTTTGTCCTCACCCAGAGCGGACCGCTGCCTCGGCCTCCTCTGCGAGGAGTGCGGGTCACACACAGCGGGGCTGGGGTGCCGCTCACACAGGGAAGGGGCTGCCCTGCCTGTCAGGGATCCTCACTCGAGTCGTACAGGATCTGTGGGTGGTGGCCACAAACAGGAAGTCCTATTTGCTTTTTCCGTGGAAGAAGTGAAGAGAAAGGTCTTACCTAAGGCCATGAGGACTTCAGGGCCTCCTCAAGGCTCAGTGATTAAGTCACTTATGCAACAAAGACGAAGGGATTTTAAAGATGCAATTAAGGTCCCAAACCAGTTGACTTTGAGTTTATCCTGGATGGGCCTGACCTAATCAGGTGAGTCCTTGAAAGAGACTAGGCCCTTCCTGAAGCTGAACCTTCTCCTCCCTGCCTTGAAGAAGCAAATTGCCACGTGTGAGAAGGCCAGGTGGCTGGGGCCTGAGGGTGGCCCGGAGGAATTAAGAGTGACGGGACCTCAGTCCTATGAGCACTAGAACTAGATTCTGCCAACAGCCTGAACGGGGCTGGAAGAGGCCCCGTGCTCCAGATGAGCACGCAGCCATCTGACACCTTGATTTCAGCCTCTGAGACCCTGAGTGGGGGACCCAGCTCCCCGTGCCCCGACTCCTGACCCTCAAATGTGGGAGACAGCAGTCTTCTGTTTTAAGCCACTGAGTTTGTGTTAATTTGTTACGCAGCAATAGAGATCTAACCGCCATAGAAGTTCTGCTGTCTCGTTTAGCAGGTGGAAGTCGCCAGACTCGGCTGGGGATTTATTTATTTATTTTTGGGATGATTCTCAGTTTAGGTTTAAATAATTTCTTCTCTCTGCTGTTTTTTTTGTTTTGTTGTTAAATCTTATTCTTAAAGGACGGAAGCCCGTGTCCTCAGTCCCACCAGGCCCGTCCGGGCTGCCCGGTCTTTCTTCCTCTCGTGTGTGGATCTTGCAGCTTCAAGGACTCTTGACACGTTTGAGGGAGCTGAAGATCAAACAGGCGTTGACGTCCATTCTGGGGTACTCGTTAGCAAATTCATGAATTCGGGTTCTATCTGACTCTGGGTTGGCTGGCAAAGTTGGTTGCTTACTTGTTTTAAAGATGTTTTTGCATTAACGCCATTAACGTTGATGATTAAGTGACGATTTGTTTGAATTTACAGCAAGCATGTTTGAAATTCACGCACTTTGCATGTTGAAACTGAGGACTGGGCTCCCTGGGCGTTTTCTGTGGTTGGAGGGGTTTGGTCTTGATAGTCCCGCATCCCCACCTCACGGGAGTGGGAGGGCGCCACAGACCCAGCACGGAGAGCCCTTGTGCTGCTCGAGCACAGGGCACGTCTTAGGGACGCAGGGCAGCCTCAATCTCTCTCTTCCTTTCTGTTTCTCCTCTTCATTCTTCCCTGTCTTTGTGGCCCAGGTTTCTCTGCCACCCACGTGGCTGCCCCCGGTACCTGAGCGTGCAGGTTATAGACCAGCCACCGGACAGGCAACTTCCATTGGCTCCAACTCAACATTCCCAGAAGAGGAGATCACATCCCTTCTGTTGGGTCAGATGCACGCTTCTGGTCCAGTTGGCTGCAACCAGGAGAGGGACCAGGTGGAACGAGTGGGCTGTCAATGGGACCCTTGTGGATCAGGGGCACCTCCCAGAGGGAGCAATGATCTCTGCCTTGTGGGCGACAGTATTGATGGGACAACGTTTTCGAGATCTCCAGCCACAGCTGATTGTCCAGCCCAAGGTGCTGAAGGTCAGAGGTCCTTCATGGCCAGCTCGCCAACTATCCATGGTCTGGACTGTCCTCTACTGGGTCCTATCTCTACCCGAACCCCTGCAGTCTGCAGATCCACAGTGCCAGTTGCCTAATGGAAACATCGAAGCTGTGTGTGACGTTCAACCACCCTCGAAGGTCCAGGCTGCAGCCTGGGATCTGCTTCGGTGGGTCTGCTTGGACCGAGTTCATCAAAACTCGTGTTCATATGAAAGTGCATCCTTGCCGTGGGCAGTTTTTAAAAGTAAAAACTTCCTCACCGGAGAGCCTGGCTGTCGGTGCCGGGGAACCAGCCTCGTTTCTCCTGGTGGTTGGTGAGAGTGGGCTCGCCGCTCCCAGAGGGCAAGTCCTGCCGATCTGGAAAAGTACCGGAGGTGTGACTCAGTGTATTTACTTGGTGATGGCATGCTGTGAGGTGTGGCTGGCCTCGCTTAATGGATTCTTTTAAGATTAAAGCTGTCAATGGTCAGATATGAAATCTCTCTACGACCTGAGCAACTCTATTAAGCACCTTCAATCACAGCCAGACCAAGGGGCTTCAAAACGAAATAACGACTCAACGGAAAGCACATTCGACAAGTTGCCAAAAGTGAAAAATCAGCCTCGGTATGGGAAATGGCAAAGACCTCAAACGGACATTGTCAGGATATAATAAAGTCGAGATGGATGACGTTGGAAGTGAAACTTGGGTGCACGTCCCTGCTCCCGTCTGGGGCGGGGAGCCAGAGGCCTGGGCCATCCATCTCTCTTCCTGCCTCCTGGAGACGGCGCGTGAGGAATGGCCGGGCAAGCAACGAGCAAACGTCACATCCTTCACATCCCAGAGCACAGGCCCCGTTCACTCGGACGGAGACCCAGATGAAGACAGATTACCTGGTGGGGCAGAGACAGGTGAGCTTCGCCATACCTGTCACTCCTAGCGTGGCCCCAGAGCTTTCTGGGATAAATGGCAAGAAATGTTCATGGCCCTGGCGATGGCTCTGTATTAGCAGTGGCGTGCTCCAGCCTTCTTTGTCCACTGCAGTCCCGTCCTGTGGTGGAGGATGCCCCATGGCTCTCAATGCTCTTTGCCAGGCATCAGCCACTCTCCCATCCCGGGCATCCCCGTACCCAGCCATGTGCCCGCGTACACAGTGAGGGGCTGAGGGTTTTCTGGCCCATCTCCCCTCACCGGGCTTCAGGTCTCTCTGGGGCAGAAAGCATATTTCATCTCCAGCCCTGGTGCCCAGCAGAGCGCCCGGCATATAATAGGTCCTTAAGAAATGGTTGTTTAATGAAGAACTGAGCAACAGGGCTGAAAGGAGGCAGCGGAGGGCACAGTGTGGGGCGCCATGTCTAGGCTCTGAGATGCACCTGTGTTTTGGTATGTGGTTGCTATGCTCTGAATATTAATGTCCCCCCAAATTCATATGTTGAAATCTTACCCCCTAGGGTGATGGTACTAAGAGGCGGGGTCTCTGGGAGGTGATTAGATCTTAAGGATGGAGCCCTCATGAATGGGACTGGTGCCCTTATAAAAGGGACCCCAGAGAGCTCCCTCTCCCCTCCCACCATGTCAGGACACAACGAGAAGGTGGCAGTCTGCTACCCGGAAGAGGGTTCTCACCAGAACCCCACTGCGTCGGCACCCTCATCTTGGACTTCCAGCCTCTAGAGCTGTGAGAAATAAATTTCTGTGGTTTATAAGCCCCCCACTCTGTGGTATTTTATTATAGCAGCCCGAATAGACCAAGACAGTGGTAAAATATATATGACGTCAAATTTACCTTTTTAACCATTTTTTTTTTTGAGGAAGATTAACCCTGAGCTAACATCTGCTGCCAATCCTCCTCTTTTTTTTTTTTTTTTTTTTTTACTGAGGAAGACTGGCCCTGAGCTAATATCCATCTCCATCCTCCTCTACTTTTTATGTGTGGGATGCCTGCCACAGCATGACCTGCCAAGCGGTGCCATGTCTGCACCCAGGATCCGAACCGGTGAACCTCCGGCTGCCGAAGCAGAACGTGTGCACTTAACTGCTGTGCCACTGGGCTGGCCCCTTTTTAACCATTTTTAAGTGTGCAGCTCAGTGGTATTAAGTCCATTCACATTGTGGTGCAAACGTCACCACCATCCATTTCCAGAACTTTTTCATCTTCCCCAACTGAAACTCTGTCCCCAGTAAACACTAACTCTGCACCCCCATCCCCAGCCCCTGGCACCCCCATTCCACTTTCTGTCTCTATGGATTTGACTCCTCCAGGGGCCTCGTGTGAGTGGAGTCACACACGACCTGTCCTTTGGTGACTGGCTTATTTCACTGAGCATAACGTCCTTGACGTTCAGCCTCACTGTAGCATGTGCCAGAATCTGCGTCTTTTTGCGGCAGAGTGACATCCAGCTGCACGTTGAACGGCATCGATTGATTGAACTGCGTGGATGGGCCGTGGCGGCGGGAGGTCACCTGAGCAGACTGCAGCGCCCGCTCTGGAGCTGGGGTCCCCTGGGTTGTGTTCTGGCTCGTCCCCTTCAGGGGCAAACCTTGGTGCTCTGGGAGCCCTGAGCACTGGGGCAGAGGCGCGCCCGCCCACGGAGCCGCCATGAGAATCCCACACGGCTGTGCTCAAGGAGCCAAGGGAGCGGCTTTTCCTAAGAAGGGAGGAAGCGCTGGGATCGCAGCCAGTCTGGGCTAGGTTGATTTCGGAGTGGAGGTAACAGAGAGCTACTGGAGAGGGAAGCAGGGACCTGCCCTCAGCTTCCCCGCTGCAGACCTGACTTCCAGTCCCACAGAGGGACGCTTGGTGTCTGTCCTCCTGCACCACGGCTTCCCGAGCAGTAGCTGCCCAGATGAGCTCCTGGGGCCCCATCTCCCGTCCACGGCCCCGGCCTGCCGGTTCTTCCTCAGCGGCCAGATGTAGCAACTCTCAGGGACAGAGCATTTGGGCTAAATTAAAACCAGTGACCTGCAAATTAAGGGCTCCGAATCCTATTACCCGCTCCACAGCCGCCTCACCCTCATTCTCTTCTCTCCCTTTTAGGTTGGGGCCTGTCGACAGCTGTTAGGGCCGCTGGGTTATGAATCTGTCTCATGGCTGGAAACCGGGCTCCATTCTCAGTAGACTGAATTTGTCTTCACATTTGTGAAAGTTACTTTTTAAAAAAGTAATTGCCCATTTTACCCCCCATTCTTCTTGTCTGTGTTGTGAATGTTCTTATTTAAAGTGAAACCAGGGAGCTATTGTCAGCCTGGGGATGGATCAAGGGACCATAGAAATGTGTCACAATGTGCCATGACAAATCTAGGCTATTTTTCTGCAAAGATATTTTGCAGCCTGGGTTTAAAGTCAGAGGGAGCTTCAAAGTGTAAAATGTTCAAAGTGTTTTCATGGTCTGTGGCACGATGCAGTGCGTCCCTCCAATCCCATGGGGGCCTCGTGGCAGGTGATGGAGGCCGGCACACAAAGAGCCCCCTGCCGAGTGCAGTCCGCTTCTTTGGGGAGCGTGCAGGCCACTTCCTGTGCGGCCCGGGAGTTGCAGTCCAGGCCAGCCTGCTCCGTGGCCCAGGACTCAGAGTGGCCAGGCCCCAGGAGTGCTCTGTGGCATGTCTGTATGACCCTGGACAATGCCCTTCCCTCCCTGGCCTCCGTCCCTGCTGTGAGATGGAAGTTCTGGGCCTCACGTGCACCAGGATCCTACCGGCTCTCGCCTTCTTTGACTGGAGCAGGACACGTTCCCCTTGTTAAATTCAGTGGGGAGAGAATGTGGGGGGTCTGACCCCCTTTCTGCTTCTGTTCTGGAACACAGAGAGCTGGTAATTTCATTGCCGGTCTATCCACGGTGGCTTCCTTCCTGCCCCCAAGGAAATTCTCTCGCCAAGGGCTTGAGCTAAGCGTTTAGCTTACCCGGGGGTGGGTTTGGAAGTCCCAGGTGGTTTTGGAAGACAGGAGTTGTGGCTTGAACCAGAGGGCCGGTGGGGGAGGGGTTTAGGTCCTCCGCCAGGGGCATCTTTTCCGAGCTACAGTCACATGGGGGAAATGACCCTTATGTGTCACAGGCTGTCCTTTCTCTGGAGGCCCCTGTGCTGTTTCTCTCGGAGCTGGCAGTGGCGCTGCTGAGCTGAGGGCCTCTGCAAGGCCTTTGCCGGCTGTGCTGGGAGACGTCTTACTCTCCTCCCCTCCTGCCCGTACAGCCAGCTCCTCTTTGCCTCCTTGGTCTTCCTGTTCCTTCATTTCTCCCCGGTGCCAGGCTGTGGGGCTGGTGGTGTCCTGATGCATGAGACACAGCTGTGCCCGTGAGGGGCCAGAGGAGGCCCACGATGTGGACCCGACACCGTGACGCTTGGCGCTAAGGGCTTCCAGAGCGGGGCCGTGGTGGAAACCACTTCCTCAAGCTTCCACCAGGCCCCTGTAAGGCTTCCAGAGCTCCGAGCTTCAATTTAACCGAGACGCACTGAGCAGACCCCAGGTCCCAGGCAGATGAGCTCGCCTCCAGGCACCCCGCCCTTGGGTGGGCGCCTGCTCTTCCTTCGTTGGCTCTCGTGGTCAGCGGGGGCGGTGCTGAGCCGTGGGCCATGAGCAGCTGCTGCTCTGGTGGGCGGCTCAGGGGAGCATGCTGTGGGGCATACAGCTGCGCGGTGAGCCCTGGCCCCCACCCAGGTCGGCAGCCTGCTTCCTTCTGCCAGAAAAATCGGGCTTCCTGCAGGGACATGGCCCCGGGGAGGACAGGGGGATGGAACCACGTGTCCTGGACATGGGCCTGCGGGAGATTTGGGTCCTCTGGTCATCTCTACTACTTCAGGGACCCCAGGCTGGGGGGCTGCATGCTGAGTCTGGAGGGCTTTTCTATATATATATATATATATTTTGGGTCATTCTGTGTCTAAAAATTTTTGAATAATTTGTCAGATTTTAAAAATTAAATAAAAGTACATATTTCTTTTGAAAAACAGAAAGGTCTGGCCACACTAGGCCCATACTCCCCATGGTCTTAATCACCTGGGTCTGAGAAGCAGTTGCCCCCTTTAAGCTGGACGCCTGCTCCAGTTTGCCCCAATCACTACTGCTCCCTATAGCTTCTCCAATGCCAAGCCCGTGTGTCCCTTGCTGTTTGTCATCTAACTTTTGGCCAGTCATTTAAGTTGCCTGGCTGGCTCAATGGGCGTCTGAGCTTCAAGCCTGTGTGGAGGGGTCGGGTTAAGTCAAGTCACCCTGGAGTCCGATGGCCTGGATCTGGCGTCTATTCTGCTGACAGTGGCTGTGGGGCCACGGACAGATCGCGTGAACTTTGGGAGTCTCAGCTCTTCATCTGCACAGTGGCTGAATGTTTTCAACGTCAGAGGACCATTGGGAGGACTAGACGAGATACAGATTCGTGGAAGGAGTTCAGTCCACTGCCTGTCGCATGGTAATAATAGTATTATTCCATATTATAATTATAATATAACAGCAATTACACTATAATTGAGTCCACGTCTATAAATGATTATGCTAGAATCCTTTATACTAAAATAAAGCAAATTATAATAATTATACATGATATAATAATTACAATGTAATAACATAATTTATATTAAAATTATATGGTATATAATAATTTAATCTTTAATGTAATGTAAGAGCTATAGTGTAATAGCATCAGCCAGCGCGTGCAGTGTGCTTCCTGGGGCAGGCACTGTCCTGAGTGCTGGACATGTACCCACTGGTCTAACCTTCACATCGGCCGCTGGGATGCAGGTCCCATTCTCAGCATCAGCTCCCCACTTTACAGATGATGAAACTGAGGCCCAGAGAGGTTAAGGTGCTTGACTGCTGTCCACTAGAAAGTGGCAGAGCTGGGATATGAGCCCAGGCCATCTGGATCTCCCCTCTACCTCATGCCCTCAATGTATACACCACCACGTCACCTCTCTCTCTGGACCCAGGTCCCTTGACCCAGACCATCTGGTTCTGACATTGACTGTGGCATCCGAGGCTTGAAGCAGAACCAGGGGTTTTCTTGCAGCTCCAGTGGATCTTGGGTCTTGGGCTTTCTGGACAAACCTGAATGGGCCAGGGCTGGCGGTAAGGCGGGCAGGCGTGGGGATGCAGGGGCAGCCTGCCGAGATCCTGAATGACTGCGACCTTGCGGGGGAAGCCGGGGTTCTCGGTCCCCGCTGGCCACACCAGAGTGGTCCGGCTCTCTTCCAGTGGCCCCCAGGGCCCTGACAGCGTCTCAGTAACAAACACGACAGGCCCATGCTCTGGTGGTGGGAGCTCCCAGGGGACGCGCAGGAGCCGGGCTCCTTGGATTTCGAGCCTGCCTCTGCTCCTTCCTCCCAGCGCTCGTCTCACCAGGAACAAAGCAGCAGCAGAGTGCTTGCGAGTCAGATTAATCCTGTTAAACAATTCACAGATCTGACGCCAGACACCCTTTTTGAAACCTGAGGCTACGTACTGCCCGTCAAGAGTGAGTCTCACATCCCTGGAGTGGCTTGTCGCCTGGCAGGGCTAAGGGCCAGCAAGGGGGGGACGCAGGCAAGGCCGTTTCCACACAGCTTCACTGGTGCATTCACGCTGACGGCGAGCTCCTCTGCTTTCTGTGACTGATGTGCGGAAGAGAGATGGCACATGAAAGGGACAGGTGGCCGCTCGTCTCCTTCCTCCTGAACCCTCACAGGAGACAGCCTGAGGCACGCTCGTCACTCTGCCGGGGCCACTGTGAAAGAGGGAGTCCCGGCCGAGTCACTGAGCACCCGGGGCCATGCGGCTCAGTGGTTAGACAGTCAGCTGGGCAAAACTGAGCTGAACCAGATCCTTCTCTCACTTAGAATCTGGTGGCCTTGGCCTCGCCCCTCTCCTCTCTCAGCCTTAGTTTCCCCATCTGCCAAGTGCAGAGTGTGGTCGTGCTGATCTCATGGGAGGCGAGCAGGTGCCCCAGCAAAAGTCATCAAGCCTCAGGTTGAGCATGGCCTGGGGGTCCCAGTGCCCCTCAGGGAAGTGGGGCAGCAGTAGAAGGTGCCATGTCCATCATCTCAGACAGGGCTGGCTCTTAACTTGAGGAGGGGGGCATCATGGACCCCTTGGGGACTCTTGCTCAGAAAAGGCCCTAGACAGAGACATGGAATTCTGGATAAACTGGGGTGCAGGACCCCGTGCTGGTTAGGAACCCTCTGAATGTGCCGGGGGTCTTTTAAATGCCCGTGGAGACACTGCCACACCCTTGGCCTCCAGTTCTTCTTCTGGGCTCCTCAGGGCTGCACTGAGTGGCCCTTTCTGTCCCCCAGGGAGGATGCTGGCCTGGGCGGTCCACATCCCATCCGACTGGCAGTCTTCCTTCACTTGGGGTGCTGGCTTCTCTCTCCTCTGCACGGACAGAGCTGTTGGTCACCCAGCCCCATTGGCTGCCTTCTTGGGCTGCCCTGGGCGGTGGACAGTAGCCAGGGCAGGGGCTCTGGGGTCAGAGGGCTGGGCTGAATTCCACCCTTGATCTGCTGGCTATGGGGCTTCGGGCTCCTTGCTTAACCTCCTGGTGTGAGGAGGCAGGGGTAACAGCCATTCAGCAGAGGTAAATGTGCTTGTGCGTTCAGAAGGCTTCCCGTGGCCAGCTCGGTGAGGGTCAGCGACCTCATCATCACCCCTTGACGGAGGCTAACACCGCAGGCCAGAGAGTTCCAGTTCGTGCGTGAGTGTGACTTGGAGCCAGCTTCCGGTCCTAGGGAACTGTGGGCCGTGGACCCCCAGAGCTGGTGGAGTGTCTGGTGGAGGGGCTGGTGCTGTTGGCAGAGAGATCCGTGTTCCTCCTGTGACATCCCTGCTGTCCTCCTCTGTCCCTTGCCTGTCCTGCGAGCAGGACCCTCGGCCTAGGACCAGGTTCTCCCAGGAGCTCCCTGGCTCTTCTGTGCCTGGGCTCCGATGCTGCTTCCAGGCAGGGGTGGCGAGCAGCCAGGGCTCTGCTGCCCGTGGGAAGCGCCCCAAGGCCCGTTTCTGCGAGCAGTGAGCAATTTGCCCTGTCCTGTCCCCTCCGCCCGAAGCCTCTGCTCAGAGCTCAGGGCCCGGGCCACACCAACCAGCCCCTGACCGCCCAGCAGCTGATTCTGATGTTCAGAGGAGACAGTTCCCAGGCAGGGCCAGGGTAGGGTGGGTGAGGACATGTACCAGCTGAGGGCAGGGACGGCAGATGGCTGAGCTGGGCCGGGAAGCCCCTGGAAGCTTGTTGACAGAGCTCACAGCACCAGGAGAGGGGAGGGGAGCAGAGCTCTGATAGGGCTGGTGAGGCAGGCTGGGCACCATCCCTGGCCTCTGGGGAGCTCTGTGCTGGGGGCTGCGATGGTGAGGGAGTGCCTGGCTGGGGGGCTGCACACAGAAAATGCTCCCCCCTCACCCTCTGTGTCCTAACAAAAAAACAACTAATGTTTACAAAAATTTACTGAGCGACACTGCAGTGGAAACTGATAACTTTCTATCAGTCCAGCATGCATGATGTGCCCTCCACTGCCCAATTTCAGAGCTCCCTCCCTCAGCCGTGGTGAGTGGCTCAGGGGTGGGCACATGACCCAGGCAGGGCCAATCAGATTTGCTCTTGGGATTTTTGCTGGAATAATGGGGAAAGAGGTCCCTGCCCCCCATCCTCCCATCACCAGCCATAAGACAGTAAATGCCAGGACCTCCTGGTCTGCTGGTGGCCATCCTGCTGCCACGTGGGGAAAGCCCGCCTGGAAGTGAAGGCAACACGGAGGACTGGGGAGCTGAGAGAGGGAGGGAGGGAGAGAGACCGAGAGAAGGCACGTGCCCATGCATGTGTGCAGGCACACACACACAGACGTGGTGGCATCTTTGGAATCCTCAAGGCTGGTCTCACCCTTTGGATGTCCCAATTGTGGGAACCAATGCACCCCCTTTCCGGCCCAGCCCGTTTGTGTGGGGTTTCATTATTGTTCCCAGATGCTGTTCTAAGCACATCATGCATGTCATGAATTCCGATTCTCACAATGACCCTAAGCGGTAGATATTCTTACTATTCCTGCTTTCAGACTAGAAAAGACCGAGACCGAGAGGTCACATAACCCACCGAGGGGGATCCTTGTGGCTCAGGAGGATCTGAGCTGGGATCCAAGCCCAGCACCCCGACCCCTGAGCCCACGTGTGAACCCCGCCTCCCAGGCCCCATCAAAGGCACCAAATGAGTGAGTGTTGAATTAAACTCATGCTGGCTCTAGGGAGTTGAGCTCCACTCCCTTTCGTCCTTTGGGGTTTGTGCGTCTGCACCAGACGTGCCTGAGCCCTGGATCCCTCGCTCTTGGGAATTTGCGGGGGTCAAGCTGCCCTCCCGTGGTGTCGTGTGGTGGGACCGGACATCCCACAGCCAGGCCGTGGGTGCTGCAGCAGCACTGCATCTCCGGGCATTTAAGAACATTCCCGGAACAGTTTCCCTGAGCCTTCTGAGAGTCTGAAAAGGGCTGGACCGCCGTGAGGTCAGCTCCCACAGAACCCTTCTGTGAGGAGCCTTTGGACAGCTTGTTCCCCGCCAGAAGTGATTTTCTTGTTTGATGGGAACAGAGACGGTCCTGTAACACGCAGGTCAGCCTGTTCTTTGGGAAATTTTAAAAGAGACCGGAGATGTGTTTTGAAGACAGCAAACGAGTCCGGATTCTCGTCTCCAGGTGGTGAACGCCGAGCAGCTTGGAGATGAGAAGCGGCTGCACCTGCTCCTTGGCCTGGAGGGCATCAAAGCCGCAGTTGGCACAGGTCCTCCCATCTCCCAAAATATCCCGCAGAAAATCGGGTGGGGCCTGGTCCATCAGCGGGGGCCTGGGGCGTCTGGGGAGGCTACTTCTTCTGCTTCCGTCCAACGCTAGGGACCCTCCCTCTCTTAATCCCCTGTGAGGTCCAGGGAGGGCCCTGGAGGCAGCGCTGGCCCACGCAGAGACTGTGGAGAGGCAGGCAGTAGGGCGACGCTGGCAAGGAGGTGGGTTGCTCTCCAGGAGCCAATGCCAAGCCCTTGTCCCTCACTCCACCTCTCCTCTCCCCAAGCCCCTGCATCTGTGCCCGGAGGCCGTCAGCTCGCCCAGTGCTGTGGGCTGAAGGAAGCATCCCAGAACCGGCCCCTTCTCTTGGCCTCTCTTCCATCCACCGCCTGCCTGGGTGTGGTGGGTTAATGGCCTGAATGTTTGCGTTCTGGGTGAGCTGGTGACTGTGGGCCATGGTTTCTAGAAAGGATCAGGATCTCTGGGCCCTCGACCGCTGTCTTGGGTGGGACCCCCTGAAGTAGACACTGAGACAGGGAAGTGAGTGTGAGCGATTGATGGGGAATCAGACCCCAGGATGTGTCTCAGGGGAGGGGACATGCCAGGGCTGGGAAGGGGCAGGGTTGAGGCCATTGCAGTAGGTCCCCCTGGGGACCTCTGTACAGCAGTGTGGAAGAGTACCCGGGCCCTGGATCTTGTCAGGAGCAGACCCTGCCCGGCAGGTCTGGGGTGGCCTGGGCTCTGCATCTAACACATTCCCTGATGAGGCCGATGCTGCTGGTCCATGGTCCTCATGCTCCAGGCTGCACCTCAGAGCTCCCCCAGCTGCGAAGGCTTGACTGGTGTTCCCCAGAGATCTGCTGAAGTCCTAACCCAGTACCTGTGTGTGTGACCTTGTTTGGAAATAGGGCCTTGCAGATGTCATCAAGTTAAGACGGGGTCGTGCTGGGTTAGGGTGGACCCTAATCCAATGGCTGGTGTCCCCAAAAGATGAGGAGGAGACACAGAGGGAAGAAGGAAGAGGCGCTGTGAGGACCGAGGCAGACATGGAGTGATGCGGACGCTAGCTGAGGATGACTGCAGCCACCAGGAGCTGGAAGAGGCAGGAAGGATGCTCCCCCAGAGCCTTCGGAGGGAGCACGGCCCTGACGACACCTTGACTTTGGATTTCTGGCCCGCAGACCTGCGAAAGAATAAATTTCCATTCTTTTAAGCCCCCAGATTGTGGGACTTTGTTACAGCAGTCCAAGCAAATGAACGCATCAGCCAAGCGTTGAGGGAGCTGGTCCCGGGGCACCAATGCTCAGGCACTTCCAGCCTGGAGTGGGTAGGGGTGGCAGGTGTGGGGCTGACTACCCAGAAGTGGTCAGTGTCGAAAGAGGAGCTGGGTTGGCCCTACAAACCTCTGCTCCCGTCATGCTCGCAAGGTAACCAGGCCCTTTCCTGGAGGGGGAAGGCTGTGAGAGCAGGGCTGAGAGGGGGCTGACACGGTGGAGGGCTCCCTGCCTGCAACTGGCACATCCATGTGTTGTACTTCCCAGCACGGCTGGTGGGAAGGCTTCCCTGGGGAGGGGCGGGGGTGGTACAGGGTCCTGGGAGGAGGGAGAGACTTGAACCCAAGGGCCCAGGTGGGCGTCCTGCTGGCACTGCTAACTTACATCCCCGACCTCAGCGGGACTGAGGGCTAGAGATGGCGCCCGTCATTGCCAGGACTGGGCCAGCACAGAGGAGGGGGGCCCCCTAAGCAGAATGAAAGATGGAGTGGGCTCCTCCTGCCCAGAGCTCCCGCCCGGAGCTCCCGCCCAGCGCCTTTGGGGGAGACGAGCTCCAGGGGACGGCGGGACAGCCGACAGCGTTCCCTTGTCTTCGGGGACGCCTCTGTCATCTCCTGGCTGATGGCGACTCTCTTCTTCCTCCAGCCTCCTGCCCCCTCTGCCATTTCAGCCCCAGATTTCTGGAAACCCTTTAGGGAGGCAGATGGATGCGAGTCAGCCCAGGGCTATTGATTCATGCCTTAGCAAGCCTTGCCTTTACCATGATCAATCTGTGATTTACGCCCTGGGTTTGTCCTGTTTCTGATCCCTTTCTAACTCATTAAATCTTCCTTAATTCAGCTTCTAACTTCATCCTTCGGAACTTATCCTCCAGAGGAGCTTCCGGTGCCCCTTGTTGGCTTCTGACCCATTTATTTGCCTTTTGAAAAAACGAAAACATATGTGGCTGGAACTAGTCCTAGAGGTGGGCTCCCAGGGGGGACGTGGCTCGTTAAATGTTGCAGCTGTCCCACTGCCGGGGAAACGTCTTCCTCTGATAGAACTGACTTGTGCTGAAAGGATCCGGCCCCCCTGTCAGAGGATGGCTCAGCGGAGCAGGCGGGGCCTCGGCCTGTAGATGCTGTTTCCGGTGGCGAGGGCCCGGTCAGGAGCCCTGGGCTCCCGGGGCTGGCAGGGGCCTCGCCAAGCGTCTGAGGCTGTGGTTGCCCATTTTCCTCTACTTCTAGGCAGGTGCCTGGTTGGAAAGGCGGGCCCCTCAGATGAAACGGATGATGGGGGTGAGCTGAACTTTGGGGAGCCCTGAGTGTGAGCTGGAAGCTTTGCCAAGTGCGTTCTATTCCTCTTCACACCCAGCTCTCACGACACCCCCGGGAGGCGGAGGCCCATTTTACAGGTGGAAAGAAGGAGACTGTGCAGCACGCCCAGGCCACTCAGCAGGTAAGGGGCAGAGTGAGGATGCCACCCAGGCGGTCTGAGCCCAGAGCCGTGCTCCCTGCGCTGTGCCCTGCTGCCCACTACAGAGCGCTCTCGCCCACTGCCTCTGTGGGTGGAGGCTACGGATGCTGGAAACAACCCTCACTGTGCGAGACAGCTCCCCACAAAGTGCTTTCACCCCCAGTGTCGAGTGCCGAGGTGGAGAAACTGTGCCGTGGAGGGACCGGCCTTGACTTTGGACGGCCAGTCCCGCTGAAGGTCTCCAGCTGGCTCTGCGTTTATTAGCTACACGATTCTGGATGCGGCCGAGTATTGGATTCGCCCACGGAAGGATGGTAGACTTTATAACAACGAAAGAACAAAAAGAGACGGGTGTCCTTATGGTAGACAGAGTGTGCCGTCTACCTGTGTTGAGGTGGAGAGATGATGCAGTTAATCACAGAAGACCACCTCCTGTCTGATTGCATCCGTAGGAAATGTCCAGAACAGGCAAATCCATACGGATAGAAAGTAGATCAGTGGATGCCAGGGGCTGGGGGTGGGCGTGAGGGGGTCAGAGGCAAAGGCATGGAGCAGTGGCCCCAGGAGGCAGGGAAGAGGGGTGTTGAGAGCTGGAAGCGGACCGCATTTGCCTTGAGCCCCACACCCTCTCTGGTTTTTCCTCTTTCTTTTGTGCTCTAAGCTTTCTATCCTGCAGCTTATGGTCCTTTATGTTTGTGTTTGGCCAATAAAATGATCAGTGTTTTTTTCCTTTGTTTCCTGACTTTTGTAAAATGCACATTTATAATGCAAAGAGATGGAGCTAATAAGACAATCGCCGCCTCATCCCCTGTGAGCAGACACTCTCAACAGAGGCAGAGGCGGACGGTGCCCAAGTCGCAGTGAGCCAGGCAGGTGGCGCTCAGCCAGGGCAGAGGCCAGTGGGCTTTGCTGCGGGCATGGGCACAGCGCACCATCCATAGCCCTCCTGGCCTCCTGGGGAGGGAACCCCTGTTCTCCCCGCCCCCCCGAACCTCCTCTGTGGGAGGACCGGGTGAGATGTGGAGGAGCCAGGATCCCCTGAGGACCTGAGGCATGGCCGCCTCCTCCTGCTCCTGCTCACTGGGTATGGTCAGCTCCGAGTCTCCATTCTTGGGCTGGGAAGTGTCCCCTGACCGGCCCGATCCTTCCACAAAGGGCCCCAAAGCCGAGACTCGGGATGGAGAGGGAGGGAGCCCTCAGTCCGAGCCGACTCCTCTGACGCAGCTTTCCTGCCATTTTGTATTTTCATCTTCATCCAGTTCAGAAGGGGGACCGCTGGCCTCCTTCCCGCCTCAGCTGGGCAGGGTCTGTTTCTGCCCAGCTGCCCCTGTGGGACGCCTGTGCCTCTTTCTGTGGTTCCCAGGACAGCGGGAGGAAGACAATCCTTGGAGGGGAGGGGCTGGCCCGGTCACCTGAGGGCAGGCAGAGTCACAGAGTCTCGGCCCCCATCAACTCCCAGACTTGAGTTGGTTCACAGACCCAGAGGCCCTGGATGAAGAGTCCAGGTCCCCCTGAGGAAGGACCCACCACGTGGCCAAAAACTTCTATCGTTAACTTTTCTCCCAGCCTTCCCCAGAGGGCCCTACGGCCTTTTACCAGGGAGACTGCATCATGGGAAGGGAAATAGTCGGGCCTTTCAGGGACTACTGGACTCTGGCTCTGAGCTGACACTAATTCCAGGAGACCCAAAATGTCCCTGGGGTCCTCCAGGAGCACACTGAGGTCAATGCTTCCATATCAAAAAGACCTAGTTTAGGCAGGGGCCGGGGAGGACCCTCCAAGGGAGGCGGTTATGCTGAGATCTGCCTGGCTTTCTTAAAGCCCCATCACTGGCTTTTGGAGAGAGCTGGGAACCAGCCCCACCCTTCAGTTCTTGGCACTCAGGATGCGTCTGGAAATTTCCAGCAGGAAAGCCCTTTCTACTCCTTCCTCCACTTGCCCCCAGCTCTGACCAGTGTCCACGGTCATCCCAGGGTTGTTACATTCCAGGACAAGTTTGCCCATTTTAAAATGTACTGCAAAATGCATGGGCCTATGCGAGGTACAGTGATTTATCGGTGTAGATTTAGACTAATAAGTTGAAGGAAGAGCTTATGTATTTGTCCATTGTTCAATAAACGTGAAGATTCTTCCTAGTGTCCAGGCAGCATCTCTTCCTGCTCAGGTCCAGAAACCTCCTCTTCTTTATTGTTAAATGCACTGTTCTTGGTTTATCTCATCTCTCCTGCCATGAGAAAAAGGCAGCTACATTCATGACTCAGAGAGCCCTGGAGCTTTGGAGCCTGTTTGTACTGAAGCAATATAGGAAAACAAAAACAAAAACAACCCAGAAAACTGTGAAACTCAACTCTGCAGTCCCCTGATACCATGTATTTAATGCTGGTTACAATATTACTCGCGGTGCTGCATCATCCACTGCGTAGTCTGTGATCCTGGCTTCCGGTGACTCTGGAAGGATGCTCTGCTTCGCTGATGAAGACCACAAATGCAATTCTTACTCAGAGTATGAAGGAAAATGGGAACAAAAATGAGCTCTCTGTTTCTCATGTTACAGTCACTGCTTGTGGTTTCACAGCACAGACATAGAGCAACTCCTCTCTCTACGGTGTTTTCTCTTGAATCTTTAGGCCAGAATCATTGCATCCTTAGAATGAGATCTCTGTATCAAGACCCTCCGGGCCTTTCAGACACTGACACCAGCAGGAAGGATAGGCAGGCACCTCATTTGCACAAGGAATGTCCATCTGTCATTGTTCAAATCTCACGACTGACCCAGGAAAACACAATGCCACCATATTGATTGGAGGCAAGAGAGAAGAAACTGGGGAGACTCGTTTGCTTTGAAGAGTGATGCCTTAGAAGTCCATAGAATACATGCCCCCAAACACCCACCAGGGTGGTGTCAGAGAAGGCCGAGCAGAGAACTTTCATCCTGCCAGCAAGGAATAAGGTCTCCCTTTCCTGTGTGGTCAGTGAGGACAACATGGGGAGCCTGGACTACTACCTCCACCTAGAAGTGGCGAATTGCCCCTTCCTCTCCTCTCTGGAGCAGCATCAGAGGAGGTCTGATGAAGAGTCTGGACTTTCATCATCACGAAATGGTAATGAGGCCACCCTAAGTGTGGTGTCAGCAGAGACCACTTGGGGAGCTGGAACTCCAGCCCCCGCCTGTCAGTAATGATAAGCCCCCTGCCCCAATCAGGTGTCAGTGGAGGCAGACTGGGGAACCTCCACCTATTAGCAAAGAAGCAGAGCCGCTCTCCTGCTTCCACTGCTGGAGTTGTGCCAGAGAAAGCCATCTAAAACAGAGTCTCAACATAATATAACATGTCTAGGTTTCAGTAAAAAAAATTACTCCTCATACTGAGAACCAGGAACATCTCAGACTGAACGAAAAATTACAGTCAATAAATATCAACACTGAGATGTCAAAGATGTTAGAATTATCCGACAAAGATTTTAAAGCAGCCATGCTAAAAATGCTTCATGAGCAATTATGGACACTACTTTTTTTCTGAGGAAGATTAGCCCTGAGCTAACATCCACCACCAATCTTCCTCTTTTTTGCTGAGAAAGATTGGCCCTGAGCTAACATCTGTGCTCATCTTCCTCTATTTTATATGTAGGATGCCGCCAGAGCATGGCTTGATAAGTAGTGCTTAGGTTCACACCTGGGACCTGAACTGGTGAACCCCAGGCTGCCAAAGTGGAGTGTGCAAACTTAACCGCTGTGCCACGGGCCAGCCCCTTAATTATGGATACTCTTGAAACAAATGTAAAAGCAGAAAGTCTCACTGAAGAAATAGGAAGTCCCAGAAAGGGAATAGAAGATATAAAGAGGAATCAAGTGGACATTTTAGACTGATAAATGCAATAGATGACATAAAAAGCTTAGAGGATGGGCTCAAAAGCATAATGGGGGGTGAAACAGGGGAAATCACTACAGGACCCACAGACGTCGACAGGACAATCAGGGAATAAGTGCGAACAGCTGTGTGCACATAAATTTGATAACTAAGGAAAAATGGACTGCTTCCTCGAAACATACAAACTACTACAACTCACCCAAGATGAAATAGATAATTTGAATAGCTCTGTAACTATTAAGGAAATTGAATTTATACTTTAAAAATGCCAAAAAATGTTATCTGCAGGCCCAGAAGTTTTCAGTGGAGAATTCTGCCAAATGTTTAAAGAAGAATTAATACCAATTCTACACAATCTCTTTCAGAAGATAGAAATGAGGCGAAAACTTTCCAATTCATTTTATGAAACTAGCATTATCTGTTACTGAAACCAAATACAGTACAAAACAAGAAAACTACAGACCAATTTCTCTCATGAATATAGACTCAAAAATCTTCACAAATAAAATCTAGCAATATATAGAAAGAATTATACACCGTATCCAAAGAATTCCAGGAATGCAAGGCTGGTTCAATATTTGAAAACCAATCAGTATAACCTACCACATTAACAGGCTCAGGAAAAAAAATCTCATGATTATATTAATTGATACAGAAAA
This sequence comes from Equus przewalskii, assembly GCF_037783145.1. Lineage (NCBI taxonomy): Eukaryota > Metazoa > Chordata > Mammalia > Perissodactyla > Equidae > Equus > Equus przewalskii. The sequence continues at coordinate 44,724,430 of NC_091832.1, forward strand.
AAGCATTTGACAAAATTCTACACCACTGATGATAAAAACTCTCAGAAAAGCAGGAATAAAGGGGAATTCCTCAACTTGATAAAAAGCATCCACAAAAGGCCTACAGCTAAGCTTATACTTAATGGTGAAAGACTGAATACTTCCCCCATAAGATCAGGAATAAGGCAAAGACGCCCACTCTCTCCCTTCTTGTTCAGCTGAGTGCTGGACGTTCTAGCCAGGGCTATAAGGCAAGAACAGGCATTAAAAGGCATATAGGTTGGAAAGGAAGAAAGAAATCTGTCGCTGTTTGTAGATGGTATCATTTTTTAGAATGTTCCAAAGAATCTACAAAAAGACCCTCCTAGAATTGGTAAATGAGTCCAGCAAGTTTGTAGGATACAAAATAAACATACAAAAATCAATTATAATTCAACATACTAGCAATGAACACATGGACACCAAAATTAAAAACATAATACTATTTACAACTGCTCAAAATTAATGAAATAAAATATTCAGGTATAAATCTAACAAAACATGTGCAGGGCTTGTGTGTTGTATACACAATTTTGATGAAAAATTAGAGGATCTAAATAAATAGAGAAATAAGTTTTGTTCGTGGATTGGAAGATTCACCATAGTAAAGATGTCGGTTCTCCCTAAATTGATATCTTAGGTCAACACAATTCCTATTAAAATCCCAGAAGATGTTTCTTATAGAGTTGGACCAGATTATTCTAAAATTTATTTGGAAAGGCAAAGGAACTAGAATATTAAGACCAATTTGAAAAAGAATAGAGTGGGAAGAATCAGTGTACTTGATATGAGACATTACATAGCCATGTTAGTCAAGACTGTGTCGTAGTGGCAAAGGGAGAGACACACAGGGAACAGAACAGAGAACCCAGGAGCAGACCCACACATATGCTCAACTGATTTTTGACAAAGATGCTAAAGCAATTCAATGGAAGAAAGAACAATAGCCTTTTCAACAAATGATGCTGGAGCAGCTGGACATCCAGAGGCAAAAAATTAAACCTTGAACTAAATCTCACACTTTATGCAAAAATTAACTGAAAACTAATTATGGACTTACAGGTAAGATAGAAAATTTAGAAAAAAAGTGGGAAAAAGTCTTGGGGATATCAGCCAGGCAGACAGTTCCTAGATTTGACAACACAGGCACAATCCATAAAAGGAAAATGTGACAAATTTGGCTTCTTCAAAATTAAAACTTTCACACTGTGAAAGACCCTGTTACAAGCAGGAAAAGACAAACTGCAGGGTGGAGCAAATCTTCATAAACCACAAAGGAGTAGGATCTCAACTATATAAAGACCTCTCAAAACTCAGGTCACAGAAATCTATCCAATTAGAGCATGGGCAAAAGGTGTGAACAGACATTTCACCACAGAAGATACACAGATGACAGATAAGCAGGCGAAAAGAAGTTCAACTTGACTATCCAGCGGAGAATGCAAATTAAAACCCTCGTGAGACGTTCCTACACATCTTCCAGAATGTCTAAAATAAAAAAAAGCGACAATACGAAATGCTGGCAAGAATGTGGAGAAACTAGACCACCTCTACATTGCTGGAGGGAAGGTAAACTGGGACAGCTATTCCTGACAACGGTTTGGTAGTTTCTTAAAAAACTAAGCACGCAGCTACCATATGTCCCGGCGATTGCACTCCTGCGCGTTTATCCCAGAGAAATGAAGACTTACGTTCACACAAAAACCTGCACACGTATGTCTGTAGCAGCTTGATTTGTAACAGCCAGGACCTGGAAACAACCCAGAAGCCCTGCCGCAGCCTGTGGTTGAGCAAACTGTGGTCCCTCCGTGCTGTGGAATAGTCCCCGGCAACACAGCTGGTGACCCCAGAGAACATCACTGTGTGAGAAGAGCCACCCCTGAAAGGCTGCACGCTGTATGCTTCCCTGTGTATAACATTCTGGAAACGACAAAACTTTCAGAAGGGGGATCAGGGTAGTGGTTGCAGGCGTGAGGGGGCTGGGCACGGGAGTGGGTGTGATGGCAAAAGGGCAGCATGGGGGGGTGCTGTGGCCATGGGAATGTGCTGTATCTTGACTGTATCCGTGTCAATATCCTGGTTTTGATACTGTCCTATGGTTTTGCAAGATGCTGCCGCTGGGAAGGTGAAGGGCACGTGGATCTCTGTATTTTTCGTACAACTGCCTGTGAATCTATGATTATCTGAAAATAAAAAGCTGAATTTAAAAGATATTGTGAAGGCAGTTAATGTAGTAACTTCATGTTCAGCATTAGTCCGTGTACACAGGAATTGCCAGGTAGGGATGTGTTGGCCCATCAGAAAGCTCTTAGTGGGCCCTTCACTGTCCGTAAATATTGGGTGACATATGAGACCACTATGTTAACAGCGTCTTTATCTGAGAGAATGGTGAGGGGATGGGAAGAGGGGCTTGATTCCACATTGGCGAATTTTTAAGAAAATAAAAGCTTCAAAAGAAAAAAAAGACCTTGGAAGAGATAGGCCCGGCCCTCCCTGGAGACTGCCTGACCTGCAGCGTAGAGACTGCAGAGGGGTGGGGTGAGAGGTGGGAGCCAGCACCAGGGGCGCACAGCGTGAAGGACGCTGGCCCAGGGTCAGCACAGAGACAGGCAGGAGCCCACACAGGGGCTCCAGCCCAAAGCTGGCGGGGCACTGTCGAGGCTCAGAGCCTCGAAGTCATCCTGTGATGGACATGAATGAGAGTCACCCAACAACAGGTTGGCACTGTTTTGGTGTCCTGGTCTCATGAAATCCCATGACAAATGCACCACGCAGGTCAGCGGGAGCTGTCAGCTCGGCAGGGCCCCCCCACTAGAGCAGAAGCCTGACTTTGGGCCCCCGAGAGGACCCCACAGCTGTGAATCTTAGAGCTCTTTGGGGCATCTGGGTGATCCCAGGCTCCAGGTGGAGTGGCAGAGAGCACCCCAAAGGAGACAAGTCGGGACCCATGCAGGAATATTCTTGGGGCGCCCTGCCTATCCTAGGCCTTGGGGGAGGGCTTAGACAGTTGGCAGGAAGGGGGCTCCAAAGCGTGGCACTCCCTGCCACTTGGGGCCAGGCCAGGGGCCCTGTGGCCTGGGTTGCTGGGCAGTTGTATGGTCAGCTGAAAAGCAGGAGGGACCATCAGCCAGAGTTTGGTTCCTGCGTCAAGACTGACAATGCCACACACACACAAACACACACACACGCACACACACACGCACACGCACACACAAACACACACACATACACACACATGCACACACACACCCCCAATGGAGTTTGGAAAAGCTTATGACTCACACAGTAGAGGTCCCTGGAGGCACAGGGCAGGCCTCTCAAGCGGGGATGGGAGCCTGGCCCGGCTTTCATCCTGGTTAGGGCGGGGGCTGGGTGAGAGGTCCCATGTGGGCAGGGCTGGTGTAGTTTGAATCTCCTGTCAGCACCGAAGGAGGGAGCCCGCAGCTTTCTTCTCAGCTTGTCCACATGGGGAGCACAACAGGGAGAGGCCGGTGAGGCTCCACAGCCACCAGCCTTTCGCAAACGTCAGAAACCAGGATCAGAGCCTCCTGATGCGAGGCTGCTGGGAGGAGGAAAACATCTCAGCGCCCTTCTGGCTGCCGGCCCCTGAGCAGGGGGTGTCCCGGCTTCCTGGCCTCAGAGGAGAGGTGCCGTCGCTGCCACCATCGTCAGGCCCGTCCTGTCCCTGTGTCCCTTTCCCCTGCGGGACCCAGGCACCCGTGCCTCCGCCTGTCCTCCCTCAGCCTTCCTGTTAACTCCCAGCAGTTCTGCTGTTGGTCCTCCTCTTGGAGCTTGGGAAGGCCCCCCACTCCCAGGGCAGGCGGCAGCCTGCCTCAGGCAGGGGCACTGCAGGCAGGATGACGGGCACGGCTGGGCCTGGTACCACAAGGATTCCCTTGGAGGGTCCTTCCCTGTGCTGGGCGCAGGCTGGACACAGTAGGCCGGCTCTGTGCCCTTCTGGGAGACACGCCCTTTGGGGCAGAAACGAAGAGCAGCTTCTGGCTCTCTTCCAACAAGACTAACATTGCCCTGGCAGGCCACCTCAGTGAGGAGATCGAGAGTGACCAGAGGGACGAGTTAGGCCAGGAAGTCCCTCCAAACTGTGTCCCTACAGTGGCCAGAGCCATGGTTTTAGAATCTTGCAATGGTTCTCCTTGCACTTAAAGAAGACTCCAGAAGTGCCTTCCTTCCCAGGCCCTGGGCCCCCCATCACTCTGCCCCCACCCACTGGTCTCCCCCGACAGCGACCCTGTCTCATCACACCCGCTTGGGGCTGTGCACCCTCCCTGCCTCTGCTGCAGGGATCTTCAGGAAACAGCCGTGCTGTGTGGTGTTGATCACGGTACTGTGTGTACTAAGTGGGGCAACTGGGGACTCTCTGTCCATGAGCGGGGGATGGTCACGTAGTCTGCACCGCGGCTGCAGTTCCCCATGGTGGTGTCCTGGGAAAGTGTAGCAGGAAGATGCCACCACCAGACAGTAGCTGGGGTCTCTTAGATGGCATCTGGCCAGGGGACCCAGGAGCCCCGAGGTGGACATGTGCCCAGTGAGCAGGAGCAGACGGGCAGCGCACATGGGGTCTTGTTGGCTGGGCTCAGGCCCGTGACCCCCCACACTGGGTTCTCTGCAGAGCAGCCCAGAGGGCAGGGCTTGGGCTCAAGGCCGCAGTAAGGCTCGTCCGCCCTCTCAGGTCAGACTGCAGAGACCATGGATGGGGGCACCAGCGTGCCCATGTGAGGACACGTGCGGGCAGAGCAAAAGGGTCAGGGTGAGTCCAAGAGCGGCCCTGGGCAGGAGACCGTCCCGGAGCAGGGAGAGGAGGGAGCGGTGCCTGAGTGTGCATATACGTACACATATGCATGTGTGTATATATGAGCATGCATGTGTGCAAGCACGTGCACACACACATATGTACATATGCACACATGCATATAGGTGTGCATAAATGCATGTGTAGTGGGTATACAGGCATGTGTATGTATATGTATATGTGTGTATATGTGCGTGTATGTGTGTACAATCTCTTAACACAAGACCACCTTGCCCATCAGGAAATGCAGCCCCATCAGCTTCCCTTTCCTGGGGAGGGGCTGAGGTGGAGGGGGGGTGAGCAGGGGAGAGCGCTTTCTCCCCCCACGTATTCGTGATACTCTCGGGAGAAAAGGCGTTTTGCCAAGCAGGAAGAAAAGTATGAGCCCATTTTTAGAGAGCTCATTTTAGAAAAACACAGAAATGAATGCTTAGGAAAATTACTGGAAGGATGTACAAAAACATGTCAAGTGGTACATTTGCAGTTTGGGATCTTGGGTAATTTTTATTCCCTTCTTTTGGCTTGTCTGCATTTTCTAAAATTTCTGCAATAAACATCTATTACTTTGTAATAACAACCAAAAAGTTATTTTAACAGCTGGCCCAGAGCTATGACAAGTGTCTAGATGAGCTGCCTTCTGTGTTGCCACCGAGATGCCGTGTTCTCGCTTCAGTGGGCGCCCGGGGACCGCAGGGGCCGCGGCCGAGCTGTCGCTGAGGTAACAACTGGCTTCCTCGAAGACTTCTCGGCGCCCCCTTCGTGCAGCTTGAGGTTGGACAGTCTGTCTTTTCGGGGGCCGCAGGCTTTGCTGGCCCCTCAGTGGGGGTCAGGTACTTGTCACGGAGCCCCCAGCGCAGACGCGTGCTGGTCTCCGTGGGGGGCTGGTGTGCACTCAGGATCCCGGCGCCAGCTCTGCAGCCTCTGGGTGTTAAGTGTGCTCCTCAGGGCCGGGCTCCTGGGCCAGTGGCCTGGGCTCAGCAGTGGTGCTGTGACCTTGGGCAAATCCCTTGGCCTCCCGGCACCTCGGCTCCTCGTGCACAGAACAGGGATGATAGTGTGTCCACCGCACAGGGCCGGTGAGAGGAATAAACAATGCCTGATGTATCGAAAGCATGTAGTGCTGTGTTCCCGGCACACAGTAGGCACCAAATAGGTGTTTGTGGTTTGTTGTCATTATCATCTGTGCAATAGGTATGTGGTAGGCAGAACAATGGCCTCCCAGATGTGCAAGTCCAAATCTCCAGCACCTGTAAGCGTGTAGGCCCCATGGTGAGGGCAAATCAAGGCTGAGGACGGGCTCAAGCTTGCCCATGAGCTGACCTTGACAGAGGGACAGTATCCTGGATTATCCAGACGGACCCAACGCACTCACAGGGTCCTCGTAAGTGGAAGAGGGAAGCAGAGAGTGAGCACAGGAGCAAGGTCAGAGAGACAGGCAATGGTGCTGGCTTTGGAGATGGAGGAAGGGGCCATGAGCCAAGGGCTGCAGGCAGCTTCTGGAAGCTGGAAGAGGTGAGGGGATGTTTTCTCTCCCAGAGCCTCCAGAGGGAACGTGGCCCTGCCCACCTCCTGGTTTCAGCCCAGTGAGACCCATGCCAGCCCTCTGAACTACACAGCTGCGAGATAACTTTGTGTTTATCACTAAGTTTGCAATTTACACGGCTGCAACTGAAAACTACTACAGGGTGCTGTTCGCTTCGCTCACCGAAGAAAGGGCTGGGAAGACGGACAAGGTCCTGCTCCCTGCACACCCTCCTGTAGGCTGTGCGTGGAGCGTGTCGTAGCCGGGGGTCTCCCTTACCTGCCCACGCAGGCCCCTCTCTTGCCAGCTCCAGAGGTATGATCCTGGGGGGATGGTGTCTGACCTTGGAGAGGTGGGCGTCCTCAAGCTCCTGATGTCTGCGCAGGGTCCACCTGGTACTCTAACCGGATGGGATTTGTAGAGCTTCTCCCGATGCCCTTGCCCCCTCCTGGATGCCGCCTTTTCAGGGGCCTCCTTGAGTGTGCAGAGAGGGGAAGCCCGCCTCCCACTCGCTCAGAGCACAGAGCAGGCACAGCACAGGACAGCAGGGCTGCACGCCAAGGAATACCTGGAGACCTCCTGAAGCCGGGGCCGTGAGGAGCGCTTGAGCGCCATGCGGCTCAGGCAGGCCACTCTGATGAGTGCGTGCTCTTTTGCCATGAAAGGGATGAGGTTTGCAGCCCCTCTTATTGAAAACTCCACTTTTGTGTGAAGTCTCGGCTTCGAAAGTGCTGCCCGGGAAGAGGCAGGGAGGAAAAGCCCCCTTTGGGAGTGGGGCCGTGATGGAGAACCAGTGTGGGCCCCACGGCCTCCCCCGCCGCCTCCCTACCTGCTCCGGCTCCTGGTGGCTGGGTCAGCAGGGCTGGGAGCTCACTTGCTGTCCCCTTCACTCCTGCCTCTCTGCCAGGACCTGGTGGGCTTCCTGAGCTCTGCAGAGAAGTCCCCCGAGGCCGGTCCCCAGCCATCCCGATTTCCCCAGCATGGCAAGCTGACCAGTCCAGTAGGAACTCTCAGGCCCAGCACTGTTCCAAGCACATTTCCTGCAGGGGATCTTTAGCCCTCCAACTCTCAATGACGTAGGCGCTGTCATTGCCCCTGTGTTACAGATGAGAAAACTGAGGCACAGAGCAGTGACTTCATTCCCTCAAAGTCACATGGCCAAGAAAGTAGCAGAGCTCAGATTTGGGCTGAGGCAGTGAGACACCGGGGCCACATGCAGAGCCCCCTGCACACATTGCCCAGGGACACGTGCCAGGGCCAAGAGAGGTCCAGAGCCTTGCTCTGCAGTTACATCCACTTGAACGAGAGACATCTCCAGCATTCGTTTATCGCCAAGGTTTAGGGATGTAGCGTTATTTTTATGTTACAAAGTACAGATATACGAGGGATGGGATGCAAAATGAGCCCAAACAGGAAAGTCTGGAGATGGGTGCGCTGTGGTGGCCACCCGGGCAGGGCCCCTGCTGTTCATGGAACTTCTCCGCAGGACGGGAAGCCCAGAATCTGGCCTGAAAGCTGCTGGGAAATTGAGGCTCTTGGCGGGGCAGGGCGTCTTCAGCCGTGTTTCTCTTGCCTGCTTCCTTGCTCCTTGATATCTCCCAGGCCTTTCGGGGCAGCTCCTACGGTGGACTGAAGTGTCCATGGGAAGGGAGAGTTCACGAACGAGCAGGTGAATTGTCCTTAAGGGTTTGCAGCTCAGTGACCAGAATCCCCACCAGCGAGACTTACGTTGTTCCAGTAAATCACCTTACTGGCAGCCCTACAGCGTCCTTGGAGGAGTGACCGTCTCTGGACAGCCGCCCAGCCCCGGGTTGCAGGGGCCTGTTTAAGAAGCTGAGAAAAGGGGGCTGGTCAGTGCCTCAGCTCAGTTGTAGAGCAAGCAATCCTCTGGGCTGTGGTCCTATTCTGGGACAGGGCTCGGTCCCCTCATGGGGTTCGTCTGCCCCTTCATCGTCCCTGAGGCTCTCTCCTCCATCAGCACGTCACCCCAGAGCCCGAGCAAGCTGGGCTGCTTCTCAGTGGCTTGCTCACCCCCGAGGTTTCCAGGTCAGTGGCAGGATTTCTTGCTGGCTCATCCGCTTAGTCTTGCTCAGTCACGCAAGGATGTAGAACATCCAGGAGTGAGCGCTTGAGGAAGTGTGTGGTCCTTTCCCCTCTCTGGGCCTCTGCCTGTTCCCCTGAGAAATGGGGAGAGGATCGGACCAGAGGCTCTCTTGGTCTGGTTTAGTCCTAAGCACCTCTCTCCCTCGTCCCATAGCTTCACTGAACAAGTTCCCAGCTGTAGGGGCTCCGGCAGGGTCTCCAGGGGCGGTTAGGGAAGCTCAGGATCAGCAGGGCGCGTCAGGACAGCACGAGCTGTACTCTGAGCTGGAGGGACTGAGTTTGCTCCTGGCCCGGCTGCAATGAACTTGGGAAAGTGACACAGCTCCTCTGCTTTGGTTTCTTGGATTGCAAAATGCTAGGAATGGTAGTTCCTGCCTCCAAGGTTGTTGCGTGATTAGTTGCCATATTTAACCTCAACAGAAACTTTCCAATAACTGTTAGCTCTTCATTTCCATCAGTCTGACTTTTAGCTTTCATTCGACTCTTCCTATTTCTCTACATCATGTCTGGATATCCTTCGGGGCCCTGAGTGTGGGCTGTCCTGGAGGCAGATGGGAAATGATAGTTCTGGGTATGAAGGACACAGCAATTTGTGCTCACTTGCCACTTTAGTGCCAGAAGGGTGGGTGCCACTTTGCAGGGGCCCAATCCAGACCCTGAGGACCCAAGACAGAAAGGGCCTAGGCTGTGTATTTAGCAGACTCTTGAGTGCCCTTGTGTTGGGTGCTGGTAGGGACCTCAGCATCCATTCTCTGCATTACTTGGTCTCCAGGAAGCAGGTTCATTCTCCAGCATCCCCTCCCTAGCTCAACTTCCCGTGCTAAGTTGGTGCCTTGACTTCCATCCACAGCTTCTGACACCTCTGCCTGCCTCCTCTGACCCCAGGGCATGGCTTCCCTGCTTTCCCGTGTTCCTGGAACATTTGTCCTCTCCCGGTTCTTTGGCATCACTGAGCCGTCTGGTCTACCTACCACGTGGCCAATGAGGTCTAGAGCTTTCTCGCCTTTGTACCCACTCCCACCTCCCCTGCCTCAGGGAGGGTGCTCAGGGTCTGCGGGGGGCCAGTGGGGAGTGGGACCCCAGCCTCCACCCCCGCAGCAGTGGGGTCTGGGCTCAGGGTGCAGCTGCAGCTTGGGCCTGCAGATGCTTCTGTGCGTGCGGCCAGCAGGTGACAAAGGGGGGAGCTCTTGTCCCTGGAATCGAGAGGACAAATAAGCGTTTCTAATTGGGCTGCTTGTTCTACCCAAAAGGCTCTGTAAGTAGCTGGCTTGTGGGGAAAAGAAAAGTGGAATCTGCATGGAATTTGCAAATATTCATGCCCCTTCAGCTCTGAGAGCTTTCTCTCTTAATAACGGAAACTTGTTGCCATTGTTGGAGGGGCGCATGGAATCCAAGTGGCAGACACGAGGCTTTATTTAGAATAATTCCAGATAAATGGTTCTGTTGACCCCGGTAAGTGCCTGTGCTCGAAGCTTCTCAATCTCGCTTTGTTTTGAAAAATTACTTCCAGGCTGGTGGAGGCAGATGCTTGTATGAACACCTGCCTCCCGCCGTCCTCAGCCTCCGCTATCCAGGGGGATCTCCCCTTGGGACAGGCGGCGAGGTGACGTTCTTGCCTAAAGTTTCAGGTGTAATGGGTCCAGGGCTGAGCCAGCTTTTCAAGATTCTTCTCACTCAGCTCGTCAGCGCAGGCTGGGCTTCTCCTCCCCAGAACGAGATCTGGGAGCAGCGGCATTTCAGGGAGCGTTGGAATAGGCAGTGGATTATCCTACTTGTCAGAATCTCTCTTGGATTCTGCTGGCTCTAGAAACCCTAGTCTGGTCATCTGGATGAGTCTGCTAGAGCTGCTGTAACAAAGTACCACGGGCTGCGTGGCCTACCCAGTAGAAATTTGTTGTTTCAGTTCTGGAGAAGTCTGCGATCAAGATGTCCCTGACGGACAGCTTGGCAGGTTCGGCTCCGATGGCCTTGCAGCCTTCGGCGCTGACCCCCAGTGGGGCGTCCGCTGTTTTGCACACTGCTCCCTCACTATTTGAATTGTAAGTCCTCTTATTTGGAATAACAGTGACTTGCATATTCGAGTAGTTCAAAGGGGGGGAAGTTAATAAGATGCCAACTGAGTAAATGCCACTTGCTTTAAAAAAGTAATTTAAATTGCCAGGTGGATAAACGTTCGGGTGAGAGTAGCTTTCTTGTCGCCACCATTGGGGTGGGCTCCGTGTGCGCCCGTCTGCTGGGGCTGCTTGGCCAGCACCTCCAGCACCGCAGCCCGGCACTATTTGCTCCCAAAATAGTGCTGTGAACGAAGCCGGGGTGCCGGGGTGCTTGGCGTGATGGTGGCTCCCGGGAGAGCCTGCTATTAGACAGCACCAGCACCAACTCTGATTGAGACATGAAGCTCGGGGCCCAGGGCCCTGCCTGCGGTCATCAGAGACCGCCGCGCCCTTCTACATCTCGGACTCCGCCAGGGTTCTGGCATGGGGCAGCTCCTGTGCCTGGGCACTGTTTGCTGCCCTCTAGGAGGGACCGGGGGCCTCACCCAGCTGCTGGTGGTTGGGGGCAGTGTTGAGGTGCCCAGAAGATGCCTGGGCACTAATTGGCCTCTGCCACCTACTGCAGCCTCTCTCTTCACTCCAGGCCACCTGCAAAAGGTGCTGGGTGCTGCTGGCTAAGCTGTCCCTCCCATCTTGCTTTGGCACCTTCCCAGACGCTCTCTCATGGGAGCCTCCCGGACCAGCGCCTTCCCTCTTTGGAGTCTGGGAGGAAGTTGAAGTCTCAGGGCAGTCCCCATGGCTGCCACCAGGGGTCAGCAGGTCCACGGCGGGCTGGAGGGTGGACGCCAGAGGCCAGGAGCAGAGAGGCAGGCAGCCGAGGGGAGGATGCAGGTGTTGGCTGGTGTCTTGGAGGTCGACTCTGCCCAGGCCCTCTGGCTAGCTGAGCTGCGGGCTTCACCGGTTGGGATGCTGTGGGGATCAAGAGCTGCAGGCTCCGGGGGTCCTGGGACTGGATGCTGGTGGCTCTTGGAAGACATGAGGCCCAGCCCAGGGCTTAAAAACACGGTGGCCTTTGGAGCCACCGAGGTGGCTTTACATCTCATGTGGATTTGGGCAACCTCCTTAACTGCTCCCAGCCTCAGTTTCTCTCTCTGTAAAATGGGAGAAATGATTGAAGGGTCATTGGAAGGATTCAATGAAACAATGGGTGCCAAGCGCCGGGCATGGGCCTGGTGTGACGCCGTCACTCAACAGATGGTAATGACGGGTATTATTCTCGTCAAGAGAGTTTTCAGAGGGACTGTCCTTTCCGTCGCCGTCTCCTCCAAGATGCTCTGTGGCTCCTGCTGGTTTTTAATGTTCCTAATCTCCTGTTGATTATTCCTGGGGTTTCAGCCAAATAAGCACTTCCAATTAAAGCTCTTGCCGCAGCTCCGAGTTAGTTGCCATGGCAACGGGAGGGGGATTTTTTTTACTTCTTCCTTGGAATGTACACACACGCGTGAGAGAGTCTTTGTGTGGGTTTCTGCCTGTGCGTCTGGCTGTTACCACAGCTCACTCCTGCGGGGTCCCGAGCTGGCAGGTGGGTGGAGAGAGGGAGGAAGGCGGGGCGCCGGACTCGATGCCCTCTGGGCGCCCTTTCAACCTGGGACAGGCTCTGCCCAGAGTCCTCGGGCCAGTGTTGGGAGGAAAATGTGGATTAGCCCATGCAAACTTGGCCTCCCAGGAATGGCCTCAAGGGCCCTGTGCAGCCAGGCTGGGAGCGTCATAGGTGTGTGCGTGTCTGTGTGTGTGTCTGTATGTCTCTGTGTAGGTGTGTCTGTGTGTGTGTGTACGTGTGTGTGTCCTGTGTCTGTGTGTGTGTGTGTCTGTCTCTCTGTGTGTGTCTGCATGTGTGTGTGTATTTGTGTCTGTGTCTGTGTGTGCCTCAATTTGGTCATTGGAGCAGAATCTCAGATGAAGAATTCTGAGGTCATCTCAGACAGGCTTCATGGAGGTCTAGGCAGGGGCTGAGCCAGAAGCAGAGCTGAGGGGCCCGCTCTGACCCCTGGATTCTCTGAATCCCGGATGCATTCAGCATCAGCCCCGCCGGTCAGCACGGGGAGTTCCTGGAATGTGGGCTTGCTGCTTCATGCCTGGACTCGCTGGGACTCTTCTAGTTGAAAGCGTCAAAGTAGCTTGTTGGTAATTAAATAAATAAACAAAAGAAAGAAGAAAAGAAGGAACGCATGTGCACACTTACACAAACATACTCACACATAGACATGCACACTCACACACAAAGACGCAGACACACACACACAGACACACATGATAGTGCCCAAGCAACCAGAGTCCGGGCTTGTCTAGCTTCCTGCACAGCTGGATCTGGGGCTCCACTGGGCAGGTGGGGTTCTGACTTCTTCCAGGCCTCCGTGCTGCCCTGCTGTGGGGGCCACGTTCCCAGGAGCCCGCCTCCTTGTGCTGGAACTGTGGTTCACCCAGACGGCTCAGTGCACAGGGCACAGAGCTTGCCTCTGGCAGTGTTGAGAGAGTAGGTCTCATGGAAGGGCCTGGCAGGTCTTGCTGGGGCCCTGGGACAATTCTTGGGCCTGGAGATGATGGTCCTCAGCCTGGCCCAAGTCTCTTGTCGCCCAGGGCACGTAGTGAGAACTGTTCCATATGCCCAGGACCATGTGGGGAGGGGGTGCTTGTCCCAGGATGCGTGTCCGTGAGTGTGGGATGGGCTGCCTCCCCAGCTGGAGTGGACACTCCTTGCTGAGGAGAGAGGCAGGATTCTGCTCTTGCCAGGTGTTCAGCAGAGCACAGGCTGAGAGCAGCTGTGGGCCCCATGGGCCGCCTCCCCCAGCTCTGTGTCTGTGGGCTCAGGGAGGAGGTGAGTGATGGGAGCTCGCCTGGAGGGGCCGGCCGCCAGCTCTGGAAGGCCCAGCAGGACCGGAGCCCTCGTGCAGAGCCTGGAGGTTGTGTAGAAACCGGGCTCCTCCACACTCTCCCCTGGCAGTTGGGATGAGCAGCTCCTGCCTGGTGAAGTGACAGTGTCCTTGGATTCGGAAGACTAGGAGCCGCCCAGGGGGTCGGGGGGCCTGGAGGGGAGAGCCAGCCTGGCCTGGAACTGGCTTCATGAGTTGGCTGAGGACCACGGCCCCCACCTGCTGTCACCAGATTTGCCTGGCAATACCCTAGAGAAGCTCATTCTTGGGTGCTGCAGGCTCCCGGTGCCGCAGGCAGCCTGTGTGGCTGTTTGTCCCTCCCTCCTGGCTGTGATTCCAAGTTCAGGGACTGCGTCTCATCCACCGCTGAGACCACAGAGTTGGGTCCACCAGGGTCTCAGTGAAGGCAAGGAGCCCGGCTGACAGCAGCCCATGGCCAGCTTCCTGCTGGGACCTCAGGCACTTGGGGTGGGCACAGCCTCTGAGGGGTCAGGAAGGGCCATCAAATCTCTCCTCGAGAGGGGAGGGGGGCCCTAGGGGGACCAAACTTGTGGCTAGTTTGTGTCTTTCCTCTTCCTGAACGTGAGCAGCCCTAAGGTCAGCTGGATGGGGCAGCAGCTCAGGGAGAAAGGGGCTCGGTCACTGCTCCCACCCTCCTGGAATTCTTACCTCCGGGCACACTTCTTCTCTCCCAAAGATGCTGCTTCTCCTTCTCCTGGGAGGGGGCTGCTGTAACCTCATTTATTTCTGAGCCTCCTGTGTGGCGGGCACCGTGCAGGACTCCTTACACCTATGATCACATGTCATCCTTGTGCTGGGACCTGTGGGCAGGGGCATCAGCACAGTTGGCCTGCATGTGAGGCGCTGAGCATAAATAAGTCACCCAAAGTCGCACAGAGCAGGTAGTGGAGCGGGCTTGGAAGCCAACACCACTGCTCTTTTCTCCCTCTTGGCGACACTCCTCCTCCTTCTCGGGGCCTGAACAGCACCCAACACATCAGGAAGCGGGCTGCAGGTGCAGGATGCCCATGTGGCCAGAGTCTGAGGCCCAGCTGCTAGCTCAGCTCATTCCCCATCAGTGCCCAGAGTGGTGGGGAGGGGGTCGTGAGGTCACAGCTGGGCATGTGCAGGGGAGTTCACCTCGGCGGGGAGGCCAAAGGGACCAAGACCAGGGTGACAACCTAAGGTCAAACGAAGGCATCTGGTCAAATGATCCAGAAGCCCCCTGCAGGCAAGAGACGAGTGCATCCGTGGGGATGGTGGGGCTGTGGACGGCCTGGGAAATCCTTTTCTGTGTGTTGAGAGGGACTCTACCTGGCTGACACTGAGAGATGCTGCCTTCCCACTACCCGCCCCCTTCCTGCCCCCAGCCAATCTTCCCAGGACCTCACCAGGCCCCGTGCAGTCAGAACAGCAGCTGAAGTTGCCCCGGGCACCTGGCCAAGCCCACCCGAGCTCTCAGTCTGCACGAGGCACAGGCCCATCAAAGGAAGGGCAGGTGCTTGTCCTCAAAGGAGTGAGCAAGCAGAGAGCAGGGCCTCTAGGCAGCAGGTGGTGGGGGAGGAGGCAGGTGGGCCCGCCAGTCACGCCCAACTTTCTCCACATCCCAGGACTGTGCCTGCGTGTGTTTATGCATATGTGTGTGTATAAGTGTGCGCATGTGCCTGTGTGCTTGTGTATGTGCGTGTTCATGTCTGCACCTGCGTGTGCATGAGCACACACATGTGTGCACGTGCAGCACATCAAGTTGAAAGGGCACATTGTGAGACGAGGGCCAGGACACGAGGGCCTTTGGACACTCATTCAGCTCCAGGTGGATCAGGGTAGCTTCCTGCTTTGGAAATGTTCTGGAAGGATCCAGGACAAGTTTCTTGCTGCGACCACAGCAGTGGTTCCCCAGTCCAGCTCTTCATAAGAGTCATCGGGAACTGGTTACAAATGCTCCGTTCTTGGCCTGGTCCCGTCCTCACCCCGGTGGGGCCTAAGACACTGTGTTGGAAAAGCGTCTCCCCAGGTGGTGCTGGTGCTTGGGTGCTATGGGAACTCAGGTCCTTGATTTGTCCTCTGTACCGAGCTCATCGGAGGTCCGGAAGCTCTCCTTGGTTCAGCACCCTCGTGTCTCTGCTTTCCCCTTATCTCAGGTGTCCTGGACAGATCACGGATTTCTCAAGTACCTGATAAACTGTTGGCGGTTATTGGGTTGTTGCCTGTATGAATGGGGCCAGCACATCTTAGGTTTCCTTATCCCACTCAGGGTTTTCACCCGCCACAGTTGGTTCCAAAGACCAGTGCTCATGGAATATCTTCTCTTCAAGTTTGAAAATTTACTTTGAACTCCTTCATGGTGACTGTTTGGCTTTGAAAACAATTAGTTTGGCTTTCAGAATGAACCGGGGATTCAATGAGTCGAGGGGTTTGACAAGCGGGAGGGGATGCGGACCCAATGCCCGAGGACTCCCCTCATTGCGTGAATTAACCTCAGTCCTCGGCATCTGGAACTAGCTATTTGGGACTACTGAGAAAATAGTCATTCACATTATTTTCGTGGTCAGCGGTCGAGATGAGAAACCTGTGGAAATTCCTCCCAAGATGTTGACCCCAGAAAATGAAGGATTTATCCAAATACCTCTACCATATACTGCTCCATCCAAAAGTCTTAGCGTCTCTAGAATCTTTTTGGGTCCCTGCGGGTGCCATTGCCTTCACTGTGGACGGAGGCCCAGGTCCTCTCTGCTTTGTTTTAGAGGCATCACCTCTGACCCTCCGGGAAGGCTGGTGACATGTTGGTGTGTCTTTGACAGGTGCCTACTCGATGTCTAGTTGATTTCCTGTCCTTTGGAAAGTAATACACCTGTTGTCTTTGTAGATACAGGTAGACTTAACTGCTTAGCGTGGCCGCCTGTGGTCATCTCAGCTTTCTGTCTCAGGTCTGTCCTGGGAGGACGCGACCCCTGGGCTGCCCTCTGATGGTCAGTCCCTTCCCCTCCTGTTTCACGGGGGAGGGCAGGAGAAGATGGTCATTCTATAAAGCAAAGGCTCACAATGCTTCTCCGCCTCCCTCAGGGGCCCTGGAACCCCGGCCTCCCTCCCCTCCAGGTCCCTCCTGCCCGTGGGCCTCCTGGTCCTCGGGGTTGCTCCTAGCCACCTGGTCACACTTGCACCCACCCTCCTCTCCCACGCCTTGTCTCTCCTCTTCCCTCCCTCTGAGCCCCCTGCAGGATGTTACTCCCAGGCCTCAGCCTTCCTTCTGCTCCGGCCCTGGCACACACCCTTGGCTCTGGCTGGAACGGTTTTCCTCTGCCTCCATCCAGCAAACTGCACTCTCCCTTCAGGTTGTGGTCCCCGTCCCACTTGCTCAAGGCAGCAAAGCTCCCCAGACTCTCCATCTTCTGTCCTCCCCCTTTTGCACATCATGCTGGATCATCGCTGCCAATTTCTCTGTCTTCCCAATAAGACTGAATCCTCCTGCCTTCACTAAATATCCCCAGCCCCTGGCACACAGCCGGAGACAGAGTGGGCACAGTTTCTACTTGCGGAACGGATGCAGGGATGAACTTCCAGGAAGGCACTACGACGGAACGCCACAACGGCTCACCTTCTTTCCCTCCCTCTCTTCGCCTCGCCCCTTTTACTTCTGAGGCACAAGCCGGCTGGTCGACGTGAAACACCCAGAATGAGGTCTGCCAGGTGGTTCATTTGTGCTATTGTTGCTTAGAAGCCAGACAAAGGGAGTAGAGGCCTTTCTAAAGTCTGCCCTTTGGCTCTCGGGAGGGAGCCAGGATGCCCTATGATGATAAGGCAGGAGGCTCCATGTGGCTGAACGTTTGTGCAGGTGGGCGTGGGGGTCAGCTCAGAGTGTACAGGGCTTGAGGGGGTGGAAGGGAGTTAGTACGATTATCTCCATCTGGCTGGATGCTACTAGCTGTGTCCTTTCCTCCTGGGCACTCAGCTTGATGACATTTCCCAGCCTCCCTTGCGGTCAGGCAGGCCACGTGACTGCTTTCTAGACAACGGAAAGTGATGGAAGAGCAAGGGCCCCCTTCCAGGCCTGGCCTGGGACACCCTGCGGGTTACTTTGCTCTCTTTCCTCCTCCAGATGACCAGACAGTGAGTTTAAGGACCTAAGAGATGGAAGGCGCCTGGGCTGCTTGACAGAGAACCAGCCAGGAGCACCACCTCACAATTCCATCGTGGATTGCTCCCTGGTGGAGCCAGAACTTGGGTTTTTGTGAAGCCACTGAAATGTTTGTTACAGCAGCTGGTCTGACTGACTAACTCACGTCCTAAGTCTAATTTTCTCCTTACCACCCCTGTCCTGTGAGCTGCTGTCATGGTGTCTCAGCTGGCCGACTCTTTGCCATCTGTCAGGGCCTGGGACAGAGGTCACCTTTTCTGAGTGTCCTTCCCTGATCTTCCAGGACTGTCAGGTGCCAGTTCTCTTGGTTCTGGCATTCCCTGGATTTACCTTATAAAGAGTTGGCATTCAGTGTGTTCTTATGAAGCTGGCAGGCGGGTGGGGAGGGCAGACAGAGAGAGATTGATTCTTCAGCGTCTTTTATTCCTTCTTTGGAATTAAAGTTACAAAACAAAGATCAGAGTGTCCCAAATGCCCCAAATGTATACTTTTGGGACACAACTGGGTTTCCGTTAAAAAACTGGCCTTCTCTCCTGATATCTTCCAGCCCTCAGGAGGTTAGATCCCTTCTCTCTGGGCCATTTTTCCCATTTATGGGTTTTCTCTTAGTCCTGCCTTTACTCTTGCTTTTGTTAGTGCTCATTCTTTCAGTTTTCATCCATCCATCCATCCATCCATCATCTATCCATCCATCCATCCATCCATCATCCATCCATCCATCCATCTATCCAACCATCCATCCATCATCCATCCATCCAACCATCCATCCATCATCCATCCATCCATCCAACCATCCATCCATCATCCATCCATCCATCCATCCATCCATCATCCATCCATCATCCATCCATCCATCCATCCATCATCCATTCCTTCAATCAACCATCCCTTCAAAAACTGTACTATGTGTCAAGTGCTGTTCAAAACATAAAAATCATTACCATGCAAAAACAGAGAAAAATCCATGCCCTCATGGAGCATACATCTATCCATCCATCATCCATCTATGCATCTATGTGTATGTCTACATATGTATGTTTGTATATATGTGTGTCTCTATATATGTATGAATGTATGTATGTGGGTCTCTACCTATCTACCCACCCATCTATCTATCCAGCCATCCTTTATCACGTAGCTGTGCTAGAGGTCAAAGCACATGACTGCCTTTGGCCTTTGAAACAGGAGCAGAGGGATGTGCGGCGCCACTGGGCAGCAGTTTGGGGGCAGTTCTTGTTTGCTACATTCCTTTTCCCCCTGCCACAGTGGATGGGAACATTCTAGATGTTTCTTGCTTCATCTTGGAGTGAAGAACATTATCATATGCAGACAACCAAACCGCTCTGGACATGTGGCACGAGAAACAATCAAAACTTTGTTACGAGCCATTACTGTCTGCTGCAGTTTTTCTCTGTAGGATACCCTGGCCTAGCCTGGCTGATGGATACAAAGTGACAGATTGTTTTCCAGATGGTTATGCCAATTTACATCCTCATCCTCGGTGTTTGCGAGTGTCTGTCTTACTCTATCCTTACCTGGAATAGTATCTTTTAAATTTATTACAAAAATTCTTGATAAATTTGAAAGGTGAAAAGGAATCTCATTTAATTCCGTTCCTTTGATCAGCGGGGAGGTTGAACCTTGTGTAATGGCCATTTGCTTTTCTTTTCTCAATGACCATTGTCCTGCGTGTGTACTACGAGCTGGAAGCAATGATGAATAAGACACAGTTTCTGAGGAGTTCCGCGTTGTGCCCCCCAGAAGAAATCGAGAGCAAGCTTGAGCGACAGGCGTGCAAAGTACTGTGAAGGAAGTTCTCTTATGGGATGAAAATGTGCTGCAGAAAATTCACTGCTGGGTCGGGAGCCAGTTTAAAAATGGCAAAGGGGTTGGACCCGAGAGGCAGGTGGAAGGTGGGTGGGGTGCAGAGGGAGCTCAGGCAAACCGGGGGCCCCTGTGAGGCTCCTCCGCAGGCCGCTTCCCATCAGGTGCGGGAGAAGCCCGATTGAGAGGCTGTCCTGCGTCTCTGCGCATTGGCGCCTCTGTTTCTGGGCTCCCGTGTCTGTAGGTGGGCGGTGGGAGTCAGGTGGGGGCTCCGCTCCGGCTTGACCTGTGCCGTGAGTGGCCGGCTCTGCCTTCTGACAGGTCCCTTGAAGGCCTGGGAGCAGGCACAGGGCCCTTCGTGACAGCGGCTTGTTATCTCTGAGCTGATGTAAGCGCTTTGCAAGGTTCCATCGCTGGCCCCAGTCTTTCAAAGTAAGCTGCTTACATAACAGTTTCGACAGCACATTTGACTTAATTTCCAACATTAAATTTGCTTTAGAATGAAGTTAATTGGAGACCTATGGGAAGCGGGGGCTGGCCTCCAGGGATAGGACCCCCCAACCCCTCCCCCAGCCCTGCTGGCCGCTCCTGGGACCGCTGCTAAGTGGCGATGGTTTGGAAGAGGCCGCTCAGGATTCCAAATCTTCCTCCACGTTTACACCGTGATACCTTTTTCAGGCAAATTGCTTCGGCCAAGGAAAGAAGCAGGTCTTGCAGAGGCCTTCAGCCACGAGGTTGGCAGAAGCAGAGGAGACTGCCGGGCTGTGAAGGGGCAGGAGCCCGGGAGCCACTGACTCCCTGACGGAGACGGGGGGCGGGGTGCCCAGGGCAGGGCGGTCAGGGCCGCATTGCTCTTCCCGAGGTCAGCTGGCTGTCAGAGGGGGTCTCCCTCCATGGGGGTCTCCCTCCATGAGCGTCTCTCTAGAGGCAGGGTACCAAGTGAGGAGCAGGGAGCACGTGACTGACTGTGGGGGCAGTGGAGCGACCCCTGCTACCCTCGTTGCTTTCACTCCACCAGTCTGCCTCTCAGTGCCAGGTGACGCCTGCCCGCTCATGTGCCCTCCAGTCCACGGGAATAGCTCGTCTGAGCCGGCCTGGCTGAGAACTTTCCTGGAGGCCTGGAAGGGACTCGAGAGCTGGGGGTCCTCACTGGGCCCAGGGAGTTCTGGGACCAGCGTCTTACTCCTTATGATCCACTTGGCACAGTCCAGCCCGCAGAGAGCTGGACACTGGGCAGTGCACCCCCAAGGGTGGAGCGGCGTCTCTGGGGTCCTCCGTGGGCAGAGCTGGCTCAGGGCCTTGCTGAGCTTGTTAAAGGACGGGATAATGTCGGGCATCCCGGTGTTTTGCTTACAGAGACACAGACGGGCCCTGGGATGGAGTTCCTTCCCCAGTGCTCCATACTTGGGCCTCCAGAGCTGAAGCACTGAGTCATCCTTTGCTCTGGGAACTTTCTTGATCTGATCTGACTGACTGGTGGGTGCTTCTAATTGCTTCATCACCCAGGAGAACCCTGCAGAAAGCCCAGATTTGAGAAGTGGCTGGATGGCCAAAGATCCTCTGTTCACTCCAGCCACTCTGCTCGTCCACACTGAGATGTAAGAGCCCTCTGAAGGAGCCACTAGTCAGCCTGGGGTAGCGAGATGCCTGTGTGGGGCACTGGTGGGGGTGAGACTTACGAAGCTCCAGCCCAGAGACAAGAGAAGAGAGAAAACGAGAGACAGCGAGTCCTGTGGAAGCCAGAACTCAGAGCAGAGCGGAGTCTGAGGACGGAAAACTCTGGGGTTTGCAGAAATCTTGGGAGGACACATGGCACCCCACAGGCATGAGAGGCACTGGGATCATTTTTACCAAAATTCAAAGGATGAGGGGTCCCTGGCCTCGCCTGGCTTACTGGTGAACCTGGAGGCCCTGGGGTCCTGCAGGCCAGCACCTGGCTTACCTGTGAACCCGGAGGCTGGAGAGCACCTGGTGTGTCTGCCTGCAGGGAGGGGAAGCTCATTGCTCCCTGCTCCTGGTCCCCGAATGGAGCAAGCGCACCGACTAGGGCTACAGGGTCAGCCCTCAGGCTTGGGCCTCGCTGGCAGCTGGCCTGCTGGAGCACACAAGAACCAAAGAGACTCCCTTCCCTCACCAGAGGACAGGACGGGAGACTGGGAGGCAGCCATGGGTCCCCACGCCTTGGCAGGTTCAGAGGCAGGAAGGAAGCCTGAGTTTTTTTTTTTTTAAATGTCTTTCTAAAACCCCAAACCAAACTCATCAGAAAGCAGTCCAGTGAAGACACAATCCCCAGACGAACCATGTTTTCAGCAAACCAAACCTCATCCTGGAGACACAGAGTGGGCCCCTTCCATGCCCACTGCGCCCACTGCTGGCCTCGGGCTGTTCTGATGGGGGCTGGGTGAGCAGAGGCGGGGGCCGGACACCCTGTCAGAGGCCCAAGGGGCCCCAGGGGCTGTGTCTTCCTGGAGAAGGTCACACAGCTCTGCTCAGGAACACAGTCCTTGCTTTAATTATTCAACACGCATGCCGTGTGGGGTGCAGGCCCCGCGAGCAAGGACTGGATGTGGGTAACCTTTAACGCTGGCAGAAAAGCTTAATAAGGTTACACCAGGGCCTTAGACACCTCAGCAGGATGCAGCCCCTGCAGCTTAACAGCCCATCTTGAGACGGCTGCTGGAGGGTCCATTTATTCTGCAGCATGCCGGCCAACAGCCTGGAGCCTCTCCTGGTCCGGGGGGCATGTGGCATCAGGGGCAGAGCTTGTCGGGGCAGGTGAGGTGTCCCGGGGTCCTCAATCCTTTGGGGAGTGGGACAGCTCGTGACAGCATCCTGCCTCTCCCACTTTCTAGAAATTGGCTCGTGGGCAAAATAGCTCAGGTCTCTGAGCCTCTTTCCTCACCCATCAGGTGTTTATTAACAGCCTAAGTGTGCTGGGCACTTTTGATGTATGTATCTTTTCTCTGCTGCAACAGGAGAGTCCCAGGGCCAAGGCATCACGTGGAGCCCCGCACCTGCAAGCTCTCAGTGATGGCACAGAACGCTGCATTGACTGGTCGCTCATTCACCTGCTCGCTCACTCACTCATCACGTTTTTCCTGCATGCCCACGATGGGGAGGGCGCCAGGGAGAGTCTGGCTAGTGGGCACAGCAGATGAGTGAGAGGGCCGCAGGGTGGGACTTTCCCCGAGCTGAGCTTTCTGGGACTCTGGGAGCTGGCTGAAGACCCGTCTCTGCCCTCAAGAGCATCTGCCGCGACCCTCTGCTCCCCCTCCCCCCTTTCCCCGCCTCCATCCCTCCCTCTCTCTCCCTTCCCTTTCTCTAATAAATTCTGAGCACCTCCTGTGCCACATGCTCTTCTAGGCACTGGGAATCTAGCAGAAAACAAAGCGAAGCCCCCCTGCCTTTGCTACCAGAGGGGCCTGTAGCCAGGTGCAGAGGCCCCTGCAGCCAGCCCCTCAGAGTCTGCGTCCCCGGGGCACAGCCCGAGTTCTGGTTCTCCTTGCAGAGGTGGGGGCTCCATTTCCTGCTGCATGACTAGGACAGGACTCCCTCAAGTCCAGACGCTCCTGGCTGGTGCACACAAGAGAACAAGAGGCAGTGTGGTGAAAGAAGAGGCTTTCAGACTCTGGGACACTTCTGAGCTGAGATGGAATCCCAGCCTGCTGCTTGTTTTTTGACAGTGTGACTTTGGGCAAGTTCAGCAACCTTGAGTCTAAGATTTTTCCCTACTTGCAAGCTAACAAGCCATCCTGCCACCCTTTTGTGGATGCTGGCCGAAGACACAAGACCCCTGGGGCAGACATAAAGGTTGTTGTTACTCACCGCACAGCAGACAACACCAGCTTCGTGGTCTCCTTGGTCCCCTTTGTCTCCTAAACTCCACAGAAGTGACACCAGGTGGCCTAGGTGCTGTGTGTGCAGAGCGTTTGCCTCACGACTGAGGACTCTGACTTAGAGAGCCCTGATCTTTTTGAATGGGCTGCAAGTCACTCTGCCTGGCCTCTGCCTGGGAGGGAGACGTCATCTTTATTACACCGTGAACAGCTGGAGGGAGATGGTCATTCAGTCTCCCAAGGCTGTTTGCTGTTCAAATCCCTTGGGAAGATAGTCTGGAAAAAAAGCAGTAAGTGCTTCTCTCCAGGAGGTGCAGAAACATGAGATCCCTGGAGAACTATGTCCCAGTGGTGAGTAACTCAGCCTTGCTGAGCCTGCTCCCTCATCTGGTGAAGGTGACAGTGCTGGTGCCTGCCCCAGAGCCAGGTGTCAGTCCAAGTCAAGTGTGGATACCAGCCCGTTTCTCTCCATCCCCACCACGTTCCACCAACCCCCTTCCCATGGGAGGTGGGGGAGCTGGAGGAGAAGCACCCACTTTGCAGACTTGGGTGATTCCATCAGTTTCTTGTCATTTTGCAAATCTTCCAGCTTGTTCGGAGCTGGTGTCTCCCTCCAGCCTCAGTCTGCTGGCTGGCACTGCGCTCACGGCCACCTGAGGTACCCTGGCTCACAGGCCCTTTTCCAGTGAGGTGTGATAGAATACTGACAGCCAGAGACACTGTGACTCTCAGAAACGACAAGTGCCTTTTCTGCTTTATTGTTCATCACTTACGTAACGCAATCTGCATTTCTAGCTGTGAGTGAAGGGTTATCAATGTGTTAGAAAAGCCCCCGCAAAACCTCTATTGTTTGCACTTAGATTGCTAATGAAATTCCAAAGCTGCATTTTCAGGTTTTAATTAACAGCACAGGGAACTCACTTGACGGTTGTCCTCACATCTAGTCCCCTCTCTGCTCCTCTTGAGGGAAGCTCTTGGAACAGGTATCTTCAAGGTGGGTCCCAAGGCCCCCCCAGACAGGGCTTGTGGGCCCCCGGGGTCTCCCCTGGAGGGTGACTGGGGCTGCCTGACAGGGACTGGGGAGCTCTTTTCCTCATCAGAGTTTGTGGGTTGTCGAGGGTCACTGGGTCCTTGTTCCTGAGGCTGGGGTTGCAGGCTGGCAAGTTGAGGGGCATCTGCTGGCGCTCTGAAGCTCCCTTGCTGCTCAGGGGCCGCTGCTGCGTGAGCTGCGCTTCCCAGCGGAGGGCATGGTGCGGACGGTGGGCTTCCTTAGGCAGGGAACCGCTTAATGCAGATTGGAGGATGTGGCACTTTCTGTATGAAACTAGAAAGCTTCATAGAAATAACAAAGCAGTGGTATTAGCTTCGGCTCATTTCAGCTCTGCAAACCTTTGCAGAACATCTATAACGTGCTGGGCAATGTGCTGAGTGCCTGGATCTGAAGATAAACTCGTGACAAGAAGGGGTGGGTTTAGGTTCCCGTGTATACATAGGTCAAAAGAATGCACGGCCTTGCCATCCAGCGCCTGGATCTGGGCCCTTGGAAGAGCAGGTCCCAGGGGTCTCCTCTCTCGCGTGTCTGTGTTTTGGCTGTGCCCTCCCTATAAAAGACGGTGCACAACAGGTCTAGTTTGAAGAGAGTTGGGGTCCAAGGTAAGCACGTAGAGAGATGGTTCTTCATTCCCCTCCCTGCAACCCCAAGCACACATAGGAGAGTTCTTGTGGGTTAAATTTCCACATAATGCCAACAGCTTATACGAAATAGCAAAGTGAGCCAGATGTCAGGGCAGGTCTGTTTAGAGTTTAGCCTAAAAGAGGACACAGACAGGGGTGCATGGGAATAAAGCCAGCTTCCTGCAGGGGGGGCTCAGGGGGTACAGCTGCTGGGCGAACACAGAGGAGAGGCGCTGGGCCCCAACCCGGGGCTTGGGGAAGATTTCAGGATGGAGATGGTGTACTGGCTCCTGAAGGTTGCATTTCATCTTTAAGAGAGAATAGATTTGGAGCAAGATTTAAAGAAGCAAACGTCTAGGCACATTTGGGTGCCTTTCCTACTGTAGACAACTATGGTCAGACTGCAGACTCCGTGTCAACAGTGCCTCGTACAACATAATTGCCTAATAAATATTTGTTGAAGGAATGAGGGAGCATTTATTATTTTTCTCTACTCTCTTCTGAAACAAAGCCTTTAATTCTTTCTCTCACTAACCCACCAGCCTCCACCAGGGGCTATTTTACCCCCAAAGGGCATGTGTCAAAGTTCAGAGACATTGTGGTTGTCACAATGGGGGTGTGTGTATTGGGGGAGGGCTGCGGGTAGAGGTAAGAGATGCTGTGAAACATCTGACAATGCACAGGGTGATTCTCCGCAACAAAGATATATTCCACCCAAAATGCCAACAGTGCTAAGGTGAGAGATGTGCACCATTGGTACTCGGCATGTGGAAGACTTTGGGCTGGACCCCTGCGAGGGGGAGCTGACCGCCTACAGCCAGCCCTCTTTCTGCTCACCTGGAGCCTAGTCTGGCAGGGAGGCTGGTGTCTGGGGATGGATGGGAACCCCCAGCACTTTAAATCCTGCTGGCTCCTGCTGCTGCCTGCAGTGGCCCTCCCCCTTGCAGCCAGCCCCATGGCATTCCAAATGCTGATACCCTACCCGGCCCCCCGAGCTCTCCTGGACTCTCAGTATGGCCTTGCTCTTCCCAGCTCCGGGGCCCTGTGGCCTTTTACAGCAGGAACCAGGGGCAGAATGTCTCCCCATCCAGCCACTGCCACTGCATGTAGCATCCTCACCTCCGCTTTGGGCTTCTGTCTCCCCCTGGGCAATGCCACCCCAGATCCTACCTGAGCTTCACGCCCCCTCCAGGGGCCCCTCTGGCAGCCTGCTCTGCCCCCTCCTGTTCCACGACACCAATGGGCGCATTGCGGTGATCAGCCTTTGCAGGATCTCCCCCTGGAAGTGCTGCCTGCCCCATCCCCTGCAGCCCAACGATGGCAGAGTCCACGACCCTTGCAGAGACCCGAACGCACAGCTGCTGCACTTTGCTGAGGGCCCGTTCTGTGCCAGGCTCCCTGCTAAGTGCTGTGCACACATGATCACAACGCTCCTATGAGACGATCCTGTTGTCCTTTCCGGTTTCTGGAGGAGGAGGCAGAGGCTGGGAGATGATAAGTCACTGCTCCCCATTGTGGTAGAGCTGGGCTTTGGACCAGGGGCTTTCAGACCTCAGGACCTGGGCCCCGTGCTCCTGAGGACAGCTATGAGGACTTCACCGTGTAGGGGGCGATGTTGATGAGGACGGAGCTATTGGGGCACCCAGCAATGACCCGGAAATTTGGCAGCAACGAGAGAGATCCAGGAAAGCTTTGCTTGGATTTCTCAGTCAGAGTCTCCTCTCTTTGTCCCCTCTCCACCTTGGGACCTGTTCTCGGCTGCAGAGCTGGAGGCAGCAGGTTGGAAGGCAGAGCGGGCGGGAGGACCCCCGTGTCTCCTGGAGCTGGGGTGCCTCCCTTGCCAGGTGGGGCTGAGCCACCCCCACGCTGTGCTGGCTCGTGTCCTGCAGACGGCGCACAGATCTCACTCTGAGTTGGAGTTGTCTGTTTATCAGGGGAGCACAGGGTGTCTGGCAGGTTGCTCGGGGATTGACCAGCTCCTGCTCGTCCTCGAGGGCTTAGAGCATGAGACGGGCTCGCTGCAGCGCCACATGTGGCCGAGGGGCTGTGGTGCTCAGCCCGGGGGCCAGAGGAGGAGGGCTCAGTGAGCAGAGGTCAGGCAGGCTGCCACGGCCTGCTCACCAGCCTGGACAGGCCGCAGGGGCTGCGTGTCCCGGGTGCCCCAGCAGAGGAGGTTCATTTTGTCCAGTCGACAGTGATTCCCCTCGTCTGGAAGTTTCTCATGGCCCAGGCATCCCAAGGAGCCACAGAGTCGGGAGCGTGCTCCATCTTGCTGAGGTCACGGGGTGCAGACAGCCAGCTCCCACCTTCCCCGCCCGAGGCACCGGGAGGGGTCTGCAGATGCGGCCGACCGGGCACGGCTGTGTGACGGTCTTCAGAACTGGTTTGCTGCCCTAAAGTCCTCAGAAGAATCGTACAACTTAGGGCCAGCCGGGCCCAAGGAGGTCCCCTCGTCACCCCTACCATCTCACAGATGAGGACAGCAAAGCCCCAAGACAAGAAGCAGCTGCCCAGGGCCAGCAACACGGGGCTGGATCTCGGGGTTAGTGGCTTCCAGCATCTGCTGTGGCCTGTGGTCCGGCTCCCACCTGGTGGGGGCACCGTCCCTACCAGGGCTGGACTGGCTGAGGGGAGCGAGGCACCCACGGCAAAGAATGTAGAGAGGGGCTGGCTCGTGGGGTGTGCAAAAGCCTCACCTGCAGCACCCTGGCCGCGACCCTGGTCCAGGCCAGTGCAGGGAGCGAGAAAGCCGGGCGCCCAGTCAGCCCCGCACATGCAAAGTCCCTCCACGAAACACGAATGGGGCCAGTCCCGCCCTGGGCTGGCCACCTGCATCTCGACAAGGCTGTGAAATAAGTCAAAATAAACCTCGAGGGCAAACGGCTGCAAAGCTCCTTTAAAAACGGGAGATGTGTCCTTGGTCTTTATCGCTAGGGGCAGGGGATGGTTTGCAGCAGAGTGCTGGTTGGGACATCTTTGTCAGTGGCTAGTGACGGAAAATGCAACCATCTGGTGGAAAAGAGGGCTTCATCCAGGGGCTCAGAGTCCCTGGGACCCACTCTCTCCCTTTCCTGCTTTTGCTCTCCTCCTTCTCTGTTGTTTCGTTGGCTGTGCCCTCATGGTAGCAAGATAGCTGCCACTGCTCCAGTCTCACCTTCCTCCAGGCTTCTCTCCCAGCAGGCCCGGCAAGAGTTCCATGGCATCTATTGGCTCAGCTGGGATCACATGCCCATCCCTGGACCACTCACTATGGCCAGAGAAGCGCCTTTCTCTGATTGGGCAAGTCTGAGTCACATGTCCACTTCTGGAACCAGGGTTGGAATGAACCCAACCCAAACTCAATATCTAGGAATGGGGAGGGTGGTCAGAGAATGTCATCAAAAGGAGGGGGAGGCAAACACCCAGTACAGCACCACGAAACAACAGACCAAAACCCACTGGATGCGCACCACCCCCCACCCCCTGCCCCCCGCCTCAATGTCGGGTCCTGATCTCCACTTCCTGTCTACATTTAAATGCCAGTTCAGTCTCATCAACTTGAATTGACTATGGCTAGTCTAGACCTAAAAGTGGAATTTCCAAGTGGCATTTAATTCAGACTTAATTGTCAGGATTTCCAGTGGTCTTGCAGGCATTAATTGTTTAAAGACACTTGATGAAATTTATCACTCCATCCACACACACCGCGGGCCTGGAGCAATTGGTCTGCACCAGGGTCAGCTGTCCTGGAGGCCTGCCGGCGCACGGCACGGACACAGACGAGGCACCTGGCGTGGGAAGGATTCTAGGCTTGTTCTTCCCTCCGGGACGCCCCCACCCCGGGTGATTTTTCATGACCCCCGACTCTACCCATCGCTGGGTTCCTGTCTTCCTTGTCTCCTCTGGCTCCCAGGCTGGACCGCTAAACCTGTCACCACTTTCCCAGGCTCAGGAGGGGTTCCAGGGCTCCCCGAGAAAGCGCTAGGATTCGAGTTATGTCCACACAGTGTTACACCTTTTGAAGGCCGGGGAGCTCAGACACTGGGGGTGGGGTGGGGTGGGGTGAGGCCCCTCCCTGGCTGCCGTGGGCTGCTCAGGACGGGCTGGATCCCAGGCCTCCTGACCCAGGACTCGGTGTGCCTCCTGCACCGGTGCGAGGATGGCATCCCCCTCGCCCCACGCCTCCCACCCTGGACTGAGCTCACCACAGTGTCGGGTGGCCGTGTGGCATCCCACATCCTCTGTCCCTGAGCAGCGAGGCAACTTGGGTCCAGGGATCGAGCCCCTCTACACGGTCTGTTGCACGCACCCTGGGTCCAGAACAGCGGCCTCTCTGGGCCCAGCAGGTGAAGGGTCTGCACGTGCTGGCCCAGAGCCCACCGCCCTGGCGGCCATTATTATTGTTATTCTTAGATCTGCGACATTTATTATTTCAGCCCTGACTATGGGCAGGCATGTCGCCGAGTTCTGTGTGCAACGGCAAACACGGTCTTTGCCGGAGGGGGAGACAAGTGAAGAGAAAATTAAAATTCGGTGCAACATAAGCTTTTATATCCATCTTTCTCCAAACGGGATTAAGGCAGCTCCAAATGGGATCACGTGTGTCAAGAGCATGGACGGCGAGCAGGGTGCCCAGGTGCTCCGAGAGCCCCGGGAGGGCTGCTGTCTCATGGCAGAGGGAAGTCAGGGTGGGCTTCCTGGAGGAGGTGCTGCTGAATGTCCTGCCGGGAGAAGCCACCTCTCTCTTGTCCCCAGTGGGGACGGAGGCTATAGCTCTTTAGTGGTCTGAGCCTGCTTGAGCTCGGTGTGTATGACATTATCACGGGCTCAGGTCACTCAGGACCTTGCAGTGCCCTCGGACTGTGACCCCATGGTCCAGGGGGTGCGGAGGCAGCCCTCCTGCTCCACCAGCCAAAGGGGTTTTCAGTGAGTGCCCTGCACGGAAGAGTTGGGCTCCCAGGCCCCTCCACCTTCCCTCAGCTCAGGCTCCCCGTGGTGCCATGGAGCTGTCTCTGGGGCGCGGTTCATGCTCCCTCTCCAGCCCAGACAGTCTGCGCTTTGGCCCCTGGCTGGTGCAGGCCCAGCTCAAGCCAGGTCAGCGGCACCCCTCTGGCCTGCTCCCTGAAGGGGCTTTGAAGCCCGTGGGGGGCATCCAGCTGTGCCTGTCCTCACTCGGAGCCGTGGGCTCCCAGGCCTGTGTGCTTAGTCGTTGCTCTTTTTCGAGCCCATATTGGATTTGTTTTATGCCTCGGTGGCAGGAGCCACCGTCACGAGAACCACCTGGGCAACTGTCGGAAGGTTCCAGAGACAAGGAAGCAGCATCTGGCGGTGGCAGCAGCAAGAGCGCCGGGGGCTCCGGTGGCGCCTTCATCTTGCCGGCGGCCTGGCAGCTCTGCACGTTCGTCTCCAACAACAGGGCCCCTTGGCGCTCCCCTGGCCCCCACGTTCCTGCGGCACAAGACGTGGCCTTGACTCTGTCTGCCACTTTCCTTCCACTTGTGTGGCTGGTCCAATGCGCAGAGTTGATATTAACGATCGCAGGACGGCCTCTCGGCCAAGGAGGCTGGGGACAGAGCGAGCCTCCCGGGTCCTTCCAGCTGGTTCAGGAGGCCGTTCAACACACAGGACTTCAAAGTCTGGGGCCGGGCGGCTTCAGAGAAGAGGGCAGCTCACACAGGCGTGGCGGCTCCCCCTGGAGGTGCGTGTTAAGACCCGGGTGGGGGCAGGACACCACGGTGGTCCCAGCTCTGCCTCTCCCGTTACCGTGGCAACGTTCTCCTGTCTGGGCCTTTCTGTCCCCATCACAGACACAGGCTGTGGGGCCAGGTGGCTTTGAAGATGCTGTTCAACTTTACGTTCCTCTGTCAAACGCTGTCCCCACTTCACACTTTAAACATCTGCGTTTGAAGACATGGTTTATTACAGAGAGCGTGTGGCTTGGGTCTGGGGACTGTTGCTTGTGAAATTCCACCCTGTGGATTTGGACCAGGATGTCCTAGCCTGGGGGGCTCTCGCCCCTTTTGAAGGGAGAGCTGCCTGCACCGTTGGTGGTGAGGTGCAGTGTCCCTGTGGGGCTGTGTCTCTTGTCTTTGCAGCCGTGACCCTGTTTGCACATGTGGGCTCTGACCGTGACACCGGGGCCAGCGTCGGGGCATCCTCGTGTCTGCAGGAGGCGGCAGAGTGCGGAGAGTGGGCCACTGGGGTCCGAGTCTTCCCCAAGGCTGGGGTTGGGTGGTAGATAGGGGCTCCCCTGAGCTGGCCTTCGAGGGCTGGTCACAGCCGGATATGACTTTCAGTAACATCTGACCGAAAAAGAGCAGAACTAAACCAAATCTAGAGGCCCTGCTGAAACATCCTGATTGAACGACAGCCTGCTCCCAGCCTCCCGGGAACCCAGGGGCTGGCGGCCGTGGCGCCTCCGGGTGCCTGCGTTTCTGCGGGCTCCGGTTGTAGAAGCCGTGTTCTCCTTTCCACTGACCTTTCTGCTTTGAAATTGCCTCTCACGGAACATGTTAGAGCCAGAGGTTAGGACATCACTTCATTTCACTCTTCTTCTTGGAAAAAATAAACCTCACCAAGAGCAGAACCCACAGCGCTGAAATTCAGCCACATGGCCCATTGCCGCCAGGCCCGCGAGAGTCCTTCTGGTCTTTTCAGAGGAAAACTAAGGGGGAAGGTTTATTCTCCAGCTTCCAGTGGGGGTTGCTGCTGTCTCTGGGGAAGTCCCCCCGATCTGGGGACAGAAGGCTCAGAGGCACGGTTCGCTGTGGGAACCCCAGGGAAGGCCCGGCCTGGTCAGGCAGCGCTGGGGCGGCGGGTAGGGTGGGATTCGGAGCAGACCCCGGAAGGCAGCATGTCCCGTGAGAGACGACTCGCTCCTCTCTGACGGTTTCTGTCCCCTGCTGGTCTCTTACAAGCTGCATGTTTACCCCCCAAGGATTTCGAAACACAGCTCCGCCTCGCTTGGAAGTTTTAGACTTGTGTCTAGAGCCTGCGCCGATGGGACTCAGGCTGACCTGGTGCTCTATCCCTGCGGGCACACTCAGAGCAGCTGAGCCGGAGGCACGAGTTTAGATCAGGTTCCCGGCAGGGAGGGCAGGGCCTTCCAGTGCCTCTGAACGGTTGTGCTGGTTGTACACTGCTCAAGGGAACATGGCCTAGAAGCGGAACAGGCGCTGAAATCTAGCCTCTGCTTGCCAGGTCTCGTGCCTGGCTCAGGGCTGGTTCTGCCTGGAGGAATGGGCACCTCCTTCTTCGCAGAAAAGCCTCTGTATAGGTCAGCGGTGGCCCCAGAAACTCGCTGGCTGATTTCAGGGGAAATGTGTGTTAACTGCATCTTTTATTCTCTACATTCTGTTGCTTTGACATCTGGGGACTCGCTGACGCTGGGGAGACTGCCCCCCTCAGAATCAGCCAATTCCTAGAGACAGTAAACGACTCACCTTGGAGCAAACCATCCAAGCCAGAACCACCCCCCCCAAGCACCTTCTTTACCAGGCTCTGACCCTTGGGCCACCCTCCCCCTGCCCCAGTCACCCGGGGCAGGGACAGATAACCAGGGACGGCCCCGATGCCCCTGAGCCCGCGGAGATAATTCAAACTAGCCTGTCCTTTGCCTGCTTCCCCTCCTTGCCCTGTTCCCCCCGTTGAAACCACAGTAAAGGCTCCTCCCCACCCCTCCTGGCCCCTCCCTCCTGACCCAGCTGGTGCTTCCGCGTGGGTCCTGTGGGGTGTGCTCCCTCCTCACGTCGCCAGAGGGGCTTCCTGGGGAAACAACTCTGGAGACCACCCTCTGCAGATCCACTGCCCATCCGGCCCCCCGTCCGGGGTCAGCCCGAGGCCAGGCCGTGCCAGGGAGTCCGCAGGAGGAGAGTCGCTCTGGGCAGGAGTGTTTCCCACAGGGGCTGGGGGCCGCATGCTCCTGGAGAAGAGGGTTGGGGGTGAGTGGGAGGCGAGGGAGCTAGAGGTCCTGGTGCTCCCCAGGAGTCAGACAGACCTTCACTCTGGGCTGCCACTCAGCAGATGGGTGACAAAATCTGCTCTGTAGATCCGTGGGGAGTAATCAGGAGGGCACACGTCCTGCTGTTGTTGGGGTTTGTGGTTGGCTGAATAATGAGCCCCCCAAAGATGGCCAATCCTAATCCTGGGAACCTGGAAGCTTGCATCATACGGCGAAGGGAGCGTGCAGACGTGACCTTGGGATGGGAGATTGTCCTGGACCGTCCGGGGGCAGAATGCCATCACAAGGTCCTTAGACGAGAAATGCAGGAAGGTTGGGTAGAGGAGACAGCAATGTGAGCACGGAAGCAGAGATTGGAATGATGCTGCCATGAGCCAAGGAATGCGGGCGGCCTCTAGCAGCCGGGAGAGGTGAGGAACAGGTCCTCCTCTGGAGCCTCCAGAAGCATCCAGCCCTGCCAGCACCTTGACTCTGCCTGTAAAACCCATTCCAGACCTCTGACTTTAGAACTGTTGGAGAAAAACGTGTGCCGCTTTATGCCACTGGGTTTGTTGTAATTTGTTACAGCAGCAACAGGGAACTAATACAGGCTACTTGTAGTTATTCTGAGAGCAGGGTGATGCATACAAACTCAAGCTCTGGGACTGGCAGCCCTGGGTGAGAGTCTTGGTCTGTGTGACCTTGGGGATACTACCTAACCTCTCTGTGCCTTGGTTCCCAATCTGTAAAGTGGGGCTGAGAATCCTGCCCACCTCATGCTGTTGTTAGCATTACACCTGCCACCTGATGAAAGCCCGGGGCATGCTTAAGTTTAGAAAGTTTTAATATAGATGTTATTATTATTTACATTTAGTTGGAGACCTGAACCCAGCACCTGCTCTCTTCCCTGCTCAGGGCACCGGGCCTCCACAAAGCAGGGGTTTGACAAATCCTTGGAGGGAGGAACGAAGTCTCGGATCTAGTTCCTGCTCCTCCTGTAAGAGGCAAGGTGTCTGAGGTCAGAGCTGGAGCCCCAGGTGGCCCAGAAGGTCAAGGTCAGTCTGACCCCTGGCATTCTAAGTCCCAGGTGGCTGGTCTCCAGACCCACCCGGCGACCTCCTGGGGCTCACCATGCATGTGACGGCAGGGGACGAGGCATCTGCAGGCAGCTGTGGTGTCAACGCCTGGCCTCATGCACACTGGAGGTGACAAGCCCACTCCTCACCTGTCCTGTCTGTGCACCTGCCTCTGGCTGGCCGCTGCTGTCCCACCTGAGACAGATCGACAAGACCGTCCCCCAGGTTAACGTGCTCTTCCTGTGACGTTGAGCTGTGATTTCGCCGCCAAGACCTGAGTGGGTGTGAATGATAGCCTAGCCAGAGTCAGGAAAATCAGTTAAAAACCCTCTTTCAGAGGTTTCCTACTCAAGAAGTCGACAATTCATCTTAGAAATTCTTTGTTGCATTGATGTGGGCACACACTCCTGAGGCCTCGGATATTGTTTCCAATTGTTTAACTCTAAAGGCGGCTGCAAAACATCACGGAGAAAAGCAGCGCATGATAAGGGCGAGGAGATAAATCCACGGAGGGAGGATTACAAGAGGCCAGACGTAAGAAGCGCGTCTTCAGAATCAAACCCTTCGCACAGACGCTGGGAAGCGGCGGATCGTGCTCCTGGGGGAGAAGGATGGGGTGTTGGAGCATCAGGGATTAATTCGAGGCTGTAGTAACAACAGAGCGATAAGCCCCGTGCGGCCAACTTCCAGGCACCTGCACTTGCAAGTTTTCTTCTTTCTCCCCGACTCAACTCCTCCAAGGTTGGACCGTTACCTCCACTGTGTAGCTGAAGAAACTGGACTCAGGGAGCAAAGTGATGGCCCAGAGTTACATGAGCGTGACTTTGGGGACATGCTTGGGTCCAGCCCAGCCCTTCTTTGGTTCCACTCTGACGTTTGAAGCGTGAGATGGACACACTTGGAGGGAGACCAGGCAGCGCCCCCTCCTCTGGGAGTGTGGCAGGGATGTAGGGGATGGCAGGGTCTCAGACTCCAGGGGCAGACCTGGGGATCCCACGGAGGTCCAGTCACCTGATCGTGAGTCTTCCGTGCAGAAGGAGCCAGGGCATTCTGGGAGGAGGTAAGAGGGCCACAAAGAGAAGGGTTGGGGAACCAGTCTCTTATTTGTGTCAAAGCCTGGTCTACTGTTGGATCTCTGTCCATTCACGTGACCAGTTTGCTGAGCACCTGCTGCATGCCGGGCACGGTCCTGGGGCTGGGGATGCAACTGTGGGAGAGCAAGCCTGCTGTCACTGAGCTTACCCCGTGGTCTTCCCAGAAGCCTTCCAGAAGCAGAGAGGGAGAAGGATGGGGGCCTCAGATGGTTCTCATTTGCCAGGAAAGGCAAGGACATGGGGGCTGGGGGGGGAGCGGAGGAGCAGGTAGACCAGGGCAGACGGCTGAACATTCGGACTAGAACTCAGCCCATCGCTGGAGGAGCCGATCAGCATACTAGGAGGGAGTCAGTGGCAGGCTGGGGATGTCTGGGGGCTTCTCTGGTTTTATCCTGCCCTTCCTTACTCCTCTAGGGCACAGACAGTGTCCTGCACAGGCTGCACAGCAGCCGCACGGGTCCCTAAGCTGGGCCCAGGGCGGGCAGCCCTTGATTGCCCCCAGTGCAGAGCATACTGGGGAGCCAGTCTTGCCTGGCGGGCTGTCGTGGGCTTTCCTATTCGACCAACTTCTGCTCCACTGACCTGACCTGACCTGCTGCATGACTTTGGCCTCAGTTTCCACACCTGTGACTGAGGAAGCTGCCCTGGATGACCCCGGAAGATTCCCCACTGGTGCCAGACACGGGCTTAGGACTAGCTCACGAGCTGGGACGCAGTGCCTTTCTCCACCAAGGACAGAGAGAGATTTATCGGATGATGGGCCTCCTTCTCTCCCCACTGCGTCTGGCAATAATGACGGAACACCCAGGAGCGCCAGAGCCATTTTATTTTTATTTTATTTCTTCCTGAAGTTCAATACTTTCCAAAGCACCTCTGCGTGGTAATGCTATTTTCTTGGCAGGAATGCATTTATTGGAGCTGTCACTCACTCCGGGCAGCTCCATCTCGGCTCGGCGGCAGGCCTGACGGAGTGGTACGGCTGGCTGTAATTTAAAGGCTGATAGACCCAAATTGCCAGCGCGGACCTTGCCGGCGGCGCAAGTTAAGGACAGGCTATCTGCAAATTGGTTGCCTAGTAAGTTCGTGGCCCTAAGTGACTGGGTTTTCTCTTGTGGCCGCTTTCCCTCCAGGGCTGGCTGAGGGCCCAGCTTGCCTCTTGAGATCATCCTTGCCAGTCTTGCTTGGCATGGTGAGCCGGCCCTGGGGGAGTGCCTCGCCACCTGCTGCTGTGTTCTGATTGATCACGAGGGGGTAGGACCCTGATGAAGGAACTCGGGGTGAAGGGTCATGACCTAGCAATGACCCAGAGCAGGTGGCAGAGGAACACAGATTTGAGAGCCAGGTGGACCCGAGCTCAAATCCTGGCCCGCCACTTCCCAGCAGCAAGCTTCAGGTCCCCATCTGTGATGGGGGCTAGTGGTACCCATGCTTCTGGGTGGTCATGGAAACTACAAGGGGTACAGGGAAGAACACTGGGCTCAGGACATGGCTGGCTCTCCTGCCTGGACAGTCCCCTCCTGGGGTGGTCTCTTCTCACTTGTCCACATCTCAGGATTCTAGGTCAGGGGTGGGGGCAGTGTCGGCCCCGTAAAGCGAGGAGTTTTCCCTTGCTCCCTGGGGGCTGGGGCTGGATCCACTGGTTGTTCAGTTCAAAGTCCTGCCCTGAGCACCTTCTGCCTCCTCCACTGGGGGGTAGGGGGTGGTCTCCATCTCCCCCCGAGAAGTGCCCATCTCATCTACTTTATACATTGGAAAGCCGGGTGAAATCCACTCAAAAAAAGAATCTGCTGAAAACTCAGAACCACGGAGGGGTTGGATCAAGAGGGGTTGTCTGCAAACGACCAAGTGAGAGGCTTTCCGCTTAAAACCTTCCTGGCTGCATGCAAAGGAGGGTAGCCTTGGTTTAAAAATACTTAAAATAGTTCATTCTTCTAAGTAAACTAAACCTTTTCCCCTGCTGATTTGTTGGTTATATTAACTTGTAGATATCACTTTCTTCTATTTATTTTTTCTTTGTCTGAGCCCATCCTCCAGCTCAGCGACTGCACCTTCCCCAGGAATGACTGGGACCAAGGACGGGTATTTGTGTTTGCAGATTGTGGCTGGAAATAGCAGGAACCCAGCCCAAACTGCCTTAAGGAAACACAAAGAATTCATTGGTTCCCTAAATTGAACCAGGGAAGGGTCCGGAGCTGCTGGAACTGGGACCCGAGGGCCCTGGGCTGTCTGTCCCCGGTCCCCTCTGCTGTCCTGTGTGTCGGCTGTGTTCCTGCGGGCATGCCACCTTCCCAAGTCAGGAGCCAGGCCGCCCACCGCTCCAGGCCTCCGTCACAAGCTTTCAGCCAAGAGAGGGACAAGACAGGCCTCGTCCCTTATCTCGAGGGAGAAAAACCCCAGCATAGGCCTCTCGCTGGGTCAGCCCGCATCACTGCCCACCCCTTGACCAATCGATTCCGCCTGAGGGAGGAGATGGGGTCCCAGAGACCCGAACCCTCGTTGGCATCTCCTGGGGTATTTCTCTTCAGGCTTCTCCCCGAAGAGCGTGAATGGAGGCGGCTTGCACCTGGATTTCTCAAAGAACAACCCCAGGAGTGGCTTCGCGTGACGTTCGAGGAGCAGCCTCAGGACCTCCATTTGGCGGAACTTCACGGGGAGAATTTCCACGGCTGTCACTGGGTTTCCCCGGCTTTCCCCACGTTCACAGAGACACCGGCTTCTTCATCTCAGCCCCCTCCTGTCTGAGGGAGGATGATTAGTTGGTGGAGCGACATCCTAATGTTTTGGCTGGAAACCAGAGCACTTGGGGAGAGCGTGGGGCTCATCAAATACATGTGTTCCCACACATCTGCCCCTGCCCTGCTGCCTGCAAGATGACGGGGAGAAGCAGGAGGGAGCAGGGGGGACAAGAACGGAGGCAGAGAGCAGACTAGGGGCCAGCCGAAGTCCCGCACGTCTTTGCCGCCGTGGTCCCATCTGAGGGGGGCATGCCCAAGGATCCCTCTCTCCCTGAGATGCTGGGTGACTGTCTGAGGAAGAAAGGAAGCAGGAGGAGAAGGCAATGGATGGGGACATGGGCGCCACCGCACCCACGTCATTGGCCTGTCTCTCTGGCCCAGGAGAACCTTGGCAGGTGGGAGAGGGCTGAGTCTCTGCTTCCCTCTAATCCTTGAAGATCCGTGGGGGAGCAGGAAGCGGGGGGAGGCCGGGGAGGGGCGCCCCGGATGGACAGAGTCCAGACTTGAGTGTCACCGACTTTGAGACCCGAGGGTGGGGTGGGTGCGGTGTAAGTGGGAAAGGCTGAGCCCAAGGAAGCCAGTTCCCCAACCTGAGGCTGCTTTATATCTCACTACACAGTTGATTAATCAGGTTCCTAGGTTTTAATAAGTCAGTAGGTCCAGATGTTTCCTATTGTATGTTACAAATGTTAATTATCTCCTAATTACTTATTAGCCGAGGCTGCGCTGGCAACGAGCGTCCCAGAAGCCCAGCCAAATGAGTCCAGAGCTTCAGAAAGGAGTAGATTAACTAACGGCGTCTTCTGGCAGCAGCTTCCAGAGATTTCTCATCACGCACAGGGTTCTTTCCAATAGTTATTATTTTTGGAGGGAGAAACCCGGTGGCCTGTGTGCTGGGGACTGGTACAGTTAAGTGCTTGGAGGCTTGGGGACAGCCTGGCGCTGACCGTGTTGGTTTATTTCATTCCGTTGCTTGGCCCGGCTGCGCCCCCGGCCAGTGGGGGTTAATGACAGGCAGGGGCCTTGTTCTGGAATCGGAGGGCAGGCTCATCCTAGGGTCAGGCTGGCTCTGAGGGTTTCCTCCTAGGCCTCGTTCCTGCTTGCTCCTTCTCCTGCAACCACCGGGTGTCCATGCCTCTGGACCTGGGTCAAGGCCCACGGGATGGCGCTTCCCCACACCAAGCCCCTGGGGAGTGTTTGCCCTCCAGGTGCTCACGGTGGGAGGGTGTCCCACTGCTCACTCTAATGCCTGGATCTGCACCTTGACAGGTGGCTGTGTCCTTGGTGCCTCAGTTCCATCTAATTCTGGTTAGTTAGTGGTTGCACCCTCTTGTATCAGAAGACCAGCACCTGCCACCAAGGTGCCTCCCGAGGAGGACAGCATCCCCTGGAGTTAGCATCTCCTTGTTGCTGCTCCTTGCTCATCTCATCTGGCTGGCGAAGAAATCCTCTGAGAGGTCATCCTTCATGGAAGGACCTGCCCCCACCACCTCCCTTGGGGATATGCACCCAGTCCCCTTGCAGCAAACCCTGCTTCTGGCCTCCTCCTTTGAGACCCCTTTGTCATTCATGAGGAATAAAAATAGCGTGAAAAGTAAGGCAGATGGATGCAGTCATTGATCGGGGCAGTTTGTGGCGGTTTTACAGAAACGGTGGCCTATCTTTTCCCGGTGTTGAGGTTGCATTGATTTCTGTGGGATCCACGGGCGATGCATCCTTTCCTCCAGCTGCACGTGCTGGACTGACATGTGGGCACTTGTAGGCATGTGATGTATTTTGCAGAATGCTTGCGGCATCTGGTAGCTGTCCTGTGTGTTCGTTCATTCATTCATTCATCTCTTCACCCACCTACCCTCATGCCCATCCATGCACTCACATCTTGACATCCATTTATCCAGCCACCCATCCTTCCTACCTCCCACCTGTCCTCCTTCCCGAGAAACATGGAGTACCAGCCAGTCAGTGAACTGTGATGTTTCTCATGTAAACTCCTGATAGGTCAAGGCTGATGCGGTGTAACCTGCTGTATTAGTCTGCTAGGACTGTCGTAACAAGGTCCCACAAGCTGAATGGCTTAAACAACGGAAATCTATTGTCGCACAGTTCTGGAGGCTAGAAGTTGAGTTCGAGGTGTCGGCAGGGCTGTGCTCCCTCAATAGGTGCTGGCAAAGGATGTCCCAGGCTTCCTCTGGCTTCTGGTAGTTCCCTGTCTTGTGGCAGCGTCACTCCGGTCTCCCCGGGGCCTTCTCCCTGCGTGTGCTGCGTCCAAATTTCCCCTTTCTATAAGGACACGTCCTATTGGGTTAGGCCGCATGGCCGCATCTTCACTCCTTACAGCTGCACTGCCCTATTTCCACGTAAGGTCTCATCTGAGGTGCAGGGCTTAGAACTTCATGGGAATTTGGGGGGGACAATTTACCCCATAATGCCTGCTGTGTTTTGTCTCCCCAAAGAGCCATCACAGGCCAAGGGCAACCTGCGACCTGCAGATCCGGGTCCGCTCACAGCTCAGGCCTTCACTCCTCGTCTGGAACCTTGATCACTTCCGTCAGCAGACGCCACATTGTCACCTGCCCCCAAGACCCATTAGGAGGAGGTTTCAGTAAACTCAATGCATCACCTCGGCTTGCTGTAGAGAGCTAAGGCCAAAACCTCACAAGGGCTGTTCCCCCCTGAAGCTAACCCTGTTCCCAGTGCCCACCGTGTGCCAGGCTGGCAGTGTGCTTGCTGAGTTGGCGTCTGTGAGAGGGTCGTTGTATACACCCACCAGCCGAGATTAGGTTCTGCAGCATTTAACCGAAAACTTCTTGGCAACAATGTCTGAAAGAAGATAAATGGTTTATATGCCTTTTTCGGCAGCAGTGGTTTGGAAGTGGGTGGCTGTAGGAAGCTGTTAGAGATCAACACTCCGGGACGCCCTCCTCCTCATGGTCCAAGACAGGTGCCAGAACTCCAGCCATCCCATCCATGTTCCTTAAGGAAGCCTTCTGGAAGTACCATATAAGGATTTGCTCACATTTCGTTGGCCAGAACTGAGTCACATGACCACACCTAGTGCAAGGGAGGCTGGGATACGTAGTCTTTTAGCTGGGCTCATCATTGCCCAGATAAAAATGGGGTTCTGTTCCTAAGGAAGATAGCAAGAATGGATGTTGGGCAGGCAATTAGGGGTCTCTGACACATCCGTCAAAGGTCTTGTCTGGCCACCTCTCGGGGGTGAGCCTCTGAGTGGATTCAGGGTGCACAGTGCAGGGACGGGGTGCATGAGACAACAGCGCTGAGCCCCCTACTCTCCTTGTGGTTGGCTATGTTACAGGATTGGTTTTCAGTCGCTGGGAGACTTGAGTCCGTTAGTGGTCAGCTCAGCTTCCCAGGGGTTTCTGGGGCGTCAGTGAGCTGCTGCCGGCCCCTACACTCAGGCCGTTCAGGGTTCTCCTTCAGCTGCTGAAGCCTCAGGGGCGTGATGGGGCACGTGGGCACGCTGAGCGCCAGGCCTGAACGACTCAGCCTGCAGGGTCACTGGCGTGTCCCTTGGATAGAATCCCACACAGGCCCTATGATGTCTCTGGTCCCCCTCAGAAAATAAAAGTCCTATTGTCATTTTTAGTTATAGCAGTGGTCCGATTTTTCTTTAGTGTGTTTAGTCCAGTAAAATATGCAAAACCTGGTCGTCCTGCCACATCAGTGTCTCTGCTCCCAGCACAGGCCTGGCCCAGGCCGGCAGCCTGCGGTGGGGGCCGGGGGCCTGCGGCTTTCTTTACTCTGACAGGCTCAAACCTTCACTGCCCTCTCAGGCCAAAGTATGTCGTCCTTCTGAGGTTGGAGCAAGGAGAGAAAGAGGGCGGGCACTTGGCGCTGAGAGCTCTGGGGGCTTCTTGGAGACGGCCAGCCATCCGGCCCCTCTGAGTGCGGCCCGTGACGGAGGCCAGCCCTCCCCTGGCCCTCCTGTGGTTCCTGGGACTGCCTCAGGGTCCCGGCCGCCCACTCCCACCCCTTAGTCATCCTCCTGGGAAGAATCTCTTTAAAGTGGCCCCAGGACATTATCTTTCCCACGTGGGGCCATCTGTCCCCAGGAGGCCCTGTCCTCGGTGGCGTGTCACCTCCCTGGCAGGCGCCCTGTCTCCAGCCCCGCCGGGGGCAGTGCTGCCTCTGCTGCAGACCCTTCTTTGGGAGCGAGTTGACTTCCATCTGTGTCCTGCACACTCTTGGGGCCGTACGTGAGACCCTCCAGGGGTCTCCTAGGAGCTCCTCTCCCTTCCTTCAGGTGAGGGGAGGCACCCCTCACCCCAGAGGATCCCCACAGCAGACTCGCCTCTTTCTAGAGAGGTGGACTTGCCGATTTCCAGCCACGCCCTGCCCTCCTCGGCGCCTGTCCTCCTCATGCCCTCAAGGTGGCTCAGGCCGAGGACAGGGAAACCAGGCTGCGAGTCACGCACAGGTGGCGCGGTACCTTGCCGCGCTCTGCAAAGGTGGCTGTTGGCATTTCTTGACTTTGGCCCTCGGCAGAAACTGAGGCAGGAGTCCCGCTGTGGCATCCTGCTACGTGCATAGGAATTACCTGAGAAACTTGTTAAAATGCGGATTCCTGGCAACCCCCACAGAGGTCTGGGTTCCGCAGGTCTGGCGTGGGGTGGGGGAACCTGTGTTTAATGGGCCTCCAGGTGGTGCTGACGGGGGGGTCCTTCAAGGACTCTGAGGTTGTCATCAGAGATGGATCGGGCACACGCTCGCCACGGCAACCCCACCCCGTCATTCCAGAGCCCTCGCGGGCCCGAGGCTTTCCTCACCGGGCCGCAGCTCCAGACACTCGGCTTAAATGGGTGCTTTACTTTTCCACAGCCCACTGACGGAGTTAAACGCCTATAATACGGCAGTGTTATCTGAGTGAGACACACACACTTTCTTGACTAGATTTCCAAGAAATTTTATGAAAGGCTGATTTTCTTTGAAAAGCTTGGCTCCTTTATGTGCTGGAATAGAATCCTTTGGAATTGATATTCCCCAGGACAGTGGGAGCCCCCATCCTCTGCCGTCCTGAGATGTTCACGGTCCCCTCCCTGATTGCGAGCCTGAGCCTTCTTCATCTTCAAAGGCACAGCATAAATTAGAGGAAAAGAGGTTTCCTAAACAATATTTAACCCCTCCTCTGCGCTTTGACGGTCCCGGCCTCGCTCGCGTCGTTGCTGAGCCCTTCCTGGCATTGGCGCGGTGTTAGA
Organism: Equus przewalskii; assembly: GCF_037783145.1. NCBI lineage: Eukaryota > Metazoa > Chordata > Mammalia > Perissodactyla > Equidae > Equus > Equus przewalskii. The sequence continues at coordinate 44,767,315 of NC_091832.1, forward strand.
ACAGCAGTGAGAGAACAGGGCTGGGGGAGCAGCCTGCAAATCCCCATCAGCACCCCAGCGCCTCCCGCCAGTCTCCCTTCCCACCCACGCTCCCGCCACCTCCTCCCTCGTCTGCCCTCCTGGACCCAGCCTCCTGCACCCCCGCCGGGTCCCTGGAGGGTCTCAGACCCCTGCTCGGTCTGTGCTAACCGTGTGCCTTTTCCAAAACCAGTTTAGTTTTTATCTTCCTTGTCAACCTTGGGCACCTTCTCCAGGCCCCGTATGTAGAGTCTTATGACAAAGGTGATGTCATCCCTCTGGAGGCTCCAGACACGGGGCTCAGGGGACAGCCTCCAGCCGGGCTGGCTTCTCAGAGGGCCGTTCAAATCCAGATCTACCACTGGAATAGTATTCAGCCTTGAAGAGGAAGGACATTCTGACACATGTTACCATATGGATGAATCTTGAAGACATTATGATAAATGAAATAAGTCAGGCACACAGGGAGAAGTCCTGCCGAGAGGATTCCAGCCGAGAGGAGTCCTGTTCACGGAGACAGAAAGTAGAAGGGTGGGTGCCAGGGCTGGGGGGAGGGGATGGGGAATTAGTGTTGAATGGGGACTGAGCTCCAGTTTTGTAAGATGAAGAGAGTTCTGGAAATGCACGATGGTGATGGCTGCACAGCAATGTGAATGTACTTAATGCCACAGAACTGTATGGTTAAAAATGGTTAAAAAGGCAGGTTTTATGTTATGTATGTTTCACACAATTAAAAAGATAAATTAAGAAACAGAATAATGCAGCTCTGTGCCCCTCAAGGAGGTGAAGCAGAGGCAAGTCTCTAAATCTCCTTTCCCTCTTCCGTAAAGCAAGGACGTCAGCCGAATCACGATCGCCGGGCGGGTCACCAGAGGTGACGATAGGATGACAATTTGTCAATTGCAACTCAGCAACTACAGATGCTGAGAACTTGTTTGCTATTTGACTGTTGAGTTTCGACAGTTCTTTGTGTATTCTGCATACTAGTCCTCTGTCAGGTACGTGGTTTGCAAACGTTCTCCCCCACTCTGTCGCTGATCTTGTCATCCTCTTAAAGGATCTTTCACAGAGCAAAAATTTTTAATTGTGATGAGGTCTAATGTATCAATTTTTCCCTCTATGAATTGCGCTTTTGGTGTCAGGTCTAAGAAATCTTTGCCCAGTCCTAAGTCCCAAAGATTTTCTCCTATATTTTTTTCTAAAAGTTTATAATTTTACGTTTTACTTTATCTGTGATATATTTTGAGTTAATTTTTGTCTAGGAACAAAGTTAGTTTAGTTTTGTTTTGTTTCTTTGTTTATGGATGCCCAATTGCTCCGGCCCCATCTGTTGAATAAGTTATCCTTCCTCCACTGAATTGCTTTGCACTTTTGTCAACAGTCAGTTGGGCATATTTGTGAGGGTCTATTTCTGGGTCCTCCATTCTGTTGGACTGACCCGTGTGTCTGTCCCTCTGCGATGCCACATGCTCTTGATTACTGCAGCTCTGTAACAAGTTTCGAAATTGGGTCGACTGATTTCTCCTATTTTATTCCTCCTTTGCAAAAAGGTTTCAGCTATTCTAATTCCCTTGCCTTTCCAAATAAATTTTAGAATAATCTTGTCTATATCTACAAAAAATTGTGTTGAGATTTTGTTAGGAATTGTGTTACCCTTGTACGTAAATTTAGGGATTTAGGGAAAAGTGACATCTGTGCCATGTGGAGTCTTCCAATCCATGGACACGATGTGTCTATTTATTAGATCTTTGATTTCGTTCATCAGAATTGTGTTATTTTCAACATACAAGTGCTGTCCATGTTTTGTTAGATTTATAACAAAGTGCTTAATTTTTTTTGGTCATTATAAATGGTAATATATTTTAAATTTCCGTATCCAGGTGTTCGTTGCAAGAAAAAGAAAGCATTCAGTCTTATGCCATTAAGCAAAATGTTAGCTGTAGATTTTCGTAGGCGTTCTTTGTCATGGTGAGGAAGTTCACTTCTCTTGCCATTTTTGGGGGCATTTTTATTGCTAATGAGTTAGATTTTGATATGTGCTCTCTATGCATTGGTTGACATGACTTGTGATTTTTTTTAGCCTGTTAATATGGTGGATCACACTGGTTAATTTTCAAATATTGCACCTGCCTTGCATCCCTGGAGTAAGTTCCAGTTGGTCATGGTGAACGACTCTTTTCACGCGTTGCTGAATTATATTTGCTAACATTTTGTTAAGGATGTTGTGTCTACGTTTGTGAGGGACATGGCTCTGTAGTTTTTCTTTTTTGAACTGTGTTCGTCTGGTTTTAGTATCAGGATAATACTAGCTTCATCAAATGAATTAAGAAATATTTCTTCCTCTTCGGTTTTCTGGAAGAGACCATGTAGAACTGGTGTTGATTCTTCCTTAAATGTTTGGTAGAATTCTCCGTTGAAGTGATCTGCGCCTGGAGAAATCATTTTTGGGAAGGTTGAAATAACAAATTGAATCTCCTCAATAGTTACAGAGCTATCAAGCCCTCCGTTTCATATTGAGTGAGTCGTGGTAGTTTGTATGTCTCAAGGATGTGGTCTGCTTAGCCAAAGTTGTCAACTTTCTGTGTGTGGAGTTGTCCATAGCATTCTTTATTATTCTTTCGATACCTACAGGTTCTATGGTGACACCGCTGTTTCATGTCTCATATTGGTAATTGGTATTTTACATTTTTTTCCCTCTCAGTCTTGCTGAAGGCTTGTCAATTTTAGTGATCTTTTCAAAGACCAGCTCTTTGTTTCATTGATATTCTCTATTATTTTCCTGTTTTCAATTTCATGAATTTCTGCTCTTATATTTATTATTTACTCCCTTCTGCTTGTTTTGGGTTTATTCTCCTCTTTTTTTCTAGGTTCTTGAGTTGGGAACCTAGACTATTGATTTGAGACCGTTTCTTTCCTAACGCGTGCATTTAGTGCTGTACACTTCCCTCTCAGCTCTGCATTAGCAGTGTTGATACACTGTGCTTTCATTTGAACGTATTTTAAAAAAATTTTTCCTGAGATTTTTCTCTTTCCCCCATAGAAGTGTGCTCAGTTTCCAGGTGTTTGAGATTTTCACATTGTCTCTCGGTTATGAACTTCTAGTGTGGTTCCGCTGTGGTCAGAGAACATAGTCTGTATGGTTTCAGTTATTTACAACGTTTGAGGTTTGTCATGGCCCAGGGAGGGTCTATCCTGGTGTGTGTTCCACGTACGTTTGAAAAGAACGTGCGTGTGTGGTCAGGTGGGGCGTCCTGTAAATCTCGATGAGGTCCTGTTAGTTGACCGTGCTAATGACTCTTCTATATCTTTGCTGAGTTTTGTGTGGTTGTTCTATCAGTTGTTGAGATAGGGCTGTTGAAGTCCCCAACTGTATTTGCCGATTGTCTATTTCTCCTTTCCATTCTATAAGTTTTTGCTTCACATATTTTGCAACTCTGTTTGGTGCATCCATGTTCAGGATTGCTGTGTCTTGTTGGTGGACTGACCCTTTTGTCATAATATAATGTCCCCTTCTGTTGCTGGTACTTTTCTATGCTCTCATGCCTACTGTACCTGATATTAATGTAGCCACTTCTGTTTTCATTTGATTAATGTTTGCATAATGTCTTTTTCCATCCTTTTACTTTCTGCCAATCCTGTTATATTTAAAGCGAGTTTCTTACAGAAAGCGTCTGGTTGAGGCATGGTTTAAGTCCACCCTGCCACTCTCTGTCTTTTCATTAGTACACTTAATGTAGTTATTTACATGTTAGGTCTTAAATACCATATTTTATTTATTTGTTTTGTTTGTTCTCTCTGTTTTCATTTCTCATTTTGTCTTTTCTGCTTTCCTCTGGGTCACTTGAACATTTTCAGAATTCCACTTTGTTTGCTTATAGTGTTTTGAGTGCATCTCTCTGTTAGGCTTTTTTCACGGTGTTCTAGGTGTTACGTTATATACACGTCACTTACCTTAGTCTACTGGCTTTTTCATTTCAGTAGTTTGAATGAAGCACAGAAACCTTGCCTTTTTCTATGTCCCTTTACCATGCCCCATTTATAATATAATTGTAAATATTTCCTCTACACACCTGTGCAATCACAGTGGACAGTGTTCTAATTTTTGCTTCAGCTATCAAACATAATTAGAAGACTCAAGAGTTCAAAAAGAGTAAAAAAAGAGTAAAATTTTATTTACTCTTTTTTTTTTGCTTACTATGTCTTCTCTTCCTTTCTGATGTTCCAAGGTCTCTTTTTTAAAAATCTTTTGTCTCTGATTAGAGAACTTCCTTTAGCCATTCTTTTTTTTTTGGTGAGGAAGACTGTCCCTGAGCTAACATCTGTGCCAGTGTCCCTCTATTCTGTATGTAGGACATTGCCAAAGCGTGACTTGATGAGTAGTGTGTAGATCCATGCCCGGGATCCGAACCTGTGAACCCTGGGCCACTGAAGTGGAGCATGTGAATTTAACCGGTACACCACTGAGAAGGCCCTAGCCATTCTTTAGGAGGTCTGTCAGTGACAAATTCTCTTGGTTTCTCTTCATGTGGGAACATCTTGACCTCCCCTTTACTCCTAAAGGACATTTCCATGGGATATAAGATTCCAGGTTGACTCTTCTTTCCTTGCAGCATGTGAAAAATTTCGTGCCACCTCCTTCTGGCTTCCGTGGTTTCTAATGGAAAATCTGCTCTAATTCGAATTCTCCTATAGGTCAGGGTTATTTTTCTCTGGCTGCTTTTTCTTTGTCTTTGATTCTCAGAAGTTCAATTACCATGCGTCTTGGCACAGATTCCCTTGGGTTTATCCCATTTGGGGTTTGTGATGGTCAATTTTATGTGTCTGCTTGGCTGGGTCACGATGCCCAGGTATGTAGTCAAACGTTATTCTGGCTGCTTCTGTAATGGTGTTTATGGGTGAGATTTACATTTAAATTGGTGGACTTTGAGTGAAGCAGATTGCCCTCCATAACATGGTGGGCCTCATCCAATCAGTCGAAGGCCTGAACAGAACAAAAGCCTAACCTCCCCTGACACCTTTGGACTTGAACTGCACCCTCAGCTCCTCCCTTGGTCTCCAGCCAGGTGAAGACCCACTGTGTTCCAGGCAGTGTTGCAGAAGCCTCGAACAGAGTGGGGAACAAGGCAGAGCCTACCCATGCCTGCAAGGGCCGTGCGGTCTAGTCCAGGATAGCGACAGGAAAGAGGTTGGCAAATTCGCAGGAGAGGACCAGGCAGCAGTTGGTGTCAGGATGAAAATAAACTGAGTTGTGATGGGGAGGGACAGTGGGTGGGAGAATTGAGGTTGGTGATCAGGGTAGGCTTCCCTGAGGAGGTGACACTTAAGCTGAGGGGAAGGAGGAACCTATTACACACAGATTCTGGAGAACAACACTCTGGGAGAGGGAACAGCAAGTGCAAAGGCCCTGAGTCAGGAACGAGAGTTGGGGTTTTGAGGAAGGAAAGGGGGCCAGTGTGAGTGGAGCCAAGAGAGCGAAGGGGAGGAAGGGACAGGGTGAGGTCATAGAGGTCACATACCACGTGGAGGAGCTTCTCCTGAGTGGGAGGGGAACCCATGGAGGTTTTTGAGCAGCAGAGTGTCTGTGTCTGATTTCTGTTTTGTAAAGATCTCTCTGGCGACCTCGTTGTGGAGGGGGTGAGGCGAGGTGGGGACATGGTGGGGGAGGAGCCCAGGAAATAAAGACCAGACTTGTGTGGCTTCAGACCACAATTTGGAGGCAGTGGCAGGCCCTGGAGAGAGGGCTGGGAGGCTCGGACCAGGATGGTTGCCATGGCGACAAGAGGCAGGTGTGGATGTGTTATGGAGATGGAGGGATCCATCTGGCAAGCTCTATCAGAGACCTCCAGGACTTTTCACATATTAAACAAGAAAATAAAATAAACCCTAAAGTCAGATGAGGCAAACCACTGTCTCTCTGAAGAGTGACGTGTTCCTGCCTCCCAGTGGGTGAATCTGCACCATCGCTCCCTCCCACCTCCTCCCGCTTCCTCACCCCTTGGAGGGCCTCGCAGTTTAACGGTTGTGATTGTCTCTGTCCCGCTGCGTCTGCACAGGGCGCCGGGCCGGGGAAGCTCTGCCTGGCCGGTGGCTGCCTCCCTTCAGCGATGGCTGCAAGGATGAGGCGCACCCAGCGGGCCTTGGCGGGTTGGTGAATGGCGTTCTCTCTGCTCAAGGCGGCAGGACCCAGATGCGGCCGGCTGGGGTGATCGGCTGTGGCTTCTGTCTCAGCGGCACAGAACTGGCCTCTCGCCCCGGGGGCCTCAGATCCGCCTGCTGACAGCAGGCTTCCCGCGCTGTGTGCTGAGGGAGGGGCACTGTGTTGCCTGAGGCTTGCTACAGGGGCCGGGAGCAGACCCGACTTTGTCCACCGTTGACTGCGTGGGGAAGGAGGGGAGAATGGACGGGATCTGTGAGGGCCTGACCCTGGCTTTTCTCTCCATCAGCTGTGGAACCTGGGCTGTGTCTTTAATCGACTCGAGCCTCTATGGTTTTTTTTTTTTTTTTTTTTGGTGACGAAGATTTGCTCTGAGCTAACATCTGTTACCAATCTTCCTCTTTTTTTTTTGCTTGAGGAAGATTAGCCCTGAGCTAACATCTGTGCCAAACTTCCTCTGCTTTGTGTGTGGGACACTGCTGCAGCATGGCTTGGTGAGCGGTATATAGGTCTGTGCCCAGGATCTGACCCCGCAAACCTGGGCCACTGAAGCAGAGCACGCTGGACTCAACCACTACACCACGGGGCCAGCCCCGAGTCTCTGTTTTTTTACCTGCAACATGAGAAGAGTAAGAGAACCTAGGATGTTACTATGAGATCAAGCAAGGCAAGATATGTGAGGCATCTCACGGGAGCTGGAGCCGAAGCCAGCGCCCTTTGCTGGGGAAGCTTATTTTTAAAAACGTAATTAGAATATCTAGAAAATAAATGCTTAGCTCTTCAAAGCAAAAGCATTAAAAAGAAGTGTAACTGCTGTTGAGAGAAATCTTCCTGAAATACGACTTCAGGTGGCTCCAGCCTCAGGTGCGGTGGCCTTGCCTGGCTGTCCCAGCCCTCAGTGCCCACCGTGCTGGAGAGGCCCCAGGGACCTGCTGGGTGTGGTGGTGAGGATGAGGTCACGGCCCAGAGACCCAGGCTGCTGGGCGCCTCCCCCTCTTCTGACCCTCCCTCCAGCACCCCCCGCCCCAGGTCCCACCGCAGCACATGGAGTCTGCTCAGAATCAGGGGTACGACAGCGCCTCAGGGAGTAAAGTGTGTGGGGGCCGTTCCTGTCTGGCTGTCAGAATTCTGCCCTGTGATTGTGGGGGGTGGTGGGGGCTCTGTATCGGTGCCCAGGATTGTTGTGGAAATATATACGCATCTTCCTTGACTTAATGATGAGGTTACATCTGGATAAACGCATCGTAAGCTAAAAATATCCTAAGTCAAAAATGCATTTAATCCTCCTAACCTACTAAACATCCTAGCTTAGCCTCCCTCGCCTGAAACCCGTGCAGAACACTGACATGAGTCTGTGGTTGGGCAAAGTCATCTCACACAAGCCTACTTTATAATAAAGTGTCAAATATTTCATGTAATCGATTGAATATGGTACAGAAAGTGAGAAACAGAGTGGTCGCCTGGGTACAGAAGGGTTGTAAGTGATGGCGTGGCTGACCAGGAGCTATAGCTCGCGGCCACCGCCCAGCATCACAAGAGCACCGGACCACACGTGGCTAGGCGGGAAAAGAGCAAAATGCAAAACTCCAAGTACGGTTTCTACTGAATGCGCATTGCTTTCACATTATTGTAAAATTGAAAAACCGTAAGTTGAACTATGGTAAGCCGGGGACTGTGTGTATGTTTGTGTGTGTGTTTGTGTGTATTCGTGTGTGTGTGTGTGTGTGTGTGTAGTAAGTGGCTGACATGAAGGTTTTGATCGCAGAGGCATCCATTTCAAAGACACCCATCTCGAATAAATGCATTGTCAGCTACACAACCAGATAGGGAGCCAGGCCGCCCGCCCCATGAGGTCCCCTCTGGAAAGGGCTGGGCGACCCAGGTAACTGACGGCTCCAGCAACTCCGCTTTTCCCTCCGAGCTTTAGATCCCCTCTTATGTTTTAAATCCACCAATAAAGATGAACCTGAGAAACCCTAGGCCCCCTACCCCGACCCCAACAGAGCCAGAACCCCAGGTCCCTGTGTGCACTCTCTCTCTCTACCCGCGACCTCACTGTGTGGCCCCAGGTGTGCCACGTGCCCCTCAGGACCTGTGAGTAAAAACCTCGTTCCTCAAAGTTCCCCGCTGGGTGTTGCTGGGTGTCCTGCAACCACAATAAGAACCACAAGGGCCGGTCGGGCTGCAACATTGGCTCCTGCAGGTAGTCTGGGCCCGGTGAGGGCTCGGCATTCTCAGCCAAGAGCATCACTATCATAGGCTGAGACTGACATAAAACAGCATATGTGTATACATATCTATATTTAATAATTTTTTAAAGAATAGTCTGAGATTTACAGAAAAGTTGCAGACAGCGCAGAGAGTTCCCATAGGCCTCTCTCTCAGGTTCCCCTGTTTGAACACCTTACATTTATGCGGTACATTCGTTACCATTAACAGACCAATGCTGATATAGTATTATTGACTAAATTCCACATGTTGTTCGGATTTCGCTGGTTTTCCCCTGATGTCCTCTCCTCTTCCAGGAGCCCACCCAGGACACAACGTGACATTGAGTTGTCACGTCTGCTTAGGCTCCTCTGGGCTGTGACAGCCGCTCAGAGTTTCCTTGTTTTGTGGGACTTGACAGTTTTGAGGAGCGCTGGTCAGCTGTTCTGGAGAATGTCCCTCTGTTGGGATTTGTCCGATGTTTCTCTCACGGTTCGATGGGGGTGACGTGTTTTTGGGAGGATGACCCCAGAGGAGCAGTGTTGTTCTCATCACATCATGTCACAGCAACCAGCTATCAACACGACTTACCACTGTGGATGTTGACCTTGGTCACCCAGCTGAGTCTGTTGTTCTTCTCCACTGGGAAGTTACTCCTTTCTCTTTTCCCTGCCGTGCTCTCTAGAAGGCAGTCAGCAGGCACAGCCCACATTCAGGGGCTGGGGGCTTATGCTCCACCTCCTTGAGGGGGAAGTATCTATGTAAACTAGTTAGAATTCCTCTGGATGGGAGGTTTGGCTATTCTTACCCATTTATTTACCTATTCAACCATTTGTTTATATCAGTATGGACTCTTGGATTTTCCTTTTATACTTTGGGTTATGTTTATTTTGTTGCTCAAATCTTTCCAGCTTTGGCCATTGAGAGCTCTTTCAGCCAGCTCCTGTGTCCCTTCGAGACACCCCCATCATTGTGGTTTTGGAGCACTTTCTTATTTTCTGGCACTACAAGATGCTGCAGGCTCATCTGGTATATGTCCTGTCCCAGCCCAGGAGTCAGCCGTTTCTTTAGGGAGCCCTGGTCTCTCTTATCGGAGAATGGTATTTAGAAACCAAGATCTGGGCGCTGGGTGTGCTCATTGCAACTGGGATGTCACTGCTTCTAGGTCCTCTCGGTGGACAGAGCAATGAAATAAGTGTATGTTTACTAATTAAAAGGTGTTCTGGGACCAATTGCCAATGTGGGTGTGTGTGGGAATTTCCCTACACATCCGAGGAATTCTCCAGACACCAGCCAATTCAACACAATTCTGACTCATCTACCTGGAGATAGTGTCGGATTCCACAGGATAAGGTCTCGGTCCACAAGACTGGCCCCCACCCTCACTTCAGATGCCAATCGGGAGTCCAGGTTATTACCTGTGCTTCTGACTGACCAGCTAGGAATCAGTGGTCCCAACACCCCCTCCTTGGGTCTGATTAATTAGCTAGAGCATCTCGCAGACCTCAGAGAAGGATTTTACTTATGAGTTTACTGGTTTACAATAAGGTTATAGCTCAGGAAGAGCCAGATGGAAGAGATGCATAGCACAAGTTATGGGGCGCAGAGGCTGCACACCCTCTCCAGGTGCACCACTCTCCCCACATCTCCATGTGTCGCCAGCCCAGAAGCTCTCTGGACCTCTCTCCTTTTGGATTCTTAAGGAGGCTCCATTACATAGGCAGGATGGATTAAATCATCGGCCGTTGGTGACCAATTCAGCCTCCAGCACCTCTCCCCTCCCTGGAGCTCCGGCAGTGGGACTGAAATTTCCAACTCTCCATCACATGGTTGGTTCCCCTGGCCACCAGCCCCCACCCTTAGATGTGTCCAAAAGCCGCCTCATCAGCATACGGGAGACACCTTTGCTGCTCTTATCACTTAGGAAATTCCAAGCGTTTTAGGAGCTTCGTGCCAGAAATGGAGATGAAGAGCAAATATGTATTTCTTATTATAAATCACAATATCAGGGGCCGGCCCCATGGCCGAGTGTTTAAGTTTACATGCTCTGCTTTGGTGGCCTGGGGTTTGCCAGTTTGGATCCTGGGTGTGGACCTACACACTGCTCATGGAAACATGCTATGGTGGCATCCCACACAGAAGAGCCAGAATGACCTACAGTTAGGATATACAACTACGTCCTGGGGCTTTAGGGAGGGAATAAAAAGGAGGAAGAGTGACAACAGATGTTAGCTCAGGGCCAATCTTCCTCACCAAAAAAAAAAAGACAGATTAACAATAGAAAAACACACAGAAGTTTAAAAAAATCACGATCTCATACTAACTCATGTATATACACACATGATCTATCTATTTATCTATCTATCTATCTATCTATCTATCTATCTATCTATCTATCTATTTATCTATCTCCCTATCTGTCTCTTCGTCTGATGTCTCCAGTCTGATCCATCACCACGTGGATCATTCCAGCCTCCTCCCCTTGTCTGAACCTTCCTCTCCAATAGTGGGAAACCTGCTCCCACCATCCTGCATCTGTTTACTTGTTTATTCAATCCTAGAACGTATGTATAGTGGTATTGGAATTGTTAACCAGTACCCTGAAGGAGGCAACTTTACCAACCAGAGTGTGGTGCTTACGTCCAATTTCTTTTGTCTTTAGCCTATCGGACTCCACTCATTCATAGAGTTACTGAGCTCAGCACTTTCCCCACCCCTGCTGCCTCCTTCAGTGAGGCCGTGTCCTGCAGCCGTATTACAGGGAGATTCTTCTGTCACAGTCTCCATCCCATCCTGGGGCCCTCCAACTGCCTAACTGATTTTTAAAAAACGTACATGCATTAAGGCTCACTCTTTGTGCTGTAAAAGTCTCCGGGTTTTGACAAATGCGCAGTGTCATATATCTGCCAGCATCATACAGAAGTAGCTCATGGCCCTGAAATATTCCCTGTGCTTCACCAATTCAATCTCTCCCTTCTCCAAACCCCTGGCGACCACCGATCCATTCCATTTTATAGTTTTGCCTTTTCCAGAATGTCACGTATTTGGAATTGTACAGTACATAGACTTTTCGTACTGGTTTCTTTCACTTAGCAACATGTGTTTAAGATTCCTTCATGTCTTTTCATGGCTTGATCGCCCATTTCTTTTTATCACTGAATAATATTCTGTTGTCTGGATGTACCACAGTTTGTTTATCTACTCACCTGCTGAAAGGCATCTTGGTTGCTCTCAGTTTTTGGCATTTATGAATAAAGCTGCTATAAACGTTCCTGTGTAGGTTTTTGTGTGGACAAGTTTTCAACCCAATTTGGTAAACCCTGAGGGGTGTGACTGCTGATCATATGGTAAGAGTAAGTTTAGTTTTGTAAGAATCTGCCCAACTTTCTTCTTAACTGGCGGCACCGTGTTGCGTTCCCACCGGCAGCGAGCGAGAGTTCCTGCAGCTCCACACCCTTGCCAGCATTCGGTGGTGCAATGTTCTGGATTTTGGCCGTTCTGATAGGTGTGCAGTGTATTTCATGGAAGTATATTTTTAAGTCTCTCCTTACAGATGGAGAATATTTGTGCATCCAGTGTGCTCAGCCATCCCTTATCGAAGGACGCCTTTGTGAAATAGATGGGTGTTCTGAAATCCAGCTAATGGTGTTTGTCCCCTCCTATTGGGGGTGAGTCCCCAGGCCTTTGCCTTTTCCGGTTCACTGCTAGAGTGTACACAGCTGTCTGCATGAAGAGCTCTCCGGAAAACCCTGGAAGCACAATTAATCAATGGGTAACTTATTGTTTATGCAGCAATTACCCAACCTGGGAATGTCACTTTAGCGCAGAAAATATAGATCTTCCCTCTCGATAAATCTGCTGGCCTTCGCGGCCAAGGGCATTTGTTTTCAGGAGTGGGTGACAAATCACCACCACTAAATTACATGAGGGCTTTCTTCCTTTATTTTAAAAATATGGCTTGTGGTTTCGAACCAGCAGGCGAAGTCAGCAGAACGTGAAGCTGCTCTGACTTGAAGCAAGTTCAGTGGACGCACAGCGGGCCCTGGGTGGGGCATTGAAGGAAGCCTTTTTTCTCTTTCTCTGTTTTTTCATATGTGTCAGTTTTTCAAAAGTGCCTGTTGATTTGATTTTTGAGACATGAGGTTTTCAACTTTTCTTGCAGCATTTCTCAGCAGAGCAGAAAAGTTGAATCCTATTTACACGACTCAAATTCATGTGTATGTGTGTGTGGGGGGCAGGTGGGTGGGTGCATTTTTTGATAATTTTAGAAAAGATTTTGCAAAGTATTGGGCCCAGACCTGTATATCTATGTGAAAGTAATGAGGGCTCCATTCGAAGACGTGCCTCTTGTGGGATGAGACGATAAAGAAAACAGCAGCCATTCAAAGACCCTTGGTGCTCAGGAAGCCAGCTGCTGGGGAGACAGCTGGGCTGGTTGCTGATTAAGGCCCAGGGGGAGATTTACAGCTCCCGGGAGACCCTGGTGGGGTCAGCGGTGGCTCAGTGTCTCCTTTCTTTCATGCAAAGCAGAGCTGATGGCAAATTGCCTACGGGGAGCTGAAGCTCACTCAGGTACCTTGCTGAATTGCAGGAGTGATAACAAGGAACCAGCCGCCTTATGGTTTATAAGGTGCTTCAAGACTTGTCTTCTCACCTGGTCCCTGCAGCAGCATCATGAGGAAGTACCTGGAACGTGTCGGCAGGAGCGGACAGCAGCGAAGTCATGACGGCAGCAAGGTCACGGCTTGCCAAGGTCACACAGCAGGGAAGTGGCAGCTGGGTCCTCAAACTCAGCCTGTTTGATTAAGAAGGTTGCAACAGGAGCTCTTGCTCTTTGGCTAGTGGTCCATACATTGCGAGGAGTCTCCAGCAGAAGGCGGAGCTGACGTTCCTGAGCCCAGCGCTTTGGGCGCTCACCTAGTCACAGCGTTCATCCACCATTCAAATGCCTGCGACGGGACAGACAGGCGCTGTGCGGTGCTGGCAGTCGCCAGGCCAAGCCCCTGTCCTCCTGGAGCTTGCTCAGTGGGGAGGGTGGTCTGGGCGCTGTGGGGACAGATGCAGGCAGGGATCCATCTGCTGCAGCAGAGCATCCTGACTGACCCCACTGCCTCCATCCAGCCTTCCCAGCTCCTCCAGGAGCCCGGCCGTATTCCCAAGGCCGCTGTGTTTTGGCTTCTGAGGAGCTCCTGAGGCCCGCCCTTGGTCCTCAGGCTCCAGATGACTTCCTCAGCTGGTTCAAGAAGGGAGCACCAGGTGGGTGGTGGGGCCTGCTCTGAGTGTCGTAGCTGGATTCGTCACCTGCCTTCTCTGGCCGCAGGCATAATACACCTGTTGTCCCCTTCTCCCCCTCCCCTCTCCCTGCCCCCGCCTTCTTTGCCTCCAGCCAACAAACATTTATTGAGCACTGACTGTGTGCCAAGTTCTGTGCTGGGAAGACATTGTATGCGTTCTCAGCTCTCAGGGGGCCTCGGTCTCTTTGCCCCAGTCAAGGTCAGAGTCAACAGTGCCAAGAGGAGAAGCCCCCGGCTCGAGGACTGGGCCCTGTTTCCGGCCCCTCTCTCCCTAGGGCTGCACCCATGATGGGGTGAGCAGGCAGAGCTCAGGGGTTGGGTGGGCAGCAGGGGCTCCCCATATCTGGGGAATGGAGGACACCAAGGTGCTGACAGACAGACCCCCAGACTGCCGGGCCGAGCCGTTCATGGGCGCCTGAGAGTCCCTGTGCGTCTCCTGCCTCTGCTGTCCCGCTGGCTGCTGGGGAGGCCTGCCCGGCCCTCAGCGCTTGGAGCTCTGTTAAACTGTTAATACAACCACTAGAGAGGTGGCATGTTATCTCTCCGCCTGGGAGGGATTAGATGCTGTTCGCTCTTCTGTCGGTTCATCTTTGTTTATCTGGCTTTCACCTTGATGGGGAACAAGTTTACACAAAGGCCCAGGAAAGAGAGAAACAGGAACCAGGAAGTGTCCACTACATGAGGGGGTTTCCCGTGGGCACCCCCAGCCTTTGTGCTGGGGTTGTTCTTGTACCAGGAGCAAAAGCGAGCATCAGGCTACAGCTGGGCCACAGAGACTGAACTGCATGTGCTGGTTCCCTTGCTCATGGTCCTTCCGTCTGGCACACCCCAGCTCCAGGTACCAGGATCTGCTCTTGGTGCTGGACACATGATGGTGAGGAAGGCAGATGCCATCCATGTCATTGTGGGGTTGACAATTGAGAGCAGTGGCCCTCAGCCGCAGGTGATTCTGTCCCTGGGGGATGTTTGGAAATGTCTGGAACCACTTCTGGTTGTTATACCTGGGGTGGGGAGGGACTCGACTGGCAGCTAGTGAGGGGAGGCCAGGGATGCTGCTAAGCATGTGCAATTCCCAGGAAAGTTCCCCAAACAGAAACCAACCTGGCCCCAAGTGTCCACGGAGCCACTGGAAGAAAGAGCAGGGCCTGCTGAGGTGTGTTGTTTAGACTGACACCTTCCGACTGAGCAGGAGAAATGAGCAGGGCGAGGGTGCGTGTGTGTGTGCGAGCATAAGTTTGTGTGCATTTGTGTGTTGGGAAGAGAGGGAGGGGATGAGAAGAGTGCCCCACGCAGAGCGTGTGTGTGTGTGTGTGTGACAAAGCGGGAAGGTGGGAAGGATGGCCACCACCGGGGGGAGTGAGCGGGACTGGAATGTCCTGGAGTGGGAGTGGAGGAAGAAGCCAGATTGGGAGGGGCCTGCCGTCTATGCTAGGATCTCAGTCTGCAAAGCATTGGGAAGTCACTAGATGGTTTCAAGCATTGTTATGACATGCTCAGATTTTCAAAAAAATCCCCTTGACGGCCTTGTAGAGCAAGAGTTTCCGTTAGTTCCCTGCGGCTGCTGTAACCAAGTCCACGGACGGCGGAGCTCAGACTACAGAAATCCATCCTCTCCCAGTTCTGGGGACTGGAAGCCTGAGAGCAAGGCGCTGGCAGGGTCGGTTCCCTCTGAGGCCTCTCTGCTTGGCGTGTTGATGGTCGTCTACACCCTGTGTCCTCACATAGTCTTTCCCTTGTATGTCTCTCTCTGTGTGCAAATTTCCCCTTTTTATAAGGCCACCATCATACGGGATTAAGGTCCACCCTAATGACCTCTCTTTAACTTGATTGCCTCTGCAAAGATTCCATCTCCAAATACAGGGACATTCTGGGTCCCTGGGGTGGGGATTCTAACTTGCCTATTTGGGGGGCACACTTCCACCCATACCAGTTGGTGTGGGAGTGTGAGGGCGGGGAGACTGGCTGGGTTGTAATGTTGTGGGTCCCGGGGCAGGTGGCTGGGGCCGGCGGTGGTGGCAATGAGAGGAAGAGCAGATGGTCTGGGGGGCGTTCAGAGTTTGACTCAAAGAACTTGGGGTTGGAGTCGCGGGGGCGGGGCCTGGGCTCACTGGGCCCGTGGGGTCTGCTTTAGAGTCCTGGGAAACTAGCTCAGATGGGTTTACCTAATTACTTTGTGTCGTTAAAATTATAGCCTAGCTGTAGTCGAGGACATTTGACAGAGGGCCAGATTCACTCGTTGTGACTTAATAACCTTGTACACCTATTTTCAAACACCTGCCTCTTAGCTCTAGGCATACACTAAAAACTAATGCATTTGCTCTCAATAAAGCCATGCATGCTTGTTGTAGGACACAGATGCTTCAGAAATTACAGAAAAGTATAAATAATATGACAAAACCCACCCGTGGTCATGTAGATGGCGACAGAGTTCCTTCGAATGGTGTTTATTTAACCTCTCTCCAGGGTTGAGTGTTTGAATTTTTGTAGAATGTTTCTCTGTATATTAAAATGTCAGCTTCCCCAACCTTATTATCATAAAAATGTCTGTCTGCTAATTGAGAGCGGCACCTCATCAGTTCTATACTTTGCATTTCTTCATTCAACGTGGGTTCACATTCTCTTGTTATTTCGCTGTCACCCCATGTGAGTGTCCCCAGCCTGCCTTTGTCCTCCTCCCATTCGTTCAGGGGTTCTTGGGGTTGTTCCCATGGCCCCACGTGAGTTCATTGTGAAGCAGGAGGGAATTCTTCCAAAGAGAGAGTTGATGCCAATTGCAACCAGCACCGAGAGGGCACCTGCCCACCCAGGCACTTGGTGTGGCCCCAAGCGCGTGCTCTGCTCAGTGTCCCCGCTGCACGTGAAAACAGGAGCAGCACCACCTGCTGGGTGCCACGCCCTGTGGTGTGTTTCATTTGGTCCTCGCCCCCAGGGGGGAAACTGAGTAACTGGCCCACGTCACGTTAGGAGCTGGCTGAGCTGAGGTCCGCACCTCGGTGGGGTGGTCGGACCCAGAGCACTGGATCAATCCTCGCCTCTGCGCTCTCCTGCCTCCCTGTGTGCGGCGGGGCTGCGTCCACACAGGAGGAGGCCCAGGCAGGCTCCTTGGGCCCCACCCCTCACAGGCGTCCTGCCTTACCTGGGGCCATTCTCTGGTTACACCCCAGGCTGGAGGCTGCACCTCTCTGCCATCGTGGAAGACGGGCAGCCTCTGGGCCTCCAGCCTCTGTGCTCCGAGGGGCCATCTGTCCGTCTGTCTCCAGCACAGAGTGAAAAAGTTGGGGTGCTGGGCACTATGTGTGTCGTATCCTTTAATTGCCCAGCCATCTGGTGATTATTCCCATTTCGCAGACGAGGAAACAGAGCCAGAGATGCTAAGTAATCGCCTGTAAGGTCCGGCAGCGAGAGACAGCGGAGCTGGGGTCTGAGCGCAGCCGTCCCGGCCCCGCTGCTCCTCTGTTCCCTGTGGCCCCTGGGGACTGAGTTGGTTTCAGGATCCTGCATCAGTACGGCCAGTCACATTTGATCTCACACACACATGCACACACACACACACACACACACACACACGCTCGCATAGCCTGGTACCTCGTTCGGCTCTCTCCGCCTTTTCCCGCCGTCTCCAGACACGGCTGCACAGCGTCTTCACCGCGGAGAGATATCGACTCTTTGTCATGTTTGATGCTGTTATTTCCCCCAGTCTGTTGTTTCTCCTTTTATTCCAGTTTTGTGTGCTTTCACTGTACAACTGTCTCCTTTCCTCTTTATTTTTCACTGCCTCGTTCTAGATGTGTTTCTATTACCGGTGACTGCAAATCGTTTTCGGAGGGACGTGCTGACTCACATGGCGGCGCAGCCGGCCTGCCCTGCGCTCCACTGGGGGTCTCTGCCGCGGGAGCCTGAAGATCCCCTCGGAGGGTCCCAGACATGGCCCTCCCACGTGGGGGCATTGTGGAGACGCCCCCTCCAATTAGGTGAGGGGGTGGAGAGGATGGCGGGTGGGCGGGACAGCGGGCAGCACGGAGCCTCATGGCACCAGAACAGCGCAGTCTTTCACCCCCGGTGTGATCAAAAGACGTCCTCCAGGAACGTCTGTCCTGGCGACTTCATTTGGCTTCCAACAAGGGAGACTCTTTTAAGGGTTTGGAAACACTTTTCTTTCCACTGAAAAGGGTAAATTTCATGCCCTTTCTATGGATCCTGGGAGAAGCTATTCTTAGAGATATTCTGAAAAGTTCTATATGCTTGGAAGTGCCATAGATTGCAGAAAATTCGAAAGGGAGGGAAACTATAATTCCCCCAAACAGTTGTCTTCTTATGCAGAACAAAGATATAGTTAGTTCTATTTTTAATCAGCAAACGCTATATTTCCAAACATAAATATCCAGGGGCCCTGCCAGCTCTCAGCCCGCTCTGCAGGGCAGCCCTGGAGCCTCAGGCTTGCCAGCGGGGCCTGGCCAGGGTCTCGGGGGCTCGAGGGCTCTGCGTCAGGTCTGGGCACGGCCCCTCATGCTCGGATATCCAGCGGTAAAAGGACAAATTACTCCCTCCCTCCAAATATCACACCAGTCTCCAGTTCTGAACCCCCTATCCCCCCACCGGGAGAATGTATTGAGGGCCCGATTCTACCATCAGGTGCGAAATGCTCTCTGATTCGGCTCTGCTTCTGCTCCCAGGGAGCAGCGTCCTTGGTCCTTGGCAGCACCTGGCTCCATCCTCCAGGAGGGTTTGCTTTTCCCACTACCCTCCCCCGCCATCTGAGGCAGGCCGGTGACTGTGTTCTCCTTGGGGATGGACAGCCTTCCCAGCCCTCCGGCCTCCGGCCCTGTGGAAGGCCAAGGCTCATTTTGTCTTGAATGCACGTGGCACCCCATTGTTCACGCTGGGGGTCCCTGCGGCCGTACAGCCCTCTCAAACGTGTTGTGGCTTCCTCATCTGCCGTCTGGTCAGCTGCATGCTCCAGTAGCCAGAGCCCCCCTGCCTCTGGAGGCAGAGTTCTCCTGCGTTCTGTATTTCTGTGCCTCCTCACCCCACGCCTCCTCCTTCTCCTCAGACGTGATCACAACGCCCTCGAGACCTCAGGCTGTGGTGGGAGAGCCACACCTGCAGACTCTTTTCCCTGGGCTGCTTTGTGCAGCTGGAAGGATCCATGGCTGTCACACTTCTTGTTGGGCTGTTACGCTGAGCCACCAAATCCCTTAGTTTACCTCTGGGTGTGACACGCACTCCCTGGATTTGGCCCTTCGCCACATGGCTCAATTTCTGTCAGCCTTTGGGGTTCCACACCTTTCTCAAATATCTAATTTTACCCCCAGGGGTTGGGAAGAATTGGCTCTTCCAGACCTCCTAGACCCGATTGGAGAACTGGCCGCATTCCCTTTCACTCGTGTCTGCACGCCGGCCATTTCTCTTCTGATGGCACCTCTTTCTTGTAACGCCTTGCCAAATTCCGACAGCGACCAGAACATGCTATTCGGTCTCCTTTCCAACCCCGTCCCCCAGAACCACAGCTTTGCTGCGTGCCTGATCGACTTCTCAAGTCCCCACAGGCGACAGCGTTGCCAGATGTCTCGCCACCGCAGAACACGGGCCACCATCTTTCCAGCCTACCGTCTCAGTTTCCTAAACGCCTGTTGCCTATCATGAGCTCAAGCTATATATTTGGATTTTTGCTACAGCAGCACTTACTTCTGGGATCAACCTCTGTGTTAGTTCAACCTCTTCCCAGTTAGTTGATTTTGTTGCGGTGACAACCAGCCTCGAGATCTCTGTTCCTTAAAGAACAAAGGTATATTCTCACTCAAGCTCCGTGTGCATGCTGGGTTGGCTGGGGGCTCTGATGCACGCTGTCCTCGCTCTGGGAAGCAAGCTGAGAGCCTTCACCACCTGCAGCATGACTGGGCACCAGTGGCCAGCGAAGGAAGCCTGGAGGCTCACACGCTTCTGCCCCTCTTCCACTGGCCACAGCATGTCACATGACCAAACCTAACTTAAGCAAGTCACATGATCATACTTAACTTCTGCTCCCATTCCATTGGCCAAAATAAGTCACATGATCATATCTAACTTCTCCTCCCATTTCATCGGCCACAGAAAGTCACATGACCATCCCTAAGTCCAGGGAGGACTGCGGAAACTGATTCTCTGCTCAGAAGGAGAGAACCTGGATGTTGGGAGCAGCTCTAAAGGCAGTCATAGGCTTTAAGTAATAATGATGGTTTCTCCTTGGTCATCCCTCCTGCCATCTAAAGACCGGGTTCCTTCAACTGTATCTCGTGTCATGTTCCAGCCCCAACCCCAGAAGCCTTCTCTGCCTCTGCCTGGTGGCCCACCCTGTCCCTTCCTGTCCCTTACAAGCTGTCCTCAACATTTAATGCAACCTCCAAGGCTGAACCCTGACACTGTTGGAAGAGCCGAGAACAAGGCTGGCTGTGTTTTGTGTCGCTTTTTAACGGTTCAGGTGGCAGGATGGAAGGTGCAGAGGACCGAGGCGTTGCGAGGCTGTGTCCCCAGGGGAGAAGGTGAATTCTTCCAGGTTGCTTTCACAGATTTCCCCTCAAACTCCTGCATTCCCACCCAAGAGGGGTCCTGGGCTTCATCCCTGCCCCCTCTGCCTCTCTCGGAGAGTCACGGCTACCATGGTCAGCACGGTGGGTCTCTGAGAAGCCCCGTCAAGGCACCTACTTAATTCTGATTTTGAGATTTTGTTCCACTTGCTGTTTCCCCAACCTATTTGACCAGACACCCTCTCCAGCCCCCATCAGGTCGGTGGAGTGAACTCGGGAAATCCTGGGGTAGGAGGACCAGGGGCTCGCCCTCCCCAGTGGGGAAAGCCTTTGAGCCATCACGCTGCCGCAGGCCCGGACTGCTGGGCAAAGCCCACGCTGCTCTGGCTATTAATCAAAGCAGGCAGCTGTTTATTGTTCTGCGTGCTCCAAAGTTGGAGAGAGTCTCCCTGAATTGTAGTTTAGAGGTTTCATCCAGATGCATTAGTAACTGCGGCCCTGCCCCCACCCACCCCCTGTGGTGTGTCCTCCCTCCCGGGTGCATCTTTCTCCTCGTGCTCTGCTTCCCAGATCCACTGGACTTTTCCCTACTGCCTGAGTTCCCTCAGGTCAGCTGCCGAAGCTCGAAGGACGTGCGGGCACAGACCGCTCAGACCCCAAACTATCTGAGCAGGTGTCCCCAGGTGTTGGAGATCTTTGTGTCTCTATGCCGAAGATGTGGCGATTGCTCAATTCCTGCTTTTGAAATTTAATTTACTTTGAAAAGAAGGGTGATGTTTCCTTTTCAGATCACTGCTGTCTTCCCGGGAAGGGCTGGGGTGGGGGGCTGCGTGCCGATGCTCCTCTCCCCCGTCCTAGCCCCACACAGCTCCCAGAGCAGCCAGCTCAGAGGGGCTTTTAATCTCTTGGACAAAGGAACAAAAGGACAAACGGAATCCCTTGTGCGACCTCTGTATGCAGGGCCACTTTCCCGGGCTCCCCCTCGGCTCCTGTGCTGCGCTGCCGGCCCCAGGCCTCACATTAATCGGCTCTCTGTAAAAGGTCACAGCCTTCTCGTCCCTGAACATTTTAAACGGCAGTGAACACGTCGGATGATTTTTAAATAGTTACACCCAGTGTCCTCTCATCGCCTCTGGTCAGTGCACTAAGGGTGTGGTGAGATAAAACAGCCCATGTACAGTTTATGAATTCATTCAGCACATCTGTATTGTGACTGAACACCACGCATCACATGTGCCTGGCCATGGGCTAACGTCAGGGATGTTAGAGGCATCATCCTGGGTCCTTGCCTTCAAGGGGCATGCGGCCTGCTTGTGGGGAGAGCGGGGCAGGCTCTGTGCAGGGCCCGGGGCTGCGCAAAGGAGGGGCCAACAGTCTGTCTGCATCCGAGAGGGTGGGGAAAGGCGTCATGGATGAGCCGAAGCGCTATGGGATCCTAGGAGAGGCTGTATCAGACAAGTGTGTGTCACTCTTGACTGTGCTTTTCAAATGTGTATAAGTCAGTCCCTGGGTGTCTGGGTAAAGGGCAGCCTCAGCCCCAGCAGAATCAGGTGGGGCCCGAGATTCTGCATTCCCAGCAGGCTCCCAGGTGAGGCTGATGCTGCTGGCCCGAGGACCACAGAGGTGGAGACAGGTGGACAGCTTGAGTATGGCAGAGAGAAGTGCCAAGAGCATGGAGGGTGTGGGGCAGTTTGTTGTGGGGGTTGCAGTGTGGGTGGGGGCAGTGAAAGAGAGGCAGGGTTCCATCTTCAGGGCTTTACGGGCCTGGAAGAGTGCCAGGTTCTCCTCTGGGCTCCTAGAACTCTCTGTTCGTGTGTCCACCTGAGTCCTCATCATGCTGTCTATGGCTCATCTGGTGTGTTCCTTCCTCCTTTAGCACATGCAAGCCAGGGATGAGGCCACAGCTCCATCATCTCAGCCCCCCAGGGCCTGGCCTGAGAGCACATGAATGCTTGCCCAGGGACCGAACCCCTGCCTTCTCTGGGCCCTGCTGGCAGGGTCAGATCTTATTAATTCAACTTTGTATCTCTGTGCCTGAAATGGAGAGATTGCGCAATTCATACTTTCGGGATTTACTTCTTTGCCTATGCATTTAAAACTTCTTAGCTTGCTTGCTTGCTTGTACTGTGGGTAGGGTTGCTATGTCTGGTTGCCCAGGTTGGACACTGCAGGAGGATGCCCTGCCAGCATGGCCTAAGCAGGAAATTGCCTTAGTGAGGAAGCGTGAGGACTCATGCTGGGGCTTACATTCTTTGGGCCTAAAGTCGCACCTTGCCACCAGTTGCAACTTCCTGCTTCATCTCTTTCCCACAAAGTCCTCTGGCAGGTCCTGGCCTGGCTCCTGATCAAGGCGAGAAGCTGTGTTCTCTCTCCAGCAGCATGGCAAAGCCACCTGTCTGCACCCGGTTGTGGAAGTGTGACGTCTGGGCTCTGAGTCTCACATCATGGCACGTGATGCACCCACGTTGCTTCATGTGTTAGGAAACGTGTGTCCTGGTGGACGGGGTGGTCCCCCTCTCTGGCTTCCCGCTAGAAGCTTCGTGCTCAGCTAAAGGATGACCAGGGGACACCCGGCTTCAAGTTGAAAGAGGAGAACACCGGGCCTGATTCTTGGATCCCGAGTCTTGTGGTGATAGTAGCCCCACCTGGGATCAATAATTGGGGGAAATGCAACTCCTTCAGCTTGTGAGCCTTCTCTTGAGGTGTGAGTGGGAACATCGAGGTCACGTGCCCCCGAGACTCCACGAGCCTAAACAGATGGGTCCAGATTGAAATGAAAGTGCCCCCACTCGTCTCCTGCTCTTAGGGGAGCGGCTTCAGGACGTGCCTGCCTCGTCCTCCTTGTGTGAGGTTCCTGGATCTCAACTGCGCCTCTTGGAAGTAGCCCCGTTGGGTCTGAGCTGGGGACTCTGAGGAGCTCCAGCGGAAAGGGACAGGTGGCAGCGATGGCACAGCCACATCCATCTCATCTGGATGGAGCCCGTGTACGAGCGTCCTTCACTCCGCCTGTGCCTGGCTCTCAGCGTGACCCTCTTTTTGGGGGCATCTTTGTAACCATCTGCAGAAGGGTTGCCTTCCATTTGGAGGCTGCTATCGGGGCAGGAGCCTGGGGGCCGAGACATGGGCAACTGTTACCATCTGAACCCGGGTCCTGGGCTTGACTTCATGTTCCGTTCCTGGGTGGCCCCTTCAGCCCAGCTGGGCCAGTCTCTCTCCTTCCTCTCAGCATCTTTGCAAAGGAGCGTCTTGGTTGGGATGGATTCCCTGGTGAGCGCCGCCATCCTTCGGCTGGAGGGTCAGGTGAGGCTGGCACCAAGAGCTTCAAATGTCTGACAGTAGAATTTAAATGCACACCTTTGAGCACTGGGGACAGAGTGGTGGCTGGCAGGGTTTCAGCAGAAGAGGCCCTCTCACTCACTACTTCTCTCTCTTAACTGCTGCTCCATCCTCTCCAGGGCTCTTCTCTTTGTCCTTTCATTTCGACCAGGAACCAGGATGCCGCCCTGGTTAGAGTCACAGGCTCCGGAACCCACGCGCGTTCGAATCCTGGCTGTGCCGTTTATGAGCTCTGTGACTTTGGGCTGGATCCTTAGTTAGGCTGATGATCCTCATTTTCCAGCCCTGCAAAACAGGGCCACTGAGCGTGGTCACCCTGAGGATAAATGAGGACATTGTTGGGAAGAAGCTCACAGCAGCATCCAGCCCGTGGCGAGCACTCGGGCTCTGGTCTGTGGCCCAGCGTGGCTGTCGGGGGAGTGGGGCAGGCCGCCCGAAGCCCTGGGCTGTTGTCTAGACCTCTGAATCGATACAGCTGCTCTCAACTCAAGGCTCTCACTTCCATGGCTTTTCATGATGCTAATTACTAACCCAGCGTAACAGGTAGAAGGTGAGTCAGGCTGCGCAGACAGGTGAGTAGGCGTGGGCCGAGAGCCAGGTAAACAGACGACAACGCCGTAGTGTGGAGCGGATGCTGTAAAATCTTTGTTGACTCTGTTCAACGCGTATGAAGGGGGAAAAGGAAGGAAAGGAAAGACGGGTGCGAAGGGAGGGCAGTATCCTTCCAGATAAGGTGGGAGTTATTCCTCCCGGGAGAGGTGGTCCTGGGGCTCATGAGGGGTTGAGGGGTTGGGTTTGCAGGGCTGGGGTTGGTTCTGCTGGGATGTTCTAGGCCAGAGGGTGAGGTGGGGCTGGGCGCCTGACAGGGTCTCTGGGAAGCCCTGGGCTCTCCCTCCCACCCCACTTCCAGGCAATGACTGGTTTCCAGACAGTGGAAGCTCCCCAAGGCTGAGATGGCCCCCAAGGCTGAGATGGGCTCCCCAAGGCTGAGATGGGCTCCCCAAGGCTGAGATGGCCCCCAAGGCTGAGATGGCCCCCAAGGATGAGATGGACCATGCTCCTTGGCCTCTGCCCATGGCTGCAACCTTTGGAGTGGCCTCATCCATCAGTCATCGTGTCCTCAGGGGCCTCTGAGCCTGCCTCTGGCCCCAAGCACCCTGGAACATGTACACAGCCAGCCTTTCTGGGCCTTAGGGCACCAAGACAACCACAACCTTAACAGAAGCTCTTCTTCCAGGAATGAAGGCTGGATTTCTACCCACTTTAGAAATCTCCTCTTTTGGTTTAAGCCTCCGTGGCCTGAGTTCTTGTGCACTGTCCATCCTTTCTTTGCAAGAGCAGCTACTCTTCTGCACTGGTCTGAACACACCCCCTGACTATTGACACGAGGCTGCTCTAGGAACTGAGTGGCTCTAATGACCGAGACATCCCAAGATATTGACAAAGCCCCTGGCACTCAGGAGGAAGGGGTGGGGGAGATTAACAGCACTGTTGGGGGTAGTTATTGGGGGAAATGAAATGCTTTACGTTTATGCCTTGTCCTGTTGAGCCTTCTCAGTAAACTAGTACAAAGAATTCATCCTTTGATTCCTCTTAAAATGCAAATAGAATGGGATGGGGGCCCATAGCCAATACCTTTACTGGTTATTGGCCACTTAGACCTCAGTGAGGCTGAGTTTCGAGTTCCTTTCTTGAGAGTGAGGTTCTGTAGGATGAGGCAGGAACGGTTCTGGAGATGAGCAGAAGGTAGACGTGGGGTGGGTGGGTTAGCGGAGAGGTGGACGGGGATGTGCAGAAAAGGGAGGGTGGTTGTCAGGGAAAACTCAGCCTTCTAGACTTGGGGCCGGCGGGTCTGGGTGTGGCTGCTGGCAGTTGCTCAGAAGCTGTCAGGACAGAGAAGGGGTTGTGGAAGGGCCTGGACACACTTTTTTCTGAGAAGGGGACAGAGGACAGACCTGAGGACAGAGGCGGTCACTGCTACTGTTTCTGGAGGCCTAACTCCCTTCTTCTCTCCGGGTGGAACTAAGCCAAGCGGCTGCTTTCTCTTCGCCAGCAGCGTAGGGGCTGAGCAATAAATTACAGGCCATTAGTTTCAATCCAGTTGGAGAAGGACCCTGTTGGAGGATGGAGCAGCAGCTACTGCCAGGGTGGGTGCATGCATGTGTACAAGATGACGGTGGGGAGGGGTGGTGGCCAGCCGGCCAGTGAGACGAGCAGGTCAACGTGGCCAGGAGGGCAGGTGCGCGCTGAGTGGACAAGAGAGGTCCCCAGGGCAGGACGAGGCCAGTGGCTTAGCCTCTCAGGGCAGCCTCCACGCACCGCAAGGACTCGCTGCGGCTGCTGCTGGGCCCATGAAGGCTGTAATTAATTGAGACAGGCCAAGATGCTTTAAAAATTTTACCATCGATTTGCATAATGGATCTTTGTTTTACAAAAGGAAAAAAACAAAAATGCAAGCTCTCAGGCATCCTGGCAAGGCTCCACCTGCAGACGCAACCTGGCAGAAGCTGGCGTTTCTGACCACAAAACTTTTCTATGAAAAATCAGGTTTAGGGCCTTTTTCGATCTGATTATGAAAATAACGCAGGCTCGCCGTGGAAGGTTTGGGAAATGCGGACAAGGACAGCAGTGCTTTAGTGTTTTGCCACGGGGAGGGTCTGGCAGGGATGGATGGGCTGTTTTCTGCCTTTACCTCGGAAGTGGCCCCCTGACACACTCTCTCGTGGCAGGACCAGCTTCCGTGGAGTTCATAAATTCCCCTGGCAGCCCAGCCGACGGCCCTGTGTGCTTTGATTACCGAGGGGAAATTGCTGCATCTCTGGCTGCTCCTGGGAGGGAGGAGGATGCTGGAGGTGGGGAGCAGGAGGGGCTGCTTGAGGGGGAAGAGCGTCGCTGTCCTGGCACCTCCCGGGGGAAGAATGATGGGGTTAGGCCAAGTCATGACGGCAGGCCTCTCCCAAGCGCTCGCTGCACCCTCAGCTCGGTGCTCAGCAGGCCACATGCCTTTGTCATTTAACCTTCAGAAATAACTTATCACGTGGGGACAATCAGTGAACCTGTTGAAACTGAGGCACAGAGAGGTTAGGTAGCTTGCCGAAGGTCACACGGCTAGAGGGAGTCAGAACGGAGGTTCAACCCTGGCAGTCCGAGCTGCAGTGCCACTGAGGCCAGGCAGTGTACATATGATGATGTAAGCTGTGACAGGCAGCTTTTTAAGATGGCCTTCTGGGGTATACAACTTGTGTAATCCCCTATGAATAGGATGCGATGGCACCCGCTTGACTAGGTTACATTATAAGGCAAGGTGCAGGGATTTTGCAGATGTGATTAAGATCTTTAGTCAGTTCATTTAAGGAACTTTAAGTTCATTAAAAGGGAGATTGCCCTGGGTGGGCCTGGCCTAATCAGGTGAGCCCTATAAAAAAAGGCCTGGAAGTCAGAGAGACTAGAAGCAGCAGAGACTCTTCTGTTGACTCTGAAGAAGCCAACCACTCTGTTGTGGAGGGGGCCACATGGGAGGGATGGCGGGCAGCCCCCAGGAGCTGAGGGCCTCAGTCCCACAACTGCAGGGAACTGAATTCATCCACAACCAGCGAGTTTGGAAGAAAACTGTGAGCTGCTCCCACAAGATGCCAGCCCTGGCTGTCGCCTTGATTTCAGCCTGCTGAGACCCTGAGCAGGGACCCCAGCTAACCTGTCCCTAGCCTCCTGACCCACGGAAACTGAGAGCGAATAATGAGTTTGTGCTGTTGTAAACCTGATAAATTGGTGGTAATTTGTTACACAGCGTGGATAATGAATACACACTCAGATTAACGCAACTGGAGACTGGAGGGCACAGCACCTTTGCATAGTCGGTGCTGGATTCGCACGGCTCCGTCCTCACCTTCGTTCCGGAAGCTGCCTGTCTTGAGCGAGGGCCGGACGCCTCCCGACAGACACGTGGATGTGCAGGCGGCTGCGTTTGGGAACACCTCATTTCTCCTTGGCGGTGTCAGGTGGCCCAGACACTTGTTACTTAAGAAAAGCCAGCCGAGACTCGATTCCTCCCCCAGCTACCGAAGGCTCTTAAGCAGCCGCAGCATCACACAGTTGCATAACTTCTTTCCCTCTGGGCTTAGAGGCTTAGAAATGAAAATATTTTGTCTCTTTCGTGTGGTGGGGGAGTGTGGGGGTGTTAGCGCCTTGCGGCTCCGTCAGCTGTAACACACAGCACCGCAGGCAGCCCTATTACCAGCCCCTAAAATACGCAATCGGGGGAAAATGGATAATGAGATGAGGTCTGAAGAGCGAGCTCTGTGCGGCTCAGGCCGCAGCCGGGAGACGGGAGGGGAGTCAGAAACATCAAAAGCAGAAGCGAATGCAGCAATCACGTCCTCTGAACCGACACCTAGTCATCTTTCTAAGCCCTCCTGTCGGGCTGCCACAGGGCATGTGTGTCGAGAATGACACTCCGCTGCTTCTGCTCCAACAAGTAGCAGTTTCAAAGCTGCTCCGCGAGACCCCGCTGCACAAGGCGGAGTAAAGGGCTTGTAAGGACTCCAAGGTGACGTTCTCTAAGCTGGAGGCAGCACTGCTGTCACACGTGAGCAGGTTCCCTGGGGCCTGACGAGGGATCCACACAGCTGGGGTCTAGCTCACCTCCCCAGGCCTCAGGGCGAGACCTGGGGGCACCTGTCATCTCTTCCCCGTCATCTACTTGATCCCTTCCTGCTCCTCTGTGGGAGCCACCTCCTCCTCCCTGACTGCACTCTGGGTTAGGCTTGCTATCCAGTGTCCTGTCGTCCACTGGACTTTGCTTTCACAGCGGCCATTACCGCTGTGATTGGCAGCCTTCTTGATTTACTACCTGGTTTGCTTGCTGGACTCTAAGCTAAAGGAGGGCAGGGACAGTGTCTGCGTGGCTCATGGTTGTACCCCAGTGTCCAGTCTGATGCTGGATACGTAGGAAGAATATTTGTAAAAATCAACAAATGAAGAAAATACTGGGAAAGTGGGTGAGGGGCAGTGCGAGCTCTCTAAGGAAGCGTTGCCTTGAAGGCTTTGGGGAGCCTCCTGCCATTCTTTTCCACCCCTGTTTTGAACCAGAGGGAAGCCCAACCACCGTTGTTTTACAAAGAAGGAAACAGAAGCCCAGAGAGGAGAATAGAGTTCTTCCAGTTCACACAGCAAGCTGACAGCATGGGTCTGGGTCTAGAGCCATGCAGATGATTGTTCTGGTGCATCACCTTGTTGCAGCGAAGGATCGAGGAACTGGAGGGGGACAGACCAGCAGAACACCCTGAGCATTTGCACTGACAGAGCTCTCTGTTTCCAATGGGGACTTCATTTCCTTTCCAGAGGTGTGTGGGTAACACTCACTGAAGCCAGGAGTAGGGTGAGGTGAGTGAGGTTCCTAGGGTGCCAAATTCAAGGAGGCATTCACTCGCA
Source organism: Equus przewalskii (assembly GCF_037783145.1). NCBI lineage: Eukaryota > Metazoa > Chordata > Mammalia > Perissodactyla > Equidae > Equus > Equus przewalskii. The sequence continues at coordinate 44,796,258 of NC_091832.1, forward strand.
GGGCACTTGCCCGACACTGGGGGTGAGCCCCTCCCTACAGCTTGTGCTTCTCTCACTTCACCTTAATCCCAGCCCTTACACTCAATCACCTATCTAAGGACCATGGAAGATGATGCTACAGGATTGCAGGACAAGGCCAAATATCAACATCTCAGGAAGATCTATCTGTCCAATCTTCCATCCGTCCGTCCATCCATCCGTCAATCCATCATCCCCCATCCAACCAATTATCCATCCATCATCCCCCATCCAACCAATTATCCATCCATCCAACTATCCACTCACCATTCATCCATCCATCCATCTATCCACCCATCCCTCTATCCATCCATCCACTGTCCCTCCATCCATAATCCATCCATCCATCCATCTATCCATCCATCCATCCATCCACCCACCCATCCAACCAATTATCCATCCATCCACTCTTGCATCCAACCTTCTGTTCACCCATCCATCCATCTACCTACGTCAGTAAACTTATATTTTCAATGATGAATCTTTTCATTATCTATCTATCTATCTATCTATGATCTTCCTTCCTTCCATTCTTCTTCTCTTCCTTCTCCTTCTTCTTCATCTTCTTCTTTCTTCTTCATGTATGCACACATATGTATTTGCTCTATTTGTATATCTTTACATACAGAACACTTCCTTTTCTCTAGATAATGGAATTCACTTCTTATAAAGTGACTTTATAAACTCATCTCAGGACCTTTGCACATGCTGTCCCCACTTTCTAGACTGCATTTCCCTCCGCTTTCAAATACTTGTTTCTCTTTATTCTTCAGTCTCAGTTCTAGCCAGTGTCTCCTCCTTTGGTTGACTTTTCTGGCACTGCAGCATCTGTTCTCTGTTCCTAAGATCACCTGACTTTTTGGAGAATCTCCCCTCCACTGTTATGAATAGCCTTGATGAGATGGCAAAAATTAAGATGTTCGAATGTCACCCAGCCATGGAGTGGTCACATGACCCAAAACAGGCCAAAAGGACTCTCCCCTTCCTCACCCTACTTCCGAGATTCCGGTCTTGAGTAGAAGGAGGAAAGGAAGGGAGAGCAAATGGTTGGAAGGTGCTCATTCTGGAGCATCTTCTGCTGGAGCAGTTTCTGTTGCCAGACACTTGGGGCACCCCATTCCTGACCCTTCTGAGCTCAGCCCCCCAGCACTCCCTGTCCCTGAGGGACACAGGGGTGGTCTTTCTTGCTTGCCGAAAGGCTGGTCACAGGCAGCCGTCTCCAGAGAGGGCTTTGATGACTTTTTCCTTAAGTCGGTCCCCACCACCTCATTTTCCTCCATAGCACAGACACAGCTTGGGTTTATTTTATTTCTGTCCATTTACTAGTTTGGTCTCTATTAGTGGCTCCTCTGCATTTCTGTCTGTCTGTCTGTCTCTTCCAATAGACTACAAAACATAAGCCTCCTGAGGGCAGGCGCGGTGTCTCTGGATCACAGTTTTCTCAGCGTCTAGCACAGTGCCTGGCACATAGTAGAAACTCAACACATATTTATTTAATTGTGATGGAATCTTGAAGTTGCTGTCAAGGACGTGCATTTTCCCCAAAGTCTTCTTCTCGCCTGTGGAGTCAGGGCCTGAGCACTTGGCTTTCCAGTCCTCAGCACCCTCACTTTCTGTCCCACCTTCCTATTTACCTCTTGCAGTGTTTATGTGGTCACAGGCTTAAAGATGCTTTGGAAGAAGAAAGCCTTAAAAGCCTGGAGTTGGAAGTGCTGGCTCTGGATTCAGAGAAACCTGGCCCAGGGCTGTCTCTGCCCCGTTCTTGCCTGTAGGACACTGAGCCTCAATGTTCTCATCCTTAAAATGGGAAAAATAGCACTCCCACCCAAGGGTTGAGGTGAGGATTAAACGAGGTAAAGTGGTCAGGAGCTTAGCACCGTGTGTGCCGTATGGAAAGCTCTTAATAAATATTTGTTGAATAAGAATGAACTCGTGAATGAAGTTTGAAAAACTATCTGTACTTGGAAGAAAATGTTCTCCCTTAGAATTCTGATGAGCCATAATGCATTTAAAATGCATGCTGTTGTCACCATCCCATTATTACTCTTCAGTTCCTCCCTCCTTCCTCCCCGCCATCGCCCGTCTGCACCCACCTGGCTAATCGTGGGGAGCTATTTTTACATCTGACATAGTGGAAAGGGAGCAGATTAACAACCCCAGAGACATCCATCACTTCTATTAATATTAAACAGGGTATTAATTTTACCAGTAACTGAAACATTAAACATGTATATCCATTAGCAGTCATTATTTTAATCCCCAGAAGCTGTCTAGTGTATTCCAGGAATAGGTCTGATCCAGTCTTCTCTACTTCCTTTTCCTAAATTCACTGGTGAATCAGGAATCACGATTTTTATTTCCCTGAGGGGAAGTAGATAATTATAAACTCATAGCTATTAAGGGAAAAATTCTGAGAAATCATCACATTTAATTCCCTTATTCGATATTACAAGCCCCTCAAGACCAGGTTCGCAGGATGAGGAGTACTTGCCAAGAGTGGTCTTCCTAAGACCCCCTCTCTCATAGGGGCTGCGTCCCTGATGTGCTGGCTCTGAGGACTGGCTCTTCACTGTAATTGTTAGACATCCAGATCTCGATTGCTAATGACACTTTGAGTGGATTTGGCTCAGCACCTTTGGAATGAGACTATGAAGAACTAACCTTAGTTAGTGATGATGGGACACGTGCCCTGGAGTGAGTGATAGGCAACTTATTGGGCAGTAAGATGAGGACATCCGACACTTGCTAATAATACGTAGGATAGTGCTGATGACAACTCCCAACTGCTCCTCACTAGGAAGCTGGTGAAACCCTCAAGGTGGGACTGAGGAACAAGTGTGGCTCTGTGGTTAAGAGTGTGTCTTCTGATGTCAGACAATTTGTGCTCAAATCCTAACTCTATAACAGATTATCAGGTAGCACACAACAGTGATCCCTGAGAGAGAGTAAACAAATGAGCAGAGGCAAACGATTGTCCCAACTTACTGCCTAGAGAGTTCTCAGGAGGTAGCCCAGGGAAGGAGGACCCAGGCTGAGGTTGGTGATATTCCTGAGTTGAGGAGAGGGAACTGGGAGTCCTGGGAGGCCAAGGCAGCTAAATTATGCAGGATGGAGTACCCAGAGTAGCAGAGAGGAGGACATTGCAAATGGAGAACGCTCCAATTCTTCAGCTAAATATTGACCATGGCGTGTATGTGAGCAAACTAACCAAGTCCATAGAAAGAGCCATCTGAATGGAACAGCAGGAACATTACTTGAACCCTTCACAGAACCAGGCACATTTGGCATTCCCACCAGCAACAGTGGAAAAATCTTATACTTTCTGAGACATTGGGTAAAGTACTCAAAAAAATATATTGCCTCAGCCTTGTGGAAAATTAGCCCTAGGCTAAAGCTGCTCTAGTCTCACTTAAAAATGCTTAAGTGAAAGTCTTCAAAGGATCAACATCTTTCCAGTTAATTTAACTGCATTTAGAACAAAACTCAAGAATATTGATAGAAACATAACATATCCAGTATGCAGGAAGGTAAAATTCACATTGTCTGTCATCCAATAAAAAATTACTAGACATTCAAAGAAATAGGAAACTACAATTAATAATGAGAAGAAAAGTCAATCAACGCATGTGACACAGAAATGACACATGATAGAATTACTAGCAAAGGACCTTAAAACTGTTATTATAATTGTATTTTCACACGTCAAGAAGGTAGAGGAAAGCCTGAGCATGTCAGGTGGAGACATGGGAGACCAAGACTGAACGTCTAGTGATGAAAAGTACAACGTCTGAGATGAACACACACTGGATGGGCTTCACAACAGATTAGACATCATAGAAGAAAAGGTGAGTAAACTTGGAGACACTGCAGCATAAACTATCATAAATGGAACACAGAGAAAAAAATGAACAGAGAATCAGCTTCAACAGACCTAATATATGTGTAATTGCAGTCCCCAAAAGAGGGGCAATGGGGAGGAGAAGAAAATGTATTTAAAGAAATTATGGGTGAAAAATTTCAAATTTGATGACAACTATAAACCCAGAGATCCAAGAATCTCAATGAATCCCAAGAACAAGAAACATGAAGAAAACTACATCAAGGCATATCGTAATCAAATTGCTCAAAACCAATGATAAGGAGAAAAATCTTAAAAGAAGCTAGAAAAAAAGTACAGTATGTAGAGAGGAACAAATATAAGAATGATGGCAGACTGCTAGTCGATAATGATGCCACCCTGAGGACAGTGGAGCAACACCTGTAAAATACAGAAGGATAAAATAATTGTCAATCTAGAATTCTATACCCAGCAAAAGCATCTTTCAAACATGAGAGTAACATAAAGACTTTCAGACAAAAGGTTAAGTAATTCATTACCAGCAGATTATCACTATAAGAAATTATAAAGAAAAACCTTCAGGAAGGAGGAAAATGATAACGGATGCAAATCTGGATCTACGTAAAGGAAGGAAGAGTACTTACCAAAAATTTTAAATATGTAGATAAAAATGAAACATTGAAAAACGTCTTTTAGAGATAATTGACCTTTTAATAGAAAATAATAACAATGTAGTACAGGGTTTATAGCATATGTAGAAGCAAAATGCATGAAAACAATGACGCAAAAGCCAAAAGGGGAAATTGGAAGTTATTATTTTAAGGGTCTTATAGTATACATGAAGTGGCATAATATCATTTGGAGGTAGCCTGTGATGAGTTAAAGATGTATGCTATAAACCATAGAGCTACTACAAAAATCAAAGCCAAGCCAAACAAAATAGTTAAACCTAATAAGCCAACAAAGAAGATAAAATGGAATAAAAAATGCTCAGTTAATCCAAAAGGAGACAGAAAAAGAGGAAAATGGGAACAAACAACAGAGGGGAAAGATAGAAAGCAAACAGCAAGATGATAAATTTACCCCGCCTCTCCGATGTTCTCCCAGTTGTGTGTGATGATTTCACGGCTCCACGCCCCAGATGACAGCAGTCCCTCTCACGTGGGCTCGCCAGCACACGTGATGTCTGCACACCAGCAAGCCCTCATTGCTCCTCGCTGCTGTTGTTGGCAGAGCCTTGTCTCTGGGTTGGTCACATCGAGAGGCTCCTTCTTGTTGCCTTGCTTCCCCATCCCTCCTACTTTGGTCCCTTCTGTACTTGCACACCCTGTGCCATCTGGGTTAGGGAAGACTCAGGCTCTCAGTCTGCAAATGTTCCAAGTCCATGAACTGAATAGTCAACAAGTCTTCTTGTACGTTTCTCTGCCACCCACGGACCCAGGGGGGTTGCTTTCTTTCCTGCAAAAAGCCTGCAGCAGGTAATGCCAAGAATGTGCTCTCTGCTCTCTCCTCTTCTCTGATCTGCATGTTTCTCAGCTGTTCTGCACCTCTGGGACGGCTTTGAAGGGACAACTACGAATTTTGATAGGAAGAGAAGCCCTGTGTTTGGGGTCCATCATTAAATGTTCCAGATTGCCGTGCTTCCTGCCTCTCTATCTAACACCCGCCCCTCCCTACCTGGCCGTAGCAACTTGAGTTTGCTCTGCAGCTACTGCAGTGCTTACCTTTGGGGGACTGTGGCTTGTCTTATAGCCCAACCAATAACGCAGTGGCTTCTTGTACAAAGCAGGTGCTCACTATACATCTGTTGAAGGGATTTCATCATCCTGGAGCCTGCAGGGAGACCAGTGGGGAAGTGAGTTGCTCAGGCCACACAGCTGGTCAGAAGCTTAGCTGGGCCCAGGTCTAGGACCTTCTGAGCCCACTCTGGTGCTGCATTCATGCTGCACATGGCCTCTCATGCAGTCTGGCTCTGCTCTGTGATGGTACCACTACGGGTGGGGATGGTCGGGATGCAGAAGTAGCTCATTCTTGTGGTGATGGTCTGGCTTTGTGCTGCAGGCCTGGAAGAATCCATGAGCTACCTTCCCTCCTCCCTGACTCAGGTTTGTGTGTCCCTCCAGGCTCACGTGTCAGACAGCTCCACCCCATCCTTTACCCGCCCCACCTTTCTTGGTTCCCTCTTGCAATTAGTGGCTGTGTGGGAGCCAGGGGTCTTTGGCAGCTTCTTGTTAGCAATGCCCACACAGGAGGATCTCTTCTCTGCTATTTTCTAAGAACATCAGGATCTTCCTCCAGTCTTCTGACCCTACTCCCCTCATTAACGCCCCCCTCTTGGGGACAAGGGGCAGCTGGGGACACAGGGCACAAGGCCTCCTCCTGTGTGAAGAGCTGCCACTCTGTGGCTCCTGAGCTTTCTGCTGGCATCCAGACAAGAAACTAAAGCTGAATGCACTCCAGAATCCCAAGGCATTGGGTGTTTTCTCTCCTTTGCTCAGAGCATCCCCACCGCCCCCCCATCGCCACCCGGGGGCCCCCTCCATTCATACTACAAAAATGTACAGTGTCAGTTTGTTCGACTAAGGACCCTGCTGAGTATTTAATCCTTATTTAAAGCTGATGTTTATTTTATTTTGGAGTTTAAATTAATCAGCCTCAGGATACAAAGTGAGATAAGGCAGGGATTTAGCTCCACTGGAATGATTCATTTCACTTTGAGCCTTCTCAACGCTTCGGCTGCAGGTGAGCGGTGTCCCTATCTTTCTCTGCAGAGCTGCCCAGGTGAACGGTGCTCCCACCGCACCGTCCTCCCAGCTGGGACCCAGCGTGCTTATGACACGGGGGGTTAAAATGCATGCTTTTCCATGGGAACAGTAATCAATCGTCACAAAAGGAAAAAGAGATAATAAAGTGGAGAAAGGAAGAGAAAAAGAACCTACCTATAATTCTGCCACCTAGAGATAACCATTGTCACCATTTCTAGAAACTTCCTTCCAGGCCATATCAGCTCTTTAACACATTACACAATATTACAAACGTACCGAACAGGGTAGAGAATAACAATATAAAACTTTCATGTACCTACCAGTTAAACTTCATACATGGTAGCTTTATGACACATTGGATTCAGAGTTTATTTTTAAGGGGATCAAACAACACAGATTCCATTGCTGCTTGAATTACATGTCCCGGATCTGTTCCACTGACCTCTTTCCCCCTCTCTGTTGTGAAGACAATGTGCATCCCCCCCGTCCATGTTTTAATACTGAGTATGCATGTCCATAAAGAATTTATAGTCTTTTTTTTGTTTGCGAAATTTTATGCAAATAGTAGTCCACACATATCCTTCTGCAATTTGGTTTTTTCCTTCACCAAAATTTTCTGGATGAGTCTAGAATTCCGCATTTCTGACAAGCAGATGATGTGCACCGCCCCCGCCCCCCGTTGTTGTGCTGATGGGCTGGTCCCCTGGTGGGAGTTGGGGTCTCGGGATGTGCCAGTCTTCAGCTGTGCCCTCGAAGCAGAGCCTTCTGATCTTCGAGACCATGGCTGTGCTTTGCTTTCCCAGCAGCCGCTGGCCAGTTCCTGTTTGCTCATCTTCGTCAATATTTGTTAGCACACCTTCTAACAATTTGCCAATCTGATGGGCGTGAAATAGTATTTCCTTGTTGTAATTTGCAGTCCCTGATTACTCTGCATCTGAGCCCCCGTGTCATGTCTGCTGGTGCTTTGGGCTTCCTCTCCTGTGAACTGCTTCGAGGTCTCTGGCTCCTTTTTCTCTCGGGTCTCTGGTTTCTCCTGGCTGACTTGTGAGTGATATTTTTTGTGATCTGGATATCAGTGCTTTTATGGCCAAATACTTTACAAATGCATTTTCCCTATTTGTGCATTATCTCTGTCTTTTAATGTTCTTCATGTCTTTTTTGTCACTCCAAAATTTCTGCTTTTAATATAGTGGACATTTGTCAGTATTTTACTTTATGATGTTTGTTTTTTGTCTTATTAAAAAATACCCTTCTCTGGGCCGGCTCCGGGGCTGAGTGGTTAAGTTCGTGCGCTCTGCTGTGGCGGCCCAGGGTTCGGCTCCTGGGTGTGGACATGGCACTGCTCGTCAGGCCACGTTGAGGCAGCGTCCCACATCCCACAACTAGAAGGACCGGCAACTAAGATATATAACCGTGTACAGGGGGGGTTTGGGGAGATAAAGCAGAAAAAAAAAATTGGCAACAGTCATTAGCCCAGGCGCCAATCCTTAAAAAAAAAAATACCCTTCTCTATCCTGTCGTCATAAGACCATTGTCCCTTATTTTCTTCTAAAAACGGGAAATTTGTTTTTCATGTTTTCCTTTTGAATCCTTCGGTTCTTTGTTCCATAGGGAGGGTGAGGTAGGGATTTGTATTTGTTAACTCCTGCTGCATGACAAATGACCCCAGCCTCAGAGACCCACGATAACAGACAGCCATTTCTCACTCCTGGGTCTGTGGGTTGGCTGGACAGTTTGGCTCAGGCTGGAGCAGCTGAGCTGCCTCTGCTCCAAGTGTCTGTCATCCTCCTCCCGGCATCTGGGGCTAGCCTGAGCACGTCCTCCTCATGCCAATAGCAGAAGCACAGAGGGCAGAGTGAAGCATGGAGGCGTCTGAAATCCTAGGCTCAGAATTAGCATGCACTCACTTCCAGCACATTCCACTGGCCAAAGCAAGTCACGTGGCCACATGAGAAGTCAAGGGGAGGGAAGTTCAAGTGCAGACCCCATCTCCACTGGTTATCACCTTGCACATCTGGGAAGGTGCATTTGGAGATGGAGGCACTGAAGTGATAATGGACACAGGAAACACCTACTCAAAGGAATGAAGAGAGGCTGGGAGGAAGTGAGAAGGAACTAACTGGTATTTGACACAAACGATCTGCATCTTCGTTTCACTTATTTGGGGCCCCTCCCTATGAAATGGTTATTCATCTTGCCCTCTTAATTTGGGCATGGCCCGTGACTCATCTTGGGCAGCAGCCTGTGAGAAGAAGAGACATGCATCCCTTCTGGCAGGAGATTTAAGGAGCAGCATGAGGCTCATTGTATTTTCTTTTCTTAGCCTCTGCAACTGGGGAAGAACTTTGGGGATAAAGTCCGTCTGTCTGAGTCCTTGGGTGACTGCAATGAGCCCGCACCTCTCCCCGCTTGTTGACTCCTGATGGACATGAAACTGCGTGGCAGTCAGCTTTGTTGCTTAAGCCACTGAGATTCTTGTTTTTCCTTTTGTTGCAGCAGCATAAATGGCCCGTCCTGACTGCTGTGTGATCCTGTGTCACCCTCAGCACAGCCCTGTGGGGGAAACAGTATTTTCCCTGATGCACAATGAAGAAAGGGAGTCTCAGTGAGGCAGCACCTGGACCGCGCTCTCCCAGCGAGGGGTGGAGCCGGGGCTGGAATCCACGTCTGTCTGACTTCAAAGACTGGAGTGGGGATTAAAATAAATTGTCACTGTTGTTGGCTTGCTTCTCAGGAACCGAAGTGTGACTCATTGAATGACTGTGGAAATGTTTCTGGTTCAGAGATGGGAAAAGGATTATAAATCCATATGCTAAGTTAATATGCTAAATTATTCTTTTTGTAAACACAGCCAGGAGTTTAAATGTGATGATGTGCGAAAAGCTACTTGAAGAGCAAAAAGGGCTGTGTGAGTTAAACTGGGCTCATCGTCAGTAATCCCATGATGCACTCGTCCCCCTCTGCTGTCTGAGCAGCTAGCTGGGGGCAGGGACCCAACAAGCTGCTGCACTGGGCTGGGGCTCACGGGGCACAGGCTCTCTGGATCTGTTACTGCAGAAGAGTTCATCCAGCAAACGCTAGCTGAGTGCCCACTTGTGCAGGACACGACACTGAGCCTCAGAGATGGGGAGGCTCACAGCTTGCCTTTGGTTCGCTGGGAGGAGTGTGGTTCCCTTCCTGTGAACAGCCTTTCCTCCCCAGCCCAGGGTGCGGGTGCCCCTCTTTTGCATTTTTGTAGAGCCCGGGTGGCTCTTGACGCTGCATTGCAATTGCCTGCTTATTCCGGTCTCTCCCTCGGACCACACACTCCCTGTGGGCACAGAGGGGAGATTTCACCTCTGGATCCCCAGGTCTCACTCTGTGCCTGCCTGGTAAGTGCTCAGCAGGTACCTGGGGAGGAAAAGAAGGAAACACATGATACATGTGCCTACCCACTACATGTGAACACAGGTGCATGCACACACACTTGTGCACACGTGCACACACAGGCAAGCATGCACATGTCAAGTAAGTGTGCACACAAATACACATGCACATGTAAGCATGTGCTTCCACACCACGTATGCACACACAGATGCATAGCCCTGCTTGTGGCTCATGGCTGGCTGGGGAGCTGGTCCTCGGGGGTACTTTTTCATCTGGGCCATAATGCTTCCACTTCCTCACTCTGTCCACACCACCATCAGGGGAGGAAACCTGCTTTGCTCAATCATGGGCTTTACTGAACCTTTCATTCCTTTTTTATTGGTAAGTGTTTATTTTCCTGGACAGTTTTAATTCAGCCGTCACACACCAGGTTCTGAGGCCAGAGCGGAGCTGTGAGGTTGCTGAGTTTGGCTGACTTCTTTATGGGGTTTCTGCATTCTAGCTGAATCTTGCTGATTCTGAGGCACCTGAGCGCCTCATGCTCAGTTAGGAAGGTGTAGCCCTCTGAGCCAAGAGCCGCTTGCTGTGGAGGGACACCATGACACTCCCTTTCCATGTGTGACATGACCCTGCCCAGGACTGAGGCCTCTCAGCCCCCTGCCCCAGGCACACTCGTCTGTGCGCACGAGAGCAGGGCCTGGGAAGGGGTGCTCCGCGGAGGTGGGAAGAAGTGGGGGTGGCCTTGGGATTGTGCTCTGGGAGGAGGAGATGCTCTGGCCAGACGCCCTTGTCATTAGCTAGTGTGAGGTCACCTGCTCAGGCACACGGAGGATGGCGAGTGATTGATTGCAGTTCCGCCCCTGGGCCTCCCCGAGCCAGGAGCTTGCATGGCTGGGCTCCAGCCCCGGGAGAATCCTTGGGGAGTGGCCACTGAGCCTTGTCAAAGGTCACTGGGAAAGAGTTCTGAAGTCCCCTAGGGGTCAGGGCTGGACAGGGATGAAGGACTCCTGACAGGTGACTATAAGCATCCACGAGTCATCTGTAATGGAATCATGGAGGCCACCGGAGGTCTTGGATGCTGAATACAGGGTGGAAGGGATGCGTCAAGTAGCTGTCCACACGCATCAGGGAGGACCCTCCTGGGGGGCGGGGGACGTGGTTGTCAGGGCAGCCTGAGGGTGGAAAGGCCCAAGCTTCTGGCAGAGGCCCTGGTCCTAGTCTTAGATTCTGGAATGGCTGGCTCGGGGCAGGTGTGTCACTGAGCCTGGCCTCAGTCCCCTGCTCTGAGAGGTGGCACTGGCTCGTGAGGGGTCCTAGGTGAGGCCACGGCTCTGGAGGCGGGCAGTGTGGGTCCTACCCGAGAGTAAGCTCTCCACCCTCAGAGATCGAGGACCCCATCTGTGAGCAGGAGTGATGGTTCCTCCTTCCTCACCGGGCTGGTGTTGGGCTCTCCTCACACAGAAGCCGGGATTTCCCTCCTCTGTCACCCCCTCTGCCTGATTTTTGCTGCAAGTCAGGGCTAGAGGAGGGGCTGGGGTGTGGGCCAGAGCTCAGGGGGCTGGCTTTTGTGTCCGGTGGAGAGGGCAGCCGTGGTGGTGCTGAGGCAGGGCTGCAAGTGGGTCCCTGGAGTGGGGCTGCAGGCGCCTCAGGATCACTCATTTCCCTGGTAATTATGGTAATAACAATAATCATGCAGGTTCATTTGCGTTTAGCGTGTGTGTGCCTGATGTGTCATTTTGCAGGAACCACATGGCAGTTGGCAAGTGCTCGGAGCTCGGGGTCGCAGGTGGCTTCTGGCAGGCGCAAGGCTGCCCCTCGAAGACTAAGGATGGTGTGGGGGTGTTGATGGAATTTCCACGGAGGTAGAGGAGGCAGGCTTATGAGCGTGTGTGTGTATGTATGTGTGTGTGTGTACACGCACACACACCCAATATTGTGACACATGGGAAATTCTCCGGCAGACTCCTCACTCCCCAACGAGGCCCTGACTGCTGCTACAGATGTGGCGGGAAGCAGGAGAGGGACTCAGCTCTGGGCTATGCCACACGAATAGCAAGACCCAGAATATTCTCTGCGGGATGCACTGATCCATGTGTGTGTGTGGGGGGGTGGGGTCAGAGCCTGTCCAGCCCAGATGGACCCAGGCGCAGGTCCCAGGGGCTCAGCGCAAGGCCAGGACAAGGAGGAGGGTGTGTGTCTGGCCCTGGTGCTCCTCACGGCCCACTTCCCGAGCAGCATTTTAGAGATGAGGACTCCGAGGCTCGGGGCAGTGGAACGTCCCCCCAAAGTCACACCCCACTAAGTGGAGGAGGTGAGATTTGAACCCGTGTCTGTCTGAGCTTCTCACACCATGCCCCCCGCCTCCCTTGGGGGCAGATCTGGCCACAGCTGGTAACAGGAGGCAGCCCAAGACAGGAGGGTGTGACAGCAGTGACTGGCATTCAGAGCCAAGGGCCAGCTGCCTGGAGGATTTGCAGGGGTGGGGCAGGAAGAGCAGGGTCGGAGGGGTCAAGGCCGTGGGTGGGGTGAGCCCTGGGCCGTAGGACTAGCCTCACGGGTGACTTTGAGGATAAGCCCTGAGTTACTGACTGTTACAGATTGAATTTTGTTTCCCCCAACTCTACATGTTCAAGCCTGGACCCCTTGTACCTCAGAACGTGACCTCAGTGGGGAATTGGGTCATTGCAGATGTAATTAGTTAAGATGATGTCACGCTGGAGCAGGGTGGCCCATATGCACTAGTACTGGTGTCCTTACGACGGGGGGACATTTGGACACAGATGTGCACACGGGGAGAACGCCATGTGAAGATGAAGCAGAGATGAGCTGATGCATCAGGAACGCTGAGGATGCCCGCAGACCACCAGGAGCTGGGGAGAGGCCTGGAAGGGGTTCTCCCATAGAGCCTCCGGAAGGATCCGGCCCTGCCGGCACCCAAACCTGGGACTTCTGGCCTGCAGAACTGGGAGACAGTGCATTTCTGTTGTGTTCCTCCTTCAGTCTGTGGTACGGGTCACGACAGCCCCAGCAACCTGAAGCTGTGACCCGGAGCCCCCACCATCCCTCTGGCCAGACGTAGGGGAGGTGCACCTGGAGGTGGGCCCTGCCTGAAGCACTGGGGAGGCTGGGAGATATGTTCCAGTCTGACCAGAAGCTTCCAGAGCTGTTTCAGGGTCTGTCCCTGGTCTTGTCTCCTTCTGCCCCAGGTGGGGGCTCCTGCAGCCTGGATCCCGGAGAGGAGGAGCCAGGAGCACAGAGCCCGCCTGTGCCACGGCTGGCACGCAGTATGGGCGATGAGTAAAGCCTGAGGTTGTAGCCACGAGGTTGGGCAGCTGTTACGGCGGCACGGCCTGGCGAGAGCTGACTAACGGAAGGCTGAGGCCCCCACCCGCGGGGTTTGGTGTCGGGCTGTAAGGAGAGGCCCATGGACTCAGTGGCCCCTGGTCCTCCCGTCCTTGTTACAGGCCCAGCTTAGGCCCCCTGCGTCCCCAGGGGCAGGCGCAGGGCTGGGCCACAGAGCACAGTCAGTGAGGATTTACTAGGGGACGGAAGGCGGGAGGAAGCCAGCCTGCAGAAGACTCAGGGGCCATTGCTTTCCAAGGCAATTATCCCCCAGCGACTGAGCATCTTTTAATAGAAAGTTATTTATTAATGTGTTAATCAATGCTATCTCCTCGGGTAACCTCCTGGCCAGAATGGATCCGCACGTACCTCCCAACAAGCCAGCCTCTTGGCTCTCCATCCACATCCAACGCGTCTGCCAAATCCGTAAACAGAGCCGTAGGATGTCATCCCCAGGCGAGTGGGCTCCGTGGCCCATCTGTGGGGCCGTGAGATCCCGTGCAAGTGGCCTCTGTGCCGGGGATGCATCTGATCACTTGTTCACTTATGCAGCCAATCATCGCTGAGCACCTGCTGTATGCCAGGCAGTATCCTGCGTACTGGGCACACAGTGGGGACTGAGACAGACGAGACCCCTGGCTTCGGAAGGTTCATTCTCGTGGGAGAGGCAGACCCTGAGAAAGCAGACAATTTCAGCAGTGACAGGTGCTCAGGGGAAAACAGGGCAGAGGATTGGAAGTCGTGGGGTCAGGGAGAGGGGAGGGCACCCTGGTGACACTGGCACTGAGAGGGGACTGGCGAGGCCCAGCCATGAGAAGACCTGTATGAAGAGCATTTTAGGGAGAAGGAGCAGCATGTGCGAAGGCCTCGGTGGGAACGCGTTTTGAGGAGAGTGTGGCTGAGCTGTGAGGGGACCACAATGCAGCCTTGAGTTGAGGATGATCTCGTGCATCGGCTGGCCCACGCTCCCACACCTCTCGAAGGGCCGGCAGGGAAGGGACTGGTGTTCACAGGGTGGACGGGATTTCCCCAGAAGGGGAGAGGAAGGAATCTGATCTATTAGAAAGACTAATAATGGCCACCCCTTATGGAGGTTTCAGTGTGTGCCATGCCAGGTCCTAAAGACTCTTTTGCTTGAATCCTTGCGTAGGGGGAAACAGAGACCCTGGCGCAAGACTGCCTGGGTTCCAACCACCACTCAGCGTCTTCCAGGCCCCGTGACCCGGAGAAGGTCCCCTCATTTCTCTTTCTTCAGTTCCCTCATCTGGAAGATGGGGCTGAGGGTGGGTCCTGCCTCTCGGGGTTACTGTGGGGACTCGAGGGGCTCACCCATGTGATGTGCTTAGTGCCTCCTCAGAGCACTATTGTCCTGCTTTCCAGGTGAGCGGCGTGAGGCGGAGAGAGGAGTTACACGATGACCTGGTTACCAGCCAAGGTTGCCTGGCCGGGCAGTGGCCAAGCCAGCACTGAATCAGCTCGCCTGGTCCCAGAGCCGTTTACTCAGCCATCACACTGACATGTCCAAAAACCCAGCAATGACTTGGCCACAGATGAAACGGCAGCTGCCGCCCCTGTCTCCCTACTCTGATCCATCTTCCCAACCCCGCTCTGGTTTGTGCTGTCTGTCCTCTTTTCTGGGTCCCCGTGTGGCTCGGCCCCATGTGTAGATCCTCTGAAAGGCCCCTTGGGACCTGTTCCGTCGCTCGCTCTGCTGACCCGCCGCCCGCTCCTCGCCTCCGTCAACGCCCCGTGAGAGGCACTGAGAAGGGATTTCATCAACTGGGGAGACGCTTGCGTGTGGACAGCTGCCCCACCCTCGTCTCACAGGCCCGGTGACACTGAGGGCCAGAGATTCCGCGCTCCGTAGACCAAGGCTGAGGCAAGACATAAGCTCAGTTTCTTCTGACCCCCATGAGTCCTTCATTCTTGGGTGGCAACCTCGCAGGGTCTCGGGCTCATATCCTCTCAGAGGCCAGAGGTCACATAAATGCCCGAACTGAACCTGCTGTGATACAGGAAGCAGTTCTGGAAAAGTGGGCAATGTGGCCAAATACAAAATATCTGGGCTGTATTTTGGCCTTGGACCACCATTTGAGACTCCTGGTAGATCAGGATTATGGAGGCCGACCCCCACAGGGACCTCGTGCAAGATTATAAACCCCAAGCAATGAACCTGGCAATGGGGATCAGCACTCTGCCTGTAGTAGGAGACCGGCCAGATCTGTGGGAGGGAACAGACATGACTACTTGTGGCTGACAGCTGTGTTCAAGCTGAAGCCGTGGTCCACCCTTGGACTGACATTTTGACTGGCAGGCCACACTAGATCTCTGAGCGCTCTGAGAAGTGAACGTGGGACAGTGTGACTCATGGCAGAATGTGGAACATTTAGCAGGCAGGAGACAAGAAGCCTGTGGCTTTCTCTCTCTCCAGAAGTCTCTCTGATGGACACGCTCTGCTCCCAAGCACACCGAATCAAGAATCAAGGAGAAATAGAAAGCCTGAGGAGTCCGATACCATTAAGGAAATAAGATCAATCATAAAAAAATCTTCCACAAAGAAAGCACCAGCTCCAGGTGGTTGTATGGACGGTTTTACAAATTTTCAAAGAACTGATCATTCTAATCATGTGCCAAACAACGGGAGCTAGGAAAATTAAAGGGTGGGATCCCTCGGGTTTTTAGTGTTAAGAAAGAGAGGTCTCGCCTGCATTAACTTTTAAGTTATTAGCAGTCATGAGATAATGCCGATCCTCTGTGCATTCAGATACACCCCTATTTTACGGAAATAGAGGTTCGATATACACATTGTTCTGCACTCGGTGTTTTTACCGCACAACATTTCTTGGACATTGTTTTTGAGCATCCTTTCTTTCTTTCTTTTTCTTTGGTGAGGAAGATTGGCCCTGAGCTAACATCTGTTACTAATCTTCCTCTGTTTTTTTTTCCTCCCCAAAGCCCCAGCACATAGTTGTATATTCTAGTCATAGGTCTTTCTAGTTCCTCTATATGGGATGTTACCACGGCATGGCTTGATGAGTAGTGTGTAGGTCCACGCCCAGGATCC
Source organism: Equus przewalskii (assembly GCF_037783145.1). Classification (NCBI taxonomy): domain Eukaryota; kingdom Metazoa; phylum Chordata; class Mammalia; order Perissodactyla; family Equidae; genus Equus; species Equus przewalskii. Next base: position 44,812,651 of record NC_091832.1, read on the forward strand.
GAACAGGTGAACCCCAGGCAGCTGAAGCAGGGTGTGCAAACTTAACCACTTGGCTACAGGGCCAGCTCCCATGAGCATCCTTTCTTTATTCATTCTTTTTTTAATAGTATTTTAATTTTTTTTCTTTGAGGAAGATTAGCCCTGAGCTAACTGCTGCCAATCCTCGTCTTTTTGCTGAGGAAGACTGGCCCTGAGCTAACATCTGTGCCCATCTCCCTCTACTTTATATGTGGGACACCTACCACAGCATGGCGTGCCAAGCGGTGCCATGTCTGCACCTGGGATCCAAACCGGAGAACTCCGGGCCGCCGAAGCGGAACGTGTACACTTAACCGCTGCGCCACCAGGCCAGCCCCTCTTTATTCATTCTTAAAGCTGCATAGTATTCTGGATGCTATTAGGGATAATTGTAATTTAAATAACAAGTCTTCTATTGAATAACAGGTGATTTCCCAATTTTTGTTCGTTAAAACAATGATGTAATAATTAGTCTTATCCGTACATGATTTCAGACATCAGGAGTGTGTCTGCAGTGTAAATTTCTGGAAGCGAAATTGCCAAATCAGAGAGTGTGTCCACTTGTAATTCTGGTAGATATTGTTCAATCACAATGGATAGAATCTGTCCCAATTTATTGTTCCAGCAGTGATGTCTGAGCCCAGCTATGTCCCCACAACTTCTTCAATGATGTTTCAGCAAACTTTTGATCTTTGCCAAGCTGATGGATGAAAAATGTTAGCTTGTTGTGGTTTTATTTTGCTTTTCTCTTGTTCTGATGAGGTTGGTCTTATTTTCATATGTTTAAGAGCTGTTTATAATTCCTTTTCTGTGAGCTATCATTTTCTATTGGGTTTTTGGATGTTTTTCTTACAGAGTTTTATGGAAATTCTGATTTAATAGAGAAATTAAGTCCACGCATATAGGAATTGCAGACACTTTTGTGGTTTATCCTCAGGGAAACAGAACTGAATGAAGCTCTGTTTATGATAGCTTTTACCCTGCAGAAAAGTTTCATGTTTATGTGGTTGTTTTAACATTTATCTTTTTGTAGCTCTTAGATTTTGTATCTTTGTTAAAAGAACCTTTCCTCATCTGAGATTATTTCTTTTTTTAAAAAACTGTGGTTTCTTCAAATACTTTAATGATTTCTCTGTCTTTCTCCCTCCCTCCCTCTTAACCTCTTTCTTTCTCTCTTCATTCCTACCTCTCCTTGCATCCTCTCTTCTTTCTTCGCTTCCTTCCCTCTTATTAAAATCTTGGACCCATCTGTTATTTCTTTTGGTACAAGGCGTGAGGTAAGGATCCAACTCTCTTTCTTTTTTTGTTTCAGGTGACTCCTGGTTATATTTCTAAGATGCAGCTGTTTCCTGCTGCAGATGGGTCACAGGAGCCCCTCCGCACGCCTCCTCCCATGGGGCTAAAGCTAACTGCTACCCCAGCTCCGGAGCTCTGACTCGGCCCTCACACGCCTGCTGCCTGAGGAGTAGAACATTGGCTTCCACCAGGGTCTCTCCCCATCTTTTCGTCTAGGTGGTCCCGGGATGTAGGGTTGGGGTGGGAGCATGCACAGATGCCGCAGGAAGCCAGGCCCTGGAATATTCGTTCTGCATGTGGAGCATAGAGTGTGGCTACTGTGGGGAGACATGTCTTGGAGGGGCTTGGCCTGGTGGCTTCCTTCCCCTCCTCCCCCTCTCTGCTTCCTGCACCCTCTCTCTCTCCAGCTCTGCGTGTCCTTCATTCACTGCCAGGGCAGCATCAGTAAACTTTGCCCAGAGCATCAGGGAAGGCATCCAGTCCTTGATATTTACCAAGTGGAACGGCTCTAATACCAAACCAAAACACCCAGCAATTAGGTTTCAGATTATCCTCTGAGCCCTCTGTCAATGTCAGGTAGGATCCAGCTCACTGAAATCACGAGACGGGCATCCATCCATTTATCCTCCTGCTCCTTGGACACTGAGCGTGATGCCTGCTGTTGCACCGCGGAGCCCCCTGGTCCTGACGCCCTCCGCTCCGCTCTTCCCTGTCTCCTAGCAACGCCTCCCAGCAGTCTCCCTCCAGAGTGCGCTCAGGTGACGTTTCTGGATCAGGTCCCCGCCAGCGATTATCTTGGCGGAACGGGAGAGAGTGTTGTCCAGACCCCAGACAGGCTGTGGGAGCTGTGGGGATCGAGGAGCAGGGCGCATCGCCTCGTGTCCTGTGGGCTGGATGCACCCCGAGTCATCTGCATGCCCGGAGCCGGCAGGGTAGGGTGCGTTCTGACAGCACATTATTCCCCTTATCTCCCAGCCTGGGTCTCATTAATCATTTTCTCAGGGCCCCGCTGATATGTCAGCTCTTTCCGGGTCACGCCTTTTCAAGGGCGGGTTTGGAGGTGTGGGTGCGCAGGCACTAGCGCTCAGCCATCCCTGTGCTCCGCAGACTCCCCCACGGACCAGCTACGTGCCCTCGGGCACAGACCTGACTGCTACGCCTCAGTTTCCTCACCTGCAAGATGGGGAAGCTTATAGCACCCGCCTCTTGGGGTTGTTAAGAGAATTGAGTGATACGGCACGGGGAAAGTGCTTGGACGAACGCCTGGCACTCGGAAAGCCCCCGTTTCACATTCACGATTAATTACTGTTCTCATTGGTCCAAGGTATAAGGTGATGCTGCAACCTACTTATAGGGCCTTAGAGAAGGGCAGAGGGTCAGGACTCCCCGGGAAGAGAAGGGCCTGCATATCCACAAACACTGTGAGATTTGGGGTCAGAATGACCTGGGTTCAAGTTCTGCCACGACACTTACCAGCTGCGTGACCTGGGGCAGGTTACTTAAGTTCTCTGAACTTCAGTTTCCTTACATGCAAAATGGGGGTAATAATGCCTACTTGCAGGGTTGTCAAGGTCAGAAAGTACCCGGCCTGACACACAGTGAACATTCAAAAAAGGCAGCTGCCTTTGTGAAGGCAGACTTGTCAGAGTCCCCACTTGGAATGGTCTCGTCCCCCGAGATGGCTCCCAGTTCAGGGCTCCCAGGTCCGGGCTCACACGGCTCTGTCTCTTCTGAATCACAGCCCCGATTCCCACAGACATTTCCCAGCATCTAGAGCCAGCCGCCTTGGATGGCCTGGTGCCTAATTCCTTTCCTTTGGGGACCACTGGGGAGACTGAGTCACGCACACAGGGGACTTCTGACTGCTGGGTCATTCTGCCTAAAAGCCTCTATGATCCGCGGCTCCTTCCTCCAACTCTGGCTCCTCAACCGTCCAGCGAGCGGAGCCCCCGGGCTGGTCTGGCCCGTTTCAATGGGGATTAGGGGCTCACACCTCTGCGCTCTGCAGGCACGCGCTCCCCCTCAACCTGAATTCCTCACTCCACGCTGTCTGGAAAGCCTTCCCTGCTGAGTCAAGTCAGCAGGGACCCTTGGGGGCTATCCTTCCTGGTCCCCACACCTGGACCAGGCGGGGCGCCAGGGGCTGTGTCTGTGCCTGCTCTGTGCTAAGAGCGTTTCGTGCACGATTGTGTTTCCACAGCCCCTTGTTGCACAGCCACTGTTACTCTCTCCTCACCCCGCCTTGTTCAAGAGGAAACCGGAGGTCAGACCTCAGGTGTCCGGCTGGCAAGTGTCAGAGTCTGGATTTCAACCTGGGTCTGCTGTGATGCCAAGGTTGTACCCCTCGGAACAGTACATGCGGGGCTTGCTCAGTGCACCCTAGCAGCCTGATCTTGTCTGTCCTGTCTTGCTTCCCCTGGGTGCCTGGCGGGGGCCAGGAGGGAGGTCCTGCTTGGTGGCCTCTACTGAGACCCGTCTCCAGGTGGGCTGGGGCAAGGGGTGGGGTGAGGAGGTCTGCACCTCCGACTTATGTGACCCCTGCCGTCTCTCCCTCTTACACCCACCTAGGCTCCTGGTTTGCATCCCCGAGCCCACCCGGCCTCCTGGCTGTCGTGCTCTCTTTGACCTTCAGCCAGAGGTGGACTGGTGCATGGGGCGGCTGCCCAGGCAGGCTGAGGACTCTGTGATGGGAAAGGTGACCCCTGGCTGTCCCGAGCCTTCCCATCTCCCCCCCGGCCCGAGCTGGTTGCTAGATTAATGGTGTGTGTGCAGAGCAAGAGATGTGCATCACTCACTGGTACAGCTGGTTCCTGCCTCTGTCAGAGACAAATTTCCCTTCTCCCAGCTGTGGAGCCCGGGGCCTTGGCTCTGGCAGAAGACGGGGACTCTGAGTCTTTGGGTCCCTCACACGCCTCCCCCCAGCCGGGACTGAATGTTGGGGGCCTTCATCAGTCCTTCTACCCCTCCTTCCAAAAGCCAATTGCATCCGCCAAACAAACCCCAGCCTCCACGCCCGGGTTAATTACTGAGCTCTCCTGCATGAAGACGTTTTTACTGCCTGGATGCGCTGGAGGGTCTATTGATTATCTGATTCATCGGGACCGAAGGGGCAGCCTCAGCCTGGGGCAAAGTGTGGCAGGCAGCGGCCCAGTTTGAGTTCTGGGTGCTCTTCCCTCAGCCGGCACCGTGACCCCCGGGAAATGGGATGGCCTCAGAGCATCAGGGAGGCGGGCTTCCGACCCACTGTCTTGCTCACAGGAGGTGGGAGGGTGCAGCCATGACAGGCAGGGACTGGGGTGGGCACCCGGGTCAAATCCCAGCTCTGCTCCTCGCCAGCGGAGGAAACTTGGAAGTGGGCCTCACCACTCCGAGGGGCCATGGCTTCCTGGCCGCACCGTGTGGTAACAGGTGGCACTCTGCTAAGGCCTGTCACTCTTCTGGGGATCTTATGTGTGTTTACTCAGCTAATCCTCACAAGCCCCCATCGTGGGCTGGAAGTGCCGTCATCCTCACTGTACGGATGAAGAAACTGAGGTTCTGAGAGGTCCCTTGAGCTTGCAAGGATAAGGTGAGCACCTGCCTTCTAGGAGCTGGTGAATTAAGTGAGTTTGCACGACCCAGAGCTTTGCCCATGCCTGGTGTGTAGCAAGAGCACAGTGAGTGTGAGCTGCAGCTTGTCCAGCTAAGAGCCTCCAGGTTCCCTGTGTGTTTGTGTTTTAAAGAGGCCAGGAGGAGGGGCCAGGAAGCTGCAACTTGAGGCATTGCTGGGGGTGGAGGGGATGGCTTTAGGCAAGGTCATCCCCGAGGAATCTCACTTAAATGACATCCTCTGTCTCCTGCCCTCCTTGCCTTCTTCCCTAGGGCCCTGGTCAGATGCCATCCTTACCGGCTGACTGGTGGCGTCTGGGGACCGTGGGCTGACTGTTTGGAGGAGAGACGTCCCTGGGGAGATGCCCCAGGGCCCCGTCCTCAGCCCTGTTCAGAGAACGATTTTCCTTCAATGACTTGGTTGCAGGCATAGACTTGGGCCTTTTCGGTACCCATGTCAGTGCTCATCCTCAGAGCGCTCTTTCTAGGAGCCAAGCCTGGTCTGAACCTGCCGCGTTTAATGAACTCTCCGTTTCTTCCCTCGGCCAGTGCTCACAGCCCTGTGAGGGAGCGTTAACATCCCCCTTTACAGCTGGGGAAACTGAGACACAGACAAGGCAAGGAACTTGCTTCAGTCCACAAATCTTGTGCACACGTTAGGATTCTAACAGGTGGTCTGGCCCGAGTCCACACTCCCGCCACCCCTCCCCCCCAACATGGTTTCTGTGACAGCTCCAAGTGGGGAAAGAATTCAGGTGACAGAAGCTGGATTTAAAACAGCCCTGACAGTCTCAAGTGGTAGCGTCGATTCTAACAAGATGAAACTTAACAGGAAAATGGGAGGTCTCGGGCTGGGCCCCTGAGTCAACTGCGTGCATGTACGATGGAGGCGCAGACAGGAGCACAGAGGTGAGTGTGCGAGGAGCCAGCGGGAGCGGCCATGGGTGCCTGTCTGGGCACTAAGGCAGTTTGGGTTTCCTTTATAGAGTGGTGTCAGAGGAGGGAAGATAGAGACCTGAGTCCTCTATGCACCCGTCAGGCCACACACGAAAACGGAGGCAGACCGAACTGGGGTGTGTCCAGAGGACTCCGCGGTGGGAGAGGAGCTGGGAGAGAAAGAGCCGTAGGACCCCCGGGGAAAACTCGAGGGGCGGTCCCAGGAAGCCTTCTCACGAGCTTTGCAACCATAGGGCAGGGATTGGCAAACCCTGGTGCTCCGACCGATCCAACCCGCTGCCTGTTTTTGTGAATTAAGTTTTGTTGGAACACAGCCACGCCCGTCCCGCTGTGTGTTGTCTCCGGCTGTTGTCATGCTGAACGACAGAGATGACTGATTGCAACAGAGACTGTAAACCCTGCAAAGCCTGATATATTTACTGTCTGGTTCCTTCCAGAAGCATTTGTTCACTGGGCCCCAAGAACACTGATCTTTCTGCTCCTTGAACACCCCAAGCTCTCCTTGCCCAAGGCCTTCATGGAGCCGTTTCTTGGAGGCCTGGAATTCTCTGACCCCATTCCTCACCTGGCCGGGCTGGCTCTCAGCTCAAATGGCTCCTCCTGCAGAAGCCGTCTGTATCCACCGGCCCTTGTGGTTGCTAGCCTGCTATTGTCCTCTCCTACTGCACCTCCTCCTCTTCCTTCATCACCTCCATTTGTGAGCGCACATCCATGTGGTTTTTGCTCGCCTGTTGATGTGCACCTAGACAACACCCGACGTGTGTTTCATTCCCGTGGCGATCCCCGTGCGCAGCATGGGTCCTGCTGGTGCATCCTGTCGTTCCCCAGCGGATGGATGGATCGACGGAGGGCGAGTGAGCGGAGCTGCTTCCTCATGACTCCCTCCCAGCATCTTTCCTAGGGTGCCCTGTTGGCACCTCAAACTCTGCATGTCCCAAACTGACGTTGTCACCACCATGTGGGCTGCTTTGTGCTGGCGAGCATCCTCCGGCTTCCCAGACTTGGACCCCATTTTGGCCTTCACTCTGTAATGTTAGACAGCAGTTCCTCGTATCCAATGCTACTTGCAAGTTTGGGGGTCCCCAGGACCACCCTCAGGTTTGATAACTCGCTGGGACCTGCAGAACTCTCTGAAAGCTGTTATACTCACGGTTATGGTTTATTACAGTGAAAAGCTGCAAATTAAAACCATCCAAGGAAAGGAGGCATGGGGCAGAGTCCAGGAAAGTTCCAGGAGCTTCCATTGGAGGCATGGGCAGCGATGACTCCTCCCAGCAGCGACGTGACGTGTGGCCGTAAGACAGAGGGCACTGCCCGCCGGGGAAGCTCCCCTGAGCCTCAGTGTCCTGTCTTCATTGGGGCCCAGTCACCTAGACGCGGCTGACCACCCCCACGGCCGACCTCAGGCTCCAGCCCCGACAGAGGCTGAGGTGACACCATGTGACCTGCAGCCCTCCCCCTGAATCACGTTGTTAGACTCTCTGGTGGCCAAGACCCCAGATATACAAGGACACTCTTATCAAAGGGATGTTCAGGGCTCAGACTGTCCCTCCCAGGAGCCCAGGGCAAAGGCCAGACCTCTCTCTGCGCAGGTTAATTTCCCACTGTGCTCGTCACGCCCACCCCATCTTGTTGATTCTGCAGTCGTCTGGCCCCCGGTCCAGCCCCTCGCTGGAGTTCTCCTGCCTCTGCTCCACCAGAGCCTTCATCTCCTCCTGTGTCAGGCTGCTAACTCATAAACCTCCGCCCCTCCCCAAGCGCATCCTGTAAACGGTGGAGCTCCGCTGGTTCTTGTCATTGCCGTGGGTCACGCCGTTCCACAGCAGCCCCTCCCTGGACTGCAGTCATCATCTTTCCCAGCCAGCCCGCCCGCCCGCCTTCATGCCAGCTCCCCTTGCCCCCGCCCAGCTGCCCTTTCCTCCTCCTCAGACTCTCCTGTCAAGGTCTGCAGCCCGTTTCGAATTTGCAAATGGTCCCGGCTGCACAGTTAGACCAAGGGCACATGTGTGGTGAGTCCTTGGGGAACACGGCATCCTTCTGCAGGATTTTAAGCCCCAGGAGGGCAGGGACAATTGCTGTCTTGCACACTGTGGTTTCCGGGGGCTGGAGGAGTTCCCCGCACAGTGTGAGGCCTCAGTAAGTGGGGGGGAGTCCGCAAGTGCAGGAATGCATGGCACTGACTCGGTGGTGCAGAGGCGACCCTGTGCAGCGGAAAGCCAGAGGTTCAGCCCTCCCCCGACTTGGACCCCCATCCCTGGGATGCTGACTGGTGTCCGCCCCTTGGGGCCTGTTTCCTTACCTACTAAGTGAGGCTTTAAACCAGAGGAGCCTTCAGATTAAGTTCATCTCTCCCAGGAATCAAGCACCGGGGATGCAGGCGGCTGGCACCAGGCCCTGTCCTGGGAATCCTGGTGATGGGGGTGAGGGCAATGGCCCCATAGTATCGTCCAGGCGCTGCAGGAAATACATGCAAGGCGCCCCGTGAGCCGAGATCGGCAGCGGGACGTACTTGCAGGGTGCCAGCTCCCTGGAGGTCCCCTCAGGAGCTGGGTGCTGCCCTTTCCCCCTGCCTGTCCCCTGCAGGGAGGGAGCCCAGAGTGCCTTCATGTGGTCTGAGTCCACAGGGACGAGTCCTAGGCGGCAGCAGAAGGCAGCGTCCCTGTGGGGGACAATGATGAACTGGGGGGTGGGGGATCCACGGGCTGTGGTGAGGGCTGGCCTGGGCACCTCTGGACTTTCAATATGCAGTGCACCCTCCACCTCCATGTCACAGCCTGTTCCCTCCTCCTCCCACACGGCGCTCGCTGGCTCCCCATGGCCGGGCAGGCCCTCCTGAGAAGCTTGGGCAGCCAGGAAGCTTGTCTGTGCTCCTCTTGGTTTTGGCCATTGATCTTGCTCTCTGTTCCCAAAGAAAGCTTGGGCCAGGCAGCATGGGGGACATGTGGGGACAAGAGTGTGGGGGTGGGGAGGGGGCATTTTCTACAGCAACTGGAAAGCTGGACTGTGACGCTCCTGAATGGAGAGGTGGCCCCACTCCCTGCTTTAGGCCTAAAGAAACCCCGTGTCCAACAACATGGTGGCAAATACCACCTGGTGCAAAAGCCTTTTCCCAGGCCCACCTCCATCCCCGTGTCAGTATCCTCCGGTGAGGTCATGAGGCCGCCTCCCTCTCCTCTGGCTCAGGTTCCAGCGGCTCCTTTCCCACCTGTTGTGCAAGCTCCCTGATGGCGGGGTCCTCAGGCCTCCCTGGGGCCTGACTCAGGGTCTGCTGTTGGCCCGTCCGGCTCGAGTTCCTGGGAGGCTGCTATGCACCTCTTCTCACCACCGGAGTGAAGTATCTGACGGGTCTCACACTCAAAGCCGCAGACGCTGAGTGCCACGGAGGCGGACACCCAGCCCCGGGTCTAGGAGTCTCCGAGGCACTTGAGTGCCATTACTGAATGGATGAAGGCAGGGGACACCAGGGCCCTGGCGATGCCACAGCCACTACTGCCTCCCCCGCCCCTTTCTCCCGTGCAGGGGAGGTCCAGGAGCCCGGCGTTCCCGGGTGGGGTGATGGGATAGGGAGGACGGGCGGGGGGATGGGATGGAGCAGGAAGGGAGGCGTAGACGGAGCAGACGTGGGGAGGGGGCTCCAGGTGGGGATGTTGTCCCACAGCTCCTCCACCTCCCGGGGACTCTTGTGCACAGCTCTGCCCGTGGGACCCTGATGAGTTCTGAGCTCAGTCCGTTCTCACCTCATTTCTGCCCTTGTTTGACCTGTCAACGTTGACCCCTCCTTCTGCTCCTGCTTGTTGGATGAACCTTAGAGTTCAGGTGTTCAATATCCCAGCCTCGGTCCAACCCCAATGAAACTTGCTGTGATTGCCCAAAAGGGAGGTCCAAGCACCCCAACAAAATGCCACAAATACCAGAGAGGATGTGAAAGCACGTTTTGGATCAAAATCTTTTCTGAGTCACTTTTTTAGACTTTGCTTATTTATTTTGCTGAGGAAGATTAGCCCCTGACTTAACATCTGTGCAATCTTCCTCATGTCATATGTGGGTCACCGCCATGGCTTGGCTGATGAGCCGTGTAGGTCCGAGCTTAGGAACTGAACCTGCAAACCTGGGCCTCTGAAGAGGAGCACACAAACTTAACCACTAGGCCATGGGGCCGGCCCCATAAACTTTAATTTTTAGAGAAGTGTTAGGTTTATAGGAAAATTGTGGGAAAAGTAGAGAGTCCTCATGCATCTCTCCCCACCCCCACAGTCCCCCATCATGAACACCTAGCCCAATGGGGACATCTGTTGCCACAGATGGGCTGGTACTGAAGCACCGTTACTAATTCAAGTCTAAGCCTACAGCTGGCTTTGGGTTCGGTCTTCGTGTTGTGGTTCGCTGCATCTTTCTGTCCTCACCCCAGGACGAGATGGGCCTGGCAACTGAAACCCAAACTTGGGGCTGCGGGCAGCCCAGGAGGGAAAGCATCGCCCACCGATGGCTCGGCATCCAGAGACACTTTTCTGCATTGCCCCAAAATAGGGTTTGGTGCTGTCTGCGACCAGGCGGGGCACAGAAGACTCGCGGTCCCGGGGCTAGAGTCTGTGTGGGAAGTGGCCCCTGCAGTCTGGGCTCCGAGAGGGTGTATGTCAGCACCCGGATGTTAGCATTCCACTCCGTGGTTCTGCAGCTCATCTACCTGAGCGGCAGCTGGCCCAGCGCTCTGCCAGCAGGGTGCAGCTGTGGGCTGCAGGACACACAGCCAGGACCCACTCTGGGGGAGCAGTCACTACGCTCAGCCAGCTGCAGCCGCGTGCTGTGTCAGAGGGTGCTCAGAGCCCTCTCCTCGCTCTCTTCTGGCCTTCCGTCCTTCCTCTCTCAGGTGGCTCCTGAGACATCTCCAGACCTTTTGGCTCACATCCTGGTCTTGAAAGATGCCAGCGCACTGTCAGCTGTCTCGAGGAGGGCACAGAAACCATCAAACAGAATTGGTTCCAATTTGCTTTAAAAAGTGCCACACAATTTCCGGACGTGGGAGAGCAGGTGGTGACGGGGCCAGGCTGACACATGGGGATCGGCAGTGAGAAGTGTGACCGTCGTGGAGGGAAGGAGGATGCACCAGGTGCTCAGCTTCCTCGAGCCGTTGTCCAAGGGCACATTTCACAGAAAAGGAAATAGCGGTGGTTCTTAAATGTATAAAAAGTGAGTAACTTCATCCTTAGTACTGAAACCTCCCTGAGCCCAGCATTTTTTGATCTATTGGATTGACAAAAAAAGGTAAGGAAATAATTGTTCTTATGGTGGGAATGTAAATTGGGATAATCTTTTTCAGGGGGAAAGCAATTTGCTGGCATCTATCAAAATTTAAGATGTCCATGCCCTTTATTTCAGGAGGTCCATGTGTAGGATTTAATCTTACAGATAGATTTGCATGTGTGCACAAAGATGTACGCACAAGAATATCCACCAGAATAAAAATGGAAAAATCCAAATGTCCACCATCAGGGGGCTGGATCCATCGATTGTGGTGCATCCTTACAGTGGAGCCTCTGAAGCCTGTACAGAAAGGCAGAGCTAGATATACACATCTGGAAGGGTCGTCAGCGTGCATCACCAGATGGGTGACACAGGCGTTATGTGCTATGGCTTGCTGCTTTTGTGTGGAAGAGGGACATGGGCCCGTGCACACATGCTTATGGAGCCACAGCTTGTCTAGAATAAAACACGAGAAACTTCCTCTCCAGGTTTACTCTTTGGTTCTGTTGGAATACTCTCCCTTGCGTGTATCTCATCTGCTCAAAATTGATAACAGAACTAGCCAACTCATGCATCCTCCTTTTGACTAAGAGAAAGATCTAATTACCTCCCCGACCCCACACATTCTGAAATGCCCTCCAAGTTGAAGATCGCTCTCTCTCATTAGTTTCAGCAGCTGGAAGATGTGCAAGTTTTACTCTGTGATTTTCAATACGTGAATAACTGGATTTCTTTCTTCTACATTAACATAAGATGGTTTCCATTTGAGGCGTGGGCCTCCGTCCTTCCCTCCCAGGGGCACCCCAGCGTGAGCTGCAGGAGGCAGGAACCTACCTGCTTTGTTTACACTCTAGTTGCAGCCCCCAGGAGCCCGAGGCAGAGCAGGCGCTCAATGGGTATTAGTTGAACCAGTAATGTATTTCCCTAAGCAACGTCTTACTCCCTACTCTCTAACCTGGTTGAGGGTCCCATGCCTTCTTCCATTACCGGAGACCCTTACTGGGGTCTTTGGAGCAGAGACACTTGGATGGATGAGGCATCATCTGAGAATAAAGGAAATCTCAACAGACACAGAGAAACTAGCCAAACAAGAGTACGGTCATGAGCCTCCTACGCATTTTAACAAGGATCTGGGAGGTGACATCTACCAGCCAAGTCCCTCTTTTGACATGAAATATTTAAATGAGCCTCGAGAAATTGTGTTCCATACTGGAGACCTTTGAGCTATCTGCTCCATTAGTCTCGTTCAACAGCGACACCGGAAGCTCAGACAGCAGATGGGGACCGGCGGTGCACAGCCTGCCCAGCTGAACGGGACAGCTCTTCAGAAGGCTTGTGCTTCTGTATTTTGGAGGAGCTGCACGTGTGACATGACCAGGCTGGAGTCAGTGCTTCAACAGCCTCCACCTTGGAGACCCCTCACCTCTCCTCACCTACCCCACGGTCATGGAGACCTCTTGGCAATTCTTTCATCCTTTCCCAAAGTTAGCTAAGATTCGGAAAGCTTGGGAAGTCATCAAAACAAACATTTTAAAATATTGAGCTTGACCCTACAATTTAAAAATGATTTTCCCCTAAATATATTGACATGCCCAGTGGAAAGGTTCATTGCTTAACTGGCCCTGAGACCCAAGAGGTGTTGGGGTGGGGAGGGGTGGGGAAGCCCTCTCCCGATTGGATGGACCAGCTGTCAATCACAGTGTGTTGGGCTGCTTTGAGCTGGGCTGTGGTCCTCAGGGCTGGCCCTGGTTTCCCTAAAAACGGACAAAGTTCGGCGCTCATCTGCGGGCCTAGTTTGGTTCCAGAGGTCCTGGGGAGGTTTTTTTGAGTTCCCTGGCGGGAATTTGCCTCCTTATATTGCCAGCTTTCTTCCGAGCAGGTCGAAGCCCGGCCCTAAGTGGACAGTTTTTCTCACAGTTGTTTAAACCCAGGACTCTTTTGGCGAACATCAACCTCTCACGCTGTGTCCCACTGCCCACCTGGAGCATCCCCCTAATGGCCCTCCTGTGGGGTCAGGCCCCTGGCGGGGAATCCCACTGCCTTCTATGTTTCTTCACAAGCTAAAGGGACTTCATGGAGTAATTTTTACTTTCAGAAATTTACTATCAGGAACAAAAAGTGCATTTTTCTCATAACATAAAATTATACTATTGACTAAGCCGCAGCACCTCCACCTGCCCCGACGCGTTCCCCTCGTCAAGTCAGCTCAGGGGCCTGAAGCACAGCCCCCGTGAAGCAGCCTCTTTCTGCTTCCTCAGCTCAGCTTGCGCTTCTCTCCTAGGACTGGTCTCAAGTCACATGGATATTTGTCCCTTTGTTTCTTGTCCCCACTGCGTGATCCATGATAGCTGAGACCTGGCGTATTTTTCTGGTACCCTGAGCACCTGGCACCTGGCACACACAGGTGTGAGGGCAGGGATTGTGTTCTCTGCCCTGCTCTGTTCTCCATGCCCTGCAGAGTGCCTGGCACATAGAAGATGCCAATACATATTGACTAAATGCACAATTATATTCCTTTCCGAAGGCTGTTGTAATAAATAACCATGAAGTAGGGGCTTAGAACAAAAGAAGTTGATTGTCTTACAGTTCTGGAACCCAGAAGTCTGAAATCAAGGTGTTGTCAGGGCCGCGCTCTGTCTGAAGGCCCTAGGGGAGGAGCCTTCCCGTCTCTTCTAGCTTCTGTTGTCCGCCCGCAGTTCTTGGCATTCCTTGGCTTGTAGATGCATCAGTGCCCTTCCTCCTCCATCTTCACGTGGCCTCTTCCCTCTGTGTGTGTCTCTGTCTGTGTCCCAATTTCTCTCTTCGTATAGGGACACCAGTCACTGCATTTAGGGCCCACCCTAATCTAGTATGACCTCATCTTAAGTTGGTTACATCTGCAAAGACCCTATTTCCAAATAAGGTCACACGAGCAGATATGAGCAGTTAGGACTTGAACAAACCTTTTTGGGGGATGCAATTCAACTCGTAACACCAACGGATACAAGCATGGCAATCAGAGACAGGCCTGGCTTTGCAACCAGGTGTCTGCAGTATTTTGAAAGGTAGGAATTAATGGTAAGCAACACACCTGGCTTACCCAGGGCTTTCTGCTCTCAGATGCGACATCGTTATATGAGACTGACAGTGATGATGAGATGACGATGACGATAAAAGTAAAATTATCGGGGCCGGCTCCGTGGCTGTGTGGTCAAGTTCGAGTGCTCCGCTGTGGTGGCCCAGGGTTCGGATCCTGGGCGCGGACATGGCACCGCTCGTCAGGCCACGTTGAGGCGGTGTCCCACATCCCACAACTAGAAGGACATGCAACTAAGATATACAACTATGTACCGGGGGTGGGGGGTGGGGAGTTTGGGAAATAAAGCAGAAAAAAAAAAGATTGGCAACAGTTGTTAGCCCAGGTGCCAATCCTTAAAAGAAAAAAGGAAGATTGGCAACAGTTGTTAGCCTAGGAGCCAATCTTTAAAAAAAAAAAGTAAAATTATCCCATATCTACCAAGTGGTGGCCCCGTGTCAGATATCGAACTAAATGTTCTATAGGGATTGTCTTATGATTGCCCGACAGTGGGGTCATTCACCTATCCACTTCCTTACTCAAAAAATATTTAGGGAGTGTTTCTTCCCCTGCGCCAGGGAGTGGACAGGACACGACCACCGACATCTTCATCTCCAGAGCCCAGAGTCCAGGGGAAACAATTTCTTTAAGTTTTCCTTTCTCCACCTCCTTCTCTCTCTCTCACTCAAATCATCATCACTTTCCTCTTCAATGTGCTACCTCCCCATCAATTTTGTAATCCTCAAATTACATTTCTGTCATCTGCCCGTTCGTTTTATTACCTGCGGTTAAAGAAAAGGTCAGAGTCAGTAATCCCGGATTTCAGGAGCATTTACTCATCACGGATAAATAGAAACTCTTTCTCTGAAAAGGCAAAATGATAACATTAAAATTAAAAAAAAACTGTTGTCAGAGTATTTTTCAGAGGACCAAAACCTTTCCATCTGACCTGCGCTTTGGTGAGCAAATCAAATGACACAGTTCTGTCTCCCCCGAACTTTAACGACTTTGAGTCTTAATGCGTTAGATTTGGCTTAACGTAGGAATAGCTATATAAGGATTAGTGTCCCCAAAATGGAGTGAGTGTCCTGGGAAGGCAGCACGTCCCGCTGCAGAGACTGGAGAGTCCCACCTAACAGAGACCGGGTCCTAGAAACTGTCGTGAAGGTTTCCGGGGGCGAGGTGGGCAGACGAGAAGCTGAGTGTCCACGAAACAGCCATGAGGGTTTGTTTTAGTCCCAACATTCACCAAACTAGTCCACTAATTTATTGATTCACTCATTCTTTCATTCATTCAACAATGACATTTTCAGAACATTCTTTTTTTTCTTAGCTTTATTGAGGTATAATTGATATACAAAAAATTGCACACATTTAGTGCATACATCTTGATGAGTTTGGACATATGCAAACACCCATGATACCATCAAGGTGCTAAATATGTCCATCACCTCCAAAAGTGTCCTCAGCTCTTCTGTGTATGTGGTTTTGGTAAGAACACAACATAAGATCTGTCTGTTAACGTATTTTAAAGCACATGACACAGTGTTGTAAACTATAGGTATTCTGTGTGTCAAGCATGGGGCTGGATGTTGAGGATGCAATGGTCTCAGCTCTCTAGAAGCTTCTGGAGTCCTAGGTGCCATGACTAGGGTGGGATAGGGAGCTGTGGGGCTGCAGGTTAGGGGTAGCCTCTGCCCTTGTCTGGGGGCCAGAGCTTATTGTAACTCTCAGAGATGCCGTAACTCATGGCTGAGCCAACATCACCCACGTGGTAACCCTCGTCGATGCTTTAGGTGCTTCGGGACTTGCTCTGTCTCAGTTCTTGCACCTGCAGATGGGTCAAGGGGCCGTCTAGAAATGGCCATCAGGCCCAGATCTGTTCAGCCTCATCAGGGATGGTGAGGTCCCAAATGGCCACCCTCTGAGCACAGATGAAGCCCCTGCTGCTTGCTTTAACTGTATGTTTAGAATACATGCTTAACTCCTCCTTACCCCCACCCTGGAGGCCAGACCCCTTTCTGGCTCTGTCTGATGTGTACCTCTTGGACCTGGTGCCCCCACAGCAGCTTTCCAAGCCTTGATGGTTGCTCTGATGGTAGCCTCTGCTTACCTCGTTCCACTGTGATCTCAGGGGACGTTTGAGGCCCAGGAGAGGCCAGTGGTCTTCGTTCCCTTTGGAGACTGGGATTACAAAAGATGCTGTGGTGAGGAGGGCTGAGAGCTGTTGTTGCCATGGACACGGGTGGCCAGGAGGATCTAAAAACCATCAACTAGTCTATAAGCCACAGAAAGCAGCCGTGGACTCCATTCTCATGGGTGCTGTGGGACGCCTGGGAGATGGGGAACATGGGCCGGGGTCCTAGGCAGGTTCAAGACGGAGGCAAAAGGAACTGACGGGGTTGGGGCCATCTCTAGGCCTGGAGGCCAAGGGCCCTGTGTTCTGGCCCAGGGCCACCAGGAATGGGCTGTGATGTTGCTGTGCCCAGTAAACGCCCAGGGGATGACACACTGGGCGTTCTCCAGTAGCAGAATCCTGGTGGCGTTGCTTTGATGTGAGCTCCCAGAGTACCTCTGAAGGAAGGAGAGGAAGGAATTCCCCAAGGGCTGCCTGATGGGACAGTATGGAGGTGCGGGGGTGTCTTCTAACCTCTTTGCGTTGACAGTGGGGGACTAATGGGAAAATAGCCCTGGCTGTCCGCAGGGTTGCTGCTTCCCCAGTCCCCGCCTGCCTTCTTCTCGGTCACTGTTCAAAAGCCTAGAGGCCCCATAGGGGTGGGTCACTTGGTGGTCACCATCATCATCTGTTCCTGAGTTGACCCTGAGGAAGTGTCCCCAACCAGGAAGGGTCCCTCTTGTCACATCACTGGAGGGGTGAGTGGAGTGGATCTGTGAGTATGGAACGTGGGGGAGGGCTGAGAGGAGTAGGTGGGCTTCTGGGGGCCACTCCAAGGTCAGAGGGGCCCACATAAGCTCCAGAAGGAAACCTGGTTCGCCGCCCCCAGTGTTGCCTTCAGATTCGTTCACGTCCAGAGCTATTGAGGAGTTCCTGGGTGTAGAGGCATTCGTTAACACACATGGTGGCACGTGCTCTCTGGAGGCGCCATGTGAGGCCGACTGTGCGGTGGTGATAGGCAGGGGAACCGGTCCTCCGGGCATCCAAGTGAACACACGCACAAAACGTAACCTGGTGTCATGGTCTTCATGTGATGGAATCGCTCTGTATCTGTATCATGGTGGTTACAGGAGCCTACACATGTGATAAAATTGAGTCGAACCACATACACGCACACACACAGAGACACATGCATGTGCCCACACACAGAGAAATGCACATGCACACACAGATATACACACATGCACAGACACACGCAGACATCCACTCTCTCACATGCATGCACAGACACGCACACGAGTGACTACAGAAACTGGTGAAGTCTTCGTCATGCCTGTAGATGACAGCAGTGTTAATTTCCTGCACGGCATTGTCTGCTACAGTTGCGTAAGGTGTTACCATGGGGGAAGCTGGAGCCAGGGTACAATGCAACCTCTCGTACTATTTTTGCAACTTCCTGTGAGTCTATAATTACGTCAAGTGGAAATATAATTTAATAGTCCAACATTTAATACTTTCTTGAACATTGAATAAATTTGGCTTGATTCCATTTAATTGATATTAAAAATAAATTGTTTCAAATAATACTAAGTTCATATAAATAGCAATAAGCAAATGCTTGCAGGAGGTCTAAATATTTAAATCATGTGCTAGTAAAGTTCTTAGATGATTTTCGTCCTTATTATAAAAAATTAAATAAGCAAGGAAGCCTCAGATCAATGAAATGATGGCAACTCTCCGTAAGGGCTAAGAAGCAGCTCGCTGGGTGCTGGGATAGGTGGTAAAGGATGGAGCGAAGGGAAGCCGTTTTCCACCAGGTGGTCAAGGTGAGGCAGGATGCAGCATAATCCCACCTCCTCCTCTTTATTAATACAGCGTTGCTGTACGCCCAGATATGTGTAGTCCTTTCAGCTCTAAATTTAGACTCGAGGGAGCCCCACCTGCTCCCCCTTAGGGGAGTCAAACCTCAGGCCAACACCATGCAGCCTGCAGGCAGAGTTCTGAGCCAGCAGAGGTGCGAGTCCTGAGGACCGCCCGCACCTGCCGGCCGCCACAGCTGCCTGGCCTCCCCTGGGGCCTCTCTGTTTCCTTGGCTTTCTTGGCTTTTTCAAAGCTTTCAGTCCCAACCATAAGGGAAACATAAAAATCACTTTGGATAGCCGTTTAAAAAAGTGATGAAACCACCTATAAACCAGCAAATTATACAGGGGAGGTATTTTATGTCTTGTTTTCTTTACAGCCATTCTGAAAGGGAACATAAAAATCACTGGAAAGTCCCAATTCCTGCCACCTTCCGGCCCCATTTCAGACTCTGTGGCAGGATGCATTTGTTATTAGAGGTCCCTGCCCCTGGGCCAGCACAGGGAGGGGCACACTGTGGCCTGCCTTTAGGATTCCGCTATCCAGAGGAAGCAGATAGTCTCCCTGTGTCGTGAGGAGTGAAGTGTCCGGGCCTCTGGGTGAGCGCGATGCAGGCTGGGAGGCGCGGAAGAACTCACAGAGCAAAGCTGCTTCTTCAAGCCTCAGACTCAGTCCTTACCTGCCACCTCCCAATGCTCCCTTGTCGGTGCCACATCTTTGCCCTCCCCATCCAGAGATGGAGATAATCATGGGTGGCAGCCTTGTTGTCTCTGCAACTGGCCCTGTGGGGGACATTCCAGAATGATGAGGAATCCTTCTTCCTAGTGTTGAGGCTCAGTGCAGGGAGCTTGAAGCTTTGGGGTATCATTGAGGATCCACCTCCAACTGGCCTCAGGACCTTGGGAATCACTTACGACTCTGTGTCTTGCTTTCATCATCGGTAAAATGGGTGAGTAGTGCATTTGCCATGATGGGGTTGATCTGGAAGAAAAATGAACCTGTGCGTGAGGATTAAGCAGGAAAAAGAACCCTCTGGTTCTTTGCTTGGGCATATTCACGTCTCCGGCTCTTATCCAGTCTCATCCTCGCACAGAGGCTGCAGGCTTAATTATAGACAGCACTTGGCAACGTGAGGAATCATGGCGAATGGGAGAGATTCCAGAAAATTAGAGATAAAAAACATTCCAATTTCAAAATGGGGAGAAAGGCAAATTCTAGAAACTCCACAGGCCAGAAAACACATGAATCAGGGTGCCCAGAATCTGGGAGCTCACAGACTCACTGTATTCCCTACTAGTTAGACATACTTCTGGTGCCTTTAGTGTTTGATAACACATTGAAAACCCTCATTTATAGATCTAAACAGGTTCTGAAGAGGGTTGAAGCAACAAGCAATGTTTGTCCTGGAACAGAAAAGTCAAGTAGTTGGCGTTTGTCTGCCTTTGAATGTTAGATGGATATTTCTGTAGAGGGGAAATAACTTCTTTCTCTGTGTGAACCTAGGGGCAGAATTGAGGTTTTAGAGAAATAGATTTTTGTCTGATAAAAGGAAGGAGTTTCTCAAAGTCTGAGCTGTTTAAAGTTGGAACCAGCCAAGCAAATAGGCAATGGACAGCCTTGCTCCTAGGGCTGTCCCAGTAGAGGGTATGGCAACATAGGTGACTCATGCAGGCAGATCCTTGATGGGGCAAGGGCAATGGGTAAAATGGTACCCAAGTTACATAGAAAGATCTGAGGTATAGGAGAGTTGCCACAGGAAATTCTCTTTTGTGAGCTTTTTTTTAAGGGTAGGCTTCTAGCATTTTCCCAGCAGGAATCCCGTATGTGACTCCAGTATGTGCCTCTGCCTGCTGGTCATTACAATCCTGTTTCATTTTATCAGAGCTACAAAGGGTGATGCTCATGTGGGGACAAAACTTGGCAGTTAGCCAGGCGCTCTCCACCGGAACACTAGGCTTCGACGTTCGCAGAGCTAAAGCCCCAACTGGGGCGCAAAGACCCCTGCCTTCATGGTGGGGGCTGGGGCTCATCTCAGACGGGCTGCTGGCTCTCCATTTTCAGCACTGAATTCACCACTTTGTAAAGTTCAGGGAGTCCAGGAGCCAATCCCAGAATCTTGTCCTGTATCTCGTGCTTGGGGCATTTGTCCCACACCTAAGTGCCTCTGTCCACCAGGAGGATGGGCGAGGGAGAAAGAGGCATGGTCTGAGTCCACTCCATCATCACCCAGATGCTGAGTCAGCAGCTTCACCTGTGAAAGCCGTGGGTTTTGTCTCCCGGACAGGCCTGGTCTGAGCTGCCGTGTGATGGAATGACCACTCTGGAAAGGTTTGAACTGCTCATAACAGAGACTAGAATGATGGGAAAACCAGGAGCCGTTTGCACTTGAAGAAGAAGGCGGTGCTCTCCTCCCCCTTCTCAGCATAATCGATTCCTGGCTCCCCAGCATCACAGACCCACCGCATCATCGCTGCCACCTTCCAGCCAGCTCTGCTCTCTGCAGGCAGCCAAATTTCCTCTCAGCTGCCTCTGCCACCTCTTTTGTTCTCATTTGCTTTCTATCTGGGCAGCATTATGCCCGTCTCGCACAGCCTCTGATGAAAGCAGAGGAGGAGAGAGAGAGGCACCAATTAAACTAGGTAGAAATTCTCTGGTCCAACCTCCTACCTCAAACTCTGGAATCAACAAATTGGGTGGTTTGTAAAACTTCCTTAACATGGAATGATATTGAAAATATCATTATATTATTGTAGACTCCATTTGTGAGATCTTAAAGGGAACACTGTCTTGAAGGGTGTCATTTGCAAAGAAGCCTAATTAAAATGACATGATTTCTTTCTCCATTTGAGTCTACACTAGTGATTCGTAGACATTTAAAAAATAATGACATCTCTTTTTTTCTAAACAAAAATTTTCATGGAACCACAATATATAAAAGAAGCAAAAACAAGTTATTCTGATTGAGGTAAGGGTAAGGTTCAGATACCCGCCCCTGGGCATTGGAGGCAGCTCCTAAAGCAAAATAGTTGCCTGCTGCTATAAATAAAGGGGGACAAATGCATCGGATTTGTTCCAGGCAGGAGCCTTATGGTGGTTCAGGACTTCCCATAAGCATTTACAGCCCAATTTCCTCATTTAATAAACATTTATTGAGCGTCCACCATATGACAGGTTTTGTTAGGTATTTGGGGTACCACAACGGGTGAGAAAAACAAGATCCCTGTTTTGTAGGGCTTAGATTCCAGAGAGTGATGCAGGCATACTGTGTTAAGCGCTATGCAGGGAATAAACAGACTAATGAGGTAGAAGGGCAGGGAAGGGCTGCCCTAGAACCAGCTGTCCTCACTGACTGACGTATTTGAATTGGGTGGCTCCCTTCTCTCCCCGGATTGCTTGTTTTTCCAAGGCACCATGTCATCTGGACAAAAGTGAGCCCCAGAACTGCCTGAAGGAGGCCCTCCAAGGGGTCCTGTCCAACAGTTCCCAGCAGATCCATGCCCAGGTTTTCTGAGGCAAACTGGGGATCAAGGCATCTGCTGGGAAGGATGGAGAGAGGAAGAGAAATCTGTAGAACATCAACTTTTTCTTGAAAACGATCGTGACGTCGTGCATATGTGGACATTTGTGGACAGAGTGAGGGTTAACATTTATGGGGGACGCTTGAGGAGTGGCAAGCTTAGCTCTTCTCTCCAGGAATTCTAAGTTGCTTACAGGGGAGCAATATGTCCTTGATTGGGTCCAGGAAGACTCCCAGCGAGGCTCTTCAGCTACCAGGGCATCTGAGAAAGTGAGAGGTTGACAAGAGACAGCCCCACCAGCCCAAGCTGAGCACTGAAATGGCTGCTTTCATCCCCGAATAGTTCTTTTTCAGGACCACGGAGAGCGCTGGATCTTCCCCTGTCGTCCGTGTGGAACGTGGGGAGGTCAGGCTCCAGGGTGAAGCTAGCACAGCAAAGCATGAACAGTTACGAGAAAATGGGGAAAAGAAACATACAAGTGGGCCTTATCACATGAGGCTACTTCATTCCTAACAGCTGCGCTCAAACCGTACTTTGACGAACCAAATCCTATGCAATGGAAGAGTTCATTATTAAATAAACAAAATAATCAGAGAGCAATATTTTTAAAAAATCATATTTATTGAGGTATAATTAACTCCATTAAATCACACATATTTAAGGTGAGCAATCCGACATGAGTGTACGCCTGTGAAACCCTCTGTTCTGCACTGAAACGCATACCCTACAGATTCACGTGTTGAAGTCCTAACCTCCAGCACATCAGAACGTGACTGCGTTTGGTGACAGGGTCTTTAAAGAGGTAGTTAAGTTAAAATGAGGTCATTAGGGTGGGTCCTAACTCAATATAACTGGTGTCCTTGTAAGAGGAGGAAATTAGGACACAGAGGGATGACCATGTGAGGACACAGGGAGAAGACGGCTGCCTACAAGCCAAGGAGAGGCCTCGGAAGAAACCAACCCTGCCGACACCTTGGCCTTTGACTTCTAGCCTCTGGAACTGTGAGAAAATCATTCTGTTCTTTAATTCACTCAGCCCACGGTCCTTTGTACCAGCAGCCTGAGCCAACTAACAGGACAACAAAACACTAAAGACAATGAGCACATCCATTGCCCTGAAAGTTCCTTATGGTGCCTTTTAATCCTTTCCTTTTGTCCCTCCTGTGTCCCAGCCCCGCACTATACCTAGGCACCACTGGTCTGCTTTCTGTCACTATAGACTAGTTTGCATTTTCTAGAATTTTATAGAAATGGAATCATATTGTGTACACTCTCTTTTTTTTGGAGTGATCTGGCCGGTTTCAGGATAGCTATTTTGAGATTCATTCATGTTGTAGCATGTATAATAGTTCATTTCTTTTTAAGTTGCTGAGTAGATTTCCACTGTGTGGGTATACCATGATTGTTTATCCAGTCACCTGTTGGTGGACGGTTGGGTTGTTTCCAGTTTTTGACCATTACAAATAAGGCTAGGAACATCTGTGGAGAAGACTCTGTGTGAACACATGCTTTCTTTCCTCTCGGGTAAATGTAAATATCTTGGCATGGAAAGGCTAAATTGTATGGCTTACCTTTGTCAGAAATTCTCAATTGTTTTCCAAAACAGTTGCACTATTTTACATTCCCACCAACAGTGCGTGAGTGTTCCAGTTCCTCCACATGCTCACAATACTTGCTCTGGAAAATCTTTTGAATTTTAAACATTTTAAGAGATGTGTAGTGGGATCTCATTGTGGTTTTCATTTGCATTTCGTAATGACTTATGACATTGAGCATGTTTTTATGTGCTCATTTGCCATCTGGACATCTTCTTTGGTGACGTATCTATTCAAATATTTTGGCCTTTTAGAAATTGGGTCATTTGTTTTCTTTTTCTATGTCCTTTATGTGTTCTGGACACAAGGTCTTCGTTGCACATATGCTTTCTGCTCTTGCTTTCCCAGGCTGTAGCTCATCCCTTCATTTATTAATAGGATCTTTCAAAGAGGAGAAGTTTTAAATTTTGATGATGTCCAATTTATTAATTTGTTATGGTATGGATTATACTTTTGGTATCATGTGAAAAAAACTTTGCCCACCTCAAGGTCACACAGGTTTTCTGCTAGAAGTTTTGTACTTTTATAACGTTTAGGTGTTATGTTTACAACTCTGATTTGTTCTGAATTAATTTTTATGTATGGTGCCAGGTATGAATCAACACTCTCTTTTTTTTGCATATGGATAGCCAACTGTTCCAGCACCATTTGTTGAAAGAATTATCCTTTCTCCGTTGAATTGCCTTAGTACCTTTAAAAAAAACAAACAGCAAAACCGGTTATCCATATATGTGTGACTCTGTTTCTGGAATCTCAGTTTTATCTCATTGAGCTGTTTGTTGATGTGGATGCCAATAGTACACTATCTCAATTGCTGTAGCTTTATAATAAATCTTGAAATCAACAAGTTCTTTTTCAAACGGTTTTGGGTTTTCTTTTGAGGGAGCCTGTGGCCATTACGAGGGAAAACGGCTGATGCTCCGGAGCAGAGCCCCAGGACCTGTTTGAGAGAATTTTCATGGCCAGGCTCTGCTGTGAGTGGGGGGCCTTCTCTGGTTCCAACTCTCCAAGATGCAAGCCAGATGGTACACAGTTTGCTCATAATTTCCCAGTCCTCTTCTTGTTTGGCCAAACGGATGCATGGCAGCCAGGGTGCTCGCCACAGAGAAGTCGAGGTGTGGCTGGCATGCTTTTGGCTCCCCTCTGCCTTGTTAGAGTGATGGCTTTAGCCCCCTGTCCATGTATTACAGGCTCCATAAAGCAGGCTTGATTACCCAGTTATGTTAGCTTGCTGACACGTGAAGACAGCCGACCCCTGGATTAATCAGCCCTGAGCTGGGCTCTCTGGGCGCAATGGCTATCCTGTGTAACATTTGATGGTGCGTCTGCCCTGGGTATTACACGGACAAAAGCCATTTCTGTTCCTGAGAGAGTTTTCCATCTTGCACTTAAGAATTTTTATGGGTTTGTGGTGACATTTCCATTTTAATTTGCTAATTATTATTGGTGAAATTGAGAGGCAACTCCAGATTTATTACATTTCACAGTCTGTTGTGTTCCATATACAGCTGTGAATCTTAACAGCCAGGAGGGCAACTTGCCCAGCACAGTGAACATTAACCCGCTCAGCTCCAGGGGAGCATGGGCTAAAAGGAATGGCCTTGCTCCTGCCACATGGGGGCCCATGGGGGGAGCACACCGGCATCTGCTGATAAACCCCTCCACCCTCCTCCCCAGGCCAGATAGCTTCTTAGAGGATCAGCCGCAGTCCAGAGACAGTCTCGGTCCGTCAGTCATTCTTGTTCCCTGGGGCCTCCAGGCTGATCTTCCTCCATCCCTTCCAGGCCTTGCTGGCTGCCCAGAAGCTCAAAACAAACAATGCAGGTTGGACACAACTCCCCTGCCACAGACAGAGTACGACCGGGAGAGTCTTCGGGGGCTCCATTGTTACTAATGGCGGGGGCTCCACTGTTACCAATGTTTACAACAGGTCAACATCTCTCAGTTTTTCTCTGGAACTAGATTTCTCTGGAGTTAGTGTGTGGTGCACACACACATACACTTTTATTTATGATTGGCTCTATTTCTTTACATTTTTATTCATATATTTTTTATTTTTTTGCACCACCCATTTCCTCCCCCCCATTTATATGTGGCCTTGCAGTCTTTCATCATTGCTTAATATGCATTGCCCACCTCCCCTCCACCCCACCAGCCCCATAAATTGCAGACTCCCTGAGGGCAGGGACCATGCCAGCTCCTCATTTCTCTAGCCCAGTCACACAAGTCAAGGAAAATGGCAAATGCGAATGCTTTGATAATGAATAATTTGGCTCATATGTTCATTGAAACATTTACAACTCAGGAGCCCTGGGAATAAATGACCAACTGCGGAAAAGGCTTTGGTAAATTACAGTTCTTGAAGAAACACAACAGTCATTAAAAATTAGACTCAGGAATCCATAATGATACGGGGGAAATGCTTATACCTTAATGTTAAGTCAAAATGTAGGATTAAAATACAGATAACCTATGATTCTAGCTACATTCTATTTTAGCTAATAGTCCATATTATTATTTTGTTATTCATTTAAACCCGACCTTGTTCCAAAAAAGAATTGAAGACAAATTGTGCAAATATTTATGTGGTTACATACATCTGAAAAAATATTGGCTCAGGAAACTATCTGTTCTCTCCCTTACTGAGTGGCATCTGGGAAAAGGCAGTGATGTTCTTTTTGGTGAGGCCCACTCTGTCCACGGTGCTGAGGGAATTTGGGGTCCTTTTCCTCCTGGATGGGCCTGCATATGAAGAAAGGTTTTGAAACCCATTGTTTGCCAAGATGACGAAGCCAAACGTCTGCGCTCTGGGCCCTGCGGTGGACAGGGTCTGTGCCTGAGTGAGGCCTCCGAGCGCCTGCGATATAGATGCTCCACCAGAGAGAAGAGGCTGAAAATGCCCAGCGCCTGGCGGGTTGGGCTGGGGCATCTGATTCTTGGCCGAGCTACCTGGAGGCAGGTGTGGCCTCGCTCCCATTAGACCTGCTGATAGACGGGGCCTCTCCCATGGCTGCTTCTTGGGTCCCTGGAACTGGAACTGCCACTTGCTCTGCCTGTGGGTGATGATGTTTGAACACCCACTTTCCAGATATCTGGGGCACTTGGTTCTCTGGCCAGAAGTGGGAAATTCAGTCCTAATTCAGTCTTGAAAATCACACAGGAGTTCTCACTTGGGGAGTGGGTATGGGAAGGCCCTTGCTAAATTCCCCTAACGGCTGGGCGGGGGGAGCGTGGCTCCTAAGGCTCCAGGCTCTGGCTTTGACATTGGGCTCCGAAGTGATTAACCTGGTCCTGAAGCTGACTGCGGGCTCCTGATGGGCTCCCGGCCGGCTGACCCGGCTCCATCTCCCCGAGAGGCTCACATGGGGGAGGAGTGAAACGGGCTCTCCTTGGACCTTAACCAAACCCAGGGAGGTTTATTTAGGGCACCACCTTACTCAAGGGGTCCTGCCTCTGGTGTTCCCCCCAGTCCCTCTGTACCCACTTCTGGAACACCCATGGGCTCTGTGACTGCTTCATAGTTTCTTTCTCTTGAAAGAAATTCTCAAGAGGGCATCCTGCTCCTTATCAAACCCTCTCTGACTGGTGGGGACAACAACTTCAGGCTTCTTGAGAGCTCCACCGTGGTCCCTAAGTAACGTCTCCATGGAGCTCCCTGATATGCTCTAAACCAGACTTAGGTGGCAGCAATCAAAGGGGCTGGGTGGCAGGTGTTTTTACATAATATTTCCCCACTTGGAGCATGACTGACTCTCAGTGGGCATGAGACATCAGCATGGAG
Source organism: Equus przewalskii (assembly GCF_037783145.1). NCBI lineage: Eukaryota > Metazoa > Chordata > Mammalia > Perissodactyla > Equidae > Equus > Equus przewalskii. The sequence continues at coordinate 44,839,676 of NC_091832.1, forward strand.
CTATGCTGAGGCCCCTGAGGGTGCTGAGGGACCACTGTCCCCCACTGGGGGTTACTATGGACACTGGGGGCTGGCAGTTCTCTGCACCACACGTAAAGGCAACGTGTGGACTGGGCTCTGGTACCAGCACCTCAATCCATGCACCAAGGCACATCTGCCACCTTGCCTTAACCAGAATGACACAGGCTGCCCCTCCCACTCCAGAGAGGACAAGGGTACTGAGCCATGTGGGCCAAAGGCTGTGATGGATGAGAAGAGACCCCTGGGCTGCAGCATGCATTTCAGAGGCCTGTTGATGGATTGAGAGCTAATGGCACTGCAATAGGCAGCATCGAGGATGGCCAGGGAAGGCGAGGAGTGATCTGAGACCAGAGCAGGCGTTGGTTTAGGAGGCTGGGCTAGCAGGCAAAGGGATCTAACCCATTTGGAAGCCCCCTCAGTTCTTCCTTCAAGATTGATCCAGAATCCTACTGATCACACTTCCACAGCCCCGGCTTGGTCCAGGCCACCCATCACTGTCTGGATTATGGCAGCATCCTAACATGCCTCCCAGCTTCTTCTCCAGCCTGTCTCAACACAGGCAACAGGATCCTTTCAAAACCAAAGTCAGATCACGTCCTACCTGTTCCCCAAACCCTCCAGTAGTTCCTTGTGGTGGGGTGAGCAGAGTCCAAAAATCCACATCCACCTGCAACCTCAGATTGTGCCTTTATTTGGAAATAGAGTCCTCGCAGATGTAATTAGTTAAGGATCGAGGTGCAATCATTCTGGACTAGGGTGGGCTCTAAATCCAATGACTGGCGTCTTTAGAAGGAGAGGAGAAGATGGAGACTCACAGGGAGAGCCCCAGGTGAAGACGGAGGCAGAGACAGGAGTGGCGTGTCTACGGGTCAAGAACGCCAAGGAGCTGGAAGAGGCAGGGACGGATTTTCCCCAGGGCTGGAGGGAGCGTGGTCCTGCCAACACCTTGACTAGGGAGTTCTCGCCTCCAGAGCAGTGGGAGAATACATTTCTGTGGTTTTAAGCAGCTAGCTTTTGGTCACTTGTTACAGCAGCCACAGGAAACTCACACAATCCCAGCCGATGTAAAGAAAACCCCGAGTCTTCTGGTAGCCTCTAGACCCCACACAGCAACTCCCCCCGGCAGCTCTCGGGGTCCCCTCTCGTTCCTCTCCCCCAGCCTTCTCTGCCGCTGCCCCACTGTCCCTTCCCTGTCTTCCTGATGGATCCTGAGAGCTGACTCCGAAGACTCTGCCCCAACTGCAGTCATTCCTGCCATTTCCACCAACACCTCCATCTCCGTCTGCCTGGAATTTGACTCTGCACCCTCCCTTCTGCTCTCCCAGCCCCCATCTTTTGCGCCCCCAGCTGGAATTTGGAGTCTCTCTGGAATCTTCTCTTTGGTGCCCTTCTCCGTCTAACGGTTTCCCACATCCTGCTTCTTCTGGCCTTGTTTACTCTGGACTCCACTTCCTCCTTCCACCACCACCTCCTTTCTTTGATTCCCTGCGGGCGTCACTGACCCTGGGGCATGTGTGTAGCCCTGAGCTGGTCTCCCTGATTCCTGTGCACCTGCTCAAACCCATCCTCCGGCAGCTTTTGTGAGACTCCAGGAGGCAAATCCGTGGAAGTGCTGCGACACAGTGCTATGAAAACATGGGAGAATTTTCAGGCACAGCACACACTAGGCTGGCAGAGCAGGAAGGCAATTTTTTCCCCAAATCTTAGGAACCCAGGATTAGGAACATGTGAGCTTGCGACAGGTGAGTTGGAGACAAGGCGAAGGAAGCCTCTGTCACCCAGGATGTCTTCAACTCCCAGACTGACCACCAGAGAGTGAGATGAGCCTGCTGTGGCCACCAGCGTCCCCAAGGCTTCAGAAGAGGTGTCGATGGCATTTTCACAGCAGCCTTTCAGAGGCTGGAGATGTTGGCTCCCAACCCTCTTTCCTTTGGTCTCAAAAGCCGCCTGTGTCATTCTGCTGCTGCTCTTACTGCCAGTGCCGTCACTTCACGTTCATTAAACGTCTGAGCATTCACTCCGAGTGCACTGTCTCGTTTAGTCCCCACAGCCACTCTCACTGTTTAGATGTTGAAACTGAGAAGCGAGGCCAGGAGCCTGCTTGGGCCCCACAGCAGTGAGTAGTGGAGCTACAGTGAGACCGGGGTGGTCTGGGTCCCAGAGCCTGCGCTGCTGGCCTTGGAGAGATGCTGTTGTCTTCCACGGTTCCTCCCGGGGCCATGTTCCCACCCTGCCTGTCCTTTCTTACTTCTCCACCTCTCACGGAGAGAGGCACTAGCTTGTCAGATTCTGCTGCCAGCTCCCTGTGACTGCTCTCTGGGCCTGCGATGTCCTGGCTGCAGGGAGCTGACCCGTTACGACACCTGCTGGGTGCCGGGAGCTCTATGCATGCGCCTCACTCAGTCCCCACGGTGACCCTGCAGTGTGGCTGCCCGATGCAAGCTCCCTGAAGCAGGGGCCTTTTCTTTCCCTTTGATCCTGCTCGCCCCTGGAGGAATCTCGAGTACTGAGTGCCTCTTCACCTCTAGTACGATGCCCGACTAAGGGATGAGGAAGCTGGGGCTGGCGTTTCACAGCTCTTCTGTGGCCTCACCCAGGTTGAAAGTCTGTCTGTGAGGCTCCCTCATCCCTGATCAATTCTCTCATCACAGAGAGTGCCGGACCTCTCTCTTCTCAGCGACATTTGGCTGAGAAACAGCTTCTGTCCCCGGGCAGCACAGCCCAGCTGACCATTAAGCATTATCCTTCCTAATATCTTTCACCACAATTTATTTGGTGGTTTGATGTGCAAAAAATATTCCTGGTCCGTACCTTTAATGTAATGAGGGCATTAGTGATGCCTAATGGAGGTGGAAATCACTTTCTGATACATAAAACATAAATACAGCAAAAGCGCACAAATGAGCCGTAACTCTTCCCCCCTCACGGTCAATAAAAAAAGCCCCACCATCTTTCCTCATTAATTTTGGCCAGGATGAAACTGTGGGGCTGCTGATTTTCCAAAGTGCTTTCTGCAACATAATGAGGCTGTTTATTAACATCTAGAAGGCGAGGGAGAGCCTGTGGCTAAGACAGTTTCTATAGTAACTGCGAGCAAAGATGTGAGGCACAGCTGGCGACATCTGTGCTGCTCCTTACCCACCCCCTGACTGGAAGGGGCAGGCCTGGGGACCGGGGCTGAGTGGCGAGGTCACTTGGTGCTGTGTCAGCTTAGTTGCTCTTCAGGTGGAATGGAGAGGATGTTAGAGTTTGGTAAAGGTAGCATTTGATCAGAAGGCACATTGGTTTTATGCTTGTAAATAGCATGGAATGTCTTAGATCATGGCTGTCTGTGTGTAGCCTGGCTGTGAAAAAGACTAAGAACAGATTCTTGAACACCACTTCACACCCACCAGGATGGCCACAGCAGAAAGATAGAGGGCAGCAAGTGCTGGTGAGGGTGTGGAGAAATTAGACCCCTGGCACACTGCTGGCGGGAACGCAAAACGGTGCAGCCACTTTGGAAAACAGTCTGGCAGTTCCTCAAAAGCTTAGACGTAGAGTTAGCATATGAGCCGGCAGCTCTACTCCTGGGTATGTACTCAAGGGAAATAAAAGCATATGTCAACACAAAAACTGGTACGGGAACATTCATACGGGCATTATCCACAATAGCGCCAAAGTGGAAACAACCCAGTGTTGGTGATGCATGGATAAGCAAAACGCGGTGGATCCATTTGACGGACTGTTATTCGGCCGTAAAAAGGAAGGAAGTACTGACAGTTGCTACGACGTGGATGAACCTGGGACACAGTGTGTTAAGTGAAGGAAGTCAATCACAAAGATAACATATTGTACGATTCTGTATTATTTTTCTCAGTCTGCCGTAACAAAACACCACAAATCAGGTGGTTTAAACAAGAGAAATGTATTCTCCCGCAGTTCTGGAGGCCAGAAGTCTGAAATCAATGGGATCAGCAGGGTTGGTTCCGTCTGAGGATTATGAGGGAGGTCTGTCGAGGCCTCTCTTCCAGCGTCTGGGCGTTTGCTGGCCATTGTTGGCGTTCCTTGGCTTGTAGACATCTTCTCTCCGTGTTTTCAGGTCATCTTCCTTCTGTGTGTGTCTGTCTATGTGTCCAAATTTCCCCTTTCTACAAGGACAGAGCTCATATTGTATTAAGCACCCACTCTATCCCGATACGATCTCATCTCAACTTAACTAATTACATCGGCGATGACCCTATTTACAAACAGGACCACATCGTGAGATACTGGAGGTGAGGACTTCAACATCTGAATTTTCTTTGGGCGGGGGTGGGGGCACAATTCAGCCCATAAGAGATTTCATTTATATGAAATGTCCAGAACCTGCAAGTCCACAGAGACAGAGAGTAGGTTAGTGGCTGCCTGGAGCTGAGGAGGTTGGTGGGAAGTGGCGTATCCATACATTGGAATACTAATGTGCGTATGGCGTTTCTTTTTGGGGTGATGAAAATGTTCTAGAATTGATCATGATGATAGTCGTGCAACTTTGTCACTGTACTAAAAACCATCGAGTTGTAAAATCTAAATTGGTCGATTGTATATGAGTTCTATCTCAATAAAGCTGTTTAAAAAAAGATCTGTGAACATCCTAGAATAGAAGCGTCTTCTTTGCAGATTTCTGCCCGGCAGACTTTCCTCGTTGCTGCTTTGACCAGTGCCCACAACACGTTTCCATCTCCCTCGCTGTCCTGGTCACACTGTCCCCACTGCTTGGGATGGTCTCTTCTTTTTCTTTCTCTATCCTGACCATCCTCTAAGGGTCTGTGAAGCCCCGCCCCTTTCATTCAGGCTTTCCTGATAACTAAGTCTTTTCTGAACCCTCCCTTCTCTGAGTTTCCATAGCACACGAGTTTGGCTCTGGAGTCTCCCATGGTTGCCTTGCCTTATTCTCTGGTGGTTTATGAGTCCATCGCCTTTTCTCTGTAAACTGCATGTTCCTCCAGAGCAAGGCCAGTGGGGCTCTTCCCCCAGAGTCTCTGTGGTGCCTTGCTGAGAGCCGGGCATGTGCTCGGTGCTCAGGATATCTCTCATAGTTGACTCTCTGTCACACCCCCGGCCCCTGCCCCGCCCCAGGGGAACAGCTGTATACAGGAGCATGTAACTTGCTTTGCTCATATGAGTCACTGAGCGGTGCTGTAACTTGCCCACAGTTGCTGTGAGTCAGGGTCGCTTTTACTCAGAGAAGTCCTTCTCTTTGGGGGCAGCTCCTAGCTGCATGAAGACCCAAAGCCCCGTATTCTGTGGCCTGGCCTGGACCTGGGGAGATCACTCCAAGTAGAGGAGAACCCCCAACCCTCCATCCTGCATGGTCCATCCTTTGAAGCCTGTGGTCAGGGAAGGGGAGCTTTGCCATATTCCTTTGCCTCTGTCAGTTTTTCCTTCCCTGCTCTGGGTCCCTGGAACCTTCCCTCTCTTTCCAGACAACTTAGATTTCTCTCATGATTTCAATTGACTAATAGAAAATATTAACTCAGTGATGACTCATTTGCATTTTAATTCCCAGTTCCAGAAGCTTGGGAATGATTTCTGTAGCCCAAAGCCTTAGGCTTTCTAATGGAATGTTTCCCAAGAGATGGCATTTTGGGCAGAGGGGAGAGAGTTAGTCGGAGACGTGGAGTGCTCTACATTTTTCTTACTTATTAGGCTGGAGAGAATCCATTATCAGCATTTCCTCTCCTGAAACCCTCTCTGCCAATTTTCAAACATTTTTCTTTATCAGAAGTGGGACTTATTTTTCCCAAATGAAATATTTCATGAACTCCAGTATATAAAGCAGATATGAGTGGACTCCCAGTCAGGATGGCACTGTAAGTTTATACTTCAAGTGAAGACCAAAAACTGAGAAAATATGAAAATGGGAAAGTTACAAAGGCACACCCATCATAGTGAGGGACATTAAGACATATTTCCCAGTAGCTGAAAGAACAAGCTGACAAAATAATTTGTCAAGATACAGAAGATCCGATACAACAAATTAATCAAATGGACCTAATTGACATATATAAAGCATCGCACCCAACAAAGACAGAATGTATCTTTTTTTAACTTGAATAAATGAACATGAGACATTTGCCAAAATTGATCATACAGTAGCTCATAAAGAAAAGCTTCACAATTTTCAAAGGATCAAAATAATTCAGAGTATGTCCTCTGACTGCAGTGTCATTAAGCTAGAAATCAACAACGAAAAGATAACTAGAAAATCTCCAACTGCTTGATCATTAGGCCACACACTTCTAAGTCACCCATGGTTCAAATATGAAATCACAATGGAAACTCGGACTTTAGAAAATATTTTTAACTAAATGGTAATGAAGACACATCCTATCATACTTGTAGATTGTGGCTAAAGGAGTGCTTTGAGAGAAATTTATAGCCTTATACATGTAAAAGAAGAAGAGCTGAAAACTCCATAACTTAATATTTCACTTCAAGAAGCAAGAAAAAGAAAACCAAGCCAACTCCAAAGAAAATAGAAGAGAAGAAATTATAAACACAACAGCATGAATAAATGTAATAGAAAACAGGTATACAACAGAGAAAGCCAATGAAGCTCAAAGTAGATTATTTGAGAAGATCAATAAAACTGATAAACTCCTAATAAAGTTGATCAAAACGAAAGAGAGAAAACACATTACCAATATGAGGAATGAAAAAGGGAAATGGAACAACTCTGCAGATGATACAAACATCATATAGAAAATAAGAAGATATTATGAACATACATCTGCTAAAGACCTTATATCCCAAATATATAATGAATTCTTACAACTCAATAGTAATAAGGAAAACAACCCAATAAAAAAATGGGCAAAAGATTTGAACTGACACTTCACCAAAGACGATAAGCCAGTGGCAAATAAACACATTAGAGGATGCTCAACATCATTAGATATAAAAGTGAAAACTAAAAATCATAATGAAATGCCACTACATCCACCAGGCTGGCTTAAATTAAAAAGACTCACCATACCAAGGATTGATGAGTATGAGGAGTAACTGTGACACAAAAACATTAACCCTAAGTAGATCATGATGGATTAGGTATGAATATTGTGATCCCTAGAGAAGGCCCTAAATAATAGTACAAAGAGATAACCAAAAGCCAATAGAAAAATTAAAATTGAATATTACCACATCAAAACAGTCAAAAGAAGGCAGGGAACAAGAATAAATGAACAAGAAAACAGAGGAGACACACAGAAAATAAAAAATAACATGGTTGACCTAAATTCAACCGTGTCAATAATCACATTAAATGTAAATGGTTAAATATTCCAAATAAAAGGCAGAGATCAACAGATTGGATAAAAACGTAAGACTTGATTATATATTATGTAAAAAAAATCCACTTCATATGTATAGATATAAATAAGTCAAAAATAAAAGGATAGAAAAACATAAGTCAAAAATAAAAGGATAGAAAAACATATTTCATGCAAAAACCAATACAAAGAAAGCTGGAGTGGCTATGCTAATATCTGACAAGAGAAACTCCAAAACAAAGAATATTTCCAGGAATAAAGAGAGACAGTGCATTATTATAAAGAGGTCAATTTGCCAAGAGGACATAATAATCCTAAGTGACTTTTCACATCACAACACAGTTTCAAAATATATGAAGCAAAACCATGGAACTAAAAGGAGAAATGGACACATCCACAACTATGCTTGGAGACTTCAGCACTCCTCTCTCAGTAATTGACAGAACAAACAGACAGAAAATCAGAAAGGATATGGAAGACCCAGCAACATTTTCAACCAATATGACCTAATTGACATTTGTAGAACATTCTATTCAAAAACAATAGATGTCACATTCTTACTCAGCATGCCTTGAACATTCATCAAGATGAACCCTATTCTATGAAAAACTTTGACAGACTTCAAAGATTTGAAATGATAGAAATTATTTCCTCTGATGGTAAAAGATTTAAACTAGAAATCAATAGCAGAAGGATATCTGGAAAATCTTGGAAACTAAACACCACATTTCTAAATTACCCTTGGGGCGAAGAGGGAGCCAAAAGGGAAATTAGAAAATATTCTGAGTTGAGTGGAAATAAGAACACAACACATCAAAATTTGTGGGATGCAGCTAAAGCAGAGCTTAGACGGGAATTTCAAGCATTAAAATGAATCAATTAATTATTAAAAATTAATTAATTAATTCAACATTTAATAATTATATTATATAAATGAAAGGCCTGCATGAAATAACCTAATCTTCCACTCTAAGAGAATAGAAAAAAAGAGCAAATTAAATGGAAAACAGCAGGTGGAGGGATACAATAAAGAGAGTAAAACAACAAAATTGAAAATAGAAAAAGTATTAGAAAAAATCAACAACACCAAAAGCTGTTTATTTAAAGGATCAATAAAATTGATAAAGTTCAAGCCAGACTGAGCAATGGAAGAGAAAAGAGGTGAATTACCCAGTATCGTGCATGCAGAGGAGGAGTCACCACAGACACTGTAGCCACTGAAAGACAATGACAGAATGTGACGAACAGCTGTCTGCCCATAAATATGACAGTTTAATTGAAAATGAATCAATTCCTTGAAGGACACAAACTACCTAAGTTCACTCAGGAAGAAACGGCCTGAATAGTTATATGTTTGTCAAAGAAATTGAATTTGTAGTTAAAATTCTTGCTATGGAACTCCAGGCTCAGTTGGCCTGATTGGTGAATTTTACAATATATTTAAACTAAACAAAAATTAATACTAATTCTATACTAACTCTTCCAGAAAACAGAAGAGGAGAGAACACTTCTTGCCTTAGATTCACACTATCGATTCAAGACTTGTCATAAAGCCACAATAGAGGATCCAGCATGGTGTTGGCGAAAGGGCAGGGCAGGTTAGAGAGCCAAGAAATAAACCCGCATATATATGGGCGATTGATTTTGATGAAAGTACAAAGACAACTCAATGGAAAAACGATATTCTTTTCAATAATGATGCTGGAACAATTGGAAATACACACAAACACACACACACACACACACACACACACACAAAGAACCTCAACCCATACTTTGCCTTTTATGATCCCCAAACTTCTAGAACGATGCTGTTCAGTAGAACATGCACACCTGCACTGACACCTGTGGCTGCTGAGCGTTTGAAAGGTGGCTGGTGTGACTGAAGAACTGAATTTTGTTTCATCTAATTTTAATTAGTTTAAATAACCATGTCAGACGACAGAGTTTGGGAAGAAAACTCAGTAGAAAATTTTTGTATCATTGGATTAAGTGAAGGTTCCTCAAATACGACACTAAAAGCATTATCAATACAAGAAAAAAAGGATAATTTGGGTTTCATCAAAATTAAAAACATGTGCTGTGTGAAAGACTTTCAAGAGAATAAAAAGGCGAGCCACAGACGGGGAGAGAGTGGTTGCAAATCGCATATTTGATACGTGGTTTGTATTTAGAATATGTAGAGAATGCTCAACCTCAATAAAAAGTAAACAAACTACTCAGTAAAAAATAGACGAAAGGTTTGAACAGATGCTTCATCAGAGAATGTATGTGGAAGACAAACACGCCCATGAGAAAGGCTTGACACCACTAGTTATCACAGAAATGCAATCTGAAACCACAATGAGATGGCACTACGTACCTTTAAGAATGGTTAAAAAAAGAGAAAACCTGGCAATACCAAGTGTTGGCAGGAATGTGGAACAACTGGAACTCTCACACATGACTGCTAGGAATGCAAAATAATAGACACTTTGGAAAACATTTTTGCAGTTTATCATAAAGTTGAATATAAACTTGATATATGACCCAGCAACTCCACTCTTGGTATTTACTAAGAGAAACAAAAATATATATTCACAAAGACTCATATAAGAATATCCATATCAGTTTCATTCATACTAGCCCCAAATTGGAAACGGTTCATGTATGCATTAATAGCTGAATGGACACACTGTGGTGTATCCATACATTGCAATACCTCTCAGCAATGAAACAAGAAGAAACTCCTGATACACACAAAAACATATTTGAATCTCAAAAATATTATGCTGACCAGGAGTCCATGCTGATTCTACTTTATATGAAATTTAAAAACCGGCAAAAGTAATCTGATGATAGAAAGCATACCCGCGGTTGCCTTTTAGGGTGGTGAAGGGGGCACAAGAGAACTTTCTGGACGATCTACTTAAATACTCACCTTGATTGATATATTGTATTAAATGTTCACCTTGACTGAGGCGTTGGTAACATTGGCACATATATTTGCCAAAAGTTATTGAATTTTATAGTTAAGATCTGTGCAAAATACTGCATTTAAATTTTTCCTCAATTAAAATTAATGAGAGGAATATCTATTCACAGATATGAAATGATCTCCAGGATAAATTCTTAAACGGAAAAAAATCAAAGTGTGAACTTGTGTACATAGCTTATTATTGTTGAATAAAACTCATACAAATGATTACCTCTTAAGGGACAGATGGAAGACAGAGGAGGGGCAGGAGGAAAGCGACACTTTGCTGAATTTATCTTATTCTATAGTTTCTACTTTGGTAACAGGGATAAAATTAAGCTTATAAATACAAAAATAAATGTAAAAATCTCTAGAGAAATGAAAATTGGAAAAAATTGGAAGAACCGCATAGTCTGGCATGGCATGTACTATTGTAGTTAATCATTGAATACCTGTTAATAATACTGTATTGCATACTTGAAAGTTGCCGAGAGAATGCATCTTAAATGTTCTCACTGAAAAGAAATAGCAACCATGTGCCATGATGGAGGTGTTAGCTAACGCCATGGTAGGAATCATTTCACAATATGTAAGTGTATCGAGTTAACGTGTTATACACCTTAAACTTACACAATGTTATATGTCAATTAACCTGTTATACACCTTAAACTTAGACAATGTTATATGTCAATTAACCTGTTATACACCTTAAACTTACACAATGTTATATGTCAATTGTGTCTCAACAAAGCTGGAAAAAAAGAACTATATAGTGAAAAGAATTATTTCACGTGGCTTTAGAACACAGTACTGTGAGTGTACATCCTGAGTCAATATACTCAAGGTACAACAGTGCTGTAAAGAAATCTTGTTTCGTTTTGAAAGTCTTATTATTTTAGTAATATTGGTATTACTCTTTTAGAAGTGTTACGTAGAAAAATAAAGCAAGTTCAGATTATATTTATATCATTAAGGTCCAAGATTTTTAGTGTGAAAAAAGAGATACCACTATGAAATCAAAGAAATTAAATAAAATCCGTACAATGGTAAGTCTGAATGGAAATATCAGCAAAATCTCAAGATATGTTTGTTTTTTAAAAAATGCAAGTGTTGGTGCTGCCCACCAAAAATGCCCAGAAGCACAAAGCATCCTTAGCAACGAGACGAGGTCTCAACACTCCATCCTCATGGCTGGGGACCAGGGCTCTGGGGAAAAGTGTCTGACTCAGGGTCTGGGGCGGGAAACGCAGGAGGTGAGCCTGCCCTGGGACGGCTCGCTGGGCCTCAAAGCTCGGAAGCTGTCAAAGACCGTCGGGTTCCCAGCAAAGAACACGAGGGCCAACACGACAGGACTCCCGTTACTCAAAATGGGAGAGCAGGAGCATAAAAAATGATTGCATCATGCGGAATACGTAAAAACCTGTACGTTTATAATGATATTTCAAAAGGGCAAGCAGAGTCAGACAAAATGAGAGTCTGTGTGTGTGACAGAGAGAGAGGGAGGGAGGGAGAGAGAGAGGGAGAGAGAACAAGCCACTGGCAACACAACATTCTTACTCTGAAAATAAGCAATAATATATCCCTTGTTGATGAGAGACATTTCTTAAGAGAAAAATCTTAGCTAACAAATGTGAAAGGATTGTTAGAATTAGAAAAGAACCACTTTTCAATCCCTACTGGAATAATTGATTCAGGCAAAGGTGGTAAATGGATGCGGCCATTGGACAAGAGGCACAGAGAGGATATGGATTTGCCCAAGGTCACACAGCTTTGAGTGGCAGAGGCAGGATCTGAACCCTGCCAGCCGGGTTCTGGTGGTCATGGTTGTTACCTTCACCCCATTCTCCCTCGTGAAATGGCAATAGCGGTTACAATCACTCATCATTCAACAAATATTCCTTATGCACTTGGCCTGCTGGGGGTCTGTCTGTGAACAGAACACACCAACTTCTTGCTCTCGTGGTGATGACATACTCTTGAGGTTAAATCGGGGTTTGTGGGTATGTGGGTGTTCATTACACTATTCTCTGTACTTCGCTGTATGTTTGAAACTTTTCATAGGAAAAATTAGAAAAAGTAAACAAAGGATTAACTCAGCATTTTATTGGCATCAATTAATCTTAATAGTTCAGATTCATAACATTTCTTATCAGATCAGAACAACAGAGCTATGTTGATGCACGCGACATTTGAAACTGGGGTCATGGAAATTGGCGGTGGTTCAGCATCCAACTTATTTCAGAAGGTTTTCCATTGGACCTTGACATGAAGCTCCAGATCCTTCCAGGAACATAGTTATAAATGATAAAATGTCCACCTTGCAATCTTAAGATTCTCTTCAACTAGACTGGCACCCAGGCTTGAAAAACAAATTATTCTCTTTATTATCAAGACCAAAGGTGGACAGGAAGCCTTCAGGTTTTAAGGAAGCATTTAAACCGTCCCCAGAGCGGCAGCATCTGCACCCCACACCAGCGGGTTACTTCTCCGTGTTGAGGAGACGGCCGTGAGCTGGGCCCTTGCCAGGCGTTACCGGAGCCCGCACGCGGGAGCGGTGGGAGGGTGCTGATTTCCCCCATGCAGTCACCCACAGCCCCCTGATCGCCGACGCTCTCGCTAGGGATGCATCCACGGGGAGGGTGGCGGAGACTTTGTTCCAGGCCCTGCCAGGGAGGAGGTGACCCTCCAGCCAGGAAGCAGGCTGCTGGTCTCCGAGGTGTGAAACTTTCCATTAACACCTTGGTGGACGTGTTGATTTTTCATTACAGCTAAAAATAGTTCAAATGTAATTACAGCGGAACTTCTGTCATCATTTTTGGACTCTGAGTGAATTCTGAGGGGTCCCAGGCTGCACGGTTTCCATCCCTCCCGGGACCCTCGCCTCGCCCTGTCTCAGATCGTGGTCCTGTCATGAGTTCTTTGAGAGGTGGACACTGAGTCCTGTTCCTACACTGGGGCTCAGCACAGCTCCAGGCCATTGGTGCAGCCTTAATAAATATCCAGGAAATAAATGAATGAGTGAATGGATGACCCCCCTCAAGGATGAGTTGCTGTCATTCTTTTGGTATCCAGGGGACTCAGTGCAGGATTGAGGCGATGGTAGCAAACCAGTGAATGAACGAATGGAATGAACGAATGGAAAGAATGCTTGCCTCCTGGCGCTCTAGCAGCGTGCATCCCTGTTAGGGAGGAACCCTGGTCCTGTTACCAAGCCGCCTGGTCCTTGGCTTTAAGACCACAGGGGAGTTGTCATCTCCAAAGCTCAGCTCAAACTGCATCCTCTGCCACCAGCCTGAGCCGGGCGCTCCCCCGTCCATCCCTCACTGGTCGGGGGTCTGCGCTCTCCCACCTGCAGCCCACGCTTTTGAGCTGAAGCTGAATTTCAATGAATAAATTTTGGGGTTCCACTGCTATTCTGGGATGGGGTCTCCGGGGTCCGGGAAGATAGAGGGCTTGGAGCAGGGGGCCCCCTCCCTTTCCCCCAATCTCCCGGGCCCGCGTGGAACCCCCCAGCCCCGGGAGACCTTTCCCTTTGACAGATTCCACCGAACCAATCGGACCTGTCAGGACCCATCAAGGAAGGCTGGTTTCAGGCAGTGAATTGAATTTGCAAGCAAGATAATCAGTTATTGATTGGAAGGGCGAGCGGCGGCTCCCGCCTGCTTCGGAGGAAATGAACTTCGCTTTCTGGAATGTTTACTGGTTGGAGTGAAGCAGTGATTGCTCACGCAGAGACAGCCAGAGCCAGTTCTGGAGAAGTGGTGCTGAGTGAGCCATGTCTGTGATATTTGTGAGGTGAAATAGGGCTAAAACGCAAGGCCCAGGGACGTGCGGGGCTCAAGCACACCCAGTGGGAGGTCACACGGGCACTGAAATCCAGGTCTTGGGTCTCCATCTCTTGCAAGTGCTGCTGCTTCAAACGAGAAGTCCTCTGGACCCAGGTAGAAGTGGGGAGCCCCTCCAGCCCACTCCCCTCACCCCCAGCTCCTCCGGTCCTTTACAGCCCCACAGTGGCCCCCACCTGACACCTCTGGTCCCTGGATTCCCACAGAGGGTCTTCACCCTACAGAGCCAGGGCCAGGATGAGGACTTGATCCCTGAAAGACCCAATTCTAAGATGCCTTTGACTGTAGGGGGCACCGTCGACTTAACAACAGCATCCTGGGAGAGAATGTGAAACCCCATTATATTTAGCATTCATCATAATTACAAAATGTGTCCCAATTCCAGACAAGCTAAAAAGAGAGGAAAAAAACCGTGTCTTAGGATCAGGGAAACGCGCTGTTGTTAATTCTGTTGTTCTCATTATTAATTTGTTTACATCTCACTTTGTACCCAAAGGGTTTGCTGTGGGGACTCGAGACGGCTGCTTCGGTGTCCCTCGGATACGGCTTGGCTAAGAGGTGATCAGCCGAGGAGCTCAGGCGGTGCGTGTGTGTGCTGGGCCCAGCGCCATGTCCAGCCACGGACCTCCCCATCTCCTTTGGTGGAGCAAGGTGTGTATGACCAGGAGACACGCTCATCTGGAGCCTGTGTCCCCACCCCACCTATTTAGCTCATGCTCTGGTACCCAGGGCCCCAGAATTTCCAGCCCTAAATCCCTGAGCTAGTTTCCAGGGCACACCTGAGTTCATCCTCCCAGGACAAACCAGGGTGGCCAAGGGGCTGTGAGAGAGGGTGTGGTCAGAGCTTGGTCTGGGCACTCACTCCGAGGACAGGACTGCTTCCTGTGCAGGACGGAGACAGAGTGGGAGAGAAGCTCGTGGGTGGGGGCAGGGCTGGGGTCCGGACCCGCTCTCCCGTGCTGCAGTGCAGGTTCTGATGCTGAGCTCAGGGAGTGGAGCATTCTAAATTTGAGCCTGGCCTTCTGGGGCATTGGGACGGATGTGCGTCGAGGTGGGAGGCCAGAGCACGTTTCATTCAAGCTCGCTAGCGTGATTTCTACGTGGGCCTCTGTGCACGCTCTTCCCCGAGGCCGACAATGGTAGGGGCGGGCCTCACGTTTGCCAGATGCATGAAGGAACACAAGGTACTCACTCGCAGCACTTTCTCTCTTTTCCCTGGGCTCCGTGGCCTGCAGCTGGCAGTGCAGCTCTGTGCTTCTGGGCATCAGGAAGGTTGAAGGCCACTATTAGGAGCTTTCCAACTCAGAATCCAGGGGGGCCCCTTCCTCTCTGGATTGCCCACCAAAGGCCCCATCTGGGCAGGACTATGCTCACAGGTGACATTTTCCATGGGTTTCATCTTTGCCTCATGGAACTTTGAAGGAAGTTTGCTGGGCTTGCGTCTCCCTCATCCCCGGGGGTCTCTAGGTGGAGGGCCGATTTCCGTGTAGATGCCCATTCTCCATTCTGTGCAGAGAAGGCTTTGTGTCCTGGCTCTGGATTTGGAGCCAGAGTTCCAAAGGGATGCTGTCTCCTCTTTATTCCTGGCCACGTCTGTCCGAAAGGGCGAAGAGGTTTTGCAATTGGATCTTGGGCCGGCCAGGGACCCAGGCATAATGGTATTCATGTTTATTCTGGAGGGAGCCCTTTCTATCTGCAAATATTAGCTAATCCTTGGCTTCACTCTGAGAGAGACGCCAGTGAGTTAGACAAAAGCTGGGGACCGAGTCAGGAGGAGAATCCAAGAGCAGAATCGAAGGTTCTCCGGGAGCTGAATCAATATACACAGCTAGTCCCCGGGCCTCCCATTATCCCTCATCACATTAGAGTTTGGCCTCTGGTCCCTGGAATGCCCAGGGAAACAGAGATTCTGCCTCATTAATTTTCTGGTCGCCTGGGGGTTAACTGGGGGAAAGAAATGCAGATTTTGTGGTGGAAAATCACAGAGTCATGGTTTCCCCTCCTCACCCTGGGAAGCCCATTGTGGGACCAAGATGGAGCGTGGGGGTGGTGGCGGTCAGGGCCTCATTTGGAAGGCAGTGCCCGGTCCTCGAGGGAGGCCCGTGGAAGGAGGGTGGACCTGGGCTGTTTCTCTTCAGGCCCCAGGACACCTCTTGAGCTGGTTCACTTTCTAAACAAGCCCGCTGGCACGGTCAGCCTTCTGTGTGCACTGCTTCTCTTGCCCCAAGAGCAGGACGGGGTCAACCGTTCTGGGTAATTCAAGAACGTTGCTGGCTCGCTCCCAGGCGATAGAAGCTTCGCTGGATTTTCATGTCTGTTTCTATGTTCTTTCTTTCCTTCTGAAAGACGACAAGGGGGAGAGAAAACACGTCAAGCAGTAGCGGCTGAACGGATGGGGGGAAAGAAAGCTGGCTGTACTCCCTGGGTGGGGTGTGTAGCAGGACAGTCTTGGCGGGGCACTGTGATGGGCTGAATTGTGTTCCCCCAAATTCATACGTTGAAGTCCCAACCCCAGGACTTCAGGATGCAGCTGGATTTGGAGATAGGTCTTTAAAGGGGTGATTAAGCTAAAACGAGGCCATTGGGCCTTAATCCAATGTGACTATTGTCCTTATAAGAAGAGGAGATGAGGACAGACACACAGCGAGACGAGCATGTGAGGACACTGGGAGAACACAACCGTCTACACGCCTAGGAGAGAGGACTCAGGAGAAACCAGCCCTGCCGACACCTTGACCTTGGACTTCCAGCTTCCAGAACTGTGAGAAAACGAATTTCTGTTGTTTAAGCTGCCCGGCCTGTGTCCTTTGTTTTGGCCGCCTGAGTGGACTAGCGCACGCACCTTGGGCTCACTGTGGACGGAGCGTGTCCTCCAGCACCGAAGTTCTGGGATTACAGCCGGATCTGCTGTGTCCGTGTCCAGCACCCTTATGTTCCCTGGGGGGCTGCCCCTGCTCCGGCCCACCTGCTCCCGGGGGGACGTCACAGACCACCCTCCGAAGCCTTTGGCAGCGGGCCGGCCTTGAAGACTGAGCTCAGGGCATGTGGGGTGACCGCTCGTTTGTCTCCACTAATGGAACCCCATTGGGGAGCCACGGGCCAGAAGAGCTGCCTTATACAATTTCCTGTCCTACAGATGCTAATATTTCAGCCAACTGGCCTCAAGTGAGAAATCGGCAATTAACTGAAAGAAGATCACTATTTCAAACCATCCCTGGGCAGCAATCTTGGAGACCAACTCCTGGACTTGATGGGCCATCGGCTTGGCCCAAGGTGACTATCTTTATTTTCCTAACTAACAGGAAAGGACATGTGGTGAGGATAAAAGAATGTGTCTCTGTGAGTTTTTTTAAGGGATAAAATGTGTGTCCCAAATTCTGCTGGTAGAATTCTCTGGAAAAAGAAACAACTAAATCTGTGACATAACAGCAAGTAACTCCCCCCTCAGAGCCACATGCCCACCCCGCTCTCCCTTCCACGTGTCTTGTTTTCTGCGTCTGTGGCTGGGAGAGCCATGACCGTTGCTGCAGTCCGGGTTCCTTCGCGTTCTCTGTGTGCTGTAAAGGTTGACTGAAGATACCTCCAGCCACTCCTGGCCTGGGTCAGCAGGATGCATCTGGGAGCACACTTTCCTGTGCCCTGGAGGTTTGTTGGCTCTGGAGGCAGGGTCTGGAGACCAGGGTTTCAGCCCTAGCTTGGTCATGGTGTTGGTGCCCTATGGCTGATGTAACAGACTACCCCCAAGCTGGTGGTGTAACGCAGTTCTGGAGGATAGAAGTCTGACTTGAGTCTTGTGGGGCTAAAAGCAAGGGGTTGGCAGGGCTGGTTCCTTCTGGAAACTCTTAGGGTAGAATCTGCTCCTTGCTTCTGCCAGCATCTGGCAGTCACAGTCGCTGGCATTCCTTGGCTTGTGGCCGCCTCATTCCAAACTCTGTCTCTGTGCTCACTTGGCCTCCTCCTCTTCTGTGTCAAATTTCGTCCCGCCTCCCTCTTAGAAGGATCCTCGTGATCACGTTTAGTGCCCTCCCATAATCCAGGATCCTCTTGCCATCTCAAGATCCTTAAGTTATTCCCATCTGCAAAGTCTCTTCTGCCCTATGAGGTCACATGACAGGTTCTGGGGATTCGACGTGGACATTTTATTAGACCTGCCACAGTCGTTATCTCTGGCTGAGAAGTTGGGAGGACCTTGGCCAGACTGGATCACTGGGGGCCGACCTCCACTCTCCTCGCACCTCTTCTGCCTGCAACCACGTGAGCCCCAGTTGCAGACATTCTGGTTTGAACTGTTCTCCCTCAGCCACTTTGGTGGAAGTCCTCAGTGGCGATCCCACCTTTGCTTTTCAAAGCTGGCTTGTTGACGGCTGTCATGACGGAGAGAGAAGAGGCCCGAGGAGCCAGCTTTGAGTCCCCGCTCTGCATCCCGCTGCTGTGGACCCCAGCGAGTCACCGAGCATTTCTCCCTCCCATCCTCCATTATAAATAGGGATTACGAGAGTCCCTCCTCACTGGGTTTCGTCAGGATAAATGAGAAAACACACAGAGCCACTGCAGGAAACCCTCAGGGGAGCCTGTGGCATCTGTTCCGGCTCACATCCTGCTCTCACCTCGGGGTCGTCCTTGCGCTGCTCGATCGCATTTCCACCGTGTGAACTCGTCCTCCATGCGTCTCCCGCGGTTCCACCCTCTCTCCCAGTTCCGCGGCCACCACCTTCTGCCAGGACAGCGGTAATCGTCTCTCAGCTGGCCAAGGCCTCCTCCAGGGCCGCCCTTGATCCGCCCCCCAAATTGCTGTCCAGTGCGACTTCTAGAACAGAGCAGTCGCTGTCTTCACCAGCTCTGCACCATGTCCACACTCCTTGTCCTGTCCTCCACGGCCCTCCGGGACTCCACCCTGACCGGCCGTCCCAGCCTGCTCCAGGGGCTTCCCACAGGGTCAGGGGCCTGCCGTCCGCTCAAGGCCTCCTGGGCTTCCGGGCCTCGGCGTCTGCCTGCGCTCTTCCAAGCCCAGCTCAAATGCATCTTCCAGCTCTTAGCTTTGTTTACATTGAGGTGAAATCCACATAACATAAAATGAACTGTTTTAGAGTCAACCATTTAGTGGCATTTAGTGCATTCACAATGCTGTGCGACCATCACTTCTGTCTAGTCCTCAAACATTTTCATCTACCCAAGGGAGACTCTGGACCCGTGAGCAGTCATTGCCGTTCCCCGTCCCCCAGCCACTGGTAAACACGTCCCCTTCCTGTCTCTGTGGATTCACCTATTCTGGGCATTTCACAGAAATGGAATCTTACAATATGCGACCTTCTGTGTTTAGCATTTTTCACGGAGCTTGTTTTCAAGGTTCGTCCACATTGTAGCCTCTTTAGGAATTTCATTCCTTTCTATGGGTGAATAATATTCCATTGCATAAATGTACCACATTTGTTTATCCATCTGTCTGTGGGGGCACCTGGGATGTTTCCACTTTTGGTGAGTAGTGCTGCCATCAACATTGCTAAACATGTCCTGGTTTGAGTCCCCATTTTCAATTTTTGGGGTCTACACCAGGAGTAGAATTGCTGGGTCACATGGTTCTCTAGTTTAGTTTCTGAGGAACTACCAACCTGCTGTTAGTCCCTGTATTTCCTCCCGTTGTGGGTGATTTTCGATGAGCTTGAACCAAGGAGGGGAGCAGAGGGGACCGTACTCTTTTCGGGGGTCAGTGGACGTCACCCCCACTTGCCACCAGTGTCTGTTCGGAGTGGTGTCTGCTCCCTGGTGGCGTGGAGACTGGGTCACAGGCATTGGTGGCAGGAGCCCAGGGTGCCGCGCGTTGACTCGTGCCCGCGGGGCACCCAGGTGGTTGTGGTACCTGCTCTCGATGAAAAAGGGCTCATGGGGGGAGGGTGTGTGAACATCGTGCTTGTGCCTGGGTTTCAAGGAGAGTGCAGTGGGACACGCAGATCTGACAGTAACCCCCACAGCCCTGGGGAGAGTCTGCTGGGGCCCATCTTTCCGGGCGTGTGGCCCCCCGAGGGCGGTCTCCGAGGGTCTCCGGGCCGGGCTCGTGGGTTTGGCTCCGTCCGCCTTGTTGGAGGGAATGATGCTGTCCTTCGTCCTCCCGGTTCCACGTCTTGGGCCCTGGGGGGGAACCGTGGACACATCTGTCCCTGTCGCCACAAACAGCTCCAACTCATAGCGGTGATGGGGGATTCCAGCTCTGCTTCTATTTCCCCCTCCCTCCCCGTCTTCTCTTTCTCTCCCTCCTTCCTACATCAAACCAGGATTTTCTAAATGTCCCTTCTTGAGATGCTGTTCGCATTCACCGAGATTGGCATTTGAAAGTCACTTGTGACTCCACCCTCATGGGATCAGTCACCAGCCCTCTCTCCTGTCTCCCTAGAACCATAGTGGTCACGCCACCCCTCGTGTTTAATAGCCAGCTCTCTCTGTTCTGTCCACACAGAGAAATGCACACAATACGATCCCATTTTAGTGAAACCAACTGCAATTTAGAGTAAACGTAGTAGGCACGTGATGTGCTTGTGGATGGGGAGGCGAGCATGGAGGACATTGTAGAGGCGTACGAGGCACGCCAGGGTCTTTGCGGTGGGATGAGGCGGGAGATGAGGAGGAGAAAAAGACTGGGGGAAAGAGAGAGAGGAAGATGGAGAGAATTCCCACTTACAGACGGAACCGCAAGCAGGTACTGATGCTGCAAACTCAGACCTCTGCCCTGAGAGCTGGAGAAGCTCCCCCCGACACAACAGGGGGGGAAAAGTGGGTGGCACTCACCATGGAGGACCCGGAACCCCAGAACGGAACTTGAATGATTGCCTTGGCTGCACAGGTTGGAGGTGTCTTGGGTGACCTTTGGGGAGGGGGTTTGGAGACTGACGTGGGACCCACTGTCCATTCAGTCAGTGTATGCATTCGTTCAGACTGCTCAGTGTTGTTTGTCTTCTCGGGGAACTTCAGCCCCTCTGGCTCTCCAACAGCTGCTCTGTCCAGCTGTTTCAGGCGGCTGTGGTGCTCACTACCCCAGGGAGCCACAGGCTTGCTTTGTGCTCAGGTGGCTCAAGAACCTGTAGAAGGACTTTGTGTTGGCTGCTTATGACAGTGACATGCATGGTGCTTACTGTGTGCCAGGCTCCGTGCCCGGTTCTGCGTGTGTGTGTGTGCATCATTGTATGATATATATTATATATATCAAGGCCAGAATTACACCAGGCTTTGCCAAAGTAGATCCTTTCATGAAGCAGAGAACTACTTGGCCATGCATCCAAATATATATTTATGTACGTATATGTCATAATATATATTGGGTGCACAGTCACCATCACCAACTTAAGCTACTTAATGGGGAGTGGGGCAAAGGGCTTTAATAAAATTTTAGGGTGGAATATGTTTTTTTAAAATTAAGCAAAGTTTTTATTGTTTCCAAGTGTCTGCAGTACCTCCAACCAGGCTACGGGATACACTTATTATCTGTAACCAGCGCTCCTGTGGGCGGCCGAGCTCTCGCGGCGTTTGGAGACAGTTCCTGAACACTACCGCAATCCACCTGTGAGCCTGTTGACAGCATTACTTTGCTGCGGGTTGCTGAAGACACTTCATGAAGAAATGTCTGTCTGGTTCCCATAATAATGACCCCCAATTCCAGCTGAGCATGCGAGTGGATACTTTGAGGCACGAGCAGGCGTCCCCACAGAGGCGTGGAAATAGGGTCATCCCTTTGAGGTTACACGATGCGTAAAACCAGACAAGTGAGTGTGGAGGCAGGAAGCAGACCCCAGGCCCTCCTGCCCTCTAACCTGAGTTGCTGTATTGACTTAAAAAAAAACGGAACAGGTCAGTACTGGGGCTTGTCAGCCACAGAAGCCCCAAAAGATGGTTCACCGTGATCAGCTGGGCTGGGACTTCACCATGGCTCGTGTTGGGGTTTGAGTGGGCCCAATAAATAGCAACGCCCCTCCCGGCCTGAGTCCTGGATCCACTGAGAGATGAGACAAAGGAATGAGGCAGACGTGGACCCTCCAGGTGTCTTTGTTACGGACCTGGCTGGCCGCTGGAGGCCAAGTGGGAGCTGCAGGCACGTGGGCTTCCTGGATGCAAGCCCAGAACTAGGTGGATTTCCCTTCCGAGGGGTCCCTGAGCCGTGCTGGACACTGAAGGCTTCCCTTGCAGGGCCGGGCCCCAGGGAGCTGACCGCCTGGCCAGCAGAGCCAAACGCACACTCATGGGGAGGCTCGGGCTGGAAACACACACCTATCCTTCCCTCCAAACTCACAAATGAGGTAGTCTTTGTGCCCTGGGGAGGAGCGGGGGAGGAGGCAGGGAAAGGCTGGGAGGAACATGCCAGGGGGGCTCCTTTGCTTGGAAGAGAAGAACGACTGGGAGCCCCCCATGCCGCCTCCTCACCAGCTGGGTCCAAGGCCGCCTTCAGCTCCCTCTGCACCTCTGCCCTGAGGGTCTCACTTGGTGTCACCCCTTGGAACAGCTCACGTGTATGCATGAGTCCAGATTTGTAGTTCCTTCCCGGGCGTCTCCTCTGGCTCAAACCACCTGCGTTCTTGACGGCTCCGCCTGGCTGTCTGATGGACATCCCAGATTCATCTCCCTCCAATCCGGTTTTGGCTCAATCATCCTTGTCGGGAGTGCATGCATGGGGCTGGGCCCTGCCTCCTGGAGCTTCCCTCCGGGTGGGTGGGGGAAGCTCCTCTGATCAGGCACTTCCCATTGCTCTGCGCTGGGGAGGGGAGCACTTTATCTGGGAGGGACTCCGAGTGGAGTCCCCTCGGCTCCTCCCTCCTCTCAGGCGCCCTCTGCCCTCAGGCGCACAGTTCTCTGATTTGTCCCCCATCAAAAGGGATATTTCAACTGCCACCTGCTACTTCTTAGTTTGATTCCTCACTGAGTTGAGAACTCAGGTCGGGGAGAAGCGGCAGAGACCCAGACATTTCTCATCTTGATCAACAGCACCACCTGCTCGCTGCAGGCCCCGCCAGAAACCCCAGTCCTCGCTTCCTTCTCCTTCCTTCTCAGCCCACACCCCGTCTCTCAGGAGCCTTCCAGCTCTTCCCCGCACCCTGATCTCAAACCTCCCTTCCTCTCTCCACATCCACGGGCTGCTCCACAGGCTGAGCCAGCATTTTTGGATTATTGCAACAGTTTTCAGTGGAACTCCTAGCTTTTCCTTCAGTTTATTGAAATATAAATCAAATTCAGTGGGTTCCCACTTCACTTAGAATAAATTTCCAACCCACCTCCTTGGGCCTAAAGGCCGTGCGTGCCCTGGCCCCCATCTGGCCCACTCACCCCTCTTCTATCTCAATGTTACTCAGCCATATGGGCCCCTTTTTGTCTCTTGAACACACCATTTTATCCCCAAAGCTAACACACTGTAGCACATGGCAGGCCCTCAATAACTATTTTCCAAATGGCTGAATTGTTTTATGCCCTGTCTGGGGAGAAGGGGTCTCCAGTAGTGGTCTCGGCTGTTCCAGGCCTTGGCGAGTCCACCTCCACAGTGAGATGGAAGCCTCAGCCTCCCCCAAGTTAAATATTTGTCCTCGTTCTAACTCCTGGCTCACCAAACGCATTCTGATTATGATCAGCGTCCCCGGCCAGTCTTCCTCCTGGGATAGAATGGACTCGTCCTGCACAGTGAGTGCTCTGCTCCCTGCGTCTTCAGGTTTCTCCCCATAAACCAACACAGCAGAGTTGAGATGGTATACAACAAGCCTGCCAGCTTTGTTTACTAGGGTACACATCTGCGAGGTGGACATGCTCTTGGTTTCTTAGCTTGCAGACTGAGAGTAAGATCCTGGTTCCAGCACATTCTCTAAAGTAACAAAGATTTTCTTGGGAAGTTCTTGGGAAACAAGTAACAGGCTTTCTTCTGGCAGCAGGCCCCCTATCCAAATGGCTGCTTCGCTGAGACCCCAAAATTTTCTTGTTTCAAATTTTTTTACACGTGGTGTCCAAACTTGTGAGGTTTCAAAATTTCCTATTTTCCTAAAGCAAAGGCCTCCTGACTCCCAAAGGCCCTCAGGTGTGGAACGAGGACCTGGGTGCTGAGATGGACCCTTCTCTAACCTGTATCACAGTAGACATGGGCTTCCTTTTCAGGGAATCCCCCTCTGTGTATGGTCCTGATGTGGAGCAGTGCTGCCTTGCCTCCACACAGCCAGCAGGCGGATGCATGACCTACTCTCAGCCAATCAGATGCCAGCTGGTAGATGCATGACTTACTCTCAGCCAATCAGATGCCAGCTGGTAGATGCATGACCTACTCTCAGCCAATCAGATGCCAGCTGGTAGATGCATGACTTACTCTCAGCCAATCAGATGCCAGCTGGTAGATGCATGACTTACTCTCAGCCAATCAGATGCGTGCCCACAGATCCTTGAGTCTACCGTAAGTGTTTCATGCTCTTGGGGACGATTTAGGTATTCTTCTTCTCAGCAGTGGTGATGGTGGACGTATAGGTCAGGTAACCTTGCTTTGTGACTTTCCTGCCTGGCCCTCCATAACTCCTTTGGTTTCCGCCCATTTTAAAGCCTAGTCCCTCACTTTTCTATAGACTTTGAAAGGACTGGATAGCTTTCTAAAGTGTGTGTGTTGGCCTGTACTAAATTTACCAAGAGTCGGTTTCTTTGCTTATTACGAAGAACTAATGCATAAATTAACACCAGGAGTGGAGTGGACACATGAGACCCTCAGGGATAGGGAGAAAGTTTGGGATTTATATCAGTTACGGGGTAGGCTGAGATGCTATGTCAGAGAGACCACAACGTAGAGTGGCTAGGACAAGATAAACGGATATTTCTCTCTCGCGTAGCCATTTGAGTGCTGGGAAGGCTTTGCTGTCCTCAACGTGTGGCTTCTTGGCTTAAGATGACATGGTTTCCAGGCCACTTGGAAGAAGGATGGAGGAACTGGAGGGAAATCATCTTTCTTTTTGGGAACATGACTGAGAAGCTGCGTGCATCACCTTTGCTGTATCCCATGGGCTTAGTCACATTGCCACATCTGGCTGCAGGAGGCTGTGGAGCTAATGTCTAGCTGGCCAGTCCTGTGCTCTCCTAGCAGGTGGCAGGAGAGTTCCAAGGCTGCAACGAAGAGAGACTGGATAGTTGGAGCCATTAGAAATCACGACTACAGGATGGGGTGGGAGGAAGGCAAACTCCAATTCATATTCTGGGATGCAAAAGTGGCAGTCCATAGTGTGCAGCTAATGACGTCATTGCCTGTAATGACCTGGAATCCCAGGCTCAGTAGAGCAGAGACATGGAGAGGGAGGGGTCACATTGGCACCACCATAAACTGTGATATATGGACAATTTAGTACTAGAGGAGTGGCCTGGCCATTTCTGCTGTACAGAATAACTAAAGGCAAGAGAAGGTCAAAGCTCCAGTCTCCAAATATTTAGCTCCAGGCCTGGTACAAAGCCCAGGGACCCTCTGTGACCGTGCTGTAAGAATCCATCTTTTAGCTGGCAGAAAGACAAAACAAACAAACAAAAACCAATAACAACAAAGCCCTCTGAGCTTGCTCTGCAGAATGCTGAATTACACCATCAGTTGAATTCACGGTTTCTCCAAGTCTTGTGTGTAAGACAAAGGACACTGATCAGGAAAGAACGGAAACCTGAAAATTGGACTAGAAACAGGTGGGAGAATCTGCAGCCCTCTGCTTAGCCTTGGAACTCCTCTGGGGAAGGGGCCCCCATCCCTTGCATGACGAAGTGCTTCCTTCATTACCGCAGGATACCGTCCCCCGCATCCAGGTGAAGCTCCCTTGGGTGAGAGAGTGAACATCCCTCATTCCCTCCATTGTCCTCAGTTACTAGAGTCAGACCTTGGCATGTCCCAGGGGACCCTTTGCAAAATGAAATGACGCCAGAAGCCTTGCCCTACAAAAGAGTGGCAGGATTTGCTAATTCCTGTCATAAAAAGTCTGGGTTCATGTATGTGGGGAGGAATGTTTAGGGTGGTGAACCAAGGAGAAAGAACATAATTTATGGGTTCAATTTATAAACGGGGAGGCAGGCACTGTATTGTGAGTGTCAGAGGTTCTGTTAGCTTCCTGAGGCTGCTGTGATAAAGGACCACAAGCTGTGGGCTTCAAACAACAGAAACATTCTATCAGTTCTGGAGGCTTAGAAGTCCGAGATCAAGACACGGGCAGGGCTTGTCCCTCTGGACACTCTAGAAAAGGATCCTTCCTTGCTTCTTCCTGGCTCTGGGTGGTTGTCGACAGTCCTTGGCGCTCCTTGGTTTGTAGACACATCACTCCAATCTCTGCCTCCCGGGTCACAGGACCTCCTCCCTCTCCTGTTCTTGCTGCCATTTCCCCCCAAACTTCCCCCTTCCTGTGAGGACAACCGTCATTGAATTGGGGTCCACTCTAATCCAGAATGACCTCATCTTAACTCGATCACATCTGCAACATCCTACTTCCACATAAGGTCGTTTTCATAGGTCCTGGGGACACATAATTTGGACACATCTACAGCACAGTATAGAGGTAATGTAAGGGACCACCCTGATCAGCTGAGGGGACCTAGTCATTTTCTTGCTGATTAATGCTAACCTGGGCTCAGAATTAGCTCTTAATAAGTGAAGATGAGATCCCCAAACTTCTTGGCATAATAGAGGAAGGGATTTAAAGACTAAAGGGGGTGCAGTTATGGAGGGGATCTATGACATTCTCCCTTCTTACCAACTACTCCCTCTCTCTCTGTCTCTCTCTCTCTCTCACACACACACTATGTCCCTGAGGAGGCCCCGATCACACTTCCTTTACCAAGGACTTGACAATATAATGGAGAGGGAAGCCCCCGTATCACTGAAAATTGGCCGTAATTTTAGGACTGTAACAGCAATGGCAGCTGGGCAGGGGCCCCAGGAGAACAGAGGCGGGTAGCCACACTAAGCCGTCAGAGAAGGAGGGGAAGTGGGCATACAGGCAGCATGGGGGTTAGTTTGCTGGTCAGAGGTCTTTGCTGTGGGCAATTGATCACAGGGTTCTTGGAATCAAATCAAAGGGCAGCTGACCAACACCTACTTGATTTGTAAACTGATGTAAATACAGAAATGAGTAAATACAAGTCTCGGGCTTGGAAACAGAATTGTGACTTGAAATCTGTAGTTGAGTCAGGAACCCTGAGAATTCCTACACCGGAGTCGGTTCATGACTCAAAGTTCTTTGAAGTGGGGGGAGGGTTAGAAAGAACCTGTGACGGAGCCACAGGTGCAGGGTGTGGACCTTCTGTCCTCTCCCAAGGATGTGTGCTCATCTGAGCTTTACTGTGACAGAGGAAGGGAAATGTCCAAAATTAGGACTCTTGGGCGCCTGTTCTGAGCTGACACATTCTGATGGTCCCCTGGTTAGAGTGGGTCTAATGCGGGGAGGGACCCAGGTCAGACCTGTTAGCTTCCCTGTGGGCCCAGCGCTGAACAATTTACTATGTCTCTAATTGGAGCTGTTTCTCCAATTCCAAGGTGAACACCTGGCAACCTTGGCAAGAGGCAAGATCCCCTTATGGCTCCTTGACCTGTGGAATCAGGCAGATCCTGCAGGATCACACAGATCCTGTGGGATCAGGAAGGGCCCATGGAATCAGGCAGATCCTGTGGGATCAGGAAGATCCTGTGGAAGCAGGCAGATCCTGTGGGATCAGGCAGATCCGGTAGAACCAGGCAGATCCTGTGGGATCAGGGAGGGCCCGTGGAATCAGGCAGATCCTGTGGGATCAGGCAGATCCGGTGGAACCAGGCAGATCCTGTGGGATCAGGGAGGGCCTGTGGAATCAGGCAGATCCTGTGGGATCAGGCAGATCCGGTGGAACCAGGCAGATCCTGTGGGATCAGGGAGAGCCCGTGGAATCAGGACTGTAACGGATGGGAGGCCAAGTGTGAGTACTTCAGCCTTCCTCTTCGCATCTGAGTGATGTCTCCACTTACTCCTGGGGCGCTGCCCCTCGGGACCTGGGAGAGGCTGCACAGTGATTCTCGTCAAGTCCACCTGTGCACTTCCACCAGCATCAGCAGGGCCAGTGACGGGGAGAGCTGACACTTCACCCTCACATTTGCATTTAATTCTCCAAGGGAGGCACTATCGTCATTCCCACTTTACAGATGGAAAATTGAGGCTTATAAATTTTACAAAAAATAGCCCAAGCTCCCAGAGCTAGCAAGGCTGGGATTTGAACCCGGGTGGTGTGGCCCCAGGGCTCCAGATCTCACTCACCTCTTAAAAGACGAGGTGACCGGATTTCAAGGGGCCTCCATCTCACCCTCCCACTTGGGTAAAACTCTAGAGGATACTCCAGCAGCCACCAGAACCTGAAACGGGAAAAGGCAGCTTTGTTCTGACGCTTCAGCTCCACCCAGAAACAATCCAGCCCCCAGCCCGGTGTCCAGTTGGATTTTCTGAGCTGACGTTGAGACTCGTCCTCCCAGGTCCAGGGTATGTTCTGTTCGACACATCACGTGCTAGTGGAAGTGGAAGTGTCACCTACACGGGCCAGGTTCTACATGGGAGACCTTGTTTTGATTCTTCCAAAGGTTTTCCTTTCACTGAAATCCAGGGAAAACTTGGGCTGCTGTGTGGCGTTGACATTGATTATTGATCTTGGGGCCAGGGAGGAGGGAGAGAGAGATGGAGGGAGAGAAGGAAAAAGAGCAAGAGAGAGACGGGGACAGAGAAAGAGATGAAGAAAGAGGAGGAAGAGAGAGAGAAATGGAGAGATGGGAGGTGGGAGAGAGAGAGGGAAGAAGGTGGAGTCGGGGAGGAGAGGAGAGGAGGGGGCCAGAGGTGGGAGGGAGAGAACTGGTCCCAGACAGCAAACATCCCCAGAGTGGCGACTCCACTCATCCCTCAACCCACAGGCCCCCCAGGCTGGTTAGAAAACTGAGGGCCTAGGTCTAGAGAAACGGGGAACCAGAGTCTCCACCTGGTCACGATTCAGACCCTCTACCTTCCCTCAGAAAATGGGTTTTAATGCCGCCCGGGCCACTGTCTTGCTTTGTTTCTTAATGTGAGTCACTAATCCTTTGGGGCCTCAGTTTACACCACAGCGGAAGCAAGAACCACTTATTCAGTGTTTTCTACGTGCCTGGCACAGGGCCTGTGTGCCTCTGTGGGCTTCTTCATATGTAAAGGGGATAGCGGTTCCTGGCCTGGCTTATGGGCTCTCTGGGGGGTGGGATGGAAATGGAGAAAATCAAAGTAAAGGAGATGCAAAAATGCTCTGAAAGGTCAAAATACCTCCAGCCTGAAGATAGAATTAGGACGCTGTCCCACCTCTCTGGGTAGGTTTTCCCAACTATCTTGGTAGATTGGCTGCTAAGCATGGGATGGCTTTTGTTTTGAAACAATGGTATTTGTTTTTTCTCTGGTTTTAAGAACAATACATCTTCATTATGGAAAATTGGAAAATATAAAAAAGTATAAAGAAGAAAACAAAAACTATTAATAATTCAGAAGTAACTACTCAGCCATAAATACTCCTACATTTTTGGTGTGTAATTTGGTATGTTTTGCAGTCTACTTTTTGACTCACTTCATTCCCCAATATATCATGAAGAGGACAGAAGCCACATAATCAAAAAAGATCATAAGAGAATATCATGAACAATTTTAAGCCAGTAAATTTGAAGACTTAGACAAAATGGACAAAATCCTTGGAAAGTATAAATTCCCAAAACTGACTGAAGAGAAATGAAAGATCAGAATATTCTTACAACCATTAAGGAAATTGAATTTAGTTCTTTAACTTCCTATGAAGAACACACCAGATCTAGACAGTTTTACTATTCAAGGAAGAGATAATTTTATTCTTATACAAAATTTTTCAGAGAAGAGCTTTACAAAATCAATGTATGAGAAGTATATAATCTTGATATCAAAACAAGGGTAGTTTGAGAAAGGAAAATTACAGGCTACTCTCAAACATGAACATAGATGAAAAACACCTAAAAATATGCCAACCAAATACAGCAGCAAGGTATTAGACAGAGAATCCATTGTGATTAAGTTGGTTTTATTCCAGAAAGCAAAAATAGAAAATAGATTAATATATTTCTTCTACACTGACAACTTAAAGGAAAAAAAGATATGTTCAGCTCAATAGATATAGAAAAAGCATTTACTTAAATTTACTGCTCTTCTGTGAGAGAAACTCGTCTTACTCAAACTCCAAAACACTGATGCAGATTCTAAAAACCTTTAGCAAACATCATATCCAATGTCAAAATAACTAAAGCATTTCTTCAAGCCAAGGATACCCACTAGCCCTGCTGCTATGCCACACTGCACTGTAGGAACTAAACAGTGCAATAAGACAAGAAAAAGAGATAAAAATATACAGATCAGAAAGAATAAATAAAACTGTCATTATGTACAGAATGATATGCTTGTCTTAGGAAAATCCAAAATAATGAAGAGACAAATTGTACAAATTGATTAGACAGTTTAGTAAGATTACTGGATATAAGATAAATATACAACTTAATTGCTTTCCTACACACCAGCATTGATGAATTAAACATTTAAATTAAACAAATATGACTTACAAATAGCAATGTCAATAAAAGGAAGCTAGGAATGAATCTGATGAAAGATATGCAAGATCTTTGTCCTAAAAGCTTCATTGAAGACATCTTTAAATTACTTAAAGAAATTAAGATATATTGCCTATCTATGGATAATTCAAGACAATATTATAAACGTGTCCATTCTCCCCAAACTGACCTGTAGATGCAGTGTAATTTCAATCAAAATCCCAGTAGCATGTGATGTGGAACTTCACCTGTGATTTCAAGATTCATATGAAAGAGTAAAGATCCAAAAATAGCCGAAATACCCCTGAAGAAGAAATATAGAATGGAAACTTTATTAGGAAACCATAGAAATCAAGACAGTATGGTCATATCACAGCAACAGACAGCAGGATGTACGCAGGGGTGGCGTTGTAGATCAGTGGAGAGAGGAGCGGCTGATCGATGAACCAATCGGTCACATTGCAACAGTGGTTTATTCTTGTGGAAAAATGAAATCACATGCTCACCCCTCATGGTGTTCATGGAAATAATGAATACATGTTGGATAAGGCTCTTAAAAGGGAAAAGCAAGATTTTAAGACTTTTAGAAGAGCATATTGGAGAATGAGTGTATGAATGGATGGACCAGTAAAACACAGACACACACTGTAAAATAAATCATCAGGTAAAAGATGGGTACATTGACAACATTAAACCTAAATACTCCCATTTATCTGAAGATACCATGGAGAGGGTGAAAGACGCACTGCCAACCGGGGAAGATATTTACTATCCATTAACTGACAAAGGATTAGTACCTTAAAGATACAAAGAGATCCTGCAAATCAATAAGAAAAGTGGGCGAATGTCACAAATACGCATTTCATAGAAAAAGATTCATGAATTTCCAATAAAATTTGTGAAAAGATACGCACCCCTGTTAGTAAGCATGGAAATGTAAACTGAAATCAAAATGAGAAACCATCTCATCCCCAACAGTCAGGTACAAATACAAAAGTCTGATGGACTGACAATTTCCTGTCCTACTCTGTGCCATTTCAGGCCGACCTCCGTGGGCTACGTCACTGCTGGCTTCTGATTGGTGCAGGTTGAGAGGTGGGAGCCCCACTGCAGCGGCCTCTCTCCAAGCCTGGAGCTCCTGTGGGCAGCCTTCCTCCTTCCTCCCCACGTCCCTGGGCTCTGGCCACACCTCCCTCCCCTGTCCCCTCACCCCTAGGGGTGGTACCAGCTTCTGGCTCTCCCAGTCCCTGGCTGCCTCACCCCCTCTGTTCCTTCTCTTAGCCCTGTCCACTCTTTGGGAAGTCGTCTCTTCATTATGCTTCTTCACGGAGCAATCTGCTTTTTGCCGGGACCCTGACTAATATGTACAACAATGCCAGAAACTGGGAGAGGCCACGAAGCAGCTTCAGTATTCTGGTGGGAGCACAGGTTGGTACAAGCACCGTGGGAAGCAATTTGCCCTCCCGTACATTTGAAGATGCGCTTACCTTACAACCAGCAGTCCCACGTCCGGCTACCCAACCCCAGAAACACGCCGGGACACGCGAATGCTCACAGCAGTCTGATCTGTAATAGAAAAAAACAAAGGAAACGACTCGAACGCCCATCACCAGCAGCACGGGTAATACATTGTGGTGCGTCGCAACTGGGGTAGAAGTGATGGAACTATAGCGTGTACTTAGACACGGATAACTCCGAAAAAAAAATGTTGGTGATAGAAGCAGGTCAGAAGGACACACGGATGCGACCCACTCGTAGTGCGTTTGAAGCCTGGAAGATTAAACAACATAATGTGTAGGATACACGCATCTGTGGAGAAACCACAGGAGGAAAAGAGCGGGACTAACAAACTTAGGCTGGTGAGTGCCTCTTGGGGTTGGGAAGGGGAGTGGCTCGGGCCTTCGACTGCACAGGAAATGATGATCTTAAGTGACACTCATCTCAAACCGTGCATGTATATATATTCTTGCATGCAGGATAAATCTCACAGCATAAAAATAAAAATACCACTTATTAAGGACATTATTCTCCTCCAACTTCACATTTAATGCAGGAGAGCTTTCTATTCTCCAGTTACAGCTTTCTGTTTTACGTTATAAGGGAACCACTCCTCCATTGCTGGGCATGAGGTCAGGTCCAATTATTGTTCCTCAATAACAAAGCTGCATGGCGCTTTATCTCATTTGACCTGCACCTCGTTCTGGAAGATTCCACATCCATTTTTTTTTATTTTTTAAATTTGTTATTGCAGTAACATTGGTTTATAACATTACATAAATTTCAGGTGTACATTGTTATGTACTTTGATTTCTGTGTAGATTACATCATGTTCCCCACCCAAAGACTAATTACAATCCATCACCACAGGCATGTGCCTCATCACCCCTTTTGCCCTCCTCCCTCCCACCCTCCCCTCTGGTAACCACTCATCCAAGTCTCTGTCTCTATGTGTTTGTCGTTATTTTTGCCTTCCACTTATGAGTGAGATCATATGGTATTTGACTTTCTCCCTCCGACTTATTTCACTTAGCATATTCCCCTCAACATCCATCCACCTTGCCACAAATGGCCAGATTTCGTCATTTCTCATGGCTGAGTAGTATTCCGTTGTGTGTATATATCACATTTTCTTTATCCATTCGTCCCTTGATGGGCACCTAGGTTGCTTCCAAGTCTTGGCTATTGTGAATAGTGCTGCGATGAGCATAGGGGTGCATGTATCTTTATGCATTTGTGCTTTAATGTTCTTTGGATAAATACCCAGCAATGCAATAGTTGGATCGTATGATTCTTAAGTTTTTGAGGAAACTCTATACTGTTTTCCATAGCGGCTGCACCAGTTTGCATTTCCACCAGCTGTGTATGAGGGTTCCCTTCTCCCCACATCCTCTCCAATACTTATTCTTCCTGTCCTCCACGTCCGTGTTTGAATGAGGGACTGCAAGACAGGCTGGTGTCCAGAGGACCCTGATACCTCCTAGGTTTTCTGCCTGCCTCTGATCCTCGGCTCCCTCCAGCAGCCGTCCTGTTGGCCTGATGGTTTTCTTCAGGCTGCCTGGGGCCTGGGGCATCTGCTTGACTCTACCCCAAAGCTCAGATTTGGTTGGCATTTGAGGCTGGAGTGGTAGGGGGCTGGGGTCTGCTCACATGTTAAACTGCCACAGAGCCACTGCCCTGCTGCAGCAGGGGACTGGTCCTGCCAGGTGTGGGATGCCATCCAGGCTCAGAAAGCCCCTGAGGCTGGCATTTGCCTGGCCTGCGGTGAGCTGCCTGTCTCCTCCAGCCTGAGAGGGACTGCTGGCTCCGCCTCCCCCGGAGGGTCTCCCGCCTGGGTCTGGGTTTCCCACTGGCTCCCAGTCCTGCGTGGCCAGCCACGGGCCCTGCCTGGAACTGGTCCCTCCGAGGCACAGCCTGGCTGCCTGGAGCCCTGGACCTGGCCTGTGGGGACACATGCCCTCAGGGCCCCAACGTGCAGGACGGTTCCTGAACCACAGCCTCAGAACGGCCGTTCCCTTCGCATCCAGCAAGAGACTTGAATTTTGCGGCAAGTTGACCGAGATCCCTTTTTCTGAATCGGTGACTTTTCTGCTTTTCTGCTTACAAAGTAAGAGCTGTATTTTTTGAGAGTTTGTATCCCGCCGGGCTTTGTGCGTATATTCTCTGCTTTCTATGCTTATTCCTCACATGCATATCTTCCCATTGAGTCGGTATTATTGTCTCTGTGTTACACATAATGACGCCGAGGCCCAGAGAGATGAAATAAGTTGCCCCGCATCTAAGGGTTAGGGCTGACCTAATGGGGTCAAGTCTGATAGGGCCGGGCCTCAGCCCCATCTAGACCCCTGTTCTCTGCAAGTTAGTGAAATTCTCCCTGGGCACCAGGGCTCCGTGTTTATTCAATGCTGTGCCAGGCTGGCCGGTGACGAATGAGGCCCCCTCACTCTGGGGATCCAGCAGAATTCACAGTCCTGTGATCCGCTCCCATCCTGGCTCTGTCCCCTCCAGGCTGTGTGACTTCAGGGAGGTATTTCGTCCGCCTCATTTCAGCCTCCTCCTTGTGAAATGCCCACAGCAATGGCGCCCACCTTATGGGGGGGCGACAAGGTCAAATGGGACGAGGCCTGTGCAGCCCGAGCATCGTGTAAAGACTTCAGATATTTATTTTAATGATGGGAGGGGGGCAGGTTAGGAGATTGTCTAGGAATCTGAGCTGTAGGGCCACAGAGACCAGGTTTAGATTGTGCCACTCTGAGTTACTAGCTGTGTGGCCCTGGGGAGGTCACGGGCCCTCTCTGAGCCTCCGTTTACTCATGTGTAAAAGAGGGGCATCCTATAGCCTTGGGGAAGAGCCAAGTGAGGTAAGCTGTGTAGGACTTTGAGCTGAGCATCTCACGGGTAAGTATGGAACACAGGACAGCGACTGCCTGCTTTCGGAGCCCTTGTATTTCAACCCCATCTGGCTTCCAGCCGTTGGAGATGCAAGAGGTGACAGACCTGGAGGACAATGGAAATGCCCCCGGTCCCCTCAGCTTCTAACCCCTCAGTCCCTTTCAGATGGTGTCGGGTGGGGACAGGAGGGGCTCTGTGCCCCAGGAAGCAGGCAGGGCTCAGCTGAGTGGCCCCGGGACCTCCTGGTGAGTTGGGGGATGAAGCAGCCTCTAGGCGGGGTTACTGGTTCTGTCTCGTGCCACTATACCTCGCTCGCGAACGCCACAACTAAACGAGGGCAGTTTGGGGCAGTTACACAGCAAACAGCACAGACTATTAAGAATGGCATCTCTCTCCTCTGCACGGGCCTGAGCTCCCCCTACCTTGGGAGTCAGTTCTTGTCCACGGAGTCGCCCCACCTGATTTGGGGCCAACAGTTCATTGGAACTTGAACATGGCTGTGGCCCGGGGCAGTCCAGGGGGAAGTGTTGAGAAGGGAGATGCAGGAGGGGGCCTTTCCAGAAGCAGGTGTCTCCAGCATGGGGGGAGGGGGTGAGAGCACAGGGCGCCAGAGCCGGGGGCAGCTGGAGCCGCATCCATGTGGTCTCCTCGTGCTTCGGGGGCTTCGCTCACAGGCCTGAATCACAGAAACGATTAGAGTTTAACACGCCTTAGGTGCTTACATTTCTGTCGTGGTTTTAGGAGATAATTGCTGGTAATTTCATCAATGCGCCTGATTGTCATCAGAGGCCCCCAGAAGGCTGACTTTTCTCCTCCGGAGTAAGGAACCTCACATCCAGCTTCCTGTGCAGCCCAGAGTCACCCCGTCGTCCACCCAGGTGGTCCCTGGCCTGAGCCCGCAGTGGGGGTGCACGTGGGGGACAGGGTCCTGGCGCAGGGACTTCACAGCTGCGGGCCTCCCGGGGAGAGCTCTCTGACCTGCTGCTTATGACAAGTTTATTACGTGCACCTGTGAAATGAATCAGTAGCACTCACCTAAGGGTCTTTGTAGGGATCAGAGGTGTAAAGTATTAACCTCGTGCCTGGCACACAGCACATCCTCGACAAATGGTAGCCGTTCATTATTTTACACACAGCTTCAGCACCAACTTGCTGGGTGACCTTAGGCAATTCAGTTTACTATTTCCGTCACCTAGAACATGGAGACAACAGTCATTATTC
Organism: Equus przewalskii; assembly: GCF_037783145.1. Taxonomy (NCBI): domain Eukaryota; kingdom Metazoa; phylum Chordata; class Mammalia; order Perissodactyla; family Equidae; genus Equus; species Equus przewalskii. The sequence continues at coordinate 44,875,955 of NC_091832.1, forward strand.
TAATAATACCCATCACTTACTGAAGACTTCCCTCCTTCCTTCCAGATCTGTAAGCATGCTCCACACGTGCCGTCATACGATCCTTGCTGAGTTGGCAGCCCTGGTGTGAGCTCCTCCAGCACAGAACCCAGCTTCGTTGTCATATGACTTGTGTCTACTCCAGTGGTGGGCACGTGGTCAGGGCTGCATACACATCCAGTGACATACTGAACTGAACTGATAAACACGTGGAAGAGTTACAGCGAAGGGACCCACGGAGAGGTAACTGTTAGGTGACATCATTTTGCATGTCAGTCCCATGAGGGCAACTGTCTGTCCTGTTTGCCACTCCATCCCATGGAACCTAGAACAAGGCACAGAGTAGGCGCTCAGTAAGTATTTATTGAACGGCTGAATAGAAGGGACGTACACGCCCCCTGCAAAGCCCTTTGAAACCTGATAAATAAGCAGTGCCACGCTGCACAGCTGCTCCCTTCAGCAAGTCAGGATTCTCAGCAGAGTGCTGAGAACTTGTGTTTAGAGGACTAGACTGAAACATTTGACTTCAGAGCTTAAGTATATCTGTTTAATTTGGAGTTGGTTTCATCTTAGATAAAATGGAGAGTAGTAACAATGCTCTGAGGACTGAATGAAACAATGCAGGTGTGCACACGGGGTAGGTGCTCAGCCCACATTGGCTGCCACAGACCGGGAATGGGCGATGCAAGGGCTGGCCCTTGACACCCGTCATGGACCTGTGGCACCTGCTCCCTTTGCAAGGAGAGGAGCCTTAGACTCCTCCCTGGGTGCAAGACGGGACCTGGGAGAAAAGGTGTGGGTCGTGGGTTCCGTCGTTCCTGGGCAGGCTGGTCCTAGCTCCCTGCTGTGCTGCGCTCAGCATCTGAAAGAACCAGTGGTTTGTTCTGAATCTAAAGAGGAAGAGGGATCTGGATGTGGTGCTGGCTTTTCTTTGGCCTCTCGTAATCCTGGGGAAACAAAATTAGGGCGGCAACAACACTTCATCCTGGATGCCGGTAAAGGTAGGTATTGGATTTATGTCTCTTTACGGAACTGAAATTCAATACAGATAGTGCCTTTTATGGTTTGTCAGCTTTTATGAAAGGCTGTAAATCATGCCCACGCACGACTGTCTGAACACCTTGTTACTGCGACGTGAAAAGGTGGGACTTAGTGGGGTTACTTGAGTGAACGCAGATATCCCCCATCAATCTCCCTCTGGCTCAGGCCCCCAGCTACGTTTGCTTCTTAGGGAAAAATCTCATCTGGTCGTCATTCCTGGAGCTGCCATGGGCATCCCCCCTGGTTCCTGGCCACTCTGCTATCACCTCTTGGGTTCACTGGTGGGTAGCCCAGAAAAAATGCTGGGGACAGTGCCTGGCCCCGCTGGAGCCCGTACGATATTGTTGTTATTATTATCTTTTATGCCACACATGTAAAGTGATCTATTTTGAATTCCACTGTGGACTAGGATGCTAGATTATTATCTTCCTCCATTTTATGAACATTATTGTCTTCGATTTGGAAATTCCTGAGACCCAGAGGACACTAGCCCGGCTCATACAGAGTTCAGGGGCATCAGGTAGGACCATTTTTCTCAACTTCTTCCTTCTTCCTGCTGTGGGGCAGGGTCCTCTTTTACCAACACACCTGTTACACCTGTGACCTGTAACACACCTGTAGCCATGCCTTCGTCCCCGAAAGACGTCGATGACTGGATCCCCGGAGCCCGTGAGTGTGTTACCTCATACGACACAGTGGCATTTCTGTTGCCGATGGAATTAAGGTGCCAATCATCTGAACTTGAGATGCGACACTTCTGGATTATCCAGATGGGTCCAGTGTCTCCACAAGGGCAGGAGAGGAGGTCAGAGTGATGCTATGTGAGAAGGACTCGACCCACTGTTGCCGGTTTTGCAGAGGGAGGAAGGGGCCCCGAGCCAAGGAGTGCAGGCGCCTCCAGAAGCTGGAAAAGCCGAGGAAGCAGATGCTCCGTGGAGCCTCCAGAAGGAGCCAGCCCCTCACACACCGTGACTTTAGCCCAGCAACATCCGTGTTGGACTTTTGCTCTCTGGAATTGTATGGTAATGAACTTATTTTGTTTTAAATCATCAAGTTTGTGGTATTTGTTACAAGAGCAGTAGAAAACAAACATGACAGCTCACCCCAACCTTTGTTTGAGTTTTCTTTAACCTTCAAGCTCCAACTTGGGCCCCTTCCCCGGGAAGCCTCTCCTGACTTCTGCCACCCATAGGGACCCCTCTGCTCTCAGAATTGGAGCGTGCCTCCTGGTTACTCCACTACTGTCATTGTTCCCTCTATGGCCTGTCTCTCAGACAGTGAGACGGGGGCCAGGGCCGAGCCACCATCCTAAACAGGAGCTTGTGGTTACCGCTGCTGATTCCACTTAAAAATAAAAGAAACACTAGTTCCTAGGCCTCAGATGGTGTGTGCCTGCCACCTGCAGTGGCCCCTGGATGCTGGCCCTGGCCAGAAAGGGGGAGTTGAGGGGACTCAGTCTGAATTCACAGGCATGACCCAGGGTCCAGAAGGGCCAGTGGCTGAAGGTCTGTTCAGCAGCAATAACAGGCTGATGCTCTGACTTTGTTCTGGGTCAGACCAGTGATGAATGATGAAATTTCAGTTCAGCATGCAATTTCTTAAACCAAAAACAAATATTAGGAAAAATTTTAAAAACCCTTTTTTCTTTAACCAATAGTTGTACTCTATGGTGCCCTCATAACTTGCATGGAGTAAGCATCCAGTAATATGGAGAGAATGAATTATTATATGAATAAATGGTGGGTTGGGCCTTCATTCATATTTTGGGTTCTTATCCAGGCCCAGCTTAGATGATGGAGTGGGAGGTGGAGAAGAAAGAGTGTGGATCCAGTTTGAGGACACCTGGCATCTGTCTAATCCTTGGCCACCATCTCCTACGGTGAGCATGGGCTGGTCCCTTCCTCCTCAGCAGTGGAGCGCCCCAATCTGCCCAAAGAGACAGGGACAGGACAATGATCTCCCCCTTTCCTTGGTCAGGGAATGCTAATCAAAGGCCCTCTGGGGGACAGGTCCCCGTGGAGGGTCCAGGTCAGCAGGCAGGGGAGGGGAGCTCTCTCTTGGCCGGCCTGCAGCAGAGGCTGCTGGTGCTCATCCTGGGGCTCTTGGATCCCCTCGCCTGGCTCCTGTGTGTCTGTTGCTAGCTGCCTCCCTGGGCTCCAGGAGCACCAGGCCATGAGCACAGGGCGCTGGAAGCACCTGGAAGGACATGTCCCCCATCGTGGTCCTTACCAATGACTGACGGCTGCGGGAGGATGCCCACCCAGCTCCCTCGCCTTGAGCTGGGACAGCCTCTTGAGGTGTAATTTCTGCTCCTTTAAGCTTCCTGGCAGGATCCGGCTGAGGTTGGGGCCCTGCCGGGCTGCCACCCTTCCTGTCCTCCTGCCCACCACCCCTGCTTCCCCAGGGAGCTCACAGATCCTTGTCTCAGGGCCCGTTGGTGGGAATGCCTTGATGACATTTCTCCCCCCAGGAGTCCCTGAACTGCCTTGGCAGAACCTCCAGGGAGACTCGGAGCTTAGGGACACCTGGCTGAAGGCCCAGCCGGCTGCTTGGCTTGGCTAAGGCACCCCTGCCTCACAGGCCCACGGCTTGCAGAGGGCTGGAGACTTGGGATCCAGAGCAGAAACCAGCCCCACCTGTCCCACCGTCCCTGCCTTCCTGCTGTTGGGCCAGGAAAATCCAGCACCTTTTGGAAAGGGCCCCGAGATGCATGCTGACAGGTAGCTGCACCAATGGGAGAAGATTCTGGAACATGCTGCTTTGGAGGGGTGGTGAACAGAGGACAGGGCCTCCAGACCACCCTTCTTTACACCCACTCCCTGTGATTGCCCCCGAAAGCCCATTTCTTGGGTCAGTCTCTGGGCCTGCAGTGTCCATCCCAAAATGAGCAGAGTAAGGCTGCAGCCGCAGCCCAGTTAGAGGCCAGACAGCAAGTCTAGCGCCTGCTAGAGGGTGTCATGAGCCTCGAAAGACCCTGGCCCGGGTTGGCTTTGTCCTGGTGGTCTCTGTGTTCCTAGATGGGAGACATGACTCCCCTGAGCGTCAGTTTCCTCTTCTGTGAAGTGGGGTCGCCCATGCTGTCTGTCTGTTGAGCTTGTTGTGAGAATTAAGGAGAACGCCCACGTGAAACTTCCTGGAAGCCGTCAGGCTCCCGGCTGTACCATGCGGTCTCCTTTTCTGACACTCGTCCCACCTCCTCTGCCGTCTTGGCTTTCAGACCTCCCAGCTTGCAGGATGAGAGCGAGACATTGGCCTGTCCTGGAAAATGCAGACTCTCCCCTCCCTGCAGCCTCCGCCAAGGGCATCCGGTCCCACATGCCCTCCCTCCTCCCTGCTCAGGCGGCGCAAGCAGCAGGCAGGTGTTAAGGAGAGTTACGGCTGTGTTTTTTCCCTTCACTCACTGTAGCTCTTGGAATTATTCCAGGTCGTCAATGCCTGATTCTGTGCAAAGTCACAGATGCAGGACACTATTCTGCTCCTTCCTCAGGGAGGGACCCTCGGGCCTTGGGGTCCAGGCTTATCGGGGGTAGGGGACAGAGAGGTGATGGGTAGATGATGACAAAAGGTCACATCATGGGGTCCCGCCCTCATGAGCTCATCTAAACCTAGTCCCCTCCCAAAGGCCCCCACCTCCATACCGTCACCTTGGGAACTAGGGCTTCAAAATATGGATTTGGGGTGACAGACATTCTGTGTTCTGAGGCCTCCTCTCAGAATGCAGCCACCTGCTGCTCTGAGAAGCCACACGGGGATGCCAAGTGTAGGCACATCAATCACAGCCCCAACTGAGCCCCTAGCTTCCAGCCACGTGAGTGAGCCACGGGGACGCCCAGCTCGTCAGCCTTCGGTTGACTTCAGCTCCATCCGCTGTGGGGCTGCCCGTAGCATAAGGGTCGAGCAGTCTCACTGTCCGACCCACTGTCCACTCCCCTCTGCCCGGTTGGCGCTTTACCACCCGGGATGCAGCAATCTTCAGCTCCACCAGGCCCTCCGGCGCACTGATGCTGCCAGCCTGATGCTCCCTCCCCGTGGCTTTTCTTCCTCCTGACTGCAGTCCTCCGCTATAACCGTTCCTCTGCACGTGCACTCGCTCCTTTATGCTCTTTGCATCATTGTACTATTCCAGCAACATCTACTTGGTTCTCGGTTCAGCTCTCCCTCTCGCCAAGACTTTACCTGCACAGCTGGCTGCGCTGAAGAAGAACCCAGTACACCTGTGCTGTCTGGTCCTCTTTGAGCTTTTTGACTACTTCTAAGGCCCCTTTTTCTGCTCACAGTCACTTATTCCTCTTTGGTCCATTCCCAGACTGCTCTCCTGGAGCGCTCCTCCATCCCATCTCCCCCTCAACCTCTAATACCCTCCCACCCATTGCCCAGTTGACATCCTCACTTCCTGTAAGCAATAAGCCACAAGAGGGGAATTCCGTGAGCTGCCACATCCTCCACCTCCTGCATCTTTGCCTCGTCACCCCACATCTATCCCCTGTCCATGTGCCTATTAAGGCCACTCTTGACTTGTCCTTAAATCTCATCCTTTCTCTCCTTCTCACGGATGTTGCTCCACCAGTCCCATCTTCTCTCTTTGGTTGATCAAATTTTCCCTCTAGTAGTTTGTTGCCATCAGCCTTCCCCACCTCAGAGAAAGAAAGCCCTGGGTCTACAGGCCTCCAGCTCCAACTCCATTCTCTGCTCTCGCAGTTGTCCACATCGATGCCTCCCGTTCTCTTCCTGTTCTCTCTTCAATCGTCAGACTTTTGTCCCTCTCCCACCGCCAGAACTTGACTCATCAGATCACTCCTGATGTCCACATTGCTAAATCCCATGATTACTTCCCACCGATTGTCTTCCTTGACCTGTGACCAGCTTTGGACCCATCTGAGCACTCTCTTCTCTGTGCTCAGACGTCACACTTTCCTGGTTTTCTTCCTCCACTTTATTGGTTCTTCTCAGGCCCCTTGGCTATTGCTCCTAATTTTGCTGAGTTGTAAATGTTGCAGGGCCCCACGGCTCACTCCTTGGGTCTCTCCTCCATCCACACTCAGTTATGATATTCAGATTTACGGTTCAAAATGACATCTACATGTGATGACGCCCAAATGTGATGTCCTGCCCAGAACTCTCTCTTGAACTTGGACGTGGCCGCTCAACCACATGCTCCACGTGTCCACTTGGAGTCCACTGGGCACCTTAAAGCAGTGGCACCCCAGGGGCAAATTGGGGGGATCGATCCTACTGGGTTGGGGGCAATAATAGATGCATTGACTGTAGAAATTAAAAAAAAAATAACTTCAAATAAAAGTCACTGCTTTTTATTATCACCTAGTAGCGGCATTTCAAAACAAAGTCAGGGACAGAGTACGTCCCCCCATGGAGGAGTGTGTGCCCCCTCGCTGCTTTCTCAGACTTGATGTGTGTGCAGAACCAGACTCTTGACATTTCCCTCCGCAGCTGCTCCGCTCACAGCTTCTCCCTCGCAGCCAATGACAGCTTTCCCGAGGCCTGTCCCTGGGGGTTGTGACCATTTCCTCTTTCTCATACACCCCGTGGCCAATCTTTCAGCAAATCTGCTCACCACCATCTCCAAAGCGGAGTGCCGCCTCCTTGGTCCACAACACCTGCACCTCTCGTGAGGAATTCTGCAACGCCTCCTCCCTGGCTTCCCACCACCAGCATGCAGAGCAACCCTCTAAAAACGTGAGTCAGATCACGTCATTCCTCAGAAGCTTCCAGTGGTTTCCCGTCGCCTTGGCAGTAAGAGCCAAAGTCCTTCTAGTGGCCTAGCAGGCCCACCACGGTCACCTCTTCCACACCCTCCTCTCCACCTCCTCTCCTGCACCCTTGGCTCCAGTCTCACCTACTCCCTGACTGCCCCATGGATGTGCAGGTGAGTGCCCACCTGTGCTGAGTGAGCTGGCTCTGGGCTAGGCATGGAGTCCACAGTCCTGCCCCCAAGAACTCAGACCCAGTGTCGGAGACAGGTGGAGACTAAAGTTGGGACAGTCCATGTCGGAGAAGCAGGGTCCAGGTGTGGCATCCTGCCCCAAGGAGGTCCCTGGTGGTGCCTCTGTGCCCAGCCCCTCTGGGTGTGGGGTGGGATGGGATGGGGTCTGTGTGCCTTTCATCACCGGCCGCCCCATCCTGATGTGGTGCATGATGCGGGCGGGGAGCTCTGACGGGCATGATGGATCTCCGTGTGGGGGCGTGCCCCTCAGATCTCCTCACGTGAATTAGTGCTGGGTCTTCCCAGCACAGCGCGGCCCCGCTGATGGATGGGACAGGCCGGCGCGGCCCGGAATACGGAGAGCCACTCATCTTCATAGAGGAATTAAAAGGGATTCTGCTTAGGAGATAAATCTCGGGCACAGCTCTTGGTGCCTTGCTTTCCTGGAGCTCCTTGTGAATTCCTGAGAGGGAGCCCTCCCCCCACCCACCAGCCTGCTTCCAGGGGCTCTGGGCTGGAAGGGGCCGAGCATCCGTCCATCCGACATGGACCTCTCATTTTACAGGTGGTAAACTGAGGCTCAGAGAAGGGATGTGACCAGGGCCGCAAATCTAATCATCGGTGGTGTTGAGACTAGAAACCGTCACCTGCCTCCAAACCCACCACAGTCCCAGCATGCAGTGGTGGTCTGTCTGGGGCACCGATACCCCTCCCCGTCCATGAGCATCTCCCTTTAAGGACCTGTTGCCGTGGGAGGGCTCCCCGCTGGTACTCCCCAGAGTGAGAAGTCTTCCGGCGCTGAGCCATGCTCCTGGACTATGAGAAGGGTCCCAGGAAGTGGGAACAAAGGAGCCTTAGAAGACACAAAGGGATGGCAGGGGCTAGTTCTGGCCCCTTCTGGGTCGTGGGTCCCAGAGTCCAGTGGTGAGAGCCAGCCATGTCCACTTTTGCTCCCACTGTCACCCCAGTGCCCAGCACAGAGTCACAGGAACAGGCACACACGAATGCTGGGCTGCCGCCCCCAGCCTGTGCAGTGCGGCATACCTCTGATGGACGAATGGCCTTAGGCTGGCGATTGTCATCAGGGTGGCTCACATCTATTGAAAGCTTCCCACAGGCCAGCCCTGTACAGGGGTTTTAAATGCAGTTTTCACTCCCAGTGGGGAAACTGAGGCACGGGACAGTAACTGGCCTCACAGTTGGTGAGTGATGGGGCAGGGCTGCCACCTGAGGCTTGGTACCAACGGCAGGGTGTGGGGGTGGTCTGACGTGCCCAGTGAGGGGCTTTGAAGGAAGTTACCTTTCCCAGTGAGAGTTTCTAGGAGGTGGGCTGATGGCACCAGGTTGTCATGGAGAGCGGATTCCTCACCTGGATTAGAATTCGGGGAGTCACTTCCAGTGCAGCTACCATGACAAACCCTGCCGGAGTGTCCAGAACAAGCCACCGTGGAGAAGGCCTTCCTTCTGCGGCAAGGTCTGGGTCTGCCCTTGGGGACGGGCCGCCAGGGGTCCCAGGCAGGGACCTGCCCTCATCAGTAGGGATTACTGTCCTGTGGCATCCTGGGGGGTAGCTTCCAGACAAGGGGACACAGCAATTACAAGTGCACACCATCTTTGGCAAGAGGAAATTCCATCACTACCATTTCAATTAAAATTGCTCTTTGAAGCGGCAGGTCCCCTGGCACAGCTCCCGAATTCCAGAACACAGAGCAGGTGTCCAAGGGACGGGTCATATGCAAGCTGCTCCCCTCCACCCCAACACCGCATGATGGCTGGGCCCCACCCATCCACAGCCTGGGAGGAAGGAGAGGCCACTTTTCTAAGTGTCGGTGACGTCAGTTATGAACAGCAAAGTGCTGAGAGACGGCTTGAAATGGACGCGGGCTTGAAACGTCTCCAGCTGTCACTTTCCCAGTGTGGCCGGGGGATGCAGGACAGGTGTCCAGGAAGGGACAGCAGCCACTCTCGGGCCAGCCCGCCCTGCCCCCGCCCCCCACAGTGACTGCAATAATTTTCTTCTAATTTTAAAGCCTTCTGTGCTCATTATAGGAAACGCAGAGGAATATAAAAAATGAAATCAAAGTTGGTCCTTGATCCCATCTCAAGGGATGGCCTTTGTTAAGATTTTCTTTTTTATCACTTGCATTCCCTTCTACATATGTTGACTCTAAATATCACAAAATTGAATTGATACTGGATACTTAGGTTTGAACCCTGAGTTTTACTCTAATACTACAGAATAAATATTTTCCTGTATCTTAAAATATTCTTTGAAAATAAGATTATGGGTGTATAATATTCCCTTTAATGGATGAGCCATAATTACATATAATTTCTACAACTTGGACTCCCTGTGGGTGTCCCGGGGGTCACCTTGACAGTAATAACCCACTTCTCGTTCCTCATGGGCGCTTGCTGTGGGTCTGTTGGCACCTGCTGTGTGCCAGGCCCTGAACACAGAGCCTGCAGTCTAGGGAGCCCGGCCCTGATTTGCTCCCCTCCCCCCCAGACCCCCTTCACTTCTGGAGGCCCGCCTGCCCTCCGGAGCGAGCCCACCCACTTCCTCTGCTGAGCACAGTGGGCCAGGCGCTGCCATCTCCCCTCCTTGGCATCTCCTGGAAGGTTCCAGGTGCTCCCCACCCTGCCCTGTTGGGATGCAGAGAGGGCACAATTGACTCCATAGGCCAGAATCTTCTGGAGGCTCCAGGGAAGCAGGTTTTGGAGGAAGAGCAGCCTGGATGGGCTCTGCAGTCAGACACTCCTGGGTTCAGCCCCAGCTCCGCTTCACCAGTCTGTGTCTCTGAGCATCATGGTCCGTCCTCTGACCTTGGTCTTCTCATCTGTGAAATGGGCAACAGCAGCGCCCGCATCACTGGGTCGCTCTGAGGGTTCAGCACCGGGAGCTGTCAGGGAGAAGTTGGCTGCGGAGACAAGGCTTCCAGCCTCTCTCTGAGCTCCCCCAGCCCCGGTACCAGGCCGTGCGGGGTGGGGCCAGGCCACTCCTTCCCGACTACAGAGGCTTTGCTCCTACATCGAGACAGTCCGAGGGGCACGAATTCTCTCCCTCATTCAGGCCACCAGAGACCCAGCGGGGGGACCAGCTCAGAACAAGCAGTGACACAGAAACGGACACGAACAACTTCAGCTACAACTATCAGAGAACTCGACCCCCAGTGGCGTGACAACAGGAGTTCGTTTTTTCCTATAACGAGAATTCCGGAGGGCTGCGACAGCTGGAGTCAGTTCCGGTATTCGATGGTTCCGCCGGAGGCCCAGGATCTGTCTTTGGAGTCGATCATCGATTGTGACTGCGTGTTTCCTTCTCCTGTGATCTCCCAGATCAGAGAGGAGGCCGGGCGGTGCGGAGAAACCGAGGGCACCCTCCCAAAGGCAGCCGCCACCTGTGCTTTTGTGCGTTATTCTGAGAATAAATTTCTGTTTCAAATAATAAACATGAAGCTTCGCTATTGAAAAAAACGGGGTTGGGGGAACAGCCCAGTGGCGTTCTTGTTAGGGTAGCACGCTCCACTTTGGCCCTGGGGTTCGTGGGTTCCGATCCCAGGAGTGGACCTACACACCGTTCATCAGGCCATACTGTGACACATACAAAATAGAGGCAGATTGGCCCAGATGTTAGGTTACGGTCCATCTTCCTCACTAAAAACAAAACAAAACAAAACGAAGGGACTGAACAGCCCCCTCCCTGAGGAGCCCCTCCTCCTGCTTACCTTGGTCTCCGAAAGGACAAAGACTCGTGTTCTCTCCTGGAGTCTCTTCTCCACAGCTCTGACCCTGCCTGCCTTGCACAGATGCTGCCCCTGCCCCACCCCTGCACCTTCCTCTTCTGAAGACTTTCCCTTCCTCTACCTCCTGCCCTCAGACCTGCCTGAGCCCTGATCCTCAGCCCCTGCATCTGCACCTGGGAGCTGCTTCTCCTCTAATGTCCCAGGTGGCTCCCCACTTCCCACGCCTCCTGCCCCAGATCCTTGGAAACCCGTTTTGTCTGTAAGTACCATCTGCACCTGCCTCCCTGTGGTCATCTGACCCCAGTGACCTCGGTGCTGGGCTCATGTTGAGATTCCACTAGGGCGCCCACCAGCATTTTTGGTGACAGACCATCCACAGGAACGAGTCGGCCAATGCCTTGGCCTCTCAGTCCACGGGACCTCCTCACCTCCCACACCCCCCACGGACACTCAGACCTGTCACTGCCGCAGCAGCACCTTCAGAATCTTCTTTGGGCATCTGTGCTCTCTGGTCTCCGCCTCTGGGTTTCCACCTACTGCCCTATTCATCGCCTTGCTCTGATTCTCCAGAGAGCCTTCCATCTGGAGCTTTCTTGCTACCCCCAAGGAGCCTGGGGCTGTGGCTAGTTGTCTTCATCACACAAAAAAACCAAAACAAAGCTAGCTTAGCATGCTGGGCATTTTCACCCCCCATGCTTATTGCCTTATGGTCCCAAAATAGCTGCCACAGGTCCAGACAATGCATTTGTGCCCACGGCAGAAAGAATGGCAAAAGAATAGCATCAGTGAGTGCTCCTATTATGTCTGATCTTATAATAGGGAAGGAAAGGCCACCCCAGAAGCTTGTGACCGTGCTTTCACTCATAGTTCTTCTGTCCTAAACAGGTCACCTGGCTACCTCTAGCTAAAGGGAGGCTGGGGAAGTGAGCACCTGGCTTTTTCACCTTTGAAGTGGGAGGTGGGCCAGCAGGAGTGGTTTGGGAACAGCTGCTGGCTGGCCCATGAACCACAGATCCTACTGTCTGTGTTCCGACCTCCTACTGCTGGGTGAGCAGGCTGCTTCTAATTTATTATTGTAAGTCACATTTTAAGGAGCCACATTTGTAGTATTTTCCCAAGTTCATGATTATTCTGTTACAATAAATTCCTTTAAGTGGAATTATTAGGTCAACAGCATCTGCTGTTTCAGGCCTCAAGTGTATTGACGGGGCCGTCCTCATTTCAGTTCACGGCAGCTCAGTCCTTCCGTTCCTCCGGCCCTTCCAGAATCCTTCTCCACGCCTCAACCCATCACCTTCCAGACTGTGTCCGCCGTCGGCCCTTCTTGCTGCCTCCGCGGCTGGAGCCTCCCGGTCCACCTGCTTCCAAGGCCTGTTTCCAGCCCTCGGATTTCATGATGCTGTTAACACCGTTCCTCCGCTGGGAACCTCGGGGGCCTCATTTCCCGCCAAGTGCAGGCCAATGTCGTAACAGGGGCTTATAGGGCCCCCCACGATCTGACCGCCACTGTTCCCCGACCTCACGTCTTGCCACCTCCCCCATCAGCCAAACCCACAGGCACCTCCCGCCCCCGGGTCCCTCCTTCTTCCCCGCTGTGCCCTCTGCTGGAATGTTCACCTGGAACCTGCATGGCTCGATCGCCCTGCCTTCCAGTTTTTGCTGCAATGTCACCCTTTGGAGCGTACTAGACCGAGCATGTTCCCCTCTCTTGGCACCTGGCAATACAACCCACTGGTGAGCCACTTGCCAAGTCACTTGTCAACTCACTCCCACCAGCGGTTAGCAAGTGGGCCCTGCACCTTCACCCCTGTCCCCAAGGACCAGTCAAAGAGCTTGGCCAGGCACCCCAAGATCTGTCCCCATCTGGGTGAGTTGGGATCCACCCCAGATGTGCCCCCTTCCACAGGTGGCCTTTGCTCTCTCTGTTGGGTTTTTTCCCTCCTTCTCCAAGGTGACTCCTGTCACTGTGAGCCTGGGGACAGCTCAGGAGGACCTGCCTCTGGGATAGGAGGTAGAGGGGAGGGCAGGATTCCGGTGGGAAGGGCTCCCTCGTTTCCGTGAGGAGATTCTGTCCTTCGTGCCATTGGTGCTGGTCATCGGCCCGGTGAGCTAAGCCCGAGTCCAGGATCCCCGTGCTCTGACAACAGGCAAGGCAGCTGGGCCCAGGGAAATGCAAGGGCCTGGGGTCTTCACGGCGGGGCCTAGGAAGAGGCAGCCTGGGTGTGCTTACTTCTCTGCGGCTTCCACCCTCTGGGGATGGGTCCTGTCAGGAGCCTGATGAAAGGCTGCTCCCCTCTTCTACCACCGACCATTTGCTTCTCCCGCAGACTTGTGCCTTTCCTCCTAAGGGAGGCTCCCCATGGAAGTTACCTATCAAAGGAGGGGAGCAGCCCACCCCCCTGGGGCATTGGGAGGAAGGCAGGTGGGTGAAGATGACCGGGGCATCGCAGGGTGGAGCAGAACATGGTCAGGGATTCAACACTGAGCTGCCGCCGTTCACTGCTGTCACCCACTCCTGGCCTGCAGCATATGGGCCGTGTGGCCCAGCTCAGGCCTCATTGAGGTCAAAGTGTGACCTCGATGACAGTGCCCCCGCCTCAGGAGGTCCTTCTTGCTGCTGCAGCTCCGCTCACCTGCCTGTGCACTGAATCCCCTGACTAGGTGGATGTGGACATTCTCCCCCAACACCTGCTGCCCGCCCCATCAGGGGCCCCAGCTGCCAGACCCCAGGCCCTGAATCCTCATGGTGTTCACCCCACAGTCTTGCCTGACAAACAGGGCGCGTGCACCCTTCTCATGCTGACCCTGCTCTAGCTTCCGGTTGGTCCCGACAGCCCCTCTCCCCCAGGCCTGCCTCTTGGGGTGCCAAGGATGGGGTTGAGGAGGGTGTGATGCTCCTGTGTCCCCAGCCAAGTGGGGCCTCCAAAACCTGGAGACTCACCTTTCCCAAATCAGGTGCAGCCAGAGGACTGTCTCCAAGTGCTCTCCTGTGGGTGGCCATGGGGCTCCAGTCACGAGCTGGAACCAGCCCCTGGGTGTCCCTTTGCCCCCTCACTGGGGCCACCACCTCCTACCAGCTGTCCCAGCGGAGATGCTGCCATCGATGAAGGGTCTGGGGGGACACGATTCTCAGGTAGACCCCCCTCTAGTCCTCCTCCCGCCCCTCCCCAGAAACTTCCGTCTTCAGTGCTGTCCGTCCAGCTCTGGGGTCGCTGAGGCCTCCTCAGCTGACTCTTTATCCCATTGTGTTTTTATAGTCAAATACTCGCCCGGAGGCTTCACCTCCCAAGAGAGAAGCTCAGCAGTGGAGTGTGTGTTAGTTCCTGTCGCCGCCACGATGACACCCGTTTACCACCTGGTGGTTCTGGAGGGCGAACCGAGGCCAGCTGGGTTCTGTGCTCACAGTCTCGAATGTCTAAACCAGGGTCTGCGGGGCTGTGGCCCCTGCTGGAGGCTCTGGGGACGAAGCCGCTTCCAAGCCCATTTGGGACCTTCCCCTGGGCTCCCCAGGACCCACGGGACCCCGAATTCCTCCTCATTCTTTCCATGTGGCCCCCGCCCCATCCAGCGGGAGCCCATGAGTCCCTGTCCTGCTTCCAGTCTCGCCAACTCTCCTTCTGTTGCATCCCTTCCGCTTCCTGTTGGAGAAAGCGCTCTGCTTCTAAAGCTCTTGTGCTTGGGCCCCAGGGGGAACCCAAGATAATAGCCCCATTTGAGATTGAGATTCTTAACCTCAATCACAGGTGCAGAGCCCCTTTACCATGAGATGTAATATATGTATCCTTGGATTCCAAGGATGGGGTGTGGACATCTTTGGGGGTCGTCATCCCTTCGAGCCTCCTGGGCTCCATCATCCTGCGACCCAAGGCTGGAGTCTCTTTCCTTCAAGCCGCTGTTGCTGACCCCAGAGTTCCTCAGTCCTTCCCAATCTCCACACCATTCCTACTTTCCCCCAAACCCTCTGGCTTACGTCCAATTCCTTATCCACTCAGACAGAAGCGGGAAAGGCAACTCTGCAATCCATTTGTTCACAGAACACAGTGAAGTCCGCGCTTCAAAGCCAAGTGGGTCAGGATTTCCTCCGAACCCCAGAAGGAGGCATTTGATATCGGGTTACTTTTTCTTGGATGCTTCTTCCCACAGGAAGCCTTCTTGGCAGGCTTATGTGGGACCAAGCCCGTGATTTCCAGATAACCCCAGATGTCATGTCCCGAGCAGAGGGCACAGTCTGGGTTCTCTGCCTGGGGGCCCGAGCCTTCCCTCCGCCTCCATCAGCTGGATCTGATGAGGCTGGAGCCAGCGCAGAACAGGCCTGGGCGGAGATGTCTGCCGTCCAGATGGAGCACACACCATGCGGAGGGTGGGAGTTGTCCGGAAGGAGCCGCATCTTAGGTGCTCGGCTGGAACCCTGTGGAGATGGGACCTGAGATGCCTTGAGCTTTTCCAGTTGAGAAGCAGCCAGGTGCTGGAGAGGAATACTGTGTCTACAGTGTGGGATTTTCTGCCCCCAGAAACTGAAGTCTCTGCATTTTCTGAGCTGCCACTCTCCGGAATGGGCAAACCGCGTGAAGATCCTGAATCCCAAATTTGGTGCAAAACCTGGGGTCTCCCCTGGACGCTGCCGTCCACAGCCCAGAGTGGACAGACCAGCACCCAGGCAGGAAAGGGGGGTGGTCTATGGAAGCCGAAGTGGGATTCCCAGCGAAAGCCAGGTGGTTGGCAACTGCCCCTCATTGTGGACAAACCAGGGTGTACTGTGGACCCGGCGGGGACCAATCTCTGAGTTCTTCTTCTTGTGGGAGGTGTCGTGATTGTCACCTCCATGAGAGTTCTGTCCGAGCCGGGACCTGAGGTCATGCCAGCTTTGCTTCTGATGACAACACCCTGCATTTGTACAGAACGGATGCTCTGTAAAGCATTCCAGGAACGGCGTGAGGCAGACAGGGCCGGTTCAAGTTCGCTCATTTTATACATGATACAACACAGGTTCCAGGAGTTTGGCCATCTGGACCAGAGCTACTCAGCTGGCGTTCAGCAGAGCAAGACCCAGAACTGGCTCCGACCGTGAGTGCAGGGCCAGCAAAGGCCACAGCCTTCCTTGCTTCTGTGATGGAGGTGGCCAGGGCCCGCCAGAGCGATGATGTGCTCACTCTGCAGAGTGTCTGGAGTTCTGGAGGAGGGCAGGCTCCAATCTGGGTGCGTTCTCTTAAGAAGAAAATAGATGTACAAGAACCACGTGACCAAGACTACAAATTTGTTGTTGGTGGTCACCTGAGAGTTCTTAGAAGAGGACAGGTCCCCCATGTCCTTCTGAGCCGGCTGCTCTTACGTGTTTGTTGAGCCTCTCTACTCCTGTCCATCTCTGAGCCGCTGGCTTGCTTCTGGCCACTGTTCCTCTCACCTGGACTCCAGCAAACCCATGTTTGGTCTCACCCCCTTCACCCAGCTGACATGATGATTTTTTAAAGATTCAAATAAGATTGTCTGACTATTACGCTTAAAATGGGACCTATAAGGCCCCCTGGCCTGCTGGGGTCTGGCTACCTCCCTGTTGTTCTTTCTTTCTTTCTCTCAGTCTCTCTCATTAGTTAAACACACTCTCATTGTGCTTCTACTGTGGCCAAGCCCTCATCTGAGTTGACAAGTGAAACAACTGGCAAGGTCCAGCATCCAAGGACCAACTGGAAGCCACCAAAAATCACAGGACTTTGATCTCAAGCCCGTGGCAGTGCAACTCCATCCAAACCACATTGAACTTGATCTTTCTTATTGCCTTTGGCATCCTACTCCTTTCTGAACTCACTTTCCCCATGCTGAGGTGATCCTTTGGTAGTTTTTTTCTGCCGGGATCTGGAGGAAGTAAGTTCTTTTATTATTTCTATAGCCGAAGGCATCTTTATTTCACCCACTCTTGTAAGTGATAGTTTAGCTGGATCCAGAATTCTAGATTGACAATTATTTCCTCTTCACACTTTAACGTGCTTCTAGACTCCATCTCTTAATGATGAGTGGTCTGCTTTAGTCTAGTCGTATAGTTCCTTGCAAGATTTTCTCTTTCTCTTGGATGTTTCACAATTTCAGTTTTACATATCTAAATGTGGACTCAATTTTATTTATCCTGTTCAGAAGTGGGAGTGAATTTTCAATCTGAAGACTCATATCTTTCATCAGTTCTGGAAATGTAGTCATTATCTCCTCAAATATCACCTCTCTTTCACTTTCTAGTCTCTTATTCTGAAACTTCTATTACTGTACTGCAATCCCAAGATTCAATCTTTTCCCCCTCATATTTTAATGTCTGAGGAAATTGGATGCACCTGGCAGTTGGTGATTTCTACAATGGCTGTCAGCTCAGTGGCAGCTTTGAAGTAGCTTTCACTCCTATGCAGCTCAACTTAGTTGTTACTTCTGGTGGGGGTCTGTGTAACTTCAATCCCTGAAAATTACAGTCAGTAAAACTTTCACAGAACATTTGAGGAAGGAATGTGAGTCCTGGTTGTTTCCCCCAAGCCCTCCATTGACACCTCTGTAAGATTAGGACAGTCAACAGCCAACGAACACCAACGGCTTGGGAAAAGCCCTGGAGACAACAGTGGAACGCTCCTTTGCAAAATGCAGTATTACCAACTCTCTCAACAGCCCAGAGGGCTAAACTGGAGAAGAGACAGACGGATAGTGTTTGCCTTCTGCTGAAAGTGACTCAGAACTGTTAGACTCTGAAAGGTCAAGGAGATTGAAGAAAATCTTAACTGGTCTTTTTGCTTTTATTTTCTTTTTTATAGATGCATGAGTGTTATATTAAGCCTGTATAATTCATAAAAAGCTCTTTCACTAAGCGTGAAATGAACATTCCAAGTGATAAGAAAACACAATGTCCTGGTTTAATTGGAGGCATTATTTATTTCATAGTGGTCCATAGGATATTGGTGTGGCTTTTAGTCAACAATGTCATAGATTTGATAAAATATGGTAGGTGTATTTTGGAGTTCCTCATCCTAATCTTCTGCCTCTTTATTATTTTTTTTCCATATTCTTCATCTCTTTATCTTTCTGTGTTGTGCTCATACTAATTTCCTTAGATCTAGTGTGACGTCACCTGGGCCTGCCATTACTTTTTGACTTCTCTTCCTACCAACTCATTTATCTTTTCTACGTTTCCCCTAAGATAATGGAGCCTCTATGACAGCGGTGACTTTTGTCTTGATCACTACTGAATGCCCTGCACCTAAAATAGTGCCTGGCACCCAGCAGGTGCTCAATAAATGTTGGTTGAATGTTGACTGAATTGCCAAATTGCTTTCTAGAAAGACTGAACCAATTTATGCTTTTGCTGTATTTCTTTTTAGAGACCCTATTTTTTCATTTTTCAAAATTTAATGGATTATCTAACTTTTAAATTTTTATTTCTTAATTTATTTCTTCTTTTTTATAAAGGTTTTTCTCTTTGCACCTCATAAGCTTATTTACTTTAAAATCTTTGTCACACTGCTCCATAAAGTTAATCTTACCTTCTGCGAATTCACGTTATTTATTGATTTTGGATTTTGTTTGTTGGCTTTCTTAGCATTCAGTTTCTACGCATTTTGAGATTTTTGTTGGCAAGTCCATTCTGAGCTAGAGATCTTTGTTTTCTTTTGTGCTCTGCTCCTCTGAGTCCACACCTCCGTCTGCTGGATTTCTGATGGACTCCACAGGGCAGGGGCTCCGTGTTCAGAACCAGCTCTTGAGACAGCGTCCAGGGCTCACTTCATCCCAGCATTTGGGAACACGTTGCAGATCCCGGTTCCTGGGTGTGAGGCTGTACCGTGGCTTCCTACATCCTTTGTGTCACAGCTTGCTAATGCCATGGGGCGAAGCGTAAGCCCGGTTCCCACGTCCTGTGTCCTGCAGGGCGCTCTTGGTCTCATCACTTCCCGGGAGTGGGACTGCCATCGCCGCTGCCGCCTGGAGTCCAGCAGGCCCGAGGCGCTGGCTTTGCAAGTGTTCTGCACTCCAGTCCTTTTTTGCATGGAGCTATTTATCCGTTGTTTCTTTGTTGTAGCCTGGCTACATCTTTCTTTCTTTCTGTTCTTGTATTTTACCTATTATTGTCCTGTACGCAGAGCAGAGACGTATTAAAGCGCGAGCTCAGTGCTCCGTCTGTGTCAGAGGCTGCCTGCCTTGAGAGCAGTGGTCCCGCCACACTCCCCTCATCTCCTTTTGGTTGTGCCTCTCGCTCTAGATTGGAACTCTGGGAGACAGGTGCTGTGGCACCTTCACCCTCCATCCTCAGGACCCTGCACAGATCGGGCCGGGAGTGCAGTCACTGCACGTGTGGGGTCATTTGAGAAGCTCCACCTGGCTCAGCAGAGAGATGACGGGCTTTAGGCAGAGACAGACCCCGATTCAAAGCCTGACTCAGGCCCTTTCTAGCTGAGTGGCTTCGGAACAAATTATTTCACCTCCTCTGACCTTGTGCTTAGGGGCCGTCCATGGGGTGACAGCTCCAGGTTGTCGCAGGGTTAGATCTGGCAGCGCTCTTTGTGGGATGCCTGGCTGGCTGTAGGAGCTCCAGACAGCCCAGCTGTTGCTATCAGTGGCTTTGAACCCTCACAGGTATGAGAGTGACAAAGGGTGGAAGGGTGACAATGCTGAGTCAAGTTGAGTCTTTCAATTAAGGGACACGTGTTAAAAGGGTTAAAGTGGGGGAAATGAGTTCATAATGAAGACCATCAGCTTCATACCCCAGGGATTAATATCAGCCTGGGGGTGTGGAGGGGCTGGGGTGAACGCATGGATAGCAGAGCCCTGAACAAAGGCCCTGACTGGAAAGCCGGCAGCAGCTAATTAGAGCCAACCCGTTTGCAGCCTAGCTTAGAGGAAGCAAGGAAACAGATCTGGGTAATTTATGCATCTCTGTGTCACAAGCTGTCCTTATGAATATAAATACCTGCGAATGTGGACTGTCCTTGATAATTGCTTGCAATGTCATCTTTTTAATGAAAATTAAGTGCTCCAACAGCACTAAGTAGGAGCTTTGCTGACACGTTTGATTGCTGCCCTGGGAGTTGATAACCTCGTTTAAAAGCAAGCAAAACCTGGAAGAATCGGATGCGGCTCCGCTTAAAACCAGGGGCCCCATTAACTTAAAAGAAGAAAATATTGTCTGAGTTACTGCTGCCCGATTGTACTTCCCTTTATTTTACCTCAAAGGAATGTGATGAATTAATTATTACACAATCTGTTTTTGAATCCAGACTTCCACGTGACGGGGGATCTGGAGCCAGCGTTTGCCCCGCGGTGTCTCCCCAGAAGTCGGTTAGACCATGTGTGGGAGAGAGACCATGGCGCTGTGCGTTCAGGTGTCTGCCCGTCTCTGTTCCCTTCTGATTGCAGGTTGGACTTAAGGCTACTTTCATTCCACAACGTGTACTAAGTCCAACACGGGGAGAGATGCAGAGGAAAGAAGGCCAGGATGGGTGACCCAGTGGGGGAATAATTACTCAAGAACCTGAGCACACTCTCGCTCTTGAACAATCCTATTAATAGCAAGTGATTCTTATCTGTTCATTAAAACGGCTTTTTTATGCCCGACAAGGATAGAGCAATTGGTTAAAAGAAAACTTCCGAAGTCGTCTTCCGTTGAGAGCCTTTGCTATCCTAGGACATTTTCCTGCAGTAAGCCCAAACTAATGAGATTCTACTGTATTCAAACGCGGAGGTTTAAGTTGGTTTGTTTTTCTATTTTTCTTCCTTAAACCCCCTAAAATGAAGAGGCTTTGAAAAAATGAGTTCTTGAGAAGTCATTGAGAGAGGAAACGTTATTCACCTAGTAAATACTGTGTGTGGAGACTGTTCTGGAAAGAATGTGTGGCATGTGGCATGTGGGTGCAGCAGCGTGCCGTGGACTGAATTGTGTCCCCCCAGGTCTGCATGTTGAGGTTCTAACTCTGAGTGTCTCAGAAGGTGGTCGTATTTGGAGATAGGCCTTTAAACAGGTGATTGTGTCAAAAGGAGGTCTTCAGGGTGGACCCTAAACCAACAGGACTGGTGTCCTTACAAGGAGAGGAGATTAGGACACAGACACACACAGAGGGATGGCCGTGTGAGGACATAGGGAGGGGCCTCAGGAGAAACCAACCTCACTGACACCTTGATCTCGGACCTCCAGCCTCCAGGACTGAGAGATGAATCTCTGGTGTTTAGGGCCCCCATCCACGGTGCTTTGTTAGGCAGCTCAAGCTGACTGATGCACGGAGGAAACCATCACAGGGGCACGGAGGGAGAGCGTAGGAGGGGAGTTCCCTATGTGTCTCGTTCACAGCATCTTTGTGGACAGTTTCCAATCTTGAAATGATACAGTGGTAAATCGATTTGTGTGACATACATCTTCGTCAAGACGTCTTGAGAGGTGGTAGGAGAGAGGGAGTAGCCATGGGTCAAAGGGAGCTTGCAGCCGGAGAACAAACCCACAGATCACGGACGTGCGGGTGATTCCAACCATGCCCTAAGGAAGACACTCCTGGGGGCTCAGTCCCATTTTCTCTGGACACATTTTTTGGGGGTTAATATTAAATTTCTTTTCTTAAAAGCAAAGAAACAATGACCTCATACAAATGTTGGTTAATTCTGGGTGGCAGATACCCGTGTTTGGTGTCTGGCTTCTCTGTATTTGTATCATCAGCGTTTCATTGTAGATTTCAAGCATAAGGCAGATGTCCCATCACCAACTGTAGCAATCGTTGATGTACGCATGCCCAGCCCTCTTGCTCTGCCCCATCACTTCTGCCCCCTCCGTGGGATCATTTTGAAATGGATTCCAGACATTGCATCACTTTATCCCTCCATATTAGAGTTCGTGCCTCTATGGGTGACGACCTTTTCTTAAAACTTAACTGTGGAACTAGCATCCTAACCCAAGCATTTAATTCCATAATTCCTTAGTCTCCAAAGACTTTCAGCCTAGGCTGGTGGTGAGTTTTTCTCCCCTGGAGAACATACTTTGGATTACTCCCCAAAGGTGATCTCATTGATGGAGGGGCAGAGCCTGCCCCCAGAGCCTGCACAAGGACTTTCATTTTTTTCGCAAAAGAGACTTTGAGGGACCAAAATTGCATGGCGACTGTCCATCGTCAAACGTGATCTGTTTTATTGCCAACTTAGCTGTAAGCACCTAGTTCGGAGTCCTGTAGCATCTCGTCCCTGATTGGATCATCTCAGCTGC
This sequence comes from Equus przewalskii, assembly GCF_037783145.1. NCBI lineage: Eukaryota > Metazoa > Chordata > Mammalia > Perissodactyla > Equidae > Equus > Equus przewalskii. The sequence continues at coordinate 44,897,904 of NC_091832.1, forward strand.
CACTCACCCGGGCTGCACATCTGAAGCATGTGGGAACCTTTAAAAACCCAGCCACCCAGGCCTCACTCTGCTGCCAGTGGCCTGGGGAGGGGCCTGGCCTCAGTCTCTCCAGGTGATTCTGATGGGCAGCCAGGTCAAGCATACCACGCTCCTGGTTTTCAGCCACCACGGCCCACAGCTCCAGGTGCCAAAGTCATTGAATTCTCTATAAACTCTCATGTCTGTGTTGTGCACCTAATCCAGACATGTGAGGAAACATACTGTAATTTTCAAGTATAGTTTCATGTAATCCATATTTATAAAGAGAACATAGTTCAGCTCCTTTGAAGAAGAAAAGTCAGTGCTTTGTTCTAGAGCAAGCATTACCCTGTAAATAAAAGCCAGTTTGCTGGAGGTTACACATGCAAGTTCACATTTGCAAAATAACTTTTCTACCGAAGACTGGACGATGGGATGGGTCACATTTCCCAGTCTCTAGGGCGATGTCACTAAGGCGTCGGCGGGCGCTGCCAGGTTTCATCCCCACAACAATGCCGTGGGGTGGGAGTGCTCATTACCCCACTTCACAGGTGAGGACACCGAGGCCGGGGGAGGTGGCTGAGTTCTCACAGCTGGGAAATGGCCGAGTTGAGAACCAGCTCAGCTGGGAGAAGGCACTGGCTTGAGGGGAAGGATAGGTGTCTGTTTGTGTGTGTGGGTGTGCATCTTCACAGCCATTCGCTGTCATTGCACACACATTCAGTCCCACGGAGGTGGGGGCGGGGGCTGGTATCTGGGCCAGGGATGTGTCAGAGGTCGGAGTGGGTGTTTGTGGACTGGGCTCAGGGAGAGATTTCCTAACCAAGGCAACAGGAGACACTGGGAAAGGGGAGGTAAATGCACAGGTTGTAGAAAAGTGTAGTCTTGATTCCAGGAGCGGCATCGATGGACGTGAGGACCGAGGGGCCAGAGGCCAGATCCGACCACGTCCAGGAGACAGAGGCCGGTGATCGGACTAAAAGCAGATGAGCACACGCTACAGGATCCCAGGGTCTGAATGTGAGCAGGGGCTCAGGGCTGCTCCTCATGGGGGCTGGCCTGAGATGCCCAGGTGGGCCAGGGTGGACCCCCCCGAGGGTGCAGAGCGCGGCTGGACCAGTCTCTGCACCATCAAAGGGAGAAAATGGAGCTGTCTGAGAGCCAGTTAGAGGGGCTCTGCTGGGACCTTCTCTTCAGAGACAGCCCACAGGCCGTCCCAGGCTCAGGGGCACCAACATAAGCTGAAGTTCCGCCTGGAACAAGGACTGTCCAGAAGCTTCCTGACTCCAGGAGGCTCGGAGGAGGCTCTGGGTCTCTGGACGTCAGCTGAGAGTTTCCTTCCGCATTGACAGTTGATTCTACTGCACAAACAGACACAACTCATATCTATGGTTTCAGTAATTTGTTTATTATTATAAAATGTTTTAGTAAGTACTTTAACAATGCATCTCATTATTTTAATCAGAAGTTATACTTTCACACAAAAAGCACAAGAATCTGGGTTATGTGCTAAAATCCTGCCTTGGGTGCCCTTTCCCAGTGGGTCAGCCCTGGTTGGGGGGCTGCTCTGCTGGGCACTGCTGGCCCCTGGGGGCCTCTGGCAGAATCGCAGGCATTGCAGCCACTAGGAGGACCCCCTGCAGAGCACCCACCGACATCATTTATGTTCACAGTCAGTGGTGTGATCTCTCCTTAGACTGTGAACTCTCTAACCATTTCTTATCTGTTTCACTCATTCATGCATCCATTCGATCAATAACTGTGTAATGAGTACACTGTTTTGGGGGCTCCACGTGGTGGGACTCCATTGCTGAAGCAGACAGAGGAGGTCCCTGCCACATGGAAAGACCATTCCAGGGACCTAGAGACAGCTGAGTGAGCATGTCCAGGGGCCAGCCAGAGGGCCAGAGCAGCAGAGGGAGGGAGCAGGAGGGGCCGTGGTGGAGGAGGCTGAGGGGCGAGGCGTTCTCATGTTCCTGTCCCGAGGGCCTGATGTCGTGGGAGGTCTGAAGCACAGTTGTGACAGACGCTCATTGCTTTGAGAATTCCAGCTCTGCAAGAAGGGACCGCGAGGGGGAGGTGGACACGGGAGACCAGAGAGGGGGTGCAGGAGATGGTTTGGGCTGAGGTGACGATGATGGAGATGGAGAGAGACTCTGGAGGCAGAACCAGGTAGTGAGGAGTGGACGGGGAGGAGAAAGCTCAGAGGAGGACTGCTTCCTTGTGGCGTGTGAGGGGAGGTGGCTCGGTGAGGCAGAATGTGGGACAGGGAGATGGCATAACGTCTGTTTGGCAAGAAGTTTGCTGAGGATCCTGAATCTGTGACCCTTGGGTGCTGCCTGCAGCAGCTGAGTCACCCAGGGGAGCTTTGCAGGGGGGCTGCAGACCAGTGGGAGCCGCAGAGCTACAGGCGCAGCCCCCCTACACAGAGCCCCAGGGCGGGTGGGCTGGCCTGCTCCGCGCATGAGGCCTGAGGCCGCTTTGGTGCAGATGCAGTGGATGTGTTGCCATTGCTCCGTGCTCTGCTCCACCCGCTGACGCCCACGTCTTCCTGGTCTTGTCCTTGGGCCCACCCTGACCTTTGTGGTCTTCTTGCTTTACGATGGAACGTCATCCATGAAAAGGAGTGCATCAGGACCGGCAGCAGGTCCCCCTGGGCGGAATTCACTTCCTCGAGGTTGTCGGCCTGAGGTCTCCGTTCCCCTGCTGCCTGGTGGCTGCGATTGCTCTTGACCTGCATTCCACTGGATGGAGCCCCTTTTCCCCATCCTCGAGGCAGCAAGCGGAGTCCCTCTCACTCTTTGCTTCTTCTCTCCAAGCCCGGCTTCTGCCTCGCCTCTCCTGCTCCAGCCAGAGAAAGTTCTCTGCTTTTGTAAGGGCCTTTGTGAGTCGACTGGGCCCACCCCGGTAATCCAGGGTAGGCCCCCCGATTGTAAGGTCCACGGCCTCAGCTACATCTGCCAAGCCCCGTGGCCAGGTATGGCGCCGTGTTCACAGGCTCGGGGGTGTGGACGCAGGTTTGCAGCACGGCCCCGAGGCAGCGGTTGTTCATTCATCGTGCAGACCTTTGGGGAGGACCTACTACGTGCTGAATTCACGCCATGCTAAAAAGGAGACTCTTGTCTTCACGTCTCCCCCAGCCCAGCACTGGGACAGTGGGGGAGGGGATGGGTGGTCCTTCGGAGGCGGGTGCTCCAGCCGAAGAGTCCAGGATGTGGGGGGCTGGCCTCTACAGGGACCAGTGACGGAGGGGAAAATCAGCTTCCACGGGGCTCAGCTGAATGGCGGAATGTTCTGGGCCTGCCCTGCTGCCCACGGGAGTTTTCATGGACCCCGCATGCCGTCAGTCACTTCTGCCTGATATCAGAGACAGAAGGACTTTAGAAATTACTTAGTCCCAATGTTTCCAAGAGAAATCTCCTTCAGGCGATATAAAACAGATTAAAAAGTAAAGAGTAGCTCTGGTCAAGCTAGGGGTTACAGAGAAGGTGAGGATGCCCCCTACCCGGTTGGCAGGGAGCAGGGGAGTGGGGGTAGACCCTGCCCATCAGAGCCTGCGGGCTCCGCCGGAACCCCACACCGCTCAGGGCTCGGCTTGAAAACTATGGGAAACTGAGGCCAGGAAAGGAGCGTTTTCTCAAGTCCATTCCGCTCCAGCAACGATCGGGACTCACGGTTCAGTGCTCTTTCCCTTACACGGTGTTGATGACTCTGAGTCGTAACTCACAGCTGGGGCGGGGCTGGAAGGCCGGCCCCTCCTGGTGGGATCACTTCCAGGCATTTAGGAATTCTGTCTAAAGGGTGCTCCCCCACCCGGCGACCAATTTGAGCTCCATTCCCCTTCTGCCTCTCTTCCAGTGTGGAGACCAGCGGCCCCCTTGCAGACATTTCAAAACTTTTTCCCTAAGAGCCTCGCTCACACGGACGCTCTCTGTCACACACAGCCACCGCCTCACTTGCTTTCCCCACTTTTGAAGGAGGGTGATGTCAGGTCGGGCCCACCGGGAGCAGCCCGCTTCGCGCTGAGACGCCGATCCGCAGGCTTGCTCCTGGAATGTGTTTTTGTTTGAAGCTGGGTAGACTCTTTCCAATAATGTCCCCTCTGTGGCCCATCAGCTCAGCGCTCCCTGCCTCCCAGCTCTTCCTGCTTGCCTGAGAGCCTCAGCTACGTCCTGGACTCCACACAGAGCAGATTTACGGGCCTTGCAGGCTGTCTGAGAGGCGGAGGAGCAGCCCAGCCCAGAAACAACAATGCGGCATCTGCCAGATGTCAGGCGGAAGGCCCCACAGTCTGCCTGTCTCCTGGATCCTACCCTTTCTCCTCTCCCTTCCTCCCTTTCCTCCCCTTCTCTTCCTTTCCTCACCCCCTCTGCATCTGGGGTGCTTCGCAGATGCTCTGGGATGCTCGGTACCACATTGGCTCGAGGAGCTGTTCCATGGACATTTCTTTGGGAGCTGAGATCAACTCTTGCTGGTGGGTTCACTTTACTTTCCGGAGGATGTTCAAGTCAAATGATCTCATTAGCTGTGGCCACTGGGCAATGCTTGTACCAGCTCTGCACGGCTCCTGTCAGCCCCTAGTAGGAGAAAGAAACAAATCCCTCAGTAGGCCATAGCAGTCATTAACACTCTAGCATAAATTAAGTCCTGCTACTCTCTCCAAAAGCAATCCTGCAGGATCAGAGAGCTCCACCCCAGTGCAGGTGGAGAGAGGTAAAGAATAGGGGCTTCAGGAAGCCGGAGGGAAGCAGTAGGACCCCAAGGTTAAGGGGGGAGCTCTGGGGTCTGGCTGCCCAGCTGAAGTCCCTGCCCTACCAGCATTAGTTGTGTTAGTGGTTTCTCTTCTCCTGCCTCAGCCTGCTCGTCTGTGGCATCTGGTGATGCCTGCACCCACCTCACAGGCTGGTCCTGGGGAGTCTTCCAAGGAAAAAGCCTGTGAAGCTGTGGGCACTGAGTAAAAGCTAGCTATTATGATGACTGAGTTTGAGCCCAACGTTTATTAAACGCCAGTAAACGCATGGATCTCTTAGGATGGAATGGTTTCTCTTGAACCCTGGAGAAAATCTCCCAAACCCTTAGAGTTCAGTTTAAGGGATAAGGATTAAGAAAAGGTGATATTTAGGAAAGTGGAGTTCCCTGGTCAGTGCTCTCTGCAAAAGTTTTCTCCTCAGATCTGGGAGGATATATTTCAGACTCATTGCAATAAAAACATAAAGCTTTAAGTTCTCAAGGAACTTGCAAAGCCTGAAGGGTGTGTCCAAGGACGGGGTTTGAAGAGCCGGCTTAAGCTTGGTGGGGAGCGCGCTGGCGGGGCTGTCAGGCTGGGGCGGAGAGCGCATGTCCGGTTTCTGGGCGCTGGGGTCACCCGACGGGCCCTGACTTTGCTCATGGGGCGCAGTCTGCTCCGCCAGCTCTCGCGGGGCTCCTTTCCCACCACCAGCTCCCTTCCATCCCCCCAAAAGGTGCGACAAAGGAGCCACGGGGGAGCCTCCCCCAACCAGGCCTTGTGGTGGTGGCGCTGCCACCTGGTGGCCGGCTCTGCGCACTGCAGGCTCCCCGCGCCCTGGGCGACCGGGACCCACGACCCGGACCCCCTACCTGGACCCCTACCTGGACCCCCACTCGAACCCCCATCTGGCCGGAACCTGGCCCCGGAGGGGCGCTTTCAGGGACACTCGTCACAGTAGATCTGGGTTGGGTCCCTTTCCGCGTGTGCCTGCGCCACGAGTGAGCTGGATGAGGCAGGGCCCCCGCGCCGAGGGTGCCCCAGGCCGCCCCTTCCTGGTCTCCGTCCCCTTTGTCGCGCAGCTCCGGGTCCCCTCCAGGGGTCAGACACGGTTGCACCCTGGCCTAGATGGCGGGCTGGGATCTCCAAGACTCGGCCTCTGATTCCCGTGCGAAGCCCTGCCCCGTCTTTCTGCCCTTCTGCAGAAGCAAAACGTGGCAGGTTCGGCATCTTGGCTGCCGACTGGCGGTGTTCACATTAGCAGCATGAATCAGCCGGCAGAGCTCACTTTCATTAAGCACCTGCGATGGCTCGGCGCTTTACACGCTCGGCCGTTCATTTCCTGCGGGCGAGCGTCTGGAGGGAGCCGCTTCACCGGCCTCTCGATGGAGAAGGCGCTGAGGCCCCAGTGCAGGCTAGGAGCCCAGCGCGGAGCCAGGATCCCGCGCCGTCCTGCCTGGCCCGGCAGGCACGCAGCGTGGGGAGAGCCCAAAGGACTTAGGGTGATTGGCCCAGCACTCTAGCCAGTGCCAGAATCCCCTGGAGGTTCCCCCCCCCCCCCCCCCAGTTTCTGATTTGTGGTTTGAGGTGTGGGGGCGGGGCTTGAGATTTTGCATTTCTAACAAGCGCCCTTGTCCTTGCTGCTGCTCCCATGGATCCACTTTGAGGAGCAGCAACGCTGACCCTATGTGATCTGGCAGTGTTGAGTCAGGCGCTGGAGATTTTAAGGGCTCTTCAGGACATTCAAATGTGCAACCAAAAGGTGAGAACCACCGACACAGTTCACACTTTTCATTTGGGGGAAACTGAGGCTCCAAGAGGGAAGGAAATTTACCCCTGGGTCATAGGGCGAGTCAGTCCTTCTGGGGCAAGGTCTTGGGTTGGTACTGCCGCACCTGGGTGTGACTCTTTTGGGGATGCATCTGTGTGCACTGCCGCGCAGGGACCCTAAGCGGGCAGGGAGCTGGGCTCAGGGGGCAGCAGGCGAAGGCAATTTCAAGGAGCCCTGTGAGTGTCCTGCTGTGCCCTCCAACTCTCTTCACCCAAATCCAGCTCAGGAACGTACACCGGCAGAGCTCCAGGCCGCAGTCCTCAGGGAGGAGCCAGGCAGGAGGTCAGAGCTGCCCGGAGACAGGCAGGAGCAGGCAGCAGGTTGAATGCAGGCAGGAGCTGAGCTGTGGAGCAGGATGGCTGGGGGCTGCAGAACCGGAGGGAACGTAGAGGGACGGAATGGGGCCAGGGAAGTGGTCCCGTCTGTGGTCCCAGGTTGACCCTGACCTCCTCCACCACCTTGACCAAGTTCCCTTCCAGGGCCCTCAGTTTCCCCTTCATTACATGATGGGACTCGACCCCATGAACGCCATGATGGAGAGTGAAAGTGCTACCTCGATGGCAGGCATTTTTATCCCTACACACTCTCCCACTGGACCTGGGGGGGACGGGGTCGCTTACCTCCTACATCAACTCTGCAGGCCCAGACCGCCGTTCTGCCTGACCACAGAGCCAGGCCTGCCTCATGCTCTGAGGCAATAAGCCACTCACTCTGGTGGCACACGCGAATGTTCTCTGTGGAGAGGTGGTGTGTCGACAAAGCAGGGCTGTAAATTATGTAGTGAGCCCTCTCCTCGTTAGTTAAATCGAGGAAGTGCTTCCAAAAGGAATGAGATAAACGGCCCTGGGCCAGAATGTTCCTCTCGCCGTAAGTGAGTGTAAATATTATAAATAAGCACATTGTGCAATCCATCCGTCAACCCAGCGAATTAACCTCTGAGAGGCGCACACTCCCCGGGGGATCTGTGCAGCTCTTCACTGCCCCGCCTCCCTGCACCCTAACCCTGGGCTTCTGGAAGGAAGCTGGCGGCTCTCATTGACTTCAGAAGCAGCGAATCTAAGTCATGTTGTCCTAACGAAGGGGGAGAGGATTCATGAGGTTTTCCCCACCCACGATCCATCTTTGGGAAGGGTGCAGAGAGAAGGGTGTGCCTGCTGGTCTCCCCTCCCCCTAAATTAGGAAGTCAGGAGTGCTGTGCTCATCTGGAAAGAAGCCCGATTCTTCTTTGGGGGGTGGGGGGGGAGGGTGTGAATAACGAGCTGGTTCCTGGCAACACAAGGGTTCCACAGGTACCCGTGTCACCGGGTCTCTCACCTGGCATCTCCCTCTGTGTCCCGGCCGTTGGGCTCTGGGGATGAGGCCCGGCGTTCTTAGTGAGGTCACGGGACAGGCTGGCCACCAGGAGGGTGAGGAAGGCAGCCATCCTCTGTGCTTGGACCAGCCTCTGAGGACAGCAGCGCTCCTTACATCACGGGCGTCTGTCCAGCGTCTTCACTCTCTGGAAGGGGAAGCGGTCCCTCTTGTGAAGGGTTTTTCCCTTCTCCTCATCTTCCTGCCCCAATCCACTCTTCCCCAGGTCCTGTTGGGCCATAGCACCTCCGAGTGCCCTCTCTGCTGCCCCGGGGGGGGAGAGCAGCACCCTGCTAGGTCCCCAGCAAGTGAAGGCTTGGCTGGTCCTTGACCGGTTTCTTGGGCCCACGTAGACGCTGACTATGGGTGAGGCCAGTCCCTATCCTCCTTGTTGCTTAGGCAGGAGTGCGTACCAAGCTGTGGGCTCCGTGGGGCTTGTTGGGTGAGCAGAAGGTGATGGGCTGGGTCCAACCTGCTGGATGATTGGCAGGTGGCAACCACACCTCCCCCTTAGACAGTCAGTCTGCATCAGCTGTGGCTGATGCGCCATCCATTGTGACCACTGGTCGCAAAACTCACTCACACTAGCCTCTCTTAGGTCTCTCTCCAGCCTACACTGAGCTGCCAGGAAAAGTCCCCATTGACTGGGGGGTGTGGGAGGTGTGGGGGGTGTGGGAGGAGACCAGTGTCCTTGCCTAACTCCTGGTGGGTCATTACCAGTTCCTTGGCAAAGAGGACAGGAAACTGGAATCCGGATCCAGCGGGGCAGGACGTGGAAGCTAAGTGTGGGTCCTCGGTCTTGGAAAGGAGGCGGGTCCTCACCAAGTGAACCCAGCTGACCCCACGTCCAGCTCTTCTAAGAGCACCACTTAGTGCTACCCTGATGACGTGGCTGGTGTCCCGCTGGGGCCAGGAGGGCCAGGCCCAGATCCTTGAGAGGAGACATCAGTGTCTGGGGTGCCGACAATGTCCCTGGGAAGAGGGGTGCTGGTGTGACCACCCTGCTGTTTCTGGGACTTCCTGCTTGGCAGGACGTGGTTCCCAACCTCGAGGGCCAGTCGCTGATGGATCCAGATCCGATAGAGGAACTTGCTTCCCAGGAATACCTTTCCTCCAGTAGGGCAAGAGGCGACATTCCCACTTCAGGGGCACCTCTCTCCAATATGGCTACAAAAAACCACACGCCTGGCAACGTTAAGAGGATATTTTCTGCAAACATTGAATTGGAGGTGGAGGAAACAGCATGTTCAAAGTCCGTTAATACAACAGGTTTGCGCTGAGAAGGTCTCGTGGAATGAGCGGTCATAATGTTGAGGCAGCACACCTCCGGGGGCCTCTTGCTGTGTGCCAGGTGCCACAGCCCGCCTGTCGCGTGCTCTCTCCTCTACCCTTGAACGACCCACAGGCGAGATGCCATAATCAGCCCCCCACCCCCCCCGCCCCCCGCCATTCACTAAGTCGGAAAACCAAGTCCCAGAGGGAGTGAGGCCCTGGGCAGAGGTCCAGAGCTGGGAGAGGCAGAGCTGGGACCCCTTGTGACTCCAGCGCTCGGTTCTGAGCATCAGGCGGACCCAGAGCATGAGCCGTTGCCCTCACCAGGAAGTGTTTCCTGCTGGGTGATCAAGCTATTATCAGCACTCAGCAAAAGATTCAATTTAGCGAATTTAATCCTATCGTGTCGATTATGGGTGTCCTAGCACATTCCAAAGTGTGCACAACAAAATGCAAATGGTGATTGGGTTAACATTGTACCATCTTAAGCAATAATAAATTAGCCCTCATTTAATAACCCACCTTCAGAGTGGAAATGGCTATGTTAATACATGATAAAATATCTTGGTCTGTATATACACAACACTCTGGAAAATACATTAAAAATTAATTATAGTAAAATCGATAGGATTAGAAGCAAAAGCCCTTTATGCGAAGGCAGTAAATGTGCTTAAGATCTTACGGGAAAGAAAAAAAAGTAGCGTTCTGTGATTAAGGAGCTGGGGAATGCTTATGGAAAACTTTTAATAAACGCTCTCTCCTAGGACAATTGAGATGACAGATATTCAGAATATGATTCCTTCTGGTGTAGACCCATAAAGTGATCTCTGTCACTCTTTCTTCTTCTCACGGAGCTTTCTGGGTTGGTCTGCAGATGGCCAGCCCCTTGTCCTCCTGGGGGCCACCAGCCAGGAGTCCCTGGGGGCGGATGTGGCACTCTTTCGGTCCCTGAGCTGGTCAGGATGGCGGGTTGGGGTGCGAGAACCAACAGCCCCACTCAGGACTACCCACAGCAATGTTCTGATTCTCCCTTACAAGGAGGTCACCGCAGGGCGTGACATTTCCAGAATGAACATCTCTCCATGGGATGGCTCCGAGTTGCATCTCCCCATCAACAGGTGTTTCCAAATCACTGTGGCCAGAAAAGAAAGTTCTGGATGATCTCACACCAGCAGCTTGACACTTCTGCCCAGAAGCCAAAGAAAGTCACGTGGCCATTCCTTCCCTAATGGGCAGGTGAGGACAGTCCCCATGTCCCTGGAAGGAGAGGAGTGGGAGTTTTGGGGAGCCACAGGCTGCCTTGGGGACATCTGACCCCAGGGGAGAAGGGTCCATGGAGTCGAGGGTCTCAGAGGGGCGCCTGACTAGCCCTACTCCTCTTGCTGCCCCAGTTCTGATGATGCTGGGAAACGTATCCAAGAGCAGTAGAGAGGCGAGAGCGCTGCCTTCACGCACAGAGAGCCCAGGTGGGGATGAGCTTAGGGGTGCCGGCTGTGTGTGCTGGCTCATCCCACCCCTAGAACCAGCCGGACCTGCCCCCATCCTCAGTGCTGGGCCTGGGCAGCCTCCCACAACCTCGCTCGGCCATGGAGCAGCAGCAGAGAGGGTCCCCAAGAGGCAGACGGTGGAGATGTGCTAAGCAGGCCTGGATATTCCTGTTTTAAAATGTAGATTTTATTACTATTCGAACGGTGAGGCCAACAGATCAGGAGACGATTGCCGTCGTAACGACAGTTTTTATCCTCAGTGAGGCCCCAGGTGTCAGAGCATCAGAAACACAGGAAATAAAAAGGCATGACTGATACAACTCCTCAAAATCCACACGAGTGAGTGCAGAGCAGAGAGAGGCCAGGCGTGCGTGTCGGGAGCAGGGAGAGACGGTCCTGTCCGTCCCACTGTCTCAAGGAGGTGGGGAAATGCCCCAAATGGTCACGGTTCTTAAATGTAGAGAACGTGCTACTCTGCGTGGCCGAGCTGGGATTTGAGCCCGCCTTACCTGCAATCATCAGGAGGAATGGGTGGAAGAAATTGACTTGAAATCAGGTCTGTTGACTGCTCCTGGAGGCTCTCATGTGACCCGCGTGGTAACTCAGTGGGGAAGACTCTTCCATTTCACAGAGGAGGAAGCTCAGGAAGCAAGTGGTCACATCCCCAGCTCTGAACATCTCGTGAGGATGCAGGACACCATCGTCCCAGGGGACTTCACTGTAGCACTCCTGCCCCTGCCTGTCAGAGAGGAGTCTGTGGTTGGTGGAGCCCTCATCCCAGGTGCAAAGGTTCCCCGGACACCGGGTGGGTGGAGAGTAAGGAGCTGCTGTCCTGGGATGACCGTCTTGGCTGCGTGTCTGAGCCCTTGGTCCTGTGTGTCTCCCAATGTCACTGTGCCCCTTGTCCTTTCATTCATTCCCAACTTGTCCCGGCCAAGGCTTGCTGTAGCTCTGCAAAGCCCCCTCCATGGCTGGGTGTGCTGCCTGTGGCCGCCTGAACAGCCTGGGGGATGCCCGCGAAGGCCTCTGCCCATTAGGGCCCGTGTGGAGGCAGCCCCAGAAAAAAGGCTCCTGCGGGCATTCGTGGTTCATGGTGTTGCACCCCCAGCTCCAGGACAGGTCCTGACAAATCTTAATTCTGCACCAAAGTTCAGAGTCATTCTGCTTTCTGTGCCTCCTTTCTTCCTAGGTTCCTTCTGGACGCCGCTCAAATTCTCCGCCTCTGATTCATGGCAGAGCAGCTGTCTGTGCCAACGAGAGATCGGAGGCTGTGGGTGAAGGAGCTTTTAGGAAGAAATCCAAACAAAACTTTATAGAAGTCACCCTTAATCACACTTTCCCTTTGTGGCTGGGACCTGGCCCAGGAACTGATTTGCGGCCCTTTAGTACAACTTGGAATTTGCCGATTATCCTTCGTATTTATGTAGCTTGTAAGTCTCCCCTGACTGCTGGGATGTCTCCATAAATACTCAGCGGCACGGACGCCGTGAGTGTGGGCTTGCTGGCAGTGGCCACGTTCATCCTTCAAAAACGGCTGGATCCAGGAGATGGATATAGTCCGAGCTGCCTCATGGCATTCTGCCGTCTCACTTGGGCTCCGTGGGTCATGGGACACATTTGGTCCTTTCCCTCTCTTCTGGAATGTCCTTGACATTTCTTGACCTCCCGTGGGCTGTGCCTTCTCCGTGTGTCAGGCAGAGGTACCTTGACCATCTCTGTTCGTCCTCAGTGGAATGCCTCACAATGGGGATAGTACTTCTATTTTAGGGGTGAGGATGGTGAGGTGGAGAAAGGATCAACGTCCAAGGTCACCCGCCTGAGGGAGGCTGGGATTTGAACTTCTGTCTTTGGGACTCCAAGCCTATGTTCTGACCTCCAAGCCACATATTGAATGTTTCAAACCAAAAAGGAGCCCTTCAGTGCCCAGGATGAAGCCAGACCCGATGTTTGAAGCCTCCTGGCAATTTCTCGTGTCAACCCCATGGCAGGCAGGTGGATTTCAATTCTGGAATACGAGCTGCCGTCATGGCGAGGCTGGGATACACCGCCGTGCCCCAGGCTGCATCAGAGCGATTTCCTCCGTCAACAGGGTGGGGATGGCTTCCAGGAGGAGAGGGGTTCATCTGGCTGTAAGTCAGGCCTGGGCTTATTGAAAGAACTGAGAATGAAGAGATCAGCCTCAGAGGAGAGACCATCAAGTGGCCCCTGAGTGACGTGGGGCGTGGGGAGGTGCAGTGTGATGGGAGGTGGAGTGACGACACCAGGAACAGTCAAAACTTATATGTTGACAGGGGAAGGGAAATTGGAGGCTGGAAGGAATGTCATTAAAACAGAGGAACAAGGCGCAGGTGAATTCTTCATGAAAGACGTTGTGTAAGAAAAGGGAAATTAAGACTCAAGGCATCCATTTTTGCTCAGCTCTCCAAGTCAGTCTTTCAGAGTAAATTCCAGTTAACTCCACCCACACAAGAGCGGGCTCCATAATGAGGCTTGATTTCTGCTCTCCCTACGGGAAGAGGGATGGGAAAGGCCAAGCCCGAGGCCGGGCAGCGCCCGGAGCTGCTGGACCTCCGAGAAAGGGCCGTGTTCCACAGCGCTGTGATGGAGGAGCATGGTGAACCACGTTCCGGTTCCAATTTTTGGAAAATTTTGAAATTGTACATAGTGTCATTTCCAAATGTAACTTCCTTGTGTCCAGAATACTCAGTTAATCAGGATAACCTGGCCGAATTATTTTTGGGGAAAACATTCTTGTTCTGGAGGAGCCATCTGCAATGATTTGTTTATTTACTTATTACAATTTCAGCAGAACAAAATTGAGCAAAATATTTTCTGCTCTGAGAAATGTCTGCATGGATCCAAATGTGACCAAGAGCCTCACCACAGCTTCTGTTTCCATTTTATATTCATACGGATATTTATCTACTATACAGAGATTTGCATATATGGATATGATGTATGTGTATGTCATGGTATATAGATAGATGGATGGATAGATAGATAGATACATGCACAGAGGGATGGGTGGATGAATGAATGCATGCATGGGTGCATAGATGGATAGACGATAGATAATAGATGGATAGCTACCCAGTTGGGGGTTGCTAGATGGATGTTTAGATAGATAGATAATACTAAATCATAGACGGGGGGATGGATGGATATATACATACATACATATATATGCATACAGGTGTACATAGATAGATAGATGGATAGATAGGTAGGTAGGTAGGTAGATAGGTAGATAGACAGACAGACATAGAAACAGGGAGAGGATGTTCCTTCCAAAACAGAACTTTCCACCCCCGGGGGCTGGTGTGAACGTTCCCCTGTCTAGCCCAGCAGGTGACTCAGTTTTCCGGGATCCTTTTCTCTGGGTGCAAGTCAGTGGCCATTGCAGCCGCCTCTTCTTCTGATGCCACCTGCACGAGGACGGCATGGGTGGTTGTCTGGACTCCTGGATGCCTGTGCTCACTGCACCTCGGTCCTGCTGTGGCTCCCACTGCCCCTCGCCACCACCGCTTGCATTGCTTGCTTGCTTAACCACACAGGCTTTGGTCCGGATGAGGACTGGAGAACGTCTTTTGCTCAGAGCTGCATCCCAGCCGCTACTGCAGTGTCTGGCGCATAGTAGGTGCTCCCTAAGGCTTTTGGAATGAATGAATGAATGAATGAAGCTCTGTGCAAGGTCACAAGTCCTCCGCGTGGCCTTCACTGCCCTTGCCAATGTTGCTTCCCAGGCCGCTCGGCTCTGCCCACCTTATTGAAAGCACGTTCTCTGTTCCACCAAATACTCGATCAGAGGACCTGGGCTCCCTGGGAGGGAGGAGAAAGCCCATCCCTTCCTGGAGGGATGCTCTGCTCCTGCCTCAGGCCTTGGTGGGGGAACCTGCGTCCCCCTAGACAATGTCTGCACCCCACCCCCTAGGAACTGTTTCTTGAGCACAGCTGGAGGACAAATTCTCCATATGGTTCCTCTGGGGACATGGGGGTCCCACCCTGTCCCTGGTGCGCTCTGCCAGCCAGCAAGTCTGAGTTTTCCTTGATTTGGGGGCCCTTGGGGTAACCCTAGAGGCGAGAGACCAGCAGGTGCTGGGCAGTGTTGACTTCTGACCGGGGCCTCCCAGGGACCCGTCTTGGCAGATTGGCTGCGAACAAACCTGCCACCCTGGCTGTCACCCCCCGCAAGGCCCTGGTTTGTTCAGAGGGCTGTTAGGGGACAACCAGCCCAAATTATTGGGGGCTCATTAGAGATGAAGACCCCAGCCTCACCCCCAGGCTGCCCTGGCTGGGATTCGTCTGGGGCCCCAGAGCGGGTGGTTCAGCGAAAGCCTCTCGCCCACCCCTCCCCTCACACTCAGGTAGCTCTGGTCCCCCAGGGCGGGGGTCCTCTGCACTGGAAGACCTGTATTCTGGGGCCCAGCCTTGAGTTTTGTCCCTGCCTGGCTTCTTGGGGACCAGCTGTAAGACTTTGGACAAGCACTGTCACTTGCCTGGCCTCATGTTGTCATCTGCTCAGAAGAGAAAGCAGTGCCTTCTCTGGGGGGCGTTGGGGGGTTCAGTGCTACGAGATGTGTTGGCCACCTTGTCTGGAGCCTGGCAGACGCCCACAAACTGCACATCCCCTCGCCACCCCTCCCCAAGTTCCTTAGACACCAGGAGACCCCTGCATGGGGAGGAGCGTGGGGAGGCCCTGAGCCGGCAGGTGGTTCCTTGTTGCTGTGTTTGAGAAGAGAGCCCTTCTCTGAAGGGGAGGGCCCTCGGCAGCACGAAGACAGGTGGCTTGTACACAGGCCCCATTAGAAACAAATATTTTATGGCCTTATGTTAACCAGCCCCATTTATGTCTCATAATTTTTAGTACTAATATTTGGACAAGACAGGAAACACAGGCCTAAGGAGGATATAGGTCTCCCAGCAGTGCTTCCTAATTATGCCACTTAAATATACAAACAGTCCCACATGCACAACATACACACCTACACACGTCTGCACACACCTACACACAAGCACATACATACACAAACACATGTGTGCACATGCCTGCACACACGGACACACACCTATACACGCGTGCACTCGCACACACATGCACTGTCCATGCTTGTGGAGCAGCATCCTCCCCTGTTCCGAGGCCAGACTGGGTTCCTGGTGATCTGGCTTGGCACTGCAGTCAGCTGGTTCATGGCCGGGGCCCCAGGTCGACAGACGGCGCTCTGGTGCCAGGTGGCTGCTGGATTTGAGGAGGCGGAGCAGGCCCTGCAGTCTCATCTGAAATTGGGTAGATGGTGTCCTCACTCCTGGGCCGTCCCCTTGCATCCACGCCGGGGCACACGGGTGTCCAGCTGCCAGCCGTCTGTCTGTTTGCTGACTGCTCTCAGTGGTGGCAGCTGCTCGTCCATTCATTCATTCATTCATTCACTCATTCTGCAAACGTTCGTTAGGCACCCGTTAGGTGGCGGACGTGTGATGGGGAGAAGAAAGACTATTTGTGGTGGGCTGAATGGTGGTCCCCCACAGAGATATGCGCGCATCCCTGGAAACTGTGAATGTGAGTATTTGGAAATAGAGTCTTTGCAGATGTTATTAAATATCTTGAGATGAGGAGATCATTCTGGATGATCCAGGTGGCCCTAAATCCAATGACAAGTGTCCCGATAAGAGAAAGAGATACAGACAGAGAAGAGAAGGCCTTATGAAGACGGAGGCGGAGATGGGGCGCCAGGGAGTGCCTGGAGCCCCAGGAGCTGGAGGAGAAGAGGAGCAGACTCTCCCACCGAGCCCCTGGATGCAGCCGGGCCGGGACACCCTGACTGCAGACCTCTGGCTCCAGAGCTGTGCGGGCTTTTATTTCTGTTGTTTCAAACCACCAAGGTTGGGGTAATTTGATATGGCAGCCACAGAAACAAATACAATGCCAGTGACGTGGGATCGTGGTGGTGAAAGGGGACTTGCAGGTGCCGGGGCCCAGGGAGAGCCCCTCGTCCGGTTGGGGGACAGGTTCAAGGACACTCTGCACAAACAGCATATTAAAAACCAAGGCCCACGGCCCTGTGGCCAAGTGGTTAAGTTCGCGCACATTTCGGTGGCCCAGGGTTTCGCTGGTTTGGATCCTGGGTGCGGACATGGCACAGCTCATTAGGGCATGTTGAGGCGGTGTTCTATATGCCACAATTAGAAGGACCCACAACTAAGATATACAACTATGTACTGCGGGGATTTGGGGAGAAAAAGCAGGAAAGACAAAATAAAAGAAGATTGGCAACAGCTGTTAGCTCAGGTGCCAATCTTTAAAAAAAGACAAGGCCCCGGCTAAAGCTAGGTGTCTCCCTGATCTGCTCCTCTAGCACTTAGTAGGTGCTCAAGAGCTGTCTGTCCTCGCCTGTTGTTGGATCCTGAGTCACAGTGGCAAGTACAGGCAGGTGTTGAGGAAAAGCATGTGGTTTGGTAAAGAAAATTGACAACCACAGCACTGTTGCTAGCCAGCTGCTCTGTGAATCGTCATGGACACCCAGCTGGGACCGTCCTACACGGAAGGAGCACATGCTCCGTCAGGGTCCTGCCCTGAATGTCGCTACCTGTTCCCCCCTGGAACCAGCAAGAGAGACGCCCGTCCGACTTCTGCATTCAGAGCTCCCGGCGATGTCGTAAGGACCCACGGTGAGCCAGGCTCCGTCCAGTGTCGGGCGAGCCCTGGCTGTCTCGAGTCTCTGACACAATCCCTCTCCAGTTGATGTGATGGCAGTGAAGACACATCCTCTCCTTTAGCCGCTGACCCAGAACAGCAGGCTTCCTGAGGTCTCCCTTGAGCTTCTGCGGGTGGGGCCATGATCTGAACTTGATTGAGGAAGCAAGGGCTCCCTTGCGACCCTGGAAAATTCTGGGGCTAAAAAAATTTGCAAAGCGAAAATGCCCTGATGAGAGAGACTCGTCAGGGTCTTCCAGCAGAACCATGGGGACATCGGCTGTGATCTGATGTAGTTGCCAACCTCAAGCTTGGTGGGGACCCTGTTTCCCCAGGAAGGATGCCCTCTCCCCTGGGGCAGGCTGGTGACAGGTGCTCGCACAGTGCTCTCAAGCTCACGGGTGGAGGCAGCCTCGTCAGCTGTCGTCCAGCTGGACTTCTCCCTGGGCCAGTATCTGAGTGCTCCTTCTGTGCCGGACCCATGGCTGGTCTTTCAAATATGTCAGTTTGTTTAATGTCCAGACAACTTTGGAGCTGACGATGACTAGGATCATTTCCATTTTTTGGATGCGAATAGTTATACATGATCTGTCCAAGGTCAGCTAGGTCACGGGGGACAGATTTGGGATCTGACTTTTGTTCTCCATGAGCCATAAACTCTGATTGTCTCCTCGCCAGAGGGAAGGTGGTGGCCGGTGATGAACCTGTAGTGCAGGTGTTTGTGTGCAAAGTGGCCTTCGATGGGGCGCAGGGCTGTGTGTGCTCACACCCCTCTCACATCACGGGGCTCAGAAGGACCACAGACACCACGGCTTAACATCATCCCGCCATGTATCTCGATTTTCAAGCAAATAAATAAAAACACCACTGTCGATTCATGACAGTGACTCGCATGTCCTCCAGCCACGTGGAGAATTTTACACACATTCATTTGTTTAGTTTGGGGCTATTTTGGAATCTTGCTTTAATTTAATTTGTTGAGATTTGACTCGATTAAAGGGTATTGATCTGGGGTGCCTAAAATTGCTGCCATTTGTCAATAGTGGCTTGCTTGTAAAACCTCATTGTTCATAAATCAAGGCTTACTGTTCAATATGTCGTTATTACAGTCAGGGTACAGATGCAACTTTCCCCGCTGGCACATGGTGAGAGATGAACACCATTAAAAGTTGCAAATGCTCCTCTCAAGGAGTTTGCTCTTTGCTTTCATTTAGACTTTTTTTCCCTCCTATAATTTGGGGCCAAAAAACAAAGCTCACAGAGCTTAGCAGAGTTGTCAAGTTTCCGGAAGGACAGCCAGGCTGATGTCAGAGGGAGCAATTCCGTGTGGGGGACCATGTGGGATCACCTTGTGCAGGCAAACTCCACTGAGGCAGGAGAACTTCCAGAACAGGCATTGGCACCCTCGCATCCTGGGGCTGTGGAGCGTTGCCTTGCTTGTCAGTGTCTTTCCAGGATGGCGGCCGATGGGGCTGCCTTCTGAGCAATCTGTCCCATTTGTACAGATCTCCACCTCTTCCGGTCTCTCCAAGCTCTCTGGCACCAGCGGAAACGTCCTTTGAAAAGCTATCTCCCTCCGGAACATTTCGTCTTCTCGTTTTGAATTCCATGAGGTGGCTTTTCTGTCCTCTCCGTTCTTTCTTTACTGCGCTGTGCTGGAGCCTGCTCTGGAGCAGGGGCTCCTTCGTAGGTGGCACGAGGGGACACAGGGGTCACCATGAACTCCTGTCCCTGAGCTGGGCCCCCACAGGATGGATGTATTTTCTGCAGACACCTGATTTAACGGAGGCAATTGAGGCCCGGGTTCCTGGCGGCCTTTGCCAGCATTGCAGGACACTTGGCAGAGGCCGCTTGGGGTTCATTTCTGTCACTGTCTTGCATGTCTTCTGGCCCCAGTGCCCAAGGGCTGGCCTCAGAGGCCACCCTGGAATAGAGGGGCAGGAGGGGCTCAGACGCCTGGGTGGTCAGGCTTCCCACTGCCAGCACTTGGCGGCATCTCCTGCGACCACGCCTGTTGGATTGGGGAACTTGACCTTCCAGGAGAGCACTTGGGCTGAGGGGCGGGGCCGAGCATGCGTGGAGGAGGATGTGCTCTGAGCTGTTTGCAGGGCATGGAAGTCACCGGGCTTGTTTACTAGCATTGTTCTTTTATTCATAAACCTGCCTGGGAGAGGCTTGTAAATGACATTACCCATTTTGCATTAAGCAGGCCTGGCAGGGCTGGTGGCATCTCTGCATTCGAGGCCTTGTTTGGAGGGCCAGACTGGCTCACAGGCCAATTGCTCTGTAAGGTATCTTCAGGATAGGCCCACAGCTTGGTTTTTTAATCTAAAGTTCATTAAGGTGCTTTGTGCTGGGTGGAAGTCAATGGGTGGGCGTGGCACTGTTTCTGTGTCCTTGGCGGCTCAGTGGGGGGTGCAGAGCTGGCTCTGAGCCCTCATGCTTGCTCGCTCCTCCACCTCTACGGCAGATGCTCACCCTTCTGGGGGAAGGACGGGGTGGGGGGCACACACAAACATTTGTCTCATGTCACTTTGGATCCAGTCTGTCATCAGAGGGCTGGAGCTGGCCCTGACCTAATGGAGCAGAGCCAGCCAAGGGACCAAGCCACCCGGGGCCGGATCCAGAGAGGCAGAGGGCCCTGCTGCCCCCACATCAGTTTGGTCAACACAGGTAATCAACAATCATTCTACTGTAAAAGAAAGGGGGAGAGAGTTTTATTCGAGCCAAACTGAGGACCGTAGCCCAGGAGCGCAGCCAACACAAGGAAGGAAGGGCTGGAGAAGAGTGATTTTCAGCGGTTACACACCATTTACAAACCAAGAGACACACACGGAGTGGGACGGGTGTGCAGGCTTTCAAGGGTTCCAGGAGACACTGTGTTGCAGATTAGCATGTCCATGGCGGGCCGACATGGCCCTGGCACCTGGGGAAGGGAGATGCATCAGGCCTCACAGAAGGGAGGCATTAATCCTGTCTTCAGAGGGCACGTTCTTCACTGAGGATGACGATTAAAGCAGACGGACAAGGCATGTTGACAAGACACAAGACAGGCCTTTTGGGTTCAAATAAATTTAGGCCAAAGCAAGTTTAAACCAGAATGGCTTCCCCATGTACCTCGATATATAAAAAGCTCTTACATCAGTTCTAAGCCTAGCTGCAAGGGGGAGCTTTCAGAAACATAGGCCCTCCAGAGGGCGCCAGGACTGTGTATTATCAGATGCAGCCAAGCCCACTCAGCTCTGTCTGTGGACAGGTGGGGAACACTTCCCTTGTGCCTGGTAAAGAAAAATAATTATAATTGTTGCTTGGTTACAGGCACAGTACAGAGCCAGGCATGTGGTAGTGCACCTCACATGTTTGTTGAGTGAATGCACGAGTGACTTGGTATTGACTCACAGTTTCTGAAATTATCAGCACTGACTCAAAAAAGATATAAAGGAAGTCCTTCTTCTGTAGCTCTTCAAAGCCAAAATGACATTCATTATTCTTACGGCCACAGAGTTCTCCTTCTGGAATGTTCTGCTGGGTGTCAATGAGTGTTGTATACATCTGCACAGAAAAGAGCTTCAGTGGTCAAATAAATTTGGGAAACATTAAGATGAACAAAATTTAATTGCTACAGGACTTCTCAGGGCCTTTGATTAGTTCATGAGTACTGGGGAGCCTGTGGAGGGGGATATAGCAATCAATGGTTCCCATTCTTGTTTGAGTAAAGGCCTTTTTCTTTCAAACTGAGAAATTCTGGAAGCGATTGTCTGGAGCTGCACAGTCAAATATGGCAGCACTGGTTACAGCTGGGTTTGTAAATTTAAATTAATTACAATGAACAAAAACTAAAAATTCACTTCCTTGGTCACAATCGCCACATTTCTGGTGCTTAGTAGCCACACGTGGCTGGTGGCTACTGAAATAGACAGTGCAGAAGAGAGAGTTCCCAACATTCTAGAACGTTCTGTTGGACAGCGGTGGTCTGGACAGACATGGGTACTGAGAAGGCAGGAGACCGCGCAGACTGACCTCAAGGGGAGTACAGTGGTGGCTCTCAGCTCCTCTGTGAGCATCCCTTTCCTGATTAGTGAGGATAAAAATAACTGATATTTGCAAAGTGTTCACCAGGTCGGAGAGACTGTTCTTAGTAATTCACAGACTTTATCTGATTTAATCCCAGGAAGAATTCTCAGAAGTAAGTGCCATTCTTGGGACCCAAACACTGCAGACCCAGGTTCAAAGCACAGAGAGGGGAAGTGACTTGCTCAAGTCATACAGATAACACGCTTATGAGCTCAGTATTGAAACCCAGGGCTCCGAGACCGGATGCCACGTACCTACCCACCAAAGGGGCACTCAGCTGCGGTCCTCGCCCGCCCACCCGAGACGCCAGCCTTAGTTCCAGTTGACGTCTAGCTGCTTCTGAAAATTGTGTTCAACCTCAACAGGTGAAAATGATATATCCTTAAAGATCTTTAGAATAATGTGCCCCAGCTCTGAAGACGGCTTCCAAGAGGTGCCCAGCAACAAGTTCTCAGCACGAGCACCATGGCAGCCATGCAGGTTCAGCTGCCTTGGTTGCAGGACATTGTCCACTGCAATGCTGGGATGATGGCCCCTGGCGATTGGCGCAGACATGCAACGCAGTGTGTGAAGGCCTGCGTGTGCGTATCCTACGGATGTGTGTTTGTGGGTGTGCAGGGGAGGCCCCGAGACAAGCGCTTTCTTCTGTAGATCATAGAGGTGAGACTATTTCAGTGCCCAGAAAAGGATCCTAAAAATAGCTCAGAAGGCTGAAAGCAAGACACAACAGGCAGTTCCACTGAATTTGCTGCCTTTGGCCCAACTCGATGCTGGAAACGTCGTTCGGTCCTGTTGAGGCCGGCTTGTCTGGCCCCGGGGTCAGGTCTGCATGGCTCTGAAACGGAAATGTGAGCTTCCGGCGGAGGCTGAGCCAAGCCGTCTCTTTGCCTGCTGTCCTGTTGTTCACAGGCAGTGAGGGGCGGGAGCTCGGGTGGGCCTGCGCTGTGCCTGTGAGCGTCTGTGACAAGGCTGAGGGAGCAGAGGGCTCACCCAGAGAACCCCCTCATCTTCCAGTGGATCCTTCCTCCACTTTGTGGCCAAAACCAGGTCTGGCGCCCAGGAAGACGCCATCTGGAAGCTCAGGCAGGTGCTTCCTGCAGAGAAAAGGCTCGGGCCACTTTGGGTCCTGCCCTTGGCCCACCCGTCTGTCCCTGTGCCAACTCGATGGGCACAGGAGCTGTGCGGGCCCACAGGGCCCACACTCAGAAGGGCCGTGCCTGGCTTAACGCTCTGCTCGCCATCTTGAAATTCTTAATGATTTTTTAACTTGGAACCCGTGTTTTGTGAGCGAACTTCAATGGGCAATGGGGTGTGGGTGTGAGTAGAGCAGACATATGCTTGTGTGTCCATCATTCCTGCCACTCCACTGGCACATGGTGTGCACGATGCCCCGGGAGCACAGAATTCCAGTGGACCCACGATGCCCAGGAGTTCAGCAAGCCTCGGAGTGGGCACAGGCGAAGTGCATTATGGGCAAAGTGGGGCACTGACAGGCCGGAGCGGCCACACTTTCCGTTTGAACCAGAACCTGCTTTGAGAGCAGACGGAAATCGCTGGCATCCTAAGAAGCAGGAATGCCTGAGGGGCCTGATCAGATCCTTTCTCATTCATGTTAGCCAATCACTTACGTGGAAAATAGTGATACAGGGGGACAGGGGAAGATGGGGAGCCCAGTAGATCTTCCTTTCAGCCCCACCTTACCCCTCAGTGCACCAGAGGCAGAGCACGGTGAGACGTGTGCAATCAAAAAGGGAAATAAAGGTGGCTGAGCTCGTCTTGTGCAGCATTTTGCACCGTTCTGCTAGGAATGAAATACGTATTCACGCACGAGCTACAAAACACGAATTGCGCAATTTTGGTGATTCTGCTACGAGTTAATGCTCTTGCATTTGCATTTAAAACCGGCACAGCACAATATAAAGGAGAACGGTAAAATTCATGCTAATAATGTAAAATTTAATTTTTTTTTTAGAATGATGCTAGATAGCCAATAAAAATCACCATGACAAATTGAGAGAGAGACTGTGGAAGAAAAAGGGGTTTATATTTTAGTTCCTTTAATGGCACTTTTTTGCTGCTTTTGGACGAGGAGCACCACGCTGCCATTTTGCACTAGGCCTTGCAGTTACGTGGCTCGTGCTGGCCAGAGCTTCCCCTCCACGGTCCGCTACGGGGGGCTGCAGGCGGGGCTGACCTCACAGGCTGCGGCGGCTGCTCTTCCCCTGACATTTCCTAACATGATCCTTCGCTGTCTGAAGGCAGGTTGTGGGCGGATGCCTGATCCTGCTGCTGCCCTTTGCTTTCTGCCACCATCTGACAGTCCTCCCGGGGCCCCACCCTCTGGACACAAGCGCATGACTTTTCTGTGCGTAGGGTCAACAAGGACGTGCTGAGCTCCTGCTCAGCTCTTGGCCAAACCCCACGTGCCACACAGAAGCTGCTGGGAAACTGACAACAAAAGTCCCTTTCATGCCCGCCCCATGGCCGAGTGGTTAAGTTCGTGCTCCGCTTTGGCAGCCCAGGGTTTCGCTGGTTTGGATCCTGGGCACGGACATGGCACTGCTCATCAGGCCATGCTGAGGTGGTGTCCCACATGGCACAGCCAGAAGGACCTACAACTAGAATATACAACTAGGTACTGGGGAGCTCTGGGGAGAAGAAGAAGAAGAAAGAAAAAATAAAGAAGATTGGCAACAGATGTTAGCTCAGGTGCTAATCTTAAAAAAAGAAAGGTCATTTTCAGCACTTCTGTTTCTGTGGACCCTCTCTCTCTCTGATGGGGTCTGCCCCAGAGATCCTCAGGTAACTTTTGATGCATGGGTCGATGGATAGATGGAAGGATGGTGGGTGGGTGGATGGATGATGGATGGTGGGTGGATAGACAGATGGATGGAGAGATGATGGATGGATGGATGGATGGATGAATGGATGGGTGGATAAATAGATGGTGGATGGATTGATGGTGAATGGATGGATGGATGAATGAATAAATTCCTCAAATATTCATTTATTGAGTGCCTACTCTGTGACGGACACTGTTCCAAGTGCAGAGGGTACATCAGAGAATAGAACAGACAACACCTCTGCCCCGAGGACTGTATGAGTACCTGGAGAATGAGTGAATGAACAAACGAGTGAATGCTCCATGGTGTCTACTCTAGGAAGATTTCATCTAGTTGGTGGACACAAACCAACACCCAAAGCAAGAGTATAAGCCAGTGGATGCCATGTGGTATGGGGAGACCCGGGGGCTGTGGGCATTCAGAGAAGGGGCGTATCATGTGGATGGGCAGGCTTCCCTAGGGGTGGGTGGGGTGGATAGGACTTGACCTGGAGAAGCTGTAGGAAAGTGAGAAGAGTTGGGGGAGAACCTACTAGCCTGGGGCCAGGTGAGTGAGGCTGGCTTGGGATGGGGGCAGGCCCTGCTCCTGAGAGGGGGAGGGAGGGCATGGCCCTAGCCAGGGTGGGGAATAAGGAAGTCTGCGGGCTGTGGTCAGGCTGAGGGGGCCTAGAAGCTGAATTTGGTCCAGGCCTAAGTGCATAAGAAAGACCCACTGAGACCCATTAAGCAGGGAGCTGTGTCATGTCCTCATGCAAGTGGGCAATGCCTGCCCCTTTCCTAGCCCCAAATTATGGGACGATGGGCTGGATCCAGAACTAGCTCTGAGGGGTTTCTCTGCCAGCCAGGAAGGGGCTCCGGCAGGCATGGCCCCAATCCACTAACAGACCCCGCGTGCTGGCTTCCCTTTCACCATCAGTGTTCCCAGAAGCCTGGCTCCTCACTCAGCAAGTTCAGCGCTGGACTGGAACGGAAACCTGGGCACTGAGCCTGGAGCAGACGCAGAGGTAACTGTCTGCAGCTGCAGAAGGCTTGACCTCCCAAATGGGAGGCCCAGAGGCCAGCAGAGGCCAGGGAGCAACCCCCACTGGGACGAGCGTCTTTCCCTCTCGGCCTCACAGGGGTGCTTCAAGGATCGAATCAGAAAGGAAGACAGCAGGTGTCACATGCCCGAGGTGGTACTGAAAAGATGGTCCATGGAAATCGTCTCCTGGGGGCACACCCTCCTGGGGCATGGAGGCTGAGGGGTACAGTATAGAGAGAGGGCCAAGTGCCCTGGCTCCACTGCACCAGGGAGGTCGCCAACTGCCATCCTGTTGCAGGGCCCCAATCAAAGCTCCTGCCAGCCAGCTGCTCCCTTCCCCGGCCACCTGCCTCCCTCCTCAGTCCCAGCCCAGCTTTTAATTTCCTGGTGACCTTGGGCGGAGCCCCAGAGGGGCTGGGTGGGTTCCTGGCCGGGGTCTCGGGCGGCTGCTTCCCTGGGCCCTGCCAGACTCTCCATGGCCGCGGTGGGGGTGGGCTTGTCGGCCTGGTCCGCCGTTCTGCCACTGGGTTTGGACAGCTGTGCCCATTTTTCCTAGAAATTGGACGTTGGATACCTGCCTGGATTGATTTAATAGTTTTCAAATGCTCCTAATGCGGCGGTAATCGAGGCCCACGTAGACATTCTAGCGATACGGTGACCCTGGTGTTTTATTCCTCACTAACCTTCAATTTCTGCTCCTGACCTTTCTCTGTGAAATATTTCAATATAAATAATGCAGCTTTGCAAACACATTGCCCTGATTCTCCATGTGTGAAAGTCTATGAAGTAAGTAGTAATTTGTTCCCCTTTCTGGTAATTGCTGTTTTAGAAATAGCTTCTTCAGACGTCTGCCACAAATTGGCATCTCCCCGACTCTCTGCTCACTTGCCAGAAGCAGCTGCTGGGTGCGTGTCTTCTGCAAAGTCACGTTGTGGAGTCCCAGAGGCAGGCAGCCCGTAGCTGAGGGAGCAGGGGCGTGCAGCTTTCGGCTGCCACCCAGGTAACAGACCCTGAAAGTAACCCCTGTTTGGGCTCCAGGAGAGAGGAGGGTGGACGTGCTGTCCCCTCCGCCTGCTCCTCCTGACCTTGACACTTGGGAGGTCAACAGCTACATCCCGGGCTTGTGTGCACGCTGGGCCCTGACGATGTGCTGGGTGGACGGGTGGGGACATGCAAAGAGGTACAGCTTTGGTCCTGTCCTGGAAGAAGCTTGCAAACAGATGTGCAACTGGAGCTCATCAATCACAAGTGTCCCCAAATTGTCCTTCTCTTTAATTTCCAAAATAAAACCATATGTTAAGTGCCCACTTACTAGCTGTGCTGAGCATCTATGGGTCTCGGCACCAATTCTTTCTTTTGGAGGCAGCCCCCAATTGTCCTTTGTTGGACCAGTTTGTGGTAATTTGTTACGGCAGCCACAGGAAACTGACAAGGGAGCCAGAAGTGAAATTACCGAGGGATGGAGTCTCTATGTGACGAAGTCAGCATGTGTAAGGGTGGCCTGGGGAGTGCTGGGACAAGGGCAAGAGCTGACCCAGAGTGGTGGACAAAGACATCGACCAGGAGGACTGGGAAGTCTTTGCAGATCTGGTCCTACAGCCCACTCTCCCCAGGCCTGCTGCGGGGGAAGGATTTCTGAGATGCGAGGCTGCGCATGCTGCTCTAGCTGATGTCCCTTCAGTGTCCTGCCCAGGATTCTCAGGACAGAACCCCTCAATATGGCATCAGGGTCATTCTTCTATTCACTTTTTTTATTCACGCCATTCATTCATTCACTTAACTTACTCCTTCATTCATCTTGCCACCCACCATTGCTCATCCAGCGTAGAAGCTGCTCCAGCCTCCTGGGCCAGCCCTCGCCTCACAGCCTGTGCTCCAGCAGCATGGGGCCCTGCAGCTCTTGGAACCTGTTATGACAGCAGCAGCAGCAGCAGCAGCAGCAATAAGAATGAGCACTCCTGTGTGTAATCACTTCCTTGCAGGTCAGAATTCTGTGGCTGGAAGACCAGCACTCAGGAAGGGCGAGTGACTCACCAGTGAGAACACCGTCACACAGCTGGTCAGCGGCTATCTGGCTTTGAACCTGGGTCTGGCTGCCTCCATGCTTGACTTGGGCTCCTCCTTCCTGGAGGGCTTCCCCCATGGCAGACACCTGCCCGTGCTTAAGACAAAGCCCCAAGTGTCCTCTCCTCCATGGAGCCCTCCTGGCTTCACCTGGGACCTCCTATGCTTCCTTTCTCAGGCTCCCAGGGCACCCTGTGGTCGCTCTGGCCACCCTGTTGGGGATATGTGGTTCCGCGTGTGTCCGTTGCACTGACAGCCCCCTGAGGGCAGGGACAGATCTGGATGATTTCTGTGTCCTCAGCACTAATGCAGCTCCCAGCATACTGTAAGTGCTCAATAAATGTTCAGTGACTGCACGAATGAATGAACCTGTAAGGGGCAGAAACCTGCTTTTCTTCATTCTCCCAATGGGGCCAAAGCCCTTCTTTTTGGAGTGTGTGTGGCTGATGTGTTGATCCAATGGGATGGGGGCTGCCAACGTCATAAATGGTGGAGTCCATTTTTCTCTGCCCTCGGTAATGGCTACGGACGGAGAAGGAGGCAGGTGACCAGGGCTTCCGGCCCCCCAGAGTAGCCATATCCACTCCAATGGGAGGGCTCTAGGGAGGGGAGAAGGGGAGTGAAGATGTGGGACGTCGTTCCTCCCTCCACAGGGCTGTCCTTCCACGAGCCTGGGTGTGAAGAGAACATGCTGATCTTTGGGGGCTGTTTTTGAGCCATTTGGTGATTAATTTGCACAGAAGGTTAAGATCCAACAGGAGAGAAAAGTCGATGACTAATCTATTAAGCTCCTGGGGTGACTTAATTTACATGTTTTTAACGATTACTTCCTACCTGGGCATTCTAGAAACAAAGCAGACCTGAATGCTGGCTGCATTCTAAGGTGGCCTTGCCAG
Organism: Equus przewalskii; assembly: GCF_037783145.1. Lineage (NCBI taxonomy): Eukaryota > Metazoa > Chordata > Mammalia > Perissodactyla > Equidae > Equus > Equus przewalskii. Next base: position 44,926,173 of record NC_091832.1, read on the forward strand.
ATAAGCCCCACAGCTGTGGGGGTGGGTTCAGAACCCTCTTGTTCAGCGGGAGAACACCACCAGTCAGTGAATTCCTGAGGCCGGGCTCAATGAGTTTCTTGGGGCGGCTTTGCTTGTCCAACTTTGGGTGTTTCCACGGCTGTGGAGGGCAGAGTTTCTCCAGCCCATCCTTTCCAGAGCTGAGAAACCCCGCACAGGTCTGCCGTGACGGCTGCCAGTGCCCATTTCTCCAGCATCAGCTGCAAATTTGACAAGCTGAGCCTTCCAGGGACCACTCTGCCAGACCAGTGATGTCCCAGACTGCCGGGTGGGACACCCACTGCACCAGGCTGGAAACAAAGTGTGAGGGGTCCCAGGTGTGAACTAACGAGGTGGCTGTGACCTTCTCTGTTGGGTGCTTTGGAGCTGAATTCAGGGACTCGGTAATGTTGTCCTGAGCTGCAGACAGCTTGAAACTCTGTTGGTTCCACTGGTTACTGTTCTGGGTTGAGTCCTGTCCCCCAAAATCCATCGCCATCCAGAACTTCAGAAGGTGACCATACTGAGGAATAGTGTCTTTGCAGATGTAATTAGTTAAGACAGGTCACACTGCAGCAGAGTGGGTCCTAAATCCAATATGATGGTGTCCTTATAGGAAGAGTAGAAGAAACACAGATACCTAGGGAGACGGCCATGGATGACGGAGACAGAGATCGGTGCGATGGGTCCACAAGCCAATGGATGCTGGCAGCTACGGGAACCAGGTATAGGCAAAAAAGGATCCTCCTCTAGAGCCTTCAGATAGAGCTCGGCCCTGCTGACACCTTGATCTGGGACTTCCGGCCTCTGAACCATGAGAGAATCAGTTTCAGCTGTTTCAAGTCCCCAGTTGTGATACTTTGTTACAGCAGCCCCAGGAAATGAGTGCGGTCACTCCGATGGAAATGGGAGCTCCTCTGTGGCCCCATGGCTCTCGGGGAAGCTCATGCGCACCTGTCCTGGGGATGAACGTCCCAGCTGCCTGCTCAGAGTACATGGTGGGGCGCCGTCTCCTGAGGTGCGCTGGCGGCTCACGGGGTCTCTGCTCGCACACAGGACTGTGGGTCGTGAGGATTGGGGCTCTGGGACGACAGACACTGCGTCTCTTCTTTCTGGGGTGACCCTGCTGGGGATGCTCGTTCGACCAGAGCAAACAGGGAAGTGTCCATTCCCTCCTCTTGACCCTCCAGTCGCTGCACAGCCCTCTGCCCCCACCTCCACTGGAACTGCTGTTTCCTGTCATGTTCCCTCAGCATAAAGCACTGTCCGGGGCAGGGGACAAGGCGAGGCGCCCCGAGAGGGTGCCAGGGGACCTTGGGGAGGCAGCTTGCAGAGGAAAGAGCACAGGGTGCGGTTTCGTTCACTCACTGGTTAAACGCCAGTGGTGTGAACAGCAGCCCTCCGAGAGGGTTGTGGGGGTTCTGTGGGTGAGGGGCTCTGTGGGTGCGGGCTTCCGTACCTGAGAGTTACGGCTTCACCAGTCTGGGACGTGACTGGTTCCAGCACTGAACACGGGTGGGATTCTTTTGGTTTCCCTCTTCCTTCTGACTTGCCCCTCACATCCCCCTGAGGTATAATAGCTATTTTTGTAATACTGCTATTTAACAAAACCCCCCACATCACGACGGCTCACAACAATGAACATGGAACTTTCCTGCTCATGGTCTGCAGGTCGCTGTGCTCAAGGCTGCAGGTGATGTTTTCATCTGCTCCACGTGGCTCTTGTTCTGGGACAAGCCCCATTTCTGTGGGTCATGCTTCTCTCTTGGTGGATGGCAGAGGTTCCAGAGGGACAAGTGGACACACGCCCTTAAGGCCTCAGCTCAGAAGTGACACCTGCTCAGTTCTGCTGACATTCCATTGGCCAAAGCAAGTCACGTGGCCAAGCCCAGGTGCACAGCATGGTGCAGTGTACTCCACCCCGAGGAGGGCTGGGGCCCGGGAGGGGAGGAAAGAAGAATTGCAGACTAACACCCTGACATCCCAAGATTTCCCTGGGGAACCAGTGTGGCTTCTCTGCTGGCTGAGTTTCTGTGTTCACAGTCAAGAACTTACTGAGGATTCTGTTTCTGTGAGATTTCCAGAATAAGCAAATCTGTGGAGACAGAAAGTGGACGAGTGGTTTCCCAGGGCTGGGAGGGAAACAGACAGTGACTATCACTGGGTATGGGCTTTCTTTTTGGGGCTATAAAAATGTTCTAAAAATGATGGTAGTGATGGTTGCACATCTCTGAATGTACTAAAAACCACTGAGTCATACCCTTTAAATGGGTGAATTGTATGGTACGTGAATTATATCTCAATAAAGCTGTTTTAACACAAAGGGAATATACTGAGGCTTGATAACAGTGGTTATCACCTGGGGGCGATGTTCACCTCTACCCAGGAGGCATTTGGAAATGCCTGGAGTTCTTGGTGGCCCCAACCGGGCCTGTGCTACTGGCATCTAGTGAGCGGAGGCTGGGGGTGCTGCTACACGTCCCACATGCACAGGACGGCCCCCCACGATGATCTTGCCCCACACGTCCGCTGGGCTGTGCTGGAGAAAATCGGGAGCAGAGAGGAGCTGTTACGACCAGGTTGGCTGGAGCCAAACTGCCCAGTTTTGAATCCTGGCTGCAGCCCTTACTAATGCCATGGACCTGAAAAATGACATGACTTTCCTGAGTCTCAGTTTCCTGGTCTATAAAAATTGGGCTGTTCATAACAGCATCAGCCTCCTGAATGAGAAGCCTTGGTGCAGAGTCGGGCTCAGCGACGGTCAGCCTCCTCAGCCCTCTGTGCCCGCCGTGCTGGGCCCCCACAGAAGCCGGGCTCTCACCTCTGTCTTGCCTGCATAAGTCATTTAATCCTTGCGTCAATAATTAAGCTAAAAGCCGAAATGATCCTTTTAAGAGTAGCCTTGAGTTTGAATGACACAGGGACTTACAATAATAACGCCCAGAGGAACTGCCTTCACGGGGGACATTTTTGGTCTGTGCACCGTGCTTTGTGCATCGCAAGCACGGCCTCATTTAGTCCTTAAGAGTAGACGAGAGCCACCACCATGGAGAGGAGGCCCGGATGGCTGGACGGCCTGCCTTGGGAGCAGCTGGCGTGCGGCCGTGCCTCCGGGCCCGGAGGCACGGGGTGAGGACGGACCGCTGCGGTCCTTGTGGCTCCTTTCTTTGAGCAGCGCCCTGGGGGAGCCCCCTGCCTTCCTTCACCCCAGGGCCCCAGAGACCCGCTCAGATTAGAAGGGCTTTTCTGGATTTTCCTCTCCCCATCCTATTGTCAGTGTTCAGGGAAACATCTTCCATCGGCATCAACCCTAATGTTTCCAGGCAAGTCCTTAAATGAAATTTCGTGGAAACGGTTTCATTTCAATGAATCAGGCTGTTACAGCTGGCAAGAATCATGGCAGGGGAACAGATGTGGCCCGGGAGGCCAGGACCTTGGTTCCATGTGGCCTCTCACCATCTTCCTCCTCCACCAACCACCAGTCGCTTCCCATTGGGGGACGCCATCGTGGGGAGAGTGAATAAGGATGACATCTCATGAGTGTGAGCAGAGCCAGAGTCAGGAAGTCTGTGTTTTCAGCACTGCGTTGAGCGCCCAGCAGGGCCTCAGGGCCGCACAGCTGGTGGGTCCATCAGTGTCCACGTTGGAGATGGACTCATCCTCACGGCCGGAGCTCACTAAGAGCGTGGACCCCCGACCGAGACCTTGGAGGCCAAAGCTGGGAGGGGCAGCTCGATTCTAAGGGTACGTCTTATGACATCTCCTTTTTGGCAGTCGTGTACACCAAACACTCCTTGGGCCAAACCCACAGGGATGTCCAGCAGTGGAACTGCCCGGGCGTGAACCCAGCTCTGTGGCTAACTGATGCATGAACTTCCTAAGGCCAGTTTCTAAAACAGGAATCATTCCCATCTTCGAGGACATTGTGAGAGGCAGGACAGGGCGGATGGCAGAGGGCATGTGGGCATCCTGGCTCCCTGCCCATCTGCCCGTCACCTGGATGGCTGAGGTCCCCTCAGCGGGATCTCCTTGAGACTTTAGTGTGTGGTGTGGGCTGTGGGGGTGATCTGAAATAACACACGGAAAGGGCTTCAGATGTTCCTGGAACACAGGAAGTGCCTAGTAAAGTTGGTTACCGTCACTATCGTTAGTAATGTTATTAACTGAGGTACCGGCCGTGAGTACTCAGGATGCTCTGCGGCATTGTGTTGCAAGAACGTCTCCATGATCAAAACTGGAGAAAATGCAGCGGGTTTACCTAAGCGGACGTGCTTGGAGTAAATCGCAGAGGGGTAAGAAACCTAAAGAAGGGCCTAGAGATGGACATCGAGGCGCTGATCATCACTTCTGATAATCGCTGGCAGTTCTGAGCTGTCTCCACCCACATTCATCCAAGCCTTTATTCAAGGAACACAGAAGGGTCCTGTGTCCGCCCCGAGGCTCAGGGAGGTGACAGCGCCTGGTAGAACGTCCCCAGGGATCTCTCTGTCCTCAGACGCCCCCTTTGCTTCCGCTGCATCCGTCCGCCCATCGCTGCGTGCATCGGAGCTGGTGGTGCTGGCTGGTGTTCCTGAGCAGGTCATCCCTTGATTAGGCCTTTGATCAGCTCCTTCCTCCCTGCATCCTCCAGAGCTGGGCACACAGAGGGCCTGTGTGGAATGAACGGAGGACCCGTCATCTGTCAGGAAGACACCATGTGCGGAGTTGCAGTGATGTCAGCAGCAGAGAGCAGGGACGATGCACGGACTCTGCCCACGGGGCCGCTGCCTGCAGGGCCGGGGAGCATCATGTTTGTGCCGGGGCTTAAAGACTCTCCGGGCAGGGAGGGGTGTGGGGCGGGAGGAGTGGCTCCAGCGGGGGCACTGAGTCTGGGAAGGGCTGCGTCTAGGCAGGTCCAAGGCCAGGAGTCTGGTGGGAGCAAGACTGAGCAGGGACGTGAGTTTCATGCTGACTTCTCCCTCAGGCGCAGGGCCCTCAGCCTGGGGCCCACAGCATTTTGGGGGCCCACAAAATGGTTTAATTGCTTTTAAAATCAGAAGAAAAACATACCAACTTTTAAGTTGAATAAAAAGTTTTTAATATATAAATCAATATATTAATCTTTATACCAATCCCTTTGTAATGTTTAAATTTTAATGGTTTTATGAAGGAAGTGCCCAGAGGTCACCCCGCAGCCCTGTGGAAAGGTCCATGAAGGAGTTTGCGCTTTTCCTGGGGCTGTGGGGAGCTGCAGAGTCTTCCAGATAAGAGAGGGACAATCTGATCTGACACTTAGGAAGGTGGAAAGGGATGGAGGGGTCGGGATTCTGGAGTGCAGCTCCCTGTGGCTGAGGGTGGACATTACAGGGGACCAGGCGAGCAGAAGCTCCCCGTTGGCCACTCTTGGTCGGGAACAGGGCAGAGCCTACAGCTCAAGTCTCCCTGCGCTGCTTGCTCCTGGATGCACCTGTTTCTGATCTCCTGTCGCCCCCGGACCACGAGAGTCTGGCCAACCCTGTGTTCTTGGTGTTGGATGGACACAGGGCCCGGCGTATATTCGGTCTGCAACACATAGTGTGAGTCAATTATGGATTATTCTCTTGACTTTTGCTTTAAATATGCCCCATGCAGATTTAAAGGAATGCCACCCATTGTCCTGAGATCCTCGTGGGGCCGGAAACAGTTGTCCCTCCCAGGCAACAGTTTGTCAGGTGAGACGACCCTGAGGGTAAAGTGACTCAGTCCTGTGACATTTGGGGATGGTGTGAGCACCATCCTTGTTATGGTCTGTCCACCCTCTGTGAGCAGCACTTCCTCCCAATGTCCATTTGACTTTCCCTCTGGGGAGGCAGCGTTCTGGCCAGCGAGGAGTGGCAGACCCATCCGTTCATGGGGTCTTGGCATCAGACAGCAGAGGGGTTTAATTAGTGCCTTTAAATCATTTATTCTAACTGGATGGATGTTTGCTGCTAAAATCCAAACACTTGCACGCTTTATAAATGACTCAGCCTAATCCGGAAGACAGATGGGCTTTGATAAAAATCAGCTGGGGGACAAATGGCTTATTTACTTGGAACTCGGATGTAGCCGGCAAAGGCTGGTGCTTCTTGCTGCATCATTGCCCAGGTTAAGGACTCTATTTTGTGGGGACAGTCAAGGTCAAAGCTGCATATACATAGAGGTGACCAGGAGAGGTGCCAGGCACGTATGCAGGGCAAGGAATGGAGTTGGCCCGGGAGCCTGCACTGGCCTGTCTGGTGGCCATGCCCAGATAGCTCTGCCATGTCATGCCCAGTGCTGTGGACTGCGTGTTTGGGTCCCCCACAATTTATAGGCTGAAGCCCTAATCCTCAGGGTGACTGTATTGGAGGAGGGCCTTCGGGAGGTGATTAGGTTAGATGAGCTCTGAGGGTGGGGCCCCAGGATGAGAATAGGGGACCAGAACTCTCTTTGCCATGTGAGGACACAGGAACAAAGTGGCAATCTGCCTGGGGCAAAATGGGCTCTCCCGAGACATGGAAGCTGCCGGCATCTTGATCTTGCACTTCCATCCTCCAGAACCGTGAGAAATAGATGTTGTTTAAGCTACTCAGTCTGTGGCATTTGTTAGGGCAGCCGAGCTGAGAAAGACACTCAAAAAAATCGTATGAAGACAGGGGAGCTGAGGATAGTTTTTTTTTTTTTTTTGAGGAAGATTAGCCCTGAGCTGACATCAGTGCCCATCTTCCTCTACTTTATATGTGGGATGCTGCCTCAGCATGCCTTGACAAGTGGCACGTAGGTCTGCACGTGGGATTCGAACTGGTGAACCCTGGGCCCAATAGTTTTTAAATATAAGGAGAGACTCAAATGAACTTACATGGCATAGGGAACTAACTACGGGAGATGAACGATGCTCTATGGCAGAGATGCCTGGGTTTCCAGGGGTGATTCTGGTCAGGAAACCAGTGGACATTCTGGGATGGCTTGAATGGATTCTGCTGTGGAATGAGAACTGGAGAACATAATATCTTCCTTTTCCTAAAGATTCTGGGACTTGCCGGATTCCTGGGAACCATTTAAAGAGTGACCAGAAATATAGCTCCATCATCCCAACAACATTTCCCATTGTAATAAGCAAAAGCTGGATTTACTGTAACGATGACTTCAACTCACTGCCTCCTGAAATGCTAAGCAATCCTCATCTGTGGAGGGGCCAGCGGTCTAGTTAAACACTTATGTTCCTTCCTGCCGTATCCACAGAACCCTTTACAAGAGCCTTTTCATCATCTGGAAAGCAGAGCCTGAAGCAAGGATTAAAGTGCTGAGACTGTTTGGAAAGCGCAAGCCCAGGGTGGCAAGAGTGAGGAGAAAGGGAGAAAGGAAGGAGAAAGTGCAAAGCCACACAGCTGGACACATCACCTTGCTCCTCGCTGCTCCATAAAGAGCAGTGAAGGGACACGGCAGGTGGCAGCCTTGCTCACTCAGCCAGTGGACTTTTCTGGAAGCTCGTGCAGGGAAGTGGTCCCTGGGAGCAGTCCATGAAGGGGAGAAAGGATGGGGATGTAGCTCCCTCCGTCCTCCCACGTCCCCCTGGGAAGCCAACTTCCCCGCTCTCTGGGCTGTATCATCGCCCATCCAGAGGCCACTCGGGAAGCTGGGTCCCACCCCCACCCTGTATTAAGGCATTTCATCCAAGTCTTGTTATGGAGGGGCACGCAGGGTGCTGAGCAGTGCCGACCGAGAGAGCAAAGGAGCGAGGGAGCTGAGGGAATCTGAGGATGTATCCAAAAGTTTATGCTCAAAAACACCACATATGAGCAGTGTGTTAGAGAAAGGCCTGCGATGGGCCCTGCCTTCCAGGGACCCCCCCCACTGGGGAGAAAATATCCGTGCCCTGCAAATGACAAAGTAAGCGGTGAGCGAATCATTCGATAACCACACGCAGCAGAATCTGGAGGCCCCTCACGGGCCGGTCACCGCTTGGCCAGATACACAGATGCTGAGACTCTAAGTTCTTTGTGCCTTTGCTGTTCCACCGGCTTAGGATTTCTCCCTCAGCACAGCTGGCCTTGGACAGAGAGCAATAACTGACACAACTGGGCCATCTAGCTAAGTGAAATTTGGATAAAGTGGGGAAGCATAAAAAATGCTACATGCGTGCCATAAACGTTTTCATTTTAACATAAAATAGACAACATGTATATCATTTTGTTCAACGTTTGGTGTAAGAGAAAGCCCGCTTCTTTGAGAATGGTCCCCAGGTTGGAATTCCAGTCTCTCTCTCTGTGTCTCTCCATAAACCACACTTGCCATCGTCAGTCTTCGATTTCCAGGTTGGGATGGAGAGCTTGGAGTCATATATAAACAACCCGAGGTTGGAATCCTCCTAGATTCGTACGATTTATTCCTCAATCTTTTAAGGTTGACTTGCCCAACCTAATTCAATGGCAGTATATTTAAGAACTTACCTTCATCTGTTCTTTCCAAAGACGTCTATTTAGTTTCCAGAGGAGCAGAGTTCTCTCCCGGCTCGGACTGACTGGCTTCTGTAATATTTCACTAAATCACCCAGTTGCCACAACAAAGGCAACTGAATAAGCAGGACTGGGGATGGACCCAGTAAGTGCATCAGTTTTCTTCAGCTGCTGTAACTAAATGCCAGACACTGGGTGGCTTAAAATGCTTTCCTGTTTTACCCTCTCCATTCTGGAGGCCAGAAGTCCGAGATCAAGGTGCCGGCAGGGCTGGTTCCTTCCGAGGCTGTGAGGGAGCGTCTGCTGCAGTCTCCCTCCAGCTCCTGGTGGTTTGCTGGCCATCCTTGGTTTGCAGACGCATCACTCCAGTCTCTGTCCCCACGGTCACACGGTCTTCTCCCTGCGTGCATGTCTGTGTCTCTTCTCCTCTTGCAAGGACGCCGGTCATATTGGGTTTAGGGTCCACCTTCTAGTATGGCTGCATCTTAAATTGGTTGCATCTGCAAAGACCCTATTTCCAAATAAAGTCACATGCACAGGTTAGGACTTCCCCATGTCTTTTTGGGGGACCCATTTCAACCCATGACAATAAGCTGTACTTTCTGGTAGAAGCGGGAGAGCACAGTCTTACTGCAAAGGAGTCCACTGCTGCAAGTATTTGGCCAGCACAGGGTGACGGCACGTTCTGTGGGCAGTCAGTCCAGTGTCCATGACACCCGGGGTCTGGCGGCACTGTATCGAGGTTCTGGGGTGTCTTTGCATGACCAGAAGGACCTCAGCCTCAGGCTGAGATCTCGGAGGCGGGTTCAGCTGCCTGGGCTGGGGCCAGAGCAGGGACCCAGGGCTTCTCGGTTACAAGGAGAGGCAGATAAAGGCCACAAAGTCACCCAGAAATTCTGGAATTTCCATCTATCACTGAACCGTGCCAATTTTACCCTCTATGTGTTTCTCAAATTCCTCTGTACCTTTAGTTCTTCGGATCCCAAGCTGACCCCAAAGCGTGGTGACAAGAGACTTCGTAAGCCCTAAGCCCAGCAGCAGTCGCAGCACATCCACGACCGTCAGGGTCAACTCAAACCGACCGTGACCTCGGAACACATGAGGAAGAGGGGACGGGCAGGGTGGGGCCCTGGGCATCAGGGGAGACGACGGCTGGGGGAAGGGAGCCGTGACGAAGTACAGCTGCAGAGTTGGGTTCTCTTCGCTGACCTCACAGATGGTGTCGGTGTCCAAGGAGTCAAGATCCGAAGTCTGACCCGTTCCTCTGTGGTCTCTGCACACCTGGGATGGTCCCCAGCTGCGCCTTCTGCTGCGAGGGGATGCCTCGATCCTCTGCTGCCTTCATCCTCGTGTTCCCTGAAAAATGAGAACTTAGAGAAGCCGCCACTCAAACGCTTCTCTAGAATAAATGGCCGCATGCATTTCAGCCACGGAAATCAGGCCGACACCTCTGCAGGTGAGGTCTGGGCTGGCTGCAACTTCTGCCCGGGACGCCTCTGTGCTGCCAGGGCCAGCTCTTGACTCGGAGCGTCACGAGAGGAGAGAGGCAGGTGCCCTGCTCGACCGCAGGGATGGGCACACGGATGCTTCGTGCTCCCAGTGGAATGTCTTCTGTCTTCACCCTCCACCACCCCAGGTGCCTGGAGGAGTCATGGGGTCACAGGCTGGGAGCAGGTCAGCGGCTGAGAAAGGGCCCAGGGGCAGCAACTCTGCGAGGCCAGCAGGCTTCTCTTTGGCTCCCTTAGCTGGGCAGCTCTCATTGCCTAGAGCAGCGTGTCTGTGTGTGCATGTGTGTTGTTCATGCAGAGACGCATCTGTGCGTCGGGGAGGCAGTGTGGGGTGAGGGAACCAGTCACAGCCGGATCCATGCCTCCATTCTGCCCTTTACCAATGATGACCTTGTCGTTCATGGCACTTGCCATCCCAGGCCCTGGGCCTCCTGCACTGGGACCTGCGGAGACCAATGCTCCCCTTCGGGGCTGCGAAGGCTGGAGATGAGGTCTTGGTGACTCCTGTGCACACTTGAGACAGAGAGGGCGTCTGGTTTCAAAGCCTGCCATAGACGCCAGCCCGCTGTTCTACCTTCACCAACGCCTGTTCATTTAACCCGTCTCTTCCTCAGTTTACTTACCTGTAAAACGGGGATGGTGATGTGAGGACGCCATTTAAGCCCTCACTGGCGTTAGCTCTAGTTGATATAATCTCTATAAAGGATCCTGGACCCTCAGAGACACATTATTATTTTTACTACTGTTATCAATAGTTGATCAACAGCTAATAATTGGGTGAACATCTGTAGCAAAGTGACTTCCGTTTAAGACGAAAGACTGAGCTGGCAGAGGGAGCTCTCCGCGCCAAAAAGAAGAATGCCTCATCAAGGATATAGACACACACACGTGCACACAGATATGGATACGCATTTATGTACAAGACTAAGGGCAAGAAAGCAGAACCCCTGGTCCCAGAAACCAAGAGGAACCCAGAGCGGTGAGGGGAGGGAGGCCGGGCAGCCCTGGGGTCGCTGGTCGAAGAGGGGCTTGGGGCTGGCTTAGTGTCCTCCCGTGGTGACAGCTGAGACTGGGGCCCCAGGTGAGAAAAGCAGAAGTAATGAAAGGGATAAATTAGACACCAGGGAGCACAGAAAATAGGACAACTTCAAAGGAATGTGAAAATAAGTGTGTTTAAAGTATTTCAAAAGATAAAGGGAAGAAAAGACACTATAAAGCCAGAACACGACATTAGGAAAGAAAATACAGCAGGTGGGTCTGAAAAAGAATGAAGCAGAACCACAGAAATTAAACAAAATAAAACTAAACCAAATGAAACTAAACAGACAGGTTGACAGTCAACCAGAATGAGTGATTTAGGGAAACTGTCCAGCAAAGAGAAGCGTCAAGACTCAGATAAATGGAGGAGCAGATCCAGCGTCTGCAGAATGGGAGGTCCCGAAGGAGAGGCCAGGCAATTTTTAAAGCCATTGTGGCAGAGAATTTTCCAGAACAGATGAAAGACATGAGACAGATGGAAAAAGCAAATCTCTGGGCAGAATAAGTCACATCAAGTCCCCGTGTAGACATTTTGCTCCATGTTTGGTGAGTGTGAATCAAAGAGAAAAATATTAGCTGCTGTCAGAGAGAAAAACAGGCACTTTCGGATGTTGCTGGGGGTACGCAGACTGATAAATCTTTTCTTGGGAGCTAATTTGCTGTAACAGATACAAAATCTTAAAAAATCCACACACCCATTTACTCGTCATTTTCACTTTTAGAAATTCATTCTAAGAAAATAGTAATTGACACGTAGAAAGATTTGAATCCGGCAGTGTTTGTAAGGGCAAAAAAACTAGAGATGTAGATTATTTCTAAGCAAACAAATACATATAAACTATGATACTAACCATAAACTGGAATGTGACCCAGCCATAAAAGTTATGTTTAAAAGAGTATTTAAAGAAGTAGAAGGAGAACACAATTAATTAACATGATTATTAATTTAATTAAAAAAGCAGATGACAAAACCGTGTTCAGTGTGTTCATGCTTCAGCTCTGGACGTGTTCATGTGTGTCCGTGTGTTTGCGTGTGTGCACGAGCGTGCGTGCACGCACGTATGTGATAAGAAGGATTTGGCCGACATTATAGTAGTTTTCTCTGGGTAAATTACAGCCGTGATTTCACCCTGTGAGTTTGTACTTCTCCATATAGGTGGTGCCTGCATTATCTATTGTAAACGTGTATTAATGCTGTTACAGTAAATGTATTACTTCCCAGCCCTCGGCCAGCCTGTTAACAGCGCAGGGGTGAGGGGTGAATGCTCAGAGCCCCAACAGCCTGGCACAAGTCCCTGCCCAGCCGGCTGCCCGCTGGTGACCAGAGTGAACCACTTAGCCCACGGAGCCTTTGCTTGCTCACCAGTGAGGCGGGGGTGATGGTGCTGTCTCTCTCTCCAGGCTGGGGGGCATTAAATGAGGTAACCCATGGAACGTGCTTAGCATGGAGCCGTGCACAGCATAGGTGCACATAAACGAGCTGATTAACTAAACCAGCATTATTCTGAGTGTTGTGCTTCATCAGCTATACCCTTTCTATGTCCACAGAACCAGGCTTGCAACACCTCTGCTGCAGAAAGAAGCCAAAGGGAGACCAGTGATGGGCAAGGGGAAGAGAAGAGAGGCCTGATACGAACACTAAGAAGGGCATAGCACACGAATGGAGAGCAGGCACCTGAAGTGCGTGTGGAGTTCAGGTTCAGCAAGCTCTGGCAGTGCTCATAGAGAACCAATTGGTATGAAGCCTTGGAACAGATCCTTTTCTGAAGCTGTAACTGTGGGTGGCTTATAAGGGCAAGGAGCCACTATCAGGCTTAAGGCCCATTCCATACAGGGACTCAGAGTCCTGTCCAAAGCAGTAATGGAGAGTGGATATGACTGAGGGCTCCTGACAGCCAGACAGGTGAGCCAGGGGAACTGAGGATGGCTTCAGACCCTGGGAGCCCGCTGAAGCCTCCTCAGGAGCACAGAGGCCTCTCGTCTCAGGAAAGCCTGTGGGCTCTCCCAGTACCTTGCTGCTCCAGCTCAGCACTGTGGCCCGTAGCCCACCACAGGCTTCCCGAAGGGCAACAGCCCATTCCAGGCAGGTCGGGGCTGGGGCTCGAGTGGGACATCTTCTGAGAAGAGTGAACTGGGAGGCGTGCTGGCCCCGGGCTCAGCCCTCAGCGCTCTGCAGACCCCCAGACCCGGGTCCCTGGCCTGGCTTTCCTGCTAAGCGTCTGTGCCAGACAGAATGACATTTGCCTGAAAGTCATAGAAACCGTCACTGAGCAGTAGATTAAACAAGATTGAGGTTTATTTCTTTCTTCTATAACAAGATGCCCAGAGGCAGGTGATCTAGGGGTGTCGTGGCTCGAAGACGCCCCTGAGGACACAGGCTCTGTGTGCCCCTCCAGCAGCTTCATCAGTGGCTCCCGTCGTCTCAGCCAGGCGGGGCCCATGCCTGCAGCCTAGGGGCTGTGGTTTAGGCCAGAAGAAGGGAGAAGGACAAAGAGCAAAAGGTACTGTCACCCAGGCGGGTCCCCTTGTAAGGAGCTGTAGTTGGCTGAATAATGGCCCCAAATGATGGCCTCCAAATCGATGGCACCCAAAGATATCAGGTCCTAACACCTGGGACCTATAAATGTCATCCCGTATGAAAACAGGGCCTCTGCAGATGTAGGTTGAGGATCTTGAGATGGCAGATTGTCCTGGACGATCTATGTGGGACTTGCCGTGGAGGACCGGGAAGTGGCCAGTGGGGCTGGCTGAGCAGAACCCCGGGAGGGCGCACGGCAGGGGCATGACACAGCTGCAAGGGGTCTTCCAGGTGGTCTCCCAGACCCACGGGGTGGGAACAGCAGCCAGATCTCAGAGGGTCAGCAGCACCACTGATAGCCAACCTGGGAAGAGTCTGTCGGAAGGACCACTGGGTCTGGAATATTCTGAAAACATTCCTCCAGTTTGCTGGTGGCTTCAGGGTGAGCAGTGGTCAGCCAGACCAGGGGTGCAGCTGTCACGGAGGCCAGAAGTTCTGACGGACCTGAGGGACCCGCGTGCAGACGCAAGTCCTCTCCTCGTCTGCCACACCAAGGTCACGGCAGCTCCCTGTGGCCACGGAGCAGAGACGGGGGAGGAGCTAAGCGCTGGGAGTCTGCAAGGGCCTCTGGTAAGGAGAGGCCGTGAACAGTAAGGTTAGCTCCAGTAAACTTCACCCCCATTCCTCACGCACCACCCAGTGGGTGGAGGTCCATTATTAGGGAGATCAGATCGTTCCAGAAAATAAAGAAGCATCATTTTCTTTGCACATCTGAATGTCGGGAGCCAGCCTGCAGTCCTGCTACATACACATTTATTGGGTGTACACAAGGTGCTGGGTGCTCTGTAGAGAGTGCCATTTAATCCTTACAATTCCCCGCAGGTATGAATTATCATCTCCGTTTTACAGCTGAGAAACTCAGCATTAATAGTTTGCCGGGAGTCACAACATTCATCGAGTTCAGGCTGAGCTGCCGAGGGAGAGACTCCAGCCCAGCGGCTTCCACAGCACAGAGCTTCCTTTTTCCTCCGCACGCGGCCTGGGAAGGAGCAGGCCAGGTGGTCCGGTCCCAACCCTTCAACTCTGTGGTTGGTCTTCCCAGGCCAGCAGAGGGCAGGAAGCAAGAAGAGGGTCCAGGGTCAGCATCTTTAAACAGATGACCCAAACTGCCCCAAATCTGTGTATTCCTATCCTGCTCACAGCCCACTGGGCAAATTTAATCGCGAGGTCACACTTACCTCCTAGATGGTCCGTATCAGCTCAGGCTGCCATAACAAAGCACCACGGCTCGGCAGCTTAAACAACAGACCTTTACTGCTGACAGTTCTAGAGGCTGGAAGTTCAAGATCGAGGTGCCCAGAGTCTGGTGAGGGCCCCGCTTCCTGGATGACCAACAGCTGCCTCCTCACTGTGTCCTCACATGGTGGAGAGCGAGCTCTGGTCCCTTCCTCTTCTTAAAAGGACATTAATCCCATCATGGCGTCCCACCCTCATGACCTCATCTGACCCTAATCACCTCCCAAAGGCCCCACCTCCAAATACCATTCACACATGAATTTTGGGTGATACACACGTTCCATCTGTAACACAGGACTCTGGGGAGGTGGTCCGTATGCAACCAAGCCCTGGAGGGGAGAGCTGGCAGCCAGGTGAGCACGGGGCTGCCAGCAGTCTCTGCCCCCGTCAGCCCTCCCACACTCGGGTCTCCATAGCACACACTCGCTGCCCCCAAGGGAGACCCACAGTCCTTCTTGTGTCCAGCTCTGTCCGTGACCACACGGGGTCCTCAGTCCTCTCTCTCAGGTTCAGCTGTGGCAACTGGGATCTGGTGATCTATTCTCTAAAAGACGATGATTTGGACATCTCCTCTGGACACGTGAAAGTTTGGATTAGCAGACGGTACCCGCAAAAGTGCAGCTGCTACTCAGAAAGGAAGGGACGGAGTCACAGCCGTGAGGGGTGCCCAGTTGCCAGCTCCAAAACCTCATGGAGCAGGAATTATCACAAAGACTCCCTGACCTGGCAGTGGGCTGAGCTCCCTAGTTACTGCTCGCTGGAGCATCTCCCCGGTCTTGGGCTAAGTGTGCGCCCTGGGAGGTCCCTCCTGGTCCAGTATCCTCGGCTCATCTGCAGAAGGGGGAGGAAAGGGTGCTCTCCTTGGGTGACAAACACCTTTTGCCCCTTCTTCTCCAGGGGCAGGTTGGAAGTTCCATCACAGGCTTTCATAGGCCCAGCTGTGGCATATTTTTTGGCAATAACAGTCCCTAAAAATCTGTTTGCTTCCAGTCCATTCCAGGTGAAAGTAACCATCCCCCGACATCTCATGAGCTTAAACAGCCGCTTCCCCCCTTCTGCTCCCCGGCTTCCACGGCGGACCTGGTGGACCCCTTTGTATCCAGCCCCTGGCCTGCTGTAACCACAAAGTACCCCAAACTGAGCGACTTAGAAGAGGGGAAGTTCATCCTCTCACAGCCTGGAGGCCCGAAGGCTGGAACGAAGGTGCGGGCAGGCCGAGCTCCCTCTGAAAGCTCCAGGGGAGAATCTGGTCCTTCCTTCACTCCGGTTTCTGGGGGCCCCAGCCATCCCTGACATTCCTTGGCTCGTGGCAGCCTCACTCCATCTCCGCCTCCACCTTCTTCGTAAGCCCTTCTTCCCTGTGTGTCTCCGGGTCCAAATTTCCCCCTTCACAGATGGACACCGATCATGCTGTATTTAGGGCCCACCCTAAATGTCCGGTAGGGTGTCCCACATGACATCATCTTAACTTGATGACATCTGCAAAGAGTTCTAAATAAGGTCACATTCACACTTACTGGGTGGATATAAATTTGGCAGAGAGACTATTTAACTCAGGACATTCTGTAGGGCCCAGGCCTTGCCTGCTCAGCAAGAGCCCACAAGCCCGTTGCAACCGCGTGTCCTTCTGGCTCCCTTCTGGGCAGGACGCCCAGCTGCCTGGCCAGCCTGGATCCTGCCTCATCTCACTCAGAGAACATCAGGTCTCAAAGGGACGCAGAGCCCCTCTACGTGAGCCACTGTTCCTGGGAACGCTGGTCGTACCAGGGACAGCCCTCCTGGCAAGCATGCAGCCTTTGCGTCCTCTGCCCATACAAGAAACCGCCCCGGTAGTGGGCGCACATTTCCATCCAGCCACTGCCACTGGAACACCCTGGAAGTAACTCCCAATAAACCTAGTGTCTCGTTCGCCGACTCCTGGCCTTTTCTTCCGTCTCTCTGCACCCTGCTCCACGCTGCTCCCCGAGCTGGGCATGCAGCCGGACAATCTTGTTTCTCTTTATTTCACAAATAAGCCATCTGGGGTCTTCTGAGACAAGAGGCTTGTGTAAGAAGGCAGCACGGATGATCTGACCTTTGACACTGTGGTGGCTCCGTGAGATCCTCTCACCAACGTGTGTCCCTTCCCGTTATTGCTCCTCTGTGTGTGTCTGTCCCTGTGTCCAAATGTCTCTCTTCCTATAAGGACATCAGACATATTAGATTAGAGCTTACCCTAACTGACCTCATTCCAACCTTAGTCACCTCTGGAAGGACCCTGTCTCAAATGCAGCCACACCCTGGGGATTAGGACTTCAACAGGAACTTTGGGAGGGAGGGCACAATGCAGCTCATAAGGCTTGTTCTTTGCGGCCTTATGGGCCCTTGTCCCCAGCACAGAGCCCCCCTCCTGGGCGTGCAGTCACTGGTTGCTGGATGAACGAGTGGATATTTAAATCACAAAGGGCGGACTTGACCATCTGGGCTGCTTTGGGCCAATGGGTTGCACAGATCCTGGGAGCTCAGAGTGAGAGCACCACTCTCCCAGGGGGAGGAGCTCAGGAGACGGGACTGAGCGGAGGCAGGGAGAACAGGTCGAGTTTGGGGAGGAGCTGCTGACCCCATGTCCGACCACGCTCTGTGTTCACAGAAAATGGAGTCAGCCCAATCCACCTAAGGGACGAACAGAGCTCCCAAGAGAGAGCTTTTCCTCACAGAGCCCAGTGGTCTCTCCTAGAGGAGCCACAGTGAATGAACGATGCTCCTCGGCGTTGAGCACACGGCGAGAGTCTCTCCACAGGAAGGGCACAGACACTCCAGTCTGGACAACGTATTACCCACACAGGGACCCAGATTGCCTTGAATTCAATTCCATGGCATCCTAGTGACATTGGTGGAGGCGAGACAGCCCCTTTCAGCTGCATTGATGGGAAGCGATGAGTGGTCCTCACGATGGTCGCCATGCCCTTACTCATGCGCCCTTCCATCTTCCCCTCATGCTGATGAGTGAGGCTGGGGAGCTTTGCCGCGTGAGGAGGGAAGCCTCGTGCTGGCAGCCTAGGCTTCTGCCTGAAATATTTAAACACCAAACTCCGCTGGCCCAAAAATGTAATCAAATGTTAAATTATGAAAGGTCTCCGGGTTCAGCTCAGCCACTGTAGGAGATGGATGGGCTTCAGTAACTCATGAGGCAGGCGCAGCCGCACAGCCCGTGGATGGTGTTCTTGCATAACCAGTGAACAGCTTCAGCATCGCAGGGAGGGACCAAAGCTCCATCAAGGCACTCAGGGGGAAACTGAGCCACTCAGTAGCTGGTCTCGTCCATCAGCCAACAACAGTGACCTCCACTGGTGGCACAGCCGTGACCATCAGAGGTCAGTGAGAACAGGGGTCTCCACCCACCCAGCAGGTTCTGACTGGTGTGGACTGGCCACAATGTGCCTCTCACCTTTGTGACTGCGATCAGATCGACTTTGGCTTGTGAGCGAACCCTCTTGCCTGGGGCTTACCCACCAGCATTTGGGTTTTAGCTGCATATTTAAATCGACAGTGGCATTGGACACAACCCCCTGCCTCATCCTTTGCTAACTCCTTGAGGCCCAAGACAGAGGCATCAGCTGAGTTAGTTCCTGGTGAGGATCATCTTCCCGGCTTGCAGGTGGATGCCTTATTGCTGTGTCCTCACATGGTGAGGAGAGAGAAAGAGAGACAGCTTTCTGGTATCTTTTCCTCTAAGGACACTAATCCCATCATGGGGTCCCACCCTCATGGCCTCATCTAACCCTAATCACCTCCCAAAGGCCTGCCTCCTAATACTATCACACTGAGCATCAGAGTTTCAACGTAGGAATTTCAGAGGGGCACAAATACGCAGTCCAGAGCACTCTTCTCCTCCTGGGCAGCCAGACGACCTGAGTCCTCTGGGCTGGTTTGCAGACGCTCATTATGTAACACTTCACTTCTCGCTACCCAAGTTCAGACCCAGTTAAGAGAGAGATGCAGGTGATGGGAACGTGGAAACAAATATGTCTGTTTATTACTTACAAAGCTAGGGCGCTAGGGCAGAATTCATCTCCTTGTCTTTTCCGGCTTCTACAGGCTGTCCGTGCTCCTTGGCTGGTGGCCCCACATCCAGCCAACCTCTGCTCCTCTGCTCACATCTCTGACTCCCCGGCTCCCTCTTTCCCATAAGGGCCCTTGTGATGACATTGGACCCACCCAGAAAATCGAAGATCATCTCCCCATCTCAAAATCCTTAATCTAATCACACCTGCAACATCCCTTTTGCCGGGTGAGGTCTAGGTCCCTAGGTTCTGGCGACGAGGACGTGGATGTCTTTGGGGGCTATTATCCTACCACCACAGGTACTGTCCTGGGATGGGCTACGCAGCCACAAACACAGAAAGGACACAATCCCTGTCCCCTTGGGCTTACATTTTAACGTGAAACGCATTTTTCTCCACTGCGTCTTTTCTGCGGGAGTGGGCTGCAGGGGGACATGTGTCCTAGAGCGGCGCTCTCCCATGGACCTTCCATGATGGTGGGCACGTTCTCCGTCTGCACGTCCGACACGGTAAGCCCCAGAACTTGAACTCTGGCTAATGTGACTAAAAAACTGATTTTTAACTTTAATTTCATCTTAATTAATGGAAATGGAAATAGCCACAGGAGGCTGGCGGCTCCTGACTGGACAGCACGACCCGTATGGCTCTCTGCAGACCCCCCTTCCCCTGGGGAGCCCAGAATTTCTCAGGGTTTGCCATGTCTGCGTCCTGCCCCACTCGCACGGCCTTGCTGTTTGCTGGTTCTCAGGGCCTCCCCTCCTTCATTTTCTCTTTGTTTGCTAAACCAGTCACTTGTTTTTCTAACATTTTCCTCTGGATTCTTTCCTGTGGAGAGAAATATGAAATCAATAAGTTCTAAATCTGCCAAAACCTCAGTTCAAACAAATCTTTTCCTCATCAGCTTCCTGATTCAGAAAATCCCACTCGGGCATCTAATTCGGCCAGAACAATCTACCGAGGCCTGGTCGGGATGCACTGTCATCCTGCCTGCCCCTCCTCCTTAATACACGCTTATTCATTCACATTGTAAAGCGTGGGCTGTACGCCAGACACTTTCCTACTTTGCAATATTAACTTTGCAAATATTAACTTGTTTAATTCTTAATCAGTCTTGCAATGTAGATCACATCATTAGCCTCATTTTACAGGTAAAGAAACTGAGGCACAGAGAGGCTGAATGGCTGGCCTGAGACCCACAGCAGTGGGGACAGAGTCAGGATTTGGACGCAGACCGTGACAGAGGTGTGCTCAGACCATCCCTGCCACACTGCTTCCTTTGCCGGGCTCCTCCCTAGAGCCTGGTACCGAAGTTTCTCCATCAGGACACCGGCGGCACCAGCACTAACAGTGAGTGTGTCCCTTCAAAGTTCTCTCTGCACCGTCCACGCCGTAAGCCATCAGATTTTCCGTCCCTGCCTCCCGCAGCCGTCCCTGTGCTCGCAGGGGTCCCTCCTGCCTCAACGCTCAGCTGCAGCTTGAGACGTGTCCTGGCTCCTGCTCCTGCCAGGAGGCTCAGCGCTCACCTCTGAGGTCGGCCTCTTCCACTGGCGGGAGCTGACACATCTCCTCCGGCCTCCTTAAGAGCTGTTCCCTCAGGCGCAACTTCTTTTTTCTTTAATATCGGTCTAACCTGGCCTGACGTTTTTCACTTTCCTAGCTTCTTTAAGAGCAGCTAGACCTGAAAACTGTCATTTCCCCTCCCCATCTGCCTGACATGCTTCCTAAGATCTCTGCCTTCCTCCGGAGGAAATCTCTCCATTTGCACCTTGATTCTGCGTGTCTGCATCTTTTTATCTTTCTTCCTGCACAGCTGCTGTTTCGAGAGTCATTCTGAGGCATATTCCCAAGCCCCCCACTTCCTCCTCGGTCCCCCTGAGCGAATCTGGTTCCCAGAGACAGAAGGTGCGGGGCACGGGCCTTTTAGTTGATTGTCTTCTAAGCCGCTGGGTCAGCGACAGATCTGTATCCCCCTCTTTTTATAAGAACTTCTGAGCTGCCTCTAAAAGTTCTCCTACCTTGTGCCAGTGAGAGGACATCTGGGGCCTCAGAGATCTAAAGCCATGATTGGAATTTACGTGACAACAAATCCAGCGGCCGCTTGGAACCATTTGGTAATGAGTGAGTGGAAAGGACTCTGTGGATTCAAGCTTAGTCCCTTTACGGCCCCCTCTCTTAGCCTCAAAGGCACCTAGAAAAAAACAAACAAAGGGACGCAGGAGAAGCGCGCTAGCCAGCTGATCTGGCTGGCTCGCTATGCTGGGGGCACTGGCCAGTGGGACCTGGGGCCTCAGGCCGGCTCTCTGTGCAGCCAGAACCCAGCTGTTTCTGCAGTTTTAGATCCTGGCTCCCTGGCCTGCCAACCAGGCTGAGAAACACAGTTAAAAGCAGCAAAATAAACGATTCTATCCCCTAATGCCTTACAGTCTCTCTACACAAAAACTTCCTAAGATCAAAGCCGTGCCTTCACCATGCTTGCTAAAAATGGCACATCGCGCTTGCATTGGCTGAGGTCTACGCCGGCTAGAATAGAGCCGCTGGCCTGTGGTTAAAGCCTCCATAAGCTGCAGTGACCCGCCAAGGTCAAGATCGGGCAGAGCTCAAGTGTTCTCAGGCGTAAGCCCCTCCCGGCCCACCCAGGCTGCACCGTGAAAACCGGAGTTTTCACAAAGTCAGGGCCCCACGAGGGTGGTTGATGCCAAGGCCTGAGGCCGCCCGCTCAGGAAACCGCAGTCTGCATCATATCTACGTTCCTGGATTTCGTTCTGAGTCTGTCTCATCCATTCCCGGAAGTGCGGCAGGTGTTAGAATTTGAGTGGGTCGACACAGAGATGCCCTCTCCCCCCGCACCTCCCCCCACCCCCCCCCCCCGCCCCCAGTTTGGGAGATGGACACAGAATCAAGCAGATAAAGAGTGGAAGGAAATCGTCTTCATTTCTGAAAAGCGTTTTGGAAAAGGGGGTGACCAAGGTGCTGCCAATGGCCTCCTTCACATCCCCAGACACCTGGCTGTGCCCAGGTCCGGAGGCAGCCCGAGTTTATGGCACAGAGTGGAGTGAGGGGACCAGCATCCACCCCTTCTGCAGCAGGGAGCTGGGGCAGCACCCAAGTCCACTTCCTTCCTCTGTGCTAAGCTAAATAACCACCCCCCCTTAGACGTCCATGTCCTAAACCCTGGAACCGGTGAATATGTGACCTTACAGGCAGAAGGGACTTGACAGTTGGGGTTAAAGAAACTAAGGACCTCGAGATGGGGAGATGATCCTAGATTATCCGGGTGGGCCCAATGTCATCACCAGGGTCCTTATAAGAGGGAGGCAGGAGGGTCAGAGTTGGAGGGGGTGATGCGATGACAGAAGCTGGAATCAGAGTAATGAGGCCATGAGCCAAGGGAGGTGGGCAGCTTCTAGAAGCTGGAAAAGGCAGGGAAATTCTCTCCCTAGAGCCTCCAGTCTTGCTAACCTATTTTTGGACTTCCGACCTCCAGAACCGGAAGATAATAAATCTGTGTCGTTTTAAGCCACACCGTTTGCAGTAATTCGTTACAGCAGCAATAAGAAACAAAAATGAAAACTAAAACTCACAGATCAGCTAAGTCACTCCCTTTGCCTGGAGAGGAGGGCATGCGTGGGAGGTGAAGAGAGGTCAGGAAGCTTCCTTTAATCCGGTCCCTCCATACAGAGGAAAAAGGAGCCAAGGGGGAGAATCACCTCCTACCCCCCATCCTGGGGGGAGGGGTCTAACTGTCTAAACAGAGGGAAACTGAGGCCCAGGGGCACATGATCTCTGGCTCATGGCCACATGACAAAGCAGACCAGACGAGGACCCAAGTTTGACGGCAGGGTTCTGCCCTTCTCCGAGGTCATGCAAATACTGTCCCCCTGAAGCTGGCCTCGTTGGGGAGCAGAGCTCCCAGGAGCGGCGGGATCAGGGATCCGGGAAGACAGGCGGGCGCTCCTTGCCACAAGGTCACAGGAACTCAATGTGTGCTCTGCGCTTGCATCCAGATATTGACCGCTCATTATTCACCTTAACCTATTTATGCCTCTTGATGGCGGGAGTCAATTCACACCATAAGGACTTTTCCTGCCAAGTGAACGGCGTATTTTGTTTTCCCATTTGGCAAGAAGAGCAGGACGTGGAAACCAAGTTCATCGCAGCGGCGCGGCATGACCCTGCTGGTCACCCTCCCCCTGTCTTCTCCAAGGACACCGTGTCTGCCCCTGGTCTGCCTCTGCACGGGGCTCCTGCTTTGCTGAGGCGATGACGTCACCTCTGGCCATGTGCTGTGTTAATCGATCTGTTTATCCCACAGATATTTGATGAGCGCCTGCCACGGGTGGTGAGGACATGGCAGCTAACAGGTCCCGGCCCTTCCAGAGCTGGTGGCTCCACGGGCAGGACAGAAGGTGCGTCTGTGCCACACACGGTGAAACGAGAGAGGTCAGGGCCTCAGCAGCTGTGACACAGGAAGGGGGCAGGTTTCGGAACTCGAAGAGCCGGGGTCCCTCCAGCCCTAAGGAGCTGCAGACTTTGAGTGTGTGGCTCGACCCTCCTCTGCAGCAGGGGGCTGCTGACCACACCTCCCTCTGGGTTGCATGCTGACGGGGGCCCCTCGGCTGGAGCCCTGTGGAAACAGGAACACCGTGTCCAGCACGGTGAGCTCTGCCCAGCACCCGCCTCCGCCAACTCCTCCAGCTCTCTCTGCTTCTCAGACCCCTAATCTCCTAAGGACTTTACCAATATTTAACCCCTTCTTGCTTGGCACCCTGGAGGAGCAGGCTTTGCTCTTTGGTTGTTAAAGGAGATTGCACATCAAGAGCAGTTCACAGCCCAGGGAGCCTTGAAGACCTTCCATCCGTGGTCGTCCTGGCTGCCCTCCCAGGAGCGGGGCGTTTCAAACCCACTGTGCTTGGGAGCCACCTCGGATCTTGCTAAAATGCAGATTCAGACTCAGCAGATCTGGGGGAGGGCCTGGGAAACTGCATTCTTTAACAAGCTCCAGGCCGATGTCTGTCCTGGTCCAGGGGCCCCACTTTGAGTAGCAGAGTCCTGGGGAGGTCGGTGCTGGAAATACGTTGGTTGGTGCACTTCCTTCTCTTTGTGACTCTGGGACCTGGAACAGAGCCAGCACTTAGTAGGTGCTCAATTCATGTTTGCAGATGCGCGGGCAGGTGGCTGTTTGATGCTGGGGGCTGGCAGCTTGAGTATCATTTCCAAATGGAAACGGATTCTGCCCCAGTGTGTGAGGAGGCAGCAGACCCCACTTGTTTGAGGGCGGGGGGACCCCACTCGTCCCCCTGGCAGAGAGCTCCTGAGGATCAGTCCCGTCCTGACACCACCCCTCCCCTGCCGAGTCTGGAAAATTCACTTGACTTTTCTAAGCTGGCTTCTTTATCCACAAAATGATGCTGCTTTTTATCTCTCAGCGTGGCCGTGGGGATAAGGGGGGCAATGTGCTGAGAAAGGGGCTGGGGGCGTGAAGCACCCTCTTTATGTATTAGCAATTTACCTTGAATGCCCTGCCCACCACCCACCCTTACCCAGGCAGTTCCAGATTCAGGAGTCACCTGGAGAGTCACCCTCACCGGGAAGGCCGCCCTGATTTCCCCAAGGTGGCTCAGGTGTCCTGCCTCTGTGCCCACAATGCGTTATCACCCCTGCCCAGTAACTGGGTGCCTGTGGGTCCCTCATGAGAGTCTGGTGTCCTTCGCACCTAGCTTGGCACTTGGTCCCGAAAGGATGCTCCCCAAATGGAGAACAAAGGAAGGAATGAACCTCCCCAAGGAACTTAGTCTGCGAGAGTAGAGAAACGGGAAGAAACTGAGGCAGCCGGTGGGGTTGGGGCCCTGACACTTTCTAGCTTCCTCAAGCAGCCCCCAGAAGAGAAGAAGCAGGTCCTGACTCAGTTACCACTCTAGGTTAAAGGGGGAGATGCATCAAGGGGAACCTCAAGTTTCTTTCTGGTTTGACCCGCTCAATTCCCCAAGGCAGAGCCACACTAGGGCTTCTAAGAACTGTGCAGTAATGGTGACCGGGGTCTGGCTGTGGTGTCTTCTGTGCTGACTCAGAGGAATCCAAACTTGTCAGGCATCATAGAAAGAACACGACAACCCTTCGATCCCTCCCAACACTCTTAGGAAGGAAAATTTTCCTGGCAACCTCTTGTTCATTCTTCAAGACCCAACTCAAAATTCCCCTACTCTCCATCCCCATACACGAGGCCCTCTACATTTCCAGCCCCATGCAGGCCAAGTTTAGGGCCCACATGCTCGTGCTCCTCACATACCAAAAGCTGCTGGAGAACAGACACTGGGCCCTTTATCTTGAATCCTCAGGCCTCTCCTAGGGTTTGGCACACAGTAGTTGCTCAATAAATGTTTTAATGAATGGATGCTGCTTGAAGGTCACCAAATGGATCCCCTTCTCTTTATGTGACTTCTGCTGATTGGATTTCCAAAAGCCCCTGTCCCGTCCCTCTGCCCTGGCCAGGCCCACTCTCTAGACTCCCGAGGGTGCAGGCGGGCCCTTCCGGAGTCGCCCCGCGTCCCGGTGACGTGCTTCTGCAGGGAAGGGCCCAGCGCGCTTCGCTGGGATTGACTTCCGTCTCTCTGATTTAGGATGCCATCGATTTTCTCAGGTGGAGGCCGTGTACTTAACGAAGTGCGGGCTGCTCAGCTCCATCCAGATGGGATTACGTGCAAGGACAATTACCCTGCTGGTGACAGCTTCTCTCTTTCTAAAATATATATAATGCAATGAAAATAACTCGGCCGAGGAGGCGAGCTGTGGAATGAAGTGGGCGGTGACGTTCAAGTGGGCTGCTTGCAATTTTCCCGCCACTGGGGGAAGACATTGTTAAAAGGATTGTATTATTATTGTTATTATTATTAATTTCTTTTTTTTTTGCAGACTTGGGAGAAATGCACAGTGTTGATTCAGAATAAAAGGGTAAAATATTGAACTTAGCAAGAGGTTGTTTTAGGTTCGTTTTCCGTTAGGTGCAGACTGAGATCCTTGCGGGATCTCAGGCGCTCCCTTGAGATGGCTCCCTCCCATTCCGGCTCCCCGCTCGTTTCCTGCACCGCCCGCCTCCCCCCAGACTCCCCCAAACTGCCTTTGGGGGTCCAGCCACTCAGGGGTGGCATTTCATTAGACCTTCAAATTGGAATATCACTTAAGTGAGTATTGTTAGAGTTGTTCTTTTTCCAGAAATATTGAGGAAACCAGCTCTCAGACGTCCTCAGCTCCCATTGCATGAAGTGTGCGTGGTCCTTGGGTGTGTTTTCTATTTGAAGTCGGTCCCCAGGCCCATGTCACTCAAGAGGCTCAGACAGGGTGCCCAGTCTTCCCCTTCTGCTGGGGATCATCAGGGCTCCACACTCACAGTCCCACATCCCAGGAACCCCCTCGGCCCAGGCAAACCGGGACTGTTGGTCAACTGAGGCTTCGACAAGCTGCCTGTCTTTTTCTGCGAGAGAGACAGAGAGAGAGGAAGGGAGAGGATGAAGTGCAGGTCTCTCTCTGACACAGGCAGCAGTGAGGAAGGCAGGTCTGAGGATGTGGGGCCGTAGGAAGTAGCCCCCTCGCTCCATCTGAAGGGTATCGATGCTGGAGCAGACAAGCACCCCCAGAATGTAAAGATAAATTTTGCAGAACTTGGTTTGTAGGACTCCGTGGTTCGGAGTGAAGAGAGCAAGGCCGAGGGTCGTCCAAAGTCATGGGTTTAAGTGTGCAGAGTGTGCTGAATGCTCCAGGCTGCTCCAGCCCCAGGCCCTGAGCTGCCCCCAGGTGTGATCACAGGAGGTGCCAAGTCCAGCTCTCTGAGCTCCCCTCTCATCTATTTCTTGCGGAAACTGGAGGCCTTGCCCTGGGACCCTTGGGGCCTCACGGACCTCGTGATCTGCTCCCCTCCCCTGCTGCTTTTGTCACCACTAAGCATTCCAGGAGTTCCACCTGCATCCAAGGGGAGCACTTCAAAGGTGGTGCTAAGTCAGCACTAATTTCCATGCCATGAGTTGTGCTCCACCACACTTGGGGGACACGGCCCCTCTGTGTTGGTCCCTGTTCTTTAACAGCATTAAACAAGCCCTCTGATGTGTCAGGGCCCCCACCGTCAGAGGCGATGCTCCTGCCCGGAGCTTTGGGGGCTGAGAGCTGCTGGGAGAACTGACCAAGAGGTGGGTACAGCCACTGTCGGGGGACAGTGGGAGGGAGGGGCTTGGGAAGGAGGGGGCTGGGAGCCCCATGACTGGACTTTGGGGAGTAGGTGAGGAGCCCCGAAGGATTCAGGGGTCCGTGAGGACACCGGCTGGAGCCAGAGAAGACTAATGGCAGGTAAGTTTGGAGGAAGGTGAGTTTGGAGGGGAGAGTGGGCCTCAGTGGGCACAGCCTGGGATGACAGAGAGAGCCCCACCTCATCCTGTCATATCTTTTAATGTGCACCACAATACTTATAGGGCAGATTTGGGAAATTAGGGTGACCAATCTTCCCAGTGCGTTTGGACTAAGGAATTGCTGGGAAGCAGTGGCACTTTTAGGGCTAAAACAGGAAGGTCCTGGGCAAATTGTGGCAAGCTGATCACCCCACAAATATCCTAATTGTTCTTACAGATGAAAAAACAGATGTTCAGAGAGGTCCCCAGTCATATGACTTCCAAGCTCACACCCCTCCCAGTGAGGACTGAGGGACTGGGCATCACCCCGTGGCTATCAAGATGATGGGTGGGGCTTTGGGAACTGGGCAGTGGTTTGGGTGTGGTGCGAGGTCATGGGTGTGTTGCTGACTGTGCAAGTGTGATCATCTGGCCACATGTGGGTTTGCTCTTGGCCGTTGGCGGGCTTGGCTCCTATCACAGGCCATCCCCATTTCCTCCACATTCATGCTCTCCATTCCTTCTCCACCCGAGTGTCGGGGAGCATGCAGGCTCTGAGCTTGAGTTATTGGCTTTGACTGTTACTGGTTTTCTTAAAATGAGAGTCCCGAGGCTGGAATGGCCCATGGTATGGCTAAGAGCTTTTGAGGAGATTGCACCAAGTGGAGCCCTAATTAATGTTTGTTTTATGATGTTCCATGGAATGGTCGCTCGATAAGATAATGCAAATAGAATTTTTAAAAAGCCTATGTTCAATTTAAACAGTGGGTACAACCAGACACGGTGCAGAGTCGCCTGCCGGCTGACGTTATTACAAGAAGCGATATTGCTCCTCCTGCAGTCCGCGCTCGGTAACCATTTCATTAATTGTGAACAGATGGGACTGGATGCCAGGTCCCAGCCCTCCATGAGAACATGAGGTCAGAGGGGAGAGAGCCCTTCAGGTGCACACGCTCCACAGAGCCAGCTTCCTGGGGAGGAGCAGGAGGCATCCCGCAGCCCCCTGAGCTTTGTCGGGGAGCAGGGCCCGGGAGTGTGGTGGGTGGGGATCTCCAGGACTGGGTCTAGGAGTCTGGCTGAGTGGGGACCAGAGCATAACATGAGGAAGGAGGCAAGGGCACAGCACAGCCCAGGGCACCACTTTTCTCTCGAGGAACAGGTGCAGTGCAGTCTCCTATCGTTGCTGTAACAAATACCATGGGCTTAGTTGCTTAAAACAACACATGGTTACTACCTTCCGGTTTTGGAGATCAGGGTCCAAAGTGGGTCTCACCGGGCTGCAGCTGTGGTGTGGGCATGGTGTGGTTCCCTCTGGGGGCTCCAGGGGATGGTCCGTTTCCTCGCCTTTCCAGCTCCTTGAGGGCCCTGGGTTCTCCGGCTTGTGGCCCCTTCCTCCACGTTCAAAGCCAGCAGTGGCCAGCGGGGTCCTTCTTGTGCTGCCATCTCTCTCGTGCAGACTCTTCTGCCTCTCCCTTCCGCAGGAAAGGATCCTTGTGGTGACAGCGAGCCCCACACGGTGCAGGACAGCCTCCCCTCTCCAGGTCAGCCGGTTAGTCATCTTCGTTCCATCTGCGTCCTTCATGCCCCTTTGCCATGGACACTGACTTGGTGACTGGTTCTGGGTCAGCATCTTCAGGGGGCCGTTATTCTGCCTCCTGCACTTGGTGAACACATTTGCCTTAGAACATAACGAGTGTGGAAATGAATAAGAGAAGCAACTAAATCTGATCAGGAAGGCCGGTGAGCAGAGCACTCACAGCCTATCATACATCATCCACTACCCCAAACAGGAAGAGACTAGGCTTGTATCTCTGACAGGAGGTGAACCTGCTTTACAACTGAAGGAAGATTTCTCTCTCCACCTGGCAACAGCCTAGCCAATGAGAAAACTGCAGCTCAGCCAATGAGAAAATTGCAGCCCAGCCAATGAGAAATGCTGCAGCCCAGCCAATGAGAAATGCCCCAGCTCAGCCAATGAGAAAGGCCACAGCCCAGCCAATGAGAAAGGCAGCAGCTCAGCCAATGAGAAGCTGTTGCCACCCTGAACTGTTACTTTCCCCCAATGGACTTTCTGTTTAGAACAGCCCCTCCTCCTTCCCCCTTTTCCTCTATGAAAGCAACTCCTCTCCCTTGTTCTCTGGATTTTCCTGTGGTTTGCCACAGCATGCACATCCCAAATTGCAATTCTTTTGACTATTCCCAAATAAACTCATTTTGAGGCTTTTCAAATTAATGTCAGCTTGCTTTTATTTATCTATTTTTTACTTTTTAAGAAAAGAGGCATGGAAGGTTCTAGAATCTAGGGACCCTGAGGTTTCATCTCAGCAATGTCACTGACTCAGTGTTCAACCCTGGGCTGTGCTCACTCGGCTTTCTGAGTTGCAGGTGACTGTTCTTTCAATGAGAATGAGGCCACTTGTCCTGAGTGTGCCACCTTGGGAAACAAAACGAGGAAGCAGACACGGAAGTGCTTCAGAAAGTATAAATGCTGTCAAACGAGCCACGATCACACTCCAGCGTGTCTGGCATCAGGTAATTTTAGTGCATTGTCTCTAAAGCCCAAGCTCCAACTGGTATTCAGCTGGAGCACCCTCACAGGTCTCCAGAATATTCTTTCCATCTGCCAGGTCCAATCCCACCCCAGGGCGGGCACAGGAGAGGTTGGAGTACTGGCACTTTCAGAGAAGAGCTGGCCTCGCCCTGACCTGTTCCTGGCAGTGGATGGCGAGACTGGCGTGCACCACTTCAGCCCTTTGGCCACAGGTCATTGCCCTGTGGGGTGTTTCCGGAAGCCAGGCCACAGCAGTCTCTGTCCGGTTGCCCCAGCAGCTTAGCTTTTGAAACCCAAATTCAGGAGCTGCCATTTGAGTTTAGACAGATGCACCCGTGCACCTTGAACCCCTATCAGGATACAGAACGTCACCATGACCCCAGAAAGTTCTCTCCTGCCCCTGCTCACTCAATCCACTAGGTAGTGAGTGGTCAGAATTGTTAAGGTCATAGGTTAGGTTCGCCTGCTCTAGAACTTCATGTAACTGGAACCATACGGTCTGTACTCCTGTTCACAGCTTCTGTCACCCATCATCATGGTTTTGAGATTCATCCAGCAGTTCGTTCCTTTTTACTGCTGACTACTATTCCATTGTATTCCATTGTATGAACATGAATAAATGCTTATCCGTCCTCCTCTTGGTGGATTCCTGGGCTGTTCCCAGGGTTTGTGTCAGGAGTAACGCTGCTGTGAGTTCGCTTGTCAAGTGACAGCCACGAGGCTTGCTTCGTTCCCTAGGCTTTACCCACGAGTGCCCTGGCTCAGAGTGGAGCCCAGTGGTACCTCTGGGAGGGATGGCCTCCGGCAGCCACTTTATCTAAGGGGAGCCCCTCCTGCAGGGATGGAAGGGGGCTGCCAGGGACGCATCTGCAGGGCCAATGAGCCTGTTCTCAGAGTGTCACATTCCAACACGGGGCCTCAGACCACCTGTGCCCCATCCTGTCTCCTTCCCTTGGCTCCCGGGCCTCGCTTGGTGTTTGCTCATGTATTTATGAGTCCTGGAATTGCTGCTTCCAGCACACTATTTACTTAACAATATAACAGTAATTGTAGGATAATTGTGCTGCAATGAAGGAACAGCCAGGGTCTGTGCAATAAGTGGATAATAAAAACCAGGGTTTATGGGTTCTGCTACTGGGAAGATTTATAGTCTTAATATTGCGTTATGTAACTAATCATTTCCAGTTCAGAATGGCCTGGGATTTGCTCTGAGACCCTCAGCTAGCTGACAGTAATCAGGGGATGGGGGAAAGAACATGCCACGTGGCTTCTTGGCTTCTCCCCTCCTGGCTAAGATCTGTGGATTCAAACCTTTTCCTTCACCTTGGGCAGGAAGAGGAAGATGAGGAAGGACCTTGCTGCACTGTCCCCTCCTTCTGGCCTCTGCCACCCCATTTATAACAGACCCTACGGCATCGAGATTCCTTTCTGATGACAACCCACCGGGGCAGTGCAAACTGAGCCCTGACTTTCCCAAGCCCTACACTGCGGCGTGGCATCTGCAAGGGCCTCTGAGTCCTTAGAGGGCTTCCTGACCTGATATTGCTGTCGACTTGTTTCAAGGTGCACATGTCAGAGCTGGAAGGCCTGGGGACCATCGGGCAGGCCCTCCCTTCAGCCACATTGAAACCGGAGACATCCACATCCAGAGGGTGGACAGGGTAGCAGCAGGCCCCTGCCTGCCATGAGCTTGCTGGGGGCCAGGTAAAGCCAGTTGAAGTCCTCTGTCTTCTCTGTCATATGGTGTGGTCAGCCGGGTGTGCAAGGCGTTCCTGACCATGTAGGTCCAAACCCAGCCAGGGGCAGCCAGGTGAGCGCCAGCACTGTTCACTTGCACTGGGAGGAGAGAACGGGGTGGTGGGGGGCCGCTCACCCACAGGAGACCTGCTGCCTGGCTCCCTGGTTCTGAAGGAAAATGTGCTCCACGTAAGAAGTGAGCTCAGCCTGCAGCCAGGCATGGAGCCCGTGAGTACAGGGCGGGCTCCGGGGGGCGGCCTCTGCTGGGGGGCTCGCGGCTCCTTGCCTTCGGAGTTTCGAAGGTTGGGCCTTCGCCAGAGGGGAAGTGTTCCTGGTGCAGCTCAGAGAATGACACATCTTATCTTTGTCCTCTCTTGCTTTTCCTGACTCAGAGGGCAGGCAGCCCTAGACTTTCCCCGGACTCTGCCACTGCTGTGCTCCAGACACCCCTCCCCATGGCCCCCGGAGCTTAGGAGGGAACCACAGGCCTGTGGGATGGCCAGGGGCTCCAAGGCACATTCAGCATGGCCGCACCGAGTGTCACGGGAATTGCATGACTGGATTTGTGGAGTCTTTCCTGGGAGTTGCCTGGGTGGGAAATCCTAGTCTGCAT
The DNA here is from genome assembly GCF_037783145.1 of Equus przewalskii. Taxonomy (NCBI): domain Eukaryota; kingdom Metazoa; phylum Chordata; class Mammalia; order Perissodactyla; family Equidae; genus Equus; species Equus przewalskii. Next base: position 44,958,302 of record NC_091832.1, read on the forward strand.
CATGTCCAAGGGGCAGGGGCAACCACTGAGGATTACGGCCTGTTGACACCCGTTAGCCCCTCCCCCCGCAGCCAGCAAGATGCAGATGAGAGTAGGGGCCATGTGGGGCTTAGGAGACCCACACTGGAGCTGGCCCAACAGGCGTCAAACCCTCTCTCTCGGGAGAGCCCTTACCTCGGGAGGGCGAGGACGGTGGGAGACATGATGGACGCCTGGGGGTCACAACTACGCTCTGTCGCTTGTCTGGTCACTGGCGCCTCAGGTGTCTTCTCTTTGTGACAATTCATCAGCACACACTTTGCTTAAGGATTGAACACTTTCTTAAAGGCGCATTATACGCCAGTACAACAGTTGAAACACTGGCCACACTTTTTTGTAATGACCATCCTGAATCCTGGTAAAAGTCAGGGTGACGGGCAATCCTGGTGCACTCCTGGTGGGAGCATAAGTTGGCAATTTAAAGGGACTTCTGGCCACTCGTATCCTTTGAGCAATTAATTCTACTTCTGAGAGTCAAAGGAAATAGCAAAATAAATAAAACAGTAAAATAAAGACAAAATGTCTGTACCAGGATGTTCATCATTGCCGTTTCAAATAAAGTTTTAAAAGTCTAAATGTCCATTAAGTTTCAAAAAGATATATATAGCTGCTAGAATGACTAAAATGAAAAGCACTGACAATCCCAAGTGTTGGTGGGGACATGGTGCAAGGAGACCCTCACACACTGTTAGTGGGAAAGAAAAGGGGTGTAACCACTGGAAAAGTTGGACAGTTTCTTACAAAGTTAATTAGACCCTATCCCATGACTCCACAATTAGACAACTGGATTTTGCCCCAGAGAAATGACACCATGTGTCCCCAAAAGACATGGGCTAGAATGTCCATATCTGCTTTATTTATAATAGACAAAATCTGGAAATGGGTCACATGGCATAACAGGAGAATAAATAAATTACGGCTCCTCCCCACAGGAGGAAGCTACTCAACAATAGATAGGCACGCAGAAGGAACAGGCAGCGCCTGCTGGATCGCACAGGCTCTCTGCCGGCCAAGAGGAATGCGGGCTGCATGAGCTTGTTGACGTGAACAGGTGAAACTCAGAGCTCAGAGCGGAGGCCACCTTTGGGGGTGTTGACTGGGAAGGGGCACAGGAAACTGCTTGGGGATGGTGTGTTCTGTATCTTGGAAGGGGGGTATGTTACCTGAGTTTGTTAAAACTGACAAAATGGTGTGTTTAGATCTGTGCAATTTATAGTAAATTTTACCATGAAATTTTACGTATGTAAATTTTACCTAAAAAACCAACTTGTAAACACATATTGAATCAAATTTAGCAGGTTTGCTTATTATAATGGTTCGCGGTAGCAATTCAAAAACTATTTTCTCTTTATTCCAATCTTGAGCAAATGAGTAAATATATCAAGGATAATGAGAGCTCAGTTTCTTACTGATGGGGAAGGAAGTTACCCATGGACAGGAGGGAGATTAGAATGCACCTTGTCAAATTGAACTGGAGGAATCAGTGTGAATTCATCTCTCTCTCTCTCTGTGTGTGTCTGTTGCCTAATGTGTTTAGATAGATGCAAAAAAAAATACATAATATATATATGTTATACACATATACAGAAAGAGCATGTGTAAATACACATACATGTAAATATATCTTTACATTTTATATCATATACTTATATAAATATATTTATATCCATTCCATTTATCTATCTATCTAATCTAACATCTATCTATTATCTACCTCATAGCTCTATCAACTGAGAGGGTGTAGGAGCAATGACACCTCAGTCTCAAGGATCATACCCACCCAGCACCCAGATCTTGGTTTCTAAAACCATCCTCCGTCCAAAGGAACCAGGACTCCTGGGAGAAAAGGCTGATTTCAGGCCCAAAGCAGGGAAACCACGAGTCAAGTCTGGAATATCTTTTTGCAGCAGAAAGTAAGGAAGGGCTCACAGAACGACAGGCTATCAGAAGGATGTGCGGGCCGGCTTGTGGGGATGGCCACCGGCCAAATCTGGGACAATCTGAGCATCCAAATAAGTAACAACAGTAACAGCTTATAGTCCATCGAATAGAATAAAATCAATGAGTCCATGTTGATATAAAAAAATAGAGGAATAAATAAAACTGAGGAGAAAGGAAGGCTCTCCTTAGATTAGAATTCCACCTGCTAAAGGATAAAGGATTTAGAAAGCCATTAATGGTGCTGAAACCAGTGGGACAAAGTTTGGCAATGCACAGGATGTTTCCAGAATCAAAGTATCGCCCCGCAACTACTTACTAGTCGTGAAAGGAAAAACAGTCATTTGACAGTGGAGAGACCTGGCTGACACAACCTTAAGCAGGAGAACTAAGATCTTTCCCAATATAGGACATCACGTGCTCCTGGCGACGAGGACACAGCCCATCCCCCGTGCACCGTGGATCAAAACGCACGACCTGATCATGAGAAAGCACAAACAAACACAAACAGAGGCACGTTCTGTAAGTAACTGGCCTTCCCTCTCCAGCAATATCAAGGTCAAGAAGGAGAAAGAAATATAAGGAGCCGTTTCAGATTGAAGAAGCCTAAAGAGGCAAGGAAATGATGAAAATGCTTGGGCCTGGGTCATGGGGACAAAAAGCTAGAAAAGGACCCTGGCGGGCCAGCTGATGACATGAACACGTCCTGTGGATCAGCTGACTGTACCGTGTCAAGCTTAAATTTCTGCATTTTGATAATTAGGCTGTAGTTTTGTAAGAGAGTGTCCTTCTTAGGAAAGATGGAGAGGGGAGGGGCAATGACAAAGGAAATGGTGCAAAATGTAAGCAACTGGTGACTGGGTGAAGGGCTGATGGGAGTTCCTTGTTCCATTCTTGCGACTTCTCTGCAGGGTTGAAATCACAGCCGAACACAAGGTTTGGACGGACCAAGCTGGCAAAGCAAATTTCTGTGTGTGACATCATCTGCGCAAGACGAAATACCCTGGGGACCCGCTGGTCTCAGAAGCATGAGAAGCGTGTGGAGCCCATACAAACCCAACCCAGCAGGCCTGCTGGCGGCAGTGGTGAGCCAAACAAAACCTGTCTGGATGCGCCAGAGTCAGCGGGGACCGAGAGCAGGTGCGGGTCTTGCCTCCGGCGAGCATCAGAGTGGCCAAGAAGGCTTTCTGGAGCAGGCGGCCTTGCAAATTGCCGGAGAAGAGGATGCCTGGGAGCTGCCAGCTGAGTGCAAGGAGGGCTGGCAGCCTCCTTGAGGGAACAGTCTGCTCAGTGTTAAATTCTGAACTGTCCTCTCGCACCAGCGCTTCCCTTCCGATTTACCCTCCTATGTGGAAGGAAGCAAGAAAAGTATGGCTTGGGCCGAGCGCACCCTGGGCAGGCAGTTGGGTGGCTATGCTTTCCGCTGTTTTCCCCATGTGTTAATGCACAGCTGTGGGACGGCCCCCAGACCCCGTGACTTGGGCAGAAACTGCAATTGGTCTTTTGATTTTCTTTTTATTTCTTTTAATGGCTCCCTTGGTTACCGGCCTGGCAACTTTGAAATGCCACCAAAAGCAGGGATTCCAGAGGCTCCTGGGAGGGTAGGAGGAAAGCGAGTTTCTGGGAGGAGGCAGCTGGGCACAGGCTGGTGGGCAGGAGATCCTGTCTGGCCTGGATGCCATGTAGGGTCGGGGCAGGAAAATGCTGGGGACAAAACTTCAGCATCTTTGTCCGACAAGAAAAGGCACAGCTGAAGGGAGACCTCTACGTGAGCCCCAGGAAGGCGTGCACAGGCACAGAAACCCTGGCTGAAGACCATGGGCCCTGACTGGGCATCTCCTCGCCAGGGCCCCAGGACTGCAGCCACTCGAGCACCAGCTCCCAGCTCAGTGTCCAGAGCGCGGGCGTCTCTCTGTGAGAGAAAGGAGCACCCGCCTTCAGACACTGACAGATTAGTTCACGTTGCAACCTCCCTGCAAGCCCCTGGTCCCGTAGCTGCTAATATGATTTCAAATGGGGTCCATCCCCTGTTGTCATGTGGGGTCCTCGAACCCCTTAGAGGCGGCCCTCTCAGGGTGGGTCTTCCTTCCACTGTCAGTTATCCCTGAAAAGCTTCCGAAGGCCTGGGTCTCTGAGGCCTAGGCCTCGTCTGCAGAGCCCGTTCCTGCCCCCCCGGACTAGGCTGCTAATGCCTGGGGCCTGGTGCTACAGCGGGCCTCCTGCACACTGCTGCCTGCGGCAGGAGGCAAGCGCCCCGAAGGTTGCAGAGAAATTCAGGGAAGTGGGACGAGCTGATCTCTCCGAGGCCGGAATCCAGGCCATGGATGCTCTTCTCTAGACCCCCTATATCACTGTCTGTCTGAGGATATCCTCCCCTCCTGGTCCCCGGGAAACAGTTAACAATTATCGATGGTGCCACTGATCTGGGGCTTCAACTGGAAAAGCATTGAATCATGTAAAACAGCAATTCATTCATTTATCCATTCATGGACTCATTCATCAAACACTCTTTGAGAACTTACTGCATGCTAGATATTATTCTGGGCTGTGGGGCCTTCCACCCCCATGGGCGGGCCGGTGGCCCCAATGGCCAGGCCTTGATTCTCCTCCTGCAGCAACTTCCATCCCTGATGTGGGCTTGGTACTGAGGGTCCAGAACACCCCTGAAGGCAGCTGCTGAGTCTCCTGCAAGGCCTGGCTTCTGAACCCCTGGTCTGGGATGGTCACTGGCCTCAATGAATGAATTACTGCAAAGAAAATAGAAAAGTCTTTCCCTGGAGGGGAGCCTGCAAAGCTATACCTGTCCCGGGAGAATGCAGTGTTACTGGCCTCACGGTGGGCCCACGGGACAGCCTTGTTGAGCAGAGGAGGGGTCTCTAACCACACAGACTGTTAACCCCATGCTCACTATTCACCCCAATGAATCAGTGGGGGAATGTGGGGTCCACAGGGTGGCCTCCTTGTCCCATATCCCTCTGTCCGATGCCCCAAACTGCTCCATCCCCTCACTTGAGGCGCTGCCAGCTCATGAGGTTAAATCAGTTGGCCGGCTACTCAGAGGGCAGGTGTGGAGGTCAAAGGGCTCTGGAGGCAGCTCGGGGCTCTTGGTACAGCCATATTAACAAAACGGGGAGCAGACCCAGGGCATCAGGAAACCCACTGCTCCCCTGGTGCCCTGGATCTGCTCCCCAGGGAAGGCCTCTGTTGCGGTGGTGTGAGGAACAGGCATATGTGTATGAGTGACCTGCAGCTGCCATGATAAATGACCACAAACGGGGGCTTAAAACAGTGGAAATTTATTCTCTCGAAGTTCTGGAGGCCAGAAGTCCAAAATTAAGGTGTCTGCTGGACTGTGCTTCCTCCAGATGCTCTAGGTAAGGATCCTTCCTGCCTCTTCCAGCTTCTAGTGGCTCCTGGCATCCTTGGCTTACTGCCGCATCACTACAATCTCTGCCTGTGCCTTCATGCGGCTTCTCCTCTGTCTACGTCTTCTCTTCTTTCTCCTAAAAAGATACTTGCCATTGGATTTAGGGTCCACCCGGATAATCCAGGATGTCTCATGTCAAGAGCCACAAGTTACTTATATCCACAAAGACCCTTTCTCTAAATAAGACGAGTCACAGGTTCTGGAGAGTAAGACAGGGACATATTTTGGACCACCATTCCGTGCACCATAGAGTAGATGTGATTCTTCAAAGATGGAGCTGGGATGTTGATGAAACCGAGGGAGCACTCAGAGAGTAGGGAGGGAGTGCCCAGAGAGCAGGGTTGCTGTGTAGGCTTAACAATGGCTGGAGAGCTGAGACCTCTGAATGTCTCGGAGACTGGGGGTGTCTGCTCGCCTAGGGTGGATGTCCTGCTTTCGTCTAGGCCAGTAAGGAAGTGCTTCACCGTGCCTGTGGCATCTGCATGCAGGAAGCTTCCAGGAGTTGGCTGGGGAAGGATCTGGCTAACAGGTCGGGCTCCTCCTCCTGTGATGGGTACCGCTGTGGCGCAGGGGTCTGGGGATCCACGGCCGGCACACTCCAGGGGCGATGGCGGAGGGATGGCGGTAGATGGTGAACTCTGCAGGGATCACTTGGCTGTTCCTGGAACGTCTTTTAAGTCGCATGCATGCTGGTTGCTTCTTCTTAAAGCCAGGGTGGACAAATGTCTCTGATTTCTCTCTATACAAGATTGAGGAGCTTATGAAGCAAACAGATTCTGGGTGGGATCAGGAACGGAGTTGAAGTCTATAAAAAGACGAGCTGTGGGGAAGCTGGCTGGCGTCCAGTTGCATGCGTCTTTACCTACCTTGCTTCCAACCAGGGGCTCCTTTTGGGGATTTAGTGTTGGTTCCGAGAGAGGCGCAGCAGAAGGGAGAGGATCGTTTTCTTTGCAGCAGGAGGAAGGAGCTCCCAGCAACACTTTGCTGCCTCCCCACTTCGGGAGCACTGCGGTCGTCTGAGCCGGGTCTCTCTCTGGTCAGATTTCTGTCCTCAGTTGGACAGACGTGCATTTCTTGCTCCTTTTTCAGAGGGATTTTGTGGGGTTGCTCCCTCCAAGAAAGGAACATGAGATGGATTCTGGGCATCCAGCGTCTGCAAGCCGCAGCCCTCTGCATGCAGCTCTCAGCGTCCCTGCTGTCTGCTGTCGTCAGCCCTCCTTTGCCTCCTTGCGCGGCCGCCCCCCACCAGGAGACATTCTCCTCTGTGTGTCTCTCTGTAAGTCAGCTGATGCTCACCTTCTCCGAGGGGTGACGCACATCAGAGCTGCTCCGTCAGCAAAGGCACTGGGGTCGCTGGCTCTTTGGGGGCAACGTGGGCCGGGTGGAGTAACTGATGCCAAGGGAGGAGGAACACGGGGCAAGTCTGCCACATCTCCTGGCCTCTGTTTTCTCCTCCACAGACTGGGGCCATGTTAATGATCTCTGTGGTCCTTCAGCTGGAACCTTCTGCAAATCTCGTGTGCAATGCCCACGCTGGTGAGCGCAGAACCGGCAGCCTTCTCCGTCATGCAATATGGTGGACTAGAGGTCCCTGTCCTTAGACGTCATTATGCCTTTTAGGAGTCAGGCTGCAGTCTACCTGAGATGCCCTGGCACCTGCCCTCCACCCAGAGCTGACCAAATGCTCCAGGCCACCTCCTCTATGAGGCCTCCCCTGGTTGCCCAGCCTGCAATCTTATCCTATGCTCTCCTGCAACCAGGACACAGTCTGGCCGACAGTGGGTGCCCTGTGAGTTCAGGCTGAATAAGTGAAAGGGTGAGTGAATGAAGGAAAGAGTAGAGGAATTCAGTAAAGGATTTTGCTGATGATAATCCACTCGCTCAGCATGACTTATTGAGCATCTGTTACGGATCAGGCAAAGATCCTGACACTCTGGGGAATAGAATAGACAAAGCTGCCTGCCCTCTGGAAGCTTCTGTTCAAGGGCAGAAGGCACTCGATAATGACCTAACCAAGCAGGTGGGGAACGATGGGTGGGGCGTGAACCCCTCCGAGTCTGGAGAAACATGAAGCTGGTCTGGGGAAACCTGATCGAAGAGACCTGGTTCTGCCTTGAGTGATTTATGGTTGAGTGTGTGTAGATTTAAAATCCTTCTTGTTCCCCAAAGAGGTGGTGGGAGTTCGAGGTGTTTGGGGGGTAGGGGAATGCTTGGAGCAATCTGGAATGTTCTGGAAGGGATAGGCTTTCAATGTGGACTGAAGAGAAAGGAAGCTGCTCATTCAAGATGGAAGTCACTGCATATTCACCCGGCTGGGCATCGCCCTCTGCCCAGGAGACGCTGCCCTGCGTCCACCTCTTTAAGGCCCTGACATGCTTCACAAGGGAGCACATGTCCAGCAAACATGGCGGGATTGCATGGAGCTCTCTGCTGGGCTGTGGGAGTGGGTGGTTACTGCCACCCGTCCCCGGTGAGCTGGGTGGAGAGAGCACCAGATTGTTCTGGAAGTTCTCTTTCTGACAGCTACGCTAAAGACCTGGTGGAAGTCTGCTTAACCTTGCTTCAGGTCAGAATGTCCCCAAAGAGTGGTCAATTTTCTAAACCTTCTTTGTTTAATTACCCTGGTCACAGACAATCAGGAACTCCGGAACGTTCTGACGACTCTCACAGTCCCTTGATTAATTGGACATTTTTAACCACAGTGTGTCTCGGCTGATCTGCAGATAGCAGAGTCTTAGAATTTAACAGGAGAGGAATGTAATTGGACTAACTTTGCTCCTGGAGAGCTGGGGAGGCGGAAGCCATTTTTTGTTGCTGCAGCCGTAAAAGACCCCGGTGCAGAGAGCAGAGGACATTTCACTAAAAGTGAACTGACGATCAAATAAACAGAGTTTATGGGGCTCGGAGCCGACGGGGCTGGGGTCTGCAGCATCTACTGCTCAGTCCTAGGATCTGTGACAGGTCTCAAAGGGGTCCCTTCTCTTCGTTTCCATAGGAAGTCACTAGAGCCCAGAGCTCGGGTGTCTCATGCCGTCAGCCACCTGTCCTCAAGGGCCATTGTCATCCAGGAGGTGGCCACTTTCAGGAAGCATCCCTTGCACATGTGTCCAGACACACTCATTTACACACGCACCCCCCCCCCCCAAATGCTGTCCCAGCACAAGATGAAGTAATGCAGACCGAAGTCCAGCTCTCCTTCCTCTCAGCCCTCCACCCAGCTGTCCCCTCCCTGCCCCTCACCATGACTGGTGGAACAGGCCGACTCTCAGCCTGGAGACCCTGGGCTCTCTGCTTTTCCTTGTGGACGAACCACTCCCTTTCCCAAGGCCCCGGGAGCTGATGCCCGAGCCCAGTGCAGCTTCCCGGCTGCTCCTGGCTGCCTCCCGACGGACTGTGAGCCCCGAGCCCCATGGCCTGGATCCACACCTGGCTCAGAGCCCCTTGCTACCATGTAGGGTTTCTGGATGATGGACAGGACACCCAGCTAAATTGGAATTTCAGGTAAATGACGAGTCATGTTTTTGTATAAGTATATCCCATGTAGCATTTGGGACATACTTATGCTAAAAAAAAAAATCACTCATTTGTCTCAAATTCCAATTTAACTGACTGTATTTTTGTCTGTTAAATCTGCCAGCCTTATCCCCTGTGACCTTGGGCAGCTTTGCTACCATTTCTGTGCCTCCGTTTCATCTTTTCAAAGTGAGTGATAACAGAGCTGACCTCCTGGGCTGGTCTGGGGAGTCAACAGGATGCTCTTTGAAGAGACACAGAGCTGCACACATGAAGTCGGCCACTCATTCATTCAGTCAACAGCCCTGAGCCCCCCTGGGGTGGGGCAGCGACGATCCCGCACATCACAGACGTGTGCTCTGCCTCCCGCACTTTTGTCCTGACATAATGAGCCCAAAGCGGGTGTTGCAGACAGTAGGGGGGCTCGGGGGGAGTGTGTTTGCTCCTTGGCAGCAGTTCCTGCTTGCTGGTGGGAGAGGAATGTGTTCAGAGGTGTCTTTACTGGGACAAGGAACATGGGGTCGCTGTAGAGTGTATCGACACAGCAGATCTGACAACCCGACACCTCGAATTGCAGGAACATTCCATCTGAGCGTCCTGCCGAGCCAGCTGCTGTCCTGAGATGCTGCCGAGTCTGTCCACCCCCGTGAGCGTTGGTGGGACTTGCGGCTGACCCGGCTGAGCCCCGATGGTTAGGGAAGTGGGTGGAGGGAGGCTCCTCCAAGGAAGCAGGCTGCTTGTCTTCCCAGCAGTGACCAGCCTGGACCAAGCCCTGGGTGAGTCTTAGTGCCCAGCGCCCTGTGTGTCCTAGGAGCGTGAGCCAGGATTCAGCTCAGATCCCAGGGGGACAGACTGGCTGGCACGCAGCCTTTCAGAGATGTGTTTCTGCTCAAGGGAAGTTGCAGACCTGGGCTGTTGGAGCCCCATGGGCTGTGTGGGTGACCTGCTGGTCAGCTGCCTGCCAGTCAAGCGGGGCAGTCTCTGAGTTTCTATCTCGAGGGGTCAGAGTGAGGCAGATATGTGAGTGAGCTGGGCTGACCTCCATTGGGGGCTGGTTCTACCTTCTGGGACCTCTGGCTCCTTTGGGCGCCTGGTGGAGCCTAAGACTCCCCTCTTTGGTGGAAAGACCAACATGCAAAGAATTTCGTCCAGGATGAGGGGTTTCTTGGACCCCTAGGCCCACTCAGGGAATGGGGACCCCGTGGTGTTAGTTGAGCTGGAGAAATTGAACTCAGTCAGTGAGCCCAGGATGCAGGAGCTGCATTGAAATGCATAGAGTAAAACAATGAAGATCGCAAAGTTTGGGGCCACCTGGTAGCCGAGTGGTTAAGCTCACGCACTCTGCTTCAGCACCCCAGGGTTTTGCCGGTTTGGATCCTGGGAGCTGACGTGGCACCGCTCATGAAGCCGTGCTGAGGTGGAGTCCCACACAGCACAACCAGAAGGACCCACAACTAGAATATATAACTGTACTGGGGGTGCTTCGGGGAGAAGAAGGAAAGAAAAAAGGAAGATTGGCAACAGATGTTAGCTCAGGTTCCAATCCTTAAAAAAAAAGAATCACTTATCTTTTAAAAGAAAAAAAAAAAAAAGATCACAAATTTTGGAAATTCAGGGTGTGGGTCAAAGGCGGGGTGGCCGGCTGCAGCTGTGGTTGGCGCTCAATGGACCGGAATCCCAGGTGGTGGGTGGGTCAGGAGCACTTACAGCTGCAAAATGGCCCTGTGGGAAACAAACACGGAGGCCCCCTGGGAGGTGCAGTGCTGGGCCAGCCGGGACTGTGGGCTGGTGGCCTGGTTTGGTGACTTCCCAGGCAGATGATGACTGCATCCTGATGAAGACTGAGGGGTCGGCAATTCACGTCTGGGCATCAACGTGCTGAGATGCAGGTGGGTGCCGGTGGGGGGCGGGGGACTATAGCAACCTCCTGTTTTCCCGACAGTCATCTTTTGTTCTATTTTCAAAATATTTGCGTCTTGTCCTGGCTCGGTGTTAATGAACTCCCAGGAAGCGGGACGTGTTACCACCAACCGTGTGGCATCCCAAGCAGAAAGAGGCCACCCCCGGGAGCCCCTCCTCAGCCTCTCGGAGGGGATCACAGTACATTACAGGGAGCTGCGGGTCGTTGAGACGACGCTTTTATTTGACATATTGCCATATTAGTGTCAAGAAGTCTTGATGCAAACAGCCCCGGGAGCCGCGTTACTGACAGGCAGCTTGGATTGTCAGGCTCTGCCACCGAAAAAATAATCTCAGAGTTTCATTTTGAATTGTAAAAACTGGATGAAAAACTCCCCTGTAATTGTCTGATGGGAAATATATTGTCTCATCATATCACTTTCATTGATTCTCTTTCATGTTTATGTTAAAACTAAAAAGCTAACAACAAGCTCAGCCGGTGTGGGAGACGTGGGAGTGAGGGGCCGCAGGCCGCGCGGAGGGCGGGGTCTGCGCAGAGAAGGAAGCAGAGGGGGACTTCATGTGTGACCCACGTCTTTTGTCTCCCTTCACGCAGAACAGCCGGCAACAGCAGTTTTTCAAAAGGAGCGTGCCACTGAATTATCACTAAATTATCACAGCATTATCTTCCTGTCTGCTTTCTTTGTGTCGGGTAAATAATGCTCCAGAGAGCGTGCAGTCCGTGACCTTGAGGGTATAAGAAGACGTCCGCTGGCTGCTTGTTTTCAGCACTTTGCAGCATCATGAGCTGGGGGGAAGGAAGGAAGGAAGGAAGGAGCAGAGAGCACGTACCCACGACGACATCCCTGGGTGTCGGGTGACCTTAAGAACCTGCATCTGACATGTTAAGCCCTCAGAGATGTTTGCTTATGGGGATCTGAAACTCTGAACCCCAAAATGGGTTCATTGGGCACCTGCTTGAACTCTGACCTCACGCTGGGTACCTTGGCAGATACAAAGTGAGGATGCCCCAGCTTCTTCAGAGCTGTGCTCCAGCAGGAGAAAGGCCAAGTTCACTGGCACCTATGTTGAGAATCAGGACGTGTGGCCCCTAGGGACCCCGCCTCCTGGAGCCTACACCCTTGGGCATTCACCTCTCACGTGGCACCAACGTTGGTGTACGTGATCAACAGCACACGGGAGAACCTTCTGGGAGGTTTATTAGGTTATACAAACACTGCTTCTGTCTTGGGTGCCCTCCTGCTTGCTGGCTCTCTCTCTTTTTTGGAGCCCAGATGCCATGCAAAAGGGTCTAGACTATTCTTCTGGAGAAGCCACATGGAGAAGAGACTCTGGAGACGCGAGGCCACCTGGCGGAAAGCTGAAGCCCCAGCTCCCAGTACTATGAGCGAGCCTTCTTGGAGGCAGACCCCCCAGCTCCCACCAGGGCTTCAGATGATGGGGCCTCGCCGGGACCTCATGAGAGACCTTGAGCCAGAACCACCCAGCCAAGCCTCTCTGGGCTTCCAGAAGTTCTGGAACAGTGTAAGATAATGAATGTTCATTGTATCAAGCTGCTTCATTTTGGGGTGATAGTTACACACCAAGAGATAACGAATACAGTCAGCCCCGGCGGCTGAAGTCAAGTAGAGATGGAGTGCCCTGGAGGTGGAGGGGGGAGAGATCGTGAAGGCTTCGTGGAGGAGCCAGCTCTGAGAGAGCTGGAGGTAGGTGGGCGGGGGGTTGGGAAGGAAGGAGAAGATGATACACAAGTCGTGTGAATGGCAAGGAACTGGCACCATGAATAGAAATAGAAGACTCCCGAGCAGGGGTGGGTTGGGGGAGACAGGGATGAATGTGGACATCTAGAGATTCTAGAACAAATTGTCATTTGGATGGAGCATGGGGATTTTCTCCATTCTGACCCGCACTGTGGTCCAGGCGTCTCCTGAGCTGGGGAGGGTTGAAGCGCTGGGGAGGTTTATAATGATCCAGGGCCCCTCCTGCCCCGGGGCTTACTGGGCTTACCTCCTCTCACTGAGCCACCGCCCCTTCTCCTCGAAGATGCTCTGGTTGCTGCCATCTTGAGAGGAAGGCTCCTTCCACTGCACACCTCTCGGTTTATTGGCCCATTTCCTACCCCTCAGTGACAGAGCAGCCTCTGGAAAGATGGTCCACACCTGCTGGTTTTCATGTCTTTCCTTGTATTTAATCTAGCTGACTTGGGTTTGGTTTTTTTCTGTTTTTATATATTTTTTTTTTGAGGAAGATTAGCTCTGAGCTAACTACTGTCAGTCCTCCTCTTTTTTGCTGAGAAAGCCTGGCCCTGAGCTAACATCTGTGCCCATCTTCCTCTACTTTATATGTGGGATGCCTACCACAGCATGGCTTGCCAATCGGTGCCATGTCCGCACCTGGGATCCGAACCGGTGAACCCCGGGCCGCCGAGAAGCAGAACGTGCGAACTTGACCGCTGTGCCACCGGGCTGGCCCCGGGTTTGGCTTTTCACCTCTGCCTGACCATCCTCTGAAACCACATTGGTCAGAATCACCACTGTCCATGTGGCCACACCCACCGTACACTTTCCTGTCCACATCTTCCTGGAGAAGGCTCATGGTGGGCCCTTTCTAGAATGTTCTTTTCTTGGCTCTTTCTCTTTCCTTCCTAGGATCTGATCTCTGTATCCTCATTCAGATAATTTCAGGTACCATTAGTTGAAGGTGACTGAGGTTGGATGCTTATTTTACTGGAAGGATTTAGAAGAAATTAAAGTAACAGATGGGTGGTTGGATCCCAGCAATTTCAACCATCTCCCAATCGGGAAGTGACAGGACCCCAGTTCTTGTCTTTACATTCTGCCCTGCCAGCTCATGGTAACTCAGTTCTGCAGACACCCCTCTGTGCCTGCCATGTGGCAGGTGCCCTGTGAGTGCTGGTCACGCCTTAGACTGGCCGAGGTACAGTGCTGCTGGAGGGGGTCCTGCAGCCGGCTGCTTCCATACCATCTGGCCTGATGCCATCTGCTCACCTGAACCCTCTGTGGCTCCCGAACACCCGTGGCTTAGCACAGCCCTTCTTAGTTAGCCTTCCCCAGCTCCAGTCCTTTCCTCTTTGGTTGGAGATCATTTCTTTTCTTTCTCAAACTAGATTCCTCATTGCAATGTACTGGCTATATCAGTTTTAGCCAGATCTTCCCATTTTTCAGAGAAGGGCCTGCTTTTGGAACTGATGTTATGGACTGGGCATCTTAATTTTATACCAGTGTCATTGCCAAATTCCCAGGGCAACTCATTGCTTCTGGAGACAGCCCATTCCCAAATCCTGATTTGTTTTCAGCCCAGTTTCTGAGCAGGACCAGGGCAAACTTATTCTGTTGTGTTGTCTGCGTTCCCCCGGCCCCCTGCCGCCCCTGGGTTAGTGAGAGCTTCTCTTTTTCTCTCTCTCTCTCTCCCTCCTGCCTGCGTTAATGAGAGCTTCTCTCTTCTTTTCCTTCTTTCTCTCTTTTCCTCTTTCTCTCCCCTCCCTCTGCTAATGAGAGCTATGAATCAGACAGACGGAAGCACAATGCTGCCCATGTTCACCCTCAGGCGCAGAGCGGGGGGCTGCCCCCCATCTCTACCCAGCCCACCAACGAGCAGATTCCTGCACACTGTAGCAACTGCAAAACAAGTCCAGGGCTGCTCCAGAGGCGGCACAGCGCTCCATTGTGACAGGCTGCAAACCTGGTTACTTATGAAGCAATTTGCTCCTGCGGGCTGGTTTGAGATTAAAATGGTAATTATCTTGCAAATGACTGTAGCTGTCTTTCATAAATGTGGCAATGTTTGAGATGTGACTGACTGCAGCCGCCAGCACAATGGGCTTAATAAACGATATCGTCAGTGTATTGTCAGGGAACAGAGCCTATTAGTTTTGGACTGGACAATACTGTAATTTCAGTGAGAGAGATTCCATTCTTCTCTCCAGCCACGTTTTTTTCAATAGTATGTGCTCATCATTTTTTTCTTAATAGGACATTTTCCTTAAGATAATTTGCAAATTGCTAATCTGTTTTTATTATCTCTCACTTTTTCTCCTTTAGAAGTTTTGCTTTTCCTGTTGCCACTGGGAAGAGCTCTGCCACTCGGTACCAACGTGGGAAACAGCTGTGCTTGTTGGAAAGGGGGGCGACATGCAGGGGCCGTGATGGGGCCTGAGGGTTCCAGTCACCAACCCCAGTGTGTGTTGGGCATGAGGGTCCCCACGGGACCAGGCGATTCTCAGACACCAGCTGGGAATCCCATAATTCAACTCAATTCTGATACTATTTGCCCAGAGAGAGTGTCAGATCCTACAGGTTAAGGGCTCAGTTCTATAAGACTGCCCCCCTCACTCCCTTTCAGATGCCAATTGCAAGTCTATGTTGTCACATGTGCTTCTGACCAATGGGCTATAAATCAGAATTTCCCAACACCCTCTCCTTGGGTTCCATTAATTTGCTGGAGTAACTCGCAGGACTCAGGAAACACGTTTACTCACTAGATTACAGGTGTATTACAAAGGATATGAATCAACAGCCAGATGAAGAGATATACGTAGGGGGAGGTCTTGAGCACAGGAGCTTCTGTCCTCATGGGGCACCCGCCCTGTGGTGGGTTTCAGGAACCCACCCGGTGGCAAATGGAAATGTTCTGTTTCCCTACCTGGAAGCTCTCTGAACTCTGACCTTTTGGGTTTTTAGGGAGGTTTCATTACACAGGCAAGACTGATTAACTCATTGGCCATTGGTGATTGATTCCACTTCCAGCCTTCTCCCTTCCCGGGAAGTCAAGGGGTAGAACTGAAAGTTCCAACCCTCTATTCATGGTTGGTTCCCCTGGCAACCAGCCCCCACCTTTAGATTTTCCAAAAGTCATCTCCTTAACATAGATTCAGGTGTGGTAGAAAGAGGCCTATTTGTAGCAAGACACCCATTTCCCCTTTATGGCTCTGAAGTGATTTCAGGAACTGAGCACAAGAGACCAAATATTATAATAGAAGATCATCCCATTGCTCTTCTGGCTCAGGAAATTCCAAGGATTTTGGGAACCGTGAACCAGAAACTGGATGAAGCTCAGATACATATGAGAAATATATTTCCGTCATCTGAATGGCTGAATATATATTTCTTATAAATCACAGTATTGCAGTAACTGTTCCACAGTGAAGTGGGCATCAGGGGGCAAGCAGCCTGAGCCAGCATGCTAGATAAGAGAGACGGAGGACCAAAGTTTTAGCAACCCGTTTTCTTCACACCAGATCAAAATTCCTTCCCCACAAATGTTGGGAGGTGCGGGCCTCTCAGGTGCTGGGGGATCTGGTCCTCAGCCTGGAGATGGGGGGAAGGCACAGGCTCTCAGGACCCTGCAGAAGCCGTGGGAACGGGTCACAGAGCAGGATCCAGGGACCGCAGCCTGCCCATCAGGACTGAGGAAGGTGGGGATCATGGGATCAGGACTTGGGACTCTCTTGCCAGCCTTGGTATAGTTCAGCCAGCACCCCTAGAAGCTGATGGGACATGGAAAGGCCTAGAAGACCCTGACATGGGACCGTTTACAATGACCTCAGTATACAGGTGGCAGGTGTGTGGTTTCTGCTCAGCTGTGTCTCTTTCAGTCCTTGCCTGGTGGAGGGGATGGATGAAGACACCTGGGCCCAGCAGCCTGAGAGGTTGGTCCACTGAGGATCAGCCTGTCAGAGTCAAGTGGGGATCATGCTGCCTCAGCCTGAGATCCCAGCGAGAGAACCTGAACTGGAGCCGGCGCGTAGATGTCACATGGGATGTCCCTCGACCAAACAAAGCCAGCGGGATCTTCCCTGAAGTCAGTGTGGCTGTAGATGTGCATTTAGAACCAGGATGTCAGAAGGGACCAGGATGGGACAAGGGGACAGAGAAACTGCCAGTAAACAGAGGAGGGCAGGGATCAAAAGCCTGTGCAGATTCCTCAAAAAGTTAAACATGGAATTGCCATATGATCCAGCAATTCCACTTCTGAGTATAGACCCCAAAGAAATGAAATCAAGAACCCAGATACTTGTATAACAAGGTTCATAAAAGCGTTATTCACAATAGCCAGGAGATGGAAGCAATGCAAATGTCCATTGGTGATGAGTGGATGAATAAAAGATGGCCCTATCCAGGTGACAGAGTATCATTTGGTCACAAAAAGGAATGAAGCGCTGATATGCGGTACAACATGGGTGAAATTCAAAAATATTCTGGTAACTCAAGAAACCAGACAGAAAAGACCACAAATTGTGTGATTCTATTGCTGTGAATCATCCAGAATAGGTAATCCGTAGAGACAGAGGGTAGATCGGCGGGCCCCAGGGGCTGGGAGAGGAGACACTGGGGAGAGACCGCTTAATGGCAACAGGGGTTCCTTTTGGGATGATGCAAATGTTTCATCATGCGATAGAAGTGAGGATTGTGCAACTCTGTGAATGCACTAAATACCACTGAATTGTGGCGTTTGCCTTGTAAAATGTCAATTCTGTATTATGCGAGTTTTACCTCAATTTAAAAAAACAAAATAAAGAAAACAGCCTGTGCATTTCACGGGGAAAGGAGCTTCTCTCGTTCAGAGCCAGGGCAGTCCTGGGGCTGGCTGACAAACTTACAATCCAGCGGGTCGCAAATGGAAACGCTGCCCAGACCCTCATTCCGGAGGCATGGACCGCAAAGGACATGCTTATTTGCATGCTTGGCTGTTTGAGCCAAGGGAGGAGAGGACAGTGTGTCGGGAAAGGTGGGCACAGCTGTGGTGAGGGGAAGCGGCTGTCCAGGTGGACACGGGTTTGGTTTTCAAATAAATGTCCAATCAGACTTTTAACCCCAAGGCCTTGGATGCGGCAGCATGGAGAAACCGCCTTCATTCAAGGTGGGTGACCAGTTCATTTTGCAAAACAGAAGCCTATTTTGGTCCGGAAGCTGAGGATCTCACCCTGAGCAGAGAGCTGGAGCAGTGCAGAGCTGTCCTGGGGATTCTCCTGGGCTCCGGCCGCACCCGGTGTCGTCAAGCGATGACCGTCTCCAGGTGCACAGATTTGCCCTCGGCTCGTTTCATGTGCTAAATTCTGGAGCAGGGAAGTTCTTCCTTTGGTGAAAGCTATTAAGTCTGTCAATGCCTTGATGTCTTTTGAATCCTTTGTGGCCTCAAATCAAATAGAAGCTTTTTACATCCACGCTTGAAACATGGTTGTTCCCATCCCTTTCTCCTAAAGGATTTCTCCCCTGTGTGATTATCACAAATCGCTTCTGAATGGCGTTTTACCATCCAGCGCTCGGGCATTCATTAAAAAGGTAGACACATATATATCCACTTACACATGCCCGTTTTTAAACACCGGACGAGTGTCCACGGATATTTATATATACATACACAGTATTCACTGGCACAAGTGCTGTCTCCCACTTCCATTAATGAAATTATCCTGACAGAATTATCATCACTAAACAGTTGCCTTTCCACCACCGTGTGACTCATTGCGATTTCTGCCATTTTCCATCACAATGACTGTGGGCAATTACTCAGGCTGGGTAATTCAATGCCCGGCTTCTTGCCTATGGAGAGTGTTAGAATAAGATGCATTTGTTATAGCTGGAAGAACGTTAATGGATGTCAATAGGTTGAGGGAGAGCGTGCGGGCACCGGGAGAAGCAGCGAGGGGATCTCTCTCTGTCCCTGCAGAACTCGCAGTAAAAGCTTCTCAACTTTTCCGTTGCTTGAGCAGCAATTACTGAAACATTCTACTTGGGAGAATGCATTAATTAGGTGCTTTCGAGAGATTTTTCAGGTTTGTCAACCCAGTGTCTGCCTAAGCTCCTCAGAGGGACTGTGGAAATGCTTACGGAGCGTGGAGCTCTGGTTCCGCCTGCAGCTGGCTTTCTCCGGCTCTGCAGCCTGGCCTCAGCATTCGCCCTGCCCCGGGCCTGCTCACGGTCTTCCCTTGGGAGGGGTTGTGCTGGCCCTGGACACAGACACCAAAACCACAGCGGGGTATACACACCATAGCCATCCCACAGACGTGCCCGAGGTGCCTCCCTGTGAGGACCTGATAGAGGCCACAAGGAGAATGGCTTGTGATCTCTGTTCTAAGCATTACCAGTCGGGAGGAGTTGGTCCCAGCCTTTGCTGTCCCAGCTACTCCTGGTGTGTGGCCTTGGGCAAATTTCCTAAGCTTTCTGTGTGTCAACTTCCTCATTTGTAGAATGAGGTAATAACAGCGCCCCTTACCCCCACAGGGTGGTTTTGAAAATGAATTGAGATACTGCTTGTAAGCTACTCATAAACACAATGCCCAGCACATGGTAAGTGCTCCACAAATGCCAATTGCTGCTAATATTACTTCTGTTACTAGAATGTCAGCTACAGGAGAGCAGGACGTGCATCTGTCCCATCCACTGCCTCATCCCTGGGCTTAGACTGGAGCCTTGTGCTAATCAGGCCTCAGCCGATATTTGTTGATGAACTGAATATATTATTACTGTTATTATTACTCTTGCTATTGTCATCATCCTGTCACCCATGGTCTACTGGTAGAGGCAGAGGAGGGGGAGTGGTAGGACATAGGGAGGTGGGGTGAGGGTGCGAGGAAGCGAGGGTTTTCCTGGGGGGTATCCAGGAGGCTCTGCATAGGGTGGCACTCAAGTGGGCCTTCCAGGGTGGGGAGGACATGGAGGGTGTAACAGGATGATGCTAGGAGTGCTCATTCCAGGCTCGGCATGGTGTTAAAGCTTCTCATGTCTAAACTCAGTCATGTCTCCTGACCCTCCCCCTCTGCCCACGCAGGAGGCTGGTTTCACATTAAAGTTGGAAGGAATAACAGCCAGGGGCTGGGCATGTCCTAGTGACGCTTGGTCATCCTGTCCAGACCCTTGCCAGGCCCTTCTGAAGTCACCTTCCACAGGTCACCTCACAGGCCTTGTGCCTGTGGAACTGGTTCTCACTGGTTGAACCCGAGCAGAGACTTCATCACTTCCAGAGCCTCCGATCCCCCTCTCTCTTTGTTCCACCCCAGATGAGGGCAGAGGGCTCCCAGGCCCTTGAGGGTGGTGGAGCCACAAGAGAGAAGGAGTCTGGGTCTGTCAGCACCCTTGCAGGGAAAGCTGTCTGTTTGGACGGGACACAGCATTAGACTTCAAATGCAGGAGAAATGAACCGCTTTGGGAAACAAACCTGTGTGTTTCTGCAGCGCATGCTACAGAGGCTGGCATTACCAGCCTGGGAAGCTTCTCCAATCTTCTCCTGCCTTCAGGACAAAATTGGCAAGACTTCCGGGGTCTGTGCTCACAAGGGCATCTAATCCTTCATAGTTCTCTTTTTTAACACACTCGACAAAGAGCGAGCTTATTTCAAACTGTTCTCCAGAACTGACCTTTGAAGGTGCAGGCAAGTCAGATTCAGAAGTTAGGCAGACACGAGAGACATTGACCCAACTGTACCCCGTCTTTGGGGTGCACATGGTTCCTGGGGAGAGATACACATGCAGCATGCGTGTGGGCGATGTACCAAGCAGTGGAAAGTTCTGAAGAAGATGAAACGCCTCCCTGGTGGGTCTTTCTCTGCCGAGGAGAGGCTCACTGTGCAACCCCGAGCATTGGGAAGGATGAGCATGACAGGGAGCCTGTTATCCTCCCCAGGGAACTGGTCACCATGGAGGCAGGGGGTGACACAAGGGGTCAGGCCAGGGGAGGAGGCACCAGGTGCATGAGCATAGGTGGGAGAGTGCAGTATTGAGGACTCAGCTGGAGCTCCTACCTGGCCTGATGACACGGCCCGGGGCAGGCCCACACGCGGTTGTGAGGCGGTGGAAGGGAGGGGACGGACGGAGCGCAGCAGTGGAGGGTTCTCACAGCCCTTCTCGGCCTGGCTTTCTGGAGGAGATGGGGCAGGAGGTACTTGGCAGGGGGTTTGTGGCTGGCAGCTCCCCTGGGGACTCTCAGGAGGAGGGGTTGCTTCTGAGCCAGCAGCCCAGGAAATATTTCATTCAGAGTCTCAGATGAACGCCCTGGTGTCACGTGGGGCTCTGCACTGTCTCCAGTGCTGTCCCTTTGTCCGTTCTCTTCTCCTGGGAAGCCCCTGCTTCTCGTGGACTCATGTCCCTGGATACTGGCTGGGGGTGAGGAAGTCGAGGAAGGGAGTACGTGGCCTGGGAGCAGCTCTCCTCACACCAGGAGCCTTAACGCACCCGGCAGAGGCCTCCTGGGTCTCCCTGCAGCCAGGACATGGGGACCGTGGCAGAGCAGGTAAGGCCAGCTGGGGTAAAATATTGACAAGTGGAGGGGCCGTGACGAGGGGCAGGACATGGGGCCAGGAGGTGCCATTTCTGATCCAGGTTTAGTTACAGACGTTCTGCACGTCACGTCATGAATCCGGGCCGCTCTCTCCTCGGTGGGAAAAGGCCCTTTCCACTCTGAGGAGCAGGATGGGGAGGCAGCAGCCGTAGGTGGAGGGCGGGGGCTGGGGTTAGTGGACCGAGTCCCTGCTCGCCCTCTACCGGTCGTGGTAAGCAGACAAAGCAGGGTTGGCCAGGCCAGAATCATGAGCTCATAAACAATGACTGTTTTAAGCCTCTAAGTTTTGGGGTTGTTTGAGTTCAATTGAATATTTGACTGCTCTGAGCCTGTGTTCCCTCTTTGACAAGACAGGGAATAAACGCAGCATCTACTTGTAAAGATCACTGGGGGAATGAGCGCTTAAGCTGCCCCTGGAGAGCAGGAGGCACGCACCCCAGAGTCCACTGTTCTAGAAAGCAAAGCAGGAGCCACAGTTGTTGATGATTCCCAAGGTGCCCCGTCTTTGTTTCTGAGTGAACTTGAACTATGAATGTGAGAATCCAGGCCAACGTGCTCACGTGGGGCAAGGTGGGGAGGGAGGTGTGTGACCTCAGACAAAGTTCCATCATTTGTGCCTACATCTTGCCTGGGGCAGAATAGGAAGGACTGGTGAGTGGCGACGACACAGCAACATCCCTCAGAACTTAGGAGCTGTTGGGCCCCACCCCCCGCGACTCTTTTTGCTGGAAGTACACGATCAAAGTGCAGCCGTTCTCTCTGACACCAGCAATCAGAGGAGAGGATGCTCCCCCAAATATCCCAGCCCCTCTTCCCAGCCTGTTAGCAAGCTGTCGCCCAGGATACATCCACACCGTGAAGCATCCCGGAAGATGGGAAGGCCAGAGGGCCTGAGAGGGTGGACGCGGGCTTGCTGTTGCCTGCAGCTGACGCTCAGGGGTTGAAAGCACATTTTCAAGAGCTCCTGTCAAGCCTGGGTCTCCCCATCTTTCCTCCTGCGCGGCTCTGCCACATCTGTCTTTGGAGCGGGCATCATCCGCAGAGCACCTGTGCTGGTGGCTTTGAAGGAAGAAGGAGCGTGGGGGTGACATTTGAAGCCAGGCTGGCCTGCAGACAAAGGTTTGTCGGCGCAGCTTGGCAGAGCCCCCTGGGTGCCGGAGAGATGTTCATTGTGCGAGCCAGAGACACAGGCGGGAGAGAACAAAAGGAAGGCCTGAATTTCCCCAGCGAGCTGGTCACCATGGAGAGGGGCAGCAGGGCGGCAGAGCGGGGAAGCAAGGGGTCGCCAGGCCCAAGGAGAGGCCAGCAGAGCATGGGGAAGCAGACACAAACAGCCGGCGCCCGAGCCTGACAGTGCCCAGCCTCCGCTGCTCACGTGGGCCACGCGGAGGGGTGCCTGCATCCGTTTCTCCTTCGTGGGTTGTTTTGACTCTGGCCAGTAAAGCAAGGCCTGAGCTCCGCCTGCAAGCACGTGGCGGGCTGCGGCCATGATGTGCATCCTCACATGTGCACACACGTGTGCACATGCACGCACCTTGACTGGCACACAGACACGTTCCTACCAATGCCTCACGACAACATTGGTAATCTTGTTTTAAATGAATTGAAATGAGGATCTTGAAGATGGATCTTGGCCCCCATGTCCATTGCAGCATTGATCACAATAGCCGAGATAGGAAACAGCCTGTGCCCGCTGACGGATGGGTGGATAAAGAGGAGGTGGCACATTTCTGCAGCAGAATATTATTCAGCCTTAAAAAAGAAGTAAATCCTGCCATTCGTGAGAACATGGATGAACCTGGAGGACATTATGTTGAGTGCAATAAACCAGTCACAGGACAAAGGCTGCGTGACCCCTCTTATACGTGGGGTCTAAAACAGCCAAAGTCCTGGAAGGAGAGAGCAGAATGGCGGTTGCAGGGGCTGGCGAGGGGAGTTAGGGAGTGGCTATTCGAAGGGTACAAAGTTTCAGTTATGAAAGGCGAGTAAGTCCTAGATCTAGGCAACGTCACGCCTACAGACCACACTGTACTGTGCAGTTAAAAGTGTGTTAGGAGGGCGGATCTCAAGTTGTGTTCTCCCCAAAATATTAAGTACATGAGTCAATAAACAAATCCATGCTCTCCAGCGGGCTCTTGGGAGGAGGGTATTGTTAGGCGCCAGCTGTGCCCCAGGGGCTCCAGGGCGGCACCTGATGTCCTAGCCTAGGCTGCAGGCCCCGGAGTCAGCTCACTTTGCAGAGGACAGGGGCGGCCCATCTCGCACAGCTGGTGAATGGTGGAGCGGCCACTTATTTCCAAAGCCGCAGCCTTAGCTCCTGCAGCTCTCCCTCCCAGGGCCAAGCCCCTCCAAAGAGAGAATTCTTTGATGGTGGGGGTACATTTCGAACCTGGCTCTGATCAAAGAGAGGCGATTTCTACTTGTCTTGGTGACAGCCAAGGTGGGGGTCAGTGGTCCAGTGTGTCTCCCTGCTGGGATATGGTTTAAGGCCAGCTGGAAAACACAAGACCCCTGCCCCCTCCAGGAGTCAGTCCCAGCCTAAAGGCGCGTGCTGTAACTGTCTGTCTGTCTGTCTCTAATTCAGTGACTACTCCAGGGCCTGTGGTGTCAGGCCTGGGACCCAACGCCCCATAGCATGGCTGGTTTCACACTGACCCACGCCCAGACCCCTCTTCCTTGGGCTGGGGCTGCCACCTGGGTCACAGGACAGGCTCAATGTGTGTCCCCAGGCTTCCCAGAGGCTGGTCTGGGGCCCTGCCGGAGAACCTGCTCCCTGCCCACTGTTCTCAAATGGCAGATTCCAGGGTCCCACCCTGACAGAGCTGGGCCCCTGAGCTTGGGCAGCATCCAGGAAACTGTTCTCTGAAATTCTCAGGTTGATTCAGATAGGGAGCCAGATGTAGGAACTCTGATTTGACCCCTCGCAAGCTTCCCGGGCACAGGCAACGGCCAAAACTGGACAGAAGCGTTGGGCCTGAGGACACATGAGCCTCGGCTTCTCCGGTCAGCGCCCGTTTACTCAAGGATCTCGCACTCATTCACTCACAGCACATTCCGTGTGCATCTTCCACGGGGCAGGCACGGGGCGAGGCACTGCCCTGCAGAGGTGGATCTTCACGGTTTTTCTTGTCAGTGAGCTCACGACCCAGCGGGAAGGCAGACATAGACATCTGTGGGTGCGTGGCACTGTTACAGGTGCCCAGGATGCTGGATGTACAGCTCAGTGTTATAGATGCCTGGAAAGCTGGACATAGTGCTCAAGGTCATAGCTGCCCACAAGCTGGGGTACCACTCAATATCATAGATATCTGGGCTGCTGGGGATACCACTCAGTGACGTGGATACCCAGAAACTGGGGGTATCACTCAGCATCACAGACGCCCAGGATGCCAGGGGTTCCATTCAGTATCACAGATGCCCAGAAACGGGGGCTACTGCTTGGAATCGTAGAGGCCCAGGAAGCAAGGACTTTTGGATGGAGGGACCCCACACTCTCCTGACACACACCTCCCTCCCCACAGCCCCTTGGCCTCCGTGGCTTGAGCCTGATCCAACCCTGGCTGAGAGCTGGCTGTGCAGAGACAGAAGGCCTGCGGGCTGTGACCTGACCCCTGGTGCCTGGCACAACCTCGACAGGCTGCTCCACTCATGGCTCCCCTCCAGCCTGCCGATCTGAGCAGAGCAGAGCCTGTTGTCTTGACCATCCAGCATCAGCAGAATGACCAAGTTTGGTGCAGGAATAAAGGGAGAGCAGCTTGCAGACAGCTCATACTGAGGAGCCTGTTCAGGGCACTGAGCAATGGGGCCAGCTGGAGAGATTTGTACCTAAGATGTCAGACGGACAGCAGGTTAATTATTTCTCCGCCCAGCAGGGGTGAGGAAGGAGCTGTGGGCCGTGAGCCGGAAGTCCAGATCCAGGCTGCGTGACCTCGGGCGGGTCAGTTCCCTTCTCAAGCCCTCAGTTTCCTTCCTTGTAGAGACAAGGGAGATCCTAAGGTCACTTCTGGCTTTTAAAGTGAGTGCTAAAATCAGTGACTTTTGGCATTATGAGAGGGACAGGTGACACCCATATTACACAAAGTGACCATGTCTAAGAGGAGGACCCCTAGGTGTTCAGACCCAACAGGAAGAGGTCTTGGGTCTTATTGGGTTGAGTGGACGAAGAAAGGAGAGATGCTTTCCAGCAGACCATCAGATGGCAATGACGGTGATCCAGGGAGCTGACGGGGAGAGGGGACGAGGCAGGTGAAAGTAAGTGAGTTGGTGAAGACAGAGGCCTCCCAATGACTGTCACGGCTTAACTCTCCAGTCTTGATTTTCACTGCCCTGCCTTTCAAGGCTGTGCTTTGGCCATCCTCAGTGGCCCATGGAACCCTGACTGCAGACCCTGTGCTGTGGCAGATGGCACCGAGGGCCCCTGCTCACGGCTTTCCTGTGTCCAGGCACTTTGCAGTGTGACTCTGTGCCTCCTCCTAGCGGCAGGTGGGGTCTGTGAATCTGGGCTGGTCTTGTGACTCGCACTGGCCAATAGAAAGTGGTGGGAGTGATGGATGCCACCTTTGAGCCCAGGCCTCAAGGGGCCCTGAGTGCTTCTGCTCTCTCTTTCAGATCCCTGCCTTCACTGTGAGAGTGAGCCTGTGCCAGCCTGTGGGGGCATGTGAGACGAGCGGCCCTGTCACCCCACCACTTAGCCAGCAGCTGGCCAACCCGGAGCACGGCCGCCTAGCTGATCTGCAGCAAACGAAATGGAAAATGGAATTGAAATCAGGATTTTGAAGATGTATCTGCACCTGCATGTTCATTGCAGCATTGTTCACGGTAGTCAAGATACAGAAGCAACCTGCGTCCATGGACAGATGAGTGGATAAAGAAGATGGGGCATACGCAGACAACGGAATATTATTCCATCTTAACAAAGTAAATCTCTCCATTTGTGACAACATGGATGACACTGGAGGACATTGTGTTAAGTGAAATAAGCCATTCACAGGACAAACACTGCACGATCTCTCTTAAATGTCAAATCTAAAATCGTTAAACTCCTGGAAGCAGAGAGTAGAATGGTGGTTGCCAGGGGCTGGGGGCGGGGCAGACGGGCAGTTTTCAAAGGTATAAAGTTTCAGTTATGCCAGATGAACACGTTTGAGATATCTGCTGTATAGCGTTGTGGCTATAGTTAACGACACTGTGTTGTGCACTTAAAAATGTGTTGAGGGTAGATCACATGTTAAATGTTCTTATTACAATAAAAGGAGAATTGATCGTAAAGTTAATTTTTTAAAAAGTTATTTCTAGGATTTTGTGATGGTGGTATCTGAAAGCTTTTTAAAATTTTAATTTTAATTAGTTATGATTTTTTTAATCATTCTAAATCAAGAATCATTTTTGTGCACAAACAAACTTGCTTGAACTTTCTCTGGCCCCCACTCCTCTTGTATTGCAGTGTTAATTCTTATAGTATTCTATACTGTTAATACTTGGGTACTTGACCCCACTTCTAGCCCCTGCAGGCCTTCCCCAGCGTAACGAGTACCCTCAGTTACGACACTGCATGTTTAACCAGCAGGAGCCCCGGACTCACGAGCAGTGAGGAGCGTCTACACAGGGCAGGTGCTGGGGGCTCAGAGCTCCTGGCTGTTTGGGGTTTGTTTTGGTTCCTGAGCGGATGCTGCTCTGGCCCCCTGGGAATCATACCTGAAAAAGTGTAACCGAGCGGTTCCTTCACCAGTTAGGTGTAACCTGGGGTGTATTTTCTCCCACATCGTGCTGGCTGGTTTCGTTTGGACCAAGTTGCTCAGCTCTGGACGAGCACGGTCTCTGTCCCTGGAGCAAGGGAAGATTGACCGTATCCACAGGTGCGAGAAAGCACACTCGGCTCCATGGTCCATGGTGGGCGTGCTCTTCCCCGAAGCTGGTAGTAGTTTTCACATCCATCCTTGGATGACATCCTGTCATGTGCTGTACAGGACGCAGGTGCCCGGTTAACCTGGGAAGAGACCTGCGGGGCGTCGAGCCTGTGCCTGTATTGAAATGGGTTGGAAGTGGGGGTCTGATGCCTCTGAGGGCATTTGCAGGGAAGGGCAGACAGGTGGGGCGGAGGCAATGGAGACCAGGAGCATCGGCTGAGGAGCCGGCCTCCTCCTCGTGGCGTCCGGTGGCCATGACTCGAAGGGCAGATATCCTGGCACGACTTCTTTAGAGACCACACACTAGACCCTGACTTGGGACGTTTCAGACCCAGGTCGCTTGAGACAACACCTGGGAGCATGGGGTGAGGGTGGGGAGTGGGGGTGTGGGGGGAGCCCTGAGGGGCACCCAGCACCAGGGGCAAGTGGTCCAGCTGTCCGGCCTCACAGCACCCTCCCCTGCTCAGAAGCTCTCAGTGGCTCTCTGTCACTCCTGGGCTAGAGTCAAAATTCCTCACCAGGTCCTCTTGACTGGGACTCCTCTCCTGCCTCGTCCCTGCCACCCGGCTCCTTCCGGGAAGCCTTCTCCTTTGCCAAGGCTGCTCCACCATCAGACAAACCTCTCCGTCTTCGGGCAGGTTAGGGTCAAGTGGTAAAGGAGCGTTACATGCTCTTCCTGGCACAGCCCCGGCCACAATGGCTCCCAGTGACTTTGGCCATCTGTCTGTTGAATTCATAGACTGACTTGGCAGCTTGGTGAGGAAAATACAACATTCATTCATTGGGTTAACAGCGACTAAGCAACACACACTCTGTGACAGGTGTTGGGGTTCCAGGCAGGGTAGGGTGGGAGGACACTCAAGGAGACGTGTAAATCAGCCACCTCTGAAGCCTGGGGCTCTGCCCGGTGCAGTGGTGGGGCCTGGGGAGGGTCACTGTCCTGTTGATCTCAGATCCCTGGCACAGTGAGTGGCACACGGTGGGCACCAGGACTTGCCCGCAGACTGGATGCCTGGGTGACAGGAGCGGGTGCCCAGCTACCGCGGCCCCAGGGTCCCCTCCTCTGTGACCTGTGGCAGCTCTGGCTGCTCCCAGCATGCCTCCTTCTCTCTTCCCACCACGGCCCCGTTCACGGCCAGACAGAAACCCTTTGGAGGGACGCTGATGTGAGGAATGGTGCCGAGCTCTGGAATCCATGTGAACCACCGCGGCCTTTCATTCTCTGGCAGTTTCCGTGGGTTAGTTGCCAATTGGCCATGCCTGCAGGTGTGAATGTTGGGGCCATTGGAGCAGACAAATTGCTTCTGCCTTTTAGACCCACAAAGAGAGAAAGACCTGAGAGGGCGACATGAGTCGTGGGATGCTGGGGTGCCAGGATGCAGTCCGGAGAGCTGCAGCAAATGGCAGCAGAAAGCGGCTCCCCGGGGGCCCCCATGTACCTCCGGCAACCTGCTTGTATGAGGAATTATGACTTTCGATGTACACGTGGCTCCTGTGTTGGGTCCCAGAGCCCTTGAGAGGAGGGGCCACATGCTGTTTATCTTCTCATCACCAGCCATTAGCACAGGGCATGGAGCACAGCCTGTCCAGAAATTTGGCAGATGAAGGCGTGAGCAATTGCTGGAACCACAACACCAGCCTCTGCACGGGAGGCCGCTGCCAGGTTGCCCAGCTTCCTGTGAAGGAAATGCCATGCCGGGCCTTTCTTGGCTTCAGTTTCAGGGACCTCATTGAGAGCTCACTGCCTTCCTTGGAGACTTTGACTAGAAGCTTCCGTCCTAGAGGACAACAGGTGCTGTGGCCTGGGGGGTCAGAGTCCTGTGTGCCTGGCCTGACTCTGCCCATCCAGCCCGTGAGCCCAGGCACAGCATTCCCAGAGTGGGGCAGGATGAACAGATTCTGTTGACATGCCTGCAGCATTGAAGCCCCTCAGGTGAGCTGCCCAAGCCGGGCTGCTTCCTTCAGGGTTTGGCAATGCTGAGGCTTTGCCTGGCATCACTTATCTGCTGCTCTATCTTTCAGGGTGGCAAGTGAAGGAGGTTCTAGTGGCCATTTCAGAATTCTCACCATTGAGTCATTGTTCTGCGTTCATCCTTTACCTCTCTTCCAATATGTCAAGTTCATTATTGAATTCAGAGACTCCAACCCTTGAGAATCAAGGATGCTTCTCAGAGTGTGTTTCTTCATCTCAGGGTGTGTCTGTTCTCAGAGACAGGGCAGTGAAAAGCGATGGTCAACGCAATGAGGAGGGAGCAGTGGTTCTCAAACCAGGGGAAATGCCGTCCCCCTGGGGACGTTTGGCCATGTCTGGAGACACTTTTGGCTGTCACACTCCCTGGGGTGGGGTGGGGAAGAAGTACTGGCATCTAGTGGCTGGAGGCCAGGGATGCTGCTAAAGATCCTCCAGCACACAGGACGGCCGCCACAGTGAAGAAGGACCCATCAGAATGTCAGCAGTGCCAAGGTGGAGAAACTGGTGGGGAGAGTGGGGGGAGCTCCGTGGTGGTTGGTAGATACCCCCAGGGATGCTGTCATTCTTACTATCCGGAGCGAGCACGTCAGATGGTCAGAGGACCCTCCATCCCCGTCTCACCTCTGCCGTGAACCAGCCTTGGGACCTTGTGCAAATCATGGCCCCTCTCTGCAGGTTGCCCCTCGGGTGAGTTAGAACGACAATGACATTGCTTCGTGCACCACACCTTTGTTAGGAGGTTCAACGGAGATGCTGGAGATAGTGGAAAGCTGTGCGATGTTTGAAGAGCTTTACAAAGACTGGCTACTGTGTATCCGGAAGGAGAGGAAGAGCAGGCTGTCTCTAGCTGTCCAGCTTGGAACCTGACCTGTCCTGGTCCAAGCAGCTGCCAGCAGAAACCATGTGCGTGCGCATTTCCAACCGAGTCCGCTTGTGCGGCTTGCAAGTGTGTGCGAGGGGCTGTGATTAACGGGAGGGCTCTGACAATCGCGACGTGCACAGTGCTCCCTCCTTGGCAGTATCATTACCCCAGCATTGTTTTCCTCTCGAAGGTCCACCATCTGCACATAAATTACGTTTCAACTCTTTTCACTTTGAAAAGTTTCCTTTATCTCATTAGAGGCTTCCTGTTTCCTGGGAGCAGGCCACCACTAAGATGCTTCGTGGTTTTCAAGATTGTTCTATTGTGTTCTCAGCAAACTCAGATTCAAGGAAGAGGGACTCGGAAGACAGGAAGACCATTGTTGGGGCGGGAGGGGAGCTGCCCGTGGTGCAGGGGCCCCAGCCATGGGGCTGCATCAGGTGGGGTCATGTGGGTCCTGGCACCAAAGCTCAGTGCCCAGCCAGCTGGCATGGGTCCAGGGAGGGCCGACGGGCAGGGAGAACCCGGGATGGAATTTTGCAGGAAGAGTCTCATGGACACGTAAGGGAGTTGAGTTTTGGTGGGAGGAAGTTGAAAACCGTGGAATTTAGGCTGGGTTGAGTCGAGAATGGAGATGGAGGACCGATCGGGAGGCCACAGAGGGCACCTGGTCCAGATGTCTCCGTGAGGTTAGAAAGTGACGAGAATTAGAGCCGGAAACAGGCTAGGAGGAGGAGCTTGTGGCCAGAGAGTGGATGTTTGTCATCATCAAGAGGGAGGTTCCACCAACTAAAGTCTGGGTGAGGTCCCTGGGAGGGGGGACTGAGATGGGGCACGCTCCCTGGAGGGACAGCGATTGAGGCTGGGTGGGTCCCTGAGGTGACCAAGGTATGGTGGGGTCCATAGGGGTCTGATCGAAGCAGAATGGGGTTCCTGGGAGGGTGACCAAGGTGAGACTGTGCACATCACCCCCACAGCTTCCCAGGAATCTCAGGATGTGGAGCAAAGATGGGTCTGGGGACCTTGGAAATCTGAGGAAGGGGTCTTCATCTAGAGGCACCAACAACTCCCTGGAGAGAGCATGGACCTGAGATGACAGGTCATTCTGGATGGGAGGGGCGGGGGGGGGCAGCACTACCATCTGCACACAGCTGTAGGTGCCACCCTGGACAGAGCTCATGGTGGCAAAGGGACAGTGGTATCTGTCACAGCAGAGGCTCCAGCCTGATGCC
Organism: Equus przewalskii; assembly: GCF_037783145.1. Lineage (NCBI taxonomy): Eukaryota > Metazoa > Chordata > Mammalia > Perissodactyla > Equidae > Equus > Equus przewalskii. The sequence goes on from NC_091832.1 coordinate 44,989,406, forward strand.
TGGAGATGTGAAAAGCACAGTGGTGACAGCTGACAGCCCTGCTCCCACGAGGACAGGAAGCAGGAGTGCCCCTGGACTGAGCTTGGTTCGGATGATTCCAGAGGACACAGCCAGCCCAGGCCTGGCCAGCTGTGGGCTGTGACTGCCACATGCCCCATGCTGGGAAATGGGAATGTGCATCTGCTCCAGGATGACAGCCCTCGCTGCTGACTTACTGGGCGTCCCTGCCCAGCCACCTCTTCCCCGACCTCTGACCTCCCAGTCCCAGCTCTTCTGGGCAGACCGGCTCATGCATTAGGGTGTGAGGGTCATGCTTTGGGTGGCATGCAAGGGAGAGCACCCAGAGGAGTGATAAAGACAGGCCAGCGCTGGGCGGACCTGGGCCAGAAGGGCGGTCAGTGTGAATCTGATCACTGCTGCCCTCAGCTTCTCACGAGCTTTCTTTCAAAGCCTAGTGTGGTCCCGGCCTCCTCTGCCTGAGGCTGCCTTCTGCCTCCCCATCTCCCAACCTCCTCCCCTTGAGCAAGGACAGCGGAGGCAGGGGCTCCAGAGGATGGTGGGGAGGTGAAGCTGAGTCAGACGACAAAGCATCTCGGCTCCTCCTGCATGAATTGATGCGGAACAGAACCAAATACTTACGAGAGTCTCACGGCCTCGGATCTGACCCTTGGACATTCCCCAGCACCTCCCAGCAGCGCTGACCTGGGAGATGGCCAGGACAAGGCAGCGTGGTCACCAGTGGTCATATCCCTCATGGGCGGTGAGCTCCTTGGGGTGGGGGCGGTGGCCACGTCCTGGTCATACTTGCAGCCTTGGGGTCCAGCATAGGTCCTGGCACAGGGGAGCCTCAATCAGTCAACTACATCTCTGTCTAGGGACCCTTCCTCTTTCCTGTCCTGTCAACTCTTCCAGAAAATTCTATCAACATCACTTGAGCCCTCATCTCTCTCATTGGGCTTCCTCTTCTCAAGCCTCTACTTCTTTATATGGGGAGAGGCTTTCCCTTGGACACTCAGGGAGGGTCTCTACCCACTAGAGAATAAATAAGTAGGGATCAGAGAACCCGTGCGAGATGCAAGTAGCCACCCGTTATGGACTGAGTTGTGTCCCCCAAAACTCATGGGCTGAAGCCCTAAGCCCTAATATGACCTCCTATAGGAAGGTACTTAAGGTTAAATGAGGTCAAAGGGTGTGGCCCTGATCCGATAGGACTGGTGTCTTATAAGAGGAAGAAGAGCCCCCGAGCTCTCTCCATCACGTGAGCACACAGCCAGAAGGCAGCTGCCTGCAGCTAGGAAGATAGCTCTTGCCAGAACCAACCCCCACGGCACCCTGACCTGGGACTCCAGCCTCCAGAACCGTGAGAAAGTGCACGCGTGTTTTTAAGCTGCTCAGCCTGTGGTATTCTGTCCAAGCAGCCTGAGCTGACTGCCTCCCACCCCCGCTGGAGAAGGTGACAGTCCCCCCAGAACCTTCATCGTCCCCTCTCCTGCAGCCAGGGGACCACGGTCTGGAGCTCTTTCGGCAGTTGCAGTAGAGCACCAGCTGGGCGCTCCTCCCCTGGGACCCTCGGACCTGGCAGCCATCCAAAGTGGCCCCTGGTCTGGATGAGCCAGACAGAGTGGGTGGAGTTCTCTTCTGCTCCCTGACAGCTTTGTAAAGTGACCCTGAGGGGCGGGGCTGGGGGAAGGTGCCAGGGGAGGAGACGGGTGGGGGCCCCGGCTGCACTCTGGCCACGGGCTGCCAGCTTGTGTTTCCCCTCAGTGATTTATCCTGGTTTCGGTGTCTCCATGGCTGCCAGGTACTTGTGAGCCCAGAAGCTCTGCCCATGCCCACTGAGCAGCCGGGTTCCTCGCGCTCACCTGCAGGAAGAGATTGGTTTTCACTTCTCCCGCCATCTGGACTCTGCTGTTTGGAAGATGGTGCATTGGCAAATGGAAACCCCGAGAGGCCTTGGCGGTCCCAGAGCCCGTGCTGTGCGCCAGAGGGACGGGCGCTTGTCCTCTTTTGTGCATTCCTATTTAACAGATATTTACGAGGGCCTTTTAGGTACGTAGGTCCTCCTCCCAATGCTGGGGACAAATGGGGAAACTGGATGGAGAACACGCGTGCTACTGTGGCTTCTGTTTTGGTTGAGGGTGGGGCATGAAAAAAATGACCACCCAGAAAAATCTCCAACAGCAACAGATATTTGGAAGAAAATAAAACGGAGTATTGTAATGATGAGGCGCTGGAGGTCAGGGGGGCCTCTCTGGAGAGGGGAGAATTGAGTCGAGATCTGAATGTCAAGAAAGCAGAAGTCAGGGGGCTGGCCGTGTGGTGCAGCGGTTAAGTTCACAAGTTCCTCTTTGGTGGCCCGGGGTTCACTGGCTCGGATCCTGGGCGTGGACCTATGCTCTTCTTGTCAAGCCATGTGTGGTAGGCGTCCCACATATAAAGTAGAGGAAGATGGGCACAAATGTTAGCTCAGGGCCAATCTTCCTCAGCAAAGAGAGGAGGATTGGCAGTGGATGTTAGATCAGGGCTAATCTTCCTCAAAAAAAAAAGAAAAGCAGAAGTCAGGTGAAGATCGGGGGGAGCATTCCTAGATTCCTGGCAGAGGGAAGAAGTGCAAAGGCCCTGGGGAAGGAATGAGCTTGGTGTGTTGGAGGAACCCAAAGGAGGCTGGCCTGGCTCCAGTGCAGTGAGTTAGGAGGAGACGAGGAAAAGAGCATCGGAGAGGGGCGGGGCTGCCCCTGCGTGGGCTCTGCAGTTGGCTGAGGAATTCGGAGGTTCAGGAGGACAGGAAGCCATGGATAGTTCAGTCCAGGAGGTAGGATGAGCTGACTCACATTTTCAGAGGCTCCCCGGGCTGCTGTGGGGAGGGGGCTCTCAGGGTAGACCTGGAAGCCTGGGTCGCCCTTCTCACCATCCCCTGCTAGCTGCTGGTCCGGGCTGCAGCATCTCTCTGAGCATCTCTTGAGCCCAACCCCTCCTATAGCCTCCTACCTGGTCTTCCTGCTTCTCCCTGAGTCTGGAGACAAGTTTTAATGCAGCCTCCTGGTGATACTGATGTGGTCTGTGCCCCTGCCCCCGGCCAACTCAAGGACATTACCCCTGACTGCCTCAGGTCTTTGGCCCCCTCCCAGCTCCTTTCCAATCTATTTTTCCTCCTGGCTCTGGTCACCGCAGCACTTTTATTTGCAGCCCCTCTCAGCTCTAGGATTGGGGGCCCAGGCCAGGGGCTTCTGTTTGTCTCACTTCTGCCTCCCACTGTGTAGACTGGCCCCCAGGGCACAGGGAGTGGGGCTCAGTCAACACCTATGGGATGAATGGACAGGCCTCTGCCAGGATCTACTGCCAAAGTCCTGACTGAGGAGGGTGGGGCTTGTGCACATGGAGGGAAGTAGAGAGACCAGACAGCCTTGAAGGCCAGGCCCACAGGGCTGGGGGTGGCCAAGGGGGAAAAGATTCCTCCAGGATGACTCCCAGGGTTTCCGCTTAGCTGTGGAGTGCATGGTGAGCGGGCGCACCATGGTGCACGTGAGGGAGACGGGGAGGAATCCGTCGGCAGGCAGGGACTTGAGGAGCCTGCTTGGCCTGGGAGGTATGAAACTTCACAGTCAGTACCAAGTTGCCATGCAAGGAGGCGACTGAGCGGAGCCCTGAGGCTCAGGACAGGCATTAAGGCTGGAGGTAACAGGTGGGGATCAGCGGCCCAGACGTGCTGTTTCCGTCAAGGCCTGGCGGGTTCACGTGGAAAGAACGTGTGGTCAAGCCAGGAAGGGCGGTCGGGACTGGGCCTGAGGCGCTTCAACATTTAGGCGAAGTAGCCGGAAAGGGACAGGCCCTGTTAGGTCAGCGTCCGAGCCTGTGACACAGGACTTTCTTCCTGGCTCTGGGGTCTGCCTCATTCAAACAAACTACCCAGGATCCACCTTGCAGAGCTGCAGAATGCTGAGATAAAAAAGGCAGGCAACGCGAGGGCGCTCGTGCTGCTGAGGGCTGCATGGGGCATGCTGCTCTCCACCGCATGGGCCCATGGACCCCAGGGAGACGTACACGGCTAGTTACATGGTCAGCTCTCCCAGGCGGCTGGGGATGCCTGGACCTCAAAGGCAGATGTCTGGACGCCAGGTTATGGCCTTCAGCAGATTGTGTGAACAAATAGCAGTGCAGATGTGTGTCCCGGGGCTTCCAGACCATTCTTTACTCCTGTTTCTCTTCAGTGAGATCTCCTGGTTTTGAGCCATGCCAAAGGCTTCCTCTCTTCCAGGTCCTGCACGATGCCAGCCACGGTGACTCCCCAGAGGTAGGGCCAGGGGAGCTGCGAGCCTGTTTCCTAGGGAACATGCCATCAGCTCCCCCCAACCTGCTGCACCTTTCAATTTTCTTCCTATGGATGGTGTTTTCTCTGTGATTCCACTCCAATCCTTCTGACCTACTTCCAATTTACTTGCTGGATTTTTTTATTTCCCCTAGACTCTGACTCTGATACACGAGGCTGTTTTATCACTGGGTGATTTTAATCTTCATGCAGAGACTTCTTGTGGTTTCCCATTTTCTGATTTCTTTTAAGTTTCAGCCAACAGGCGCATAACACCCGTGAAAGGCACCCGGATTCCACGGGCCGTTTGTTGAATTATTCAAGGTGCTTGTTTATCATTCCCTTTGTGTTAGTCCATGTGGCTTCTTACTGAAGGCGTGACTTACACGGTAGGCTGATAGCCTACTGTGTGTCGAGTAGAGTTGAGCTAGAGAAGAGAAGCAGTGCAGCTTTGCCCCTGGAGAAGTTCACTGTCAGTGAGACCAGAGATCACTCACAGGATCTAGGATCATAGGTGTGAACACCATAGTCTAGCAGGTCAATGGGATGCTGTGAGGGAAGGCTCTCAGCCAGCACAGAGGTAGCAGCAAGCTCATGGAAATGGGGAATTATGAGTATTGTTGTATTTTGAGATTGGTTCATTCATTTAGCCAACACATATAGCTGGGAATTACTCTCTGTGCTGAGAATACAAGGAGGGAGGCACTCATCCACCCATGAACCACTCATCTGTCCAATGTCCATCCGTCCATCCGTCTGCCCACCGTCTATCCATCCACCCAGCCATCCATCTACATTCCCACCTATTCATCCATTCATCTACTATCTGCCCATCCACCCACCCATCCATCCTTCCATGCATCCATCCACCATCTGTCCATCCATCCGTTCATCCACCCATTAATCCACCCATTATCCATTCATCTACTCACCCATCCACCCATCCATCCATCTACCCATCCACCCATTCATCCATTTACCCACTACCTGTCCATCCATCCATCATCCATCCATCCATCTACCATCCATCCATACACTCATTCATCCATCTATCCATCCATCCATCCACTCACCCACCCATTCATCCACTCATCCATCCATCCACTCACCCACCCATTCATCCACTCATCCATCTATCCACTATCTATCTACTTATCCATCCATCCATGAATACCTTTATGCTAAGTGTTCTCTCAGGTACCGGGGCTTTAGCAGTAAAGAAAATGGTGTCTACCTTTCTTGAGCTTTCATCTTGGTGGGCAGGACGGATGGGGTTAACTTTAAGAGAACAGAGGATGGAATCCAAAGGAGATGAGGCCTCCCCCAAATAACTAAGATAATGTTAAATGGTGATAACTTTTGTGGAAAATAAAACAGAGTGATGGTACAGAGGATGGCCAAGGGGTTAAGGGGACAGTTTTCCAATAAAGGGCCTCCCAGAGCCTGGGCCAGCAGGTAACTCAGTCCACACCTCCACCCGGGAGTGAATGGTGTCTTCATATGGGCATGTAGGACAGACTTGGCCGCAACCTACCCCTCGAGTGATAACCAGGGCCAGGCCTTTGAGGCTGAGCAGTCGTGCCTGTGATTCACAAGCAGGCGGCTGGTCAGCTGGTGTTTTCAGTCCACCAGGACACGGACTGGACGAATAACATCACTGGCCGGCAATCAGCCAGTCTGAGGGGCAGGACTAAGCAAGGCTCCCTTTTCCCTTCAGTGGCTGCACAAATCAATAAGGGATTAGACTCGGCTCTTGTCGTTGCCATTGATTGATTTTGGAGTTTCAAAGGATGTTAATTTTAAGACGGCAGCGTTTGGGGACATTTCATTATATCCCATTAGGACATTGAGAGCATCAAGTATTTTAATCTGGGGTGCTGAATTATTTAGGGTCTGGCATTGACATGCCTAATGAAATATGCTTCCTCCTTCTTTGGGGGGTTCCATATCTGGCTACGGAAATTATTCATTAACAGAGAGAGAAAGAGAGAGAAAGCCCTTATATTAGGGCCGTTAAAGTGTTCCATTACTGATGATGTATAAAGGGAAAAACACTGATCAGCCTCTACCAGGCACACCAGAACACTCGGAATATCATTAATTTTAATCATCTGTTCCAAAATCACCGAGCTGTTAAAATAAAACTTCAAGTTTGGGGGGAGAAAATTATTGCTAATGAGTGGGAAATATTTAAATCATGCTAAATTAACCTCAAAGTTTTGCCTAATACTTTCATCAGACACAGATTATTTTATTTCATTTCAGGTTGCCCCCAGCTTGGCCAAACCTCTGTCCTCCTTGCTAGTGTCACAAGTCTCCTTGCCACAGGGCTCTGTTTGTCTTGACTTTTGTTCACAGCCCCTCAGCAAGCAGAACATTGGAGCCAGAAGGACGGGTCTCAGCTTTTACAGACATTTAAAGATCAGCTCATTGAATGAGTCGATTTTGACCAGAGCAGCAGGTCTATGAAGCACCTCATGAACCACGGCTGTGCTCACGGCTCAGGGAGCTGGGGGTGCCACCAGCTCAGCCACGTGGAGGGCAGCTCACTTCTCATTTCCCCAAATGTGACCTCACATCCCCTTTGGCTGTGAGGTCAGCCTGGGCAGGAGGGGTAGAGAGTGTGTGGGTGCTGAAAATGGTGTTGTTAATGCTGTTGTGGTGACTTTCGAGGAACAGAGGATTGATGGCCAGAGTCACTAGACCATAATCAATGGGTCAAGCCACATTTCCAGTGTGGAGGGATGGGGTATTGGAAGGGCCTTTGTCCCTCTGGTCACTGTCAGAGTGAGCGCAGTCTGTGTCTGCTGGTCTGCAGAGCGGCGCGGGTGGAGGCGGTGAGGTACCTGGAACATCAAAGTCTAATGGATGTTTGTCACCAACCAGATGTGTGACACGGGGCAGGTGGCTTTGTCTCTCTGAGCCTTAGTTTCAACTCCCTTCTCATTGCTGGGGACTGAGCTGAAATGCCGCCTCCTTAGAGAGGGCCTCTAGGACCGATCTGCCTGCATAGGGGTGGACGCCCACGCAGTTTTTCCCTCCCTCTGTACTTCTTTCGTCATGACCGGGAGGATGTGAAATAATTGTTTACTACTCAGTTTTCATCTTCCCCACTTGAATGCAAATCCACACAGACAAGGACTTTGGTACTTTTTGCCAATGACCGGATCGCCCGTGTCTGTAACAGTCCGGGCACGTGGTAGGTGTTTAGTAAAGATGGTTTGAATGTATGACTCTGAGTGCCCCTCTGCTCACTCGCTAGAGTGACATGGAACGCGTCTCTGCAAGGCGGGAGGGGATGGCCGCGGCTTCTGGGAAGTTTGGACCAAGAGCGTTCTCCCGTTGGTTTATAGTTTATAGCACAAATGGCAATAATAACAGTAGTGCTAGCCTGTATTTATACGATGCTGTGTTCTTTGCACTCAGTTTGTGTTTGCACTCTTCTCTGGTCACCATGGCAACCCTGCCAGACTAGCTTGGGAATTTCCACTTAAACGAAAAGCGTAACTAAGACCTAGAAAAGGTAAGGGACTAAACTAAAGCCACAGAGCACATCGGCGGCGCCGTGAGTCCTCGATTTGAGGACTCAACATTTAATCCAGTCGCCCTTCCAGCCCTGCCCCACAGCTCCTTCATCCTTTCAATTATCTGGTCACTTAAACCAGACTCCCAATAAGGTTAAAATGCGTTTTCCCTCACAGCACACAGAGGCTGTATGTGGGAGTTTTCCAGTGTTTACGCCTTCGTGAGCGCACACATACCCGTGCATACACGTGCACACACACAGCATAGTTTCTCTCTACCACATCCTCTACGTGGACTGGGCTGCATGTGAACCAAGGCTCTCAGTGGAGAGCCTGGAGCCCATGAGGGCAGGTCTGGTCACGGCCGGTGGAGCTTGTGGACATGTGGGCTCCATGTGTAGGCCAGAGCCAGCCCTGTGCCCATCTAGCCAGGCTCTCCCACTGTTGGCAATGGCTCTGTGCTCTGTGCCTCATGGCCCTTTCCTCAGGGATGGAATGGTGAGAGCCCAATGGCACCTGGACTACGTGGAAAACTGAAAACTGGTCAGCACGCAATATTGCATGGGCTGAGGGAACGCAAACCTGCCTTCAGGAGACCAATCCTGGTCTGATCCGCGGCAAGGTGCCAGGCCGCTGGGAGCAGAGCCTCCCCTGGCAGGACCATTCTTGATCAGTCAGCCTGTAGCTGATCCATCAGTGACCACAAATGTGTGTGTGAGACCAACTGAACTCGACTGAGCCCTGTCCAGATGGACAGAACTTCCCACCTGACATACAGACTTGTGAGCTCAATGAACACTTGTTGTTTTAAACCGGTAAGTTCTGGGGGAGTTTGTCACGCAGCATTAGCCAACTGATACACACCCATTGGCTGAATGCACACAACGGGCTTAAAGCTTAGCCCCGGCATCAGCGTGGACTGGACTCAAATGCATAAACAATTAGGTCTCATGAGGGGCCCACTGGGTCAGCACAATATTTGAGGTGCAAGCCCTGGGAGCTTCGGCGGGAAAGCGAGAATGTAAGTCATAGAATTGAGGAGACTTCTGAGGAAATGCAGAAGAAAGGCTTGTCACATCTTCCTCTATTTTGTATCTGGGACATCATCACAGTGTGGCTTGATGATCAGTGCATAGGTCCGTGCCCAGGATCTGAACCTGCGAACCTTGGGCTGCTGAAGCAGAGTGCGTGGACTTAACCACTATGCCACCGGGCCAGCCCCAAAGAGAGACATTCTTTGGAGAGATCTTGGTCATTGCTTACTATAATTGTGACAAGATGACCCAGTCAACTAGATTCAAAAGGAAACTGCAGAGACGGGTTAATTAAAAAACGGTGCATAGCGCATTTGGTAATTGACATGAAGAGACGTTCGCAGAGGAAAGTCAGTAATTTTCAATTAGCATGAAAGAAGAAATGGCTAATATCAATTCATACTATGTGATTACAATTGTCAAGAATGCGTTCCGAGGAGTCGGGGGCCTGGGGAGACCATCTCCTGCTCCAAGAGATGTCGTCAGGAGGACGTGACAACTCCGCTCACATGAGTCACCAGCCTCCCATGGGGACCTCCCAGGCTGTTCTAGGTCGTTGTAGAATGTAGTAAAATGCTCCTCAGGGCTCGACGGTCATCTCTTCTTACCGTTTGTTGCCGATCTGTTTAGTCCCAAAGTTGCTTCGCTGTTTGTAAGGATCTTTCTCTTAACTGAGGCCCCTGAGTAACAAGCACAGGTGACAACATGGCATGAAAAGGAGGGGGTCACAGGCTTTTTCTGGGGAGCACTCACATGGGATGAGTAGTTCTCAGGGCTCAGCCTGGGGCCTAGGTCTCGTCTCTCCCTCCCTCCTTCCTCCTTCCTCCCTCCCTCCCTCCTTCTTCTCCCTCCTCCCTCCCTCCCTCCCTCCTTCCTCCTCCCTCCCTCCTTCCTCCCTTTCTTCCTCCCCCCTTCCTTCCTTTCATCCTTCTTCCTCTCTCCCTCTTTTCCCCTCTCCCCCCCCCCCTCTCCCTCTCTTCCTCTTTCTTGGCCTAGGGATTGATCAGCCCCAAGAAACTGATAAATGAGGTCAACCCAAACTGTACAAGTGAAGCTACACTATTCATGGGGACTAGTCTAGTGAAGTTTGCACTGGAAAGCTCAACACTCTCTCCCCGTCAGTGACATACTTGGAATCCAGGTCAGAGTCAGTGTCCATTGAGGGGATTAAGGGTTCTGTCACTGGGACCTGCTCCCGCTAGTGGGGTCACTCTTGTTGCCGGGAGTCCCATCACCTTCGCATGGGGCTCTGGGGCTGGTTCAAGGCAGCAAGAGGATGTGGTGCTTTCTGGATGCAGAGAGGAAGAGCCATGCTTTCATTTTGTTTCTGAAATGGCATGTTGAGGGCCCCTCCGCTGGATGATGCTGGGTGAGGTACCACCCAGGACTGCCTGGAGCTCCTTTCTCGGAGTCCCTGCCCACCAGCCCCTCTCCGCTGACCCGTCCGCCGTAGCTCTGTTGCACGTTCTCTGACACATCCTTTCTGTGCTATGTCTGCAGGTCATTGTCAACCTTTCTCCCTGGTTTGAAGGTTTTATGGGGGCACCTCCCCACACCCTCAAGTCCTGGAATACTGAACGCAAATGAGAAATAGGTACAAACATCAATATTCCTTTCGCAAATAGACCTTTAGCTTTACTCTACAGTTTTGCCCTCAGGCTTTTAAAAAAAATTGGACATTATCTTTCCTATGTCTATTTTTATTTCATTTACCTAGCAATTTACTTCCCCCATCCCCAGCTTTATTGAGGTATAATCGGCAAATGGAAATTGTATGTATTTAAGATATACGACGTGATGCTTTGATATGCGTATATACTGTGAAATGATTACCACAATCAAACATAATCACCATTTTGTGTGTGTGTGGTGAGAACCCTTAAGATCTGATTTACTTAAAAACAGTATCGTGTGAGAGTATTGGTCTGCGATGGAGTGGTCCTTCTGCTCAGACGATCTGAGAAGCCGAGCTCTGGAAGACTCTTCCTGTGGTCTGCAGCGGTTGCAAGCCTCTCGAAGGAGTGTCCCCGCCTGCATGGGACAGAGGGTTCAGCCCCCGAGGCTGAAGGTGAGACAGAACACAGGACGGACATCTTCCCTGTGCACATCCAGGTGGCTTCAGAGTGGGGAGAGTGTGGTGCCAGAGACCCACATCTGAGGCCGCCTCTCCCTCAGCTAGAGGAGCGGTGACAGCTGGCATTTCTGGAGCACCTACCATGAGCCAGGCGCTGACGAGGTCTGCAGGTGCCTCAGGGCCATCCTTGAGGTTCAGAGGATGATTGCTTCCGCTTTACAGATGAGGACACGGAGCACAGGGAAGTGAAGGATCTTGCCAGAGATGCACCAGGACAGAACCAGGGGCAAACTCGGAGCCCGAGTCTGGAGTCCAAGTGCTCAAGCACCGCCAGGTGTGTGTGTGTGTGCGTGTGTGTGCATGTGCATTAGTATATACATGGATGTCTCTGCACATGTATGGATGCATACATGTGTGTGCACACATGGTTGTACACATGTGTGTCTCTGCACACACATGGTACATGTAGATGTGAGCTTGTATGTGTGTGTATGCACTAACACATGGGTGTGCACGTGAGGAGAATGAAACTGACTGTCCACCAACATGGTGGGCACATACCCCATTACCCACATTTTCCCTGGGCTCTGGCCCTCTCCGGGTTCTGGGCCTTTGGTCATAGCCATCAAGGATGGCAAGGCAGAGGGCTCCATGGTGACAGTGCCCGGCCCTCCCTCCAGATCCCAGAGACCACAAGGAGCCAGTTGTCCTTGCCCTACCCAATCCTCCCCAATAGGGCCTTGAGCATGTGTCCCCGACACCCCCAGGGGAAGAGACAGATGAAAACCAATGTCTGACCTTTGGGCAGGAGGGGTGTCCCCGTGGAGTGACCATCCGAAGACTATCAGCTTACTGGGTGCTCCTTTCCTGTGACCAGTGAGGGAGAGGAGATTGAGCAGACACGTCTGCCTGTGTTCTTTGTCCCAGCACGAGGGCCTGTTGCTAAATAAAGCTCAGACCAGGGCGTTTCCTCCAGAAAGGAGGACGCTCTCGTCTCGGCCACATTCACTCGAGGCTGCTCCCAGAGCCCCCCTTGCTCCCCCAACTTTGAGAAGCGGACCCCGCCCCCACCACCACCCCCTCCCCTGATGTCTCTGCAAGGCCTCGCCTCTGGAAGAGCCTCCCTGCCCTAGCTCTGAGTCTGATCAGCCCAGAGGATGTGTCTACAAGCAGCTGGCTGGCTGTCTGTCCGTCTGCATCGAAGGAGGAGAATGGCCAGAGACCTTGGACCCGGGCAACCCCTCCCGCTGCTTCCAGGACACATCCAACCAACGGCTGCCGTGTTTCCTACACAGAGTCTTTCCCGCCCAGGGTCGGGGACATTTCCTTCTGGCTGGCTACAGGTGCCCGAGCCCAACACAACCACCCATGGCCAGAAGAGAAATTAGCTCTCCTCTGCTTGCCTCAAATGACATCCTTAGGGCAGCTGCCCGGTCAGGCTGTGGACTGGGGCAGCCCAGTCACCCGTCCCGTCTGACTCCCGCAGATCCAAGATGTGAGCAGACGAGACACGGGGAGGTGAGGCCCTGGACAGATGTCTGCTGGGGGCAGTGTCCGGGTCGGTGGGCAGGATGACCACGGCTCGGGGTAGGAACCCTGTATTCTCTGGGGCTGGGCCGATTTTAAAGACCCTGCCCAGCTGTGTCCGCCAGCACTAGCACACGCTCAGAGATCCACAGCTGAGGTCCACGTCCCACTTTCTGGACTCGCTGATGCACTCGGGAAGCAGCATCAGAACTTTGGTCAAATCTTGCTTCTGGAAAATATAATCCTGCTCTGGTGAAGGTTTGACCCCTGAAATCTGGGGGTCTTTCCTGATTTCAGAAAAGTGCCTTTCTGCACGTGCTTAGTAGTATCCAGCTGACCCCTTTCCCCCCAGGGGATTCCAGAGCACTGGTCAAACCCTCTGTTGCCAGCAGCCTTGGGCATTTCGTGGTGATCCCTGGGAAGAAGATGGAAGGAGACTTGGGGGACGCCGCATTCACAGCAGAGCAGGAGCACTGCCTGGGAAGGGGGGCTGTGGTTGTGGGGATCCGTCTGGGAGAGACTGCCCGCCAGCAGCTGGGGGAGCAGGAGACAGGGCTCACCCTACTCCACCGAGGGGGCTGCAAGAAAGTCAGAGATAGTGTTCCAGCTTGGTCTCCAGGCCCAAATGGCTCCACCCAGCTGACATCAGGGACTGTCATCTTCGACAGTGAGCTCAGGCCAGCTTCCCCCGTGGCAGGTGTGAGCATCTACCACATGCCCCCGTGAGGGCCAGGTTCTCATCTCAGTTGTAGCCACCCAGGATTGTGGCAGAAAGAAACCCAGGATCCTGCCTAATGTCAGAGGTCGTCCCAACCAGAGCCTCTGCTGCCTTCAGGGCTCTCAGATCATACCATCCAGCCCAGCTCAGAACCCAGGTGCCCGTGACTCGACCGTTACTGGGACAAGCTGCGTGTGTCCTGGAGCTCCGGCTTGCCAGGCAGATTGCCTGAAATCAGAGCTGCTCACAATAAGGGTTTTTTTTTCTCTTTTGGAGAAATACTGACATTTCCTAAAATAGTGGTCTTTATTCAATTGGCTGTAAGTTCAGGAGCTGTGAAACACAATTTGTGCCCACTGGGTGGCGGTTAGGGACAGAGCTCTTTGTGGACAAGTGCATGTGCTGGTGGGGAGGTCCTTTATCAGCAGCTTCTTGGTCACAGGCCCCCGTTGGGTCAGGGACCGTGAGCGCTTCATGCTTACACTGGTTGGAAACGCCACCGCGTCCTGCTCCTGCAGGGCCACGGACTCAAGGCCGTACACACCATGCTCCCAGTCTGTCATTTATTTTAATTTCCTTTTCTTTGAAAAGAAGTCGTCTATGTTCATTTATCCACCTTTTTCACCACAAGATACGACTCACAGATGAAAGCTGCATTGTAAAAACAGGGGTGAAAAACCCAAACATTTCCCGTCTTTGAGGCAAAGCAGGAGAGATGTAAAAATATCTGAAATCGCATGTAATGAAGAAATAGCTTCTACCGAGAGACTGCGTCTGAAATGCATCAGCCCTGGAAATAGCCAGAAGGTTCTTCGGAGAGAGTTGGGGAGGTGGACACTAAGGAGGGGGTGTTGTTCCATCACGATTTTACACCAAAAAAATTTTAATTGCTTTGGAAGGCTTGCAGCGTGACTGAAGTGGCTGACCAGCCATACTGCTCTGACCGGCACTCACCCTCCCTCACACTCCGTCCGTCCTCCATCCCCAGGCTGCAGAAGGATGCCAGGTGCCTGTAGCTGGCGGTACAGACAGACGACCAGGGGAAGAGGGCAATGCCACTCCCATCCTCTTGAAGCATCTCCCTGGGGGAGCTGCAGCGCCCCCACGAAACATGAATGCGTTCTGCAAGGTTGGAAGGGAATGTGCTCGGGGAAGAAGTGTTAAACGGATGCCTCCCCTTAAGAAGCCATCTTGTTAGCTAGACGGGAAGCTCTTCGGCCTGATGGCTCTCCCCTCCAGCCTCTGGTAAATCTGGCAGAGTCAGTGCGTGCCGGAGGTGTTGATCCCGAGCTTCGTGTCCTCAGAAACGAGCTCTGGGGAGCGCTGGCAGGTGAGGTCGCAGGAAGGAAATGACGAATTGCCCAACCGGTTAGGAAACTGCTTCAGAAATCTCTCTCCTCCTTCAGAGCTTTGTGGGCCGGCCTCTGGTCGTCAAAGGCTCGGCTTTGGGAGCCATTTCACCTGGCCAGGGCAGCTGGCTCCAGGCTTGTGCGTTTCCTCGGGGGTTTGCTGCTTTCCAAGAAGAATTGGATTTATTGGTGAAAATCCCAAAGGGGCCATGGTTGGGCTGCTTGATTTCAGAGCCTGGGATGTTTTCTCTGACACCAACCAATTCTCCAATTGCACAGCCCCAGCTGGGCGTTCCGTAATTCAATTCAATTCTGACTCTGTCTACCTGGAGATAGTGTTGGACCCCACAGATTAAAGGGCTCAGTCCCACAAGACCACCTCTGCTTTAGATACTGGCCGCAAGTCTGGGGCCACGGGTACTTCTGACTGACTGGCTATCCATCGAGGTTCCCACCACGCCTCCTCAGGCTCCATAATGTACTAGAACGATTCACAGGACTCAGGAAAGCACTTCACTTACATTGACTGGTTTGTTATAAAGGGTACAGCTCAGGAACAGTCAAATGGAAGAGACGCCCGAGAGCTTTCACACCCACCCTGGGGGCCCCACCCTCCCAGCACCTCCTTGTGTTCACCAACCCAGAGCTCCTGGAGCCTCCTGTTGAAGAGCTTCTGTAGAGCCACTCTCTCTGCAGGCCCCTCCCCTGGCTGGGGGTCAGAGGGTGGGGCTGAAAGTCCTAACCCTCTAATCGCTTGGTCTTTCTGGTGACCAGCCCCCCCTTAGTCATTTCATTAGCATAGACCCAGGACCCCTTAGGAATAATAACAGACATCTCCCATCAATCGGGAAATGCCAAGGATTTGAGGAGCTCTGTGCCAGGAACCGAGGACAAAGACTGATATGTTTGTGTTATACCCAGAGCCTCTCTAGCAAGGAGAGAGGAACAGGAAGAGCACGAGCGAAGGTCCAGGACTGAGACGGGTGGCCCTCTGCACACGGTGCCCAGGCTTCCGTGTTCCTCCTCTGCTCCTTGTCCCTATGCCTCTCCTGCCCTCTGGAAACTTCCTCCTCCTAGTGTCCCCTAGTGGCAGCAGCACCAACTCTGAGTTGTCCAAGAACATGCCAGTAGCACTGCACAGCCGGTGCCATGACTCCCCTGGGAGTTAGTGAGGGGGTTATAGGAAGAGTGTGCAGACGCCGTCGGGGGAGTAAGCAAAACGGAGCCTGATTGCAGGGCTTCTCAGAGCCTGGTGAGCCTGGCAAGCCTCCGGGGGCGGAGTAGAGTGGAATGCACTTCCCAAACCCATTTCACTGTGGTTCACGTCTGTTGTGGTTGAATTGTGTCCCCCAAAAAGATACGTTCAAGTCCTAACCCCTGGTACCTATGAATGTGACTTTATTTGGAGATAGAGTCTTTTTAGATATGATCAAGTTACGATGCGATCATTTGGGTGGGCCCTAATCCAACAAGAAGAGGGAACTTTTGACATAACACACACACAGAGAACATCGTGTGATGACAGAGGCAGAGACCGGAGGGATGCAGCTGCAAGCCAGGAACGTCAAAGATTGACGGCTACCCCAGAAGCTGGAAGAGTAAGGAAAGACTCTCCCCTTGAGCCTCTGGAGGATGGTGGTCGTGCCGACACCCTCATTTCAGACTTCCGGTCTTCTGAACTGTGGGAGAATCAATTTCTGTTGCGTTAAGCCCCTCAGTGTGTGGTGCTGTCTTATGGTAGCTGGAGGAATCTTACACAACGTCCAGAGCAGATTTCTTGCTTTTCTCCCTATATCCATTTCTTCCCTGGTCTTCTACCCATCATGCACCCAGTTGATCAGGCCAAAAACGTCACAGTCAGCATTGTTCTCCCTTTCTCCTTATCCTGCAGCATCCAGCTCACCAGCTAGACCTGGAGGCTCCAGGCCAAAACACATCGGAAGCTGCTCTGTCTCTTCATCTCCTCTGCACCTTGTTCCAGCCCCATCATCTCTGTCCGAAGAGCAAAGCCTCGGCCAGGCTCCCAGTGTCCCCTCCTGCCCCTGCCCTCTCTCTCTCTCAGCAGCTGAAGGAGCATCCTTACACACAGACCGCAGTGTGACCTGGCTCTTGGCTCCCCTGTCCTCCGCCACGTCCCTCTCCCACTGACTTGGGATGCTTCAGCCACGCTAGCTACTTCTCTTTTTCATAGTCCATCTTTTAAAACATCTTTTAAAAGCCTAACAGTTCTGCACGGATTAGAATGGAATTAGAAATTCCTGATTTACTCCTCCACCAGTGTCTCCCGCTTCCCAGAGGCAACTTCCCCCAGCTCTTCGTGCCCTTGCTCCTGCTCTGACCTTGAGAGCTGTACATAAATGCTTATTTGAATTTTTCTTTTCAATTTCAGTTGTTTCTCCGTGATGCCCCACGAGGAGGACAAGGATTTTACTCCCTGAGCTTTGCTCCCCACACTCCGCAGAGCAACCACAGAACATACATGTGGCTCCCCACCCCCATCCTCCCAGTAGCGTAATCTGTGGTTAGATCAATATCCAGCATCCACATAATTACGTAATTATTATTCACAGCTGAGCCACAGCGTAGTTGAACGATTGCATTTCTGTTCCTGATCAGCTTTGTATTTTCCTAGAATGAATAACCTCCAGTCTTTTCGTTTGCTAGGTTCGCCTGTACCCATCAGTAAAGTGTCCCCACACTCTCAACAGGAGTTATAAAATTACTTGCATTTTGGCCAAAAATCTCAGGTAACCTAACAATTCCATTTTCATCTTTCTGGGCAATACCCCTCCCAGAGTCTCCTTCCTTCTCCTCCTCCACAACAGAGCGACTGCTTTCCAGGCTTGCTGAGCACGTCGTCATCCCGGGGATTCCCCTCCCGTCCACCCTGTGGACGTCCTCACCCCTCCTGGAACCCACGTCTTCTCTCTCGTGATTTATTCCTGATTTTGATGCAGCTTGTCTGACACTAAGTCTAACAGCTTCATGAAAAAGAGGGCGGGGCGCCAAAGCTTTTGAGATCTCTCGAGTCTGAAATATCGATATCCCACCCTCACACTTGATTCCTAGTTTAGCTGGGTATAGAGGTCTAGGCTGGAGAGCTTCCTTCTTAAGCTTGAAGGTGTTTTTCCAAAATCTGATGAGAAATCCAATGCCATTTTGATTCCCGGTGTTTAGGCAACTGGCTTTTGTCTTCTGGAAGCTTTCAGTCCATCTCTTAATCCCCTGTGTTCGGAAATGCTATCAGCACGTGGCTTTCGTGGATCTTGTTCATTATTTTGCTGGGTACTTGGCAGACCCCTTCAGCTTAGAAACTCAAGTCTTTCCTTTCTGGAAAATGTTCTTTCCTCCTCTTTTTTGTGTTCTCTTTCTGGAATTTCTGTCAAGAAGACATTAGAATTTCCAGATTTATCCTCAAATTTTCTTTGCTCTGCCGTTTTCTATCTCTTCGTATCGCTGTTCGACTTTCTAGGAAATTTCCTCAACTTCATTTTCCTCTCCTTCTATTCAAATGTTAATTTCTACTAGCGTATTTTTAATTTCTCAAAGCTTTCCTTTGTTCTCTGAAGGTGTCCTTTTAAAAAGGAATATTCTGTGCCTTTTTCAAGGATCCAGTGTATTCTCTCATGTCTAGGATGTCATCAATTTTGCACACGTGAAGCCCTCTCTCGCTTCTTGCATTATTTCTGTCTCCTTTGAGTTCCTCACTCCTGTTTGCTTGTTTTGGTCTCTTGACTTTTATGTTGCAGCCTTTCCTAAAATATTTGTGTAGTTATGTTCAAGAGTGAGGTGCAAAACAAAAATAAGAAGAAAATTAAAAAGACCCCACGCCTCCTGGAAGATCTGTGCACTTGGAGGGGCCGGTTCCAGGTGGGGTCCCCGTGGACGGATAAGGCAGGTGGTGCTGGCAGGCCTGGCAGCCTTCCCAGGAAAGCATCTGATGCCTGGGGCTGTGGGCTTGATCTCCAGCATTCTGGGAGCAGAGAGAGGGGCAGTGCAGGCCTTCTCTGTTCAGCACACAGACTTTATTTTTGGCTCAGCATTTTATCCTTGTTCTCAGATGTGCCGAGCTCTCCAGGACATGGATCTCCATTTTCAGCTGGGATGCGAGGACTGTCCTTGGCTGCGTGGGGTTAGGGTCGTCTCAAGGTGGAACTGCTCCTGTGCAAACCTATCCCCCTATTTTTAGCTCTATTTTCTATTTTCATACCTCCCTTAGTATCCCCTGGTACGTGCAAGCCTGGAGCTTTTCTGGTGGTCTTTGATACAAACTGGCTCACCCTCTTCTCCTGCAGGCTTACATTTCAGCTTTCTTAGTCGGCTCAATTCGTTACCATTTGATCATCTGCTCTTCTGCTTCCAAAATATTGTCAACTCATTTCTCCATCTCGCCCTCACTGGATTTCATTGTCCTTGCGTGTTCGAGGCTCTTTTATTCCTTTGTTATTTTGGTGGGGCTTGGGGAGGAAGCAGAGACAAATATGCACGTTCAATCCATCACGCTTAACTGAAACCTCCACACCGCTCTCTGTTGTTCTGTGTGCAAGGTCTGCTCTATTTTGGGATCTTGTCACAGGCGGCCTCCTCAGCCGGCAGTGCTCATACCCTCACTCTCTGCAAGTCTCTCTTTTTCCATCTTTCAGCCCAATTATGACACCATTAGAGAAGCCCGTGGACCTCCCCTTTTAAAAAGGTGCCTGTTAAGAGTTCAGCTTCTGGAACAGCAGAGTGGGGAGTTCCACGGACCCGCTCTTTGGGGAAACAAGCAAAACTGGTGAAAACTAAAAACAAACACCCGTTTAAGTTCTCTGGAAATGGACCTGAAGGCACACAGCTAATGAATAGATGTGTGTGCCAGAAAATCTACTAAAACTTGGTAAGACAGTGAATCTGGAGCCCTGGAGCCACGATCCTCTCTGGCCCTTCCCACCCTGCCAGCTCATGTGGTGGAGGGTCCCCTCTCCGTGGGTGTGGTCCAGAAGATGGGGCTTCCTCTCCCCTCAGCCCCCTGTGAAGGGAAACAGCATCTCACCAGCAGGGGCAGGCGCCCGCGTTCTCATCCCCTCCAGCTCCAGCTCGAAGAGGCTAGAATCCTAGCGAGTGACACTGAGAGCTCAGGACTGGGCTCCTCCACCAGCCCCGCACCTAGGCGGACACTCTACTCCAGGTGTGGCAGGCCGAGAATTTTGGGGCCTTGATTGTCCTCACCCCAGCTTGCTGATAGGGCGGACAGTCTACACCTGGGGAGGCAGCCTGGAAAGCTAGAGGCTCCCACATGCAACAAAATAAGAAGTAGATAAGTTGGAAATCATCAGAACTGAAAACTTTCGTGCTTCAAGAACACCATCCGGAAAGTGAAAAGAGAACCCACAGAAGAGGAGAAAGTTTCTGCAAATCATGTTTCTGATAAAGGACTTGTATCTAGATGGTATAAAGAACTCCTACAACTCAGTAATAAAAAGACACAACCTAGTTAAAGATGGGTAAAGGATCTGAATAGACATTTCTCCAAAGAAGACACAAATGGCCCAGAAGCACATGAAAAGGTGCTCAACATCAGTAGCCATCAGGAAATGCAAATCCAAGCCACAATGAGATAAGCCACTTCAGCCCCACTAGGACGGCTATAAGCAAAAAGACAGAGAATAGCAAGCGTTGGGGAGGATGTGGAGCAGTTGTAACCGTCACGCACTGCTGGTGGAAACGTGAAATAGTGCAGCTGAAATGGTGCAGAACCGGCATTTCCTCAAATGCTTAAAGGAAGAGTTACCATGCGACCCAGCAATTCTGCTTCTATGTATGTACCTAAGAAATGAAAGCACGTGTCCACAGAAAATCTTGTACGTGAATGGTCATAATACTCATAACAACCAAAATGTGGAAACATCCCAAGTGTCCGTCGATGGTTAAATGATATATGGAATGTGTGATATCCGTACAATGGAATATTGTTCAGCAATAAAAAGAAATGAAGTAGTCACACTCCTACAACACGGGGGACCCTGGAAGACATGCGAGTGAAAGAAGCCAGGTGCAAATGGTCAGGTATTATCTCATTCCATTTATACTAAATGCCCAGAATAGGCAAATCCACAGAGACAGAAAGAATGCTGGTGACCAGGGGCTGGGGGCTGGACTGGGGAGAAGCGGGGAGCAACTGCCAGTGGGTGTGGGGTGATGAAAATGGTCTGAAATTGATTGTGGTGATGGAAGCACAACTCTTGAATATGCGAAAAACCCCTGGATCCTACCCTGTAACTGGTGAGCCGTAGGATGCACACATTGCATCTGAATAAAGCCGTTACAGAGACGGTGGCTATCTGCTTTCGCCTGGGTGTTTCTGTCTCTGTCCCTGTGCTTTCTGGTCACAGCACTTTGATGCCACATGACTTTCTGCGCCGTGTCTGCTTGTTTTGGTCTGGAGTCTAGATGGGCAGCTTCCTGGAGGTAGAGACTCTGTCTGTGTCGATGCCCATCATACCCCAGAGCCTAGTCCAGCGCAGGTCTAACAAACGCTCATTGAATGAATAAATGCTCCACTCTCTGCAGAGGATCCCCTGGGACCAGCGTTCCAAGTTCCGCCCTTTGGGAAGCACTTCCGTAGATCAGTGGTTCTTATCGGGTGCGACCTTGTCCCTCCCCTCAGGGACACTGGGCAATGTCTACAGACGTTAATGACTGTCAGGACTGAGGGCAGGTGCTACTGGCATCCAGTGGGTGGAGGGAGGGGTGCTGCTGACCGTTCTGCAGTGCTACTCGGGGGGACGACCCACCCCTAGAGCCATCGGGCCTCAAACGTCAACAGCACTGCTGCTGAGAAACCCTGCAGTAGAGTAGAAAGATCAACAAGATTTCCAAAGCCATGTGTTGGGAGCTGAATCATGTCTCCTCTCAAATTCCTGTGCTCGAGTCCTGACCCCTCGTGTCTCAAAACATGAGTGTATTTGGATATATGGTCTTTAAAGAGGTAATTAAGGTTAAAGGAGGTCATTGGGGTGGGCCCTGTCCAATAGGGCTGGCTTCCTTAGAAGAAGAGAAGATGAGGACACAGACAAGTACAGAGGGATGACCACAGGAGGGCGTGGGGAGAAGATGTCTGCAAGCCAAGGAGAGGAGCCTCCCGAGAAACCAACGCTGCTGACACCTTGATCTCGAACTTCGTGTCTCCAGAACTGCGAGAGAATAAATTGCTGTTTAAGCCACCGAGTCCACGGTGCTTTGTTACGGCATCTCTAGCACCATGGAAGTTTCTGCTGCTTCCTGTGGACCAGTGGCTTTCAACTTGACGGCCCATTAGTACAACTTGGGGGGCATTTAAAAAATGCTGATGCTGCCTTAGACCAAAGAGATCAGCTGAGTCCAGTGTGAGCCGATACTGAGGACCACGGGTGAGGACCAAGATTGCGTTCATTGGGCCTGTGCCTCCCGATGCATAGGTACACAGAGACAGGCTGATGGGCCAGCTGCCCTGCTCCCCCTTTCTGGGGTGAGAGATGAGAAGCATGTGAGCGGCAGTAGCAATGAACGTGTACCTGTGTTCCTGGGAGTCCTGACCTCGCCGCGGGAAATCTACTCTGGTGTCTCTGTTTAAACCCTGTGCTCTCCTCTCTGGTGCCAGGACTGCTTCCTCCTGGGTCTTCTGGCCCCTGTTGAGCACTTTCAGCTGAGCCCAGGCAAAAAGTCTGGACTGCCCACCATGTCTCAGTTTGGGTGCCAGCAAGAGAGCAGGGACCTTGGCCACGCCTCCCTCTTCCAGAGCCCTCTTCCTGCCAGCCGTGCCGGACAGGGAGTGGTTTTCGGTGACTTATGTTGTCCCCGACGCCCTCCTCTTTCCTAACATGTCGAGGAGAGCTAAGTAACCTGCAGTAGTTAGAGAAATGCTTCGACTTCCTTTTCGTGCGCTGAAACTCCTAACGGCCGCTCTGTGAAGACGTGCTGATTCGCTCTGAAGGCTCTGACTCTCCCTCAGTTCCGGGACCTCTCCAGGCACGAGTTAGTGTAACTAACAGCCCCCTCTAAGAGGAGACCCCGTGTGTCACCGTCAGGGGCCATCCATCCAGCATGTGTGCAATGAGGCTGGTCACCCACTGTGATGGGCTGAATTGTGGCCCCCACAAGGTCCATATGCTGAAGTCCGAGCCCCCAGACCTCAGAATGTGGCTGTATTTGGAGATGAGTCTTTAAAGAGGAAAATGAAGTCATGAGTGGGCCTTACTCCAATCTGACTGGCATCCTTATAAGAAGAGGAGATGAGGACACAGACACACACAGAAGGACCTGAGGGGACACAGGGAGAAGACAGCCATCTACACGCCAAGGAGAGAGGCCTTGGGAGGAACCAGCCCTGCCGACACCTTGGTCTCAGACCTCCAGCCTCCAGGACGGTGAGAGAGTAGGTGTCTATAGTTGAAGCCGCCCTGCCCGTGGTATCTCGTCGTGGCCGCCTGAGCTAAGACACCTGCAGTCTGATTGAGTGGAGAGGTGGCAGAGCTGGGCCGTTTCCTGGGACTGGATGATGGAGCCGCAGTCCCCTTCACCAGACGTGGGTGTTTCCTGTCCTGACGTCCCGATGTGACTCGTCATGGCAGACAGCGGGGTCACAGCTGAGCGGGAGCGCTCCCTGCCGGCATGCACTTTTTGTTTTAATTGGAGCCGTATTGTTATGAAAGCAAAACGCTGGGAACAAATGCTCCAGCCAGACGCCTCCTCTGCTGAATTCCCACGTGCTCCCTTTCAGTCCTGGGGTACTGACTTGGGGCTCTGGAGCAAGTTTTTAGGGGATTCCTAATTTGTTACGCATCCCAGCCCAGAGCAGTGCTTCTCAGACTTGGGGGTGCAAGAGAGGATTGGGGCCTCTGGAGTTCCGCGTGCCTTTTCTAGGTGATGTTTTCGGTTCATCGTAACCGGGAACAGCGGGGAGCACTGTGTGCATCCTGGGGATGGCAGCCTCACACTGGGAGGGCTAGCTTCCATCTATGTTTGCATTTGTCTTCCATCATGTTGGTACCCAGAGAAGGGAACTCAACTTCCTTGTGAGCCCCAAGAAGAATGAGGGAGAGAGAAAGCAATGAGAGGCTGAGTGCCCACAGGGCCCCACGGGCCAGAAATCGCTGCCCCGTTGCTCAGGACAATCCCAGGACAGGATCCCCGAGGCCACAACCAGTCTTGCCTGGACCCGCCTGGAGCAGCCAACGTTCCAGGAAGAATGTCAAGTTAAACAGTATTTACAGGCTTTTTTCCAGCAATAAATTTTGTATTGTCCTGTGTAAATGGGTTGTTCTACAAAAATAATGGCTCAATGGTTAAAAATGAGTCCATTGTTAAAAAAGAAAGTTAAAGACAATGGTAATGATGAATTAATTGGTGGTCCATCATGCTCCAAACCAAAAGACCCAAGATGATTTATCAAACCTAGAACATGCAAATACATCTTTCTCACCCAACGCACTCTATTTGTTTTCAGCAAACAGTATCATCAGTCACCTTAGTAATGTTAATTTGAAATGTATTGGTTTTATAGTTTTGTTTGTATTTGAACTGTAAATTTATTTTGTTTCTATAGTTGCATAAGAACTATAAGCATAAGCAGCTTATTCCTAGCTTTATATTTATGCTTATTTAAATAACATCATTATAAAAATAATTTGAGTTAAATTGCTCAAGCTGTCTAAACAATACAATATCATTCTGGTGTCTAGACTGAATCCCAGGAGAAATAAATAAAGTGTGTGTAAATAAAATGAAAAGGTGTGTATATATATAAATTTCACGTATGTATGTTTTATTTCTATGTAGAATATATTTATTTTATGTGATATGTCTGTATATATTTATACACACACAAAATGTGTGTATATACACGTGACATATATGATATATATTTAAGACATGTGCTTATTACTTAATTTTGGCCACGTGGTCAGGAACATAGATTTGGAATAAGACAGACCTGAATTTTACTGCTCACCCTGTCACTTATTAGTTTATTTGATACCTCAAAAGTAAAATAAAAACAGGAATAATATAGTATAATATGATATGATATGATATGATATAATGTAATGTAATATAAATTAGGAGTAATATAGTGCCTACCTCATAGCATTGACATGAGGGTTGAATAAAATAGTAAATAAAGTCCGGGCACATAGCGACCCTCAGTAGATCCTGGCTCTCTGTCCACCCTGAGTGTGCAGTAAGAACAGGGTTTGCTGAGAGCCGGGCCGTGTGCTGAAGGGCTGGGCCATCGTTTCCTGGTAGACCCTCCTGCGTTCACTGGTGCCATGTTCCTGACTCAGGACGGTGCCCACACTTGCCCCAGACCCCTCCTTTCTGTGTTCTGAGTGACCTCATTCCTCACCTTCCCTTCCACCCGGAGGAGCGGGAAGGAGGCCAGGGCTTATCGATCCTCTCTACCAGATGCCTGTCCTTGATAGCTGTTCTTGGCACGTGTTCCATCCCAGAAGCTCCTCCTGCCAGGTGGCCCGCTTTGACACATCAGCTAGTGTGTGCCCTGGGACAAAACTCTGGTTCACATGAGCTGGAGCAAAGAGCAATTAGGGGGTTAAGTCCGCGTGAGGACAACCTGGTCCTGTGTTCCAAAGCTGAACGAAAAGATGGCGGCAGAGCCCACGCTTCACTCTCTTCCACCAACATTTTACCGCTTTCTGGAACAATAGTGTTTATCCTCAAATTTCCAAGTCTCTTGATGCACAGACTAGAAAACCAGAATCCATGCGGTCCCCGTCCAGGGCTGTCCCTGGGTGGGAGTCTGTTTCCGCTTCGTCCCTGTGGCGTCCACGCCTGCGGAATCGTGTGGCATCCGTCCTCCTCCAACAGGTTGTGAGTCTGACCTCCGTCTCCCAAGATGTATATGTTCACCCACTGTGTTTTCTCAACTGAGATGATTTGTGCGGCAATTTTGCTCTTCTGAGAAAACGTGAGGGGAAGAAAGAAGGGGTGCGAAATGGGAATGCTCGGTAATTAATTTAGAAGGCAGACTCAGAGTTACATTCAGGCGGTAATTGGATTTTAACCCCTTGGGAGTCGTTTTAAATGCAGAGACTAATGTTCAAGCTATCTTTCCTTGCAATGCATCCACCCTCTCAGATCTGAGGAGGGTTGAAATCCAGGGAGTAAACTTCCTAATGTCTGGCGAGTTTACCAAAGCGAGTGAAGCTGCAGGCGATGTGGGAGCGACTGGTCCTTCTGGGTGAGCCCTGGCGAGGAACGGCCATTCTGGGCCATTTGGAGCTGCCCAAGAGGACTAGGGGGCCATCCCTTCATTTCCAAATATTCTTGTTTGGCTCATAACATACTAGTATTTTATGAGCTTTCCAGAAGTATCGGGGCAATCGCCATTGCCCTCTCCCAGCACGCCTGTTTGACTGTGGAGCTCAGGCCAAGAGCGGGATGTGGACAGCCAGCCTTCTGGGCTCCTTCAGGCCGGCCTGTCCACCCTGGGCTCCTGCCTCCAGCGGGTAAGCACATTTGGTCCAGCCCAGGTCCTGATTTTAGGGGCACCACAGGCAGCGGTGGTGGGGGATCATCTCCGCCCGACTCCCAGAGCTGCCCGCTGGTGCAAGGCAGGCACAAGGTGGCAGTGGGCTGCGTCTACTCACAGCCTCTCCCCTCTGGAGCTGGGGGCATCTCAGGAATGGTGCCCTCGGAGTTATGCAGGGCAGAGCTTGTGGGGCCGTGAGCAGTGGCTCTGAAGGCACCTTTATTTCTCTCAGCTTACACATGTCGAAATCAGCACAGTCTCTAAAACGAGGACTTGTACCTGCGATTCCCAAGCTACTGTGACCAGGAGCCCTTACGTTGCTGAGCTGGGACTGGGGTGCAGTGGAGAGCCCGGTTTTGAGAGCTGTTTGTGGGGGCCTAACTCTTCCTGTTCTTTCCTCTTGATGATCGACAGCAGGTCCTGGCCTTGTGGTCTCTCCTCCTCTAGGAGACCTCCCAGAATATTCCGCCCAGAGGGCTCCCCGTCCTCCTCTGGACTTCTGTTACCTTGTAGCTTCTACAATGCTATTTACAATGTCGTGGTTCTCTTCCTGGCTTTTGGGTAAGTCACATGTCCTCATGTCCCTTGCGTTAGCCATTTGCCTTTAGCTCTGGTCCTCTCCTGTCCTTCCCTGCATCTGCTCTGTGTCTGGGGAGTGGCCTCCTCCAGACCACCTTTCCCAGACTTTCTCGCCTCCTGCCTGCCAACTGTCCACCAGGAGCCCCTGGAGGGAGATGGGAGGGTGGGAGGAAGAGGGTCCCGGGTATTTCTCCTCCCCTCTCCCTACTGCAGGAAGGATTTGTTTAGTTTTCACTTTCCCACTTAGCCTTCGAGAGATATATTTTCCTCTTATGTGGGAGGAGAGAAAATAGTGTAGCTTTAGTCATTTTCTGTTTATGAGCCTCTGAGAGAAGGGGGAGCTGACCAGGAGCCAGTTATGTTGGCAAATCTGCCAGCGGCGTCCTGGTGTCAGCGGTGACCGTAGCTCAGGACAGCTCCATGATGCTCAGAGGACCTGCCGTCCTCTGTGGGGCTCCCCATGTGCCCCTAACTGCCCGCGCCTGGACTTTTATCCCGCCCAACCCCTCCGTGGCACGGTTGTGGGTGTGGTAGGCTGGGGGAGTCCAGTCCGGGGCCGTCCAGCCTTTGAGCAGTCATGGACCACACATGGGCCTCTCTCTGCTGATGTTCCTCGCTGATGGGGGGCCCAGGAAACCCCACCATCTCAGGACAGGATTCCCGTGGTGCCCAGGTGACACAGGCTTATCACGAGATGTGTGGCCAAGAACTACAGTGAAAAGTAACCCAAGTGAGCACCTGTCGGGAGGCCCAGAATGGACCCACGGAGACCAGATCCAGCCATGTGAACGCACTCGCCTCCGGGTCTCACACGTATTCAACCCCACCACAGAGCTTTTCCATGTCACTGTGGCACGGAGAGAGAGGACAATGTTTATTTCACAGTAAAGGCTCATTCTGGTCATTAACTTTTAGTCCTGCCTTCTAGCGGTTCCTGTGGGATAGACCAAGGGCACTGTGCTGTCCTGCTGCCACTCAGGCGTCTGAATGGACCCAAACCCACAGCCTACAATGTGCCCTCCCCACCCCCACCCCCCGGTCAAGGGGCAGCAGCTGGCCACCTGGCTCCCGGCTGGCCAGGTCATTCTCGGTGCTGGGCTGGTCACCCTCCGCTCCCAGGCTCAGCCCCCTGCCCATACAGTGGGAGAATCAGACTGGCCAGTCTCTAAGGACACCTGTCACCCTAGTAATCTAGAGCTGAATAAGAAAAAATGAAGAGAGTTTAGAAAACAGACACAACTACAGGCCAAAATCACCTGTAGTCCCCAAGCCCAGAAATAATCAAGAGAACATTGTTTTCTCCATCAATTTCTATTGTGCTTATATTTGTAAAAGCCACTTGTACAAAACTGGAGGATTCCGCATATTTAGTCAAACATTTAAATTTTTTTAAACTGAGCATTAAACACAAGGCTTGCTGGGTTAAGACACACGTTTGTTATCAGGGGCAGAAAGCGCCTTCCCTTGTTAGTTCACCCAGAGTTTTGACGGGAGCTGGTGCTGGATTTTGTCGAGGTTTTCAGCAGCTCTGCAAGCGAACAGACGGCTTTCTGAAACGGCTGGCCTGTTGCTGGAATATCTGCGGTAGGCGCTCTGCCGGCACTGAGCACTGCTCTGCAGCTCCTCTCAGGGAAGAGCCAATCGAAGCCATGATAATTTGCTCAATAAATATTTGTTGAGTGCCTGGATGTCGGTTGGGTGAGGGTTCTGGATAACGTAAAGGAGGTGACCTTTGCCCTTTGCTGTCTCCAAATGTTAAAGTCTTTTCAGAGCTAAGACTCAAGCGTGAGATGAGTGTGTGACAGTGTGAAACACTGCGACTCCAAAAGCGGGAAGCGAGGATTGCCGTCCCTCCGTCCTTGCGGGGCACCCGCCCCATCGGTGAGTTATGCCAAACGACCTTCCCTGGGGGGAGGGAAAACATGGATTTTGGCCCCTCTTCTGTCACCAGGGCAGGGAGACGAGAGGGCCCTGCAGCGGCTACAAGCCTGGAGCTTTTTAGGGGACCCGCCGCCCAAGAAGCAAGGGAGAGCTTGCAGAGGAAGGGAAGTGGCAGCAGGCAGTATAT
Organism: Equus przewalskii; assembly: GCF_037783145.1. Taxonomy (NCBI): domain Eukaryota; kingdom Metazoa; phylum Chordata; class Mammalia; order Perissodactyla; family Equidae; genus Equus; species Equus przewalskii. The sequence goes on from NC_091832.1 coordinate 45,018,088, forward strand.
AAAGCCCACATGAGGGGCGTGTGGGGTCCCCAGGGGCTCCCGCAGAGGGGCAGGCAGGCCCTTCAGTGGGATGGCAAGGTGCGGGGGGGCACCACTCGTGGTGGGCTCTCAAAGGTCATGGCTGGGTTTGAGGAACCACACGCCAGTGGGACAGTGAGACCATTGGTGACGCCATTCGGGGTGGGGAGGCAGGGATTGGGGGGGCGGGAGATCATGGAGGTCGGAGCTCACGGCGAGGAGACCCCGCCTCCATACTCCTGTCACATGGCCCTGTGTCACTCTGCCTGTGACGACGCTGTGGGCAACTGTCCCCACACCAGATAGGACCCCCTAGAGAGCAAGACTCAGGCTGTTCATGTGCATGTCCCCAGGTCCCAGCATGAGGTCAGGAGAGAGTGGACACTCAACAAACACTGACTAGTGAATAAACGAATGAACGAATGGACGGAGGGACACGGGAGATGGCCTCTAGCTCCATGCAGGCGGGGTCTCGTGTGTTTTGTTCACAGCTCCAGGCTTAGCCCCTGGAAAGTGCTCAGAGAACATTTTTGGGGAGAATGAGTGTGTGGGGAGCCCACAGAGAATGGCCAGTGCTGGAGGGAGGTGGTGGCCCTCAGGGGTGACCGTAAGGAAGAAGGCGCTGATGGGGGGCAGGGCGGGCTGTGGGGGTTGGCAGGCCATTGGCAGGGAGGACACAAACATGTCCTTTCTCTAGTAGACAGAGCAGTGGGTAGGACCACAAGGCTGGAGGGGAACGGAGACGGTCTCCACCCAGATGCTGGCAGCGGGCTCCCATATGGTGGTGGCACTTGACCTCTGAGCTCTCAGCCTCCTCACCAGTGAAACAGAAACAAACAGAACCAGTGCCCCAGGCTTGTCCTGAGGACTAGACGAGACGATGTGTGCGATGGGAGAAGCCTGGTGCCTGGGATGGCGCCCGGGTCCCTAAATATTAGCTGCCAACATGAATGTGGTTGTTTTATGTTTCCTTTGGAAAAAGTTCCTTTTGAAATTTCCAGGCTGTTTCAGTTGAATCTTGGGACCAAGAATCCAGAGGAGGGGGCAGCTGGAGTCTGAGAGAGAAACCCCTGGGAAGGCTGGGCTCTGTGGGGCTGGCCATGGGAAAGCCTGTGCGTCACCGAAGCCACGGCCCCTCCCTGCTGGGCCAGCTCTAGAGCCGGATTAACAAAGCTCCAGGTCAAGTACAGGAACAAGGAGGGACACTCCCCAATTCCCTCGTGCTGCCGGGACGGGCCCCAGGCTGTGTCTAGCATCGTCTCTGCCTGTCTGATGCTGCCTTTGGGCACCTCGGTGGGATATGACACAAAGGGCCCCGGACTCCAGGTGGTCAGCCTTTGCACACAGCTGGTCTGCACGTCCCCAGGTGCCCCACGTGACGGGGAGCTTGGGAGGCGCTGTTTGCGTTTCCCTGTGGGATCCCTCTCGTCCATGGTGAGGTCTTTGTGGCACAGAACTCACAACCTGATTTAGGGGACGAGCACATGCCCCATTTCTCTCCGGATATAGCCAAACGTGGTGAAATGGGGAGAAATATGTCCAGGGGAGAAAACAGGCAGGAGAGTGAGTTTCTCCTGTCAGCATACGGGCTCTCTCATCTTGAGTCCGTCTCCGTAGAGTCTGCTGTGTGACTCTGAGCAGGTCACTTCACCCTCCTCAACCTCTATTCTGCTACCTGCAGTGTGGGGGTGAGAGGCAGTGGGCACCATAGCACGACCCTGAACAAGTCATGCCTTTGTGAAATCCTCGAGTGTGGGGAAACTGTGACTTGTCCGTAGACAACAGAATATGGCGAAGGTGGTGGGGTTTTGCAGATGTCATTAAGGTCCCCAGTCAGTCGACTTTGAGTTAACCTAAAGGAAGATTATCCAGGGTGGGCCTGGCCTAACTGGGTGAAAGCCCTACACAAGGGACTGGGGCCCTCTCTGGGGTTAGAGCCTCCTCCTGGCCTGAAGAAGGAAGTGTCATGTTGAGAGAGGGCCACATGGCAGGGGACCGCAGGTGGCCTCGAGGACCAAAAGGCAGCCTCTGGCCAACAGCCAGCAAGAAGCTGGACCCTCAGTCCTACAGCCACAAGGAAATGAGTCCCGCCAACAACCTGAATGAGCTTGGAAGCAGATTCCTCCCCAGTCAGTCCTTCAGATGAAAACACAGCCCATGTGACATTGTGATGACAGCCGCTGAGACCCTGAGCAGGGGACTCAGGTAAGCCATGCCTGATTCTTGACCCACAGAAACTGAGAAAATGAAGGCATGTGGTCTTAGGCCTCTACCCCTCTGGTAATCTGTTCTACAGTGGTAGGAGACTGGTGGTCTCTGAGCCCGTGAAGATGAGAGCATCCAGCTCTCTCCTGATTCGCTCCCGCTTGGGTGCTTCCCATCCATTCCCATTCTCTTATCCAAGCAGCCTTCCTAAAGCGCCTAACCGTGCCAGCTGCTGTCCTCCCCACCTCCCTGCAATTTTCCCAAAGCTGCTGTGAAGCCCCCATTCGATGATGGTCCTGAGAGGTGATTTGAGATCCATGGAGGTTCATAAGCTTTTGCTACCTGCTCCCCAGCCATTTGGCTTGCAGTTGTCACATCTGGATTTTCAGCATCACGTATGTGACATGACTATACACGTCAGCTTCCTTGTTATCAGCTGTGCCTCCCGAACATGCACCTTGCACGCACGTCTCTCCCTTTTGTTCTGCACTTTCCTAAGTGTGTTGAAGTTTATTTACGATCTCACCACCCGCAGTGTATAAATTAAGGATGGACGATGGACAAAGGGACATGAGTTTATAACCTGTCACGCTTGCCTTGAGACTTCCTCATGCAAAGATACGATGTTTTAGCTTAATGCGTGAAAAGCAATCTCCCCTCCAGCGAACGGTGCCTCAGCACTCGGCTCAGCGCACTGCGCCTTCATCCCTTGGGGCACAGCGCCAAGGATCATATTTTGGCAGGTTGTCTCCACACAGTTGCTCAGTATAACACTGTCAGTCAAAGGTCAGTTTATGAAGCAGGGATTTATAAAGAGAACTCAGAATCAGAGCTGGGGCCTGTCTGTCCCACGCAGCAGACCTGTCTCTCAGCTTTGACAAATTCTGATCGATCTTTGACTCCAGCCCAGTGTGGTGTCTGGGTACACAGGCTGCCAGTTCCCATCGGCTGCAGCTCTGTCAGCACGTGTCAACTTAGAGCTGATGCTCTGATGCCAGAAAACCAGGCAGAAGAAAGGCCAGAGGACATGCCTGCAGACGGAGCTTGGCGATGTGGATGGTGAAATGCCGGGGGTGGAAGGGAGGGGTGGGGAAGAGGATATTGGAGCATATATGCCACAGTCCAAGAGACAGATATCCGGTTCCCACTTTTATTTACAATTTTAAAAATGATGTATGTGTGTGCATGTGTATTTAAGTCTATGTGTGCATGTACATGCATATCTGTGTGTGTATTTGTACACATCTCTGCCTGTGCATGCATATGTGTATGTGTGCATATTCATGCACGTGCATGTGTGTCAGGAGTTTGTGTGTGCCTGTCCCTGTGTGTGCAAGTACATGAGTATGTGCGTAGATGTGTGTGCTTGCATGTGTGTGCATGCTCATGTACTTTGTGTGTACGCACATTGTATGTGCTTCTGTGTATATTTGTGTGCCTGCACATGTGTGGTATTTAGCCATGTATATGCACTTGCCTCTGCATGTGTATGTGCATTGCACATACACATGTGTTTGTGCATGTATGTGCCTGCATGCAGGTGTGTCCCACTTATGTAGACTCACATGTGTGTGCATGCCTGCACATGCACACACATGTGTGTGCATGTCTATGAAGCTGCATATACACATGTGTATGCACACATGCACACAGCATGTGCATGCATGTGTGTGTATCTGTGCATGCGTGTGCGTATGAGTACAGATGATTTTTCCTGCATGTTTGTAAAGCTGGGGGGCCTGGTCCTCAGTTGCACCACGAGGTCTTTAAGGGGACGGACTGGTATCTCTGCATCTGATTGCTTCCGTCAAATGCATTTCTGAGCGTGTAGGAGGGACTCCATAAATATTATGTTCCCGTGACTGCTTTTCTGCCTTTTCCCATCTTGGTTTGAAACGTCTTGTCCTATGACAGTAAATAATATTTACAGAATTGTTCACATGCTGCTGTCTGCCTCCCCGCTCTAGAATGTAACCTCTGTGCCAGCAGCGTCATTGCCGTGTTCCCAGTGCCCTGCGCTTTGCAGGCTCTCAGTGAGTCTCCCTGAGTGAATGACTTGACCCTGCTTCCTGACTCGCAGCCTCTACACGGGCAGATGGTGCTGAGGGTACTCCTGGTGATGGAGGCGGTTCGGAAGTGTAGCTCACAGCTGAGACGTCCGAGGATGACAAGAGGAGCCCTTTGTAGAGCTGGCCGGGTTTCCCCACCTTGAGTGGGGGCGAGGGAGGTGGGAAGTGTCCCACAGTTGACAGCCTGGTCTAATCCGATGGCTGAAACGCTCCTGATCTTAGTGTGACCAGCTGTTTACCCTTCCACCCTGCCTGCTCTCCCTGATGGCATGTGGCGGAAGGGAACAACAAATCCATACGGGTGGGGTCTTCTGTCTCTGCCCCATGTGTCCCTGGCTGATGGGGGCCCAGGTGGCCCTGGGGCGAGAGTCTGTCTGGACAGCACAGGGTCCTCTCCTGCTGGCCCCTCTGCATGCTCAGGCTCGCCTTGCTCCAGGTGCCGGCGCAGACCCATCTGAGGGTCTGTGATCCCCTGGTCTCAGGGCTGGCTCACTGGGCAGCCCTCCCACAGTCTTAGCTCATGTGCCAGCCCTGCTCACTTTGGGTTTGGTCATGCCCCAGGGGCCTCTTACGTGGAGAACAGAGACGGATATGTATATAATGTCGCTTACACAATTCACTCCACCTTCCTGGAGCTAGAGGGGAAGGGGCGTGGGGCACAATTTCTGACCCCTCTCTCCTGAGCCCTCCCCGACCCGAGGCCTCTTTGTTCGTTTGCTTGCTTCTTTGCTTACTTCACCAGCATCACTTCCTCCCACACAGGCTTTGCTGCTTCCCTGGCGTGGGGATAATTAGGGGGTATCTTCTCCCACTACCGGAAAGCCTCGAAGCTGGAGCTCCAAGCTCAGCCACTGATATTTTGCAAATGTGCAAAATAAAGGAATTCGCACTCTTTCTCTTAAGAAAACTTTTTTTTTCTTGCCTTGAAATTCTATTTTGCATCTCAAAAGCTGGATATTACCTTGTTCTTTCCTTTTGCATTGCCATGCTACTCATTCTGGATTTTCTCCCAAAAGATGGGTGCCTGAGGTAGACTGGCGTAGAGGTCACTGACGTAGACAGAGGAAGGAAGAGAGAGCACAGGAGGAACTTTCAAAATGGGTTAATGACCATTGTGCCCTTTGGGAGAAGCCAGCCCAGGAGCCCCGTCCCCGCCCTGCTCACGCCTGCTTTGAAGTTTACTAATTTCAGGTCTGGCTTTTCGTGCCGTATCCTTAAAGACAGGAGGGAGAAAGACTGGTCTTGAAAATGTCCGTGGCTGGTGGTCTTCAGAGCTGATCTCAAGGCGGAATTCAATATGGAGCTGCCATAAGCATGAGAGCAGGGAACGAAAGGGGGCTGGGTGGGCTTCCGCCCACAGTCGGTTCCATTCACATTTTGCTCTGCGTATGATGGACTCTGAAGCCCAGTTAAAAGACGTGGAAACGAATGAAGATGACCAGAAAGGCAAAGGCTATTTACTCAGCGCTTGACGTGACAAGGGGGCTGGCCGCCACCAGTTACATTTGGATGGAGAGTCACAGGCAGGTGGAAGAGAGGGGGACCTTCATGCTGGAAAGGGGAAGGTTTGGGGTGTGCCCTGACGTGACTGTGGGCCTGCAGAGAGGGAGGCACTGACTGGAAGTAGGAGTCCCACGTGATTGGTTGGGAGCACGTTTGGCTTTCTCTGATTGGTCCTGAGTTGGAAGTGGGGACAAAAATTAGGGACGCCATCATGTATGAATCAAGTCCTGGTCTTTTGGGTCAATGGTCACAGGGGCTATTGTCTGGCTTCCTGGATTCTCACTAGAGACAGCAGTCCGCCTTCCTGCCATCTGACCCACAGCAGCCGTGTCTGGCTGCCTACTGTGGATCAGGGGCTGGTCTCCTGGGCAGGGGGCTGCAGGGTGTGGGTCAGAGTTCCACTTTTCTACATGGCTCGGCCGTTGTCCATGTACACATTCAGTCTCTCAAGGATAGTCAAACACCTCTTGGAAATGCATCCTTGGATCATAACACAAAACACCAGCACCTTCCTTGCTCTGAAACTCACTCAGGGAAGCTGGTTGGCTGGTGCAGGGGGCTGGTTGTCAAACCCAGCGATTGAAACCCTGGCCTTGGTGGGAGGAAAACGGAGGCCGAACGTAATCTTCCCCATTGAGGGAGGCCCGAGAGGAATGCCCTCATCAACTCCGGAGCGTCTGATAAGATGAATGGCAGCTCGGGGGCTCTGCCCGGGAGCCTGCTGGCAGGGGTGTCAGAGCCCGTGTGTATTCATCCTCATCACGCGTGCCATCCCTCTAGGGGCTGAAAGGAAGATTGAGGCCCAGATAGGGTGGGAAACCACATGAGGAGAGCAGGACAGATCAGGGCAGCCCACTTTCCAGTTCCGACCTGAGCCAAGAGCAGCAGCAAGAAATGGCTCTGTTCTGTCAGAATAGAAACGTTCAAATTAAGTTCATACGTGACCGTTCCTCCTTTGCATCATAGTTGGAGGCAGAGATCTTGCTGGATCTCAGGAACAGCAGATCCACAATGAAAATCTGCCTGAAAATGCATTATTGCCAAATCAAGTTTCTCCCCAAGCGTTGGAACCAACACCAGCTCCGGCTCCCCTGGGCAGCCCAGGGAGAGTGTCCCCCCATCGGGAGGAAAAAATCTGTGGTCCAATAGGATGTGTCATTCCTTCAATATTCCCCTTCAGAGCCCAGCCTCCTGTACGGGCTACGCTGCTGTCACGGAGAGTGACGTAAAAGTCATCTCCCAGAGGCTGCGTTTCACTAGAAGATATGAAGGGCATTTTGTGTTGGAATTTGGGGCTGCGAGCAGAGAAGGAGCCCATCAGTTGTGACAAAAATGGTCCCCGGACAGGTGCTATTCCAGAGGGACAGCCCTTAAGGCAGGGTGGAACCGAGACACATTCACGGGGCCCCAACTGCTCCTGGTTTAGGTCCCAAAGTCCTCATTTTGTTAGCTCGATGCATTTCCCTATATTTGATGCTTTCCTCGTGACCAGCCGTTTCCACACCAGGGCGTTCAAAGTCAATAGCACGGTTTGGGGGCAAAGCGGGTGCTCTCTCCAGTTCTCCGTGTACATCTGGGAGTCCCGACCCTGGTCCCTGTCAGCCTGCTGGGTGTAGAGTAAGCCTCTCTTGAGGCCCCGTCACATTTATTCCGACAGAGCAGTTCCGGCAACATTCGACCCAGAACCGGAGCACCTCTGCCTGCTCCCCGCCCCCTTCTCGGGCACCTGGTCCTATGTAAACATCAGAAACCTCACACTAAAGAAACCCAAGAGCTCCTTGCAGCTTCTGTCTTCCTTCTCTGAAGCTTCTCAGGTCTTTCCCCACAAACACAAGAAGGACCATTTTGTCTTCCCAGGCCACTGCTGCAGAGCACACACCCATCTCTCCTGGCTTGCCGTGCTGGTCCAGATGCAGACGCAGGAGGTGTGCATGGCTGTTCCCTTGGGGGCGCCTTAGGCTCCACGTGACAAGCCCAGCCCAGGAGTTGTCATCCAAGCTGCGGTAGGGAGCCGAAGGTGGCAGGAACAGCTGCCCAGGGTGCAGCTTCTCGGAGAGGCCTCACTTCTTGCAGCCCAATGGCCCTACTTGGTGAGAGGTCAGCTTGGATGGCATGCTCCACACACAGGTCCCCGGGTATCACCTTTTCAGGACACTGTGCTCCTGAGGGTGGAATCTAAGCTGGGACCCCAGGCTTCCTTGTGCAGGGCCTTGCTATGTGGCCACAGTACACCTCTCTCTACCTCTTCACATTTCTTGGTCCTTCTATCAAAGCTCTATAGTTAACGTCTGTCCCTATCTCCATATTAAATGGAAAACCAGGACTGCATTATTTCACACGTGAGCTCTGACTTTTACAAGTGAATTGTGAGGCGACTCAAGCTTCCGAGTCACATCCCTGTCATTCAAAGACGCAGTCTGGTTTTGGGAAGATGCATACGGAGTAAATGCATTTACTTGGGATCTCCTGTTTTGAGGGGTGTGCAGGTGAGGGGACTAAGTCAGATGCAGTGGGGACAGGAAACCCCTGCAGAGAGAACCAAGGTGTGATGGCCTTGTTCACTGTCTACCCCTTGTCCTGAAGGGTTCGTGTCTTGTTTATGGCTTCAAGGACAAGACATAGAGTTAAGGACACTGAATCTAGGCCTGAGGACCCAGCACCTTCCCAGGTGACCCCCCCCCACCTGTTGTGGCCACAGCCGAGGACCTTCAGCTGAGAGTGACTTGTCCAACTTGATACCCTCATGGGGTCTGACACACGCAGATGGGTTTGTCATTACTGTCTACGTCCATAGGAGTCCCCGTTCCACTCTCTTTGTGAGCAGGGTGGGCAAGGAGACTTCTGGGCATTTACTCAGTAAATATTACTGAGCATCTTTTATTACCAGGCAGCATTTTAGATGATGAGATGTACATATGAGTCAGACAGACTCAGTTCCCAGCCCAGAGGAGCTCACACGCCGTCGGGAGCACAGAGACAAGCTCTCAGTAATGGGCACAATCAATAATCCATATGGGATGTTAGAAGATGGGCATGCTCGGAGCGAGGTGAAGGGCGGGTTCAGTACCCTACAGAGTGGTCAGGGGAAGCCTCGGTGTGAAGGCGATGGGCAGCCCATGATGGGGGAGGATCTGAGGGGAGAACATTCCTGCAGAGAGGACAGCCAGAGAAAGACTGTGCGGGAGGCGCATGCAAGACACACTGAGGACCAGCACAGAGGCTGGGGGAGAAGCCGAAGATGAAGTCAGAGTGGTGATGGGGGCAGCCCGCTCTGCAGAGTCCTGGCTGTAAGGACTTTGGCCTTTTCTCTGGATGAGATGGAAAACTATTGCAGAGTTTTGATCAGAGGAGAGATATGACCTTGCTCAGATTTAAAATGACCCTGCTGCCTGCCATGTTGAGGAGGACTCATAAGGGGCAAGGGCAGAAGCAGGCACTGATTTGGTGGCTACTGCAGACACCCAGGAGAGAGATGGGTGATGGTGGCCCTGACCACGGTGGAAGCATCCAGGACAGAGACGGGGTGAAATGGTGAGATTCTGGGGATGTTTAGAAAGTAGAGCCCACGGTATTTCCTATGGATTGGACGAAGGGGTGAGACAAAGTGATGATTCCAGGCACTGCAGCCTTCAGGACTCTAGTCTTGAAGGGTGGAGTTGGCATCCTCTGAGCAGGAGAAGGCTGTCAGTGGAGAGAGTTTGGTTCCTCGTGGCGTGTACTCAGTTGGTGACGTCTGGTAAACAGTTAGGTGTGGACGCTAGGTGAGAGTTGGATATATAATCTGGGCATCAGGAGACAAGTCTGCACCTGACTGACACAGAGACATAAATGCAGGCATCTGGCGTTTAAATCAAGGAGCATGGACGAGATCACCAATGGTGTGCGTATACACAGAGAAGAGGAGCCTGCACCAGCGCTGGGCAGCTCCAACCGAAGGAGGCTGGCAAGCTGACCACCTCCTTTCTTTTCCTTGTTGTGTTCCCACAGGGAAGTTTCTGAGACCACCCGTAGACCACCGGAGCAGTAATATGCTAAGTGTGACTATGGCACTGCTGGCAGTCTTCATGATGCCCCGTGGACAGAGCTTGTGGGAGAATAAGGCAAACAGAGTTAAGAGCAGAAAACAGACCAGAAACCATGTCATCCTCTGGCTCCATCCTCGGCCACTGCTGGAGCCACGCCATGGCCGGACTCTCTAATGACATGAGTCAGCACAGCTCTTTGTTGTGCCCAAGCTAATTGGAATCTGTGCTTTGTCGTTTGCATCTGAGAAAAGTCTAATGTTAACCACTGCCGGGGATGGGGTGCTGATTCTGAAACTCAGCATCTTTGTTTCCCTGACTCTCTGAAGACCTGTACAATCTCTGTAGGGTCAGAAATCCCATTTCCCACCACGGCAGCTTTTGCTCCTTTGCCTGTTTCCTTGGTTTAAACAGCCAAACAAGCAGGGAGTGGGAAGTGATGGAAAGTGTGTCAAGAGGTTGTCCATAGGGATGGAAAAACTGTTCTTGAGCAGATGATTGAAGAACAAATAACTCTCACTACTGGGATGATATTATTATTGCTTTCAGTGTTCTAAATAAGCCCTCAGGGGGATCTTTAAACTTCTTGAAATTGCTTCACAGGAGTTAATCTTCTCCAGTCCCAGGCGGGCAGTGGGAAGGGGCTGGTGACTCCTGAGCGCCCCCATCGTCCTTCACCCTCCCTCTTCAGAACACATAATGCCGTGTCTGGGTGTCCTCACTGGGAGCAGGGCTGCTGGAGCTGCCGTGGTCTCTATGCACGCAGGAGAAAGGAAGAGAACCAGGACAGAGAGAAGCCTGTAAGCTGCCCATGATGCATTGGCCCGTGTCCCTCTGTCGGCCGGCACAGAGGAGAACTTGGGGAATGGATGTGGTAAAAGGAGCGTGAGCTGCAGATGGGCACCTGTGCCCGTGACTCCTCTGGGGTCTGACAGGTCCTGCCGCTCAGCGCCCCTTTGCTTCTATGTTTCCCCTTCCGTGTTCCCTCAAACCCCAGGGCTCGCCTGATATCCATCTTCTCAGCTCTGGGCTCATTTCCTTGATGGTCCTTGTTAGGATAAGGGGCTGGCATCTATTGGATGCCTTGGCTTTTTGCTTGTTTTGGGGAGTCTCCTTTCATACCCATTGAACTGGGAACTTCCGCACCCATGAGGGCAGGAACCATTCAATTCTGTGCAATCCTGCATCCCCTGTGTCTAGAATAATGTCTGGTGTGCGTAGGTGTGCAGAAAATACCTGTGGATGAATGAAAATTGGATGATCATCCCCAAAGGGGAGTAGCTGTGGGGCCTTTCCCAGCAGTCTTTGCTGTGTGGACACCTGTAGCCTGGCTAAGTTAGCCTACAAAACATTGTACTTGATTGTGGTTGCATCGAGAGAGGACATTAGGAATGGGGAGTCCTCTGGCCCACAGCACATCAGGAGGGCTGTGTTCTTCCCAGGCCAGCCCCATCGTGCAGGCATGCTCCTGGGCGAGCCAAGTCAGGCTATGGAAGCACTCGGCCACGTCCACGTGCATCCTCCCTGCCTGAAACACTTGGGTCTGGTCAACACTGAAAGAGAAGCCCAGATGAAGAGACACCTACTCGAATTGCTCTTGGTCCATATTTTTGCCTGTGTTCAGCAAGCAGGCCTCGGCTTTGTTCTGAAGCAATGTGCTGCGTCTTAACACGAACCATCTGATACCGTCAGTTCACCGCCATGGACTCTCCTGTCTGTGGAGGGAACACGGCTTTTATCTCGGAGACAACCCGGAGCTGTTGCCTTTCATCTGTCAGTGTCCTGTTGTGTAGCAAACACTGTTTATCCAGTCGCAACAGCACACGGCTGCTGATGCTCAGCATACAAATAAGCCATGACAAACAGGACCATTTGATGTTCTTTTAGAGCATCCAAATAATGCTGGGCCACCAGCAGAGGACAGAGACTGGGAAGAGAACACCTGGGACCCGTCCTGAGTCTGATGCTCCGGCCTGGCCAACACACAGGAGGCAGCACGGTTAAGCCATTGTAAGAGCTGCCCAAAGACAAGTGTGTGAAGGTTGGCTTTTTTCCTACACTACATCTTGAATTTCATGGATGTGACATTTCCTTTCAGGAGGAAATCGATATTCTGATCGGCAAATAGACACAAATGTTGCATTCATTCTCCAAAATGTTACACCAACATTACAGGCACTTTTTGTCCCCAATAGGGAGAGAGGCAATGTTTGAACACATTTTGCTCAAATAGAAATAAGAGGGGAAAGAGGAGCAGAAAGGGCAGGAAAAAATGGTACATAAACATTTGATTATGGAAATGGAAACGGCCGCCTGAGCTCCCTGTTGGGCCTATGGTACCTGATCAAGGGCAGCAGGATCCGAGCCGTGAAGGATGGTGTTCACTTTGTCACATGGCGCAGCCTCCTTCACGTGTGAGTTTGGGTGTGACCTTTGGTTCAACTGAGATTTGCTCAGCAATCTTTCCAGGCTAGGCTCTCGACTGGATGCTGAGCGGAGAGAGACCAGACATTGAGCTGCCCTGAAAGTCACCTCCCCTTGTTTGGAATCCTGCCCACAGCACGTTCTCCTGGAGGTGGACCTCTTCCCTGCATTGTCTGGCCCAGCCAAGGCTTCTCTTCTGATGTTAACAACGCTACTTCCTCAGTCTGAGCACTGCTTGGCACTTTACAGAGTCTATCCGTAGGCTCTGTGGTTTAGTTCCCACGGGCACCTTGCAGAAAGGGACAAAGGCGTCCAGAGAGGGCAGACAAGGGGCTGGCTCCAGGCCACAGGGTGCATAGGTGGCAGAACTGGATTCAAACACGGTCTATCTGACTGGGCTGACTCTTTGCCCCAAACCAGGCTGCAGATAAGATCAGATCCAAACCTCGTCAGGCACCCTGATGAAGTACCCTCAGTTTCCTGCACATCCTATTTACATAGTCATTGGCATCCTTTTGTCTCCCAGTCTTTGAAATAACTCACCCCCTTGAGCAATCCTAGCAACATTTTTCCTCCTTTTCTCCCACTGCAGATACGAAGGAAACGAATAGCAGTGGCCTTGGGCCTCGCCAGGATATGCTGTTGTCTTTAATCGCTCCAGTGTCCTCGCTTTGCACATCCAGATAACACAAACAGCATCCTAATGGGCTTCTCCACTTTGGCCCTGGAAGTAAAGGATCTCAATATCTTGCCTGAGGGCCTCTTGCTACGTGATGATCCTGTGGCCCTCTGGAAAGGGCTCCTGCTAGCCCTGTGTGCCAAGGTGAGACCCAAGGGCCAGCTGCTTCAACTTGGGGCCACCCACATCTCTGTCCACCGGTGCAGCCTGAGCCCATGGCCTGGCAGCATTAGCATGGTCACCAACAGTGGACATTCCACACATTTATTTTGGAAGCTGTGCTTGGTCTCCATTCTTGCTGCTAAAAGGAGGGGCTGAGCAGCTGGTACCTGCCTATCCCCAAGTGGGTGCCTGACAAATGGCTCTTGTGTTTGGTGGCTATGGTGTTGGTGTTGGTTGCATTGCTGATCCGGGTGGTGATGATGATAGTGTAGGTGCCAGAAAGTATTTTCAGAAGGATGCACCCCCAGCATCGAACTGAGTTCTACTCTGGGCTCTGCTGGTTTTCCCCATCTGTTAGCCAGGAGAGTTGGGTTAAACCAATAGTTTTCAAACATTTTTAAAGGCATAGGGCTTATTCTTTAAATTAAATCGCATGCAAACATGAGGTCCACTCCTGGTTATAAGGTAGAAAGTGGCAGGAGAGCTTTGCTTTCACCCCAGCAACCGAAACAAACTGGACGCACTACAAAATCATCATTTTTCTGAACCCATCTGATGGTTGGAGATGCGAAGAAAATAAGTGAACAAAATAGTAGGAAGTGACAAGCCCTTCATAGGAGAGAAGAGAATCATGGCTGCCCTTCATTCTGGCAAGGCAACAAGAGGAGAGGAATCTGACCTGGAGGAGACTAAGGCAAAACCAGCTGAAACTTGAACACACTTTCAATGGCCCTGTGTGTGCTGACAACACAGATTAGAGTTTTGAGAGTCCCAGCCACTGAGAGAGTCTGTGTGATCCATTGATTCTTTTCCACAGGTCTCCATTGAGTGCGTCACAGAGATATGCCCCACATGTGAGGATGTGGGGACCTTCCTCAAGCTCGAGGGAGCTGCCCTCTGAAGGTGGGGTTGGGACAGGCGGACCTAACTTCTGAAGCCCTTCTGAAGCACTCTGGACAACTTGCAGCTGCTGAGGGCTAGGGTTTGGGAAGTCGTGTTGAGAGAAATTCATCCAAGTTGTTCGGGCAGAGAGGGACCTCTTGAGGTGCTCAAAACCTGGAGCAGGACTGGAGAGCAAAGAGAACTCTCCAGAAACCCAAACAAGTGGCACCAGCTGGGAAGCAGGGAGAGATTTCCCACGGTTAGGAAGGCTGGTGACTTGACTATACATTACAGAGATCCCAGGAGTCTTTCCTGTGCTCAGAACCCAAGCAGTGTAGGAAGGAAAGACCTGAGCCTACTTTCAACATCTTTTTTTGAGCCAGCAGTAAACTAATCTACAAACTAAAGCCAAAACAAAGCCAGTCCTACCTGAACTACAAATCATATTACCCATTCTCTAGTGGCCTGACGTAAAACCCTAAAGCAGAGATGAGGAAATAGAAAATATTTTAGGCTTTGCTGGACATATGATCTCTGTCATAACTACTCCACTCTGTCACTGTGGGGCAAAAGCAGCCATAGATAATACATAAATGAATGAGTGTAGCTATGCAAATAAAATGTTATTTATTTGTCCCCTGGGATGTAGTTAGCTGAAATGTATTAGGGGAAGCTGGATGAGTGTACAAGAACCCTATGTAGTTCTGTAAACCTGAATTCATTTCAAAATGAAAAGTTTATTAAAAAAAACAGTGAAGTAATGGGGGTTTTTCTTTAGTGACGTGGAGGCTATAAAAATCACAGTGAAATGTTGTAAATTTAAGGCATAATATCAGAAATGGGGATTCATTAGCTGGGCTTCAGAGAAGACTGGACTCAACAGAGGAGTGCGTGAGCAAACTTGAAGACAGAGCAATAAAAAAGATCCAAACTGAAACTCAAAGAGAACTAATTAAAAAAAATACTACTCAAAATCTGTAGATAGTATGAAATGGTCTAAAATATATGAGTTTGGTGTCCAGGAGAGGAGAGCGGGAATGGGGCAGAAGAAACAATTGAAGAGATAATCGTCGAGAACTTTCCAACATGGATGAAAGACATCAATGTCTTTCACAGATTCAAGAAGCTCAATGAAATCCAAACGTAATAAACACCAAAAAAGTCCACTTACATGTATCAAATTCAAACTAATGAAAGCCAAAGATAATGAGCAAATCTTAAAAAGAAAAACAGAGACAGAGAAAGAGACATCCTGCATGGAGGGGAGCTTACGAATTATGGCTGATTTCTCACTAGCAACAATGGAGGCCAGAGGACAATTGAATGACCTGTAAAGTGGGAGAAAAATAAACAAAAGAAAACCTGCCGACTAGAATTATACATATGGAGATAGTAGCATTTGATTATGAAGGCTAATTCAAGATGTTTTCAGAGAGACAAAGCTGAGATAATTTATTGCCAAAAGACCTATAATACAAGAGCTGTTAAAAAAGTTCTCCAGCCAAGGGAAAAAGATGCCAGATAGAGCTCCAGAATTGCAGGAAGGGAGAAAGAAGGTCAGAAAGGGTAAATATCTGGGAAAGTACTAGATGCCTTTCTTGGTTTAGTAAACATATGTAGTTTAAAATTCTTAAAAAAATGAAATTCTTATAATTTATTTTGGGACTTAGAGCATATGTAAAAGTAAAACATGTAAAAGCAAGATCACAAAGAGCAATGGGATAACTGGAATTATACTGTTGTAAGATCCTTACACATTCTTGAATAGTACAATATTATATGAAGGCAGAATGTGCTATCTTAAAAAATGAATACTGTAATCTCTGACTAATCACTGAAACATAACACAAAACAGGTACAGCTCAAAATTGATACAGTGAATAAAATGAAATACTAAAAAATATGTGATTCACTCAAAATAAAAGGCAAGAAAGAAGAAGAGAAACAAAGAACAAAGGTTATAAGTAAAAATCAAATGCCAAGATGGTAGAGATAAATCCAACCTTAACAAAACTGTATTAAATGAAAATGGACTAAGCACATTATTAAAACAGAGATTACCAAACTGTAAAAAAGCAAGATTTATCTATATCTTTTCTATAGGAAACATACTTAAAATACTAAGATATAAACAAGCTGAAAGTAAAAAGATGAAAAACGATGTACTTTTATCATATAACTTAGTGTTAGCAAACACTAAGCACAACACAGCTAACATGAGTGTATTAAAAGTAGACAAAAAAATAGTATTGCTAGAGTAAAGAGCTACAAAATACAAAGATAAAAGGAATAATTTATCAAGAACATGGAAGAATCCTAAATGTGTATGCAGCTAGTAACAGAGTTTCAAAGTGCATGAAACAAAATTGACAGAACTAAAGGGAAAAAGACAAATCCACAATGATAGCTATAAATATTAATACTAGTTTCTCAGTTATTGACAGAAAAAATGGACAAAAATTTAACAAATATATATAAGATTTAAACAACACTATTAACCAATTTAATTGACATTTATAGAACACCACTGAAAAACTACAAAATGAAGGTTCTTTTCAAATTCACCTGGGATATTCATTAAGGTAGAGAGATTCTGGGTCATAAAATACATCTCAGTAATATTAGAGGATTGAAATAACACAAAGTATATTCTGCGATTACAGGCTTTAAATCAGAAAGTAATATCAAAAGGATTAAATGGAAAATACTCAAATATGTGAAAATCAAACTATACACTTCTAAATAAATTCACGGGTCAAAGAAAAAGTCACAGATAAAATTAGAAAATATTTTTAACTGAATACTAATGAAAACATAACATACCACAGTTTGTGGGATGCAGCTAAAGTAGTGTGTAGAGGAAAATTTACAGGTTTTTAAATGCTTAAATTAGAAAGGAAGAAACATTTAAACTCAATGCTTTAAGCTTCCACATTAAGAAGCTAGACAATGAAGAACAAAGAAAGTAGAAGAAATGAAGTAATGAAAATAAGAATGGAAATCAATGAAATAGATAAAATAGAGAAAAATCAACAAAATAAAAAGCTTGGTTCTTTGGAAAGATTAATACTGATAAACTTCTACATGACTGATCCAGGAAAAGAAAAAGAGGGAGAGAAAACACAAATAGCTTATATAAGAATGAAAAATTAAAAAGGGGGAGGAGACATTACTACAGATCCTACAGACATTAATAGGATAAGGAGATATTACAAACAGATTTATGCCAATAATTTTAATAACTTAGATGAGATGGAGAAGTTCTTTTTAAACACAACTTCCAAATCTAAAGCCCAATATCTAATATATAAATTAAATTCATATTAAAAAACTTTTCCTCAAATAAATCTCAACACTGAAATGCTTTCAAGAGTAAATTTATAAGTGCTACACAAAGTTTTTCAGAAAATAGAGGGGGGTAAAAATAACTTTTTTAAAAATTGTATCAGCAATATCCTGATCCCCAAATCTGACAAAGATGTTACCACAAAAGAAAACTATAGAACAATATCCTTCATGAACATTGACTTCAATATCCCTAACAGAATATTAGAAAATAGAATCCAAGATACTTTCAGAAGTTCTAAACATCATGACCCAGTAAGTCTACTCTAGGATTTCAAGATTGGGTTAATGTCAAAGAGCCAATCAATATAATTCATCGCATTAACAGAATAGAGGAGAAAAATCCATATGATCATCTCAATAGATTCAGAAAAAAGAGTTTGACAAAATTCAGTGTCCATTCATGATAAAAATTCTTGTTAAATCAGGATGATAGTGGATGTCAGAAATCGGTTGCCTCCTGCAGGAAGATTGCCTGGAGCAGGACCCCCAGGGCCTGTAGACCAGCACATCTGCACACTCTCTGCAGCTGGACCTAATCCCAGCCTTCACCTGAACCCAACCCTTGTGTTGTTCACTTTAAGCGGCACAGTCTGATGCACAGATCAGACTGCCTGGGTTCAGGTTCAGATCTGCTATTTACGAGCCAGAAAACATTGAATAAGTTACTTAACCTCTTCGTTCCTCAGATCCATTATCCATAAAACAGCATAATAATGGGACTTCTCTCTTGAACCATTGCAAGTACCATATGACTAAGTGCTCAAGAAAAGGCAGTTGCTGATGCCATGTAATCAACATTCTGTCTTCACCACCCTCATCCAGCTTAGGGACCAGGATGTGCTCAAGGGACATTTAAAGGACAACGTGGAGATTTTCAAGATGGTGACAGCTAGCTACCCTCACCTTCTCTCTCTCTCTCTCTCCCTGCCTCCATCCCTTCCTTCTTCCTTCCTTCCTTTCTTCCTCTCTCCCTCCCTTCCTCCTTTTTTTCCTGCTTTCCCTCTCTCCCTCTCCCCCCACCTCCCTCCCTTTCTCCCTTCCCTTCTCTTTCTCCTTCTTTACTTTTTCCTCAAAGAAATATGTTCTGTTAAACAAGTCTACAATCAGAAAGGGTTGAAGGACTTCTATAGGCAATAAACATAAAAGGAGGGCTCCTGCAGGCCCCGTGCTTCTAAGTGGGTCCCTAGTGGGCACTGAGACACAGACAAGCTAAATACCAGGGAACATCTCCAAAGCAGGTTGGCCTTCCACAGTCTTTCCTGGGTCTCATTCACAGGGACCTACAGGCTTACCTGCGTCCTCAGGCATCCTCCTCAGGTACACTTAGTTCCAGCTTTACTGAGCAGAGAATGGCCCTAACTCAACCCCTTGCTGAAGAGGTCTCCGTAGCTTTGCTCATCTACTTCCACTCTCCTTTGTGCAGTGGTCGCCCCTCCTTTCCAGGGCTGACCTCAGCTTCCCGTCCTCTTCCTGGATGAATATCGCTTCCTCTCCTTTCCTTTTATTTTCTGCCTCTTATCACCAGCCACACTGGTTCCTTCTCCTCAAGATGCCATTCAGTTCCTCTGCCAAGTGCCAGGCTTGCTCCCATGTTGGAATGTTCTTGCTTCCCCCTCTTCATGGTCCTTTTCTCTCCTAGAACTGACCACAGAACCCCAGTGGCTTCGCTTCACCGTTGTCTTTCCTGTATTTGAAGAAGTTAGCCCTCCCGACCTCTCTGCCCATTTTAAACACCTCCCTTCCTTCGTTTCTACTGCACTGTGTCCTCAGTCTCCATTCTTCCTGTTTACTTTCCTGGTTGCCCTTACGGCAGACACTGGCACAGCTAAGCCAGCATGAACCCCCTTTCTCCCTTGTTCATGTCCTGGTAGAGATTAGATGATTTCACTCTCCAGGTTTCCCTTACATGACACATGGTGGCCAGGTGACAAGGTGCTGACCAGTGAGCATGCATTGATGCCCTCCGGGGACTTTCCTGATAGAGCAGGCAGATGGCATCGCCCCATGCCCCTTGCCTTAGTTGCACATCTGAAGCCTAGAGCGGTGGCGCTCACCTTGAGACCGTGACAGACCAAGAGCATTGCAGAGACGCCAGGCCTGACCTCACGCAGTTGCCGAACCAACACCAGCAGCTCCCTCCCTCCAGCTTCCTGTTTTATGGGAAAAAAGTGTCAATTTTTCAGTTGATTTTTTCCATTACTTGCAGCTGAAAACATTCTTAATGAATAAGACTTCCTCTCACGTGTTTTGAGTAAGCAGAATTCTGAGGATGACTCTGATCCCCATGTGTCCCTGCTAGATGAGCGTGACTTTGAAACCTGGGTCTGGACTCGGCTCTTTCTCGAGTTCCTGTCTTGTCTTCTGGGAAGTCCCCGAGTAGACGTCCTGCCCAGCTCAAAGTTGACATGTCAAAAACTGAACTTCCCGGCTCTCCTCTTCTTAGTTTTTAATTTCCTTGATCTTCCTTCCTCCTAACAATGCCCTAACCTCTCATCGCTCAGGGACAAAAACTGGAGTCACCCATTTCTTCCTCTAGCCTCTCAGCTAACCGGTGAGCTTTAGGGTCTACAGATTCTGGCACAGTTTCTCTCCCACAGCTCCTCCTTGTCACTCGCTGTCATCCCTCATCACTTCTCCTGGCGTCACGAAGTCGTCTCCCCCATCCAGCCTCTCTCCATTTTATGAATTTTGAAGCATCACTCTGGTCCTGCCAACTTAATCATGCTGCAATTGCTCTTCCCCACAGGAAAATGTCCCCAATCTCAGAGCCGACTTTAACTCCCCATCCCTATGCCTTCTCCTTCAAATGACGGGGGCTGACACTCAGAAGCACGTGCTAGTTACCAGGCCCTTCCTTCAATCTACGTTTCTCAGCATTTGTACAGGTGAGAAATTGAGTTGTAGAAATATTAGATAACCTGGACAACCAATAGGTGGCAGGGCTGGGAAGCGAACCCAGGCCACCAGGAGCCCTTAATCCCATGATTGTCCTCTAGCCATAACACCGTGCCTGCCATCCCTGCCTCCGTGCCTTTTCTGGTTTCTTCTTTCAGACATTGGAGGTCTCCACCTCCCTTTGCCTACTCGCTCAAATCTTATCCACTCTTCAATAGCAAACTCAACTTTCTACCCCACTCCGGAATCTTCCTTGAGTGTCCCCCAGAAGGCCTAGTCCCTCCACTGACCTCTGAGAACCACAGAGGAGTTTGGGCCCCAGTCTCTGTCTAACTTGCTCTCCAGTCTAACGTGCTCTCCAGCTCCCAAGGGCATGGCCTGTGTCTCAGTTGCTTCTGCTGGCTGCACTTGGCCCAGCAGAGTGCCTGGCACGTGGCAGGATGGTGACAATGACGCCAAGAGCTTACAGGGCCCCGGACCCTGGCTAATGGCTGATATAAGCTGACCAGGCTGGTGACCCACCGTGGGGTGAGTGACAGGCTGTGGAGAGAGGGCGGGGCATCCAGAAGGGCTCTGCTGTCATTGGTCGGCAGGCTGCATCTTCCCAGCATCGGAGATTCTCCTGGGGATCAGACCAGAGCAGAATATCATGAAAAGTGACCAGCCAGTAAATGAGATGACACTTTGACAGTCGAGACTCTGGGGCTCCAGCGACTTCGATGCCAACAGGGAGCCTCCGTAATGGCGCAGAGGAGGCACCACTAAGCCCCATGGTTGGTAAACAAGCTGTGGCACCCTCCTGGTGGGGACTCCTGCGGGGACTGAGGGGCTGACCAACATGAGGGTGGGGGCCACACCCTTGCCTGCCTGCCCCACCTCTGCCCCCCCGCGCGCAGTAGATGCTTGGTGAGTAGTTGTTGGCCTTATTTTGATGACTCTCTTCTTTCCACCTGTTTCTGGTGCTGGAGAGTCTGTTTGCTTCCTGAATGGAGCCTGATTGTCCCCTTAACCCCGAGGGGTGGGAGGACCCCTCCCAAGGAGGTCACGAGGAGGGGAATATCCTGCCAGGGACATGCATTTGTCCCTCGGGAATAAACCTGCAGGAAGTTGCTGCTGGGGCATTGGTGGGAGCTGCACTGAGGGTTTGTCAAACAGGCAGCGGGCTGCGGGCCTCGAACGCCTGGGGCTCCCCATTCCTGAGAGGAAGGGCCGGGGGCAGGGGTCCCCTTTGGCAGCCCCACAATTCCAGTCTGTTCCGTTTTGTTCATCACACAGCAGGAGCATATCGTGCCTCCGACAAGTCCCAGGCCCTGAGCTGGGCAGGAGAGACAGCAATGACAGGGGACCCCTCAGTGGGGGAGCTCACAGCCCAGTGAAGAAAGGACAGAGGTAGGTGACGCCGACTCGGATGCCACCACGGAGGGGAGACGTGTCTAGGGAGCGTGGTGTGTGTTCCAGGGTGTAACCCAGCTCGGCGAACCTAGGAGCTTCCTGGGGCTACTGGACCAAATGACCACCATCCAGAGAGTGTAAAGCCACAGACGCTGACTCTCCCACAGGCCAGAGGCCCACGGTCAAGGTGTTGACAGGAGGACTCGCCCTCTCACGGCTCTAGGGGAGGATCCTTGCGTGCCTCCCCCAGCTTCCGGGGGCTGCTGGCCATCCTTGACGCCCCTTGGCTCGTAGACACATCTCTCCAGTCTCCGCCTGGTCTTCACATGGACTCCTTCCCTGTGTCTCTGTGTCTCAAATCTCCCTCTGCCTCTTTCTTGTAAGGACACTTGTCATTGGATTTAGGGACCCATCCTTACGCAAGATGATCTCATCTCAAGATTCTGAATTACATCTGCAAAAGCCCTTTTTCCAAATAAGTTTGAATTTACAGGTTCTGGGTGTTAGGACACAGACATAGCTGGGTGCCACCACTCAACCCACTACAGTGGGCATGGGTGCCTGTGGGACAGGAAGGGTCCCTGGGGGAGCCTGTCACCCCCATTAGCTTTGGAGGTAAAGCGGAATTGTCCAGGAAAAGAAAGGAGGAGAGAAGCGCACCCAGGCAGTAGGAAATAGGACAGAGGCAAGAAGCCACAGTGAAGGAGTTTGAGTGAGGTGCAGAGAGAGGTGAGTTTGGGATGGGAAGTGGGATAAAAATAATGAGTCCCTGAGTACAATGCAAACTTCAGGGATTGGGGCAGACCCTTAAGTCACTGGGGAGCCATGGAAGAGTTAAGGTAGAGGGAGGCACGCTCAGATTTGTGAGAGAAGAAAGGGAAGGGGGATCTGACCAGGGAGGGGTACCCCTATGGGAAGGAGCCCAGTGGGGGGAAGCTCCCCTCCCTCCCACCTCTTGCCCTGTTTGGCACCCCGTGCACCCCAACACACACACACATTTGCCTCTCTGCAGCAGGTGGGCTGTGTGTCCCCATCCCTTTGGCCAGATGCCGGCCGGAGCTGATTGAAATTCCAGGCACTGAGGGGGTCTGGCAGCTCGGGCTGTGGGTGCGAGGAGCTTATGTCCCTCTTCAGTATGCCTGCTGCTTCCCACTCCGCCTGCTATTGAACTATTCATCTATAACATTTGTAGGCCTATTAAGAGGGAAATACAATTTCATAGCTACAGATAAGAGATTAGACAGATCAATTTGAAGTCCGTGAAGTAGACTGAGTGGGAAGGGGTGAATAATTTCCAAATTCTGACCTTGCTGACTTTGGGGCTGTTGTTTTATTGGGCTGTAGTCCATGTCCTGACCGCGCTGGGTGCGATATTTTAGCGATGGGGCCAGCAGCCTGGTGTCAAGTGCTTAAATCCACTTAGGGATGCCAGGGACCGGGCACAATGGACTAGGGCTGTGGAAGGCTGAGAGCAGTGGGGATGTCATCATTTCTTGTCTTCTACTTCTCAGTGTGCAAAATTTTCCAGCCAGAGTGTAAAATTATGAGCTTTGTCAGGTGCTCTTAATCCAATGAGGTATGGTGGCTAATAGCACAGAATGAAATTACCTTTCATGCAGTGACTCCTCTGAGGACCCCCTCTGTGAGCCTGCCATCCTTGTTAGCAGCCTACGCTGCCAGCTGGATGCTACCTGAGCTGGAGGTATTTGCATCGAACATTTGCAGAAGGCCGAATCCTCCCCAGGGAGGCTGGTGGCCCCGTCTGCCTCTCCTGGCAGCTGATCTCAATCGGTTCCACCTTTGCGCTGGCTTCCTGGAGCCCTGACCTCTCTCTCTGCTCCCCAGTAACCCTGCTCTCCCCTTCCACCTGTGATCTCCCACGGGCGATCAACATGCCCCAGGGCACGTGCTCTTACCTAAGTCCCAAGAATTCTTAGAAGGGCACTCAGAGTTTTTTCTTACTTTCTTCCAGAAAGCCAAAGCATTACAGAGGTTTTCACTTCTCTGTATTGGCTGCATGACCTTGGGAATGCTTCCTAGCCTCTGTGCCTCAGCTCCCAAGTGGGGCTCATCATGGTGTCTGCCTCAGGGGGAGGATGAGACGAGATAAGATGCGCAGAAAGGTTCAGCACCAAGCAACACACAGCAAGCCCTGCACAGATGTTAGTTAACAATGTCATCACTGCCACCACCATCATCACCATCACCATCAACACCGTCATCACCACCATCATCATCACCTCATCATTATCAATTATCTAGTCCAACCTCCTCATGGTTCAGGTTAGAACGTTTAGGTGTTCTTACAAACATTTCTCTTTTTTTCACATTTTAAGAAAAAAACAGGTGCTGATGTGTGCGCACGCGCGTGCGCACACACACACACACACACACACAGAGAGGCAGAGAAATCCAGTGAAGGAGAGTTGGTCAAAGAAAGAGGGAAACACAAGAGATGTACCAACAGTCAGAGGCGCACACATGGTGATGTTTGGAAAATGAGTGAGAAACAGAGCAGAATGGACAGTAGCACGAGGGGACCTGAGGCAGCAAGGGCATGACCCTGGCTTTGATGGAAGCAGCAGCCTCTGTCTAGCACCTTCTCAACAAGTAGCAGCTCGGGATCTTAAAAACATTGTCACGTTCATGTTGTCGACACAATAATGGTGACTATCAGTTAAGTGGAGGTGACATCACCCCTGGGCTTTCAGGCTGAATTCTATTGGTGAAGAGGCTTGGTTCCTCCTACGGAGAGCACAATATTAGTAACTCAAATTCTAAAACAAGGACTAGAAACAACAACACGATTGCAATAAGACGATGGTGTTGGTGGGAGTTCCCCTCATCTTGGAGTAGCAGAGGAGGCCCCAGAACTGAGATCAGTAGATAACTCCTCTGCCCAGGTTCAAAGGAGAAGTGGGGCGAGAACTTTCTAATGAGATGTGGAACTTTCTGGGACAGTGAGACTGGTTCTGTGACCCTGTCACCCCCTCCGGCACACATGAGAGCAGATGAGAAACTCAAAAGAAGTTGATCAGAGATGAGTGTCCACCTAGTCCCGTCGTCGCCCTGGGCCAGGGCACAGGGTGAATTCTGTGCCCAACTCAAGTGACGGAAGCTTCAAGAAGACTGCCCTGTGGGCACGGGGCCTGCCTGTCTGTAAGAACCCCGTTTCCTTGCCTCAGAGCCACACTGTCCCCCATGTTGCTGGGCGCCACAGATGCCGGTGATGCAATAGCCCTTGGAAATGTTGAACCTGAGTCCCGGACTTCGTGGAGCCCAGGACTGGCCCTGACTCTCACCTGGTGAAGAGATGGGAGAGGCCTGGATTTCCAGTGTTTGAGGATGAGGAGAGTCAAGTCACTGGTTTCCCCGGGAGCTTAGTGGTTGTCGTGGAAAATAGCCAGACTCGAAGTGTCTTGAGAAGACCCAGTCCAAAAGAGCTGCCTGCATGAGCGAGCCAACCAGCAGGACAGTGGCTGTGGGGAGCTCAGGAGGAGCCACAGAGTTCCATCAGCAGGCTGAACTGGTCAGGCGAGGCCTGGTCATGCCACAGTAACAAACAACCCCCAAACTTCAGTGGAACAGCCCAACAAAAGTTGATTTCTTGCAAGCTCCCAGCAGCTCTCCAGGGTGACTCTTTTCCATGGCCACCAACCCCTGCTGTTTCAATTTCATGAAGACTCCACATGTTTCCATGGGCACAGTGGCAGCAGCTGAGGAGCTGAGCAGTGGTAATTAAACATCACACCACATCTATCAAACAGGTCATGTGGCCGTGCCAGATTTCAAGGCCACAGGAAAGTGCAGTAGAGGAGAACCACATATTGGTGGCCAGTGACAATGCCTACCACAGAGAGGACATCTCCAAGTCAGGGAATTGCAATGTGGAGGCCCATGATTGTGGGGAGAGAATCTAAAACACAGAAGCCCAGACAAAAAGCACCTTACGAGAGAAAAGCCAGAGCTGGGCATTAGTCACCAGAGAGCTTCATGGCCACTTTGCAGCAACCCCATCAACAAAGACTTTATCCTTCAAGGCTATCTTCAGTTCCTCACCCAGCCGTGGAGGAGTCAGAGCAGTAGCTATTAAGAGAAATCACAGACCGTGTTCCCTGCTCACTTCTGATCAGCTAAATTCATGGTCTGGTCAGAAATTGGAGGAAGAAGTGCCAAATTGCATGAGAAAATTGAAGTTCTGATTTAAATTGGATTGAACTTTTAACTGCCAGGAG
The DNA here is from genome assembly GCF_037783145.1 of Equus przewalskii. Taxonomy (NCBI): domain Eukaryota; kingdom Metazoa; phylum Chordata; class Mammalia; order Perissodactyla; family Equidae; genus Equus; species Equus przewalskii. The sequence goes on from NC_091832.1 coordinate 45,043,922, forward strand.
TGAAACTCATTCAGGATCACCAAGTACAGTTGCACAGGTTGGTGTCTGGCCAAATGGATGAGCAGATGTTAAAACCCCATGAGAGCTCTGTTTGCCAGGTCTTGCATCCCAGCAGGGGGTCTGCATCAGCCCAGAGGAAGAGGCACCCATTGTCTAATACTTCCATCCTCAGGGGGCCTTTCAAAAATTTGCAGAAAAACATCATACATGCTGGTGGGTGGCCCTGACCATTGCAATCCCTGAAAGTCCCTAGAGCCGCCTGCAGGTGCACCCCTGACAGCCGAGTTGGGCCGGGCGGCTCCAGCCCAGCACAGGTGAAGGACACCGGTGGGAGGAAGGTAATTTACGTCTTGATTGAACTTCATGGAATTCAGTCAATGCAATCAAACCATCAGAGCATCCCACTGCCAGGAGGGAGGGGAAGTGTGTGGAGGCCGACCAAAGGAAACGATGGTGAGTACGGGGGGATCTTGCCCAGCGTCCTGGGGGCCGTCGTTCCCATCCCCAGGGTCAGAGGAGTAGGGCTGCTGTGGCTACACAGGTTCCTGCGCCTCTGCCGTGACTAGAACAGAAATGCTTTGAAGCTCACGGGCGGTTGTGAAAGTGGTCGCAGTCCAAGCGTCGCAAGGCTGGGTACCGAGTGTTGACGGTGTCACTCACTAGCTGGCTGTGATGCTTGGGGAGGACCATGTAACTTCTCCGGGGCTCAGTCCCTGGTGTCTAAAATGAAGACCAGAACCCCGTGAGCTAACATTCCGCTTTATAACCGAGGCAATGAGGATGATGACACAACGATAGCATCTGACACATGGCTCTTGTTAGCTACCCCTCAACACTGAGTATGTTTGTATGTGCTAACTTGTCTCCTCATGGGGAGGTAACTTTGTTCTTCATATGTCACAGACAAGGAAATGGAGACGCCGGGAAGATGAGTAGTTTGTTGCCAGTGGTCACAGTTGTAACTGATGGGATGGGGATTCGAACCTACTCTGATTCTAGGGCCTGTGTCCTTAACGCTGTGCTTCTCGGCCTCTCTGACACTCACAGGGCAGCCGTATCCTATAGCCAATGCTTACTGTGGGCCGGGCACCCTCTGGGGGCTTTTATCTGTGGCTCATCTCACCCTCAGAACCCCCCTGAAATGTCGATGCTGTCTACACATTGTATGTTTGAGAAATGAGGATCAGAGAGACCAAGCAAATGGCCCAAGGTCACACAGCTGGTTAATGGAAAGCCCGGGACCCAAACCCGGGGCTGCTGATGCCCAAATGAGAGCTTTCCTTTTGTGCTGAACCTCCCTCCATGAGCCCGGGGGGGCAGAGCCGTGTCTGGGCTGGTGTTGCCTGAGGTGGCTGTCCCGTTCAGGCTGCCTGGTCTGGTCCCTGGGGAAGCAGTGAGTGATGGTCTCAGGGGACCTGTGCAGCCTGGGCACCAGACATTCTACGGTGTATATGCAGCAAGCTGCCCCTAAGAGGACAAGAATTCCCCTGGCAGCCTCAGGAACGTGGCTCCTGCTGCCCAGCCTGTCCAGTTCCAAAGCATTCTCGAACTTGTTTTTGCAGAGTTTTCTGAGGGCCTCATGCCTCAGACAAAGACTTATCCATCAAAGCAGACCTTGACGTGCAGTTATTTTTGACCAGGGTCAGAACTAAGCTCCTGGAGGCTCTATGCTTCCACGGGGCGCCTGCAGCTACAGCGAAGGATGAAGCAATTGGCTCTACTTTAGTCTTAAAGCGGTCGCATTACAGTCCGGCTGCCCCTCTTCCATGGAAGGACGTGCTGCAGCCTTAAGTGCCGCGGAGCCCTGCCCTGGAGGAGGGGACGCTGTTGTGCGGTGGCCTGCGCTGCTCAGCGTGGACACATGGTCCCATTTGCCTCTTAGACACAAGGGGACACCCACATGCTGGTTCTCAGGTAACCACAGAATTTCAGTTCCTGCCAGCTTGGCTTGTGTCTCCAGAGCTGCGCTCTCCAATACGGCAGCCACGAGCCACATGTGGCTACTGAGTGCTTGAACGGTGGCTCGTCCTAAGTGACATGGGCTGTGTCAAATACGCACTGGATTTCAAAGACTTAGTACCAAAACAAGGGATGTAAGTGTTTCATTAATAATTTTTATATTGATTATATTTTGAAATGACCATGTTTTTGATATATTGGGTTAAATAGTATAATGCAATAAAAAATAATATGAAAATTAATTTTATCTGTTTTTCTTTTACAATTTCTAAATTGTGGTTGCTGGAAGATTTAAAATTACACATGTGGCTCCCATTATATTTCAAGGGGAAGCCCAGTGGTGGGGGGAGAGCGCAGGCTTGCGAGGGCTGGCATTGGTGTGGCTTCTGGGCAGTACTAAGAAGAAAGGAGCAGCCTCTGACCTCCAGGGTCCACTTCATCCCTCTCTTCCCTCCTCACTTGAACTGGATCTTGGAGAGCTCGAGGGCAGTGTTGATGATGGGCAACGCCGCTTTAACGCTCTGAGAACCCGTGCTAATCCTGTGCCGTGTGCCAGGCACCGTCCTCCCATCACGTGACTTAATCCTCACAATTCCGTGAGGCAGATGCCATTCTAATCCTGTTTCATGGAGAAAGAAGCTGAGCTCAGAGAGTCCAGCAACGTGCCCAGGGTTCTGAGTCCTGGAAGTGGCCAAGGCAGGGTTTGAGTCCAGGCGGCCTGGCTCCACACCCGGGGGCTCAGCTTCCCCATGTCAGTGAGAGCAAGGATGAAGATGACCCACCTGGCCAGCATCAGATGGTGCATCAAGAGATGGAGGAACAGAAGGGTCCCTGAAAACCAGTATTGCTGGGGTTACATTCACGTTTCTACCCCCTTGTGTGGCTTTAGGCAAGGGAACTGGCCTCCTCATCTTTTGGGTGGGATAATGGAATGACTTTCTGATGGCCTTGGGGAGACTGAAGGAGGGGAGGGAGGCAAACGGCCTGAAATCTGGCAAATGATTATTATTCACTGAGTTAATTCTTCAATTTGGGGAGGGTTGTTTGAAGCTTGGCCTGGTGCTTACCCCCAGCTCTCTCTCACCCTGCTAATCCATCCAGCTCCTTCACACGTCCGTCATCCGTAGCTGTGTGTTGGCCCCCTGTGAGATCTCAGGAGCCCAAGTCTCACAAGAGGTGCGCCAGGCCCCAAGGAAGCTCACTAGCCGACTGGGGAAATGGACCTGGAAGGCTGTGCCTCAGGGGCACGCGGACGGCCGCCTCCAGGGAGTCAGGTATGGGAGCACCCAGGAGGGGCTCTGTCACCCTCTGCCACCCTGGGAACCAAGCAGGGAGAGTGCGAGCTGAATGCAGAGCAGAGGAGGTGGACGGATGAGGAAAGGGAGGGGCATGTCAGGGAGGAGGGGCATGTCAGGGGAGAGAGGCTTTGGGGACCCCAGGGTCCAGCTCCTGCCTCTGCCCTGTCCCTGTCGGAGGATGTGTTGGAACCACAGGCAGGATGAGTTTGAGGTGCTCCCACTTCCCCTCTGAGACTCAGCCTGGCAGCTCTGATAACCTGGGTCCTCCTCTCCTGGTGAGTGGGCTTCTCCAATCAAAGAAGTATTGATGGGGTCTCTCCAGGAGTCTGGGGATGTGGTGGTGACAAGCCAGGGAGGGTCCTTCTCCTGGGGCTTTTACTTTGCAATGGGAAAGACACAAAATAAAAAGCCTGGAAGCAGACGAGACGATTGCTGTCATGGCAGCGCTGAGAAGGATATTGGCCTGGAGCTGTGCAACCAGGAGTCAGGAAGATCCACACAGGAGTGCGGGGCAGTCCGTGTCCAGGGAGGACATCAAGTCACGCTGCATTTATCAAACAGAGAGGATTTCATACAAAAATTGGCTGCAAAAGCTGGTGGTGCAGAAGGAGGAAGATGACCACAGATATCCAGCTTCTGGAAGCTGCTGCCACACTTATGGCAGAAGGAGAAAAGGGAGATAATGTTGCGCGGCGCCACGTGACTGCTCTTCTGTGGATGCGGCTGCTACGGGAAATGAGCTGCCTAAGCACAGACCCAAATCAGTTCCTGCCGGTGGCTGCCGCTCCTGACCTCTTGCCCAAACCCAGAATGCATCGCTTCTCCTTGCCTTCCTTCTCCCACATACTGTGGCTCCCCATCGGCAGGACCTAACAGGAGGCCAGCTGGCAGGGGGACCTGGAAACTAGAGTCTTTCCGGCTCCCCACCGTGTGGGTAGACGGCCAGGCGCAGAATGCTGAGCATGGAGCTGAGACGTGATGGACAGCCTGGCACAGAGGCTCGCGGTGGGCTCTTTGGTTGAAGCGGGGGTCAGGGACCCGTCCCTCACTATATTTGTGGAACCAGCACACAATTTTTATTGAGACTAATAATAATTGGGAGTGTCTTTGGGGGCTTGCGAGGGTTAGGGGGTGCTGAATCGGCAACACCACTTATGACGAACGCTAGTCGGGTGCTGTGAAAGGTACTGAAAATGTGAATTTGAGTGAGGCCTGCAGGGGGGGCCGTTTGAGGAGCCAGCCCAGAGCACTCTGCACTGAAGACACGCCCTTGGCTTGGGTCACTGACATGGCCGGCTGCCTAGGGACCCAGCTCGCCCAGAACCAGGCTCTGCCACCCCAGTTCCCTTCCATGGTCCCACCTGGAGCCCGTTCACAGTGGCTTCTGGCAGATTCCATAAGGGCCCACATCTGTCTGATTCCCAGATGTTGTATCCTGTATTAGTTTCCTGGAGTTGCCATAACAAAGCACCACAGACTGGGGGATTAAAACAACAGAAATGTATTCTCTCACAGCTCTGGAGACCAGAAGTCGAAAATCAAGGTATCAGCTGAGCCGTGTTCCCTCTGCAGGCTCCAGAGGAGAGTCTGTCCTTATCTCTCCCGGTTCCTAGTGGCGGCCAGCATTCCTCGGCTTATGGATGCATCACTTCACTCCTTGCCTCTGTTGTCCCATGGCCTCCCCTGTGTGTCTGTCTATCTCCTCTGATCATAAGAAGAGCAGTCATATTGGATTAAGAGTCCACACTACTCCAGTATGACCTCATCTTAACTAATTACATCTGCCATGACTCTATTTTCAAATATGGTCCCAGTCTGAGGTTCTGGGAAAGACGTGAATCTGGGGAGACACTTCCCAAGCGAGCACACATCCCACGGTGATGTTTCACCCTCGGGCAAGAACACTTCCTTGTTTTATGCCCAGCGTCCACATCCACCTGCCTTCATAGATTACAGCCGACAGGGGCTGGGTCCCAGCTTGTATCCGTGTTGGTGCAGAGGACAGCTGCAGAGGACAGGGGCCCGGGGAGCCTGTGGAACCCTCCCAGGGAGCACACAGCCAAGGGAAGAGTTCCATTGTGTTGGATTCATCCATCTGATTTTTTTTTTCTTATTTCAATTACTTATAACACAAAAAATCAGCTTGTGCCAGCAAATGAAAATTCTCTCATCTTTCTATATCCCCTCCCAATCTTTGCCCCAAGCATTGAATTTTTTGGTAGTTGTGTAAACAGCACGGATACGATTTGTTTTATGCGTTCACTTTACTTTCTCTCGGAGGCGTTTTGCGCCTTCCTGATTATCGCTGTGAAGGCTGCGTAATGTTGCGTTAGGACGAGGCGCCGTGATTTACTTCGCGGAACGTCCAGCTGCGGCGGAACAGTTGTCTTACTATTTAAATAGCATAATTATGAACATCTCTGGAATGTGGCTTTTTGATTCTTATTTAATTCTTTGAAGGATTACATTTAAAATTAAACATTGCCTTCTCGCTTTCTTTAAATAAATGATCTTTCCAATACCCTGACATTTTCCTAAGAATTTAGAACTGAAGACTGATTGTAATACGCACGGCTTTGCTGTTTGCCTGTTCAACTTCCCGTTTTCCTCTCCCTCTGTCAGTCAAACCACAGTCCTCTACTTGACCGCCACATGCTCTGGCTGGAGTCAATATCACCCCAGGGCCCCAGGCGTGGCACGTGAATGGCCTAAGCCACCCAGCAGGTGCAGTCCCCTTGGCCACAGTGATTGGCTCAGGGTTGGGCAAGTGGCCTGATCTTTGCCAGTCAGGGTGGATTCCGGGGTTTCTGTAGGAATCTTCAGGAGGACAGAAGATTTCTTTCTGGAGCTATGAGGAGGAAGCCTGGAGGTGTTGGCAGCTATTCTGTCACCATGAGGTGAGAGTCTCTCTGGGAGCAAAATAAAATGGAGAGCAGTGGAGAAGAGAGATGGAGAAGAGAAAGAGAAACAGAGAGAACATGGGAGAAGGGGAGGGAAGGGAGAGGAGAAACGGGGAAAGGAGGATAGGAGGGAGAGAGACTGGCTCTGAAATCATAGTTTGAGCCCCTGGATGGTTCAGGTACACAAGCCATCAAATTACCCTTTCTTGCTTAAACCTGTTTGAGTTGGTGTCTGTTTCTTGTCACCAAAAGAGTGCCATTGGGTGTTCTGCATTGGTGTTTGCATAGTCACTAAACTCAGAATGGAGGAATAGAGGCAGAGTGTTTGTATGTCTCAGTGAAGTAGCTGGTCAGGGATGGAGCTAAGCAAACAGGGGAGGGGGCTCTGGTGCCTACCACACCCCCACTATGGTGGGGTGCATATGTGGAGGCAGCATATGGAGAATGCCTCATTTTCTAATAATGCAGTGGCTCCTGTGCAAAGAACAAGTGGGTCAGCTGCTCAGAAGCATCCCAGACGAGAAGACCAGAGGCCGTGGTCTGGGGATGTATATTTCCTTCAAGCGATTTCACATCCCCTGGTGCATGATCCCCATCAGCCTGGCATCTTTGACCTGGCTCCTGCTTGCATTTATTCCCTCCAGAGTCTTGGCATTTGGAAGAATGTTTGATCATCCTGGCCAGGAGTGATTGTCTTTTAAAAATATAGTAGCTGCATTGAGACTATCTTATCACAGGCCATAAATTCACCCAAGCAAGGGTGTGGCTCTGTGAGTTATCTGGTCCTTAATTACAGGGAAAACTTTTGAAGGTCATGCTGAAGACACAAAGACTAGGTTGCATATCTTCAGGAGTTGTCACCAAATAATTTCTGGCCTGGTTTGGCATCTGTGCCCTTGACTCGCAGCTAATGAGTTCAGTGGAGATGTATAGGGCTAAAATAAAAAAACCCATTCTGTTAGAGCTCCTTATCTTTTCCAGAGGAGCTTTACATTAATTTCCTCGCCGCCTCTCCCAATGACTCTGAATCAAGTAGAGAGCAGGTAGCATGATCCCGATTTTACAGGAGAGGAACGAGGGCCGGAGAGGTCACAGGACTCCCCCAAGGTCACCCAGCGATTAAATGGCAGAGTCAGTGCGACAGTGCGTGTGTCCTGACTCCTGGACTTTGCTCTTTTCATTGAACTCAAGTTTGGATTAACAGCTTAGTGAAATTTGAAGTGTAATGTTTTACCCACAGGTCCTTGCATTCAACTTTAAGGACCAGGGAGTTTGTTTCTTGATTTACTGACTAAAAGCAGAATACTTAATTAAACACAAAGACAGCAAGCTTTGGTAGTGAAGAAAAAAAAAAAAACCCTGTCATTGTTCTCTTGTAAATGATGAGAAAGTGCTGAGCCATCTGTCCAAGACAGCAACCCCAGGTGACAATTTATTGTTCTCTGGTTATTGTTTCAAAAACACAAAGCCTAGAGGCTTCTGGGTCCAGGTACAGAGGGAACGTATGATGAGAGATGAGTGCAGCACACTTGTTCATATGAGTTAATTTTCCCCATCCTTTGGAAAAACAAAACCAAGCAAAACTCTGAATATGTTCCCCATGAATACCAAAATGAGATTAAATTGAACATCTAAAGACTTTTAATAAGGACGAAGCCAGAAGGATCCAACCCAAGGGAATAGCCGACCAAAAGCATTAGGAAATTGGAAACCAGAAAGGAGAAACCAGAAGCCCTGAGACGCGTTGGATTACCCAGGAGAGGACGGCGGGACCCGGCTTGCACGGCAGCATATTCTTCCTGTTGTTGAGTGAATAAAGCCGAGTAATTACCTCCCCACAGAAATCACAGCAGCCAGTAATTAATGGGCAATGCTGGCCGCAATCTGAACACCTGTGCCTGCATGAGAGGAAAGATGCTCTGAAAGAAACACCTTCCGCTGGCACGTATAGGTGGCCTGCCTTCAGTCAGGCAGATGTATGAGCCGCGGGGACAATATCATCTCCAGGCGGGTCAACAGAGTCATTATCTTCCCTCCACTGCCCTGTTGAATTGGGTCCCCCCCAAAGATATGCTGAAGTCATAACCCCTGGAACCTGTGACTATGACCTTATTTGGAAATAAGGTCTTTGCGGATGTGCTCGAGTTAAGATGAGGTCATTAGTGTGGCCCTAACCCGTGCAAGAAGATGGCCATTGTGAAGATGAGGCAGGGATCGCAGTGACGCATCTACAAGCTGGGACCGCCTGGAGCTACCAGAAGCTGAAAGAAGCAAGAAAGGATCGTCTCCCAGAGGCTTGGGAAGGAGCAGGGCCCTGCCGACCCCTTGCTTTTGGACTTCTGGGCTCCAGAACTGGGAGGGAACAGTTGTCTGCTGTTTAAGCCGTCAAGTTTTGGAGCTTCGTTATGGAAGTCACACGAAACTGAGATAAAACTCACAAGTCCCAAAGAATGACTCACTGCCGTCTTGAAGCCTTGTGCATGCCAGGCTCACCCCCAGAACACGCAGGGTCAGGGACGGACTGGTTAGTGTGCAGACAAGAGGTGGCGGGAGCCTGGGAACTGGCAGAACCTCTGTGGGCGGAACCCCAACTGGGCTCCCTTTTCAGGAGTGTCCAGTAATACCTGTCAGACACCAGGGAGTGTCTAAGTGTGCCTAGAACATTCTTCCCGCTGGGGCCCCAGGGCTCCCCACCTGGTTCAAATCCTGGCTCACATGTCACTTTTACGGAGAGACCTTCTCCAACCGCCGACGGAGAAGTGCAGCCCCGCCTCCCACCTCCCACCTCCCTGCCCCGCAGCCCCCTCTCCTGTAGGTTTCTTCACAGCATTCATTTTCTCCCCAAGTTACTTATGTATTTTGTCAATTGTTTGTCTCCCCATTGGTGAGTCTGTTTTCTTCGCTGATGTCTCCCAGAGGACGCCTAATAAATATTTATTTGTTAAGTAAATGAATAAACGAATGAATCACAGCCAAAGACATTCAGATACTCTGTCTGGATCGAGTGCTTCTGGCTTGTCACTTATATTCCCAACGTGCTTCTGAGAACAGCGCTCGTCTCTGTCAAAACAAGGGATATTTTCCTCTTGTGCATCAAATCTAAAAATCGTGGCTTTCCGCTGGGACTCCCGCGTGCCCTCCAGGAGAAGTGCGGGCCGTGGTAACTGAGCTGCCTCCACTGTTGAGAGCAGTTGACGGGAGGAGGACTGGAATCTGGCTTGAGCGTTGTCTTGGTCGGTTTGGGCTGCTGTAATAAGAACACCGCAGACTGAGGGTTTAAGTCACGGGCGTTTAGGGCCAGCCCTGGTGGCCTAGCGGTTAAGTTTGGTGCACTCTGCTTTGGCAGCGCAGGTTCGGTTCCCAGGCACAGACCTACACCACTTGTCAGTGGCCATGCTGTGGCTGCTCACATACAAAAAGAAGGAGATTGGCAACAGATGTTAGCTCAGGGCAAATCCTCCTCAGCAAAACAAAACAAAACAATAAACATTTATTTCTCCCAGTTCTGGAGGCTGGAAGTCCAGGCCCAAGGCGCCAGCAGATTCCCTTCCTAGTGAGGGCTCTCTTCCTGGTCTGTAGACGACCACCTTCTTGCTATGTCCTTACGTGGCAGGAGGGGTGAGGGAGCTCTCCAGGGTCTCTTCTTCTAAGGGCACTAATCCCATTCATGAGGACTCCACCCTCCCGGCCTAATCGCCTCCCCAAGGCCCCACCTCCTGACACCATCACCCTGAGCATGAGGAGTTGACATAGGAGTTTTGGGAGGACACACGCATTCAGTCTGGCAAGCGTGGAGTGTGTCAGTCCTGACTCTGACACATGTACTCACTGTTCATTCGTTCATTCATTCATTCAGCAAGTGCGGGACACTGAAGCTTGCCCAAATTCCTTCTTTCATGAGCTCACAGTCCAGTGGCAAGGGGAAGCCGAGTTTCAACCAAGAATAAAACAAAGCAGAAAGCAGGCCAGCGTCCTGGACGTGCAACCTGTTCGGTCACAAAGGTCATGCTCAGAAGGGCCTGCGGGGACTTTAACATTCTGCTATGTCCATCTCAGAATTATTAGTAATTTTCTCTTTCCTCTTTGTTTTGTGAGTGAAGCCTATCGGGACGATGGAGCATGCAGCTGAGGAGAGGAGATGTGTGCAGCATGTGTGACAAGTGAGGCTTGTTGCCACACCATTTGCACGTAGCGTTCTCGATGTCCACACAGGTCAGACATCCATGAAGCTGCCTTGTCCATGACACACGCGTGCATGAGCTACAAAACACAAATGGTGTTGTAGTGGTGAATCCGTGTACGAGCTGAATGCTCTTGTCTTTGCATTTATAACTGGCAGTGCACCATATAAAGAGGAGGGGTAAAAGTCATGCTAATAATTTAAAATTTTAATTTTTCTTTACTTAGAAAGACATTAAATGGAAAATAAAAAAAAAAACCCATAACCATAGCAAGTCAAGAGAGACTGTGGAAGAAAGAGAAATGCTTTATGTTTTAGTACTTTCGATGGCACTGTTCTCTGTTTTTGATCAAGGGCTCAGCGTTTTCATTTGTACTGGGGCCTGCAGAATAGGCAGCCAGCTGTGGTAGGAGGTAACCAATTCCATTAAAGAGGAACAGTGAAGATCCGAGGGGTTCAGAAGAGAGAAATTGCCTTCAGTTGAGGGAATCAAGGAGTGCTTCATGGAGGAAGTGGCTTTGAGTGGTCTTGGCCACATTATGGAGGGCACAGAAGAAACCACTGTGTCCTCCTGAGTCACCTGGAGAAACCTGGTGTACTGAGACAGAGCAAAGCTAAGCAGGCCGGTACCCAGTGAGGGCCCTGGAACTCCCTGCTCAGATGGAGCAGGGCGCTCACTGGGCTGGAGCGCAGGCGTCACCTGCAGGGGTGGGAGGTCACACCGTGGGGGCCCCCTCCATCAATGAGCAGTGGGAGACGTGAGTGACCCTCTTCCTCCTCCTGGCCTTCTGATGGGGTCTTCTTGGTTGACAGACTGGTCCACCATGGCAGCATCAACAATGCACACTTAAGTGGAACTTTCCTCCTCCTCCAAAAGGGCCTCACTCTCCCTGCTCCCTGGGGTCCGCTCCCAGGTGAGCCATCTGCACCCAAACCCTTGCCCCAGACTCTGCCTTGGGGGCTAACCCAGGCTAAGACACCCCTCAGTCCATGGGCTCTCCCCTGACTTGAATCAATTGGGGTCTTGGTGTCAATCCTACTGCTTTGTGTTAACACACTCTGAGCACCACCTGGCAATGCCACTTGCGTTTTGGGGGGTGAGACTTGCAGCTCTTGGGGAGCAGGAGGGGAGCAGACACAGGTGGGGCTCACTGGGTGCATTGACTGATGAAAGGACGGATAGATTGATCTGACTGACTCAGGACTAGCAACTTGATTGACACTCTTTTCTTATTCGTCATTTGCTTATTGAATTTAGGGGTGGGCAGACATTCTTTGGGGCTTCATGTAGACGTGTCTAAGGAGAGAGGGAAGCAAGCTCTGGACGCAGATCCCAGGGTTTCTGAGAGGTGCAAACCAGGTGTCAAGTGTCGTCCGCTCTAGCTTGCATGTCCCCAAGAAATGAGACTCACCCTTAAGCAACAGTTAGAGGGTGCCCTTAAAGCCCAAGAGAGGTGAGGACCAAGGGGCCTTTCTAGGAAAGACAAAGGAAACAAAGGTTTTACTCATAAAAATACAGTTTGCATTTGTGTAAGAAAGTTGGCTTTTCAAATGGGTTTTCCACCGTGAGCTTATGAAATAGCTGGGCTTCTGGTCCTTCCTGCTCTCATTTTGTACCAGGGAAGCTGCGACTCTAAGAGGGCAGATGAGCTGCCCGGGGTCACATGGCAGTTTTGTACAGAGTCTACATCCGGGTCACGTGGAGTAGAGGATTCACGCTAAGAATCCAGCCCAAGAGCCCCGGGCCGTCCCCGGACGACAGCCCATGAAAAGCAGAAGAGTTATGCATATGTACACGGAGAAAACAAACTCCAGTAGAGTGTATTGGAAAAAGCATCCTCATGAAAAATAAGATTAGCCATTTGAGGGAGAAAGAACAGATAACATTAATATAGAACAGAAAGTAATTCCCCTCGACAGCCCCAAGCCGCCAGCCTCCGCCACCGTATTTTCCACTTTGCTCCAATTTGTAACGTTATCCTTTTCCCCTCCCTCCTTTGGCTTCCTTCCTCTCCCTGCGTCTGCATTTATGCTCACACACAGGAAGAGCCATTTCTCTTGCTTCCCATTTGGTTTTCGGGAACGTTTCTGCTATTTCTCCATGTCCGTTTGTCTTCCTCTTTGTTTAAGAAGGGAGCTTATGTCCAAGTCCAGGGGTCAAAAATCACAAAAACCTAGTGAAAAAAATTTAAGAAGAAAAATGGCAAAATGAGAAAGCCCTCCCTCTTACTGTCTTCAGACCTGAGATTTCAAGTCAAGTCCTGACATGCTAACAGGCAGGGCTGGTTAGAAGGGTTAGCTCCTAGGAGGAGCTCCTGGCAGGTCTGAGGTTCCCTCCAAGCATTTTGGCTCAGTAGAGTGCCCTGGGAGGTGTCCGGAAGGGAGCCGGGGGTCTTGGCTGAGGAGGATTGGAGGGCAGCTGTCAGAGGTCTGAGGACGCCATGGTTGACTCTTCTTGGGCCTTATCTCCTGGCTGTGTCCTTACCAGCAACACATCCATCTAAAACAACATCTCAGCTTTTCACATAAGAAAGACAGTGCGCTGGTTCTCCTTTCCCCGTGAGCTCATGGAATGTAAATGAACGCTTTCACCCAACACCTAGCCCAGACGCAGATCGTCTCACACCAACCAGATAAAAATATGATTAAACAGTATTTTCCCAAGCGTCTTCCTCTCATTTACTATCTTCCACCCGATATCTCACTTAGATCTGAATAGAAGATGTGCTGGGAGATGCGCGTCACAGTCATGGCTCCGTGTATCTGACTGAAGGGAAACTAAGCAACTCCTCAAGCCCCCGGGGAGCACGCAGCTCATTCCCGACACAGCTCCAATAATCGCACTGCCTTAACCTAATAGAAGAGGGTAAACATATTATTTTGCATGAAATTATGTTTCTTAATGAATTAATAATAGGGTTACAATTCTCAACTCAATAAGCAAGGAAATCCAGAGTATAAAATAAGGGCAAGCAGCCGCATTATAATTAGTTGTCTCCACAGCGCCGTGTTTAGGAAAGCATTGGCTCTGATTGCAGGGAAGGAAAGGTAAATTATGGGCAGGGGTGGCCCTCGCTGCCCGGGAGCTCACATCGGGGAGAGAAGACCAGAGCCTGCAATTAGCAGCCCTGGAATAATAATGACTCATTTCTGCCGACTGACCCCATCCATTCGGAGATTCTGATTCTCGTAGATTTTTTGACAGTGTCCTCTTTCTTCCAGCAGCACACTTCGCCCTTCCTTGACCACATTTAGATTGTTTTCATCAAACTTGTCCTTGAATTTTAGTGGCCATCTTTCTGGATATATTTTGGAACTTAATACTATTTGTCTTCAATTGAGCTCCTTGTCCCACAGACTCCAGACCCTCCTGGCCACAGCCTTCTCATGCCACCTAACCCAAAGTCAGCATTCCCTCCTCTGGATCCATGCATATTAAAGGATTTGGCTTTGCCCAAAGAGAGATCTGGCCCATGACCTGAGCTTCCAGGAAATGATCTATATCATCCTGATAGGAGCATCTTTGTTCAGCAAAGAGGCTGGCCACACTGGATCTTAGGGTGGAGGCTGACCATACCAGAAAGATCAATCATGTGATGTAGGGGGGAGGCTGGCCATTGGCATCAGAGGCCCTGGAGACTGAGTTCACCATGTGGCAATCAGTATCAACCACGCCTGTGTAACGAAAACCCCTAAAATCTCTGGACAGAGAAGCAGGGTGAGCTTCCCTGGTTGGCAGTACTCCACGTGCGTTGTGATATACCAGTGCAGCAGGGTGACGTGACCTGATTCCAGGGGGAGACGACAATGCAAACTTCACTTCTGGGACCCTCCCAGACTCTGCCCTATGTGCTTCTTCCCTTGGCTGGTTTTAGTTTGTATCCTTTCTTTGTAATAAACCATAGCCGTGAGTATAACAGCTTTCAGTGAGCTCTGTGAGTCCTCCCAGAGAATTACGGAAACCCAAGGGCGGCTTTGGGATCCCTCTGAATGTGTAGTTGTCAGAAGTGAGAGTGATCTTGTGGAAGACAGTGACTACACCCCTGAGGTTTGGTTAACTCTGGGCAACCCCCGGTGTTTTTGAAAGTTGCGTTCCCTGTTCTCCAGATTTGAGCTCTGGCACTATCTCCGACTGCCTCATTTGGTCTTTTGGCTGATTTGGCTTGTGTGAGCTGTGGGTGGGATCTTTATTTTTCCATGAAGAGTAAACAAAGCATTTCTCTTTCGTGGAGTTGCCCAGCATTGGGATGTAGAAAAAGTCCTGGCTTGAGATCTGCAGGGCTCCAGGTGACGGCTCAGGACCGGGAGCACGGCTGAGCTTGAAGAATGGCTCAGACTGGGTGTTACAGAGCTGTACACTCACCCTTTACGCCCCCACAAAAGCCGCAATGTCTATGGCCTGCTGAAGGCCCATTATTGGGTTTCTCCTGGAGGCCTAATGATGGCATCAAAGATTTACTGAATGAGAGCTCATCTGGGCCACTGGAGGCAGGGGCTGAGCTGTGTGTTTTCTCTCCAACCCTCTCCCTGGTTTTTACCAAGGGCATAGCAAACGTCCAGTAAACATTTGAATGTGTGGTGCTGATCCCATAGGTTACAGGGGAAGGTGAAAGTCTCAGGTCAGCTTGGAGAAGAGAAAGATGAGGAGGAAGTGCAGGAGAGACAATAAGAGGAGGAGGAGGAGAGAAAGGATGGGAGTGGTTGCTGTTTGGAAAGAACGTCTGTGTGTAGCCACCCCTGAGCGCCTGAAGGGGGCGGTCTCAGCTCCAGAGCCTGGAGGAGCCAGGCTGCACGGAATGTCGATCCCCATGGGCTGCAAGGCCCTCAACCGCATGCGAGCAGCCCCACGGAGGCCCCTGGGCTCGCAGAGGCCTTGTGGATGACTCTCCCCCCAGCCTGTCTGTGTCCAGGCTACTGTGTGCCCGAAGCTTCCTCAAAGCCCAGGAGCGGGCTGAGAACCAAGGTGAGACAACGTCCCTGCCCTCTGGTGTATAAGTCTCAGGTTTTCATGTGAAATGCATCCGTCTAGGGACTCCCGTGTCCCTGACAGATTTAACAGAGGTGGAAGCTAGAAGCACCTCCCGGCTCCAACAAGTCTGGGTCTGAATCCTGCCTCTGCCACGTCGCTGTTCACCTTGGGTGGGCTACGTAAACTTTCTGAGCCTCAGGTATGTTTGTTTGCTTATCTGTAAAATGGGGATGCGTCACCTGCGTCTCAGGGTTGTGTGAAGCATTAGGTAAAATTACGCAGACGATGGGCGTAGCCCGGTGTCCGGCTCGAGGAACAGTATTTAGTTTAAAATCAGATGAAGGAGAGAATACCTCTATTGGCCAAGCACCGCTTTACGTTATGATCAAGGCAAACGGCTTCTGAAAGGCTGATAACATCCAGCCGTAAAGACTGTGAGCGCAGCCTGGCTGGAAGGAGAACATCTTCAACAGCTGCTTCTCTCAGAATAAACGCAGTTCTGTTGGTGGTGATGTTGGCCTTTATTTGCTATTAACCTGAGCAAAAGAAGTCAAATAAAGTTGCTGCCAGGAGCATATTTCTTTCTAAATCCAGAACATAACACAAAGCAATGACTGATCTGGATGTCGGAAAAGTAATCAAAAATTCTACTCGCAGCAAATACAAATAGCACATTCCAGAAAGAGAGAAAAATCACCAGCTGGCCAGCTCCATAACTTTCCACTGACTCACAGCATGGTGAGTTTTGGGACTTGAATCAGAAAGAAAATTCAATGCTAATGTTTTTCTCCCAGAAATCTTTCAAAAAGGGACCCTCTTTCAAGGAAGTAAAAGCAATTCAATAACTTGAAACAAAGAGATTTTTGGTTTTCACAGATGGGTTGTGTGTTACTTGATAGTGATCAGACCTTGTGGCAAGTGATCGACACTCAACTCAAACTGGCTTCAGCAAAGGGGGGGTTTGACTCATGTTCTTGGGCGAGGCGGGGGTGCAGGGACCTCGGAGCATGCTGGATCGGGAGATCCAACAACGTGCCTGACTTAGATCCCTCTTACCCCTCAGCTCTGCTTGTCTCTGGCGGCTCTCTGTGGGGAGAAGGCGAGATAGTGAAGACAATATCACAAGCTAAGCCTTGGGCAGCGCCTGCCCCATCAGCACGACCTGTTAAGCATTAGAGACCAGTTCACCTCTTTCACCTTCAGGGTGCTCCTATGAGGGAAGGTGCAGTTGTTAGCCCCATTTCACAGGTTTGGAAACCGAGGACCTGCTTCCTCAGCTTATACTTCAGGAAATGGCAGAAGTACTACTGGAGCCCAGGTCATCTGCCCCCAGCTCCGTGCTCTCAACCTCCACCATTCCAGGACTCACATTTCTCTAGCTTCCAACCCAGTGGAGGAGGAGAATTCTCACCAAAGTCTCAATGGTGTGGGAGTCTCTGATTGGACCTGCTGATGTCACATGACCATCCTTGACCCGGTCGCTGTGGTCGAGGGGGTGGAATATTCTCAGTGGCCCATGTGGGTGTGGGCTACTTCTGTGGTGCAGAGGGAGGTGATGGGGCTCTGTGACTGACAAGTCTCCCAAAGGCACCAACACCAGTGGATGGGAAATTATGCCACCACCATCCATGGTCCTTCCAGACCAGTTTTCCACGAGGAGTCTCCATAGTGAGCACCAGAGTGTGTGTGGAGGGTGAGGGGAGGGGTGGAGGCATGCAGGAGGAGAGCCACTGTTTGGGACGGGTGTGTGGGGGGGTGGACCTGGTAGAGGCTACTCTCTGTTTTGGCATTCTTTCCCCAATTTCTGGAAAGAAACATGTCCTCTAGGCTTCTGCAACTTGAAGAACTTGTTGACTAAAGAGCCAGGTGCCCTTGAATGTGCTGCAGTCTTTGCAGAGCCCTCACCTGGATCCAAAGCTTAGGAACTTCATAAATGCAGTGCCAATTTGGAAACCGGAGAGACTCAAGTACACCCGTGTATCACAGAGAGCTTTCTGTGGCAGCCCGAATTCAATCACAGTGTTCAAAATAATAAATGTGCAAACCAGTCGTCAGACAGAAGCTGTCCCAAGATCTTACAGGACTCAGTCTGGTTCGGGGATTAATGAACCAACACGCAAACCAGTGGAAATCCTTTCCAACAGCAGCATCTGCTACAAGGTGAAAGACGTCCTTCTTGATTGCTGAGCAGACTGTAGAAAAGAATTCACATTTAATATGCAGAGTCTGTTCCCCGTCTATCTTCTAATAAGTTGGTGTAACATCTTGCACAGCTAAATCATTAAAAGGAGACTAAACTCCAGAGGCCAGTTACAAATGCACAAAAATCATATAGAACTAGGTACATAAAATATAAGCAGATTCCTTCATCTACACTAATGGGCTTTAAACAGAGAAAATAACTGAGGCCAAGCACCAGGCACATTAGAAATTAAAATGAGGTTGCATGGCTCCCCAGTTCATACATGAAGGCCGGTGTACGATAAATGATTCATGGGAGCAATTCTTAGGATAAAATCTCACGTATTTTTTTGTTAGCCAATGGGCTCCACATTTCCAGATACTGCTTCACAGCGTGTTTTGGTTGTTATTTCTTCACACCGTATTCTGTGCACATACTTGAACTTTGTGTTCATTTTTTACGCCCTAAGGAATTAGACATTCTCATTTTGGGGTTATTGCTGCCCAATTTCGAAGTGTCTCTTTATTGACTGTAGATCGCTATTTCTTTTCAACTATCTTAATGACTTCTTCCCAATGTATGTTTAAACGACATTCCTCTTCTGATTGTGAAAGTAATGCATAGTCATCATATGAAATCTAGAAACCCAGACATGGAAAGAAAAAAGAGAATTACCTATGGTAACCCCTCGCAGTTAAATCCTGCTAAGATTTTAATTTCTTTCCTTCCACTCTGTACTCCCATATATATGTATTACAAAATTTGGATGATACTATGTGTATAATTCTGCATCCTAGTTATTGCTTTTTCTGCCTTAACATTATACTGTGAATAATTTGCACTTTTATTATTAAATGTTCTTCAAAATGTCGTTGTAATGGTTGCATAATATTCCATTGCACAGATTGCCGTAGTTTATGAAGCCACTCGACAGGTTTCCCATGTAAATAATACGACCATAAACATCTTCCTCCGTAAATCCTGGTTTATGCGTTCAACTATACAATTGCTCCAAACTTGGTTCCATGATAATCACTAGAGAAATGGCAGAAAAGGTGGCAGATGGGATTTCTTTGTTCGATAATTTTTTTCATTACTTCCTTAGGATAGATACCTACACAGGGAATTACATTTTAAAACCTCTTAGTACATTTTGCCAAATTGCTTTTTACACAAGTCGTGCCAATTTACAATCCTCCGTTGCCCAAAGAACCATCGCTGGCTTCTGTTGGGTGCTTGCCGTGTGCTGAGAGCCTTGCCCGTGTGTTCTCAGCCCCAGACAAGGCGGGTACTGCTCTCGCTCTCACTTTATAAAGAAGGAAACTTGGACTCCGAGAACGGAGGTCACGCGCTTGTGAGAGGTCGAGACAGGCTTCAGACCCAAGCCGTCTGACACCACAGCCACGTCCTAACTCCTCCACTGTAAATTTATTGAAGCTTGGCCAGTGAGAAAAGAGAAGAGCATCTTACTGTGGGTTTTATGTCTATTCTTTTGTTACTAGTGAAGGTACCGATTTCTTTCAAGTTGATCAGCTCTTCATAGTCTTCACGGTGGATGATTAAGATTAACTTGATTTCCCTCCACCAGCTGACACAAGTCCTCAGCACCCCACCCACCTGTCCAACGGGTGCCCACTCTGGAAGCAGATATTAATTTTTATAGTGGACTGAGTAAAGGTGTGGGGTTTCCAATTTGTCAGGCACTCCAACCTAAGCCGAACATGAAGGTATTAATGAGACAGTTTATAAGGGTAAAACCATCCAAGGTCACAGACAAGAACTTCTTCTGTGTAGTCAATTTCCTTTGAGAGCGCCTATCTTAAAATTCAGTTTTGTGGTTTCCCCATCCACAGCTTAGTGATGAGACTGAGTTTAGGGTTACAGGGTGAGAATTCCCCCCAGTCTGAAATCCCCATGTCATCTGTATCCTTTCATCTCAGAGGACGGTGGGTATCTGACTCTCCTGGCCAAGACCCGCCAATCCATCGGCACAACAGTTTTCCCGGGATGTTACCCATCGCCCATCCACCTCCCTTTACACTCGACCTCTGCTGCTTCAGCGCCCGCTGCCGCTTTGCCTACAAACATGCTCAAGTGTTTCCCATTTTGGAAATCTTCCCTTGCTCACATTTTCTACTGGAGCTAACAATCTTTCTCCCTCCTGTCTATCTAAACTTCTCAAAAGAACGCTACATTCACTGTTTCACCTTCCTGGCTTCCCATTAATTCCTCGCACTGGCTTCCACTTCTCGGTACTCTCCCGGAGCACTCTCGAGAAGGTTGCAAAGAGCCTCCTAAAGACACATGAAGTGGATCTTGCGATCTCTTCCTCCATGGGTCTTCCTGCTGCGTTTGACACCATGATCCTGTCTGGCATTCCTGAAAGCCTTTTCACCATCGTCATGCCCTCTTTCTGTTCTCCCTGCTCTCTGACCCTTCCTTCTTTGTCCAATTCATCATCTCGTGGTTTTCCTTACACCTTTAAATATCGGTGTCCTGTGGGGCTCAGTCCCTGGCTGTTGACTATTCTCTCACTATATCCTCTCCTGAATGATCTCATTTACTCTTATGGTTCAGTTGCCTCCTACACCCTGATGATTAAATGTATATATCCAGGCTTCATTGTCCCCTAGTTTGAGAATCATAAGGCATCAAAATCCTATAACTACATGGATGTCCCACAGGTAACTCAATGGGTTTATTTCATAAACCCCCTCCTCTTCCTGTATTCTTGATCTCAGTTGCAATCACCGTTATCCATTCATTTCTTTAACTGGAGAAGGCTAAGATCATTAATTTGAGACTTCTCTTCTTTTCTAATATAGGTGTTTATAAATTTTCCCCTTAAATACTAGTTAGGAGAATCTCACAAATTTTCACATGTAATGTTTTCATGTTCCTTTCTTTCAAAATACTTTCTAATTCCTCTTTTTTATTTCTTCCTTGACGAGTGGGTTATTTAGAAGTGTGTTATTTAGTTTGCAAACACTTGGGGGATTTTCTGGTGGTATTTCTGTTATTTTTTCAATTCTATTTTGATCAGGAGAACATACATTGTATGACATGAATCGTTTTAAATTTGTTAAGACTTGCTTTATGGCCCGGAGCATTGTTTTCTTGTGACACACGTCCCTTGCACGCTTGAGAAAAATGCAGTTCTGCTGGTTTTGGATGGAGTGTTTTATAAGTGTCAGTTAGCTCAAGTTGGGTGACAGTGCTGTTCAACTCTTCTACGTCCTTACTGATTTTCTGTCTATTATTTCCACCAATGATTGAGAGAAGGATATTATTTCTGACCATAAATGTGGATTTGTATATTTCTCCTTGAAGATCTGTCAGTTTTTGCTTCACAGATTTTGAAGCTCAGTTATGAGCGGCATAAGCATTTAGAATTGTTTTGTCCTGTTGATAAATTACCCCTTTATCATGATGAAGTTACCTTCTTTATCCCTGCTAATATTCTTTACTGTGAAGTTGACTTAGTCTCATATTAGTATAACCATTTCTGCTTTATATTCATTGGCGTTAGCATGGTATACCTTTTTTCCATCTGTTGACCTCTTTGTGTCTTTACATTAAAGTGTATTTCTTGTAGGCAGCATAGGGTTGAATCTTACTTTTTTATCCAATCTAACAGTCTCTGACTTTTAATTGGGTGTATTTAGACCATTTACATATCATGTGATTATTTTTATGATTAGATTTCAAGCTATCATTTTGCTATTTGTGCCGCTTTTTCTGTTTTTTTCCATACTTTAACTTTCTATGGATTAATCAGATATTTCTTAGAATTCCTTTTAATCTACTTTGTCGGATTATTAGCTTTAAGTTTTTGTTTTGTTATTTTAGTGGGTACTTTGGGCTTTAGAGCACATACACCGTTAACTTGTCACAGTCTGCCTGCAAATACTGTCATAGCACTCCCTGTGTGGGATAAAAGCCTTACAGCTTATACTCCCATTGCTCCCCTCCTGCCTTTAATACTATAGATGTCATGCATTTCACTTTTACATACATTATAACCCCACAATGCATTGTTATTATTTTTGTTTAAACAGTCAATTATTTTGTAAAGAGATTTAAATAAGAAGAAAAATACCTCATACATTTATCCGTATATGACCACTTCCAGGACTCCTGATTCCCCTATGCAGATCTAGAATTCCACCTGGCATTGCTTTTCTTCTCCTGAAGGACGTCCTTGAACATTTCTTGTGATGCAGTTCTGCTGGTGATGCATCCTTTCAGCCTTCATACATCTGAGAAGATCTTATTTGCTTTCATTTTTGAAAAGCATTTTTGCCAGGTATAGGATTCTAGGTCGATAGTCCTTTTTGTTTCAGTTCTTTAAAGACGTTGCTCCACCGTCTTCTCACTTGCATTGCTTCTGACGAGAAATCTGCAGTCATCCACATCTTTATTTCTCTGGACATAAGGTATTCTTTTCTCTGGCTGCTTTTAAGATTTTCTCTTTATCACAGGTTTTGAGCAATTTTATTATGATGTGCCTTGTAGTTTCTGTTGCATGTGCCTGGGGTTTGTTGAGCTTCTTGCATCTGTGGGTCTAGAGTTTTCCTTAAGTTTGGAAAGTTTCAGCCATCAGTTCTTCAAATAATTATTCTGCCCTTCCCCCTTGATACAGTCAGAATAGCTTTTTAAATATGCGCGCCTGCCAGCTTGAACATCTGTGTCAGTTCTGGTGTGGTTTTGATCGATTTTCTCCCCATCGTGGTTCTGTTTTCCTTTTCGTTTGCTTTGATTGGAGTCCAGACATTGTGGGTTGTTCTAGTTGGTTTCTTGATATCTTGGTTTTCCTACACATGTTACTGAGCTTCATTCTGGCATGCAGTTAAGTTCTTTGGGAACAGCTTGATTGTTTAGGATCTTGCTGTTAAGATTTGTTTGGTGGGACCAGAGCAGTCCTCAGTCTAGTCAATTAGTCCCCACTAGGAGGGCAAAATCCTTCTGAGTGGTCTATCCAATGCTCCTTGAATTTTGAGGTTTCCTGGCTGGTGGGAAAGGACACTCTGCCTGGCCCTGTGTGAGCGCCGTGCAGTTCGCTCTAATCTTTCAGAGTCATTTTAATCCCTGCCCTTGGTGCTTTCCTCATTCCTGTGTGCTCATCAGTACTCAGCAGAATACTCGAGGGGCCTCCTCACATCTCTGGGGTTCTCCGTGTGCACCTTTCTCCTCTCTGGAACTCTGCCTTGCAAACAGTGGCAGCCTTCGTCTCTGCAGACTCCCAGGTCTGTCTCTTCCCTGAGGGAGTCTGCTGGGCTCTGACCCCACAGAGAGCTGCCATGATCATAGGGCTCACCTTGTTCATTTCCATCCCCCTTGGACCAGTATCCTTCATTGTCTGATGCAAGGTGTCTTAAAAACCAATGTTCTATATCTTTTGTCCAATTTGTGGTTTCAGCAGAGAGCTAAATCCTATCTCTTATTTTATCCATCAGAAGGGAAAGTCTCATTACCATGGCTTTTGCCAGTCTTCATATCTGCTTCCTCTTTCAGTTTAAGATGCTAGTGGCTTGAAGACATGGTTCTTGCCTTACTCATCAGGATGTGGTCTTCACTAAGAGTGGCTCTGGAGGTCAGGGTTCCTGGGTCCTCTTTTTTTTTGGTGAGGAAGATTGTCCCTGAGCTAACATCTGTGCCAGTCTTCCTCTATTTTGTATGTGGGATGCCACCACAGCATAGCTTGATGAGTGGTGTGTGGGTCCACGCCCAGTATTGGATCTGTGAACCCCGGGCTGCTGAAGCAGAGTACACAGACTTAACCACTATGCCACTGAGCCGGCCCTTCCTGGGTCATCATTTTGGTTCTACCACTCACTGTTTAAGACTTTGGGCAAGTTACTTAATTTCTCTGTGCCTCTGTTTCCTCATCAATAAATGGCTATAGTAACAGTACTTCTGTTTGGAGTTATTTTGAAGATTCAGAGATACGTACAAAGTGTTTGGTAGAGCAGCTGGTACGTTGCTCTCAATAAATGCTGCTATCAATCTAATAATAATACTTATTGCCATCCTAATGTTATAGTCTGTGCTTCACATGTAGTGAGTGGCATAGATTGGCCCTGAAGACTGTTTGGATGAATGAATGAATTTTGACCTTCACTGGATTTTCAGAGTTGAGCTTCTGCCAAATGCTTCCTTCATGAGCGAAAACCTTCATCACAGGCATGGGTGTTGCCTCACCATCAT
Source organism: Equus przewalskii (assembly GCF_037783145.1). Lineage (NCBI taxonomy): Eukaryota > Metazoa > Chordata > Mammalia > Perissodactyla > Equidae > Equus > Equus przewalskii. The sequence goes on from NC_091832.1 coordinate 45,067,617, forward strand.
CCCGGAGTTGTGTAACTGGAGTGGTGAAATCTTCGCTTTTCGCTCAAGTAGCTGGAGATGTGTAGACACTGTCTGGATCACATACTATGCTTGGGTTGCCGAAATGCAACTCTCACTTGATTCAAATGGCAGAAAAATGTCTGTGGGCAAAGGCAGAACAATATTTTATAGAAATCCAGTGATTCCTGGAAGGGATCTGTGAGCAGAGAATGTAATGGGAGGACAGAAATATATCAGCACTTTCCTGATGAAGCTGATGCCTTAGAACTGACGTCAGACCACTGAGTCTGGCGTGATCCTTTCATGGTCATTCCAGAGCGACGGCAGCTGAAAAATTTCAACTGTTGGGAGATTTTGGAAATTCAGGGAATGATATCTATTTGGAGAGAGTTTACTGTATCAGTTTGGATTTGCAAATGTGTCTCCAAGCAATTCCAATGCTTGATCTAAAGTTCTTATTGCTGTTACAGAATCCTAATCACTTCACTTTCTTAGCTGGTACATTCCGACACTGCACCAGAAGGAGCACGTGCAAAGACTCTCCTCTTGACGTGTCTTAGGCACACAGTTCTTGAGGGTCAAGTACACGTTTCTGTATTAGAGGTTTTTATTTAATAATACTGTTCATTTCCACACATCCCTCTGATCTCTCCAGTCATATTATGCTTTCTCTTTGCTAAGGTTTGAATCCAGAGCCCATCTTCAAATGGGCCTCAGGGTCGTTAAGAGAGGAGCTAACATCATCCAAATTAACTTGAACGTGGTGAGTAAGTTGAGCAGGGCCATATGGACTTCCCAGACCTGCAGATTGTTTATTTGAAATGAGGAAGAATGGCCACACCCAGTGGAGCAGGCACTGAATTTATGTCCCATCAGGCTGGGAATCAGAGCTTTTTCTTTCAGGCCATTTTGGCACGACTTTTATGGGCTTTTAGAGTATGGGAGACATAAGAAAATGAACCGGACCAGCCCTTTTTGTGCATCTGCACACTCGCAGGGCCTGCTATGGGGGCACCCAGAGCCCACAGCAGCACATAAAATGGGCCATTGAGCAGGAAAATGGGCACTTTTTGCATCTTAAGTACAAGTTGTAAGTAATTAGCTTTATACTCAGAAATGGTTTGCCTGTGTAGTTGACGCCTGGCTCACACTGTCCCGTGTCTGGAGGCGAAGAAATGGGAGGAAACTTACTTTCTGGACTGGGCCCCACGGAAGAAATGATTCCCTTTCCCAGGGTTTGGGGAAGGAAGGGAAGCCTGAAGTCTGTTCTCAGCGGAGGTGTGGCGTGATTTTGCTTTTTCTATTTTACTCTTCTAAACCTCGTTTGGTGCATAGACTTCATAGCTGGCGCTTACGTTATTGCAGCTTCTGTGTTGTTTACATGTTAGAAATTTTGCTTTCGGATGAAGCTGTGGTTTCTACAAGTGGTCTTATACACTGCGATGACTGTTGGTGCTCCACACAGAAGTATTTTTAAAAGTGTGATTGTTTATTTTCACTGTGTTCATTTTTCTGGTTATCTGCTGTTTATGTCCAATGATAACAGTTTTCCATATATGCCAATGATACCCAAATTCCTCTTAAAAGAATATTGAGGGAATTAAACGTATTAAATAAATGATAATACAGGTGGCAGGCGCATATCACAAAAAGCATAAGGTGACACACGGTCGTCCAGGGAAGCGCGGTGGTGGACAATGAGCTCCTCCACCAGGGGGCCTCCTCCTCTTTACCGCCGTGCCCCATGTGGGCCCGGCGTGGAGCTAGAACCACTTTGTGAGCCCACAGATATGCTTCTTGTGGATATTTTGACCTTAGGCAAGTGTTGTTAGGCTCTCCGTGCCTCCATCTACCCATACGCAAAATGGGGATATTAATAACAGTCACCTCGGATGAAGGTTGTGCCGATCAGTAACTCCGTGCCCGTGGTCTGCTTCTCATGGGTGAGCACGGCACCACCTGGCTGACTTCCTTCCGGTGGCTTTCCCCCACATGGGGTTGAGCATGGTGTAAGCTCTGCTCTTCCTCTTGTCTGGCAGGAGGCCTGGTGGTAGCTGCTCCTTTCTCGTCAGCGGTGCTGCCATCAGTCAGAACAGGATGCAGGGGGCCGAGTGGACCCCAGGGCAGAGCCAGTCCTCGGCAACGTGGAGCCGTGCCCCTTTGGTGAGGCTCAGCTCCGGTCCTGGGACTCTCTCTCTCCCACTTCTCATGTCTTCTGACGTACTCTGAGAAGATTCTAGAACGTGCAGACTCAGGGGAGACTGAGGGCCTTTTCAAGCGTTACTGCTCCCAGGGGCCTTTGCATTCACCAAGCCCAGAGGCGGCTTCTGCATCTGTAGTCAGGACTAATCGGGAAGAAGAGACCTCCTCATGTTCTCTCGTTCTGTCATTCTTTCTTTCAACAAACATTCATTGAGCACCTGCTGTGTGCCAGGCCCTGTTCTAGGAGCTGGAGACCCAGCAGAGAACAAGGCAGACCAGCCTGCTGATCACCTGGCTCTTACACTGTCACTGGGGAGACACTCAGCGCACAAGAAGAGTTTAAGGGGAAGATGCAGAATAGATGGGGGGGTGGAGAGCGGCAGAGCAGCCCCTGACTGTGGATGGTTCATGCCGGCCTCTCAGTCACCTGATGCCTGGGAGTGCCAGCCAGCTCCCTGCAGGTCAGGACGGCCCCGGCATCAGGGGCGTTCAGCTGGCTTTGTCAGTGGGGCCTTCACAAATTCACCGCCACCTCTGCAGTTTGTGTAGTCTCACGTCCAAATATTAGTATGAAAATTCGTTCTCCTGTTAAACCTCTTATTTAATTATTCAGACCTTGGGTGTATGCAACAATCGCTGAATTGGTTTGCTTTGAGAATGTTCGGGAACATTGTGAAAATGTCCTGTTCAGCAGGTGCTATGCCAGGCACTGCAAGTCAGGGGCGGTCCCTGCCCTTCAGGAGCTTACGGTGTAGAAGCTAAATGATGGTTAGGACAGCCACATGCTGGCGGGGGAGTCAGACCCGGGATGAATCCTGTGTCTTCATTTCACCAGCTCTGAGACGATACACAAATCATTTAGAACCTCAGGTTTCTCACTTGTAAAATGACTGTCATTTTACCTTCCATGTGTCACCTAAATGAGCATCAGTGAACAAAAACAGAGTTGGCAGCTTGGGAGGGATAGGCAGAATAATGGCCTTCCCAAAGAGGGGCACACCCCACACTCCATAACTGGTGCATCTGTGACCTTACGTGGCAAAAGGGACCACACAGGTGAGATTAAGGGCCTTGAGATGGGAGAGGATCCTGGCTTATCTGGGTGGGCCCAATGTCATCACATGATCCTAACACGGCAAAGAGGTGAGGCTGAGGGGATGTCTGATGATGGAAGTGGAGACAGAGGGGAGGTGATTCCCAGGAGGGGCCCTGAGCCGAGGAAGGTGGGATGCGGGCGGCCTCTAGCAGCCAGAAAAGGCGAGGGAGGGGCTTCTCCCCTGGAACCTCTGGAGGGAGCGCAGCCCTGTTGACACCTTGATTTTAGCCTTCTGACCTCCAGAACTGGAAGATAATAAATTTGTGATGTTTTAAGCCATCAAATCTGTAACAATTTGTTACGGCAGCCACAGGAAGTTCATCCGACAGCCCACAGGCCAGACCCAGCCACTGCTTGTTTCTGTACCGACAACGAGCTGAGAATGGCTTCTCCAGAGAAATGTTTTCAATTGATTTGATGACAGGCAACACCAACTTTAACCCCAATTAAGCAAAACGTTATTCTAGAAACAAGAATTTTGTTCTTGCGTTCCAAAAATGTTACTCGATTATTATAACGCCCATCGTAGGAATTTGTGGAAATTTGTTCTCTCCCTTGTTCTGTAAGTACATACATCATATTCTCGAATCCTCCTCTTGGCCCACGAAGCCTAAAACAGTCACCATCTGGCTCTTTATAGAAAAGTCTGCCCACCCCTGGGCTCGGCCCCGGGGACCTCCTGGCCGAGTGTCTGAGCAGATGCTTGCTCAGCACCCATCATTTTTACCAGCAAGCGCTCTCAGAGCATCTCCCTCCATCCGTGTATTCGATTGTCCACTGAAGAGGGTATTTCTGTGTGCTGGTTGTCACAGTGAGCTGTTGAAGGGGGACCCACGCTTTAACTGTTTTACCAAACACAGTTGGAATTATAGCAGAAGACAGGGGAGCTAGTGTCCCGGGCGCCTGTGATGCCTGTGCTGAGGGGCCTGTGGGAGGGGTAGGGGCTGCTCCAAGCCCCCCTGCGGCTCACCATCCATGGGAGGACAGAGGAGGCAAGCAGCCCGAGTGGTCCAAGGCTTCACGCCTCCTGCCCACTGGAGCTCCTGGTGTGAGATGCTTGTTTCTCGAGTGAATGAATAAGTGACCAACTGAATAAGTGAATGAACCATCGAGTGTCGTTTACTCTCCACATTTCACACCAGGAGATCCTTTTGGTTGGAGAGGTTGGTGATGTTTCCACACAGCTCAAAGAGGCATGGTGGTGCCGGAGCCAGACTACCTGCGTGGAATCCTCTCTCCACTTAGAGCTGTGCAGCCCTGGGCAAGTTTCTTAACTTCTCTGTGCCTCACTTTCCTCATCTCCACAATAGGACTAATCATAGTCCCCCTGTCGTCAGAGCGTGAGGGTTAATTAATATACGTAAGATTCTCTGAACGACCCTCGGCATGGAGCAGGTGGCGCATAGGGATCATGGCTATCACCTCGATTGTTTTCGCTCTATCTGGCATGTGGGTGACTCAGAGGGTTTGCCCACAGGCCCTGTGACTTTGTCACTTCGTCACAGCTGTTTCTGTAATGTGTGAGGAGGAATCAGACATGTCATCAGAGAAGCCAGGCCCACGGGGCTCGTTCAGGGATGCCGCACTGCCCCCGGGAGCGGCGGTGAACAGAAGCGGTAGTTTTTACAGTGATTCTTGGAGGACAGAAAGGGTCTCCGGAGGCGCGGAGTGAAGGAAGGGCGTCTGGGTGGCAGGAATGGCACGCACAACGGCTGGGAGGTTGAAGAGGTGGCGCCTGATATTTGAGGAGCAAAAACCACCCTGCCAGCCTGGGAGAGGGGCAGGGGTCAGGGAGCAGAGGGGCAGAGCGTGGGCAAAGGGCAGGTGGGAACACAATCAGTGGCTTATCCCCTGCCACCCGGCTTCCTTGAGATTTAATTGACAGACAGCATTGAGTGAGTTTAAGGTGCCAATGTGATGACGTGATGGACGTATGTATTGTGAAATGATTGCCACAATAAGGTCGGTTAACACACCATCACGTCACTTAGTTATCATTTTCTTTTTTGTGGTGAGAACATTTAAGATTTACTCTCTCTGCAGCTTTCAAGTGTACCGCACAGTCTCGCTAACTCTGGGCACACGCTGTGCATCAGATCCCCAGGCTTACTCATCTCATATTTGGAAGTCTGTACCCTCCGACCCACACACTTATGGAGAGCAAGGAAGGGACAGGTTGAGAAAGAAGCAACTGAAAAGTTTCCCAAGGAGAACAGCAACTTCGGGGGGTGCTGAGGCCCCCTCCAGCAAGTGGGGGCTCACCCCTGCTCCTCCAGATGGGCACCTCACAGAATGGGGTCAGGAAAACACGTTGTTCCCAAGGACAACAGCCGCAGAACCACTGCCATCATGGAGCCCCAAATGGCTGTCCCACTGGCAGCAGCTCCTCCTGCTCAGACTGTTGCACTGCTGGGGAGGAGGCAGCGGGGGAACGAGCAGGGCTGCGCCCCGTCGTGGGAGGTCAAGAGCAGAGGTGCGGGATCCACACAGTGGGAGGACCCCCTCTTCTGTGGGGGGTTTGCCCTTGCGTCCAACCCCCAGCGCCCGACAGGGGCCGTTCCTCACAGACCTGAGGCCTCTGTCCCACTCACCCAGGCCACCCCTCCTGGCTCTCTGCTCACAAGGCAAATGATCCCAACCTCCTGCTCCTGTAGGATGGTAATTCTTTTCCTGCAATGCTTCCTCAGCCTGCTGTTTGCCAATCCGCCTAGACGCCTCGGAGAGATTAGCCAGGCCCGGCTAATTAACCACAGAAGGAGCTCATGTGAACACACCTGAGTCTCGGCTTGGAAAGGCTGCTTAACCCCCCAGCAAAACTGCTGCTGCTGGACCACGCTCGCTCCCCAAGGGGCTCCACTTCTAATTCCTTATTTGCAGGATTTTTACTTTTTGTTTATTTTTCATGAACAGGTGCGTGTGTCCCGAACAGGCTCTTTGTCTGGGATAGAGGCAGCAGCGATGACAATTCCATTTCTCTCTGCTCGTATCTGCCTGGTCCTTGCTCCTGCGACTGCACCTGTGGTTTCTGTGACCTCATCTCTACCCCTTGCATGTGCTTGGGCTCACTGTGGCCAACCTGTCATGCCTCCCGCTCTTGGAGCCTCTCGAAGCATCATCAGAACATCTCTCTCTGCCGGTGACCATCTCGGGCCCTCTGGTTCCCCATCTCCAGGGCTGGGGGAGGAATCTGATGCGCTCAGCTCATGCCTCCATGCTGGGTCATAGTCATAACTCATAAGCCATTGGTCACCTATGAATTGGTGATAGTCAAGTGCCCAACATCTGCCCAGTCGGCCCCAGCAGGAGCCAGGATGACGAGGCACGGTACGCAGCCACTTCCCTTCCCATGAGGCCTTGGGTGAGGTGACTTCTCCTAAGGGGGGTGTGCACAGGGCAGGCACAAGGGGTCTCCACTTCCAGCCTAGAGACCTGGTACAGGGCAAAGGTGGGAGTGTTTGGAGTGAAGAGTCTAACCCACGAAGACTTCTTAACCAACGCCGAGTGCCCTGTGTCTAAGCACGGGCTGGGATGGGAGACCAAAAGCACAGCTCTGAAAAGAACTTCTTAACCAGAGGGTGAAGAGAAAAGAGGCGACTGGCTTAGAGGTGAGCTTTCCCCACGAGGGCTGGGGACCTGCACCTCATGTTCTTCGGGTCTTCTCTGGAGCTCCACAGGGATTCCTGGGAATCACGTTAAAATGCCCTCCGTCCTCTCCTTCCTCTTGGACATCCTGCATTTTTGCAGAGTCGTGTGGTTCCCCAAATGCTGTGACTGCATCTGCCAAGGCAAGCCTCATGAGATTCACAGGATGTGGGAATGTCTCCATCCCAAGCTCATCTCTCCAGTGGGAGAGAGCCAGCCATCCCGTGTACTCCTAGTCAAAGTTCTTGCATTTGCCGAATGTTGTGTTTTCTCTCCTCAGAGGAGTCTTGCCAGAAGTCAGACAGTCCTTAGCTTTCCTGAGCAGCTGGAGGAGGCTGGGAGGGCAGGAGCAGTTTGTGACGCTTCACTGGGTGGAGCGTGGACCTGCACAGGTGCCTTCTTACCTGGGGGGAGGGGGGTCCTGGTATTCCCTCTGTCCTTCAAAGCACAAGCTCTGTCGAGTCCTAGTTTTAAATAATTCTGCCCAAAGCGACAGTCTATCAGCTCCTCTTAGAAACCACTTTTGTCCCCAAACACAGTTCACGGAAACGACCTAGAGTTTTAAAAATCTTTTAAAACACACAGTGAAAGTGAGCTTGGCAGGGTGTCATCCTGGCTGTAAACTGCTTTCTCTCACCCCCACTGTGGTTCAAGCTCAGGTCTCTCGTACAGACGTCTTATCAGGGCTCTGTCCCCCGATGATCTCACCCCCCTCTGCCCCCGTGTGCTTTTCTCTTTAGCCCTTAATGCCCAGAATGCCCGTTCGTTCACCACTTTTCTTTCTTTCAATACCATTTGTAGTGTTGTGTAACTTGTTTGCATTATAAAAAGTCCTATAAGCTAATTGGGGGCGAAGAAGGATTTAAAGTCCCTTCAGATAATTTAAAGAAGGAACAAAATCCATAACAATCTCACCACCCAGGAGCTTCCAGTGCTACTATTTTTGCTCACCGTCTCCTGTCCTTTTCACTCGCCGTTTTTACGTGGTTGTGGTCATGATGCTGGCCCTGATATCGGTTCCCCTACAGTGAACCTGGCATATGTGGGGTTAAAACCAAAAGCACTCATCCCCTTCCCCTGCCTCCCTAGGTTACATTCATACTTAAATACCGGTTTTTTAAACCTTTGTATCCCTGAACTTCACAAGGCAAAAAGAAGTTACAAATTATTAGAGCCCAGGTGGCCTCACACTAACATTTTAGCTAGTTATGGGTCCTTGAAGTTTATTACAGGGACACTGATGTCCAGAGAATATCAAGAAGCCTGAGTCCTCGGCTCCTGGCCCCAGAATCCACCACCCACCACTGCGGGAGACAACCAAGGACGTCCACCTGCAGATTCCCTTATCTCACCATCCCTGCTTTCTACAAGCAGCCTCACCAGGCCAAACGCAGGCTGGCGGGAAAGCTCCAACGCGAGGTCACAGGCTCCTCCTCTCTACGAGCAGCCGCATTCCTCGCAACCTTTAAAACCCCTTGCCTACCGTCTTTCAGGGGGATGAGACAAATTCGAGGGCTCACTCTCATCTCCTGGCTGACGTCACCCGAAATAAGAACTCTTTCCTTGCCATAAGCCTGGCGTTCCAGTTTTATTTGGCCCCTCATATGTGGCAGGTAAAGAACCTGTGTATGTGGCTGGTCAGAGTCCTACTGCACATTCGACCCAGTATTCCTTCCTCGGGCGACATTATGTCGTGAAGACTTAATGTGTCACTAAAATCAAAAACAGAAGGTATTTTTATGGCATACAGCCCAGTAGGTTTTGCTCTGACATGGATGGTGGAGAATTCTGGGATCCCAGACTCGGGTTTAGAATCCTTCTCAATCGAGAAGCAAATTTACACCTCCAGGAGTCTCTAGAGCTAAGGTGGTGAGCAGAGCTGAGGAAGGAGGAGGCAAAGAGAAGCAGTGCCCTGGGTGGGGCTGCTGTTGGGGGCACCCAATGGCCTGGACCATGCCTTCCCGGCTCTCTCCCTTAGAGATCTTTGTATGGCTCCTGGGGTAACATCACCCGCTCCCCCGCCCCCCAACCATACTGCTGAGACTGCATCCCTTGACTGCTCCTTCCAGAACAGCTCCATTTTCCCCTTGGAATCGTCCCTCTGCATTCATGCATCAGCCTCGAGTGGCAGGTACACTTAGAAGCGTTTCTTTCCAAGATGCAATTTAGACCAGGGACAAAGGACATCTACTGATTAGGGAACAAGCCACTCAGCACAATACGGCTCTCCACTCTTGACCCAGCCAGACAGCTTACACCTCCCCACCCGGATTTGCAAATCTTCTCTGTCAAGTCATCAGTTTTCTTGTGCATGTGTGAGTCCCTCCTTTTTCTTTTCATTAAACAATGGCAGCTCTCTTCTGGGCGTTCAGTACCACGAAATAGGAAGCAAACACTTTTTTTCCTCTTGAGCGCAGGTATAATTTTTACTTACTAAGTCATCTTACAAACTCAGCTAAGTTCCCTGAAGGCGTGTTTAAAGATTGAATAAGGCCCACCGCTCATCAGTGGGTGTGTGTCCTTTGCAGAAGGGTAAATAAGAATATTTCTGGCAAAGGAAAGTCGAGTTGACTATGGAAAGTCTTACTTCGGAGTTTTGGGGCCGATACTTGGGAGCAGTCCTCTTTCGGTTCCCTGTGTTGGATTCTCTGCCTGCAGGACTGCAGCAAATATGAAAAGTAGGCTCACGTCTTCTTTTCAACCCGCATCTCGGCCACCTCCTAGTCCACCTGTCTTCAGCTATTCAGGGAGCGGAACCTCCCTACAGCCGCAGACCAGCCACAGGCAGCGTTCCAGAATCAAAGGACAAAAGCTTCCTTAGACCGTTGTATGTTCCTGGGCTCTCCTTTCACACGGACAGGCGAGCACTGACTCTGGATGGAGCAGGGCTGGGGCCTCCTGGGTGTCTCTGTAGAGAACAGGGCTGCCCCCTCTTGGGGTCCAGCAGGTGCAGGATCGACCCAGAGAGTGAGCCCCAGAGGCCTCATTTGCCTCACCCTCGACCCACTCCTGACAGAGAACCCCAATTTTATTTTTCAAAAACTCACAGGTCTTGCCTTAATCTCACCCTCCAGGTACGGACACCCAGTCACTCTGCAATCATCTATTAAGTGGCTGCTGTGTGCCAGCCCCGGTGTGAGATCCCAGGGCTGCCGTTTAGAAGTCTAGAGACTAGCAGGAGAACAGACATTTTAGCTTAGAGGAAAAGTAATTCTTAGCTTGTCCGTGTACAGCAATTTGTGCTACGTAAGCGACGAGACAGTCATTCCTTTACTTAGAAAGGATTTATAGTACCTAGGCACCTTAACAGTAACAGGAATAATAACATTAGGAGTATAGCGATAGTGTTAGTAATAGCACACTATTAGTAGGAGCACTGGCACCAGCATTGATGGTCACGCTGCTGTTGCTGTTAGCAGTAACAGTAACAGTGGGGTGGTGGCGTGTGGTCCAGAGCAGCCAGTAAATACTAGAGTGCATTTCCTTGGTCCAGATTCTTGCCTTCACTTACTGGCCGTATGAGATTGGACAAGTGATCCGAGCGAGCTCTCTCTGCCTCCACTTCCTCATCTGTAAATGCGTTAAAACCACATTTGTCTGACGAAGCCGACGCCAACATTCAATTAGAGTGGGTGTTAAGAGCACTTAGAATGGAGCCCGGCGCAGATTGAATCTCAGATGATGTTAACAATTATCGCTCCTTTCTGCTGTGTCGTGGTCTCAAGAACTCGGGGACGTACAGCAAACCCCACACGGTGCTCCTGCTCAGTGGAATTTGGGGAATGTGATGGTCAATTCGTGTGTCAACTTGACCCAGCCACGGGGGTCTGCTGTATGTGCCCCCAGGCCATTGTTTCTAGATGTGTCTGCGAGAGTGTTTCCGGCTGAGATTAATGTTTGAATCATGCACTGAGTAAAGCAGATGGCCCTCCCCAGTGTGGGCGGGCCTCATCCGGTCCCCGAGGGCTTGAACAGAAGAAAACGCTGGAGGGAGGTTGGACGTTCTGTGTGCCTGACTGCTGAGCGGGGACATCGGTCTCCTGCCCTCGGTGCTCCTGGTCTCAGGCCTTCAGACTTGAACTGAATTTCACCACCAGCTCTCGCGGGTCTGCAGCCTGCGGACAGCAGCTCTGGGGACTTCCCAGCCTCCATATGGCATGAGCCAGTTCCTTAGAGTGCCTCTCTTTCTGTCCATGTGTAGAAATATAGATAGAGAGAGAGAAACAGATAGACAGAAATACATATAAACTATAGATGGGAATACATATATTTCTACCTACCTCTGTATGTGCTGTTGGCGCCGTTTCTCTGGCGAAGCCTTGCTGACACAGTGGGTCTTGCTTGTGTCAGCTGGGGGTCTGCTCTGTGTTAAGCTTGGCTGGGCAGGTCTCCCAGTGCCCCCTTCTCAGCTTGGGAGCAGCAGGCTGGCATGGCAATTACAGGGTACCAGAGCCAATTAGGCTAGTGGGTAAAGTGCTTTCAAGACTTGGCTTATGGATCATCTACTAACATGCCATTGGCTAAAGCATGTCACGTGGCCAAGCCCAGGGCAAGGAACGCTGTCCACCCACAATGGGAAGGCGATGCAGTTATGGCCAAGGGTGTGGAATTGCATGAATGCAACCTACGAGGGATGGTCCTGGAGTTCACTCCTCAGTCTGACCAAAATCCTCTCAGCCCTACTTAGAATGTGTGCCAGGTGTACGGTGGCCTAGGATGGGCTTGTCTGGGCATGTACTGAAAGCTCCAGGTGTCACCGTAGGGTGACCTTCCGTCATGTGGCCACACTCTTTTATGTGGAGTTGAGATCTTAACACCCAAAACAAGCTTGAATCTTCTGCACTGAAGCTGTTGCTCTCCTCCTGGGGGGCCGGGGAGGGGGAGGCGGTGGTGTGTGGGTTATGACATCATTCTGGAGTCATCTTATCTAAATCCTCACAACAGATGTTTGTCGAAAGGTGAAACTGAGACATAAGCCTCTTAGAAGCATTGTCAAACTCTCATAATCTCTCCTAACATATTTAACCAGTGCGTGCTCCGCACAGGGTGGCCTGGCGCCCTGCGTGTTATCAACGCTCCCCAGACACAACTCAGAACTGCCGATGCACAGGTGACTTTGAAACAGAGAAAGGAATCTTTTGTGCCAAGGAGAATGGCAGTGCCCAAATTGCTGGGTGTTCAGAAGAAAATGCTCTGTCACTTCAGACAAATCTTATCTATTTTTTTTCAAAGAAGAAAACCAAGGATCATTAAACTATCAGTCATGTGGACATTCTCCTGCCTTCTGGGCAGCCTGTTCACAAATGTTCCAGGAAGAGCACTGTGCCCCGTCCTGAGTTTTCCAGGAAGAGAGAATCCTGAAGTCTCCAGGAGCTGTGCCTGTCACTTTCCTGCAGCCTGTTTGAGGTCCCTGCTTGGTGGCGGGCGTACTGATCACCCACCCAAGAAGATGTGCTCACTTGAGGTTGTTCCTTTAAGACCCTCCTGCGAGTGTTTGGGCAAGCTGCTGTGGGCGAGAGTCCGGTGGGGCTAGGGTGGAGAGGGTCAGGTGGCCAAGAGAGAGCTAAGAGGCTGGAGCACCTCCAGGAAGAATTTGTCACCTCCTGCTTGGTGTGTCCATGGCTATGTCAGGTTCCTGGGCACTTGGTGGTTGACCTATGAGTCCCTCTGGCACCTGACTCTAGTATGAGCTCCTCAAAGCCAAGAATGTTAGGCTTTCCTGTGTATCTCCACGTTCCTGTTTCTGGCTGAGGAAAAGTCTCAGAAAATGTGAGGAGAGAGAGAGGAAGAGAGGCAAGGAGAGAGAGCGAGCGCCTTGGGGCTTCCCCAAAACTTCAGAACTTGACTTGCCACCAAGATGACCACCACATCTGCGTAGCCGGTGCTGACTTTGTTAAAACTATTCTTTAAATAACTATTAAATCAACTTATCTTTTACATTAAGCACTAAGATTATGAGATCACTGATTTGGTGTTCTACTTACATGTTATTTTCTAAGATACTTTGAAATAAATGCCCACCTATTGAAAAAAAGAGAGCTTAGGCCCGCATCATGCTGCCATTTCCAGGAATGTCTATGCCACTCTTGTTCCCTCCCTCCTTCCTTCTTTCCTTACTTTTCCCTTTTTTTTCCACTTATTTTTCATCCATCTATTTTTCTGAAAGTTCATGGTCCGGGACTCTCCCCCAACAGTCACGTCTTCTTGAGGATCCTCAAGTAATAGTGACGATGACAAAGACAAACAAGCAGAGGCAACTGCTAAGCTGCTTGAAAGTGAGCTGGGAAATGCTGCCACCACATTAGCCTGAAGGCTCCAGGAGCAGAAGGATGCAAAAAGTAAACTTATTTTAAAGAGACCCCTTTCGATGCAGGTCTGTATAGATCACAGACACCAGTCTCCAGAAGGGCACAGAAAGAGGACAGGCTTTTGAAATCCATCCCTCCAGAGTCACAAGCTTGTCACGACATTTATAGGAAATACACATTTGTGTTTTTACCCTCCCAGCTTCTAAGAACCAAGAGGGACATTTGGTTGTTGAAGATCCCCATGCTCCCAGCTTTTATATACTGGACAGGAACATAGGCCATGTAATATGACACAGATGAGTGGGGAGACTTGTGCGAGTGTGCAGACCCACGACCAGACCTGCGAGGGGAGCAGGGGGGATAGCTCTGTGTTGGTGTCTGGGCATGGAGATGGGGAGACCTCCGACGGGTCCCCGCCCGCCCGCAGAGCTTGCTCACATTAACATTTGAGCCTCTGGTACCCTTAGCTCATGCCAACACCACACATATTAAGGAGGAACTGGATGCGGTGATCAGGGATCAGCCTTCTGCAGGAGACATTTGCACTTTCCAGGGCTGAACCCAGGACTCTTGCCCATGCACTCAGTAACTCCCCCACCAGACTTCCAGAGGGTCATATTTTATTCTCTGAATTTTCAAGTGTGTGTAAATGACAAGACATAAAGCCTTTGTGTCTTCTGTTTTTGAAGCAGTTCACTCTTCAGGTGTGACCCAGGCTGGGACCCTTCCTTCTGGTCAATGGGATGCTGTGCTCCCCATCACCGATTGGAAACCATCCACACAACGCCACCAGGAGGTACGCGATACAAATGATGGAGTAAAGTTATGTCGCAATGAAAATGAGTCAATTATACATTTCCTGAAACTTTAATTAAGAATTCCTTAATGAATATCTCATTTTGATTAATCTTAAGGCATTGATAAGAATGAAAAACATGTTATGAAAATGCAGTGATGCATCAGAAATTGTATTTAATTCACAGTTGAATGAATTTTAATCAGCAATGGTATTATGGGACCGTGGAGCAGAGATTACCAACCTTGCTAAAAGGGAGATGCACTTTATTTATAGGGTCTGGGACCTTGTTACCATTAATTTTAGACAAGTAGAGAAAAAAGTCTCTTAAACAGAAATACGAGTCCCAGAGAAGGGAAGTTCTGGGTAAATAAACGTTCAAGGACTGAAAGTATAGAGCTGCCTTCAATCCAGCTGTTATTGAAAATCCTGAAATGGTGCATGGGGCCACCTGCACGGAGATTATGGGAGTGTTTTTGGTAAGCTTTTTAGAGGAAATATATGCAGTAAAGTGCAAAAACTGTACGGCTTGATGAATTTTTATGAAGTGAGCACACCTGTGTAAGCACCACAAGGACCAGGCTGCAGAGCATTGCCAGCCCACCAGAAGCCTCCTGTGTCCCCTCTCAGCCATTTCCAGGCCACCTCTTACCACCTCTGATTTCTAGAATGATCGGTTTGTTTTGCCTGGTTGTTTTAACTTCACATAAAGATAACCATAAAATATATACACTTTGCTGTCTGGCTTTTTTTACTTAACAACTCATCTGTGAGGTTAATCCATGGTGCTCTATGTAGCAATAGGTGTTTCATTTCACCATCATAAAAACATACCACAATTTGTTGACTCATCCTTTCGTTGATGGACAATTGGATTGTTTCCACTCGTTGGCCATTACAAATAGCACTGCTGTGAACATTCTTGTATTTGGGGTGTTTTGGGGGGGTGGGGTCGAACATATATACACGTGTCTGTTGGATCTACACCCAGGACTCGGAGCCTGACCTCTCCTCTACCCGCACCTGGTTTCCACGTGGGCTCCTCCCATCCCCTGGCTTTGTACACTCCTTCTCTGGTAATGGGCTGCAGCGTTACACTCTAGTTCTGTGTTGCAAAGCACTATGTGCAGCTGCCCAGCTGGCGCTTCTGCTCGGATGTCTCTCAGCTCAGCCTAAGCTGCGCTCACACCCCTGGTCCCTGCCGACTGCTCCCTGGAGCTCAGTTCTCCACCCAGTCCCTCGGCACATCTTGCTGGCCTTCTCTTTGCTCCAGTTGCTATTGCTGCATAACAACTAACCCCCCAATTTATTGCTTTAGATGGACAACCATCCCAACACGCTCGCAGATTCTGTGGGTCGGAGCACCGTGCGGGCAGCTTGTTTCTGCTCCGTGCTATCTGGGGCCTCAGCTGGGAAGACTCAATGACTAGTGTGGCTCGCTGGCTGGGGGCTGGGAGTATCTAGAGGCGTCTTCACTCACACGTCTAGGGTCTGGTTAGGATGACTCGAAGACTAGGATTGTCAACCAGAGCCCTTCTGTGGCCTCTCCATGTGGTTTGGCTTCTTCCCAGCGTGGCGGCTTCAGTGCGGTCAGACATCTTACACGGCTGCACAAGGCTCCAAGCGAGTGTTCCAGTGAATGAGGCAAAGGATGCTTCATCTTTTAGGACCCAGCTGGGATGTTGCACAGCATCACTTTTGCTGTACTCTTTTAGATGAAGCAGTCACATGTCTGCCCACATTCAAGAGGATGCGAATTAGACTCTGCCTCCGATGGGGGTGGGAGGCAGGGGCACATTGCGCAACAGCATGTACTGGACTGGCTGTCTTCGGGAAACGCAATCTGCTGCCCACCATCTTCAAAATACATCCAGAAATTTACCACTTTGCCCCACCCACATAGCTTCCTCCCTGCCCCAGGCACCAGCTACAGTAACACCTCACTTGTATTATAGTGAATGGCACTAGTTTTGTCTCACTGTATTATGGATGCTGTGGATGGTACTGGCTATGCTGATATTGACGGTGACCACAATAACGACAGATAAGTGAGTTAATACATGTCAAGTAATTAGAACTATTATTATCCATCCCTTTAGGCCTCAAAACGGTTTTGGAGGCAGCATCCCATTTTATAGGTGACAGGTTCAAGGTGAAGGTGGGCTGGTGAGCAGCTGAGCCCCATGACTCCCCAGTGACAGTGCTGTCCTCCTGACTATACCCTGTATTGCCTGCTGTGCGCAGTGTTCTGATTAGGGATATTCTGAATGCCAGGTACAGAGACCCAGTCGAACCAACCCGAGTCACAGGGAATTTATTGCAAATGAACCGATCAGCCTCCAATGTATTACTCAGACAGCCTGGGTTATGGCGCGGCAAGAAACAGCTCTAAACCAGCGGCTTGGCATAGCAAAGGTCTATGTCAACTCACACAAGCTCTGCCGGGAGTCCAGATGACTCTTCATGCGCGTCACCTGTGGTTTCTGTTAGAGACGCCATCTGATGGAAGCTTCGCTGTCCATAGCAGCAGAGGGAATGAACACAGCCACAGGGTCTCTCATCAGCAATTATGCGCTCTGCCCAGCCACAACATGGATGCCCGTTACCCATTGGCCAGACCAGCAACATGGCGCCATCCAGCTGCAAGCGTGGTGGGAGGGTATAACCCATCATGTGTCTAGCAGGAGATCAAAGCTGAAATAGGGTGAGGATAGAATCTGTCTATACCATTGTTTTAAAGCACGGGTTTTATTACTATTTAGGTATGGTAAGGCCACCAGATCAGGAATACTTGCCATTGAAAAGATTGTTTATTACTCACGGTTTCTCAGAGGAAGGGCACACCACACCTTGTGGGACCATGGGGGGAAAGAGTCAGTCAGGAGGAAGAGAAGAATGTAGGTGAAGGCCTTTGCTGTGGTTTCCACGTGAAGGAATGGATGAGGCTGGACCAGTAGGTTTGGGATTGGCTAGTTTGAACAATTTCAGCAGGTTCCAGGGCATGGGGCAGCCCCTAGCTGTCCGGTACCTGCCCTGGGTGACTGGGGCAGGTGGATGTGGCCAGGTGAGATCCTGAGAGGAGGTGGTGGGGCCTGGGCTCTGGATTGGTGGTTTACATTTGAAAAGCACACTCTTACAACTGAGTTGTTTACTGCCTCTGGGAATTGGCTGGCCCTGGGAGGCGGTCTCTGCGGGGTCAGCAAGGCCCCCAAGATCTCAAAGCATCAGAAATACAGAAAATAAAAGAAGTAGTTCATATCCCCACACCCAGGAATCAAGGAGAGAAACCCCAGTGGCTGTGCAAGCTGATGACCTCTGTCTCTGACTCCCTGTCTCCTCTTTATTCTCTGTTGTCACCGGCTTCCTGCTGGCCCCGTCCAGGACACCTGCCTGATGGTTCTCCTCCATTATCCACCTCTAATTGGCCGGACTTACGGTCTCCCAATTCCAGAATCACAAGGGAGGGTGCTGGTTAGCCCAGCTCATTTTTCCTTCCCAGGTCATTGGTCACTCTCTGGCTTGCGTGTGGAATATCCTGATCCGATTGGATCTGGCTAGGGGAAGAAGAGTCCCCAGGTGGCAGGAAGCAGTCCCTTCAGAAGGAGCCCTGGCAGGAGGTCCGAGGGGTTCGCGTCTCTGTGGATCCCCACGTCCCCGAGCACCCAGCGGGTCTCCTTCAGTTCAGAGGAGCAGACTCGGCTGGGGAGCCGGGAGGGAGAAGCAGATGGGTGCCTTTATTTAAAAGCACCCACAGCCGTGTGTGGTAGGATTAATCCGGAATGGGTTCAGAGCTAGCTGGGACCTGGAGTGGCCTGGCGTCCACAGGGCCCGCAGGAGGCCGTCATTAGCAGACTCGCCAGGCCCACGATGCTGCGCCGTGGAAAGCCACCGGGAGCTGGCGGCTGCAGCGTGTGTGCCTGTCCCAGACTGATTATCTCATTTTGCTGGGCCCCACGCTGCCAGAACACAGAGTGCTGTTTGCAGCCCCCGTGCCCAATCAATCACTTATTCATACAGTTTGAAGATTATAGCTGCTCATTTGCCACTTCCAGTCCAACTTGTCATGGCGTGTCTCGGGGGAGACATCCGCACGGCTGTGTTAAAGCCATCCCACTCCTTCTCCATGGCAACAAACTGGGGAGGCTGGAAACCCCACTGGTCCACGCTCACGAGCTGGATGCGAACCCCCACCCAAGCCCCGCCCTGCACAGGAGCAGCGGGCGGGGGCAGTCTTCATTAGTGCCTTCACGCCTTCCAGCCAAAGCTCATAATCACGGGGGACGGATTGCAAGCCATTCGTCACTGGTAGGGCAAGTGGGCATGGCTGTCGGCTCTCAACAAGGCCCACTCGCCCTTCCTGGGTGATAAGATTCAATCTATGGACCGTTTATTGGGAGCCTGTTACTGTCGACCTCAGGGTCTACTCGAGAGTTTTATTAATCAGGCTGCTGCTTCCAGCCAACTCCGGCTCGCGGACAAAGACGGATCGTCTCGGAGAGGCCAGCTGCCCCACTCTGCTCCTGCGAGAGCTGCACTGCGCTTAGTAGGGAGGATGGCGCGGTGTGGGAGGGGTCTCTCCTCATGCAGCTGCTGCGTGTCTGCAGGCAGGTGGTGGGAGCTGTCACCCACAGGCTCTGCCAGCTCAAGGGAGCACCTGGTAGCTCAGCAGAACAGCAACCAGATTCTTATCTCCCCAGAGATGTGTGGGAGCTGCTAGTGCTTGACGACCGGCTCCCAGCAGAACTCACCTTCAAATCGGGACAATGCACCTCTGGTTAGGGTCTCAAGCACGCGCCCCTGGAAGAGGCACTTCGGACACAGAGGATGAAGGAAGACACAAACAAGGACAGCATCTCATGACTTCCCCTCTCTCTGCAGCCTCCCCCCATCCCTGGAGCAAAGCTAGACCTCTGGCGTCCGGCTTCTCCTCTGCAGGTCTCAGGGCGCCTCTGCCTCTGCCAAGCCCAGCGAGCGCCTCCCGGCTCGAAACCCTATTAGCGAGACCGTGTTTCACTAAGCAGTCTGGCACGTTTGTGAGTGGAAAGCCTGCTTCTGGTATTCATGTCACTCTATTCAGAAAACTTCATTCTTTTAGCAAAAGGCTGCCGGCACCATGGAAGTTCATGTTCTATTCTGACTCAGCCTCGTGCTGAAATTGCCAGGGAGGCGGCTTTTTGATGTCTGCATCGTTGGATGGATTATTCATCACTGTAAATCTGCAGTAATCCCTACAAACATATTTTGTTCCCTACAAATAGATTTGTGCCAACTTTCTCTAATAAATCTTATGTCAGACTGGCTGTTGTCTCTCTTCATATAGCATCTCCCAGCTGAAATATTTAAACAATATATGAGCAATAATAAAAATCGCTGGCTGCAGTCGCTTTTGTTTTGGGAAAACAGACCACACGAGGTAGCAGATTTATTACTTACAGACGGCTCCATCGGAGGCTGGATTTTTCTTTTCCCTGGTGGATTATTTTCTAGCTTTAAAACTCATTGAAGAACTCCATATTTGCCCCTGACTTTACGCACAAAGGGCGAGACATCACTCTTTCTAATGAGAAAGGCTATAAAGCAGCCTAAGAAAGAACAGCAAGAAGCCTTTCTGATCTGTTCCTCCCATTTCCTCCCCACTCTGCTCTCTGAGAAGGAGGCACAGAGTTATCCCCAGCTTTCTCCCAGACTTCTTACCTAACAGGGTTCCCTTCTTTGGGAAATCTTCTGTCACTCTTACCCTAAGTTTCCTCTTTCCACTGTGATAAACTAATGGGGGGCTTGAAAACAGGGGGTCAGGATGAGAAGGAAGAGGACGTGGACAACAGGTTTGGTATGAAGAGGGATGACTGTGGATATTTCCCTAAAGCTCTTTGCCTGGGAAATCAGAAGACATGCCTGAGACCTTTCTTTTCCATGGAATGTTGTCTCTGAATTGCTCAAGGAAATATTTACTACACTAGATCGTACCCCATCTCTAGGCAGGTTCCCTCGGAGAAGCCACAGTAAACAGGAATGGAAGGAACCGGCATCGCCGTGATAGAAAGTCCAGAGGAAGAGGAAGCGTGGGACCCTGATCACATTATCTTGGGATGGGAGACGGGAGAAGGGTGTGGGTGAGTAAGAGGCCACAGTCTACAGCGAATGAATTCCACAGCAGGTAGTCACGTTGCTGTTTTGTGAAGTATCATCAGTCATCAATGATCATCATCACGTTAATTGACAGGTGGGTGTGAAGGAAGCCTGGTTCGCTGGGGGTACGAGGCTTGTACAGCTGGAGCGTATGGGAAGGTTGGGTGCTGTTCTCTCCTCCGTATGTTCTCGTGGAAGGTGAAAATGTCTGAGCCGCCCAGATGAGCAGCTGCAATGAATCACAGCCTTGGACATTTAAAAAACCCAGCCACAGGTGAGAGCTTTAGGATCCCCGAGGAGCCTCCCGCAGTGAGGGCCAGTCAGTCCTCAGTTATGTAGACGACGGTCTGTGTTGAGAACCATACAGGCGACGCTCGTGCCTGGAGTCAGTTCTCCGCTAAAGTTCAGCCATATAGGAAAAGCAGCCGGTCGTGCCTGTCTCTGTCTGCGACTATTTCACATAGAGCTGCATTTTCTGAAACTCACTGTTTCAGTTCTGAATGCAGGTTCAGTGGCTGCTTTTCTGAAAAGTTCTATGTAAACACAAGTGGCCTCAGGGAGTCGTGTGCTCTGAAATCACCCTTTATTTCAAAGGTTATTTATAGGGAGGACTTGCCCTTTCACTTATCCCCTTGGTGAGTCCAGACTTCCCTGGGTTGTCACGGCTTTGTGCAGGGCCAGCTGCACCTTCCGCGTGCTGTGGGTTTATATTTAAGAACCAGCGGAGGGGCATAGAGGGTCCTCAGTTGGCATCGGAAGTGCAGCTAATACACCTTCACAGGAAGCGGGAAAAGCAAGACTATGTATTCAGACCAAATCTGAAGGGGCGATGGCTGTGCATGCCTGGTAGAGCCCTGAGACCTCCCCGGCTGTCCAGCCGAGGTAGGATGTCCTCACCCACACGAAGAGCCAGGGGAGAGGTTAGGGCCGGGACTCAGAAAAGGCTGCGCAGGTCGGGTCAGAGATCAAGGGTCTGGTGGAGGCAGTGAGCAGAGGCGGGTTCTCCAGAGAGGAGCCTGAGATAGGTTCTCAGGGACACTCCCCTGGCCGGGACCTCGGGAAGGCTCGGCTCCCTCCGTCTCAGAGGGGACTTGGAGGACTTTGCTCAGAGGCCAAGAGACTGGGACCAAACGAGCACACCAGCAACGCTGACATTCAGGTAACAAAAGCGGGGCAGCAGAGGGACCGGTGTCCTCTGCACCTCCGGACACTGGCGCTTCAAGGCTGCCGGCTGCCACCAGCCCCCAGGGAAAGGAGGCTGAGGCAGGGTTGTCCTCCATCACTAAGTCAAAACCCTGAGGTTTCCAGGAAGAGCTGCCAGAAAGCTTCCCCCATCATCTGTCCACTCCTGCAAAAAGGGGAAATGCTTTGGCGGGAGGGCTTGCCGTGGAGTGGCTGCAGCGAGCCCACTGGAGTGTGGAGTCTGGGGCCGGCTCACCTACACGTCACCTCTGTGGCCGCATCTCAGCGAGAGCCCGGCCTCCTTCCTTCCCTCTTAGTCTTGAGATGTCTGGGGCTCTCAGGATAGGGTTAGAGGTGGGGAAGCGAAGGGCCGGAGCCCCCAAGGATGCCGAGACTCAGGGGGCTGTTGGGGAGACCCACTGAACTGTGCGCTCCTGTGTGCAGGCGAGCCCTGCCCAGTGAGGAGGGGGCGAGGGGAGTGGGCTGCCTGGGGCAGTAAGGCGGTGCGTGACCTACAGAGAGTTTAAAAACAATAATGAAACTAAGTCCATCTGCTGTTTATTAGGACCACGTGCAGGTGATGCTGCACAACGTCGGTGATAAAATGCTCCACTGCTGGGGCCCGTGCTCCCTCCTGGCATTTAGGAAGAAAGCTCAGTCTCCCTTGCAGTCACTCAGGTTCTGGGTCCTGCCTAGGCCACTGTTGGGGTCCCATCTTTGGCTCTTAGACTTCACAGCGATGTTCTCTGTGCACTAAAATCCCTTCCTTGGGCTTCTCTAAGGATCTCGTCAACTCGTCAGCCTGCACGGCTTGGGATCCAGTGCAGATTAATGGCCCGCGGTTGCCTGCATGATTATTTCTAATAGGCTGATTTGAGAAGTAAGCTATTAATCGCTGTCACATACTGGGCTAACATCATCTCTGTGCGGCAGGGAGCCCAGCATCTGATGCTCGGTGAGCTCTGGAACGTTCCCATGAAAAGGCTCAAAACTGGCTGCTTTTTCACATGCTCCCCTGGTTTCGGCCCAAAGGCTGGGTGCACATCTGGGGAGAGGGCCAGGGTTCGCTCTGCCGTTTGCCTCTCCCTCTCCCTATCCATCACTTTCCTGTTTCTTTCCTACCAAATGGCTCTGGGGCCACAGCCAGGGTTCTGTAAAGGGTTTTTGAGTCAGAGAGACCTGGACTTCAACTGTGACCTGACCCCCTTATTACCTACAGGATCTTCCACAGGTCGTCACTTTCTGGTGTCTCTGTTTCCTGTCCGTGAAATGGGGTTAATATTTCCTCTCTCTGAGGAGTTGTTGAAGGGTATTTGTGGGACATAGTAAATGTGCCCTTCCCCTGGGCATTTTCCCCTACACCACTCCCAAGCATGCCTCCATCACCTTATCAGGACGTGTCACTTCCTCCTCTGCCTCACACAGCAGTCTAGTTGGTCTCTGACAGTGGCTCACACGTGAGAATGGTGGCCTCTTTCGCTTCTCTTCCTCCTTCTTCTCGTCACCAAGATGCCCGTCCAGTGCTTCTTTGTCCTTGGAAATGTGTTGAAGTTCTGGCAGACAGGAATGTGATCCTGGGGGCCTGAAATCTAAGACTCTGCCTGCTGTGGTTACAGAGTCACCAGACAGTGTCAGCCCATAAGGACCAGTGTCAAGTGTCCGGCTGAGTGGGAAAGCCACAGAGATGCTGGGATAAAGAGATGGTCAGTGGTAGAGAAGCCAAGGTGAGAACTCAGGGAAGTGGGCTAAAGTGACAGGGGGAGGGGAGGACAGGCTGGTCTGGGAAACCAGACAGGCCTGAGGTCTGTGAAATCTGAGAATCAATTAGAGGGGCCTCTGAGCCCACGGCAGAAACTGCTCATTCTTTCCCCTGTTCCTCCGTGCTTTCCATAAGGGCTAATGATGCTAGGATTGGTCCATCTATTCACCCATTCATTCCTCCTCCAACCGTCCATCCATCCATCCATCCATCCATCAATCCATCCACCCATCTATCCATCCACCCATCTAGGCATCTTCCATCCATCCTTATTGTGGCCTCACCTCTGCCAGGCACAAGGCATTGTGGGGATGCAGAGATAAATACAGCATGCTCCATTCCTCATCATCTCAAGGGGAACTTGACTGCTGACAACCAACAGTGGAAAGTGCTACAAGCGCACAGAAGAGGAAGAACATCAACTCCTCCTGGAGGAACCATGGGCGACTCCAGAGCTGAGCCTTGGTGGACTTGTACAAGGTTATCCAGAAGAGGAACGAGGGTGAGAGACTTGGACGAAGCAAAGCAAGTGGCCTGATGGCCTGGGCAGTAGACAGTGCAGCTGGTGTCTGTATGAAGCAGCCCTTAGCCAGGACAGGCGAATCCAGGTAAGGAACAGTAGTACACTATACCAGGTCCAGCCAGAGCTACTGAAGCTTTCAAGCAAAAGGAGTGAGAAGTTCCACCCCAAGTTTCAGACAGTCAGTGCTATCCATCCATCATGTGGCTATCCATCCATCCTGTAGGTATTCATCCATCTCTTGCTATCCATCCATCCCATGGGCATTCATACATCTATCACTATCCAATCATCCTATGGCTATCTATTCACTATCTACACAATGGTAGATGAGAGGTAGAGGAAGATGTTAGGAAGAGTGTGATGGCATCACCCCATCTGAGGTTGGTGTTGTATCGGGCAAACCCAGAGAAAACAGGTACACCTGAGTGAATGCACACATTTGACCTTGTACCCATGGATCTCGGTACATTGTTCCTGAAGGAGCCATGGAGCAAACGCCTGAAGAACCCACCACCCTCTGGGGCCTTAAAGGAACTTGTGGCTCATGTGTCAGATCCATCAGGCAGCTTTGGGAAGAGTGTGCAGAGCAGTATGACAGTTAATGTTCACTGAGCTAGCCCAGGGCTTCACACGGATGCTTGGGAGATGTCCATGAGACAGTCACTACTGTAACCCCCACTTCACATCTACTATGTTATTCTCACCCTAAATTTCCTTCAGATGAAACAAATCGGCCTCAGCTCCAGGCCCCATCTTTGCTGAAGGCTCCAGCATGGAGAGCACATATGCTTATAACAGACAGTTGGCCTCGCTCGTTCCTTCCTCTCCACCTCTTGGACACACCCCCCCCCCAAGCTGAAAACACAGTTTACATGGCTCCCATGTTCCAAAGCAGATTTTCTGGCTTATCTGAGAAGCTGAGTAGCAGAAGGAGACATCAAGAGTGAGTGTCGGCTGGGCTCCCGGGTGGCTAAGTGGCAGCTGTCCCCCTGGCTGGGGCTTCAGACGCAGGCACAGCAGCTGTCCTGCCAGAGCCTCCACTGTCCCCACGCAGTGTCCTAGCACAGCGGCAGGGAGTTTCCACTGATTCTAGTCAGCCATTTGTTGCTTGAAAAAGAAGGTGCTGGCATTTGGTGAGCTGCACGCTGTGTGTTTATTGAATCTGGAACCTACACGAACACTCTGTTGGTTTAGGAAGGCTGTAGGCTGACGATCGTCTTGTCCTCTCCTCCCGATCAGGTGCTGGGGCTCCAGAAGCCTGCAGTCTCCGGAGGCCCCAGCTCAGATCGGGCTGTGCTCCGGTGGAGAGTGGCCTCAGGGGCTGATGTCCAGGGGAGGGGCTTGGGAATTTTACTGAAGGAGATGGGGGGCTGCCAATGACTGGGTCCCCTTAGCAAATGAGACTGATGTCAAGGGTGGGGTGGGATGCGTCCAGGCTTAATAAAGAAAGGAAATGAGTGTCCTTGACCCAATGTGATGCATGTCCTTGGTGTGGATTTGCGGACATCCTCCAACCCCAGAGCTAAGGATAGTCATCGTGGCAATGGCACTCCCTCCCAGGTCCCTGTTCCCAACCCTTATCATCTTTTGCTTGGTCGTTTGGGCACGCTGGCAGTATATAGAGTTGTCAACGAGCCCCGGCCACTCTCTCTGCAGGGCAATCCTGCTGTGCCCCCGGTCAACTTGCCCTCCCATCTCTCATGAACCACTCCATCTGCTCTGCACACATCGGACTTCAACCCATCAGCCCCGCCCCAGCCTTATCCCAAAGAAGATGACTTTATCTTCATTTACAGAAAAAAAACCAAATGAGGTCATCAGACTGGAGCAACTCATCTTTCCAACACCAGGCGTCCATCAATAGAGACCCAGTGTGGTGGGCAGAACTCTCAGCTGGGCCCTAAGATTCTGATCCCCTGGTGTAGGTGCCATGAGTAATCCCCAGGACTGTGAATACCACGGGTTCTACTCCTGTGGCTAGGGTACCTTATACAGCACAGCTGGCCTTGAAGGGAGATTACCAGATGGGCCTGACCTAATCAGGGGAGCCCTTGAAAGGGAAGGGGCTCTTCCAGTCACGAGGGATTCTAAGCATGAGCGGGAGACGGGGTGGGCGAGGTGCTTCACTGCTGGCTTTGAAGGTAGAGGGGCTGCATGGCAGGGGACTGTAGGTGGCCTCTAGGAACTGACAGTGAACCTGGCTGACAGCCAGCCAGAAGACAGGCGCTCAGTCCTCCACCTGCAAGGAACTAGATCTGCTTACACCCTGAAAGCGTTTGGCAGTGGGTTCCTCCCAGAGCCTCAGCCAGAAACACAGCTGAGAGACACCATGAGTGCGAGACCCTGAGCAGAGAACCCAGCCATGCACCCCAGACTCCTGCCTACAGAACCGAGAGCAAACAACTGGGTGCTGTTTTATTTTTTTTTTATTTTAATTTTTAATTACAGATTGGCACCTGAGCTAACATCTGTTGCCAACCTTCTTTTTTTTCTTTCTCCTTCTTCTCTCCAAAGCCCCCCAGTACATAGTGGTATATTCTAGTTGTGAGTGCCTCTGGTTGTGCTATGTGGGATGATGCCCCAGCATGGCCTGATGAGCTGTGCCATGTCCGCAGCCAGGTCTGAACCAGCAAAACCCTGGGCCACCAAAGTGGAGCACGCAAACTTAACCACTCAGCACGGGGCCGGCCCCCTGCGTGCCGCTTTAAGTGGCTAAGTTCTGGTAATTTGTTATGCGGCATAGTTGACTGGCACATCAAGAGAGTGCCTGCACACTTAGAGTGAGCCCCTGCCGGCCCTACCGCGGTCTTGATGTGTCCAATGGAGGAAGCCGAGCCACTCCTGGCCTCCACACGCCCACAGCTGGAGCCAGGAGGGATGGAAAACCTCCACATGCTCCAAACAAGACCGCCCCCTGCTGGCCTCTGCACCTCCACCCCAGGGCCCTACACACGCCGGCCTCGGTCCCAGCCTCCCCGGTTGCTTCTCCTCCACAGTCTGCCTTAGGGCTGTTGGGGACCCGTCTCACCTTATGTCCCTCACCACCAGGGGCTCAGGACTGCGGGCTACCCCTGCTCCCCCAGACCCAAATCCCCAGGACACTCCCTTCACCCCCTTTTCTGATCCCATCTCCTACCCTTCCGCAGCCCCCAAGGCTTCTACTGTGCCTTTCAAGCCCGTGCTCGGTCATTGACCACACCTCCTGGATCCTCCCTTTTTCCTGAACGGAGTCTTTCCTTCATCTTTGCATGAGTGCATCCCTTCTCTCCTCTGATGACACTTCATGTGGGGGCTGTTTCCCCTCCCGGGGCTCCACCTGGGGGTCTGCAGGTTGCTTGTTCTCTCCTTGCTCCTTGTTATCCATCCCAGCTGTTCTCCCTCCCTCTCCCCTTGAAACTCCCCTGTCAGCAGACTGTCCCCCCACAGCTCTGTGTACCACTGACCCCCGGAACTGTTCTCTCAGGCATGCCCCCACTGTCCAGGAAGACGTCCAGCTCCCGACTCTCTGTCTTTCTCTCCAATGTGACTCTTTTTGGTGATTGTCGACGGTTTAAAGTGGATTCCCAAGTGCTCCCGGGAAGCGTGTCCTATCTCCTGAGCCATTCACTTCCTGGCACTCCTCATCCTTCTGTGCCTCCCTTTCTTCACAGCCCCATTCATTCCCCTAACTCACTCTCACCTGAGCAGGCGGCTTCCTACTTCACTGCACAAATAGGAGAAAGTGGAGGAGTTCCATGCGCTGCCCCCCACTACCTGCCCCCCTTGCTGCGCATCACCTGCTTCCGCCCTGTGGCCGCGAAGGAACTGCTGTGCTGACGCAATGACCACTCGCCCTCCTGGACTAGGTCCCACCCTTCCTCTGTGGGCCAGATCCCCTCCTTCTCGCTGCCCAAGGACATTGCTATAGCAATTCTCCCCACTGTCAGGCGGCATCATCCTGTCCTTCCTTTTGTACCGCTCCTGTTAGCATACGGACACACGCTTGTTTCTCCCCTCTTAAAGAGAACTGTCTCTCGTTCACAACGCGCTTTAAGCTATGGCCCCAAGTCTCTCCTTCCCCATGTCAAAATTCTCCAAAGGTGCTATGCACACTTGTCCTCAAAAGTTTCTCTGCTCCAGCTCTCTCCTGAACCGGCTCTCTCTCCTTCTATCTAGCTATCTAGTCATCTATCTCCTGCTCGTTCTATTTCTCGTCAACAATCACCTCCATGGTGCTGTACCCAATGCTCAGTTTTCAGTTTTCATCTTTCTTGATTTATCAGCAAAGCAGAGTTTGACATTGATGATTCTCTGTGAAAACACTTTCTCTACTTGGTTTTTAGATCCAATCCTCTCTTGGGTGTTGTCCCCTCTCTGTGCCTGGCCCCCACTTCTCTTTCCCCACACCCTCCTGACTATCCCCTACCTTTGATCTTGCCTCTGTGACCTTCTTTGCTGTCCCCTCCTTATCAACACAACCTCTTATTACTGGGGTGCCCTAACACTCAGACTTGGGAGTGCCCCTCGTTTCTATTTATACTTGCTCTCAGGATGGTTCCATTGGCTTCAGACAGCATCTGCATGACTTCGAAATCCGCATCTCCAGCTGGGCTTCTCTAGCTCTCCAAAGCTGTCTGTCTGATTTCTGACTCATCCCATCCACTTGGATGTCCAGCAGGCGTTTCAATCTTGACATGTCTCAAGCTGAGCTCCCAATCCCCACCTCCCCCTGCATGGGCCCTTTTTCTTTCATGCCATTATTCACCTCTTCCCTTCCAGGTCCTTGGGCCAGGGCACACTTCCCACTGCGGGGGCCTCCCACACCATTCGACATGCCCTCCTCCTGAAATAGCTTCTCCTCGGGTCTCTCAGGACTCGTCTTGCTTTCCCCTTCTCTGTGCCCTTTGCAGGTTCATCTTTCTCTACCCAGAATGGAACATGGGTGTCCCTTAGGTGTCATTCTAGCCTTCTGCTCCCCTCACCCTGCTCTTTCTCCCCAAATAATCTCATCCATACTCATTCAATCAACCCATACAACACCCCACACCTCCCCTCTGAACTTCAGATCTTTCTAACCGACTGTTGCCTGGAACTGTCTCCTTGGTTGTTGCCAAGTAGCCTCAGTGTATCCATGTCTAAACTCATGGTAGTCCCCTCCAATCTCACTTTCCTGCTGCTTTCCTTCCCCTGTGAAGGCACCACAAGACTCCTGGGAGTCATTTTCAATGAAAACAATCCATAACCAATCTATAAATGAAAATTTGGGTGAGCTTATTCTGAGCTAAAATGTGAGGACCACGGCCCGGGGCCTTTCTTCCTGAAGGAAGAAAGGGCACCGAAGAAGTGGGGTGTACAGCGTGGTTATATACCCCCAAAGAGGATGTTTCACATGTGATTGAAATGTCCTTTTTACAAATTCGTGAGACTGCTCTGTTGGCACACCGATTGATGGACACAGCAGGTATGTCTGCTGTCTCTGTGGACTCAACAGGGTGACAGGTGTGTTGTCTCGAGCTGGGTGGCCACAGGTGAGCTGGGTGGTCAAAGGTGAGTGTAGCAACCAGTTCCTAGCCTAAGGAAAGATGCTTATCCTTAAGGAAATGCCACTGTGGGGGAAGTTGCACCTTTATCTCAAGACCATTTGTTCTTGCCATAGGAAATGTTTAAAGCAGGTATACAATGCGTGCTCAATGGCCACAGTCAGACCCTTTAGGAAAAACAAAGTCAGGCCGAATTAGGTTTATACTAAATGGCTTCCTCATATACTCCAATATATCCTATTGCTTGCCATTTCTATTTGTCACATTCTTGAGGACACTCCCGTTGCTCCTTCTCTTTAAAACTCAACTCTGGTATCATCAGCCTCAGCTAAAATCTCCTCTCAGCACCTTACGGTGAAGACAAAGTCCCTTACCCTGCCTGACCCCAGCTGCCTCTCCAACCTCTGCCCCCCTGGTCCGCTGGCTCCTTGCTCTGGACACACTGGCCTCGTCCATGTTGTTCTTTCAGACGGCCTCCCTGCTTCCTCCCTCCTCTGCCAAAATCACGGCCGTTCATCTTTCAGCTCCCGCTCCGCTTGTCCCTTCCTCGGGGAAGCTGTGTTTGTTTCCTAGGGCCACCCTAACAAGTCCCACGAGCTCGGGGGCTTAAGCAACAGAAACGTGCTGTCTCACAGTTCTGGAGGCCACAAGTCCAAGCTCGAGGAGTTGGCAGGTCGGTTCCTTCTGAGCGCTCCGAAGGAGAGTCAGTTTCCGGCTTCTCCACCGGCTCCCGGTGGTTTGGCGGCAAGAGTGGGCCTTCCTTGGCTTTACGGAAGCATCGCCCTGACCTCTGCCTTCATCTTCACGAGATGTTGTTCCTGTGTGTGTGTCTGTGTGCACGTTTTCCTCTTTTATGAGGACTCCAGTCATACCGGACTAGCGCCCACCCCAATCCAGTACGACCTCATCTTAGCTAATTACATCCGCAACAACCCTATGTCCAAATAAGGTTACATTTGGACGTGCTGGGAGTGAGGACATTGGCGGGGAGGGAGGACACAATTCCATCCATAACAGAAGCTGGCCCCTCACCACTCTGTCTGGGCTGAAGGCCTATAACCGACACTCGGAGCCCCCGTTTCCAAGCCATGCCCAGTGTGTGGCATTGTCGTCTCATGTGTAGCTATTTGTGTAGTTATTTGATCTCTCTCTCTGTCTTGCTCTTTCCCAACTGGAGCTGTGTCTATATTTGCTTGCTATTATATCTCTGTCACATCGTGATAGCTCACTAAAGTTTCTTTTTTTGAAAAGTAGTCATTTACAGCCCCAATTCCATATTCTCTCCTCTATTGCTCAAAGTTCGCGTATCCTTATATATTGAACTACGTGTCAATGGTTTGGATTTGGGATATAAGAATCGTGTGATTTTCCTAAATAGTTCTAGAGCAACATAGGGATCTAACGACAAAGCCAACCGCTCATAATAACTCCGGCAGGAAACAAGATCAAGAAGTTCTTCTCTTGCTCAAGTCTCCTAATGGGTCCTACTGCCCTAGAAAATTTCCAGAAATCGAAGATGCAAGAGCAGCTGGCGGCTGCTTCTCCTGCACAGGAAGACCCCACAAGCTTCATCCCACAGGACACACTCTGGTTCCTTTAGGAACGGCCACCTTGCCATCAAGACCCGTGCACAGTTGGTGGCCAACATTTAGACGTGGATTTCTTGCAGTCCCCTGGTCATTCCCATTCATCAAGGTGCAAGTGAAGATGAAGCTCTAGGTAGAGGTCAGCAGAGACGAGTGCCGAGGCTGCTGAGTGCTGACCCCGGGTGCAGTCTGTCTACTGCCTAATAAAACCCTAAAGCGTTGGTGCTCTAAATGTCCCACTTTCACAGATGAGGAAACCGAGGCGTTGCCAAGCTGAGCCACTTGCACAGACCGCTGTGGCTGAGCAGGAACTCAAACCTGGTTTGTTTTCTTAGGAGACAGCACTATAGTGTCTGTGATGTGGTGTCTTGCATCTTTGAATTTGTCCTTGAGATTCAGTCTGGCTTTCTCAGCATGCCGCCCCCTCCCAGCATTTCTGAGGCATGACAAACCCAACAACCCAAGGGAGCACCCATTAATTGCACGCTCATTTGTCAAGCTCCTGCTCCATCCCAAGCACTGTTCTCAGTGCTGGGAAACAACAAGAAACAAATCAACGTCCCTATTTTCACAGAGTTCACATTCTAGCAGAATCTGACAAATAGTCAACGAAATGAATAAGCAAATATGTAGGGTTTTAGCTAGTTCTGGAGAAAAATGACATGGGGACTGGGGGTTCTAGTTGGAAGAAGCATAAATTTTAAGCAGAGTGGTCAAGGAAGGCCCCCCAGGAGTCAAGACCTGCAGGAGGTGACGAGTGGACATGGCTATCGGGGGAAGAGGGTTCCAGCAGAGGGAAGAGCGAGTGCAAAGGCCCTAGGGTGAGAAGGTGTCTGTCAGTTTTGTGCGGAATGCCCTAGCAGTGGAGGAAGCCATAGGAGAGGGTTGAGGAGGAAGCGGGGACAGCACAACTGGGGCCTTGTAGGACTTTGGCTTTGGCTGAGTGAAAAGAGAAGCTTCCAGAAGGTTTTGGGCAGAGAGGCAGCATGCCTGTCCTCACGTCTGCCCTCCTCTGACCTGCAGAGCCCTGGACCTGGGCCTCTCCTCCAGCACTTAGCACTTACGACTTGTGAATTATTTATGCTTGTCTAATAGCTCCCCTTAGAGTATACGGGCTCCAGCAGAGATTTATGTCTAATTCACTTTGCACACCAGCCATGGCCAGGGCCGGGCTGCGACATGGCAGCGGTTCAGAGAGGGCTGCGGAAGGTGCAGTGATGACAGCATCAAGGAGGAACAGTTATGCGCACTCTTGTCCTCCAGTTGTCCTTTCTGACCGCATTCTGGAGCCGCCAAAGGATGAGTCCTCCCATAGTTACCTAGGAGTAGAGGTTAAAAAAAACACTGATGTTGTGCCATGCACGGTCCCCAAGGGGGCCGGCTTTTTTCCCTAAAAGAGGAATTGCATCCCCTCAGCCCACTTAAGATGGAAACCAGAACAAGAATGACCAGCTGGCTTTGGGTGATCGGCAGCCTGGGCAAGGAAGCGCTCGCCATCCTTACTGCCGAGTTCCCTTGGAACAGGCTTCTGACTCCACAGGACCCAGGCTGCGGCGCTGGGCAGTCACCTGCAGGGCCATGCTCAGCAGCACGTCCACGATTTAGCAGAATCTGGAGGAAACTGAGTCCCACCCAAGAGAGCTGTGCCCTTAAAAGAAATTCAAGTCTACGTTCATGAGCAAATAAAGCAACCAACACACGCATGCACAAGTTGCACCCTCTCACACACTCATACACGCACACACATGTGCACATGCACACACGAACACAACTTTCATGGAAAACTATGCTGGAGAAGGAAGGAAGAGAGGAGGAAGGAAGGCCTGGCCACAGGACAATACTGCTTTAGAATTTTCCAGAAGACCAGGTGGAATGTTAAAGGTTGGTGGGCTGACAGGATACCTCATAGGTTGGTGGAAACAGAGCAAGGTTCAGGGCCTCTTTGAGCCTTTCTGTAAAGCCGATTAACATATAAATTGGCTGTCTCCTCTCGCGGAGTTTCCTGGGCACTCAAGTGATGCTCGAGTGAGGAAAATCAGGCCCTTTAGTTTGGGTTTGAATTAATCTCTTAATTGCACAGTCCGACCACAATGCTCAGGCTGTTCTGTGAGAATTCTGTGCTGGAGAACACATCAGCTGTGGCTGGTACACACCGTGTAGACGTGGGCGTTGAGGATGGAGATTTGGGCCTTTCTTGCTCCTTTTCCGCTACCAAAAATCTATCCAAGGAGGTTTGCACTGCATTTCCCCTTTTCTGTCATAAATAACTCCAAAACTAGTTGGAAAGGCCCACACAGAGCCGCAACACCGTTACAAACCTCTCGAGTTGGGGCCGGGCGCCGGAACAGCGGTAGCATCCTCCCCAAGGAAGCCGATGCCGTCCACGCAGCATCGGGCCGTGGGCTCCTGGACGCTGAGGCTGCCGGCCGTGCTGCCCCCTGGTCCTCGTAGAACCAGGCAGCGGGCCTGAGCCAGCGCTTTCTTGTGCTGGACCGTGGTGTCTGCCCTGCTCCAGATCCACGTGGGGCCCAGCGTTGACGGCCCTCCTGGGTTTCCTCTCTGGAAAAACTGCCCTCCTGCCTTTTTCCACGTGGTCAGTCACTTTTCGTCCTTTTCATCGATTGTTGTTGATTTCCTGGACAAAGTCCCTTGCATGCATTGTGCTGGTTCCTGTTTCTGCCCTAGACTTACTCCCACGGCCTTCATTCAGTCGCTGTACGAATACATCTCCAGCGCCTCCAGTGTGCCGGTTGCTATTCCAGGCCTGAGGAGGCAGCAGCCGGTGACACAGACAAACCTCCTGCCCTCGTGCAGCTTCCTCTCCTGGGGAGACGAGAGGAAATCACTGAACACAGAGATATGTGCTACAGAGTCACGATGAGCACACGCTTTATACAAATAAGTAAATAACTAGTGTGTGAGAGGATGACTATGTACTAATCAATTATATAACTAACTAAATGTAACTAATAATTTAAAATTATGCATGGATATGTGTTTAGATGCATATAAGTACATTATACATCACGTGACATGTGACATATGCATTATACGAGGTATATCACTCAGTGCTGTGGAGTAGATCAGAAGGTCTTGTGGACCGTGAGGTGCAATGACAATTTTTAACAAGGCCACCAGGCAGGTGCAACGTTGGCTGTTTTCTGGCTCTGACGCTTGGGCGGGTTACTCAGTTGTGCCTCAGTTTCCTCGTCTATAAGATGGGACCATCTGGAACTACAGGCCCGCCTCAACCAGGGGCGGTGACAGGTTGGGGAGTCAATTCCTGTAAAGCGCTTAGAACGTGCCTGGTCCCCAGTGAGGACCTCTCGCGTGCTTGCTCTCAGGACTCTGTTTCTGTCCCTCGTGACTGTCGCTTCCCCCAGCACCTCCAGGCTCCTCTCCCGGTGTTGGTGCTTCTCTGTGTGGGCTGCCAATCTCCTTTCTTCTCCTTGTTGCTGGACACGCAGGCACAGCATTTTCCCATGCGGCATATGGGTAAACACCAACGCCATCGGCCAACAGGGCTGGGCTGGTGGGATCCCGCACATGGCATGTGAAGACAGCACTGCTGGCAGGTGAGCCCATGCATGCTAACTCCCAGGGGTCGTGCGGCAACTCTAGGAGAGCTCAAGGGGCCTGTGTCTGTCGGGTAGGGGAGCACGTGGGCAGATGGGGGTGTCAGGCTCTGGGAGCAGCTTCAAGCAGCACTCAGGTATTTTCTCACAGTTTTTGTGGGTCAGGAGTCTGGGCACGGCCTGGCTGGGTCCTCGGCTCAGGGTCTCAGAGGCTGCAGTCAAGGTGTCAGATGGGCTGCGTTTTCATCTGCAGGACTGACTGGGGAGGAATCTGTTTCCTTGCTCCTTCAGACTGTCAGCAGAATTCATTTCTTCATGGCTGTAGGACTGAGGCCTCAGCTCCAGAGATACCCTCAGCTGCTTTCCAGGAGAGCCCTTCTCTGCCATTCACACAGGTCGGGGGCTTCAGCCAGGAGAGTGAGGCCCTCCACGCCCAGTGGGCTCAGAGGGTGTCTTATCCGACAGAGCACAAATGCAGGGGTGATGGCCATTCTCCTTTTTGGTGCTGTATTGGGGGGTCTCTCGGAGTGTGTCTGCCACACTGTTTCCTACCTGTCAAATCCTGGGTGAAGAGAGTGTGGGTCAGGTAGCCGAGCCTGAGCAGCTGGATGTGTCAGTGTTCGATTCCGAACCTCAAGGGACCGGAGCCCAGGCTCAGAGGCCACCGCTGTCTTGGTCAGATAAGGCCTGAAACTCCCTTCACAGACACAGAGGTTCTCCTTCTGCAGCCAGACCTCAGGCTTACTGCTAAGGCAGGAGGGGAAACAAGACAGGATGAAGTCAGCTTAAGGAGGGGTCCCTGACACAGCTTTGGGGAAGACACAGACATATTTCACAGAAAAGCATGAAAACTAGAGATAAACATCAAGCTCCCAGGGTCCCCCCACCCCTCCTTTAAAACCTGGCAGGAGCCTGGCCCTCCTTGCTCTGCCACAAAGGAGCCACTACCAGAGACGGGGTCCTGTGACCCCCACGAGAAGGAACTGGAAAGCCCCAGGCGCTGCAGGGTGTCAGCCAGGGGTGGGCAGCAGGGTGACCCTTCAGAAGGAGCTGCCCGAGACAGACCCGCATTTCGTTTGCAAGGTGATGTTAGGGGTTTATCCCCAACGTGGGCACCGGGGTCGGTGCTGCAGCAGGAGGCCATTGAGAAGGCGAAAAGTCATCAAAGCACAGCCTGGTGGCCCACGTCTGGGTGCCTGGGGGGCTGTGTGGCTGGGCCTCAAGGGCTCTGCAAGCCCTGGAATTGTAGACTGAGTCAAGTCCCTGGTGGGAAGGCCCCCATTTGAGCTAAAGGGGGCCATGAGTGGGAGAAGGCCAGAGGGTTCAGCTCGAGGCGTGGAGGCTCCTCCAAGCCCAGGACCTGGCCAGTTATTTCCCTCCATTGCCTGGTCTGTGAAAAGGGGTGAGGAGTGACGGAAGCTCTCAGCCTGTGTGGAATCAGGAGTAATCGCACTCACAAAGCACTGGGGGTACCCCTGGCTGCTGGTGGGTCCCCGATAAAGGGTTATAGTTGGTGTTTGTTGTGAGACTGCAGCAGTTGTCAAAGCTGAGGATCTGAGCACCCGACGTGCCTGCAGGGAGAATCCAGAAAGATATGTGGTCACTCCAGGCCCTGGGGGCACAAGGAGAAAGCAGTCCTGGGCTGTGGGCATGGAGGGTACGTTAGTCAGGGTTCTCCAGAGAACCAGAACTGATAGGATGTGTGTATGTATGTGTGTGTGTGTGTGTGTGTGTGTGTGTGTGTGCAAAGAGAGATTTATTTTAAGGAATGAATCATACGACTGTGGGACTGGCAGGTCCACCATCCCAACCTCTCTAGGGCAGGCTGGCAGGTTGAGATGCTGAAAGAGTTGATGCTGCCCTTGAGTGTGAAGCCTGTCCAGAGGCAGAATTCCTTCTTCCCCAGGGGACCTGAGCCTCTTCCCTTAAGGCCTTCAGCTGATTGGGTGAGGCCCACCCACATTGTGGAGGGTGATTCATTTTACTCCAAGTTTACTGATTTAAATGTTAATCGCATCTAAAAAAATATCTTCACAGTGACATCTGGACAGGGGTTTGATCAAAAACTGGCTATCGTGGTCTACCCAAGTTGACACATGAAATTAACATCACGGGAGTGCTTTTGACGGCCATAGCCCACTGGCCTCTTGCCCACCTCAGTGGGCAGTGCTGGCCCAGAAGCCCAGTGGTCCATGGAAATAAGTGGAGAGAACTCAGCACAGATATGTGGGCAGCCCTCTCAGACAGATGGAGGAGGTGCCAGGTGCCCGGGAGAGCCCTGCCTGGGTTTAACAGGGCCCAGTCGGGCTGGTGCCCAGGAAGTCAGTCAGTTCTGACTGCAAGGAGAAGTTTGGACAGAGGATGAGCTAGGGGCTTGCTGGAAGCCCAAGTGGGGAAAGTCCTGGTGGGCCCACCCAGGCCTGAGGGCATGCGGCGTCCAGCTCTGTGCAGCGGGACCCCGCCTCACATGGCATGGCCACACTAACCCAGGTCGCCAAGGCGCTGTTGTCTTGTCCTTAGGTGGCAAAAACAAGTCCAAAGTGAGAGAGGCACTTGGGGGCTGAACCAGGGTGGGGATAGCTGGGGACTTCACACCTGGGAGCCCCCACCACACACCACCCACCCACTCCCCACATCCACTCCTTTCCAGAGTTACCTACAGCTCTTTGCTACAGCTCTTTGCTTGGTCAAAGGGGACCTGGGATTGGGTGCCCAGGCTGAAAGCTCTGTGGCCATCACTAAGGCCAGTCTGGGCCCCAACCTGGGACTGGCCCTGGGCTCCCTTGGGGAGAACCTGCAAGGATCTCTGGGCACCAAGAAGGGCACGGGGGATGGATGGAGCCAGCAGCCGGGTGGCGGACCCAGCGAGGGTCTCTGAAGGGAGGCCCAGGCGAGGCCATTAGGAAAGGGAGTCTGTCATTCTGGACAATCTTTTTCTCCTGGGTTTAATACTTTATTATGCTCTTCCTGTGCAGCTCAGGTTTGTGCATGCAACTGTGACTCTGTCACATGCCCCAGGTCCCGTCGTCTGTGTTGCTTGTTCTCAGGGCTGCTTCCTCTGTGTCCCATGTGCATGCTTTGTCCCCTTTGTCATGCTGCAACACCCCTCCACTGTCTGGACTCTGCTCTCCAAGGGCCAGCGCTAGCTCACCCTCCTTTTCCGACCCACATGGATGCTCCATGCTCTTCCCTTTCTTGAACCAAGGAGGACAGGCCAGCTGCCCCTTCCCCCCGCATGTGGGGTTCCTGGAGGCCCTCAGGCACACTTTCCCCGCAGTGGGTATTTCATCTAGCACCTGCCCTGGACCTTGGGCTGTGGGTTATCTGTCTGTCCTCCCTCCCCACGTCCGTGAGCCCCACCCCTGGGGGATCAGCTGCACCTCAGTCTGCCGTCTACCTCCACGCTTAAACAGTGTCAGGGACACAGCAGGCGCTCAATATGTGTGTGGGCTCTCGTCCCAGGTCTACAGGCACTTTCCAGCCTGACCCAAGAGGTCCCGTCAGCCCACTATTCCCCCATCTGTAAACACTATCAATGGCCCTGAAGGGTCTTTGATTCCATGACAACTCAGAGAAGAGGTGCTGAGCTGACGGGCTGAGCACAAACCACGCGCATCTCGGCAGGCTGAGAATAAGGGGAAACGACGGTTTGGGGACCATGCCCCTCCCCTCCACTTGCCGCTCCACGAATGAGTCAAGGCTCTCTCAGGGTCGCCCGGGTGTTCAGGTTCCCGCCCCTCGCTCAGCACCTCGTGGCGTCAGGAAGTCCCCCTTGGGCTTGTCACAGGCGTCACTGCTGCTCTTCATCTTGCATTCTTCACCCCAGTCCTGCCTGGCCATCCCTTCATTGAAGTACAAGTTCCACTTCCGCCAATGCAATTATTCGCCACTTCATGGCTCCCTGGCTTTGGATCCATTTCCACAGAAAAATATAGTTAAGGGTATGCTGCCTTAATTAATTTCTCTTGGCTGGGTTTCTACTCTCATTTTACCCTTGGAAATACAAACCTGAAATGGGTCCAGTGCATCGGCTCGGCTCTCTGCTCGGGTCACTGATCTTTCTCTGAGCCGTCTGTGGTCACCTCCGGACGTGGGCTCTGTGTCTGCCGATGTGCTGACTCCTCTGCTTGATCCATGGGCAAGGGCCCTGCCTTGGCCTGTAACCCCTGGGTCTGGCCCTGGTGGATGGTGAGGGTTCCTAAACAGGCACGGGCCCCGTCCCACTCTTGAAGCCGAGCGTGGCCCTCTTCTCGTCCCCACCCACTCCAGCACCGGCTTGTGCTCCGCAGCTGTGGTGACTCTTTGAATCTCCGTGTGCTCAGCTCTGATCAGAGCTGGAGTGGATCTCCTGCCCAGGTGACAGAAGCCCAACAGTGACAGAATCATCGCAGCTGCTCCCGGAACGGAAATGCCTTGTTACAGCTGTATTACAACAAAAGGATGCACTGACCCAAGGTTCATTTGTAGGGAGAAGGAACTGGGCTGGCGTTACGGGATGAGAACACAGCCGCGCGGCTGGAGGGTGTGAGAGGTCCAAGGGCATCTGACACGGAAGGCCACGTGAGACACCGGCTAGAGAACCCAGTCAGCCGAAGTCGCTCGGGGCAGAGCTGGCAGGCAGGAAGCCGAGTGCTGAACGTCCTCTGTGGGGCCGCTCTGAGGTGTTTTTCTCAGGTTTGTCTCCTTGAATCTTCAAGCCCTCTACAGAAGAGGGAATTCTGGGTTAAGGAGCTTGTGTAACCTGCCCAAGACCCACCAGGCGGGGAGTGAAAGGAACGGGATTCAAATCCAGCACTGCTGACCCCAAGGCCTAGCAGGAACTGCCTGTCCTGGAGTCTCCAGGGGGCTTGTTGGAAATGCCAAGTCCATGGCCTTCCCAGACCTAGGAGTCTGAGGCAAGAGAGCCCAGAGCAGCTTTAAGAAGCTCCCGGGGGCTGCCCCTGTGCTCGGCCGACGAGGCTCCCCTGACTGTGCGCCCTGACTGCCGCCCTCTGCCCAGGGGCGAGTGACCCGGAGGAGGACAGCTTCTGAGGATGTGCGCGCTGCATGACCCACAAGGACTTTAATTCTCTCTGTAAGCGCTGGGGGAAGCCGCTGCAGAGAAACTCGACGACTCTGTGATAAAAATAACCCTTCTCTCCTAGTTGGTTTGGACAATTGACATTTTCTCTACTGGGATTCCTGAAGATGGGCCCCTGTGTGGAGGTACCCGGGCTCCCTGTGTCCCCACTCTCTCCCTTCCTTCCTTTGGTCCTTGCATCCTTTCAGTTCTCTTGCTAGGCACTCATACCCCTCGTTCCACCGGGTCAGGTTTTCCGCCAGGTGAGGTAAGCTAACATAAAACCCTCTAATATAAAAACCTCTTTCCTAAGAGGACACGCCCCAGTGTAACCTGGAGGAGACAGAACAGAGTGAAGGTTGGTTCCTGAGCTCGGGATGTCAAACAGCTGCGAGGGGAAGATAATGAACTCTTGTGAAACTGCACGTGTGTAGGTCGTGGGGAACACACATCTCCACAGAGTGCGGGACAGCTACGGGCTCTTGCAGGAGATAGAGCCGGCTGCGACACCAGGGGAGCGAGCGATGAGCTGCATTCAAGGTCGGCAAGGCATGCAGAGGGGTGTTGAACTTGGGTGAGGGGAAAGAGTGTCTCCCCAAGTGCTGGGAGGAAGTAGCATCACGGTGACCCTTTGGTAAAAGTTATCACATAAAAAGTCAAACAGGAGATGGACTCAAAACCCTGAGAGCCGCATGGGTGTGATCAAGGACCGCCATGGTTCCTCTTCAAGGATCCTGTCTCTACAAGTTTGGGGAGCCCGCCCCCTGCTGCAGCTCCACCCCCGTTCCAGGTTCCAGGACCTATAAGTAATTCCATGTGTATTATTATTCGCTTGCATTGATAAATAGGCAATAAAAATGCACAGAGAACTCAGCTGGATCAATTTATTTGCATTCTCTTGACACAGCCGTGGTCGTGGCTCAGGCTGAGACGACCAGCACAGCCATTTCCACAGCGAGAAGTGCTACGATGTCGCGTGTAAATTACTCCTAAATGTCACATGGTAATGAGGCTGCGTCTTCCGTGATTTATCTTTTCCTTTCTTGCCCTGCAAACACTCCGAGCTGGCAATCAAGCTAGGCAGCAATGGTGACACAACCTTCATGGTATGAAAAATGGCTCCGAAAATTTATGGGGGCGGCTCACGCCTTCCCGAGGGCTCTCTATTTACAGAACTTCCTTCTCGAGATTTCGAATTAAGAAAGGCGGAACTGCAGAGGCAGAGTGAGGTGGCGGCTCTGAGAGTGAGAAAGAGTGTTCCTCCGTGCCAAGGGCTGCAGCAGGGCGCTCCCCACTCGCTGTGTTTCCAGTCCTCGTTGAGTTTTCTGTTGCTGGCGAGCACATCCACCCTGGTTTTCCAGAAGGGAGCACGGTCGGTGGGGCAGCAGCTTGGAACTTGTTACCTGCCTCAGTCACCTGTGCCCAGGAATGTAGTTCAGCTGAAGAGTGTTGACAATTAAACCCCATTCCGGGGTTGGAGACATGGGACAGCGAGCTCCAAGCCCACAGGTGCAGCTCTGGGTGCTTTGGTGCCATCCTCGGTGACCTCCACGATGACCAATGGTGCCAACTGCAATGGGGGATGAGCCAGCTAAACAGGAAGAGACAGGAGCCCCAGGCGATCCCCTCCAGATTTCTTGCAGGTGGCCTTCTGAAGGCCCTGTAGTAACCATGAGGGCTCTGCAGGTAGCCCACAGAATAGTTTTAGACTCTTGAGTGTTCTGGTTCACAACCTTTGGACACTCCCTCCCCCACTTGGACTTCTGATCTCCTGCTAATGCCCCAGCACTGCCTGTCATTGATGTTATAGGCAGACCCACGTGGATTTGATTTTCTTGGGGGGATAGTTAAGGCCCCCCCAGAAGTACTCTCTTCACGGTCCAGCAGCATTAGGGTTTTTAGTGTTGCAACTGGACTCGCAACATTTGGCATGAAATTTGCTTCCCCAAAGCACAGCCTGGGTCATGCATATCCTAAGACGGGTTCTGGAAGGCTCTGTTCCCTCTAAAGACAGCAGAACTTATACCCCCGACTTGTGACAGCCCAGCCCACTGATCCGGTGGAGGATCATTAGTTCTCACCATTGAGGACTGCATCCAGCTTGCCGTCTGTCCTGAATGGGGGCATTAATTCGAACACAAATTGAAATTGCTGTTCATGTCTCGGTGGAAATTCAGCAAGCACGAGGGCTTCCTGAAAGTGAAGCCATGTCCACGGAGAGATCAGAAACCTCACGCTTTGCCCAGTGAGACGGTGTGTTCGACCTTTGAGGACGATTTTCTTCTTTGCCCTTCTGGAGCCGTCTCCCTCTGCAGAGAGATCTGATCCGTGAGTGGTCTCCATCGTGCTGCGTTCTCTCCCTGCTGGAAGAACGGGAGTTCCCAGGGCTCCCCATCCATCTTGGGTTTGGGATGTCTTCATCTCCCAGGAAAGTGCCTTTTTCTTCTCTCGATTTCTCCACACCCTTTGCTCCTTTCCCATCAGGTTCACAAGAGCAGGGTGTGGGGGCTCTTCTCCTCCCGGGTCAGGTCAGAGGTCACAGAGGGCTGTTTGGGGGGAGAGCCCTGCTCCTTCTCAAACCCCGTTCACAGCTACTTCTCATCCACACTGCAATACAGCTCAGGGAAGAGACAGCGGGCTTGCCGTCCGTTTATTCATTCATCCATTTATTCGACACATATCTGTTGAGTGCCTGCTATGCGCCGTGCCCCGGGGTGGGGGCTGGGTCTGTAACAGGGAGCAAACCGACAGAGCACTTGCCCTGCGGAGTTTCTAGTCTAGCGGGGGCCCTGGGCAGGAAACAAGTCAACAAAAACACAATTGCACGCGGTACTGCCTGCTCCGAAGAGCTGCCTGAATGCTGCGATCAAGAACGCCAGAGGGGCCTGTCGAGTTACTGCCTCTCTATGCCTGGGGAGCAGCTTGTGCAGCTCTGGAAGACGGGGCTCGCTCCAGAACGTGGCATCCGGAATGCTTGCTGATGTTGGCCGTTGATGCTTCTCGTCTGTCCTGTGTCAGGAGGGCAGCCGGCTTTGACTGGCAGACACTTTTCCTGGTCAGACACTGCTCTGAGTGCTGTGTGGCCGCTCCTTTGAGGCAGGAACTATTGTCACTCCACTCCTCAGTGGGGCTTCATTCTCCTGTGCTTGGCCACAGACTGCAGGCTCAGCATCTGTTTCCCGCAGCTGCAGTAACGAATGACCGTACAGTTAGTGGCATAAACAACATGCACGTATCATCTAGATGTTCTGGAGTCAGAAGTCTGGATTAGCTGGCTGGGCTCCAGATCAAGCGTGGGCAGGGCCGCTTCCTTCCAGAGGCTGTGTGGAGACAACCCATTTCTTGCCTTTTCCAGGTTTGGGAGGTGGCCGTATTCCTTGGCTCGTGGCCTCATCCTCCACCCTCAAAGCCAGGAGAGCAGCATCTTCTAATCTCTCTCTGACTCTGACCCTCCTGCCTCCCTCTCATGGGGACCTTTGTGATGATGCTGGGCCCACCCAGGTAAGCCAGGATCAGCTCCCCATCTCAAGGACCTCAACTTAATCCTGTCTGCAATGTCCCTTTGTCCTGTGTGGTGACACAGTCACAGGTCTGGGGATTAGGAGGTGGGCATCTTTGGGGGCCATTTTTCTACCCGCCATACCCAGTGCCTTCCTGGGTCCTGCTCCCTGCCCTGAAATGTCGGGGCCTCTCACCTGTCCCTCTTATTGACACCACTCATTCCACATCGTGACCAGC
Organism: Equus przewalskii; assembly: GCF_037783145.1. NCBI lineage: Eukaryota > Metazoa > Chordata > Mammalia > Perissodactyla > Equidae > Equus > Equus przewalskii. Next base: position 45,110,731 of record NC_091832.1, read on the forward strand.
AGTGGCCGTGGAGTCGGGAGGACCCCACTCTACCATCAGCAGCTGTAAGATCTGAGGTCGGTCACTCAACCTTGGTCAGCCTCGGTTTCCCCACCTGTGTCCCGGCAATGACAGCAGCCACTCTGATGATCAACCCACAGAGATGGAGCAGGTCACAAAGGTGTGGCCTGTGGTGGCCATCCATGAACTTCAGTGCTTTCGTCATGATCACCCACGTCACCAACACACACCGTTAGTAAAATGCTCAGAATAAAGGGCAGAGGGTGTCACCAAGTGCAGTGGCTGGAGCACGACTTCCCAAGTCAACAAGGAGCCGAGCGAGCGCCGAGGGGCCGCCGTCCCATCTAAAAACAAAGGTAATCGCCGAGGGGTCCTCTGTGGACATGTGGTTAATTTTCCTGTTCAGATGCATGTTAGACGGTGTGTTGAATTCATTCCCCAGTTTCGCCCTCCGGCCTGCCCTGTGGACTTGGCTTTCTGCTCCTGTTTAGCACTGTGGACCTCAAAGGAGGCTCACCTGTCCTGCTGGGACCCACGGCGTCAGCCCTCTCCAGCCCTGGAAAGGCAGCGGGCGGGGCTGTGTTCTTGGCCCCAGGATCATAATAATCAAGTTCACCCGAAAATCCTGTGCTCTCGACGGCCAGCATCCTCCACTTACGTGACGACAATGACAACGTGGAACACTGGCGGAAGCACAGTCCTCGCACTTTCCACCTGGTAACTCATCTGGTTGCTAGTACACATCCTACTCACTCTATGCAACAGTTTTACACGGTGAGTAGGGGAAACATTGCTCCCATTTCACAGCTCAGGAAACTGAGGCCCAGAGAGCATGAAGGACTTGGTTGAGGTCGCTTAGCCCCCAGGCGGCAGAAGGAAGACTCAGGCCCTCTCCCTCCAAGTCTGGCCCTGGGATCCGGGCCAGGGCAGGAGGAGGCTTATTTCAAGAGGCCAGGAGAGAGCACTCCTCCAGCTTAAGCAAGAAACCCCCTTAGCAGGGTAGAGCCTCCCCTTCTATAGTTAGGACTCAGGTTTGAATTGCATGTCACTTTGCAGAATAGTTACAGGGGCTCTGACAGTGAAAGCAGGGCCGGGAGGTTTAACCACCAGGAGAACACGGGGTTTAAGAATGGCCGCAGGGGGCGGAGCTGTGGGGTCTCAGCCTCTGCCTCTCCCGGGAGGGATGAGCTGTTTCCTATGGACCCCGGCCCGGGGTGGGTGGCAACCTCCTCCGAGTTTTGGGGAGAGCGATCCCATACCCCGCTAAGGGCCTTCTTGCCTCTGTGTTTCCTGATGCTGCTTTCAGCTGCTTTGGGATTTGATAGGGACAATGACATGGCATTTTGCAGAAGGAGAGAGAGAACAGAGCCAGGGGAGAGTCTCTGTCCATCCGGTTTAGTAGGACGAGCTACCTCTTCCCGGGCCAGCTCTATTTACTGGCAGAAACTGCCTCTGGCTCTATTGGAAAACTCCTGGGTGGCTCCCAGAATCAACAGGCAGGCCGGACAGGACTGGCCGAGCAGCTAGGCAGAGGCCAAGGATGGCTAGCTGGACAAAGCTGCCCACTGGATAGAGTCTCGGTGTCCCGGCTGCCCACTGCCCACATCAACTCCACCCTCTAGATTTTAGGATCATTCACGTGAGAGTCAAATTTGGGGCACAACCATTGCTGGGTGCAGGTCATGTTGCCTTGCTCTGGCTTCAGGGGGTCACTGGACAGACAGGGCCATCCTCTCCTTTATCTTCCAAGGTAGGAGATGTGTCTGCTCCCCAAGTCCCCCACTGGAGGACTCCCCAGCGCAGATCTAGGGTGGGCAAACAAACAGATAAGAAGTCAAGGAAATGGAGAAATCCCAGAGGAACACTTGCGAGCTGAGACACAGCTGAAGTCTGTGTCTAGTCACAATATAATAGACACAATAAGATGAGAACGGCAGCGTCACTGTCACTCCCAGGCCGGGTGTGTGCTTTCTGTGTGCACTCACATGTGGTTCTCACAGCAGCCATGAGGCGAGTACACCACTGCCGTCCCATTTTACAGATGGGAAACCGAGGCAGGGAGGCTAAGCAATGTGCCGAGTCACACAAGCACTGAGGGGTGGGTCCGGGCCCACATTGCTCGTCACAACACCGTTGGAATTTAAACGAGTCTTCTTAAGCAATTTTTATGAAAGTCCCAACTCTGTGTTTGTTTAGCAATGTGGGGCAGTTTCATGTTTTGAAAGCTGTGCCTGAAATGACTGCTTAGGGGTGACGTAAGGTGGCGACTGAGGCCAGGGCCATCCTCCGCAGCCCTCTGCGTGGTCAGGTACGTTCACTCACCACCCTGGCAGATGGCTTTCTCTGTCCTCTTGGAATAACGTCAAGGAGGTGGCTCTACCTTGAAGGGCAGAGCGTTGGCCCCTGCACAGGTGGCATTTCCTAGCACCTCCCTCCCCTGTCTGGGCTCGTGAATCAGGTGGGTATCGCTGCTGTAGGCACATCTCAGGGAGCAGGAAAGCAGGTAACAGCCAGCCTGTCCCCAAACCTGAACATTCACATGTGTGTCCACTCAAGACCAGGGGCTCCCAACCTCTCTTTGTTGACTTGGCTTCCTTCTCACAAAGGGAGAGACTGTTCGGGTCACTTGGGAGTTTTCAAGGAGAGTGGCAAGGCCAAGGCGCCCTTACTTGGGGTTACGTCCCTTCCCAGAGAGGAACCGCCTGTTCAGGATGTCCTCGCTGGACTGGCTTCTGGTCAGACTCCCCAGCACATCACTCCTCTGCCCCTGGTGGGCTGTGACCACCCCCACCTCCTGCCCTTCCTCTCCCGTATGGTCTGGTGTAGGGGGTCTCAGGGGCTCTGCTCCGTGCCCCATAATGCCCAGTCCCTATGGCTTTCATCACACCGTACTCCAATTTCCTGTCGGTCTCCCCCGCCAGCACATGAGGACCCTTTCTTTCCTGCATCTCTAGGGCCCAGCGGAGGGATGCTGCACAAAGAAAGTCCTTGGTTGCACCTTGTTGAATGAGCCACTTTCCACGTGGAGTTTCCAGTGGTGGGGAGACTGGTGGGGAACTCTTTCCCTCGCCATGGGTACGAGCTTGCTAAGAACCGTCCTATTTGTCAGATGCCTCGTGTGCTTTCTATTTCAGATGTCGGTGAAACCACGGTGAGAAGAGCGGATGGGAAAGAGCTGGAGTGTCAGCCTCCTGGGTGCCCCTGTCAATCCGTCCCCGTGGACGTCCCTCCTCAGGCACCCGGGGCACAACGGACTCCTGGGCGTTTAGGTCTTTCCAGCAGTTCAGAGCCAGGAGTTGGCCTCCAAGGCCTTCATTGCAAAGTGGCTCAGAGTGAAATGATGCCACCAAAGGAGGGAGGCATGACGTGTAAATAGGCTGTCATCGAGATGTCACCATCGAGTCTGCCAGGGATGTGACAGGGGACCAAGTGTTGACAAGACTTGGCAAGTGTGCCTCCCAGGGCATCCTCTCTGGGGACACTCTCAACTCTGGGGAACAGATGAGATCTGCCTTCTTCCCTGCTCCTGCGTGAGCTGCTGCATGGGTGAACGCCTTTTCACAAGGTGCCTGGAGGCTGGCATTGGAGGTAGGCTTTCCTTTGACAGTATTGGCAGTAGGACGACAAATTGTGGCCACTGGGGACCAACCAATATGTCTGAAGGCAGGGAGGCATTCCACAACTCTGCTTCAAGAAGAGGGGTCAAAGCAGGTGTTCAGTGCCCTGGCTGACCTGTGGCAGGTCCCACTGTACCTGCAGAGGTGGCCCAGGTGTTGAAGGTGCTTTGATCTGAGCAAGTCTACCTGGGTCAGGGGAATCCAACCGGGGCTTTTGGTGGCTACTGACCTGGGCTTATGAACAATGTCACGGGTAATCTAGCCTAAATGAGAAACGTGCAGGTGGTACCCGGGGTGTAGGTGAAGCCTCGAGAAGGACACTGCAGATTGTGTTTATTGGTGTGTGTTTAAATTTGGTGAATCCCCAAGTATGAAACGCTGGCTCTGCTCCTTTCGGCCAGCACAACTCCAACTTTTCTTCTCTGTGTGTATTTCACAATCACACTGTAGTGACTTTCTGTCGGCTTTCCTGCCATATGCTCACTCAGGATTTCAGTGAGGTGCTTTTCGTTTTCCATCATCCTGTAAGTTTGATTTGCCATATTCTGTATACGGATGGACATCTATGCTGGTTAATCTAGATATGCATGAATCAAATTGACGTACTCTGCCAGTGTTGAGATTCACAACATTGGGGTGCATTCTCTGGCCTTTGGCCCCTGGTTACAATTTTCCAACCACCTATATTTCATGTCAGACTTGATACTGGCATGCCCATGATGCTCTGTGCCAGTGCAAACAGTCTCCTCAGAGAGATCTGTGCAAGAGTTGTTTATTTCCAATTCACACCCACAACTCCCAGCGTTGGGCTCAAAAACACAGAACCAAGTTCTCAGGAAGGCATCTCAAGACAATTTCTTGGTAACCATCTGCTGCCTCTTGGGATGATTCTCCAGGCAAAATAATGACAACAGCGATAACAGCAGCAGTCATAACCATAATAGCAAATGTTTAAGGGGAAATTTAAAAACACGTCAGCGTGCTCAGACTCTAACAATGATGCAAGAGTCACTGTAATTGGACCCTTTCCCCCGTGGCTCTCATCCAGGGTGTTGCAGGAATTTACAGACGGCTGTAAATTGTCGGATCATCAAAGACATCTTATTTTGCCCCTCTACTTTGGTTTTATTGTTCATTCACTAAGAAAGCCAAAATCATTACCTAAATGATGTGCAAAAAAGTCCAAACGGAACCCAAAGATGAGCCTGCTGTTGAGAAATCTTGAATGTGCTAATCATGGTTTATTTGGGTATTAACCAATCATCAGTGCAAATGTGTTCACTCATATGCACACGTGCGAGTGTATGCACACAGGCGCATGTGCTAGTGTATGTGTGCATGCACACATGTAAGTGCATGCACATGTGAGTGCATGCACATGCACACTTGTGATTGTGTGCACACGCATGACAGTATGTGGACATGTGAGTGTATGCATGTATGCTCACGTGTGAGTGCATGTGCACATGCACACATGCAAGTGTATGCACATGTGTGAGTGTATGCACACGTGTGTGTGCGCACACACACACACATGGGATTGTATCCCACTCCATGCGGATGGTGCATGAAGGACCTTGGAAGTCTTGTTTGTGGAGTCGACCTAAGCATGGAGGGCGAAGCCCCCTGCTGGAAGCTCCAAGCTGTTTAGGTGCAGAGGCTCCTGGCCTTCAGAGCAGCAGGTGCCCACGCTGGTTTTTTATCAGTGTGTGTTTTGCAGGAGTGTCCCTTCCAAGAGGGGAAGGTGGAGGGGGCGAAGTTCTCTGGAAGCAAGATTTTATTTTTTTATCCATATTCTTAGATGTTGCGGCGTGAAAAAAGCAAATTCGGTCAATAACATTTGTCTTGAACTAAGGAGTACCAGGGAGCAGACACTGGCATATTAAAAATGGCAAGATTTTCCCAATTTCCCTGGGTAACTGCAATCTGTCTAAAAGGCGATCACATTATGCTCCGTAAGGCTGTGTCTGTGCACATTCCGCCTTCTGACTCATGTTTTAACCACTGAAACTAATGACACAAAATTACTTTGTCAGCAAGAACGGAAGACTCCACTAGTTCAGATCTATTTAGTGGATACTTTATGAAGGCACTCACAGAAGTCAATTAAACCCTTCCAATGGACGGCAGATAATGATTTAAAAGCCATAAGAGTCTCTGAAAATACAACTTCTAACACAGCTAAATGGTTTGGGATTTCTGACAATGTAATTGTCGTTCCATGAATATGAATACTCCCTATACAGAAATCAACTACAACCCTGCAACAAAGCCTTTCGTCTCAGGATCTGGTGCGAGGAGGTATTTGAGTCCCCTGGGTTCCCAGAGCCGCCACCCCGAAGTCTTTGACACGCGGAAGCCTGGGTGAAGGTGGGCAACGGCTTCCCGGTGGTGACGCATCCACAGCTCAGCGGGGGAGGCATCGCCAGGTTAAGCAGAACACATTCTCTCAGCTTCCTTATATTCAGTTCAACAAACACTGGTTAAGGACCTACTGTGTGCTTGGGAGGTGGCAGAGTTTAAAGGCACAGAGTGCAAGTTCTGAAGTTCATGTGAGTGTCCCTGTTCAAATCCCAGCCCTGCCGCTGAATAGCCCTTTTTCCCCCAGCTTTATCGAGATATAAGTCTAAAGTATACAACGTGATGATTTATAGACCATATGTTACAAAATGATTACTGCAATAAGGTTAGTTACCACATCCATCACCTCACTTAGTTATCATTTCTTTCTTTTTTTTTTTTTGTGGTGAGAACATTTAAGATCTACTCTCTCGGCAGCTTTCAAGTGTACAGCCCAGCATTGTTGACTATGGTCGTCATGCTGTACGTTAGATCCCCAGAACAAACTCATCTTATAACTGGAAGTTTGCATGTCCACACTTCCCCCACGGCCTAGCCCCTGGTAACCATCAATCTACCCCATTTCTGAGTTCAACTTTTTAGATTTCACATATGTGAGATTTTATGGTATTTATCTTTCTCTGTCTGACTTAATTCACTTAGCATGATGTCCTCAGGGTCCATCCACGTTGTTGAAATGACAGGATTTCCTTCTTTTTTATGGCTGAATAATATTCCATCTTATATGCACATACCCCCTTTTCTTTGTTTGTCATCCATCAATGAACACTTAGGTTGTTTCCACGTCTTGGCTATTGTGAACAACGCTGCAGTGAATATGCGGGTGCAGACAGCCCTTCGAGATAGTGATTTCATTTCCTTCAGATCTATGCCCAGAAAAGGAATGGCTGGATCATATGGTAGCTCTATTTTTGATTTTTTGAGGCTCCTCTTTACTGTTTTCCATAGTAGCTGTATGGTTTCACGGCTCTTTGACGTTGGGTGACATACATCCTCTCACTCTGCCTCAGTTTCTTCATCTGTGAAATGGGTTGATAATAGAACTTGAAGGATTACCCAGAGGATTAAGACCCAATACCCTGAATACTCACTCTTCTGCCATTTCAGATGTAGAAAAGCAGAAAGAGTGCCACTCCTCACATGACAAGACAAAGCCAGAAATGTAGCATCAGAACTCTACTCTCGAAAGAGCAGAAAGCTGAGATCACAGGGAAACCAACCAGCCTGAAATCCAAGGACAGGCAGGGCCCCGAGGAGATGGAGGATGGATGGGCTGCCTCACTCACGGTGGGGGACAGGAGGAGGAGGATAGGAAGAAGTCAGCTGGGAGTTTAACGAACTCCCGAAGGCCAGGTGTGGGTCAGCCCATCGTATTGAACCCTGGGCTCTGTGGACACAAGGAGGGCTGGTTTCTGTCCCTCCACGGGGTGCTCATGAGGAAGATTAATGGCACAACCACTTTGGAGAACAGTTTGGCAGTTTCCCAAATAGCTAAGCACACACCTGTCATATGACCCAGCCATTGCGCTCCTGGGCATTTTCCCAAGAGAAGTGAAAGCACACGCCAGTAAAAGGGCTTGTTCACAAGGTTCACACAGCTGGATTGGCAACAGCTGAAAACTGGAGATGACCCAAATGTCCATCAGTAGGCAAATGCATAGACACACTGTGGTTGATCCAGACAGTGGAATACTACTCAGCAAAGCAAAGGAATATGCACAGCACAGAACAATCTCAAAACAGTTATTCTGGGTGGGAAAAAAGCCAGACAGAGCACTAGTCCATACTATATGATTCTGTGAGTCCATAAGAGTCTAGAAAATGCCACTTTATTGATGTTAGCAAGCATATCAGTGGTTGCCTGGGGATGGGGGTGTGGCTGGGAGGGGCAAGAAGGAGGGATAATGAGGTTAGTAAGGAAACTTTGGGGGTCATGGGTATGTTCATCATCTTTATTGTCTTCACAGATATGTATACATGTATATGTATGTCTGGTACATCTGTATACACATATACTCATATCTCTCAAAACTTATCAAATTGTACACTTTATGTACAGTTAATTTTATATCAATTTTACTTCAATAAACCTTAAAAAAAGCCCTCTCTATTCAGGATTGTCCACTGTGACTCCATGACAATGACTCTTGTCAAGATTACTGGTGACTTAAGCCAGTGGTTGGTTGATCCAGTGGTTTAATTCTCGGGCCTCATCTTGTGGATTGTAGGTAGCGTTTGACCCAGTCCATCACTCTTAAGTCTGGTTTTTCCCATCGCTTGCATCCTGCAGGAGAGCCCTGGGCTCAGTGGCTGGACCCCTTTGGTACTTTTGCTGCTCTATACTCTTTCGCTAGGTGGTCTCATCCAGTCTGTGATTTTAAATACAATCAACTAGCTGATGAGGCCAAAATTCATCTCCTAGCCAGAGCTGTTCCCCTGAACTCTAGATGCCTGGCTGCTCCTGTCTTGTCCACTGGCACGTCTGTTAGCATCTCCTCTTAAGTGTTCCGACGGCTCCTCACGTGGGTGCCTCCATTTTCCCTTGGAGTCCTGCCTGACTCCTCTTTCTCTCATCCAAGTCAACACCAAATCCCGTTAGCTCGGCCATCATCACATATCCAGAATCAGTTTCTCATCCTTTTACCATGACTACCTTGGGCCTGTCTCCAGCATCTCCTAGCTGCTTTGCTGTGAAGGCTTTCTGAGGGCTCTCCCTGCTTCTCTCCCTGATGATCCCCTACAGTCTGATCTCAGCACAGCTGCGGGGGGTCCTGCTCAACCACAGAGTACATGCTCTCACTTATCTCGAAGCCCCGGCCTTGCCACCCCTGCAGGCCCTCTGCGCCCTGCTCCACAATAACACTGGGATCCTGCACCCTGCCCTCATCATGCCTCCTCATGCCCACAGGCTCCCTCCTCAAGGTCTTTCCCTTCCTGTTCCCCCTGCTAGAACCTTCTTCTTCTGGAAAGCCTCAGAATCACTGCGGCCCCTCCCATCACATCTCATCTCGAGACATGAAATCACATTGCTACCCTCACCCCGGCCGTTGTGACTCCCTCCTCATCTCGGGCTCTGTGTAGCCCTTCCCATCATCTCACCCGCTAAAACAACTCACTTGTCTGTTTCTTTATTGCCCCCCGCAATACACTACCTCCGCGAGAGGGTGGGCAGAGGTGTGTTTGGCTCACCGACATTCCCAGGGCCTTGGACAGGCCTGTCACTTGGTAGCTGCGATCCGGGGAATGTCTAAAGGAATGGAGGAATCTATTATGTCAGGTGCCTAGACGTGGCTGTTGTCACTGCTGACAGAGCGGAGGGCTGCACAGTGGATAACCCCGTGGAACTGGCCAGCAATGGGCATCCCAGCTTTCGAAGGACACAGATCAAGAGGCAAATAACTATGATTGAACAAGCAAAGTGAAAGGCTCTGAATGACGGACAGACTTTGGAATGCTGGAGGGGCCACCAGGCTGGAAGCAGGAGGTGGAGGGCCAGCAACGCCGTTCGCGCCCCTCCAGAGGAGGTCTCTGCCGACGCGGGCAGCCCTCTCATCTGCTCCTCAGTGAGGTTTCATCAAGACAGTCTAGCAAGAGCAAGGCAGGCAAATCCCAGGGAGGGAGACGCAAACACACAACAACATATTAGCAAAACGTCTGCAGCATTTTCCAGTCTGCACAAGCTGCCGTTGTAGGGACTGGAGCCGGAATCACACTGACCGGAGGCGCCGTGGAAAGTCAGGCTTCTGTTGGGGAATGGTGGGGGGAACAAGCTGGGCCCGTGTCGCATGGGTGTCTAATCGGATGTGGTTCACTGGGGTTTGCGTGTGACTAGATCTGACAGGCAGAAGAACTCTTGTAGAGGCTCATGTGTTTATTCTAGAGAAAAAGACTTCATGGAAGCACTATCTTTTTCTTAAACCGCCAGCGAGAAGCAACAAGCCACAAGAGTGCATCTCTTCATTAGGCAGAGGGCTGCACAGCAGCAAGTAAATAATGAAGAGCCGCCAATGTGATCAGCTCAGGTCAACCACGCGGGTCTCATTGACCATCGGCTCCCATCTATCTGACCCCTCCCACGGGGCTGCTGGAGGCTTCTGAGCTGGCTGTTTGTCATGACTCACTCCTCTCTCTGCCCTCCTCTCCTCCACCTTTTTTCCCACAGGGCAAGACCCTCTGTCTTTCCAGGATCTCGTGTGCAATTAACCGTTGTGTTAGGACTTTGCCTCGGTGGGTAATTTGCACCCCTATAAAGGGGACCAGCATTCCAGCCTGCTACAGCATTCCTATCTGGTGTGTGGAAGGAGGTGAAAGCGAGTCTTAGGGTGATAATTTGGGTGATCTTCTTGGCTGGCTGCTGGACATTTGTAATCTTGGCTTCAATGAGGCATTAAGCTAATGCTGGCCATCTGTGCTGCACCGACTCCAGGAGCGTGCGGGCCAGCCGTCATCCGGCCTGGATGAGAGAGGCCCCGAGCCTCAGAGTCAGCAGTTCGGCCCTTTGCGGAGTACCGAGGGAGCCAGCCAGTCACATTGCTCCTTCGTTATTAGCGCAGGCGTAAGATGGACTGAGGTGCCCGTCTTCTCGAGAAATCCACTGGGCTGAATGGGGGTGGGCTCCAGTTGGGATTCTGGAGGGTAAGAAAGAGATATTGTTCCCAGTGATGGGAGTCGGCTCCAGCACGCTAGGCTTCTGAGCAGGCCTTGGGTGGGAACCCCAAACAGGGCCATTTTCTTAAGCTTGTTTAGGACTTTTCCCCCTACGAACCTTGAAAAGAGGTTAGGACACTGTTGGTTTAAGAATTAGCAAGTCTTTAATCTTTTTCTCCCTGCATTACAGAACTGTATTAAGAAATCAAATTCTCTAGCAGAGCTGAAGCCGGCAAAACAGCCCTCTGGGAAGGTGGTTGTTGTCGCAGATGGGAGGGTGGCTCTTGAAACATCACCTGCTTTTCTGTAATACTGACCCTGGGCAGAGCTTCTTTATTAAATTAAATTACCCCTTAAGGGAAGTCTTTATCTAACGCTCAGCTTTTGCAGTAAAATTACAATTATATTACAGACACAAAAATAAAAGCCCAGGGTAGCCCATGTAATCTGGAGCAATTCTACTGTGAGGCCAACATCAGCGCCTCCCTCCCCGCCCTCTGCAGCCCCGCCATGGCGTTCCTCTCCCCTCTGGTTTCCCAGTTTGTGTACAATACCCAGAATGCAATACAATAAAACTCCTGATCTGTGATATTAAATAGGGCATAAAAATGTCAGCAAGAATAACTTATTTTTTAAGCTGTCATTAAAAATGATATACAATTAAGGTGGACTATAAAAGATGATTAAGATTGCAATCCTCTGTAAATTCAAGAGGGCTCGCGTTTTTGCTATTGTGTGCAAAATGGTAATAGCCAGACGTCCGTTTCAGGGGACTCGTCTCAGAAGGGACAAGCCAGAAACGCACTCTGAGGTTTTGCATAAACCGTAGCTGTCTTTTACAAGATAATAAAGAGCAGGTGGAACTGTTGGGAGGAGACTCTCCTGGAGAAAGAGCCGTGTCCGCCCCCGCCCCCCCCCCCCGCCCCGTGCAGGTTCTTCTAAGGTTGGAGGCCACAGCTCGCCATCTGGGCAGTCTTTCCCCCAGCGCGCTCCAGGGCTTTCGTATTACAGATGCTCAATTGTCTGGGGGATTGTTTTAAATGAGAAGTGATGTGGTATGATAGGAGTTGTACACACTGAGTGCGAGGAGATCTGCTAAGCGTCCAGGCCCTGCCACTCCTTAGCCAGCAGCGGGCGGCAAGTTGCCATCTTCTCTGAGCCACTTTCCCCTCTGTGATGCAAGGGATGGGATTGCAATGATGGTTTTCACTTCATTGAATGACTGAATTGAATCACTCCCATGATGTTTTACTGGGAACCTTGTGACATCCAGGGCCTGTCTGCCCATGGCCTTGGCTCCTACAGGCTGTGTTTGCCGGGCTCCTGAGTCGCTGACTTCTAGCTGGGGGTGGCCAATCAAGGCACATGAGGACACTGGCCTGCAGGGGTTGAGGAGAGAAGCTGGGGTATTTCTTCCCACTCTCTCGGCCTCGCACAGCGTCTCTGGCAGTGGCTGCATGCGTCGCCTGTGTGTTCAGCACCCTCCGGACACTCCCAGTGTGGCTCCAGCTTCCATCAGATGACCCTCCACTTCAGGACGCAGCCTTTTCCAGATGAGGCTCCAGCACAAGAGGGGTTTCTGGGTTTGCTTTGGAGCTTTTCTGTCACCTGGATAGTCATTTCCCTGTGCTAAGTCCTTCCGGTTTAGATCCTTGTGTGGCTTCTGTTTCCAATAAAGCCCCGACTGATACACACCTGATGCAAACAGAGCAGAGGGGGAGAGCAGAGTGATTCCGGGTGGAGCAGGGGTGGGACCCAGAGCCCCGCCACCCTGGCCATCGCCAGTCCCCTCTCATCCTCCACAGAGAGCGCAAGTCAGCTCGAGAGGCCCCGAGTCTGAGGGGCATGCTGTGCAGACCTCCGGGCAAAGCAGAGCTCCTCAGTGTCTCGTGGCACGGTGGGCGCACCTGGACGTCCCGTGCTCTTTGCAAAATGTGATGCAGCACGGCCGGGTTTAATTCCATCTTAGGGAGAGGGAATGGGGGGTGCTGGAAAAAATGAACAAATAAACTCACAACCACAGCCTGTGTACCTGGACAGCCGCCAGCCTCCCACCATGTGCAAGAGGGGCGTCCAGCATCCCCTAGCGTTTGTGTCCACACATGTGCAAGGGGTAGCTGCTGCCCAAAGGTTTAAGAACATTTCTGGAATAAAAGGTTAAAATTGAGAAAATGCTATCAGTAACCTGGTTTCGCCTCTGCCAACTGGAAGAGGCTGCTGCTGCTTTTTTCTATCCGAGCCATACTTCAGCTTAGCGTAACATCACCTGCACGGCGTCAGATGTTCCCACTGTCCCCTGCTGACCCCAGGTGTGAGCCTCGCACTGTCCAGACCCAGGAGGCAGGGCTCACACCACCTGCCCCTCGAGCGCCCCCATCCCGGGCCCCATGGTGCAGGAGGGGAGCTCCGTGAGTCCGAGGGGGCTCTGTGGGGAAGGGAGAGGGCCAGTGGGACAAGACACGGCCACAGTGGCTGGAGGAAGAGAGAGAGCCCTTGGCGGCCTGCAGAGAAGCCAGGAGACCCAGGTTCCCGGCTCAGGTCTGAATTCGTGTGTGTTGTTCTGGAGCGTCAGCACTGGTCAATCTCTGAAAAAGCCAGTGTTTCGTTTCAGGCATCCTTTTTCTTGCCTCTGGTTCCTTTCTTGCTCCCACCTCCTGAATGTTTCTCTCTGCATCCTCAGAGTCTGCAGATCCTAGTTTTCTACCTCAATTGACCAAAACGTTTGCCCTCTCGGCCGACTTTCAGCTCTTCATCTCACATTGTGGACTCACATCAGTGGGTTCCCTCTGCAGCGTGTGGTTGTCCCAGATTTCAAACCCAGGCCGAGCGAGCCCGGGGCCAGCCCTTCCTGTGTCTCCTCAGCGAGATTTCTGCGTCATCGGGGTGACCTCTCCCTGTTGTAGGGTGGCGGGCACCATGATGGCTGCTCACGGGAGCCCAGCCCGGCACCCTCCATGCAGGCTCCCTCGTCATCTCCCGGTGCTTCGTGTCCCTTTCTCAGGGCGTGTGCACCCTCAGCCTACACGTGCTCAGCCCTTCAGTGGTCGCCATCTGCTATTTTCCTGGATAACTCCCAGCTCCCTGCCTTCTTTTAACCAGTTGCTTTTTTAGCTCTACAGGGGAAGGACGATTCAGAAATTCAGGGGAGTAAAAGGAAAAATTGAACAAACTTCAAATGCAAGGCCTTCCCCGACCTGGGCACCTCCCCCTGCAGGGGGGCGCCACAGTAACCAGCTCTGCCCCAGTGGCCCCGATTACAGTGAGCGGTGGAGGGAGTGGGGAGGAGGGCTCAGAGGGAGCTTCCGGGGGACCTCTGTCAAGGATGAATGGCGGGTACTGCTTCCAGGCTCCTGCTTCCCAGCCACAGGGCTGAATGGAAAAGGCAGAGCGTGGGAAGTTCACAGGCCTTCTGGCTGCCAGGCGGCTCCTGGGTGAACTTCCATCCCTCTGGCCTTCCCTGTCCGCCCTCGGCTCGTCTATAAATTGGTGCGTTCGAATGATCTCCTAGCGTGCCTCCTGCTTGGGCATCCTGCAGCAATTTCACATGGGCCAGCTGAGTAACCAGAATGGCCTCAGACACAGCAGGGCCCTCCTCCCTCGGCCTTCCTCTCAGCCAGGTGAGCGGGTGAGGCCCTGACCCATCTCACCTGGAGGATTCCTGGGGCCCTGCGCTCTCCCCCAGGACCACCGTCTTGTCTGCTTCTGGGAATTTTGTGTTGCCTGTAGGATTTCATGGCCATTTGCTGTCTGAGGTAGTCGGACTCAAATCCGTGCTCCTCAGATCTTTGACTCAGATCAATTGAGCTCTCAGCTGTCGACCCTGAAGCGTGTGAGCTGAGCTGAGGAGAGAGGGGCGGTCCTCTGGCGGCTTACGTGCTCCAAGCTTTCCCTCCCCCGACCCTCACCCACCCACCCAGCACCACCAACCCTGCCACCGCTGAGGCTGGAGGCCCCAGCAGGAAATCCCGGCCGGAGGAGGCCGGGGATAGACCCTTGGAGGACAGATCAGACACAGGAGGTCCAGGTGGAGAGAGAGGGCATCTCCACAGGAGGAAACAGGAGGTGCGAGCCCTGGGGTCTGTGAGCTCCTGCCTTCCTGCCACCTTGGGGCCACTGCACCCCTGCCCTTCATCATTCAGAGAGGAAGCGTCGGCGGGGAACCTGCTGCCACTTGCCTGGTGCTGTGCACTGAATCTCTGTGTCCTCGATGTTCTGATGCTCGAGCCCTAATCCCCAGTGTGACGTGATGGCATTAGGAGGGGGCCTTTGGGAGGTGATGAGGGTTAGATGAGTCAGGAGGATGGGCCCCGTGATGGGATTCCTGCCCTTATGAGTAGATATACTAGACGGCTCTCTCTCTCTCTCTGCCGTGTGAGGACACAGTGAGAGGTGGCCATCTGCAAGCCAGCAGGAAGGCCCAAGGCCAGCACCTGTTCTCAGACCTGGAGCCTCCAGAACCGTGAGAATAGGTGTCCACTGTTTAAGCCTCTTGGTCTATGGCATGTGTTACAACAGCCCAAACCACTCACCCCATATGTTTCCTTTGGGGATGGCAGGGCCCTGAGGTTGTGCCGTGAGAGTCTGATGAGGATCTGAATGACGGGGGCAGCGAGCACACTGGGCGAGGACTCCTGCTCGCCGACCCGCAGGCTTGGAGCCTCACAGCTGCTGCTGGGGAGCACGGACGACAGGTCTGCCTGTGAGGGGCGTGTCATAGGGAAGAACTCGCTCCAGGGCACTCAAGGTGCAGGAAACGTCATGGTTCATGATCTTCTAGATCAAATAAAACCTGATTTAGCTCCTTCCCCTAGAATCGGGAGGAAACAAAGCCCGGTCACTTCCAGGACCCCCCAAGCGTGGACCAGACACTCAGTTCCCCTGACTCCATCCCAGCCCGGGTGTGAGGGTCTTGCCCAGGCTCCCAGGACATGGTGCCCAAGGCCCCCATCAGGGCCCCCTTTCAAGAGCCCATGACCTCAGGATGACCCCTGCAGGCCACCACCCGCTGTCCCTTGCCTCTGGGAACACAGGCGCTGCTCCTGCTCCCGACCCTCCCACGCCAACCACCCTCACGTCCTCTCAGACAGTTCAGCTCTGGACCTTCAACACTTCCCACAACAAAGGCGTCTAGACTCCCCGTGGGGTGATTCTTCAGCCTGCACTGCAAGGCCTGCCATCCTCTGGAAAGGAAATAGCTCCCTTTGTGACAAGCTCACAAGCAGAAACAGCCACCAGAAACCTCGTAGCGCCATGACCTTCCGTATCTATCAATTTCTGTGCACGTCCTCCTGTGGCTCAAAGATTTGCGAAGAAAGAGAAGGAGCAAGTCCCAGAGGCCTTCCTGGAGGCGAAGCCCTTGAAGAGGATCTGGAGGGTGACTGGGAGGTGCGGTTGGTGGGGAGGTGGAAGGGAAGGACTCTGGGATTCAGTCCCTGGAGCAACTTGCTACGGCCAGAGATCAAGGGCAGGGCAAGGACCAGACACGAAGCTGATGACAGAGCAGGACAGCTTTTGGGGTCTGCAGCCAGGGCAGGGGGCACGGGCAGAGAAGCATCAGGAAGGGGAATGTGGAAGGGACATTGTTCAGAAGGGTCCTCAGGGGGCCCACGGCCTCTCCTAGGGGCTCTGTAGAAATGCAGAGCCTCAGGCCCCCCGGGCCTGCCAAATGGACTCTGCATTTCCCCAGGCTCCCCAGGCGTCCTGTGTGCAGGAAAGCTTGAGCAGAAGTTCCAGGAGGTCAGGTGGAATTCAGGGCTGCAGGAGACGAGCCAAGGCGTGGGTCCCAGACGGAAGCCCCACTGCCGCAGACGGACAAATGGACACTCAGACAGAACCTCCTGAAGGCAGGGCTTGGCCCCGGAGCCCCCCACGCAGCAAGAACCTAGTAAATGTTTGTGGTCAGAAACCAACAAATCCTTGGAAAAGGAAAGTGACTGTAGTACGCCCAAGGCTGTTCAACGGGATTTCATTTTGTGCAGCAAAATGTCTGTGCAGGAGCGGGGTTTTCGGAGTGTATGAAAAGAACGGTATCTGAAGTTATTTACAGGTGGAGGAGTGAGATGAGAAAGCTGGCAGCTGGTGACGGGCGGGAACACGTTAGTACGTCCCCATCCAGCTCTTAAAACCTCCCTGCGTCCAAGCTCAGCTCCTCTTCTCCGGGACCCTGAGAGCTCCCTCCGCCAGCTCTGACCGGTGAAGGCCTGTCTCCCTCACGTGGGAAAGAGCCCTGGGGAATCTGGGGTCTGCTACGGGGGAGCATCTGCTCAGGGGACCCCAGAAAGGTGCCTTTGCCCTAAATGCCAGCCATTGAGCTTGGCTGCTCTTGGAGAACTGAAGCCTGGGAATGTGACAGGAAGAGGGAGGGGTCCCGGGTTTCGCCAGCATTTGGGAAGTCAGCGTGAGGTTACAGGCAGCGGCTCAGAGCTTCTCTCAATTCAGACATTTCCCAAGCCTTGTAAAACTAATGAAAAATGGCAGCGCGGGCCCGCCGAGGCCGTCTTTGAAAGGAAGGTGTGCGGCAGTCCTCTGAAACCTGGGTAATAACTTCAGGCCGAAAGGCAAATAAGGCAGAATGAGTGACAAAGGCAATCTTTAAATAAATAATACTTAAACCCCGAATGATGAATTGGCATATAGAAGCATAATCCAGAAAATTACATCCCAGGTCGAGATATAAATATAGGCATCTGGGCAGACAGGGAGGGGCGGGAGGCTGCAGTGGGGGGTAGAAAGCCCCGGCCTAGAGCAGTGTCTGGGGAGGGCTGACAGTCCAGGGACCTGCCTGAGCTGCAGGAAGCTGGAGCAACTGGGTCTGCAGGCAGAAATGGCCAGAGGAGGAGAGAAAGCCAGTCAGTGGTTTCAATATCCTGATGAGAGCTGAGAGCAGGGCCGCCCGAGGATGGGCCCCAACTGTGAGCAAAAGGAGTAAAACCCCTATGCCCGAACGGCACCCAGTTCAGCAGACAGCAGCCCAGTCGTTGGTCGTAGAGGCTGGACCCCACATTGGACAGAAGCGCCATGATCAGAGGAGGTCGCTGTGCCCGCCTCTTCCTTCGTGGAACCAATTTCTCAAAGCACATGAGCTCCTTTAGGTGGCCACGGGATGCGGTTCAAATCCACCATGGCCCATGGCCCTAGGTCATGGAACTGGGGCAGCTCACTCTTAGCCACACTCACCATGTGCCAGGCCCGGTTCTGAGCGCTCTGCTAATGTTAACTAACCTGATCCTCACAGCACTGCAGTCTCATTTAACACAAGAGCCAGGAGCTGAAGGTGATAATTATTACTACTGTTTTTACGATGCCTAACCCCAGGGTCAGCCTTCTGCTTCCCAGCTCCCACTTTGGGCAACTCTCTCTCGCCCCTGCCACTGGGTCTCCTGACCATGTGGGCCGTCCAGCTTGCATGCACTTAGTCTCTTGGCCTCTGTGCTCCACCGGGCTGGGGTGTCATTTTTGGAGAGTTGCCACTCAGAGAAGTCGGTCAGCTCCACTCCGTGGCACCTGCCGACTCCTGAGTGCCCAAGCTCTTGGCGAAACGTTCTGGGGATGCTGCCTGGCCTTGTCCTGGAACTGCTTGCCATAGATACATCCTAAAAGCTCAGAACCCAAGCGGGAGCCAGTCTGCAGAGGTGATAAGTATGGGGCGGGGCTGGGAGGGACTGCTCAGGTCCGAGGAGCAGCGAGGAGCAGCAGAGGCGACCATTACACTGGCCCTTGAAGAGTGACACGGAGGAGGGAAGGAAAAGCAGCCTACCAGTGTCAGAGGGGACAGCAGAGAGCCCGGGGCAGAGCTGACGGGGTTGAAGGGCACCCAGGGCTGCCGGGCTCGGCCACAGTCTCTGGTCTTCACTGACAGGCTCGCCTTCATGCGCACGTGCCATCCTCTGAGCTGATACTTCCGAAGGCGCATAGGATCGGGCGGACATGCGAGTGAGGCCGTGTGGGACATCCCAGCCCTGACCGAGCTCCCAGCTGACGTCCAACACATGACTCTCCCTAGCTGGCACCACAGGCTAGAGGGGAGTTGGGCTGTGCCCAGTGCACCAACAGGACTGTGAGAAGCAATATGTGGCTACTGTGTTACGTCTCCATGTTTGGGGCTGGTTTGTCACACAGCAGTTGACCGGAGCACCTGGGCAGAGAGGCTGCTGGCCAGAAATGGAGGAAAGCAGGTTGAAGGGGGCATGTGACCTGAGATGGAAGTCCCTCTGAGCTGCGTGCAGATCCCAGAGAGCTGACTATATATAGGGACTTCTCTCAGAGAGAAGGCTTGAGTCCCCTTCTTTGCTCCACCCGCTAACAACTCAAATAGCGAGTTGTATGGGAGTTACATAAGCTCTTTTGTATAGAACAGAAATAACCCTCATGCGAAGTGGCCAATTGAGTTATTTATGGCATTTTAACAGCTAGTTTGCATAGCTCTGCAGTTGATCCAGCTGATCATTCCTCCATCAGCTGCTAAGAGAGGCAAGGAAAAAATAAGATGAAATCAACGCTGTGCAGCGAGCGGATCGCTCACCACAAATAGATGCAGCCGGGCTGAACCCAAGTGGACCCACATGACCGTGGACTCTGGCACGGCCGGCTGTCAGCCACCCCTCAGGCACCAACGTCAGGGATCTGGTTTTCTTGCTGATACTTCCATGAAGAAAGAGGCACTGGTGAATAAAAATGGTCGAGGTTTTATCTTTTCCAATTTATTCAAAAGACAAATAAATAGGCACTATTTTTCCCCCTTTCTCCTGATTTTGGGCCTCAGGTGCTCACAGTTGGGCAATTACATGCTTCAGTTCACCACACACTGCCCTTATTGTCCCTGGCAAGCCACCTCTCCTGGTTTCATTTATGTTATTTTATTTTAGTGTTTTCCTTCCTCACTCACCCTCAGTCCACGTCCACTGGCAGGCACCGACTCAGTGGATTTTGTGTCTGTCCCCAGGCGCACGCGGGTCTGGAAGCGTGCAGTGTTCTTTCGGGCGAAACCCACTCTCCAGCTCCTCCACATCTGCACCCGGGAAACAGAGCACGACGAGGAACCACATTGCTGGTCTTGCTGCACACGGACAGCCAACGTCCTGAAGGGGTCCCTGGTGGGGCCAGGATGACCCAGCATCAACCCCCAGTCCACCTGACCCCCAGCCTTCCCGAAGGACTGTCACCCCTTCTCCTCGCTCCTCAAACCTCCAAGTCCCCCTCTGAGCTTCTCCCTCACTGATGGTGACCCCCCCCCCACCGCCCCAGGTCATGGACAAACCAGGAGCATCAGAAGCAGACCCCATGTGCTGCCACCCTCATGTTCTCTGGTTCACCTGCATCTGTGCCCAGGACCCCGCCTTCCCTCCTGTTAGGACGTGTCGGGGCTTCTCTCACCTTGTGTAGCTCCCAGCCCCTCTCACCCACTCCAGGATAACACCCAACAACTGCCACATTTCCCGTCTCTTCTAGATCATTTCCATGGATATAAAAACATGCAATATGGGGCCAGTCCCGTGGCCGAGCAGTTAAAGTTCCACATGCTCCACTTCAACAGCCTGGGGTTCACGGGTTCAGATCCTGGGTGTGGACCACTCATCAGCCATGCTGTGGAGGCATCCCACATACAAAGTAGAGGAAGATGGGCACGGACGTTAGCTCAGGGCCAGTCTTCCTCAGCAAAAAGAGGACGATTGGTGGCAGACGTCAGCTCAGGGCTAATCTTCCTCACAAAACAAAAAACCAAAAAACCATGAATAACATCTCTCGTCATTTGTTGGAAAATGTCTTTATTTCACACACGCCTACAAGCACCCTGAAGTTCTGAATGACAATACCAGGGTGAGAAAAATCTCAAAATATCATCCCACTGTTATCTGGCTTCCATTTTTTTTTTTTCTGTTATAAAACCTACAATTGATGTGATTTTTTTTCTTGTAATCTCCTTCTCACTGGTTGATTTTAAGATTTTCATGTTCTTTGGTTTCAACACAACGTCCCTAGGACGTGTGGATTTTACTGAATGCTGCTTGGGGTTCATCGTACTTTCTGAGCCTGGGAATTAAATCTTTACATTTATTCTGTACAATTTTCAGCCAGCCTCACTTCGAATATCTTTTTCTTCACTTTCTAAAAACATTTCTCCTTCTGGAGCTCCTATTAAACGCTCGTTAGACCTCTTCATTCTGTCCTCTATGTTTCGATCTTCCAATCGCTCCTTCACGTTTTCTGTCTCTTTTAGTGGGTGCCACATTCTGGATGATTACCTCAGACTATTGTTTAGTTTGCTAACTCTCCATAGCTGTGACTATTGTTTTTTTAAAACCAATCCATTGAATTTTTAATTTAAGGTATTTTGATTTTAATTTCCATCTATTTGGTCCCTTTTCAAATTTGCTTACACATTTTGAGAATTTCCTTTATTTGTTCACGTCTTGAAACCCTTTATCTCATTTTCAGCACATATGTGTCCTATCTCATGCGGGAGAATCCTCACGTGTGAAGTCTTTGAAGGTCCAGTTATGCTGAGTGCTGTCTCCGCTGCCTCCCAATGGGCAGTGGTTTGCTCCTGTGCGTGTTTGTAATTGCCGATTGTGAGCTCAGGTTTAACTGGTCTCAGCCCGTGGGAACCCTGAGGAGCTGGGGTGAGATGCAATCCTCAGAGAGGATTAGTGTTTATTCTGCCTGTGTCTGGAGCCACTAAAACCCAGAACCCTGTGCAGTGCTCCCCAAAAGACACTTTATATAGTGCTTCCTACAGGGCAGACACCACATTGTGTCTTCCTTTGAAAGAGCGGGAGATGGGGATAAAAGGAGATTATGCAGCTTGAGAAAAATCACCCAGATCGTTTACAGCAGGATTGGAGTTTGAAGGCAGGTGGCCTTGATGTCAATGTCCACACTCTCAGCTTCTCTCTGTGACACCTTTTCCCTCCGCGGTGGGTGTACATTCAAACCACAAACCCACACAGGGGCCAGCCCGTGGTCACAAATTATAAGCTAAGGCCAAGAAAATGGTTTTCCTTCTTGTTTCCTGCCTTAGTCCATTTGAGCTGCTAGAACAGAATACCACAGTGATATTAAACAACAGACACGTGTTTTCCACAGTTCTGGAGGCTGTACGTCCAAGATCAAGGTGTCGGCAGATTCAGTGTCTGGTGCCCACTTCCTGTTTCATAGATGCCATCTTCTCACTGTGTCTCCACCTGAGGAAAGGGCCAAGGGAGCTCTCCGGGGTCTCCTTTATAAGGGCAGTAATCCCATTTGTGGGGTCTCCACCCTTGTTACCTAATCACCTCCCAACATTGCCACCTCCTAACACCACCACATTGGGGGTTAGGTTTCAACACAGGAATTTGGGAGGAAGCACGCGTTCAGCCTATAGCACCTCCCCTTTGCCCACAGGCAGAGTGACTTTTTCCGTAGTCTACGTCTTTCACAGAGGTTGTAGGGGGCTCAGCTTTAGGTAGGAGTCTCAGCTTCAAATTTTCATGTCTAAGGGACCAAGCTCATGCCTCACACCCCCATGCAGTTGTTAAACCCACAGCTCCACGTCCCTGGCTTTGGTGGGCATCCTTGGGCAGCCACCACTTCACTCTCACCTACTGCTCTCGTTCAACTCCCTTTTCTTTGTTGGCCTCTAATGACTTCCTTTACTCTCCTGTGAGCTGAGCTTTTCATTTAAAGTTATGTTGGCTGTAATTTATCCAACACTTCCAAAATTTTTTTTAGTGGGAGAGCTTCTAAGAATTTCTAGAATGTTCCATTGCCAGAAACAGAACTTTTTCTTTATCTTTATTTTTCAATGAATGTTATCCATATGTTAAAATCCAAAGGTCTCTGGCTTTGATTGGTGAGGACCAGCTCTTGACGGTCTCAATGCAACAAAGTTTCCACCTACACTGAAGTGACAACTTGTCTGTATGCAAAACTCTAGACTTTGGTTCTTTCCTTCCTCTTTTGGACATCACATTTCTCAATAGCAGGTTGGAAGCACTAAGAAATATTTTCAATCCTATTCTTTAATCTTTGCAGGGTATGTGCTTTATCCCTTTGAAAGTTTTGAGAATGTTCTCTTTCCTTTGATGATCTTAAATTTCGCTCTAGTGTCCAGGTAAAGTTTATTTTGTTCTCTGTTTTCAATCTCTTCAGCTGGGCCCTCTGTGAGCCCTTTCCAGCCAGGAAAATCTTTGCCTAAGTCTGTGAAATTCTTGGTCTTTTCTTGTTTTTCAAAAAATTTCCTTTTGGTTTACCTTCCTCACTCCCGCTGGGGCTCCTATCATGTGGCTGTCTCGCTCTTCTGCCACAGCCACCGTCTTTCGGCTCCCTCCCCTTCCTCGTGACCTCCTCCTGAGCCCCTCACCTGACCTCCCACCTCCGCTTGGTCTCCCTGGCATTCCACCCGTCTGCTGAGTTCACTGTTTAAAATATCATCATTTCAGCCTCACTTTCTCTGATTCTTTTTTAGAAATGCTTGAATCTGCTCCACATTTTTAATATCCTCAGTTACTACTCTGAGGACATTTTTAAAATTTTTATTTGATATTCTTGTTCTGTCTGATCCATTAATTCTGTTTCGTCTGGCACAGGCTGTATTTCATGAAATAGCGTGTGTGCCTCTCAGCCATCTCCCCGCTTCTCCTTTGGAGCTCCCGGCTGCTTTGGCTGATAGGCACATCTGCCAGATGGGGTGACATCCTCGGCCCCCACGTGGGCTCCTCCAGGGGAGGGCTTTGTGGGTTTTGGGTGGGAGTGGAGGTGGTTGGGAGGAGAGACCCTCTCGGTCTCACTCTGGGCTCACTCGCCTCCTCTTTTCTCTGCTCCACAAGGCTTGTCTGGGTATGTCTCAGTCTGTCTGCCCAGACACTGTTTTAGTTGGGCGATGACCCCTGGATTTGCAGTTAGCCAGCTGAGAGAATGGAAAGGGGACGAGGAGGGGACAGGAAGGCCTGGGACGCTCACCCAGCAGGCTGCAGGCACCTCTCCCAGCTGAGCTCCAGCATTGCCCTGGGGTCACCAGGTTGCCTCTCTGGGAGATGACTGGGCGGAGAGTGCCCCGCTGCTTTTCCCGAGGTGGGCACTGGTGGGGGGAGCAGAGCACAGAGGGCTTCACAGGGGCTGCAGGCAGCATGTCAAGAGCAGACCTGCTGGGGCCAGCCCTGTGGCTGAGTGGTTAAAGTTTTGCACGCTCCACTTCAGCAGCCCAGTGTTCATGGGTTTGGATCCCAGGTGTGGACCTACTCTGTTCATCAGCCATGCTGTGGAGGTCTCAGATGTTAGCTCAGGACGAATCGTCCTCACACACAAAAATAGAGCAGATCTCCTGACCGCTGGGACTCTAGTGAAAGGGATGGCGATGGCGGGCAGCTCCCTATCGTCTGGGCGTGGTGGATATGTGGATATGCATCACAATCACACGGGATGATGCAGGAATCGGGACATGGGCTCTAGGAGTGTGGGAAAATGGGATGGATGCCATTTAGACCAGGAGAGAAGTTGCAGCACTCAGCACAGGGGAGGCCAGTAGGTTTGAGCTGGCGTGCCGGCTGTGATGAACCAGCAGCGGCTGTGTATGCCAGTGCAGCTCACACTTTACTGGCAAACAAATGACCAGAGGATCTCGCCACAGTGCAGGCTCTGACTCAGGAGGTCTGAGTGGAGCTGAGTGTCTGCATTTCCACTAAGCTCCTTTGCGATGCCCACCCTGCTGGTCAATGTCTGTGGACCACCCTTTGAGCAGCAAGGTTCTAGAACCCTCAGTTAGATGAACGATGAGGCCTCAGTGGAGTCCAGCAGGAAGACTGTCTGGGTCACGTGGTGATGTCTGCCACGGTGCTGTCAGCAGGCAGCCATTTTTGTCTCTGATCGAGTCATTTGATCTTTTTTCAATATTACTTGGAAACCTTCTTTTTTATTACATAAATTTTCTCTGTGATGTCAGACCGTCTTCCATCCACTTCACAATGCAATCAATCTTTATTCATTTATTGATCATTCATTCATTAATAACTAATAATTCCTTCATTCATGATTCTATTCTTGCAATCAATCTCGATTCATTCTTTTATCTGACAAACATTTATTTAGTGCGCGCTCTGTGTTAGGCATTGTTCCAGCGCAGAGAAGACAGCAGGACGCAAAATAGACAGTCCCTGCCGCCATTTTGTAGGAGGGAAAAGTCAGTAAACGAATGCTTGGATACGGCAACGAGTGGACGCACACGGAGATGCACACGTGAAAGAAACACATAGGAAGCACACAGAAAACACGGAGGAAAGACACAGGGGAAAAGGAGAAATGATATGTCTAGTGGAGGGAGGGGGAGGCAGTGCTGTGGGGAGAGCAGTCAGGGTGATCTACCTTTGTCAAGTTCAAGAGGAAATGCAGAACGTGGCAGAGGAAGAGCAGGCACCAAGGCGCCATTGCCAGGACTCTGGGCATATTCTGGCCACGACAGGGAACCCGTGTGGCTGGAGCACAGTGACCAAGGGGAAGTCACGAGAGATGAGGTCAGAGCAGTGGTGGAAGCAGGTGATGTGGGGCCTCCTCGGACATGAAAGAACTCTGGCTTTTACTCTGAGAAACGGGGCAGGATTAAATGGCTTTGGGCAGGGGGGGCCCCGTGATTTTATCCACATTTTAAAGAGATCACCCAGGCTGCTGCTCTGTGGATAGTCTGGAGGGGACAGGAAAAAAGGGTGGCAGTTTGCAGACCAGTCAGGCAGTTAATGCTGGTATAGGATAACGGTGCCTCGAAGGAGATGGCAGCAGTGTGGGTGGTAGGAAGGGGACAGAGTTTGTGTATTGTGGAGGTAGAGCCTACAGGACATTCCAATGGCCCGGATGTGGGGCATACAGGAAAAGGAGAGATTCAAGGATGACTCTGAGCTTTTGGGTCAAGAAATGCAAAGACTGGCGTTTCTATTTACTGATCTATCAGAGGAATAGGCTTGCAGCTAAGGTGTCTGTTAGACATGCGTATGGAGGTGTTGAGTGGGAAGCTGGATCTGCACACCTGGAGTTCAGTGCAGAGGTCCAGGTGTGATCTGTAACTGGGATTTACCAGCGTAAAGAAGGTATGGAAACCATAGGATTGGGTGAGGCTGCCTAGCGTGGAGGATAGCTTGGGAAGAGAAGAGACCCAAGAAACACGCTGGAGGACTGTGATGTCCATGGAGAACACAGGAAGGATGGAGAAGAAAGAAACATCAGCCATAAATAAATGCGTTTTGGCAACTTCATATGTTTCCTTCCACGATGCTAGAAGGCTGATCCTTTTGGTGTGGCATTTATAATGCCTAATAGTGCTGGAACACAGTGGCAAGCCTTTGCCCACAGGTGGTGCAATTCGACAAAATGAAATATTCAACAGGTATAAATTTCAGACAAGGTTGAGGTTCTGTCACAAGTGAAGACTTAGCTTTAGTGACTTTGTAAATTCCAGATTCTGTATATTACGTTTACTTAAAATCACACACACACACAAACACACAATTAACTTAAAATGGGTCAACTTCACATTAAAATCCTTAATATGTGTGTACACACATGCACAAAATAGAAATAGCACCAACATTTGTTTTCTCACAACAAGTATTCTGAATCTGAAATTAAACTTCATCACACCTTGCGTTTTGGATAAAAATCTCGAGATGATTTCGTTGCTCCATTTCCAACTCAATTCTTTGCCATCTCTCTGTAATCGGCATCCCAGATTCTTTATGCAAGGTGCAAATCTGTGTGAAAATCCCCCCCATTCTTTCACTTCTCAAAGCCAAACGTTGAAAGGACAGTATATAAGTGACTCGGTGGGGGCAATCCAGAGTAGCTAAAACACGGATGCTGAAATTCTACTCATTAACAAGTTGTTAAATAATTAATAGGTTTGTGTTTAATTGCTTCTGTGTATATAATCTTGCTTTTTCTGAAAACCATCATTAATTTTCAGTTAGTTCCACTCGAAGTAACAAGGCCTAATGCTTCCAGTTGGAAAAAATGAATATTTATGAACACTTGCTCTATCTGAAGCTAGAGGAAAAATAGGATTATTCAGCTCCTTAATGTTTAAAAAGAAAGTGGGATGGGGGAGAAACTTGTCCATTTTAGTCTCTGACAGTATGTTTATTTGGCAAGTTTAGATCTCTGACCTCGGCTAATTTCTCTAGAGAGCTCGTTAAGTTTTATTTTAAGTGGAAATTCTGTC
Organism: Equus przewalskii; assembly: GCF_037783145.1. Taxonomy (NCBI): domain Eukaryota; kingdom Metazoa; phylum Chordata; class Mammalia; order Perissodactyla; family Equidae; genus Equus; species Equus przewalskii. The sequence goes on from NC_091832.1 coordinate 45,137,533, forward strand.
CTCAGAAATTCCAGTTTTCTGAAGACTGCGCTGAAGATAATGTCACACTTTCACACACATGGAGCTATACAAGCGCTGGTTCAGGCATGGCTGCCTGCTGGACCACATGCGTCACTCAGGCACAAGGGAACGGTTCTAAGACCAGTTTAGGAGTGTGCGCCCATAGAAGAGAACCCCCTGCCTCACCAGTGCCGGGGGCCTGTAGCTCGCACTGGCCAACGCCATCCTGCCACGTAAGTCCCGTGAGGACATCCAGCCCTCAGCTCTGCAGCTACACGGCTGGAAGACACTGTGGGGATCCAGATTGATAATCTTCAAAACAGAAAACAGTCCCTTTTCAGGGAAGTTTTTAAAAAGATGTAGGATTATGGGCGAATTTCTTTCTTTCTTTTTAGCTCTTGTGTTTCCCAAAGCATTTATCATCACCAGTTAACATAATAACATAGAAGAATCCTCTCACTGTGGCTCTTAAGAAAGAGATGCTCAAAAGCACTCGGAGGTCATTTGGTAGCAGGGGTTTGCTTGACTGTTTCAATGACTGTCTTTTATGGCTGGAAGGAGAGTGATAATTCCTCATGTGTGTTGCTAACCAGGGTATTGCTTCGTTTTGCATGTTTCTGATTATTATAAAAATGGTAACTGGTTGTACGTGGTCTTCTGGAGCTTGTATTTTCACGCAACATTACGTTTCTGAGATTCATCGTGTTGTGTGTATCTGTAGCTCATTCCTTTTTAATGGTGCATCAAAGAGACTTGTCTCCTCACAGTATCGTGCTCTCAGATGCACCCATGTTGTTGGGTAGCTACGTTTATTCCTGTTTAATGGTGCGTAATATTCTGCCGTGCGACTTTACCGCAATTCTTTCATACACTGTCCTGTAGGCGAACCTTTGAGCTGTTCCCAGTTTTTCAGTAATCTGAACTGAGCTGGCTCCTGGTGCAGCTGTGCGAGAATTTCTTAAGGTATTTACCCAGGAGGATATTGCTAAGTTCTCACATATGCGTATGTTCCACTTTAAAGATAATGCCTAACTGTTTCCAAAGGGGCTGTACAAATGCACACTGCCACTGTTTCATAAGCTTATTAGCTGCTGCCAATCCCATTGGGTAAAATGGTCTATCATTGCACCATAGTTTGCATTTGCCTGGTTTCTCATGAGGCCAAATATCTCCCTTGTTTTTTGGACATATGTGTTTCCACTTCTGTGAAATGATGGTTCATGTCTATTGCACATTTTACTGTTGTTTCATTTATTTGTTCTTATTGATTTAAAGGATTTCTTTGTAGATTCTAAATACAAAAATCTTTTGCTTTCTGTCATAGGTGTTGAAAATATCTTCTCTCAGCTTTTAGCTTTCTTTCTTTTTTTTAATTGGTGAGGAAGATTGGCCCTGAGTTAACATTTGTCACCAATCTTCCTCTGTTTGCTTGAGGAAGATTGTCCCTGAGCTTACATTCATTCCAATATTCTATTTTATGTGGGATGCCACCTCAGCTTGGCCTGATGAGCGGTGCCATGTCCACACCCAGGATCCGAACCAGGGAAACCCTGGGCCACTGAAGCAGAGCATGCGAACTTAATCACTCGCCACAGGGCCAGCCCCGGTTTTTACTTTTAAGTTTTAAACTTGAAATTAATTTTGTATAGCATGAGGTGGATCACCTGTTTCACTTTTTAAAAACACGGAGAACCAATTGCATCGGCATTATTTACTGAGAAGTTCTTCCTTACCCATACTCTGCTCTGTCGTCTCTTTTTCTCTTCTGTGTGGGTCTAACTCTGAGCTCTCTATACTCTATACCCAGCCCATTTATCACCGTCCTCGCCAATACCACATTCCTTGCTCGGGCTGTTTATGGGAAGTGCTGACAGCTGGCAGTGAAGATCCTCCCTTCTCGTCTTTGTTTTAGTTATTCTTGGTCTCCTAAACTTCTGCGTACATTTTAGAATCGATTTGTCAAGTTCCACAGCATCCCTATGAAGTTTTGGATTGGAAATACATGGTACCTGTAGATTAATTTAGGGAAGATTGACGTCCTTTTGATGTTGAGTTGTCCTGCTATGAACGTGGACATATTGCATCCCCAAAACAAGAAGCTATGACGAAATAAGAGTGGAAAATAGCAAGAATTCTAAACAAGATTTATAAAAAGAATATTCTATAGACAGTTGGATAGCAGAATGAAAGCGGCTCAGAAGACAGTCACTGACGTGGAAGATAGAATGAGGCCGTCTCCTGTCACACGGAAACAAGAACTCAGAGAAACAATGAGGGAAAAATTAAGAGACATAGTTCGTAGACCAAGAAATAAAATAATCAGCTAATAATGGGTGATCCAGAAAGCAGTAAGAGAGAGAAAAGATTTTTTAAAAGTGATTTAAAAACAATAGAAGAAAATGACCTAATATTAAGAAGGAGTTTAAAGGAATCATTGAATGCTAAGCAAAAACAATGTAAGCACACATAGCTCTAAGTATAGCTAAAATTTCTGAAATCTAAGTTTAAAAAAAACAATCCTAAAAACATGTAGAAGAAAGGCAGGCTATTTTCCAAACAGCAAGAGTTAGACTGGCATCAGTTATCATTTTCTCAACAAAAAATTCTAAAAGACACTGGAATAATATCTCCCAAATTCTAAGGAAAGGGATTTGAAGCTAAAATTGTACAACAAGCCAAACAGTCAAAAAAGAGAATGAAACCACCTCCCAGATATGCAGATTGAAATATATACATATATATATCACCTATAAAAAGTTCCTAAAAGAAAAGCCTCCGGCATTTATGCCAGCAAAACAAAACCTGGACCCCGGGAACAGGAAGGCCTGTGATACAGGAGGAAGTGTGAGGCGAGGAAGAAAGAAATTTAATGGAAGATAGTCAAAACCTTCAAAGTAGCTTTAATATCATTGTCTTTATTTTGAATAGAACTGTTATTCAAGGGTTAAAAAGAAGCACTATGTGAAAATAAACGAAACAATCTGGAACCAACATTTGAAAAGCTTACATAATACCCGGATTGCCAGGAGTGGGAATGTAGACAGAATTATGGCAGACGTCTTGTCTCTATCGTAAAGAGGCTCCAGAACCTGACTAATTTTGGAAATTTACAAGAAAAAAACATATATAAGTTTGTCTGGCAAAAATTTTATAGGCAATTACTAGTTTACTAGAAATAAGGTGTAAATATTCTCTGGAATAAAAACATGAAACAAAAGAAAGAAATTAATATAGCAAATTTCAAGAGGGAGAAAGAAGAGAGCTAGAAACAGCACGATGGTAGGAATGAAAGTATAATTTCAGTAACTGTGAAAGAGTTAAAATTCGGATTAAAGCAAAAGAAAAACTATGCTAAAAGCTGATTACCAGAAACATGTCTAAAACAATGTAAAATAGCAACACCAAAGAAAATAAACAAATGGACAGCCATTTCAAGAACGGCATCATAATGTGAAAGTTTACAGCAAGATGTCAGAGATTCAGGAACAACTAAATTAGCACAGAACCCAAGGAGCCCGCTCTTGCCTCACGGCTACTGGTGAGCCAGCACTCACTGGGTGCCGGCCTTGGCTAAGTGGTTGGCATCAATTAGTTCACTTAATATTCACAAGAAATCCCCTAGCTCAACGGCTTTATATCCATTTTACAGATGAAGAAATTGAGGTTCAGAGAAGATAAACAGTTTCCAAAGATCATGAAGCCAGGAAGTGGCAGAGCTGGGGATGGAAGGAGTGGGGTTTGTGTAGACAGCCTCCTGGGCCCGCAATGTAAAATCACGCTAGCCAAGATGAATGCTCCCTCTCTATCTCGTCATCCTGTTCCCAAGAGAACGAGAATGTCCTCCCCCTGCAAACGTGAGCTCCGCAGAGAAATGCTTTCCCCGTCTCCTAATCGCCCGTCTCTCCCTCCTTGTGCAGCACTGTTCTGAACTGGAGCCTCTCTTTTGTCGTCCCGGAGACTGCCCCGTGACTACCTGTCTATTCTAGAGAGAAAAGTCCAGTTCTCCAGTTCAAGGGCTAATGAAAGTTCTGACTTGTGCCAGAATAGGCTTTCATACATGAAAAGACGCTTGCACAAAGGCAGAATCTCTGTTTTCAAAGACATCTGGATCTCCTGCTCAGAATCATCTCAAAAAGGGTGATAGATACCTATTTGCAGTGCAGGGGCCGTGTGGCCAGGGTAAGATCCATCGTCCAGACCTCTCTCCCTTGTCTCCAGAGGCTGGTCTTGCTCCTGTGCGCCTGTGGGCTGATCCTGGCCCACTGTGGGGTGGAGACAATGTCACACTCCACGGCACGCCCAGGGCCGAGGGGAAAGAAAGAACTCCAGGGGCGCACGTTGCAGGTATCAAACCAGGCCTGCTGCATTTAATGCACAGACAGGCAGACGGAGGAGAAAGATAACGAGCTGGGGTTTGCAAACGCTGGGAGGCTCCCGCAGCAGGGTTCCAGCACAGCACTGTCGTTATCTCAGGATGACACGAATCGCTGATTCTGTGATAGAGAAAGACTGCGCCCAGGGCGTCACACTGGCTCTGCTTGCATTCTCTTATCCTGCACAATCTTTCCAGCTGAAATTTCCACAAAGCTGAGTCTGGATCCTGTGAAAGCCTATTCAGAGGCCTCCAGGAGTGCTGCAAGGCCCACATGGAGCTGGGTCCAGACGCTGAGGATGGGCTCCGAAGGTCCCAGGACACGGCCTCAGCCAACCAGCCCAGCTCATCTCCTACTTCAACTCCACCCATCACCACCTGCCCCTTCCTGTCTTCCTCCAGACTTTTTCTCGTCATTTGTCTCTGACAATATTGCCTTAACCTGTGCCCTATCCTTGCTCCTGTGGGAATCCTACCTAGGTGAGAGGGGAGGTTGGTAGCACAGGATTTAGGATCAGACAAAGGCCAAGATTCAGTCTTAGCATTTCTACTCGTGTGGTCACGGGTAGCTCACAGCACAGTCATCATCAACATCGTCATCATTGTCATGACGACAGCAACAGCAATACTAACAGTAATAATAATGACGCGATGCAAGGAAGACAGCTGCCCATCACGTACCGGTCCCTCTGTGCCCAAGCAGGTCATGGTGGAGGCTTCACAGCAACACTGAGCTTGGGTGTCATTATCCCTGTTTTATGCATGAGTTAAATGTGGGTTCAAAAGTTCAAGGAAGGCCCATGTTGTGTGACTCCATTTATAGGAAATACAAATTGGTAGGATCCAGTTGGTTAGCAGAATTGGTAAATCCATAGAGGCAGAAAGCGGATTCCTGGTTGCCAGGGGCTGGGGTGGGAGGAAGGGGGCGTGACAGCTTAATGGGCGCAGAGTTTTCTTTTGGGGCGACGAAGATGTTCTGGAACTAGATAATGGTGATGGTTGCACAATACAACGAATTTACCAAATGCCGCTGAATTGCTTACTTAAGATAGTTAAAATGGTTGATTTTCTGTTATGCATACTTTACCACAATTTTTTAAAAGTTCAAGGAGCTTGTGCAAGTGTCTGAGCCCGAGGCACACGGCTTCAATCCTCGGGCCCTGCCGCTTCCTTAACTCACTTGGTTTCGCTTCCCCTAGTTGTGGAATCTGGAGAAGAAAATACCGCATGAGTATCACGTAACTTGCAGGGCCCAGGGCAAAATGAAAATGAGGGTCCCTTGTTAAAAATTTACTAAGAGGGGGCCAGCCCGGGGGCGCAGCGGTTAAGTGCGCACATTCTGCTTCGGCAGCCTGGGGTTCGCCAGTTCGGATCCCGGGTGTGGACATGGCACTGCTCATCAGGCCACACTGTGGCAGGCATCCCACATATAAAGTAGAGGAAGACGGGCACGGATGTTAGCTCAGGGCCAGTCTTCCTCAGCAAAAAGAGGAGCATTGGCAGATGTTAGCTCAGGGCTGATCTTCCTCAAAAAAAACAAAATTTACTGAGAGTTTCAAGATGACACAGCAGAGTGTTAAGCCAGCGCTGGCACCCTTAGGGTATGGGGCCCCATGTGGCCGCGTGAGTCATGCACCCATGAAGCCAGCCCATTCACTGGATTATTGTGACGTATACACAAGATAACATGTGTGAACGTGTCACAGTGGGAACTTGGAGACAGGAATGAGCCTCACCACAGAACCAAGGGGCAGCTAACCTGCCATGTGCATCCTGGGCAACTGGACGATGCCAGAAATTGTGGGAGGGTTGAACTGTCCAGACCCCTGACTAACAATCCCTGAAGGGACTCTGTCCATCAGGTACAGCAGCAACGGTCAGAAGAAGAAGCGGAAGGAGAAAGAGAAGAAACATCTACCATTTATTGGCCAGTGGCCTCGTGCCTGGTGGAGAACAAGTGCTTAATCTCAGCTAATCCTCAAGCAACCTGTAAGACACTTCTTTTTAGGTTGAGACAAGTGAAGCAGCCTGCCAGGCATCACCTCGCTGCTCAGTCGCAGAGCTGGGGCCCAATCTTATCACTGAACTCACGCACTGACGCTCATCACGTGATGCACAGGTGGGAGGCTGTGGGACAGACAGACACAGACAAAGGCAGTTCCACGAGGGGCTCTGTCCCTGACGTCCACACTCTCAATGGGAAACTGGCCAAACCCTCAGCTAGGTGTTGCTTAAGAGAGCATCTGTACCAGGCACATCTGGATCCTTTCTCTGTTAGGTCCTCCTGCCTTCCCACCTCGGCGGCGTCCAGCACAGCTTGCCTGCCTCCTGCCTCTGCATCACATTTTGCCATGGGCTGTCCAGTTACAACATGGGGCATTCTCACCTGTTCAAAATTTGGGCTTGAGTACAAACTATCATTTCTCTTCACAGTGAGTTTTGTTTGGGCTGAGGTGTCGTCCCTGAATTGCCAGCACTGTCACCAATTTCTCTGAGGATCCTGGAGTTGGTGTCGGGGGGGGGGGCGGTGGGAGGGGTCGGGGGGCGCTCTTCTGCTTCCATTCTCTCTGGTCCATCCCAGAGGAGAGAGATCACGATGATCGTTGCAGGAGAGAGCAGCAGTGACAGCGTGTGGATGGATACAGCCTCGTCCTCCTCCATGCTGAAGCCCCACATGGCTTCCTGGGGGTCCCTGCAACCCCATCCCCCACCTTGCTGACTCCCCCAGGGATACAGCAGCGTAAGCGTCCCTGTTCATCCAGGTCAGGCCCAGTCTGTCTAGGGGACTGCAAAGCACGACACACTGTGCTTATAGCCAACGTCCAGAGCCCAGATCAAATGCCACCTCTTTCTTGACGTTTTCTTTAATGTCCTTTTACCTGGAGTTTGGCCCATGGCAGGTCCTTAAGGAAACGGAATCTATGAACTTTTCAGCAGGGGAGCAAATAGAATTCCCAACCAAGAAAGTGTTAAAATATGTGCGTGATAACACATTTTCTCCAAATGACCCGGAATCATGTAGTAGTAACGTTCCTTCTGGAAATACAAGTTTTTCATATGTTTGGTTTTTCCACCACTTGGCGCAAGGTGGAGAATGTTTAGAACTTCCCGTATGGGAACACGAGTTTGCCTGTTTGTGTCAACAGGCAGGGTGGACTACACTAAAAACATCATTCATCGCCTGGTCCACCAGCAACTCCTGCCGCTGAAGGGACCCTGTGTGGCATCGTGGAAGTCGGCTGAGATCACTGTGAACTGGGCCAGTGATCCTATGTGGACAAGTCCACGCTTGATGCCTGGCCCGTACTAAGTTCTTGGTAAACAGTGCCTCTTCAAAGAGTGGTTTCCAGTGTCGGAAGGGGAATTGTTCCTTGCCTCACTGGGCGAAACTGAATTGAGGCTCAGAACGCCCCACTGTCGTTACGTTCCCATCTGTTTTCTACGTTCCGCCTGCCCGTTTGTCATCCGTTCCTAACCAGCCGGCTTCGTGGGGCCGTCCTCTGTCTGCTTGTCATGGGGCTCTGGCCTCTCCAGCCTTGCCTGCCTCTCCCCCTCCTCTGCCTGTGCGCTGCCTACTGGTCCCTCTTTCTGGACTGAATCCACCCGTGTCGTGTGTCCCGCACGTTCCCGCCCTCCCTCTCTGCTCTGCTACTTTGGTCCGTCTGTTTTCAGTCTACCTCTCTGCTTGTTTCTCTCCTGAGACATTGCACGTTACCCCAACAGATTCTTTCCTTCCTGTAGGGAAGAATGGAGGCTCAGCCCCTCTGTGTGAACAGCTTACTGTGCCCTAGACCCCTCCCTGCCACGGCCGCGTCAGTCTCACCCCTAGGTCCTTGTCCCCAAGGGGTCTCTGGCTCCTGGTCTTTCTCCATCAGCAGACCTTTCTCCACATTCTCTGACACCGTTGTCAGCATTGTGGTCTTCTTATAGCTCCAGACCCACCTAGAAGACGCCCTCCTCTGCAACGGAGGAGCTCTCCCGCCCCGTGCACCATTCCACCCGCTGGGTGCGAAATGCGCGGCAGGGGACTGGGCTCCCGCCCTGGTTCTCTGTCCATCGTGGCCTCCAGTTTCCAGAATGGCGAAGGGAAAGACACACCCACATAGGTTTATGTCATGCCTGTCCCCCAGCTCTCTGGTCACTGTCATAGTAGCATTCCCCATGACACCCCAGGGATGTTGCTTATCAACACTGGGCTCAGACGTCCACCTTGAGAACCCCTTGGATGGACAGGTGCCCTTTAATCCAGGGAGAAAGGCAAAAGCAGGAGCAGCATTTGAACTTAGACCAAGCATCTCGTTCCTATGGGATTCTTTCCTTGTTTCCAATTAAGAAACCATGAAAATAAGTAGGTTATTCTGAGGAACCAAGACCTGAAGAAGCCATGAAACTCACTGGCCAGTTAAGCGGCCAGGGTGCTAACTGGTATCCTTATAGGGATCATTAATAAAGCGGGGTTAACATTAATAACAATAATCTCAATAACAATAACCATGCTGGGCACATAGTAAGCATTTTGTAAATAAATATAGTCTAAATGTTGAGGTCTGATAGATATTCATTAGAGAGAAATTTGATTTATTAAAAGAGAATCTTGCAATGAATTCTTGGCGAGCAGAAAGCTGTCTCGCATTCTTGGGAAAGGGAAGACAAGAGCGGTTTGAGTGGTTAGGCATTGCGCGATGATGTTCTTTTGATGCTCCTTGAAGTGTGCTCAGTGTCACTGTCAGGTCTTCTCAGTGAGCTTGGAAAGGTGGGAGGCCGTTTGTAGGAATGTTTACGATCTGGGGTTTGGGGCTTGGGGCTGCCTCTCCTGGCAGACTCGAAATATCAAGGATAAAACAAGGCCGGTGCAGCATAGGACCCGAGACCCTGCAGGACACACTTCAGGAGTCACAGCCACAAATTAATGAATCCTGTCTCTCCACCACACACCCCAGAACACGTTTCAGTAAAAATTTTTGGAATGTGCTAGTCAAGATACCGTTTTGATTTAAGCTCTCTGGGACGCTTTGGAGCTATGACTTCAGCTGGGGAGGCAGAATAAGGACAGAGGGGTCCTGGTAACCAGGACCCTGAGCAGTGGATGTATATTAAATAATTCAGGTCTCATAACAACCCTGGGACATGGGGAGAGTTATTATTCCCATTTTACAGGTGAAGACACCGACCTAGTAAAGCTGTACAACTTGTCCGATGTCCCACGGCCAGCAAGCTGCAGAGCTGGCATGGGCACCCATCCGTCTACCCCAAAGCCGGTGCTGTTTACCGCCGTCCTGAGGTCCCGCATGGGATGGTTAGTCAACCAGCAGCGTCTGACCTTCTGAATCAGATTGTGGGAAATGGAATCCAAGCGTCAGCTGGCGTTAGCGTATCACATCCCAGAACACCCTCTTGGAGTGTTGAACTTGCAAAGAGCTCAGTGCAATTTGTTTTCCGCTGTGACTTCACACCTGCACCCTGGGGTCCAGAAATAGCGCGATTCCATCCTGATGGCAGTTCTACAGGTAGTTGCACTCCACTCCACAGATGTCTTTCGATTCTGCAATATTTCCAACTGTCAGAGCTGAAAAAGCAATAAATAATAATGCTCCCACATTTGCATAGCAATTGAACACACTACATAGCAGAATAACTTTGTTTCTTCCCATTTCAATATTTTGTGATGCTGTCTGAATTCTCAGGACGCTTTCCTGTCATTCCCAGGATGCTTGTGGGAAGCAAATATTTAGACTACACGGACACTCTTCAGTTTTAGAACATATTTTTTTTCAGGAAAATAAATGTTACTTAAAGCAGATGGTGCTCCTGTCTCTGATGCGTGGCTTGTAAGCCTTCTTAATTTATTTCTACTTTCTTTGTATGGTACTATCTTTAAAACATCCCTTATGGCAACCACAGATGTGTGTGAGGTATTGACCATCTTTTTTTTTGCCCCCTACTGAAGGTCTGGACAGAAGTAAGCTAATCCCAAACTAATCCCAACATAGGTTATCCTTTATTTAAAAATATTCTATTGCTGTAAGGCCATCACGACAAAAACTGAAGGGGCTGCATCAATTCTTTGTTGCCCCAGATTTTCATGACACCACAGAGTGCTGGAAAGGAGGAGGCCTTCGTTCACATCTGGAAAAGCCTCTTGTTATTCTGAGATTTTTGATAACGATGTTGGTGGTGCTTCACGAGGCTTTTGTCATTTCAGACTTTGCTGGCATTAACTGAAGGTGAAGAGTCCAGAGAGAGGCTTGGGATTCGTGGTACCGACTGTGTGTGAACTTCAGAATCCGTGAGCTTTCTCCAGTGTGGTCAAAATGTGGGTCCTGGGAGGAGAAATATAAAGAATTGCAGCCTGAGTATTGAAAAGGCAGCTTAGAGTTCGCTCATCCGAGTTGCTATCTTTTGGGAAGAGCATGGTAAGCAAGATTCTGTGCTTAACAGCTAGGAGTTGCCTTTCATTTAATTTAGCTCCCCTGATTATTGAAAAATGGTTGCAGGAAGATTAAGCTGTGAAAGTGATGGCGTTAACAAATAGCAAAGGCATGTGGTGATCCATCAGTCTGCGAGGCAGTGGCCACCTCGACTCCACTTCCTCCGACTTTATTATTAATAATAATGAATAATCGTAGCTGGGCTTTCTGAGCGGCTCTGGTTTCAGAATTCCAAGGCGCTGTCCTGAGGTTAACCTGTTCGCTCTCGCACCTTTGCAATTCCGCAGTTCATGGCAAAGGAGGAACGAAAGCGAAGGCACCGCGTGAGCCCAGGGAGGGAGGAAGCGGGCTCGCAGGTGAAGGCTCCAGCCAGCTGGAGATCTCTGTCTCAGCTCTGTGGAGAAGGCTCCCGGGTGAGTGCGGGAAAGAGCCCCAGACCAGGAGGTGCTGGGGACTCTGTGCAGGCTGCCCCTGGCCCTGGAAAGGGTCACTGGCTCTGGCTGTCAGCACTGGCTCTGTCACTCTCTGTCTCAGCCGACCCATCCGTTGAATGGGGGTGAGAGATGCGGGGAGGCCAAGCCTTGAGACTGCGTGAGTTACATTAGACAAGGTGTGTAAGCCGTGGCCCTTAGAAAGTGATCAATAACTCTTTATTCTCCACTTCCTATTTGCAAAACAGGCAACCTAGTCCTGCCCTTGCTGACACAGTGTCCTGAGGACCAGCTGCGGAGCAGCAGGGCTTTACGGAGCAGGGATTTCCTCACTCTCTGAGAGCTGTTTGGTACCATGATGGAGCCAAGTACATGTGGCCAGGGGCCCAGCCATTAATGCCCACACCCAAGTTGGTGATGGAAGAAACATATGTAGAACTCTGTGTGAGAGACAAGGGTGTACCAGGAGCTCTACGGGCCCAGGGGGGACAAGAAGGGAGCCTTCTGGGTTCGTTCATTCACTCATGCAAGAAATTCAATTGAGTACCTACCATGTACCAGGCATTATTCGAAGTACTGGCATCAGAAAAGCAAAAGAAATAGCCCCCTCGTGGTGATTTCCTTCCAGAGGGGAGGCAGCAACAGGAAGCCCGACTACATTATGGAGTGCCAGGTGCTGTGGCTGCCACAGACGCTCTCCCCACTGCAGGCAGCGTGAGGGACCAGGGGCCCAGCTGCTGTCTTCTGACATCCGTCACTGCATTTACACCCAGGTCATACTTCCCGAGGCTGCTCCGCACCACGGGCTGAGCGCAGCAGGGGTCCTAAGGCAGACCCTGCTACTGGGGGATTAGAGACTCCTTCCTGGGCCCACTTCGGCTCAAGGACCCTCTAGCGGCTTTGCGGAAACTACTGGAGACCTCCCCAGGGTCTAGGCCTTGGCCCCCCTTCTTCCTGCCCGCCTTCGACTAGGTCAGACCTGCATGGTGACTGATCACTGTCCCAGACTCTTTGTGCTCCCTCCCAGTTTCTCTCACAGGCATTCCTCCTAATAAAATCCTGCAGGCTAATCCTGTCTTGGTGTCTGCTTCTGGGAGAACGCAGATTAATGCAGACGTTTAGTAGAATAAAGCAGGGAAGAGGGAATGAGAAGGAGGTGGGTGTAGGGAGCCCTGGGAGCCCGCCATTTGAATATCTGAAGCAGGAGCGCTCCTGGCAGAGAGCGTTTCCAGGCTGGTACTCCTGAGAGAGGATCATGGCAGGGGGGTGTGTGGCACAGGGAGGAGCCCACCGTGGCTGGAGCAGAGTGAGTGAACGGACGAGGGGCAGAGATAGAAACCCGAGAGGCCACAAGGGACCAGACCTGTTAAGGCTTTTAGATGGTGACAAGGAGTCTGGGTCCTATCTGAGTATGAGAACAGGCCATTGAAAGCTGTGGATGGTAGTGGAAACGTGGTCTTACTAAGGTTTCAGAAGGTCGCCTCTGGCGGCTGGCTGAGAACAGATGGTGGAGGGGACAAGGGCGCTTCAGTGAGGACACAGAAAACCAGAGTGAGGTCTTCTGGAAGGCCTCAGAGGGGAGGCAGAGGTAGCTTGGGGGAAGCTGGCGGGGGTCAGGCCAGGATCTACTTGGCAAGTGCAGTCAACTGCAGCTGCTGATGGACTGGGGTAGAGGGAACAAAGTGTCTCGTCAAACTGAGTCAGTGGAAGCCCCATTTATTAGCATGGGGGCCACGGGGAAGAAGCAGCCTTGGAGGGACATCAATACCCCTCTTTTGGGAAGGCTGATTGAGAGGCCTCTTGGACGTCTGCATGGAGGTGTCCTGAGGCAGAGGGATGCACGAATCCACGTCTTGGGGGGATGTTGGGGCTGGAGATACAAGTGTTCGGAGCTACATCTGCACCACAGTGGACTTCTCGTGACAGAGACTCAGGACGGCATCAGTGGAGAGCAGAGCAGGGTGCAGGTAGGAGGCAGGCACAGCAGCTGTCTGGGGTCCACCTAGGAGCCGACGACAAGAGGTGCTCCTGCTGGGACATGTGAGGCCTCTGATGAAGGGCCTCAGTGGTCGGTTGGTGCTGGCTGCTCTTCTGTAGGTTTACGGAGCCACTGAGATTCCAGAGCAGGAAAGCCAGGAGTGAGAGACAGATGGGGGTTGAAGGAAACGGGCGACCATTAACAATGGTTCACAGCGATGGTGACGGAGAGAAATAGATGGAATGTGGTTCAACCACCTACATAGAAGGATATTGTCAGGTTAGGGAACTGCCTGAGAGTGCAGAGAAAGCTTGGGAAGCAGAGACAATGGTGGAGAGTGGCCAGCAGGAGGCTGAGGGCTAGCGATCACAAAGGAGTGAAGATGGAGAGGTGGGAGTCCTTCGGAAAGGCCCTCAGGGACCTGCTCACAGGCGGGTTCAGGAAGAAGGAACCCCCACCCAGAGAAGTAGACGTCGGGTCTAGGAGGAGCTGGACCGAGCCCAGATGAGCAATCTGGGAAAGCTGCATTTCCAGGAAGTGAGGCGTTTGATATCGGTGGACATACAGAGGTTAAAATAGGTGAGTTCATCCCTTCATTTGACTCAGTTTGTAACGTGACAGCAAAGCGTGGAGCCCAGCTCTGTGCGGAGTCCTGCCCTGAAGGATCCTTCGATTTCCCAGCTGTCTGCATCTACTCTTTCCCTAATTTTTGATGATGGAAATTTTCAAACATATGGAAATTTGAAATAATTATGCAGTGAACACCTGTGCACTCACCATCACAATTCTACAATTAAAATCTTGCTTTATCATCAATCTGTCTATCTATCCCTGTATCTTTCCCAAATCCATCTTACCTCTTATGCATTTCAAAGTAAGATGCAGACATCAGTGCACTTTCCCCTAAATATTTCACCAAGAGTATCATTAGCTAGAGTTCAATATTTATTTATGAATCTTTTTTAGGATAAAATTTACATAAACTGTAACACACAAATCTTTTGAATGCTTACATTCATTTCCTCAGAGAACTTTCTTTTTCTTTCTCTCTATTGTGGTAAAAACACTTAACGTGAGATCTGCCCTCCTAACAAATTTTTAAGCACACAGTACATTTTTGTGAACTATAGGCATAATTTTGTACAGCACATCTCCAGAACTCAACCATCTGGGATCACTGATGCTTTGTGCTCGTGGAGTAGCAACTCCCCATTTCCCCCTCAGCCTCTGGCAACCACCGGTCTACTCTCTGTTTCTATGGGTTTGACTATTTTAGATACTTCATGTGAGTGGAATCTTGCAATATCTGTCCTTCTGTGACTGGCTTATTCCACTTAGTATAATGTCCTCTGGCTTCATCTGTGTTGTCACAAATGGCAGGATTTCTTTCTTTTTTAAGGCGAAATAAAATATTAATGTATGTATATGCCATATTTTCTTTATCCATTCATCTGTTGATGGGCACTTAGGTTGTTTCCATATCTTGGCTATTGTGAATAACGCTGCAATGAACGTGGGAGTGTAGACATCTCTTTGAGATCACGATTCCAATTCTTTGGGATATTTACTCATCAGTGAGACTGCTGGATCATATGGTAATTCTCTTGTTAATTTTTCTGAGGAACTTCCATACTGTTTTGCATAGCCGCTGCACCATTTCACATTCACGCCAACAGGGCGCAAGATTTCTGATTTCTCTACATCCTCACCAACACTGGTCATCTTTTGTTTTTTGCTTTTTTTATAATACCCATCCTAACAGGTGTGAGGTGATATCTTATTGTGGTTTTGCATTAATCCAACATTAATAATAAATCTCTAGAATTAAAAATAATCTTTAAATACAAGGGGCAAAAAGAAATACGCAGATCTTAAGTGTCTCATTTGATGAGTTACCACAAACATACCGTCCGAGAAGCTTCTTCACGCCCCTTCCCAGTCAGGGCCTGCCAGCTCTGCTGCAAGCTTTGTTCTGATTTTTTAAATTATTTTTTCATATTTAAAGACTCTACATTTTTAGAGTAGTTTTAGGTTTACAATAAAATTGGGAGGAAAGTACAGAGATTTCCCACATACCCCTTGCCCCTCACATGCACAGCCTCCCCCGTTATCAACATCCCCCACCAGAGCGGTACATTTGTTACAGTGGATGCACCTGCATGGCCGCGTCATTATCACCCAGAGTCCATAGTTTACAGTAGGGTCCTTCTTGGTGTCGGACATTCTGTGGGTTTGGACAGATGTGTAATGACATGTATCCATCATTACAATACCATATAAAATAATTTCACTGCCCTGAAAATCCCGTGCTCCACCTGTCCATCCCTCCCCTCCTCCACAACCTCTGGCAAAACTGATCTTTTCGTTGCCTCCACAGTTTCACATTTTCCAGAATGTCATACAGTTTGAATCATATAGCACGTAGCCTTTTTAGATTGGTTTCTTTCACTTACTCATATACAATTAAGGTTCTTGCATTTCTTTCCACGGCTTGACAGCTCATTTCTTTTTAGCACTGAATAATATTCCATTGTATGGATTTATTTATCCATTCGCTACTGAAGAATATCTTGGTTGTTCCCAACTTCTGGCAATTATGAATAAAACTTCTATAAGAATCTATGTGAAGATTTTTCTGTGGAAATGAGTTTTCAACTCCTTTGGGTAAATACCAAGAAATGTGATTTCTGGATTGTAAGGTAAGAGTATGTTTAATTTTATGAGAAACAATTAAATTGTCTTCCAAAGTCGTTGTACCATTTTGCATTCCTACCAGCAGTGAATGAGAGTTCGTGTTGCTCTAATACCAAATGACAACTTTTGTCACTGTTGTCAGTGATCCAGATTTTGGTCATTCTAATAGCAGCCTGATGGTATCTCATTGTTGTTTTAATTTGCGATTCCCTGATGACATATGACATGCAGCATCCTCTTGTATGCTTATTTGCCATCTGTATATCTTCTTTGGTGAGGAGTCTGCTGAGACTTTTGCTCATTTTTTAATCGGGTTGTATCTTTTCTTATTGTTGAGCTTTAAGAGTTCTTTATATATTTTGGATAAGAGTAATTCATCTCATGTTCTTTTGCAAATATTTTCTCCCAGCCTGTGGCTTGTTTTCTCATTTTATTGACATTGTCTTTCACAGAGCAGAATTTTATTAAAGTCCAGTTATCAATTATTTCTTGCATAGATTGTGCCTTTGGTGTTGTATCTAAAAAGTCATGGCCACATCCAATGTCATCGAGGTTTTCTCCTATGTTATCTTTCAGTTTGGTTGTTTCATATTTTACATTTAGGTCTATGGTCCATTATGAGTTAATTTTTGTGAAGGGTGTAAAACCTATTTCTAGATTCACTTTTTTACATGTGGATGTCCCCTTGTTCCAGCACCATTTGTTGAAGAGACTATCTTTGCTCCACTTTAATGCCTTAGCTCCTTTGTCAAAGACCAGTTGAGTCTATTTATGGGAGTCTACGTCTGGGCTCTTCACTGTGTTCCATTGGTCTACTTCTCTCTTCATTTGCCAGTAACACACTGTGTTGATCACTCTAAATTTACAGTGAGCCTTGAAGTCCAGTATTGTCGGTCCTTCAACTTTGTTCTTCCATTTCAACATTGTGCTGACTTTAATTTACTATAGCTTTGCCTGTTCTGGAACATATAAATGGAATAACGCAGTATTTTCTCTTTTGTGTAAGATTTATTTCATTAGCTTGCTTGTTTTGATTTGTGCATGCAGCAGTGTGTATCGGTAGCCCATTCTCTTTTATCGTGGAGGAGTACTCCATTGGGTGAATACACCGCAGTCTGTTTAGTTCTTTTCCTGGTGACGGACCCCGGGCTATTTCTAGCTTTTGGCTGTTGTGAGTAAACTACTTTGAACATTCACACACACTCTTTTGACGGACATATGCTTATATTTCTTGTGTAAATAGAACCAGGTGTAGGATGTTTGCGTTTTTTTTAAGTTTTATGAGAAAATGTCAGACCATCTCCCTAAGCAGTTGACCCATTCCCCACTCCCATCAACAATGTCTCAGAGTTCTGGCTGCTCTTCATCTTTACCAACATTTGGTGGTGTCAGTTTTTTAAATTTTCTCCATTCTGATGGGTATGAAGTGCTATTACATTGTGATTTTCATTTGCATTGATAAGATATTGATTGATATTGATATGATAACTAGTGATGTTGGGCACTTTTTCATATGCTTATTGGTCATTCACATACCTTCATTGGTAAAGTGTTTGTTCAAAGGTTTGTTTTCTTTCAATGGGTTATTTTGTTTTTCCTGTTTAGCTTGAATTGTAGGAGTTCTTTGTATATTCCATAATGCCTTTTTTTCTATTCAGTGGATGGCTTGCCCATTCATTTTATTCTTTTTATAAGCAGGAATTTTACATTTTGATGAAGTCTAACTGGTCTTTTTTTCTTTTATTGTTATTGCTTTCTATGTTCTATCTAAGAAAATGTTGCTTACCTCTGAGTCACAAAACATTCTCCTACAATTTTTTGCTCTAAAACCTTTATAGTTTAAAGTTTTATGTTCAGGTCTATTTTCCATCACAGATTAAATTTTGTGTAAGATACGAGGTAGAGATCAAAATTCATATTTTAGAGTATGGATATCTCACTGTTTCACAGCATTTGTCAAAAAGAATATTTTTCTCTATTGAACTACCTCAGCACCTTTGATGAATATCAGTTGACCCTATAAGTGTGGATCCAGTCTGTTCAATTGATCTCATGTCTGTTCTTATGCCAATACCACACAAACTTGGAATCAGGTATTGCAAGTTTTCTAACTTTGTTCTTTTTTCAAAATTCCTTGGCTATTCTACATCCTTTGTATTTTCATATAAATTTTAGATTCAGCTCAACAAATCTGACATAAGTGCTTGCTGGGATTTAGATTGTGATTAAACTGAATCTATAGATTGATTTTGGAAGAATGAATGTCTTAATGATCTTGAGTCTCCTATCCCACGGACGTCTCCATTTACTCAGATCTTCTTTGATTCCTTTTAGTAATGTTTTGTAGTTTTCAATGTAGGGCTCTTGCACATCTTTTATTAAATTTATACTCAGCTGTTTCCTAATTTCTGAAGCTATTGTAAATGGAATTGATTTTTTAATTAAATTTCCCATTGTCCATTTTTAGTTTATAAAACTATAATTGATTTGTGTGTGTTGAGCTTGTCTCCTGTGACACTGATGTATTTTACTTATTGGTTATGATAGTTGCTTGTAGATTTCTTACTAT
Organism: Equus przewalskii; assembly: GCF_037783145.1. Classification (NCBI taxonomy): domain Eukaryota; kingdom Metazoa; phylum Chordata; class Mammalia; order Perissodactyla; family Equidae; genus Equus; species Equus przewalskii. The sequence goes on from NC_091832.1 coordinate 45,156,005, forward strand.
TTCAAATTAAAACAGTCATGCCACCTGTGAGCAGGGACAGGTGTTCTTCTTTTTTCCTAATATTTTTGCCTTTGCTCTTCTTGACTCATTACAATGACTAAGATACCTACTGATGTCGAATACAAATGATGGGCATAAATGATGTTGCCTTGTTCTCATCTTTGGAGGAAATCAGTCAATAATATAGCATTTAGTATGGCGTTATCTGTAGACTTTTTTTTTTTTTGTAATGCTCCTTTGCAGCTTGAGAAATCTCCAAATCCTAATTTGGTGAGTGTTAACATTAATTGGCATTGTCAAATGTCTTGTGAATTTATTTAAATGAACATTTGATTTAACCTTTAATTGTGTTAATATGGTGAATCCTGTTGGTTGATTTTCAAATACTAAATCAACCTTGAATTCTTATTATAGTCTAACTTGCTAATGTTCCATCTTTTTATATAGTGCTGATTTTGGTTTGCTAAAAGTTTATTATAGATCGTTGCAGCTATGTTCAAGAGAGATATTGAACTGCAGTTTTCTTTGTTTTTTTTTCCCCCTCTTCTTCTTCTTTCTTTTTTTATAATAGGTTTTTCAGGATTTCATATCTCAGTTATGCTGCCCTCATTAAACACATTGGGATATCTTCGCTCCCTGATTTTCTGAGAGGGTTTATGGAGGATTGGTAAAATCTCTACCTTGAACACTTGATAGAATTCACCAGTGTAACCATTGGGGCCTGAAGCCTTACCTGTCAGAAGATTGTTGAAAATGAAATCAATTTGTTTAATAGAGTCTGGGCCATTGGGTTTTATTTTTTTTTTAAAGATTTTATTTTTTCCTTTTTCTCCCCAAAGCCCCCCGGTACATAGTTGCGTATTCTTCGTTGTGGGTTCTTCTAGTTGTGGCATGTGGGACGCTGCCTCAGCATGGTCTGATGAGCAGTGCCATGTCCGCGCCCAGGATTCGAACTAACGAAACACTGGGCCGCCTGCAGTGGAGCACGCGAACTTAACCACTCGGCCACGGGGCCAGCCCCTGGGCCATTGGGTTTTTTATTTCACCTTGTATTAGTTTTGATGTTGTATTTTTCAAGAAATGTGTCCATTTCACCAAAGTTGTTAAGTTTATCAGCAAAATGTTGTTCTTCCTATTCTCCTTCCATTCCTGTAACGTCTGTAGGATTTGTTGTAACGTGCCCTTTTATGATCCTGATATTAATTTGTGTTATATCTCTTTTTTCTTGATAATCTAGCTACAGATTTATTATCTTCTTTATTTTTCAAAACCTAAACACTGGGTTTCATTAATTTTTCTCTATTTTATTGTTTTCTATTTTATTGATTTCTGCACTTATATTTATTATTTCTTTTAACTGATTTTAAACCTTTTTTCTCTCTAACATAAATATTTGAAGCTCTATATTTCCTTGTATTACTGCTTTAGCAGCATCCCAAAAATTTTGGCATAGGGTATTTTCATGAGCACTCAGTTCCTCTCTCCCCATGCCGTACGGTAGGTTGAATCTCTGCTCGGCCCCCTTGGACTTAGCTGGCTGCTTGGAGTCTGCCCTGCCCACGTATGGCCCAGGGGTCACCCAGAGATTTGGGCAGCATTTATATGCAGAATATTTTGCTCTTTCTTTGTGGCTTTCTTTTTTCTAGGATCGCTGCCCGCCGCTGCATCTTTCTAGCTGATGATGTTTCCCTAAACTCTTCCTCTGCCTTTTCAAGACTGTTGAATGTTGGTTTTTCTGAGTTTTACACACCTTGTATCCTTGATGAGGTCCTGTCCTCAGGCAAAAGGAAACGCATCCAGTACCATTCACCTCTTTCCAGTGTTGACTCCGCTTCAGTGTCTGCCTGTCTGTGGACACTCTCCAGCGTTCTCTATAGTCAAGAGCTGTTGTCTGTGGAAGAGTCTGTCTGGTAGGAGCTGCCCTGCCGTTACTGGAAGAAGAACGTTGCTGGGGTTATTTTTAAAGACTTTGGAAAGGTCAAGTTTAGTCAAACAGAGGGGTGTCTGATTGCAGGAATTTAAAGAGTAAATGCTTGGGGAAGAAGTGGAGGATGCAAGTGTAAGGAAGTTTTAAAGAAGAGAGAGGGGATACTTCGAGACTGTGTGTCCGATGCAGACAAGGTGAAGCTTTATCTTGTTCACCGTGTATCCCAGTGCACTCCAGTGCCTGGCACCATGTCTACCCAAGAGGTGACTGATTAATAGCTGTTGTATGAATTTGAATACTCTGTGCAGCTTTTATATCCAAATCCTGTAGTTGACATATAGGAATTGTCCTAATTAGACCTTAAGTTTGGCTACATACAAAAGGGACACAAACAACAGTGACTTCAACAAAATAAAAGTTTATTTCTCCTTCATGTAGATTTCCAAGCTAATATAATAGCTGTCTTCTGCAAAGCCACCAGGGACTCAGGCTTTTCTGTACCAATGCTCTGTCACGCTGTCAGTGATGTCCCACTTCAGGGTTGGAACACAGGCATTGCAACTTATCACTTCTGTCCATGTTTCAATGGCTGTAATTTTGTCAGCTGGTCACATCAAGCTGCAAGGGAGGCTGGGAAGTGTAGTCGTCCCTCTGGACAGCTGCTTAACCAGTAGAGAAGTCTGTTACTGTAGAAGGAGTGGCTACTAGAATATGGGGACAAGTTCAGTCTCAATGGCAAAAAGGAAGAATAACAATGTACTGGGGCTTTTCTGGTCTATTTCATTACTTTTTTGCCATTTCATTTTTACTATTTTTGGAAGTTGCTCTAGGATTGCCATATGTATCCTTAACTTACAACCTTCTACTTAGATGTTGCAGCGTTTCACTCTTCACAAATGTGAGAACTTACAACAATGTAATTCTATTCGCCCACCTTGTCCTTTGTGCTATTGTAATATGTCTTACTTCTCCGTCTTAATAACACTATTTCCCTTTAAGCAATAATTTACCTTTTAAGAAAATTAATAGAAGAAGCTGTATGCTTTAAATATTTCATCACAAATTTACCATTTTCTATGCTCTGTATTTCTTTCTACAGATACATATTTCCATCTGCTTCCATTTCTCCTTAAGTTGAATAACATTCTTTAGTATTTCTTATGGTGCTGTTCAGATAATGACATCGTCTCTTAACTTTTTTTTTTAATTTCACTCTCATTTTTAGAAGATATTTTCCCTGGATATAGAATTCTGCTTTAACAGTTATTTTCTTTTACTGCTTTAAAATTGCAATTCCACTGTTCTGGCCTTTCTTCTTTCTGAGGAGAGGTCACTCATCATTCACCTTGTTGTTCCCTGTATCTAATGTGCTGTTTCTGTTTGGCTGCTTTTACAATTTTTATCTTTAACTTTGATTTTAATCAATTTGACCATGATATACCTCGGCCTCACGATCTTTATCTTTATCCTAATTAAGGTTTGCTATACTTCTTGGATTTGTCAGATTTGTGAACATTTTGATCATTATATTTTCAAATATTTCCTCTGCCCCATTCTCTCTCTCTGCTTTCTTTTCAGAACTCTAATAAAATACATGTTAGACCACTTGAAATTATCTCACAGATCATTGAGGCTCGGTTTATATTTTTCAAACTCATTTTTTTTTCTTTCTATTCTTCATATTGGATAAATTACATCTTTTTAAAGTTCTCTGACCCTTTCCTTCTCTAATCTCCTATTAAGCTCATTCAGTAATTTTTTAAATTTCAAATATTATGGTTTTCAGTTCCAGAATTTCCTCTTGGTTCTTTTTAATGATTTTCATTTCCATGATGTGATTCCCAATCTGTTCACTCATTAAGACTATACTTTTTAAAGTCCTTCAGCACATTCATCAATGCTGCTTTCAGTCTTTGCCTGTTAATTCCATCATCCTCGTCGTTGAGGGCTGCTTCTACTGAGGGTTTCCTCTCAGTCATGGATAGAATTTTCCTAGTTTTACACGTGGCTAGTAATGTTTTAATCCTGGACATTGTGTGATATGTTGTAAGGAATCTGTATTATGTTGTCTTCCATTAAAGAGTGTTGAGCCTTCTTTGGTGATATGGTAGGTTTATAGGCTGCTTTTCTTAATCCTGTCTAAGGTCGATTATAGGTTTTGTTCAGGGGAAGAACTGTCTGGGTCACAGTTCTGACTCTTAATGTAATCCTTTCCTGGTGTCTTAACTGAAAGTCCACTGGGTTAATGAGGACTTTCCCAAGCGCTATTCTTTCAACACCATAGATGCCACTCTCTGCTAGGATGTGAGGAGTCTCACCCTGTGTGAACACAGCCCAGCCACTGGCCAACCACCCATGGGGGCTTCTTCTGTGCCCCCATTGCAGCTTCTGCCTCTCCATATTCTGCCTCACAAATTCCAGCTGCTTCAGCCACACCAAACTCCAAACTCCACCCCTTCACCTCCATCTCTGTGCTCTGCCTTGTCCCCAGGAAGAGAGCTGGGGTGAATGTCAGCTTCACCTCACATATTTTCTAATCTCAGAGATTTCATTCCTTCATTATTTTCCAGTTCCTGAGGACATTTGCCTTATATGTTTTGCCCAAGTTTATAGGTGTTTACAGCAGGAGAGAGAGTTCGGTATGACTTGCTCTTGCCAGAGGCAGAAGTTTCAGAGCTTCTTCTTCATCTCACGAAGAGCATCCTTAAAGCAAGAACAGACAGAGTCTCTTCCTTTGCATTGTCCTATTGGGTCTAGTCCAGCCAGGCACTTGTTCATGGAGGTAAGACTCATTGTGCACAATGGTAGGTTGTATCCACAGAAACCACTTCCCTTCTCCTTCCCACTTCCCCTTCCCCATTTTCCCTATGATGTTATCTGCCATTTACAGGGAGAGTTTCTCAAGACAGTCACCTCTTGACCAAGAGGTCCATCACCCTCTGATTCCCATCTTCCTTTCCAGCCTTATTTTTTTCAATATCTCCCTTTGAGAAACAGATATTAAATTCGTTCACTTGCTGCCCCTGTCTTGTCTCCACACTTCTAATTGTAGGATGAGACAACCTTCCTTGATTACCCTGGACTGAAGCAATCATTCTCCTCTCTGACCTCTTGTCATTACTGTCTGAACAATTCACTTCGCAATTAATCATGTCTTGCCTTAGGTTATCACTTCTCTCATTGTCTAAAACCAACATTTGAATCTCTTATTATATAATTTTTCACAAAAATATCTTGCCTCCCCATTACATGCAAGCTTCTTGATGGCAAAGTCCATGACCTCTGGCCTGTACCCCACCTAGCATAGGGATGTTTCATGTAAAGGAACATATATATATATGTATAATTCGAGCATGGTCAGATGCTTGCTAATGAGACTGTTAGCTTAGTCTGAGCCATAGGAAATTATGCTTGTAGAAGAGTCAAATCAGATGCTTATGCATCAGTTTTATCGGGCCTAGTCCACGTTCAGTCCCAAATTACTTGTCCTTTTGGATCAAGAAAGGAGGCTTGTTTATTGCCCAAACTCTTGAGCCTTATGTTCAGACAGAGGAACTCTTATAATTTCTGGACCTTTATGCCAGGACATTAGACAGTACCACAAGCCACCTGAGCTGCTTCTGGTTCCCTGCTCTACTTTTCTCTTTAAATGATTGGGTTTGTGGCTCACATAGGGCTCTAGGCAGGCAGTAAAGAGCTGATTCTTTGCCTATTCCATGTCTATCGGCCTTTCAGGTGCCCTGGAATGGAGGCCTCAGTGACGCACAGGTGCAAGAGGTGATGTGGGGAGGGGTGAGTGGTTGGAAGGAGATAGTCTGTCTTCTGAATCAGGGCTGGCATGGAGATTTCCCCGGGGAGAAGAGGTTAGGTGCAAGTTAGCTGAAAGTTTGAGCAGCTGATGGGGAAATTCTCTAACTCAAGCCATGTTCCTGTGTTTTTAGCCATTGATTCTGATACGGCCATCTCAAGACAGTTAGGGGCAAGTGTGTGTGAGTCCCCAGAATGTTCTCCAGACTCCAGAGGGCTTTGCTCAGCCAATTAAGAAATATTTTCTTTGAAACTTCAAAGACATTATGCAAATGTAGAAGAGGTTACCAGAATATAAGAACTGACCTGAGGTGGCCCTGTCCCATTTCCTCCAGCTCCAACACCCACCGCCTGAGCTGCAGGTGTGTTGGTCCTTGTGGTGGGAGGGAAGACGCGTCTCCTCACGTCCTAACGAGAACTTGGGCTTCCTACAGCCCTTTTACCACCAGTCACTCTCTCTGTCTCTGTCTCCCCACACCCCTTCCCCTCATCCTCTCTCAGTTGGGAATGCCTTCAGCTATAAATCACCTGAAGGAGATTAGGCCATGTGCCCACTCATCCCAGCTAATAGGAAGTCTGGCAGGAGTCAGTGCCGGGGTTAGGTCAGTGCTGGGCAAGGTCAGGGCTCTGGGCCACTGGTCTCTGTTAACTTTTGGACTTTGCCGTATGGTTTCATGATGGCAGCCCTGTTCCAAGTATTGTGACCTCATGCAACTGTGTTCATCAAGGAGAAGAGGGTAGGAAGAAAAAGAACAAGGAATCTTTTGCCCTTCCTCCTCTTTCCTTTATCAGAAAGCAGACCTTTCCCAGTAGCCCCGGGAAGACCGTCCCTTAAATCACTGGATGCAAGGGGCCAAGAGGAACTGCAGCCCACGGTCGGCTTAGAGCGAGCACGATGCACCCCGGGCCTGGGCTGAGGACTCGCCTCTCGTGAGTACATAAATATCTGTGCCCTGAGCTGAACAAGTTTGGAGGTACAATGGCAAAAATAGGTAGAGAATGACCATTGGAGAAGAATCTAATGCTTTTTTTTTTTTTTTTTAAATTATTATTTCTCCTTTTTAATATTTATTTGAATTTTTTTTTTTTTAAGATTTTATTTTTTCCTTTTCCTCCCCAAAGCCCCCCAGTACATAGTTGTGTATTCTTCGTTGTGGGTTCTTCTAGTTGTGGCATGTGGGACGCTGCCTCAGCGTGGTCTGATGAGCAGTGCCATGTCCGCGCCCAGGATTCGAACTAACGAAACACTGGGCCGCCTGCAGCGGAGCGCGCGAACTTAACCACTCGGCCACGGGGCCAGAAGAATCTAATGCTTTATGTCTGTTCCTCCTCTGACGCCAAGGAAAGCAGAGAATCAGGCTTCACACGCAGATGGCAACTCTGCCCCGTTTGCAGTGGCTCCTACAGCAGGTTGTTGTATTGGGAGAGAACACGCAGTTTGGAAGTAAAAAGCTCAGGTTCAAATCCTGGCTTTGCTCCCAGTTATCTGTAAGATCTTGAGCAGGTTAGTTAACGCACCCAGCCTTAGTTTCCTAATATGCAGTAGAGATAATACGTTGATAAGGATGCAGACAGACATAGCTACCACTTGTTGCGGGCTGGTGTGTGTGCCAGGCACTGTGAGAGGAAGAACCCTGACATGCTCCCTGTGGGAATTACAAACCTATAGAATCCCCTCCCTTGGAGCGTGAGTGGGGCCTGTGACTGTGACGGATGCCACTTCTAGGTGATGTTATATGGCAAAGAAGAGAAGGTTTAATTAAGGCCTTTCATCAGCTGACTTTGAGTTAATCAGAAGGGAGATTATTCTGGGTGAGCCTGACCCAATCAGGTGAGCCATTTAAAAATAGGCCTTCCTTGAAATCAGAAGCTCAAAAAAACAGAGACTCTTTCTTTCTTTGGCTGGCTTTGAGGAAGCAAGCTGCCGTGAGTTCCACGGCCTCCAGGAACGCGTTCTACCAACCAGCTGAGGGAGCATGAAAGTGACTCCTTCCTCAGCCAAGGCTCCGGATGAGGACACAGCCTCCCAGCACTTTGATGTCGGCCTGGTAAAAGCATGAGAAGAGAGCCCAGCCTCACTGCCAACTCCTGACCGACAGAAACCACGGCATAATAAATGAGTATTGTTTTAAGCCCTTAAATTTGTGGTAATTTGTAATACAGCAGGGAAAGATGAGCACAGATGACGTGCTAGACCCTTTAGAGAGCTTCCCCATCCAGTGCCCATGGCGTCCCGGTAGGGTTGGGATTATCATCTCTTGGATCTGTTGAGGGACAAATTGCAAGGGGTGTGATGTCAGTTGTGTAATGTGTAGCTTATTCAGGCTCCTTTTCCTCTTATTACCCACCCTGAGGTATGTCTCTGCTTCCTAGCCCTTTAACTGCGAGAAGGCAATTGGAAGAAAGTAGGTGAAACTCCAGATTGCTGACTGCACTTCTTGCTGACCGCATGGCAAACAGCATCGCTGCTTGCAAATGCACAGGCCTCTCCGCTTAGGTTGCAAGCTCCTTCATGACTAAGTCTGCAAATTCATCCTGGCACACAGTAGGTGTTCAGTCTTCATGGACTGAACTGCATTAGGGGAAATGGACTGGAAAAGCTGGCTGAAATAAAACCCTGAAATTGTTTGACGTTTCCCTTAGCTCGTGTTTGTTACGCTGAGCTCCGATTGCAGCGTGTAATTGAGTTTAGATGGCGCCCTACTCAGCGTGAGGGTTTGGATTTGTAGCTCCCTGTCTGGGATGGCAAGGGCAGGAGTTTCATGAGCAATGAACTTTTTATTGACCTAAGCAATGTGGAAACTCATCTCGCGCCACTGCAGTTCAGGGTCACTGGGATTATTAGCGCATAAGCGAGGAGGCGCGTGTGGCCGGCAAGCTCTGGAGCACGGGGCACTTGCTCTTGTTTTGATATTCACAGTCAGGGGGAGTTTGGAGTGGACTCAAGGGCACGCGTGTCTGGCTCTGACATTTTGTAATAGAAGGACGTTTCATCCAACACCTTATCACTGAAGACATGATGGTATCTGCTTTGCAAGTGGGTAAATAGCAAAGCTCTTTTTGAGGAAGAAACAAACAAAATTAAGACAAGCCAGGGAGGCTGGAACCAGATGAACTATGCCCATGGAGCTCAGGAAATTAACCCAGCATGGGGGTGCTGCCCTCCCATCAGCGTGTGCACAGAGCTCAGGGCGCGTGGCCCAGAGGAAGTCTGTGTCCTGCTGACTTGGAAATAGAGAGAATTCACCTTTTTCTCTGGATATTTGCTTGAACTGTAAACCATGACCTCTTCCTCTCCGTGGTCCAAACAAGCAGACTTAAAGTGTGCTCATCAGATCAGCTCACTCACTTTGCCAACAGCTCCTTCGCCGTTCAGCTCAGTGAATCTGATAGACTGGCCTCAACTAAATAGCGAGGCCAGGGCTTCTGCAGAGATGTCATCCGTAGTTCTGTCCATTCTGTAAGTACCCAGGGCAGCTCTGGACCTCCGCTGAGATGTGTTTGAAATTTCCTCGTCGAAATTCTTCCTGGTGTGACATGCTTGCACTGGTGTCACCCTTGTTAATGAGGACTACCTTCCATGAGTCAGCATCCTTTCTCCCCTAGGCAAATAGGAACAGAATGCATACTGAGTTTTGTGCAAAATTTTTTATGCATTTGTTATTTTTTTTGTTCAGACTCATGTTTTCTTAATATTTTTCCTAATTCTGTAAATGTCTTACATTTAAAAAAATATTTAGTATGAACTTGTTGGAGGTATTCTTGCTTGAGAATCATATTGCTATTTATGACATTTCTGGAAAGAAGAGAGTGGCATTAGATTGAGTTGCAAGTTAGGAAGCAAATGGCATTTGAAATTGACCCATTTGATTCCCAACAAAAGGCTGCCACAGGCGCTGGCCTGCAGCAGGCAGGAATGCAGCAACATCACCCAAGTTCTGTATAACCAGCCTATTAACATGCCAGTGGCCTCCAAGCGCCATGACTTGCAATTCCGGGATAAAATAAGGCTGCAATCAGTGGATAGAAAATGAGAGCTCTTCTGAGAATTTAACAGCGCCTTCCACCGTCTGATGAGGAAGAACATCTGCCGCCTGGGCTCCAGAGGTCTGCGCCCTGCTTCAGGGGAAGGTGGCGTGGTGTCTTCTCCAGGTGCGTCTGCCCTGCAGCTCTTCCCTGCTCTCTCAGGGCTGGGCCACTGGCCGCCTGGGTGTGGCTTGTGTGGTGAAGTCAGGCTTCAGCTGGGCCACAGTGGGATCTCTCTGCATAGAGAAGGCAGCAGCAGGCCCATCAGGGGCTCCCTTGCTCTGCCCTGGGCCAAGGAGGGGAGGTGATGACAGGAACCAAGATCAAGCAACACAAAAGGAAGCAATGCTTCTCACAGCGGATAAGAAACGCCATGGAACATTTTATCCCGGAGGCTGCAAGGTTGACTGACTCTTCAAAGAGTAAGTGCAGGCAGAAGCACAGACAAAGCAGCTTCAATAAGATCCTAAGGGGCGTGGGAGGGGACGGGGTGGATTTTTGTGAAGCTTTAAGGTTCCTTGGTGGCCCCATAAGCTCAGTGCCCTAGATCGGCTTGGAATAAGGGTCCACCTTAAAATAGTCCCTCTATTGGTTCATCATTTTCCTTGTTTGAAGCTGCTCTCTTCTCTTCAAAAAAAAAAAAATATATCTTACATGCATTGTAGTTCTAGGACTCCGGACTTATTTAGCTCCCCACGCAAAAAAACTCACTTGAACCCATAAATGTGCATCAGGTGCCTGCTGTTTACACTCCAGTGTGCAGGCATATAGGCAGGGATGGGGGAGCAGGTGTGTGTGTGATGGAAGTAGGCAGGGTGAGACCCCCAAGTACAACGAGCGTGAGACCCAGCCTCTCTGGGAGATGTGGGTGGCAGTGCAAGCTCTCACTAGGGAGGCTAGAAAAAAATAGTCATATGAGTGAATCTGAGGCGTTAGCACTGACCCACTGATGCTGCGATTATTTCCAAACACGTCCCTCAGACCAGCACCTGGAATTAAGGGCAGTGAAGAGATGGCCTGGTGGGCACCACAGATGGAGGAGCTCAGGACCAGATTTAGGGACAAGGTGAGGCTTCAGGTCTTGAGCAAAGGGTGGAATTCAGCGGGATTGGGAGAGGACACATCAGCAAGGGGATGACGTGTGCAAAGGAATGGAGTAAACCAGCCCTGACCTCAGGGAAGAATGACCCAAGACCAGCAGTGCCAGGACCCCTTACCTTTGTGATGTTAGTGGGTTACGTTCCTGTGGGGCATTCAGCCCAGGCTCAAAATCCCTGACACAGTGAGGCCTCTCCCAAACCTGCTACTTGTCTGTTGCTTGGAGATTGGAAACATCCTGGACCCCTACCTTCGGCATCACCCAGGCTTCCTTCCCTCTGATTTGGCCAGTGGGAGGTACTCACAGGAGGTCAAAGGCCAGGTGAGGGGTCAGGTGTGTTTTCCACCTCTCACTCCCTGCTTCAACACCACAGTAGCTCTGGGAATGGCTGTGGTTTCCACCAGGTGACCCCTTTTCCAGAGCTCCTTCTCTCCTGGGGCTCCGAGAACACAAGCCTGCGGTTGGTGAAGCCCTCCGTTCTTGCTAGTCCTTGGGCACTTTTGATCTCTTCTTGGCTCCTTTACCCCAATCTATCGTCTGCTTTTCATTTCCTGCCAGGACCTGACTGATACACCTTCTTTTCCCATCTACTTGAACACCTGTATCAGACAAGTATTTTTCAGTGAAAATGACAGAAATCCATTTCAAAATCTCTTAACAAATGAAGGGAATTTATTGGCCCACAAAGCTGAAAAGCTCAAGGTATCTAGCCTCAGGCACAGCTGGGTCCAGGTACTCTGCGTCTCTTGACTCTTCTTTTCCCTATGCTGGCATGTCTCTTAGCCAAGCTCTTCTCTGGTGGTGGAGAGATGAGGATCAGTAGTTTCAAGCTAATGACTCCACCAGCTGAGCAACCACAATGAAAAGATGACCATTCTTTCCAACGAAGTTCCAGCAGAAGTCTCAATATTCACTCTAATTAGTGAGGCCTCAGTCACGTGTCTACTCCAGGAGCGGGGGTAGGGGAGTGGAGACGGGAGGAAGCTGCACAAGGGACAACCCCTTCCACCCAAAACATAGGCTGAGAGTGGGGGAGCATATTTCCTCAACGAAAAACCAGGGGGAAGAGAATGATGGGCAGACAAAAACAGAGGATGTTTGCCACGACCTGAGCCTGGTTTACTGAACTGTCTCAACTCTAAGGGAATTTTTTCCAGTCTCCATTAACCATGCTATGTCGAACCCTCCTTTCCTTTTACTTAACAATGTCTTTCGTTGTTGTTGTTAGCTGTCAAGTTGATTCTGACTCCTAGAGACCCTGTGTACAGCAGAGAGGGCTCTGCCCAGTCTTTTTGTTCCATCCTCTCACCTTCTGGCTCTATGTCAGACAGTACTCTGCTGCTATTCATAGGGTTTTCATCCTTTCATAAGTGGGTGGCCAGATGCTTCCTAGTCTGTCTAGTCTGGAAGCTACACTGAAAACTGTCCACCATGGGTGACCCTGCTGGTATTTGACATACTGGTAGCAGAGCTCTCAGCATCACAGCAACATGCAGGTTCCACAGTATGACAATTGACAGATGGGTGGTTTGGTTTCCTGACCAGGAAATGAACTTGGATCTGTGTTGGTGAGAGCACGAAATCTTAACCACTAGACCACCAGGACTGGCAATGATTTAATTGCTTTCTGGTCACTGCCAAATCAATCCAGTCCTGTTTAAAACTCTCTTTTTGTAAGTATTTCAAAACTCTTCCTGACCCGTGGTGGGCCACACCCTCTCCTGAGGAACTTGGAGAATGGCTATGCATGCATGGGGGGGGGGGGGCGATGGGACAGGGAGCACAGAGGTCACTCCCGCACCTTTGCTCTTTTCTAGGCTCTAACACATCTGGAATTGAGGATCTAGGGGAAAAGACAGGGAAAGCAGTGGTCATCTAATGGGAGGAGGCTATTGGTAGTGGATGAGCTGTCCCTGGTCCTGAAATGGTTCCGTTGAGTTTTGTCCACTGCTGATGGCCTCTGTTGGGTGAGCAGCCTCTATGTGGAGGCTGAGTGTGGCTTTCTTGGGGGCTAGTGTTCATTCTTACTGCAAGAGCCTCCATCACTGAGGATGACTTAGAAGGGGAGGTCCAGGTCTCCATGTCCCTCCCTTCTCCAGCTGCAGCATCTCCACAGCTCCTGTGCCCTCCTTGAACTTCCAGAATCCTTCTATGAAACCACAAGAACCTAAGAAGGTTTCTCTGTGCACGCTGAGGGCTGTGGGGATCAGGATAAGGTGGGAGTTGCTCCTGCTACTTTCGCAGACCTGTTGCACACTGCTTCCATCTTGCCCTGCTGGAGCTGGTGCTTCATCAAGTTTTCCACCTTCAAGTGAAAAAGAGGCATGGATCTATGAACGTCCCCTCCAAAACTCAGGGGACTCATGCTGCATTCTCACAAGGACCCTCTTATGATGTCCCCCAGTACCAGAGAGGGACAGCAGGTCTTGCAGCTCAGCAAGACCCAACCAGGGAATAAGCAAGTGTTTGGTAAAGAGGTGACCACAGAATCAACTGCCCAAACCAGGACAGTTAAGAGAGTGAGAGGGATGCTATTAGTAATGACTCTGGGACAACAAGTGAATCAGCCCCAAGCAAACCAGGATGTACTACCATCCTATTATCTATAAGTCCCCCCCATGCTCTATTTGATTTTAAGGAGAGAAGAGGGTAGCTCTCACCCCCCATTGGAAGGGGAGGAAATGCTGACCTCTCACCATAGCCCCATGTTCCCATCCCATGACCCCAGCCTGACAATCCTGATGATGCTTACTCTCTTTCTTTCCCAGTTTTTATACAGGCTCAGGAGAAGGGTTGGTGTGGCAGCTGACCTGCTGCTGTTATCTGAGTAAGCTCAGGTGATGTGTCTTTACAGCTTCCCAGTTCGCTTTAGATGTGTTGGAGTCTCTCTACTCAGTTTTGATGCCTTAGTAACAATTCTGGGACAACAGGAGCAGTCCCACTCGGCATGCACCAGTCATGTTTCTCAATTGCAAGCAACAGGAAAAAGCCTTTGGTCAATTTAAGTAGAAAAAGATTTTATCCAAGGACATTGCTCAGCCCAAGGCCTCTGTGAGAGCCAGACAACCCGGTTTGTGAACTACACAGTGAAATCACAGCCCAGAGCTGGTGCTGAACCACTGATGTCAGCCCTGTTCCATGGCTGCGTGTTAGAACCCCTGTGCCACCGAGAGTGTGTGCTTAAAATGCGGTGTGGCTGCCACCCCCCTTGCTAGAATCAATTCCCCACATCCCTGCTTCTTTGCACTATCAGGTACCGAATGAAAGCCTGGTCTTGAGCATCTGCTGCTGGAGCCTGAGGCCTGTGCTAAAGTCCTAGAGCCAGAGGAGAAGGGAAAGCAAGGACTACGCCATCTGAGTCTTCTATCCCTAGGGTGAGAGGCTGGCTCTGCATCCCCAGGGGGGTGATTCTGCAAGCACAAAGAGAAGGTTCAGATGCTGTGTGGTTGAAAGGTATGCAATTCCACCCATCCAGGGTGGTTGGCTAGAACAGCATCCCCAAAGGTATCAGGTCCTAATCCGTGGACCCTGTGACTATTACCTGATGTCACAAAGGGACTCTGTGGACGGGATTAAACTGAGATGGAGAGATTACCCTGGATTGTCTGCATGGGCCCTAATGTAGTCACGAGAGTCCTTCTAAGAGGGAGGTAGAAGGAGATGTGACAATCAAAACAAGAGGCTGGAGGGTTATGAGGAAGGGGCCATAAGCCAAGGAATACAGGCAACCTCCAGAAGATAGAAATGACCAGGAAAAGGATTCCCTCCGAGAGCCTCTGGAAAGAAACTTGATTGCATCCCCATAGATCTTATTTTGAACTTCTGCATCCCAGAACTGTAAGAGAACAAATGTGCGCTGTTTTAAGCCATCAAGTTTGTGGAAATTTGTTACACCTGCAACGGGAAGCTAATACTTCTTGTCAGCATTTTTGGGTTGAACAAAGAGAAAGAAGGACAGAAAGTTCCACTCCTTTTTCAGGTGCACAGGAGCTGGGAGAAGGAAGAGCTGCTGATGCCGGGCAGCCAGCAGGGGTTTTCACCTGCTCCCGCTGGAGAGAGAATAATCGGAGAAGTACCCTTCTCTTGTGCTATGGGGCCTCGGAGATTAAACCGTAAAGGAGAAAGATCTTTCCAAACCTCTTTTACAGCAGCCAAAAAAAAAGGAGAAGCATTTGAAGGCAAAGAGCAACTTGCAGGCACGTGATTGAAAAACAACTCATGCTTAGGGGCTTAAGGTATCTGGAGGGAACAACAATGTTGAGAGAAGAATTGCCAAGGAAATAGCTCTTATGTCGGCTGGAAAATTCATCGCACTGTTCCTGTCCTGTTGGCAGTGATTTGTGCGTCTCTGAGAAGCTCCTTTGCTGGGGCGTGTTCCTCTGCAGTTGGAGAGCTCGCTTATTGGGGGCTCCACGGTCTACAAGCTTCCGGAGAAAGGTTCGTGCTCAGCACGGGGCTCCTTCCCCTCTCCCATCCAGGAACGTCCTCCCTTCTCCAGGTGGTGTGGGAGGAATACTGGGATTAATAGTTTGCTCTGAATTGTAGGAGTGGGGCGGGGGCCCGCTCCTTCCTCAGCTTTATGTGGACTGGTTTCAAAAACCACAAGAGTGTTAATGTCTTTCTCCCACTACTTATAGAATATTACCTCTTTAAACAGCATCTTCTAAAACAGGGGTTCCATTTTGGCAAACTCTGTATTTGAAGGAAATGATCAAGCCCCATTTCTGGGTGGACAAGGAGAGAGAGGCCTCAAGAGCTCCCTGAGCTCTGGGGGCTGTCTCTGACGTCACTCGGCTGTCCTCCATCCTGTCAGAGGCTCGTTTGGCACCACGTGTCTTTACTTTAGGATGCTTCTTTTAGTTCTAATGAGGCACTTAGCTGCATTGTCATTTGCGTACTGTCTGTGAACTATTGGAATGGGGGCTCCGTAGGCACACCCATAGCTGCCTTGTCCACATCTGCACCCCTCCGTATGCCCACCCCACTCCTACTGTACCTCACATGGCCCTGTTCTAAATCCTTTATTGCAATTATCCCTTTTTGAAATATTGAAGTTCATTTACTTGTTTGCTTGTTCATCATCTGCATCCCTTGGCCATGAGGATACAAACTTCTGGCAAACTCAGTCAATGCCTGTAGGTTGCTTTGTTCACCGTATAGAGAGAGGGTGAGGACATCTCTTTTCTCTGTCTTTATGTTTCCATGTGAAGGGAAATTCAATAGGATGACACCCTGGTCTCTCTTTCACTTACTTCTTGGATACCTTTTCTAGTTGTGAGATGGGGAGGGAACTGGCCCTGAAAAGCTCCCCTTTGGGGTCTGCCTGCCCACACAGGCTCAGTCTCACGGTCTCTGTCCTGCAGGGAGCTGGGGTGCTTGTGTTCCATCCATGCCTGAAACTGGATGCTTGATTCTGCCCAATTCTGAGGTCAATATTATGCTACACACCTCCTGTGCATATACCACACAGTGTTATTGCAGCACCCTTCTAAGCCGGCCTCTATCAGCAATGACGCTGACATCTTGATCATCAGCAGCCAAAATCCTATTTCTAAAATTCTGTAGTCCCAAATTCGGTCAGAGGACAAAGGGGTCATTTTTGGGCCCCTTAATCCCCTATACACAGTTCCATCCCCTCAGCCTGGGGCAGTGCCTGGTGCACTGCAGGTACCCAATTTATTTTAACTCTTTAAATAAGTGGCTGCATAGATGCATGAATGCAATGCTTATTATAGTAAGAATTTTTCTAGGTCCTGGGTCCTCTACGCTAGTCCAGACCTCAGGATGAATTGCCAAGTCTGCAGAGAGTGAATAGGTTTTGAGTTATTAGTATTTACTATTTCAACAAACGTCATCACCCACTGAAATTTCAATCCTACAAGCAAACAAACCCTCGAGATCCTTAAACCCTCTCAGGACTCATGTTAATCAGAATCCTCTAGATAGATAGAATCCTCTCAGCTAGAGTCACTCAATGAAAGAAGAAGGAGATGAATTTTGGCTTTCTCTCCCAAAACACGTTCTCTGCCACTCTCATTATTCTTCCTCCTTTGAGGTTTACCATTGCCAAAAACAGAAGTTTGACCCTTAAAAATAAGAATTTTTCTGTACTGATTTTGAAAGACACCACCATGATTGACTAATTGTCTTGATGACCCAAGTCTGACAGGGCCTTGGGTTCAATCGTGTTGGTGGATAAATCAGTCTGATTAGATTATTTTAAACAGCAACATAGAGTGTGTGCATGTTTGTGTGTGTGGGGGAGTGTCCAAAGTTCTCTTGATTTAATTAAGGGTTTGCATTTCCAACTGATCCCATGGCAGAATACCACTGTGGACGCCTTCTTCGTGACCGCTGTCTCAGTAAGTGCAGTTCTCCAGTTGATGGATGGGTCTTGGTGGAGCTATTTGCGAGGACAGCCTCCTTTATTGGAAAGGATACAGATGTGCGCTAATAGGAAGTTATGAATCATTTCCTTGAAGAACTCTCTTTAGAATTTCAGGAAATGGATGTTTGGGGATTTAAGGAATTTAAGATGTTAGAGCAGGATTTTTTCCTGTGTGATCGCAGACTTCCCAAACAACAGCAGGGGTGAAGCTTACCCACCATGCCTGAGACTTTTGGGTGAAACACAGGCACAATTTCTGTTTTCATCAAGAAAATGTAAACAAGAAAAATTTTACGTGTCTGTTTGGTTTTTAGTGTGTGTTGTGTCCTCCCAAAATTCCGATGTTGAAACCTAACCCCCAATGGGATGGTGTTAGGAGTTGGGACCTGTGGGAGGTGATTAGGTCATGAGGGTGGAGCCTTCGAGAATGAGATTAGTGCCCTTATAAAAGAAATCCCAGAGAGGACTCTTGCCCCTTCCACCATGTGAGGACACAACGAGAAGATCACTGTCTATGGTCCAGGAAGCAGGTTCTCACTGAATCTGCTGACACCTTGACCTTGGACTTCCAGCCTCTAGAACTGTGAGCAATACGTGTCTGTTGTTTAAGGCCTCAGTCTGTGGCACATTGTTATGGCAGCCGGAGCTGACCAAGACAGCGTGTGTAAGTGCCAAGAAAGCCCATCACCAAAACCCCTCACTCCCTGATATTCGGGAGGATATAGAACCAAAAACTCAGCAGTGTGTCTAAAGCATCTGCTTAAATCTGCCAATATTTCAGTTAATAAATAGCATCCAGGAAACCCCCTCCCTTAGTGACCAGACCTGGAAGAAGGGTCAGCCATACACAGGCCAGGGACCCCTCCTTCCAGAGCTGAGACCTGAGGGTGAGCACTTTGTCCCTCTTCTTTACCCAACGGTCAGTAACTGGAGGGAATTTCAGCTGCTACCTTCAGTTCTCCGTCCCGCTCTACCGAGGAATGTGGAGGGAAGGCGGGCACGTCGCAGGCGCTGCTTTCAGGGGACTGATGATATTTGGTGAGTGGTTTGTGTGTCGCAGAGGAAGGATTCCTGGAAATCCCCTCATAGAAGACTTAGGAATCTAATTGACTTAATTACAGGATGGAAGGAAGGGAATTACCATGCACATGCCAAGAGGGACCCAGATGTCACTTTGAATCATTTTGCCTCCTGGTAACTGTTTTCAAATCGGTGAAAGGAAAAGACTTGAAGCTTAAACAAAAGCAGCTCAGCTGGAAACAGATGTGCTCACTGACACTATGGCAGCGTGAGCTCACCAGCACAAATGGCCGGGGCTTGCTCTGGGCGTCCCTGGTGAGCTTGCATTCAAGGTCAAGTTAACAATGCACGACATCTTCCACTGCGCACACTGACAATGAGGGACAGCGGGTCGTGGGCTGGCGGGGCAGTCGCGGGCATGGGTCCTAGAAGAAATCAAAGGGGATTAATGGATATGTCCCCAGTTCTGGATTTCACTTATGTTGAAAATAAATATTTTTTAGGTGCCTGGGGGTTTATTCCAGAATAAAGTATATGGATATAGATACATATGCATACATACATATGTGTGTGCATACATAGTCTTTTCCAAAAGAGATTTAACCTTATTTTTTTCCAAGCACTTGATTATGGCTTTACCGAGTGTTGAAAGAATAGGAAACAGGGAAACACATCATTTCAATAAACCCAAGGGGAGATTTTTAATCATTCTGGTGATGTGAAGGCTCACTCTCTCTCACCTTGACCTGTCCTGATAGGATCATTCCCCTATTTTACTTTGAGAGTGTCAAAACTGGCTCACCATAGCGATAAAATGTTTCCCACAAGACTACCGAGGGGTGATGAGATTTGAACCCAGGATACCCGAGTGGTTAGTCTTTAATTCCCCACATCGTTCCCCAGAGATTGCCCTCTGAACAGGAATAGCTTGATCAATCAATTAAAAAATACATGTTCCTAACATTTAATCTAACGCAGCTGTTAGAGGGCAGAAGTGAAACGTCATGGTGCTCCCGTCACACCAACTGCCCACGGCATCTGTGAAGGTGCGGGATGCACCAGGGCATAGGTGTCTCTTTTTCAAATGGAAGAACACCTGCCCGCACGCTCTGGCTTCTTACTTGGGTACTTTGTCAGATTAAGCCCTTCAGGATTAAGGACCATGTCCTGCTCATTTTTGTCCAGGTCAGTGCCTGGCTTTTTGATGAAATAAACAGGCCAAGGGAAGTTTCTAGTCTAACATTCAATAATGGACTCCCGAGGATGCAACTCTTGTGCTGACTTTGTCTGCCCTTGAGACCTTGGTAAATGGTGAATAGCGTGAAGGATGAAAGATAAGATGCAGACCAGGTTTCTGACCCCCCAAAACCCAATATTAATTTAAGTTGAAGTAGATAAGAGGGAGTACTTATCTGGGAAACCATAGAGTTACCCTTTTTGAAATATTCTCTGTTCTGTCATGTTCTACTGAAAAGAAAGGGAGACAGGGAATAGGAGTTTCTCTCAACAGACCTTTGAGTAACTAATAGAGCCAAGGAACTCGGGGGTGTGGAAGAAAGCAGGACGTGGTCCTTGCCTGCAGGAGCCTTGGACCCTCAGGGGAGATGGACACCCCCTCATTTGGCTCACAACGTGCTGTAGGTGACCCAACACAAGGGAAGTCCAATTAGAGAGCTTAGTTGGGAGAGCACAGCGGAAAACTGAGTAATGTGGCAGTGGGAATCTCAGAACACCTCTTAGAGGAGGTGACTTTTTGCCTGAGCCTTAAATTGGGTGTCGTTTGGGTATTTGGGGGAACTCAGGAGGGGCATCCTGGATGGAGGGAGCCGTGAGATCCAGGGCATGGAGTCAGGGAGTCACCAAATAAAGTGCCGAAGCAGTTAGATGAGAGCATAGCCTGGTGGACGGAAGAAACAGGAAGTTTGACTCATTCATCCAACATTCCTGGACCACCCACTTGGCGCCAGCCCTTAGCTGAGGGCTGGGGATGCAAAGGCTGGTAAACAGACATGGTCTCTCCTCTTATGATGCTTGTTATCAAGGTGGAGAGTCAGACAATAAACAAAAGACAACAAACAAAAGCACATAATTAAATGTACAATTATAAATTGTATAGGACTCTGAAGAAAAATGAAAACAGGGTGCAGTGATTAAAAACATCACAGAAGAGGGACAACCTAGAAAAGACAACCCAGAAAAATGTCTTAGGAGGAAGAGCTGAGCAGAGAAGTTGCACAGGAAGCCAGAATCTGAAAAGTTTAGGAGAAAAGACCCCAGGAAAAGGGGCTCCCACGAAGCAGGAAAGAGGTGTGGACATTCATGGAAATGATGAGTCTGGTGCTCCAGAATCACAGTGGGCAAGGGGAAGTGTGGTCCATGATGGAGCTGGACAGGGAACATGAGCCAACCACGACCTTGTAGGTCATGGGGAGAAGTTTGGATTTTGTTTGAAGTGCAATGGGGTGTCACTGCAGGATTTAAGCAAGGGAACAAAGACCAATTTTTGTTTTAAAGTGTTCACTTGGGCTTTTGGCGGAACACAGATCGGAAAGGTGAATATGGAAGCAGAGAGAACTCTGAGAAAGCTTTGGCAGGAGTTTCGGTGAGCGCCAGAGGTGGCTTAGGCTAAGCTGATGGTTGGGGGAAGGTGATGTGGGTTAGAGCATTTTGGGAGGTAGAATTGATGAGACTTGCTGGAGGATTGGGTTGGGGTACACAGGGAGGACGAGGGCAAAGTTCAGGATAACTCTGGGCTTCTGGTTTGAGAATTTGGTGTATGATTATGTTGCTTACCAAAATGGGGAAGGTGGAGCATGGGAGGAACGGGTGAAAGGATGAGTGAGGACAGGATCTCAGCCTTGAGTGTGAAATGCCCACAGTGAGGTTGAGAACTGAATCTGGAGCTACGCAGGGGACAGGGCTTTTTGGTGGGGATAAAAATAGGGGTTTTATTGAAGGGATGCTATTTAAGGCCATGGGATGAGATCACTGAGGTGGATGTACAGATAAAGAAGGGAAAGGCCAACACTTAGAAATCAGATCAGGGAAAGCCCATGACAATGGCAGAGAAAGAAAACTCAGAAGAGTAAGAGAAAAACCAGGACAGAGGGTTTGCTCTCTGAGAGACAGTGTGTGGAGGACGGAGGAGCGTGTGCCTGGGCTGCATTCTGCTGAGAGGACATGTAAGCAGAAAGGGAAATTTTTCCTTTGCTTTTGGTAACTTTAATCGGAGTGCTTCGGGAGAGATCCTGGGGCAGAAACCAGATGAGAAGGTCTTGGGAAGGGACTGCATGATGAGAGGCAGGAAAGAGGGTATAGACACCACCCTTTATTGATGTTTGTGTATGAGGGGAGCAAAGATGGATACGGACAAACGTTCTTTATTTTTTAAGAAGGAGCTTACTAGAGCATGATCAAACAGAGATTATTGACACAGCACGGAAGGAATACCTAAGGACCGGAGTCCTTAAAAGGTGGAGGGACAGGTCTTACTTTGTGAGAAGAGGGAAGAAGGAGGCACGGGGGATCTAAATTCAGCTGAGAAACATGCAGGAGTTGCTGTCCAGAGGCTTCTGTGAGGCGAGGTCATCAGAGCAGTGAGAATGTGGTTGAAGAAGAGAAGTGAGGAGAGGAGATGGTTGTTTCAGAAGCTGGGTGAGCGACTGGACTCACCTGAGAACCAGCCAAGACTCCAGCTGAGGTTTCTTATTGTGAATTTAAGGTGAATCAGTCAACAGGTCTTATTTTTTTTTTTTTAGCCCCATAAAATTTCTGCCTCTTAGGCGCAGTCAAGAAGGTTGATGCTTGAGTTAGTCATTCAGAGTAGGATTTTGTTCCAAGTATCAAGGAAAGAAGGCAAAGGAAGTTGAAGTTATTTTCAAGGGAGGCTTATGATGAGGACCAAGGAATCCAAGCTGGAATAGAGTGAGAGAGAGATGGGACCAATTTGCTGGAGACCTCTCAGGATTAAAGGACTATTTTGGTGTAAATCCCTTGAACAAGAGAGTCAGAGATCAATACTGGAGAGTGGCCTTGATGGCCTCGAAGTTTGGCCAGCCCCTCTGTAATCCTCATCAGCTCCTCAAGGACACCCCAAATAAACTTGCTGTCTAAGGAAAAACAGCGCCTGCCGTGCACATGCAGCTGCAGGGTAAGGTCCTCGATCTCATCCCACTTCTAAGAAAATTGCATCTAAGCCCCTCTGGACTTCCATTCACCTGGAGACCTCAGGGCCACAGGAAACTTCTATTGTTGACTTTCAGCAGTGGCCATCCACTTTTTCCAGTTGGATGTGTCTACAGGCTCCAATATTATGCTCTCCTCCCAACACCTGGGAAATCAACAGCACTTGAGATGCGTTCTCTCTCCCGGCCCTGGCAGCTAACTCCTGTGGTCTCCAGCCAATGTTATTTAACCAGCACAGCAGTTAAAATCTCAAATCATCTTTATTGCTGCTGCAGATTTTACCAGCTGCTTGAGAATGATCTTACCTCCACATGATTAGTAAATGATAGATGATTCTCTCCTCTTCCAACATTTTCCCTGGAGGGTTATTGATGCCTCAGAGAAGAAAAAATTCCAGAAAATATGGTACCCTCAGCCACACTGGAGTGGCCTTGTAAAGATCGATCTATGATAGTAAAAACATGATCTATAAAGGTGTTAGGCATAGGAGAGAGAATGGTAAAAGTTACTGGAGAAAGATAAAATCCACTTTACGATGGGAACAGGAGGTACCGCCAGTGCTCTCATAACTGTCTGGAATCTTGTGAGTGTTGCTGGCCACTTCATCACCGAGTCAATATGTTGGTTGTTTATCTTCATCCCATAGCAGAAGGGTCTAGACCAGGTTGTTTTGGTTAAAGCCGTTTTCCTTGCCAGGGATGGGCAGTTGGCACAGTGGCCACACTGTCTTGTTAGAGAGGCATGTGCTATTTGCAGAATTGGGTTTTGGCTGAATAAGGGCCAACAGTTTCCTTCGAAATTAAAGAGAAAGTGGATTTAGTAAAGACAAGTCTTCCACTATAGGATCTCACAGCTATTTAAGCCAAATTCCCCTAAAGACAGATGCAATAAACAGTGATTTCCACCCAGCGTGCATTAGGCAGGAACAAGGCTGTGGTGTGTTGGCTCCATTTCTTGGAACATCGTGTTCTGTTCTTAGATAAAACCTTCAATCCACTTTGTGAAATTAGTTGATTTTCCCTAAATGGACCACGATGGCTAATTTTATGTGCCCACTTGACTGGATCACAGAATGCCCAGATATTTGGCCAAACGTTGTTTCTGGGTATGTCTGTAAGAGCGTTTCCAGATGGAATCTGCAGTTGACTTGGTGGAGTCAGCACGGCAGCCTGCCCTCCGCAGTGTGGGTGGGTGTCATGAAACCTGCGGAGGGCACGAATAGAAAAAGGCAGAGGAAGGCAGAACTCATCTCTTCTTGCCTGATTGCTTGAGCTGGGCTGTCAGGAGAACCTGCCCTTGATACTTCTGGTTCTCAGGCGCTTGGATTTGGACCGGAACGGCACCAGCCGCTTTCTTGGGTCTCCAGCTTGTGGATGGCAGATCGTGAGACTTCTCAGCCTCCATGACTGCATGAGTCAATTTCTTATAATAAATCTCTTCCTTTAGACACATTCTATTGATCTGTCTCTCTGGATAACCCCGATTAACAGGCTAATTACTCTGGTATCTACAAGCGTGCTCAGTAAGTACAAACACTCTCACAGTGCCGCCTTGGCTGGGTCCCGTTTACCAAGTTGTTGATAGTTTCTCTTTGCTTAAGGAGAGAGCCTAAGTTCTCTAGCCAGGGACTGCCACAAGGTGTCCCTGACTCTTAAGCCAGACTTTTTCCACATCTTCCTGTATGAACCCAGGCTCCAGGCAGACAGCGCTTCCTCTTCCTCAAATCCAGTCTTTGCTTTTCCAGCTCCATGCCTTTTCTCCTGAAAACACCTCTGCTCATAGCAAATACTCTCTCTAAATGAAAGTCTCTTCTGATCTCAAGTATATTCACTCGCTCATTCACTCATATAACAAATATTTATTGTGCACCTTCCATGTGTCAGGCACTGTCCTCAGTGGACTCTTCAGAATCCCCATAGCACTTTGCAGAATCTTTAAAATATTTAGCAAATATTTTCTGAATGAATGAATGAACGATTGTGTAGTGTTTTTAGTTTGGTAACCCTTCTCACTTGGTTATAAGCTCTTCACGGGCTGGCTACACGTATGTCACTCCCGCTCCCCTGTGAACACAGTAGACAATTGATTCACTGTTGAAAACGGGCAAAGAGAATCCTGAGGTCAATTAAGTTGGTAAAAATCCATCAGTCGAATTAGCCATCATCATTTCCTAAAATGAAAACAATCAGAGAGGCCACATTCACAATTACTGGTGAGTACATGGTTCATTCTTGCTCAGTAATTCACTGTTCATGACAAACAGTCAACTATTCTAATATTTTCAGTTCTATTCATTCATTACCTGGCTTGATTAGGAGTAGTCATTCCAATGTTGATAGGCATTTAATATTCTGGCCCAGCTTCTTCTGTAAGAGACTGTAAAAGGGGTAAATTGGAATATTTCACACAAAGCTGAATAGGACTCCAGTTCTGCCATTTTCACTTTGTAGCTGCAGTCTTCAGATGGTGCTAGCTGTCAGTGCCGTGTCTGTGCACCCATTTCAGTGAGAAACCCTTGTCAAATTAGCTACATCAGGTGCATTGTGAAGACAGCAAACCCAAGAATTGAAAAAGATTACCAACTATTGGGAGGAGGATGAAATATACTAGAATCATGGGAATGAAGATCAAAGAAAGACTGGAAGCCATCCACTTGAAGACAGACCAGTGCCTGCCATGTTAAGCAGATATTTGCTGAATTAATAAATGACCCTACATATTCCTTCAGCCTGCACCCAAGATTTTTCTTAAGCCCATCCTACTAAGGATACCCCTGTGAGCAAGAAGGGATTATTTAGAAAGCAAAGACTTGTTTTTACTTTAATCCTGGCCTGACAAAGTACCTAGAACAGCCACGGTGCTTGATAAATTTTTGCTCAATAAAGAAATCAATGAATATATCCTCTAGGAAGGTGACCAGCAAATTGTTCCTATAAAATAAGGCTCAAAGAAGTGAATGTTCTGTTGTTAAAATGGCAAGGGCCTCTATATTTCCATTAACTAAATGAAATTGTCTCAAGAATCTTGAGAGAACAAAACAGTATGTAGCTAAAGGGTATACTAATATAGAGGTGCTTCTGACTACACAAGGGATCCAGAAGATTTTAGATGTACCAGGTGCCCAGAGGCATTGCTCAGACACCATGCAACTGAGTATTACATTTCCTGTCCCTCTGAGTCAGGCCTCAACTCTGCTTTGGATACGGGGGACTGACTTGTTTGTGGAACTTAAGTTGCTGACCTCTAGGGTCCATGAAGGACACAAAAGAAGCCCTGGTTTTCTCCATGTTGGATAACATATGCGTGCCTTTCCCTAAGAATCAGAGTTTGTTTTCCGTATCGTGTAATTGGGACAAGTGGAAAAACACTCATCTCACATAATGTACAATCTACCTCTTTGCTTTCATCTGACTCAAGCGCTTGCTCAAAGCTTTAGAAACCAAGATCTAAAGAGTTCAGTCAAGCTTCCTGGGAACCAGAGACTCTAGCTCATGGTGTGGAGGCTGAGAACCCTCAGAAAAGGTGGCCTCCTTCCACATTGGAAATGGATACACAGTGGAAAATCTCATCTACTGTCAGTGAGGACACTCTGGCTGTTCTTGAGAAGCACTTAGGGAACTTTTAAAGGATGACAAGAGTAACCAGCCCTCACATTGAGCCAGGAATAGTACCCTCTGCCACCAGCCAGACTCAAAAGCTCATTATTCCAAAAGCGTTGGGTAAATCACTCAGAAGGTCTTTCTGAAATTGTGGGCGGTAATTAGCCCCAGACTAAATTCTGCTCTCATCTAACCTGACAGATTTTACAAGCAAGACTATAAAAGATCAAACTGTTTCTGAGTAAATATCCATCACCCAAAATGTCTGAAGTCCAATCATAAATTACTAGGCACAGAAAAAACAGAAAACATTACATATGAGGAGGAGAAAAATCAATTGAAATTTACCCAGAACTGATACAGATTATAGAATTAGCAGACAAGGACATCTAAACAATTATTAAGACTCCATTCTATGCTCAAAAAGGTAAATAAAGACATAGAATATATTAAAAAGACTCAAATCAAATTTCTAGTGATGAAAACTACAATGTATGAGATGAAAATTTTACTGGATGGGATAAATGGCCAAATAGACATTGTAGAAGAAAAGAAGTAGTGAATGTGAAGACAGTAATAGAAACTATCTAAAATGAAACACACACACAGAGAAAAAAGAATTAAGGAAAGAACATCAGTTAGCTGAGGAAAAGGAGAAAGTGGGAGGGACAGAAAAATATTGGAAGAAATAATGGTCAAAATTATTCCACATTTGGTGGAAAGTCCAAATTCACAAATCCAAAAAGCCCAAAAGACTCAAAGAAATGTGAAACACAAGAAACATGTGTCAATTTAAGAAATTAAATCAAGGTGCATCATAATACAGTTGTTTAAAACCTGTGATAAAGAGAAAGATCTTAAAAGCAGTCAGAGTAAAAAAGATGTAGGTTCAGAGGAAAAAAGGGAGTGATGACAGCAGATTTGTAGAGAAGCACAATGCAAGCATAACAACAGTGGAGCAACATCTCTAAAGCACTGAAGAAAAACTATTGTCAAGTTAGAATTAAATATCCAGTGAAAGCATGCTCCCAAAATGAAGGCAAAATAAAGACTTTTCTAGACAGACATAACCAGAAAGAATTAATCACCAGCAGACCCACACTAAAAGAAATGTAAACAGCAGTCTTTGGGGCAGAAGGAAACTGATAGCAGGCAGAAATATAGATCTACATAAAGAGAGAAGGGCACCAGAAGTGGTAAGTATATGAATAAATATGGACCTTTTTACTTTTGAAATCTCCTTAAAAGAAAATTGCTAAAGTAACCATATGTTTGGGGGTTTATAATATATATATATAAAGTAAGATGTGAAAGAATAATAACGTTAAGGCCAGGAGGAGAGAAATGCAAGCATGCTCCTCTCAGTTCTTATACTTCATGTAAGTGGTACACCAGCACTTGAAGATACCCTGTCATGAGTTAAAGATGTATACTGTAAGCCCCAAAGTGACCACTATAATAATAAAAAAAAAAAGAGCTATAGCCAATAAGCCAACAAAGGAGACAAAATAGAAATCCAAGATAAGGCAGAAAAAGAGGGAAAAGGGAACAAATAACAGCACAAATAGTAAGATGATGGACTCAAATATAAGCATATCAGTAATCATATTAAATGTAAATGACCTATACACCCAAATTAAAAGGCAGAGATTGTCAGGTTGGATAAAAAAGCGAGACTCAACAATACGCTGCCTACAAGAGACCCACTTGAAATACAAAGATACAGACAGGTGAACAGTTAAACAATAGAAACAAATATACTACAGTAACCCTAATCAAAAGAAGGCTGGAGTGGCTACCATGCAATAAAATGCTACTCAGTGCAAGGAATGAACTATGGATGCCTACAACAGCATGGGTGGATCTCGAAATGACGATGCTAAGTGAGAGAAGCCAGACCAAAAAGATTACATACTGTAAAATTCCAAGTATATAAAATTCTACAAAATACAAACTAAGGTAGTAACAGGCAGCAGATCAGTGGCTGCCTGGGGATGAGGGATGCAGGAGGCAGGGGTTAGAAAGGCGCATGGAGAAACTTTGGGAGGTGATGGGCACATTTACTCTCTTGATTGTGATAACGCTTTCACTGGCATGTACATATGTCAAATTGTGCACTTGAAATATGTGCAGTCTATTGTATCTCAACCTCACCTGAATTGGAAAATTAAAATTAAAGTCATTAAAACGTGACTGACCCCCCTACTCCTACAGATCCTGATTTAATTTGTCTTGGTGGAGGCGTTATGGACTGAACTGTGTTCCTCTCAAATTCGTATGTTAAAGCTTTAACCCTCACTGTGACTGAATTTAGAGATGGGCCTGAAGGGAGGTGATGAAGGTTAAATGAGGCCATTAGGGTGGGTCCGGATCCAATAGGACTGGTGTCCTTGTAAGAAGAGGGAGGAACACCAGAGATGTACACGCACAGAGGGAAGACCACGTGAAGACACAGCAAGAAAGTGGCCGTCTGCAAGCCGGAGAGAGGCCTTCTGGGAAACCAACCCTGCTGCCACCTTCTCCCAGACTTCCGTCCTCTAGATCACGAGAAAACGGAGTTCCGTTGTTTAAGGCACCTGGTCTGTGGTATCCTGTTATGGCAGCCCGAGCAGACCAACAGCGTAGCAGTGTTTTTATAAGCCTCCCGAGGAGGTGTCCGTGAGTAGCTAGAACTATGACACATGACATTAGGCCCGGCTGCCTCCCCTCCAGGTTGCACAGTGAGTCAAACACTGACACCTGTGTGGAATTTGGCCTCATTGATGCCAGCTCTGAGCCCAATGTTAAAACTTTATCAACTCCCTTTGGGTTTCCTCTTCTCTTTCCGTGGCCGCATCTATATTCTATTTACATCTTTTTGTTCAACAATCAGTCAAACAGGTTAGTTGACAAAATAGGACTTTATTGCCATTCAGTTAAACAGATATTTGTGCACACTCCATGCCAGGTAGAGAGATGTGCCCTCCAGATAACAAAAGGTGTAATAAGACTGGACCAGATAAGAAGCATAACTTCTGACCATCGACACTCCTTGTCCTCTCTCTTATACATCTAGCATGGCATTTTAAGCAAGCCGGATCTCTTGCTGTGGCTGTATGATAACCACTTCCCAGATGTTTTATTTATTTTTATTTTTACATTTTAAAAAATCAACGAGCAACTTTTATAGGAACCATTGAATTATTTTGAAAACATCCGGGCTTCCAAAATGATTGCACGGGCTTTGAGTTGCAGAATTAAGAGCAGGTTCAGCTGGAGCCTTCAAGCCAAGAGTCATAATTAGTGCACGCACCATAAAGCTGGGTTTTAATTAAATATGTCTTTGAATAAGAAGGAAATTTTATGAAGTGTAGTGCACATGGAAAGCTTTCCAAATGGCATTGATAGCATCCAGAGAAACATCCAATATACCTGAGAAGTTTAAAAATGTAACTCATTTTGAAGTGAATCCAACATGGAAGAGCGACAATTTCCTGAGATGAACCCCAACTTTATTCTATTTATTCTTAAATGCTCAGAACTTCTTCCAGGAAGCTTCTAGAATGACCACGCTGTGTCTTGCATGCTGTCTATTCCTTTTTGCCTCCGGTACATCGTCCAACACCAGTGAGCACACAGCAAATGTCTGCCTCACTGCACTTTGAGGAAACACAGGACTTTTTTACCCAAACAAGTACTTACTGGAAGGGTCAGATGGATAAAAGTCAGTGGCTGTCACTTTAATATTTCATGCACAGAAAGCACCGTTTGACATCTAGGTCCATTGCTCTGTTGTATTGTTTCCGATTAAGATGGTCCTAAATGAATGTTTAATGACAGAACATGGTGTCTCTGCAGATTTAGGAACTGCAAATTAGGCTGGCCGTCTCCATCAGAAACATCTGTCTGTTTCCATATGCGTCTCTCATAGATGGAGAGAGGTGATCTTTCCCTGGGTGCCTGCAGATGTGCGGTTCCATTTGGTGGCTCCTGAATGTACTGTTCCGAATCCTAATGGCAACCAAGCATTTCAGCTTAGCACAATGTGCCAGCTTGATTTCCTTATGCCTCCAAATTGAATGCCGGATAGCAGATATCTTTGTTGATGAAAAGTAGAGAAAGGAGGTAGTGTGGTTTTTGCAGCCAGCGAGATGTCCACCCTCATGCATGATGACAGTGGACAGCATCACCCTCTGGTGGCCTGGGGATATTGTAAACAAGCCCCTCTCCAGTTTCCCAGCTTCCCAGCAGCTCATATTTCCTTCAGGCAAGAACTCAAAGATAAAAGGAAAGTCGGAACACAAGGCACCCCCCACTCAAGCGATAGCAAGTGGATTTCTTTTAAAATTCAAAATTCTTTTTAAATGCACTTCCTATTTGGCAAATCACTTCTGGCTCATTCATACTGCACACAATGTAATACAAAAAACATCCATTTGATATGACAATGTCTGTGATGTACGGTCTCATTCTATGAATAAACAGTAGCTTGCAGCAAAGATAAGGCATTGCTTATACACTAATAGGGACTGAAATTACAGTGAAACTCTAAATGGACAGTACTTATGGTAATTAGTTAAAAACCACTGACAGAAACAAAGTCCCCGGCTAGAATAACATCATTTAGACTTCAGCCTTCATTAAAACGGAAGCTACTGATTCTTCGGGAAAATGGTCTTTATAATTTCTTACTTATCTTCCAAACGAGGGGAGTGTCTGCAGCTGGCACAGCGTCTGGATCTTGCCTGCTCCTCTCATGGGGCTCCCCTGCCCCAAGTTATACCTGTCGGTCAGAGACACTCTCCTGGTTCAAAGTGGTCCACACCCACCATCGTCTCTCCTGCACGCTGTCATGTCACCCTCCTGGCTTCTCTTGGACTCCCCTCTCCATGCATGCTTCACATAGCAGCTGCAGTGGTCCTACCATTTCATGCCAGTCTCACTTCACTTTGAATAAAATCCAAAGCCTTCGCATGGCCAAAGCTCTCTGCAGCACCAAGCTCTTGCTTCGTCTTCCCTGTGTGCCTCCTACTATTCTCCTCCATCCTTGCCCATCTCTGTGATACCAGCCTTACTCCTGATCCTAAAGCTCAGCAGCCTCTCTGTCTCCTCTCCCTGGCAAACCTGCCTCCTGGTCTTCTCATGGCCAGCTCCTTATGGACTTTCAGGACGCCCTTTGCATCCTTGTCACCCTATCTCAAGAATCAGGTATGTCAAGTATCATCTGTCTTCACAAAGACAGCTCCCTTCCTGATGCTTTACGTAGTGTCTGGTACCGAGAATACCCTCAATTAGTAACGGTGACTACATTAGACAGGATGCATGATAAAAAGACGTCAATAGGCGTGAGAAGTGCCCCATGGCGTGGGTGTCCGACATCCTCACCAACATGCCCAAGAGATGGGCGATCTCAGGGGTTGCATTGTGACTTTTCAGCTCAACCACCATTTTCGTTGACAGCTTATCAGGTGGTAAAAGTAGGAAGGAGAGTTGATGAAACTCGTGCTCCAGCTGGGATCCTGCCTCCAGACTTCGGGAAACTGTGCTTCCAGTAGAGGATACTACAGACTGGTGAGTTGTGTCAAGAGACTAATCTTTGTAGAGTCGTCCCAGAGGCCAGCCATTTCAGGAGCCAGATGATGAAATATTCATCCAAGGTTCTGGCCTTCAATGAATGTGCTCCCCAAAGACTTCGGTTAGGGAGCAGCTTGGCAGTTGTTGTCTTGAAACAGTCAAGAGAGAAAGCTCTTTATGCAAGGAATATGTTTTCTTCCCTCGGAACAATGTAAAGGGTTGCAATCATTTGATTCAAATCAGAGTTCCTAAGAGAGACGAGAAATACAATGCCTTGTGATGAACATCTGTCTGATGCCCGGGCCAGAGTCAAATTCTTGGTCTGTGTTTTCTCTGTGGAATTTACATCTTTGTGACTTGGGTACCAAAACCATGCCTCCAAAAATCTTGCTTCCCTGATGAGCCTCCTCTGTAAGTGCATGTGTATGTGTGCATGCATGCATGTGCACACGTGTGTGGAGGGTAATTCAGCTCAAGTTTGAATCATTAGCTCAATTCAGGTTGGGATGGGCGGGGTCTGGCTGTGACCTTATGTCACCTCATGGAACAATTTAGCATAGGAAACTATATATAGCAACAAATAAAACACATAACTGAAGATGGATTAATATCCCGCAAATAAATCATAATTTTTAATAAGTGATTCCTAGAAATCAATATGAACAAGTAAACCACTCAGTAGATAAATAGGCAAAGAATATGACAGACAATTCACGAGCACAAACCTGAACAGCCAGAATGCAGGAAAAGGTCGGTAACTTCCCTTGCATGTTCAAACAATACTGAGATCCCACCCTACACTAATCATATTGGCCCCAAAGAAAACAAAATAAAAGCAATTTTATTATACCGAGTCCTGATAAGGAAGCATCCATTTTGGGGACGTGTTTGGCAATGGCGTTGGAAGATACATGTACTCTAAGATATGGCAACTTTCTCTTGGGATACGCTCTAAGGAAACACTTGAACCTGTGAACTGCAGGTTACAGCAAAATTGTTACAATTCCAGGTGACTGGAAACTATCTAAATGTCCACCAATATGAAAATGCATAAGTGAATTGCGATCTGCTTATATGGTGGAATGCCCTATAACAGTTATATGATATATATATTCTTGTGCATTATACGAATGATCCAGACCCAAATTGAGCAACATAGGGGAACTTGGAAACATATTCAGTGAGAAAGTGGGTAGAAGGAGCAAGAGATCATACTCATAGACAATGAAAATAAGGAGAAGCAGAAAAGTGTAAAAGGAGGATCGAAAAGTCATGAGTAACCCCATATCCCAGACATAATCACATTAACCTTTTAGTGTAATCTCTTCCCACTTTTACATGTATATATGTACTTCACATTTATTTTTACAAAATGGGTTCACATTGCATTGTGTATAGATGGATATCTTTTTTCCAGAAATGAATTCACATCCCACGCCTCTCTCTGTGCTATTAATATTCTGTGAAGGCAGGCTTTTCAACGGCTGCTTGACAGACTCCGCTTTCAGAAGTTCCATGTCTCAATTGAACTGCGTCTGCACCGAGAGTGGTTTTCCACCGTGGGGCAGTGGTCACCGTGAGTTCACAGATAAGAAACAGTTGAGTTAATTCCCTAAATCCCCTCTCGCTTCTGGAAAAGATTAGAAGTGAACTGAAAGAGCCAAAGGACAGTAACTAAGAGGCGCCATCTGTGTGGATGATTTAGGGGCAGGAAAAAGAAGAAAGTTAATTGTATCCTGAAAAGTTCTTAAGAGAAGATGAGCTCTGACAATGGAGCCTGAAGCTTTGTTCTGAATTTCCTGGCAGGCAAGAAAAACGGGCGCGTGCCGAGGCACGTAGCTTCAGCAGCTCAGGCAGAGGAGCCCAAAGCTCCTTCTCAGAGGCATTTGTCATGTGGGTCGTCATAGACGACGTTGACACCACAGTGGCCCACATCTCCTGCGCTTTATATATGACTGTTTCTTATACTGACCTTAAGACCCATCAAGGGCAAACTATAACTTGTCGTTCATTTGGGATAATCAGGACCCGAAGCAGAAGTGCATAGCTTCCTGTGGGGCTGTGTCCCTAGAGAGGGGCAGAGCTCTAAATTAGCAGCTGGAAAATGACTGACTGTTCTCAGTTATGCCAGGAGGGGGCTTGTCGGGAGCGGAGTGGGGTGCCCCTTCAGAATGGAGTATCTGCAGAGGACTGAAGTGATGTGTGACCATTTGTCCTACTGTCGGCCTGTTGTTACCTCCTACCCATCCAACCACAAGGTCCCTTCCTTAGGGAAACCTTACCTGGTCCCAGTCCTGCTCCTGCCCCTACAAAGTAGAAGCCACTGCACCTCTGTGTCCCATGACACATGTTCCTGGAACTCTCTAGTACAGCCCGTATCATCATGTTCTTTAGTTTTTCACACACCCATCAGCTCCTTGACAGCAGAGAGCTTTCACGGGACTCCTGATACCAATTAAGTAACGAGTAGGCTTCTTGCTATGGGAGAAGGTAACCTGCTTAGCATGTTAGGGGACATGAAAGAAACATAGTTGGTATTTGGGATTTGAACCAGACCTGGTATTTTTTGTAGTGGATGGCTAGCTCACTTCTGTCAAGAGTGTGTGATGTTCAAGGCCTTTCCCAAGAGGCATCTTTGGACCAATTGGATGAGACACCCCAGGCCTTGGGAGTGTTGAAGGCAGGGGTTACCCGGCATCTGTCTCCATCATGAAAGCATCTTTATAGGACTCCAGTGCCTCATGGGATATTCATGGCTATTAGGTCTGACTCCGCCATAAGAGTTTTGCAAACACATCCCCAAGCAACAGGATGAGCTCACTTGTGCAAGGAGCTCTTCAGACTTTGGCAGGGATGCTGGCTGCTTTTTGTGGAAGCCATTGGTGCATATCCCAGGCATGTCTGGATTGTCACCACAGAGCCACCGGTGGAACTGAGGGCAATGCTTGTCTTCGCATTTGCTTGGCACGAAGCTCTGTGCACAATCCACCTTAATTTCACGGTGAGTTGATTGGTATGAGTTGAAAAGGGGGCCCGCTGACACCTCCCAGCCTCAGGCCCACCCCCGAGGGATGGAATTTGCCTTCTTGTGTCCCTTTCCTCCCCGATGTTGGGTCTTGTGATCCACGCGAAGGGCCCAGAAGCCACGGTGTGAAGTTTTACAGCTTGGCTTTTAACTGGTTCCTGTCTATAAAATTAAACACTGACGATAGATTAATAAGTGCTGTAAATGTCTTAAATTCTTACCCACTCGCTCAATTAGGTGGAAAAAACATAACAATGTCTAATAGTGGATTGCCCAGGATTCGTGCAGAGCATTAAAGACGGCAGTTTATGGAGAGGAAAGCTGGGAGAGGGCTTGAAGGAGCAGCAGAGTGTGGTTCTTCTGGTGACAACAGTTACGGCCCTCTTGTCTTCCCAGCCCTGGTCGCCATCAGCAATCCCTGATTCCAGCAGAGGCCTGTGAAAGAAGTCTGCTCGCTTCTGCCCAAGCCCCGCCCTCGGTCCTATCTCAATCCCACATCCAAAGGGACCCTTCATGAGAACAGGGCCACATGGCTTCTCTGCTCAGAGCCCACCAATAGCGCTCTGGCAGCCAAAGTCCTTAACATGGGTTCTCACATCTTGCAGGACCCCTCCCCCCCATTACCTGTTCAACCCGAGGATTTGCTGCACCCCCCTTAACTATCAGACCCTACAGGAGTCACCTCCCTTCCTTACCTTGTAGGCCCTATAGGATTTAACCCTCCCTGTCCATCAGACCCTAGAGGATTGAATTCCCTTGCCCATCAAATCTTTCAGGACTTGGCCCCTGTTACCTATCAAGCCTGCAGGATGTGCTCCCTACATTGTCTATCAGACCACATTGGATTTCATCCCGTCGCCCTTCTGACTTCATCTATTCGAGTTCACGTTTGTGTCCTCTGCTCAGCCACACTGGCCTCTCCAAGTGGGTCCAGAGCATCAGGCTGTTCCTGCCTCAGATCCTTCACACTGGCTGTTCCCTTTGCCTGCAAGGCTCTTTCCCCAGATGCACACCTGCTCACTTCCTTCCAGCACTGACTGAAATATCCTTCTTAATAAGGTTTCCCCAGCTGCTTCGTTTCAAATTTCAACAGCCCTCGCCCTGCCCGGCTTCTCTTTGCTTTGTTTTCCTCCCTAGGACTCAGCTCTGCTGTCTTGAGCATCTTGCTCATTTGTCTTGTCATTGCTCCACTGCTGAAATGGAAGTTTCATGAGGGCAGGCACTGTTGTCTGCTCCCTTCATGACCGTATCCCTTGCATCTCTCCCAGCACCTGGCATGGAGCTGGCACGTAATAAATCCCTGTGAATCAAGGGCTCTGTGGGTCCCAGTATATTCTGATCATGCCAGCTTAGTGAAATATTAATAGTTGTTACTGATAAACGGCAAGTCCTGGGCACAAGGACATTGGAGAAATTCTGAGTTAAGTGACAGGCTATCCTCTCAGGACTCTCTGAGCCTCCTTGGAATGCCAACGGGAAGATGCTGTGTGCAGAGCCCCCGATCTACCAGCACGCGAGCCTCTGTGGGACTAGTGCTCTAGGGAGCACACTTTGGCGCACTGGGAGTGATGGCTGAGTCTTTCCCAAGCACCCTCTCACTGTGGAGAGAGAGAAATAGTCTGTGAGTTTGGGGCTGTTGTTCTGGTCACATCTTGGAGCCCCTGAGCACAGCTTCCTGAGGGGCCTTGATCAGCATGACGGAGAACACGTGCTTCATGATGGAGCTCCTCAGACCCGCGATGGAGAACTTGGGGCCTCCAGTGGTACACGAACTCCCAGTGAAAAAGCCAGCGACGCTCGCAAGGCCTCACGTGTTCAAGCGGGGTGTAGCTTCTCCCCAAATTTCGCCTTCATGGGCCTCTCAGGCTCGCCAGGGCCTCCCGCCAAGATTTTTGCCAATCTATCTTTAAAAACAGTATTTTCAAAGCCCAGAGTTTGGTACCTGCTGCGTCTCCTTCCTCTGAGTTCTGTGTAAGATGCTCCCTGTTCATCCCCCGAGGCTTCTCTTTCTTTCTGCACAGGGCCACCAATGACCCAGGCGGACGGCAGCTGGACAGATTACTGTCACTCTGGGTCACAGGGTCACAGTGTTTCAGAGCAGACAGCAGCCTCTGAGAGGACAGGATTTACTGAGGGTCCACAGTTAATGGCCAGGATAGAGGCCAAGATACCTTAACCGGGCAAGGACAGTCCCACTGCCTGATGCTCAGAGCCGCCCTGCCAGCCTCTCCCCACTCAAGGGCAGGCCTAGAGGGCATTTTCCACCGCAGGGCGCTGGACAGATCATTTTCAGAAGAGATACATCCCTCCTTAAAACAAAAACTGTCATGTGCTTTCCCAGTTAGAGACCCGATTTATCCTTCATCGGTACCTGGCTTAACCCTCCTCCTCGGACACTCCTTTTCTCGTAAATGGCACAGAAACATTCAGGACCCTCTCCTCCCATTTGCTCACGACTCAGCCGAGGGGATAACTTGCTGATGAATTGCCATGTCACTCGGGTAATGCCAGCTGAGGAGGACAGGCCCCAATGGGGTCCCCGTGCCCCCTACTCCCTGGTGTTCACGTCCTTGAACCCCTCTCCTGAGTGTGGGTGGAATCCTGGACCTGCTCCTAAGCAATAGAATGCAGCCATAGTAACAAGATGTACCAGATCGCCTGTATGTGATTCTGTTACACAGGACTATAAGGTCTGTCTTGCCAGGTGGCTCGCTCCCTTGTTGGAGGAAGAGCAGCCTCGAGCCTCCAGGCAGCAAGAAAGCAAGGTCTTCAGTCAAGCATCCGGCAAAGAACAGAATTCCGCCAACAACTGCAAGCACCTGGAGGCAGACCCTTCCCCAGTCCAGCCTCAGGTGAGAACTCATCCCAGTGAACCTTGGTTGTAGCTTTGCATGGTACCCAGCTAAGCTGTGCCTGGATTCCAGACCCACAGAAACTGTGAGATGATAAGTCTGTGTTGCTCAAAGCTGCCGAGTTTGTGGTAATATTATTATGCAGAAATAGATAACTAACAGGCCTTCCCTTCGCTTTTCTCTCCCTTACTAAGCCCTTTCACTTTCACAGTTCCATTTAAACTTTGAGCCATGTCTGTACCCTTTGACCTTATAGCCCTTTGACCCCAGCACTCCAGTATGACTCTAGGGAATATTTCGGCCACCTTCCACACATACTCTTGCGACCCAAGATGGTTTGAGCCCCACCACGTTGGCCAAGTCTGGTTCTTAGGCCAAGTTCTCTGTTCAGGTGGCTGTGAGTAATCTCCCGTACTCACTGGGTAGCTGGCCATCAGAGAAGTCTAAAAATATGGTGCCCAACTTCCTTCTGTCTGCTGGGTGGCTCAGCTGACAAATCCGGTACCCCAATGATGTCTCTGAAGATGACACGTTCCCGAGGCCCCAGGGTCTGAAGGCCTGAATCCTGGAAGAAAGTTAGCTGATACACAAAGCACGTCCTTTCGCCATGTGGTTGAAAATGTCTCCACCATGGGGCTATTTGACTAGAGGACTCGGCAGAGACGCAAGCAGCTTTCAAATACAGAGTGAGGACTGAAACTCACGCGCGTGGCAGATGCTGTGGTGGGCCAGGTGCTGAAGTAGGCGTTTTGCACACATTTTCATTTAATTTAACCTGAGATAGAATAAGAAATGCAGTGTGGGGATGTATGTGCTATCACCAGCGAGCGACGGTAAGTGCTCATCAGAGCTGCTGGTAGATTTACACGCTGGTCACCGGACTGGGTGTTTTACACACATTACTTCATTTAAATCTAACAACAGGCGAATGCGGTAGGATCAATGGCTTCCTTTCTTTCTTTTTGGTAGGGTGAAACTGGGCTTAGAAGTGTGGCCATATGCCTGAGGGCGTTGGAGGTGGCTCTTGAATGCAGGCTGGCTCGTGCTGCACGTTCCTTGACCGTCTCACCGTATTAGCTCTTCAGGAAGTGGTTGGGTTGGAAATCAGAGTCAGGTCTGTATGACTCCAAATTCTATACATTTCATCCAAAATCATGCTGCCCCCACTTGCAGGAGTTATAAAGAAAGCAGTGACCCCGGATGGCCAAGGCCCTTGAAGCCACTATTTACCCCACAGCTGGAATTTTCTTTGGGTGTTTGTGTAGTTGTATAACTTGGGCAACTCATTTCTACCATTTTCCTCTTTGCTGGTTGAAATCAGGAAGCGTCATGGCATCACTGATGCTGCAGCCGTAAACTCCCCTGCTTCAATGACTTTCGCTCTGACCAGTTCTTTCAAGCTGGCACCAATGGTCCACCTCTTCCAGACGCTGACACTCATGCTGTTGGTGGCAGTACATTGGACAGAAGGGCAGATGAGAGCCCTCATCATTCTGAATGCAGCAAAGCGCTGTCGGCTTCACGGAAATTAACTACTGGATCAAATGATGGAAAGTCATGTCTTTTGCTTTAAGATTTCTCTGGAGGGAGGGCCATTTGTCATTTACGAGTCTGGCTGAGTTATATTGTTTCCTGTTAAGATAAGTCTAAATGAATCTTTAATGACAGAACACTGTATCTGTACAGATTTGGAAGCTGCAGATTAAACCGGCCATTTCCATCTGGAACGTCAGTTTCCCTCCGGAGCTGTCCATCACCCACAGAGTGGGTGAACTGCTGGAGGTCCCTGCAGATGTGCCGGTGCAGCTGGAGGAACGGGGCCCCTGAACGTTAATCGTGAGGATGCCGTATATTTGAAGGAGGTTCCTGGGGCTCCTGGGAAGACACGGCCTCAAAGTCAGGGTCCAGTCAGTCCTTTCAAGGTTTCTGGGCTGTCTAGACTAAACCACCATCATCTCTGGCCTGGACGCTGGCCTGGGCCTTTTATCTGGTGTCTTTGTTCTCATTCCTGTCCCCTCCATCCATCCTCACCGAGCAAGAGGCACGTGCTTTTCAAAGTGCAGATGGGGTTAGATCATCCCATTTGCTTGAAATCCTCTCAGACCTCTGACGACAATCAGAACGAAGACCAAATGCCTGGACATGGACTCAAAAGCCCCGCCTGATGGCCCTGCCCTCCCCTCTGGCCCCAGACCCTCCATAGCTCCCTTGTTCTCTGTCACAGTCCTTCTGCTTGTCCTTCAGGGCTTCCAGGGCCACACATTCCTTCTGGCCACAGGGGCTTCTGAATCCTGTCTCCATGTCTGGAACACTCCTTCCTTCCAGCCCCTGCTCTCATCTCCCCCTTACTAGCTACTCACGTCCCATCCTTTGTGTTTCTGCCGACACATCACTTCCCCAGGGGCGCCTCCTTCAACATCAGGTGCAGCTGAGGTCTTGGCCGTATGACGACCACGCAGCACACTGTTCCCGTGGCACAGCGCCTGTCTCAGCTCTGACTGCGTACGTGGGTTACTGTGTGGTTGGGAACTATCTTCTCATGAAACCATAAGATCTGTGAGTGCTGCTCACTCTGTCTGTTCTCGATACACTTGCAACCCTGATGCCCGCACAGTGCCTGGCACGTTCCAGGCCTCTGGAAAGTCCCTACGATTGAACACAGTAGAGGCAAAGCTGTAGTTTCTTCCAGCGAGACAAAAGGTGATGGTATGATTTTTCAGCTCTCCCTCATCACCTTTCTTCATGGATGTGTGTTTGTAAACTTGGATGAAAACAAACACCAAGCTCAAGAGTAAGGGAAGAGGTATTGCGTGTGTGGCAGGAAGAGCTGCAGCTGTGGCTCCTGGCGCCATCATGGACCAGCTGTGTGTCCTTAGGCAAGCTGATTCACCCTCTGGTCCTTATTTCCTCATAAGTCAGGCAGAAATAACAGTGCCTGCTCTGTGTACTCACAGGGGTCTTCTTAGGACCACCTGAGAAGCTGCAAAATTGCTCTGCAAAGTACGGAGAGTTCCGCAGACGTATGGTGGCATCAGTATGTTCATTAATAATACAGTATGTTGCTCTTGTTCATGGCGAACTGGTACTAAACCCAAAGAAGATATCCAGGTTGTTGAGGCATTCAGGGAGTGGCGTGGCTTTGGCTTTGACACGACATGTAATCACGAGCTGGTAGCAAAAACAGAGCTGAACAGCTGGATTTTGAGATGACAGAAAATAGAATGCGTGGAACCGTCTTCCAGGTGCGACATGGCACTGAGTTAAGCTTTGGAAGGTGAGCAGAGTAAGTGTTCATGGCATCACATTCTGCCTCCGGGAGATGAACTAGAATTGTGGAGGGGATTAGCTGGCCCTTGTTCAATTTGTACCTTCGGGATTTTAATTTGTGGGGGTAACCTAGTAACAACAGGGAGAACGCGATGCCGTTGAAAGACAATTTATTGCTTACATTTCCTAAGAGAAGACGTCACACCGTGTAGGGCCACATGGGCTGCACCAGGTTTTGGTCAGAGGACAGAAGCAGGAGCAGGTGGCAAAGCCGAGGCCACAGCCCTTATCGGGGTTTCCATAGGAACAACGAGGCAAGGCAGAGTGAACAGTTTAGGACCGGCCAGTTTCAACACTTCCAGTGGGCTTTGGGCTGTGTGGGTAGGTCTCTAGTTGCCTGTGTGTAGCCTTGGGAGGATCTGGGTTAGGGGAAATGTTGGTCTGGTGTGTGAGAGTTAGATAAGGGGGCGCTGCTGGGAGTACAAACTCGGGATAGGTTGGTTTGCTCTGGAAGGCATGCTCCCTTCAGAGCCCTTGCTTTCTCTAACAATTGGCAACCCATGAAAGGGGCAGTCCCTCCCCAGCCACAAGATTTTTAAGAGGTCATATGACCCAGAAAATAAAAAATATAATTCATACAGCCCTCGATTGGCAAAATTAAGAGAAAGAAGAAGGAGGTAGCCATCATCCTCTTTCCAAAACTCCTCACCCTCTGTGGCCCCCTCAAAGGAGACGTCTTGTGCTTTGGACGGTTGACTTCATGCAGGATGCTGGGAGCCCAGGGGAAGGAGTGTTCTGGATGTCAGTGGTCATAGAATCCTTCTTCCGTCAAAGCCGAGTATCAAGGTGGCACTCTTGAGGTGCTGGTGAATGTCCTGCTGGCTGCCACTGTGTCTCTAGCTTGGGCTCTGGTGATGCCCAGGCCCCTGCAACCTCCAGCTGACCTCCCTACTTCTTCTCCTGGCTCCCCAACCTCACTTCCAGGGGGCACCAGATTGTCCCTTTCCAGCAGGGGGGTGGCCTGGGTGGACGCGTGGAGCTGCAGCTGGAAGCTCTCAGCCAGATCTGTAACCCGTGGCAGATGGTCTTCACATATACGATGTGTGCCCCAGACATACGCAGGTTTGAGCTCACGCTCGAGAGTGTTGTGAGGAATCGAGTCCTCCAGTGGATCACCGACTCGTTTAAGGGCATGTACACCTCGGGAATGTGTTTTCTATAAAGCAGGCTGTGGGTTCCGTACGGTTCCTGGGAGCTGCGGACAAGCCTCTAACTCCACCTGTTATGTCTCAATGCAGAAAGCTGCAGTAGGGACAATGGGACATGTTCACAACATCCTTCTCCTCCCAACACTTAGCAGCCTACAGCCCTGGGCATCGAGGCAGGGCCATTTGACTCATTCTGGCTGGAATTCTGGTTAGACACTTCCAGGACTTCTAAAGTGCCTGTGTGATTCTCTCTCCTATTGTGGCCACTGGCTGGATGCACAGGGTCTTGGGGAGGACTCTGAGGTCCCAGGAGGCTGCAGAACCGGAGGAAGAAATGACAGGGGACTGCTTCTCTGATCCACTGCTTGGACACATGTCTTGAACACCCAGTGGGATGTGAACAAAATAAAGAGCTCTTACGGTGCAAGGCCACTGAGATCAGATCTGGGGAATCTTTGTCACGGCAGCTGCAGTAAGCTCTCTAACTAATACAAGAGCATAAGAGTGCAAGTGAGTGTGAGTGTAATGTTAGAATGGAGGCTGGCCCAGAACCTGTTCTAATGAACTTTAAAAAAAAAAATCAAGATTATTGAGATATAATTTACATGCAGCCATTTAAATGTACAGTTGGGTGACTTCTGAGAAGGGTGGTTAGCCATGCCCCCATCATCAACATGTACAACACATCCGTCACCCCCAAAAGTCCCCTCCTGCTGACCAAACATTATAAAGTGAATCATTCAGAGCGTTTTAGTCCTTAATTTCCATTCACGACAAGTCACTTTTTTGGAGTCACCCATCTCATCACATAGCGTGAAAACTACTCACTGTCAGCAGAAGGGTGACAGCAGGGCCACGGCCATGACTGCTGTGTCCACGGCCTTATGAACAGGCCAGGGCTGAGCTCGAGGAATGAATGAGTAGATCCGATCCATGTGTTAGATGGTTAAGTCTGGCGGTAATGCTAAGGGAAGAAGAGCATGGAGGGAGGAGGATAAACATCCAGCCGGAGACAGTGGCGGTGGAACAGAGGGGAGGAAACACTTGAGTACACACAAGCGGTGGAGACGAAAGGAAACAACTCATTTTAGATGTGGCCTATGGGGAAAATAAGGCACGGGGGTGAATTTGAGCTTCTCGCTTGGCCACGAGTTGGAGGTGGCAGTTTCAGACATGTCTGGGGACATCCAGGTGGCATGCTCTGGGGCTCTTTGACTCGGGAGAGGGCTAATTTGGAGGTGCAGACTCCAGAGTCACCTGGGTACCTGTGGTGACTGAAAACACAAGAGAAGAGGAGCCCACGCAGAGTGAAGATAGCGCTGAGGTTGGGGTCCCAAGACCCACAGCAGTCGAGGGATGGGAAGAGAAAGACTCTACAAAGGATTAGGGGAGAGACGCCCCAAGGGGTGGGAGGAAACCTGAACAGCACATTCTGCCCATTGTCTCCACTGAGCCCTCAGGACACATTCTCTTCCCTTCTCCACCCGGCTCTGTGCCCAGGAGGCTGCCCTGTATTTATGGACCCCAATCCCTTGGCTTCCAGTTGGGTTGGCCAATAGGGAGCACTTGCAGAGACAGGGGAGAGGAGGGAGTTTGGGGTGATTATTCCACCAGCTCCTCTCCGGGTCACTGCAGGCAGGCGGGGACCCTCGAATGACGACATCAGCTCCCACCAGGCTGCTCTCCTTACATCTCTCTGTATCCCTGGGTTCCAGAAGCTGTTCCATTCCCCATTTTTCAGGCCTAGAAGCCGGCTGTTACTAGCCCAGAACCCTGTAGTTTCCCTACACGCTGCCCACACCTTTGTGAAAAGTCGCTTTCCTAAATTCTCCTCCAATACCCATTTTGAATGTGCCATCTGCTTCCCGTTGGAAATTGATACGGACATCTGTCATTGGTTTAAAAAATACATCTACGTTCTATATATTCCAAACTGTTACCCCAAGAATCCTCTCCCAGTTTCTGCCCAAGTTGCAGAAGGCACCAACAGAGAGAACTTTGCTGTCTGAAAGTGCCCCTCCTCCGTCACCCCAGACGGTCACAGCATGGAGGGTGTGTCTCCCAGGACAATGTCACCCGCCATGGGGAGAGTCCCAGGAGAGGTGCAGAGTGGAGCTGCCCCTGCAGATAACACACATATTTCGGAAAAGAGGAAAGACCTTGCTTTCTGGGAAATCTATTGGCACCCCATTATGTTTTAGGAATTATTGAAAATTTTAAAATGTAGGGTTTTCTCCTCACCTTTCCTTTTGGTAAAGGGTCAAAGCTCCAAATGTTTCTGAGCCCCAGGTGCTGTGTGAAGCCCCTTTCAGGACGCTCGTCATTTTCCACCTGTTGGCGATGCCGGTTTAAGGCTCAGCTCCGTGTCGCTCTCACCCCGCCACCCCTCCCAAGCAAGGGCACGGCTGTGGCTCACCCCTCCTCACCTGCAGCGGCCCCCGTGCCCGGCAGGCACCAGGCCTCAAAGGCTCCATCAGGCGGTCCTCCTCCTGTCTGCAGATTCTTTAAGTACCAACTTTGTTCTGTTGTTATCTAAGTTTATCTTCTCTGTGACTGCAGGAAGTGGATTAATTCCTAAACCTTCAACAACCGCTTGTGGTAACAAACACAGTAAACCTGAAGAAGAGACTTCTCGAAGCACACTGACTCGCCGCTCCATCCATTGTGTTTCCGTTGAGATCAATAGAGGAAGCAAAAAAACAACACTGCAGTCAAAGAAAAGTAGGAGTCATATTTTGGCTAACTTTAAATAGCAATTCCCTCAAAAAATGAAATT
The DNA here is from genome assembly GCF_037783145.1 of Equus przewalskii. Taxonomy (NCBI): domain Eukaryota; kingdom Metazoa; phylum Chordata; class Mammalia; order Perissodactyla; family Equidae; genus Equus; species Equus przewalskii. Next base: position 45,200,737 of record NC_091832.1, read on the forward strand.
ATCCCAAGGAGAGACGGAACCAACCAAAAGGCTGATAAATGCCGGAGGCGAAGAAAGTCACCCAGCGAAGACTTGGCCAAAGGGATTCAGGGTCAGAAATGCAGGAGAAAATGATTCAATGGCGGCCGCTTCATGTTCAATTGCTCCCAATGCATTCAGGTTGCGTGCAAGAAGACTCATTTTTAAGTTCAAAAGCCCATTTAAAAAATATTAGTTGATCCTATAAAGTCCGAACTGTGGTTCTCAAATGCGAAAAGAATTCTCCCATGCGTTGGCACATGTTTCTGTCACCCAGATTATATCCAATTGTAACCTTACATGTCGTTTTGTCACTTAATGTGACAGGAGAGCAGTGGCAATTTCCACATCAAAAAACTCAGCGCAGAAAAATACTCACTTTCCTCAGAGGAAGCTCAAAAAGTGCATTAAAATGATGGAAACATCACCAACAGCTTCGGATGCTCGGCATTATAACCCATTCCGGGGCTCGAGACAGTTTGCCTAGTGCCATCTGGCTGCCTCGTCCCTCTCTCCCTCTGTGTCTGCAGCTAAGAGAATTATATTGACACCTGCTGTTTTCCTAACATTGTGTGTTTTTGAATGGCCCGGGCCTGCGTGCAGGACCCAGAGTGATTTCACAGCAGTACCACGTCTTTGTGGCAGACAGCGCCGCAGGAGCATGTCAGCTTCATCCACAACGAAGAGTCCACGCGGATCGAGGCCTCCTCCACGTTAATAATCAACACGGTTCCTGCAGGAAAGGACTTTATAGGGGTAACTACTCTGTGCACCCAGGTAACATTCATCTGAGTTGACAAAATATTCGATGCCGTTACCAACGATGTTCAAACGTGTTGGTAATACACCTGTATGCCTGTGAATGTGCATTTAGAATTCAATGAGCGATTTTCACTGCTTACTGAGGAGCCGTTCTTGCCATTGCTGTGCTAGAATTCACTGTCCTACTGAGTCCCCTTGCCCTCCTGGGGGTCCGGCCCTGGTGTCCAATTGGGCATCAAAGCAGCGTCAGAGAGAAGCCTGCGCTGGGGAGCAGGTGCAGAGCCCCCTCAGGTAGATGAGTGGGCTTTGAACAGCGTGGACTCCTGTCACACAGCCTGCCACCCCAGCTCGATGGCCACAGTTCTGAGACCAAGCCTTCAGTTCAGAGACTCTTTACTAAGCGCTGTCATGGGCTGAGTTGTGTCCCCCCGAAATTCACATGTTGGAGTCCTAACGCCCAGTGCCTTGTAGCATGGCTGTGTTTGGAGATAAGGTCTTTAAAGGGGTGACCTAGGTAAGATGAGGTCATTAGCGTGGGTCCTAAGCCAATCTGACTGGTGTCCTTATAAGTGAAGATTAGGACACGCACAGAGGGACGACCACGGGAGGACACAGGGAGAAGATGGCCGTCTACACGCCAAAGACAGGCCTCAGGAGAACCAGTCCTGCCAATGTGACACTTTGACCTGGGTCTTCTGCCTCCAGAACTGTGAGGGAATAAATTTCTGTTGTTTAAGCTGCCGGACCTGCAGTGCTTGTTATGGGGCCCGGGCTGACTAATCCAAATGCCTACTGCTGGACATGAGGCCACAGAGCCGGACAAGACAATGCCCTCAGCAGCACGCATCCCAGAGGGGACCAGGACGAGTGGGAAGAAGGGAAGCCGGGACTTGACCTCTTGCACGGCTGCCCAGCGTGGTCCTGGGAGGCGTGCATTTGTAAAACGCATGCACAGCCATGCTGAAGAACAGGCTGGCCCAGGAGAGGAGATGGGTGCACGAGAAGCAGAAGGCGTGGACGGGCTCTGACCTCACAAAGGGTCCCCAGGAAGGAAGAGAAGCATCTCCTCATGCCCCCCTGCTCCCGCCTGACCTGGGGTGAGTGTCAGGCCTTCCTCTGCCCTCTAGGGACCCCGTGAGGCCATCAGCTGCCCTCTGCCTTCCTTTCCAGTTTACCTACAGTGAACATCCATAGGATGCCTTCCTGGGGAGCTGCCTGCCCTGTGGTGTGTGCCACCCCGTCTCTGACCATAGTCAATGGGACCACGGAGGATCCGACCCCAGCTGAGCCACTGATACCCCCTCCATGGGAGTTTGGAACTGGCAACTGGAACTTTTGCTTCTTAGAGATGCAGACCCAACTGTGTAAGCACCACTGTGTGCCCAGAGGAGCCAGACGTCCTCAGAGAGAGCAGATGCGCCGAGAGGAGTGGGAACAGGAACCATGGGGCCCCTATGCACCAGTCCCCAGAGCTCCTTCCTGAAGCCCCATGCATGCCCGCTCCAGGTTCTGGGAGACATCCCTGTGGGCTTTTAATAAACATCTGCCTCTGCCCTCGGTTTTTGTGGGTCTTGCTCTCCATGCTGGCTTTAATAGGCTTCCAGGACTTGGCAACTCTGGAGTCCCAATTAATTCTGGCCACACACCAACATTCTTTTATTTTCTGTGTACAGAAGAAGGTGGCAAAGACGCTCAACTGTAGGATTGATTTCTGGTTGGTTCACTGTTGGAGATGCGCCCCGGCCCACCATCTGAGCAGTGCCAACACCCTCCTGGCCCAGCGCCTCCATCACTACTCATCCTTCCCAGAGCCCCACGGGGGTTCGCTTGGTGCTATGCTAATTCGTTATTGGGGTGGCTAGAGCACAGCTCATCCTGAGACTCCAGCTGCTGGACTGGAGCAGAAGCCACTCGGATGCCATCTGATGCCACATGCATTCTAGATACTGAGGGAACTTGTTTTCCAACATAAATGTGTCTCCCCCTGAGGGCCCTAGCTGCTCCAGAGAGAGCCTACCAGCCGGTCGGCCACAACCAGCCCACTCCAGTTTATAAGCACAGCAGGTTCCTCCGGCTTTGGCCCCTCTAAAGCATTTTCTGCTCAAAAAGCTGTTGTCCCCTCCAGGCCTCTGGGCTGACTACTTCTCATTTCCTCTGTGCACACACACCTAAACTGACGCCTGGAGCCCCCCAGGATCCCTCTCCCTCCCTCTCCACCTGCCTTCTCTTTGCTTCCTCTCCCATATATCCAACAGAATACGAATCAAAAACCCATATTCAAACGGCACGTTCCGCTTTTAATCGGGTTTGAGGGAAACATGTCTGACCGCCACCTTCCCCGGCTGATGGAATGTTTGACATTTACCAGGGCTGCGGTGAATCTTGTCGCAGCTCTGTTTTTAAATGCCACTCCAGACCCCCATCTCTGAGTTTTAAAAAGCTCTTGTCCTATAAAGTGTTATCATTACTAAAAATACTAAGCAGAATCTTCATCCACTCAAGAGTCGCCGTGTAATTTTGCTGGAATACAAATCCCACGGCAGAAGGAGAGTAGTCAGCTCTCTGCTCCCGGCCTGAGGTTCGCTGGCAGGAGGAGGAAACAGACCAGGGATGAGGGACCCCTCCCTGGCCCTCCCAGAGGGAACCATGCCTTTCTCGCGCAGGTGTCCTCATGCACAGGACCTTGTGCATTGCCTGGGGGTCCTGTAGCAGCTGATATCTGTGTCCAGGGCCCAGGCAGTGGGAAGAGCTTGGGTCCTGAGTGCTGAGAGTGGGCACCTCTTCCAGACCACGACAGAGCCACCTCTGACCAGGGACCTTGAACTCAGGTTTTAAGAGCTCTAGAGCCAAGGTAACTCTGTCTCTGTGTAAGGGACTTCCCATCACTGCAAGGGGCCCAGTGCCCCTCTCTTAGAAGGACTGAGGAAGAGGCTCCTGCAGTCAAGTGACCTGGATTGGGTGGCTTTGTTCTACGGGTAATAGGCAGTTGTTGAAGGTTGTGAGCAAGGAGGGGTTTCAAAGTATGTCCAAAGAAATGGGTTGATGTGATGATGCTGGGTGCAGGGTACCGGACGGCTCTGCGGGGCTGGTCACTGTTCCTGAGATCTTGAACTGCAGGGCTGAGGGGTGGGAGGAGAGACACTAGAAAAAGTGTGGGAATGGGAAACAGGAAAGATGAGGCTTGAGGTTTAGCTCCCAGGGGGGCCAGGAGGAGAGAGCCAAGAGGGCAGCCAGGCTCCATGGGTGCGTGGGGACCGGCAGAGATGAGAGGGCCAGTGTGTGTGACAGGAGGCTGCCAGCTGGGCCGTCTGGGCTTGATTTAGGCCATATTGCTCTTGAGGTGACGGGATGTGTCCTTGAAGTTCTGCCTTCGAGCTGAAAGGGGCAGAGCAGCTCCTCCTCCTCTTCGTCTCGTCAGACAGGCCTGACAAATGAGAACAAATAAGTCCTGTTGAGTGCCGTGTGTGTGTGATGACGTCTGTGCATCGGGTGAAGATTCAGGGATGCAGCAGAGGTGGGAGATGTGTGTGTGTGCGTTGTGTGTGTGTGCGTGCATACACTCCTGCACACTCACACTACCCAGGACCTGGGGGTTTCTTTGGACCAAATTTAGATTCTTAGCTCAGATTATATTCAGATGAACGTGGCCATATGGAACTGTTGATTACATGCACAAATTTTGCTTTGGGAGAGGACTGTGTTTGTGTGTGTGAGTGTGTGTGTGTGTTTGTGTGTGTGTGAGAGACAGAGAGGAGGTATATATAGAATGCTGTAGGGAAACATGTCTTTATGGGAAAACAGATGGCCTTGAGGAAGGAACCGAACGCAGGAACCCGTCCCGGCTGCAGCTGCTTCCCCCAGCGTGCGCCTCCGAAGACACTTAAGCCAATTCCATCTGATTGCGCTCACTCCAGCCCTTCTTACGCACGTGAAATGAGTATGGAACAGACTCCTCTGCCTAATGAGAATTTAAATTTTCAACTTTTCTAGAGACGTGAGCCTGCAGTCCCGGCACGATGCACATTTCTAAGCACTCAGCTACAAGAAGAGGTGACCCAGTGCCAGGCTCTCCAGTCCCTCCTGAGTCCCCATATGAGACCCAAGCAATGCAAAGCTCACCGAGACACTGATAACAGCATCCTAACAATAAAAGCCGTTTGACTCAGAGTCCAACTGGCCTCACGGAGTCCAAGAGCGTTTATTGACTCTTCTGAGGGCGGGAAGATAAAGGCCAAGGGATGCATATCCATGGAGGAGCAAGACTTTCCATTGTCTTGACTCACAGGATGGCACAGAACCTGCGGACTTGGTCTTGGGCTCATTTCTGCCACTGCTGAGCTGTGCAACCTCGGGAGCTGATCCCTAGGGAGCCTCCATGTTCACCACTGCGAGCTGAGATAACAATCATACCTCTGTCTCGGAGAGCTTGTGAGGATTCAGTGAGTGACATGTGAGAAACCCCCGGCCCTGTGCCAGACACAGACTAAACACTCAAGTCACGTTAGCTCTGACTCAAAGGAGCATGCGCACATGCCCGAAGTAAAGACAACGCCTGCAGAGCACGGGCATTTAGTGTTCGCTGATGTGAGTTTTCAGAAGCTTTCATAAGCAATTCCAAAGTACTTTTCGACGTCTTTGTTCCAAGTTATCTTATTTTTATGTTTTATTAGTTGAAGCCTCCTGAAATCCTTTTGAGAGGGAGGTTTATGAATCTTTACAGAATAAATGCTGAGGGTGCTCAGAGAGGGGCTGAGGAGCCCGTGTGGGCAGGCAGAAGAGAAGATGGAGCAGGATGCTGGCGGCTTGGACAGACAGCCTCCCTGAGCGGAGCGCGCCTGCATCTCTGCTATCTCCACTGAAACAAGTTCTGCCTGTTCATGCAGAGTTTGCTCCTCCCAGACCTTGCCAGGTGCCTTTGCCCTCCAGAGTCCTCCCCTGCTCTGTGCGTTCCTTTGGTGCATAAGAGCAAAACCACTGGGTAGTATCAGCTTTGCTTTTCCTCCTGTTTGGGGGTCCCTGCCTGGAACTGGCTGCACAGCAAGACCTGTGTCCCTGCTGGTTGTGCGAAGACCACAGGTAATAATAATGGCCCCCAACATTTACAGAGCACTCCTTGCCTCACCCCAGCCGTGCTGTGGGGTGCCTCAGCACATCATTGCGTTTAACCCTCACAAAACCAAGTACAGCAGGATTGTTCTCATCCACATTGGATATGAGAGGACACACACAGAGTAGGGGCTCATCACTTGCTTGGCTGCACAGTGAGGACAGGCCAGAGCCAGACTAGAATGGACTGGAAGAGTCCAGCCTCCCCCCGCACTGTAGCCGCTCATCGGGTCCCCTCGTGGCTGCTCTCCTGAGTTAGTGGGGCGGAGGAAAGGACTGCTGGAAGCCCTGGGTTGCAGAGCTCAAAGGGCGCTCAGGCTTACTTGATTTCACATAGGACAAAGGGGCAAGAGAAGACCTCATCTCCTGGGGGATGGGAGAAGCTGATGATCATCCCAGGGCTACCTGTGACCCATTGGATGCACTGCCCCATCTCAAACCCACCTGGGTTGACCAAAGTTTTGTGAAATGTGCCTTCTGAAAGTCTCAAAGTTTTCTGCTGACTTCACCTCCCTTCTGGACCTCCAGACGTAGATTCTGAATCTGGTGTTTCCTTACACATCATCTTTGTGATTGTATAAAACTACCCTCCTTTATGACATCAGTGTTGCAGGACCAATCCAAACATGCTCCTTAGATTGGAGGTTTATCCTTGTGAATTAGACTTCTGGAAATCATACAGCTAGCGTGTTCATCGGCCATCATTGACCTGCAGGAGTCAACCTAGTGAGAACTTATTGGGCATCTCCTCTGGGCCAACCACTGTACAATCGGTACCTCAACGCACTGCTCTGACCCACTCCACCCGTGCATGGGCAGGACATCGTCTTTCCTGACTCTTCCATCACGGGTACAATCATCTCCCAGGAATCAGAGTGCACATGGTAGCTGTAGCCTGGACACATAAAGAAACCATGGCATTCAGGGGCTGTGGCTCTGTCACATAACTCCAGCATTTCTCCCACTGGCTTGAAGACTTCCTACCAAAGGAGATGTAGAATGAGGCACTTGCTGGCTCTTCTGTCCTGTACCTATTATGATGGTGCTTTGTTCTCTTGCTGTCCAACGTTTCTGAATATATGCAGTACACATTCCTTTAAATGTTTGTCTTGAAATAATTTTTGACTTGCAGAAAAGCTGCAAAAATAGCAGAGCATTCTCTTAGACTCTTCATCCAGCTGCCCCTAATGTTGACGTCCTACATAACCGTAGTACTATTACCAGAACCAGGAAATTAACATCAATACGATACTAGTAGCTCAACTCCAGACCTTATTTGAGTTGCTCCAATTTATCCACTAATGTCCTTTTTTTGGTTCCAGGATTCCGCATTGCACTCGGTTGTGAAGGAGTAATTTTAATGGGCCCCACGTAATGACAGCCACACTATTCTCATCAATTGATTGAGATCTCTGTAGGTGGACACCCCTTGCAAGTCTTCTCATTAGGTGTTCTGAGCCCAAGGTCATGAATGGAGAGGTGTAGTTTAACATTTGAGAAAAAAATTAACCTTTGGAGTTCTTGAACACCCTGAAACTTGCAAGAAGACTCTCTCCCCTTGGAAGCATTTTTCTGCTTAGTTTTTGACACATCTGTTATTTTCCCAAACACATACCCTTGAGCTTTCTGTCCTGCTTTCCTGATGGTGAAACCTGACAGCGTGTCCTTTATAGTATATCAGTAAGTGGTAGTTCCCCCACCGTAATACAGCCTTCCCTCCACGGTGACCAAATCTTACTTTGTCAGAGGAGCACTTATGTCCTTTTGCAAGAAAGACACTGGGGAGAGTAATAACTGAGGAGCTGACAGCAATGTTCTTTGACTTATTTTAAAGAATAAAAATAAAATATAGAGAGAGATGCATTTTTTTTTCTTGAAGAAAATGAATTATTCTTTGAAAGTTAGTCAATCTCTTAGGGGCACAGTGTGGAAAATTAGATTTTAATGGCTTTGAAATTGAGGTTCCATGGGTCAATAGTACTAGATACTTGAATTAAAATGACAAATCTATTAGAAGAAAATCAAACATTTTGTTGCCCATCAGAAAAGCAGCGAGAGGACAGCAAGCATTATTTTGGAACTCTTCCTGAGTACAGAAGGCTTCAGAAAAGGAGCAACCCTGGCTTGGTGTTTTGAAATCCTTGGGAGTGAATCACTCATGGATTTCTCGACTCTCCCTGAGTCAGATAGGTTCCCGCTTTCTAGCCCGTATTGCAAAATGTGGTTGAAGGCAGTTTGGCAAGATGGGCGTCTCATATGCATTGAATCCTAATGCTGCAGGAACACCCTTTGTTATTTCTCAGCTGACTTTCCACAGTCAATCCTGGTTTGCGTTTATTTGGCTGACTTACCCCAGGCTGATGCACATAGCTCTGACACTTCTGGTGGGTTATGAGGTTGGCAAAGCTGCCTTGTGCAAGAGCCAAGACTGATTTTTGTCTTGCATTTCTGACTCAGAATCTCATTTTCTAACATTTTACAGAAATGAACACACAAGCCATATACGAGTGGATCGATTCATTAATTAAGTCATACATTTCTTGATCCCTTCAACAATATTTACTCTGCCCGCACTAAGGGCTGGACGCTGTTCTGGGTGATCGGGATGCAAATGTGGACACTACGTGCCTAGAGCAGACAGTCTAGTAAGAGAGAGACAGGCACAAATGAGAATGCGCACGCCTACCTGTCTAACTCCAGACGGGATGCAGGCTCCAAGGCAAGCGCAGGATGACATGAAAGCACCAGATCAGCTGACGATGACCAGAAGTCAGCCGGGAGACGGACTCTCCAGGAAACAGCACACGCGTGGGCCCGGCAGATAGTCACCTTCACAATAACCCTGAAAAGGCCGCATTCTCTTATTTTCTAGATGAGCAAATTGAGGAGCAGGGAAGCGAATTGGCTGGTTCTTGGTCACAGCTTTCCCCACTCAGCCAGTGTTCTTCTCACAGTTAGAAATGGGTTTCATAAGACCCTTCGTTCTTCTCAGTCCGGTGGGGGGAGGGAAGAAGAGAACGAGATAGGTGCCCAGGACACTACAGAGCAAAGCAGAACCTGTCCGGTGGCTTGAGAGCGGGGTCCTTTTGCAGGTGAGCTCAGGTGTGGGGTGCAGGCAGCTCGCAACCCAGTGGGAGGGTTCTCTTGCTTCACTTGGGGATTTTGTCAGTGTTCAGGTCCTGTCCTGTGCAACTTTTTCTTGGTGACAATGATGGAGGCAATGGCGCTCTCTGACCACATTTCCGGATGACAGGAGGCCATGTCCGGGAAGGGGGCGGGCTGATCAATTCAGTGACAGAGTAGACATCCAAACGGCCCTCCACTGGACCACGTGCCCCAGGGGCAGGAGGACTCTGTTCCCTGTTCCTGGCTCCATCCTCGGCACCTGGGAGAACGCTCCATGGCCAATGTCTATGGAAGGAAGGAAGGAAAGCTTGCCAGATGGAATTAATATAAAAATATAAAATGTCCGAGTGTTGTCCGTTAAACCCTGCCTCAGCTCCAAAGTGCTAACGCACACAGAGACCATCTGGAAGACTCGGCTTGATGGCATCTGGGGTGAAGATGTCTCCCTAGAAAGCAGAGGTGGTTTGCCACGGCTGCCCTGCTCAGGGCTGGCCCACTCCGGGAGCTGCATTTTAAGGAACTCTGACAGGCAACAGCTGTAGAAATGGGATTCCTCAGGGAGAAGGGTGGGCGGGCAGGGGGCATCTCACAGCAGGGACGCGGCTCAGTCTTTGATGGGTCACAGTCTCCTCACAAACGTGCGCCATCCTCTCTCCACTCCCTCCCTCTCTCCCTCTCCCTGCCTCTGTCTCTCTCTCTCACACACTCACACACACACACTCACACCCCCCACACACCACACTCACACACACCATCCACCCACACACTCACACACACACACGGCGTGTCCCATAATTTGGTGGGTTTGAGAAGCAGGAGGACTTTCTCCAGGGTGTTTGTGATGGAAAAGGTGAAGTGTGTGACAAGCTTGACTTCTCCCTGAGACACGTCTCAGTGTCCCTAGGGTCAGCTGTGGCACTGGGTGCTCAGGCGCTCAGTGTGGCAGGGCGTGGACCGTCCAAGCCCTTAAGCCACCTGGCTGGGCTGCCTTATAGACCGGTATCGTCCAGCCCCCAGGCTGAGTCCCCCACCCGCTCTTGCCTCCCTCCGCCTCTACGCGTTGCTCCCGCTGTCCGCTCTGTCTGGAAGCCCCTCCTCATTCTGCTTTTCAATACTTTGCCCATCTCTAAACCCAACTGGGATGGCCCCCAGTCATGCGACCCCCAGCTTCAGTCATCCATCCAAACCTGCCTGATGCGGTCCCTCCCTGAGGAGGAAGCCCACCCTGCCTGCACTTTGGAATCATGGGGTGGGGGGGGGCAGGTTAGAAACAGTACCTGGAGTCCCGCTACAGGCCGGTTGAATCAGGGGTTCTGAGCCGCGCGAGGTGGGGGCGGGGGCACCTGGGAGGCCAAGGTGAGGAGCCTGAGAGTGGTTCTCAGTGCAGCCAGGGGAGTGAGTGGCCTGATTTAGTTTGGAAAAATATAAGTAAGATACAGCACTTAAGTTGTATGGGAGCTGATGGGAAGGGAGGGCGGGAGGGCAAGGGCCGGGCAGGAGGTCTGCCCACACGCCAGCCTGAGGATGGCGTCTTGAGGTGGGGTCTCTGCTACCATCCAGCTGGACACAACAGCTGCATTCGGGTCTGCTTTGCTGATCTCCTGCCCCGCCCATCTGTGGATGGCGGTGCTGGGCATCAGGCTAGCCTGGTGGAGGTGCTTAATAAATGCTGAGCTCAAAGGATGCAGCTGGAGAATTCTGCCAACGATCCAGATGTTACTACGAGTTCCATGCCCGCTCAGTTTTTATTTTAATGGGTCCCTCCACGAAATAAAATCACGAGTGGAAGTGTTGGCAGCGTGCGGGGGTTTTGTGTTTCTCTAACCCTGCCGCTGTTGGCGGAACCCAAACAAGGCACAGCCGCCTTTGATGCCGTTCTCAAGCAAATTTAAAAACGGGCTAAAAGTACATCTAAGCAATGGAAATATTGAATTCAGTTTCCTCTTGTTGGAAAACTTTTGCAGTTTTGGAGGTCCCTTGTAATGAATTAACTTTTTAAAAGGACACAGCCCTTCCCAACACCCCCACTTGATCCTAATAATGGGCCCACTCTCGCTTCTGGCCCGTGAATCTAATCTAATGGCCTCGTCACAGGGGGGACGGTTTGTCCCAACAGCTTGCATGTGGGTTTGGGACATGAGCAGCACTGTGCCCTCTGGGAACCTGTCCCCCCACGCTCTCTGCCTGCCTCCCATCTGAGACAGACCTGCTTTTACATCTGAAAATTACCTTCCTCTGGATTCTTAGATCATGGTAAGCAACAGAGCCTCACATTCTTTTAACTAACAAATCCTATTTTCCACGACGGAAGGTGTTAACCTGGTGCCCTGACTTGGATGGAGAGGACACGCTGATTGTGAATGAATTACCATATAACGGATAAAAAGCTGCGGCCCCCCCTCCCTGGGAGGCGTGCACGCGCTCCAGGAGAAGGTGGCAGTTAGAGAAGAGTTCCTTCTGACCTGCCTCCTCCTCTTTCTTTTACTAATTAAAACACAGCCAATGCCAATTAAAACACCACAAGAGCTCTTATTGCTTTTTTGTTTATCCACAGACCCGGGATAATGCGGGGAAATGAACCGGAAACTCTCTGTGTACCAGCTTGGCCATTGTTTCCCTGGAACGCCAGCTCCATGCTCCGCTGAGAGCCGTGGTGCCCAGAGAGAGGCTGGCATTGTCCTGCGGGGTGCAGCCAGCCGCCAGAATGTGCCTTTGCCTCCTAGGCAAGTGGTTCTCAGGCCAGCAAGCGCCAGCAGCCACTGCCCAGCCGGCAGATCGATGGGCTCTGAAAGTTGCACCTGCAGAGCGGCTGGGATGTGGAACGCAGAACCTGCCTCCTGCCCTGACCCACAGCACAGGCCAAGCGAGAGGCAGCCAGGAGAGGGCCCAGTGGCTATGCAGGTCACTCATCACAGCCTCTCTCACCCACCACTTCTCTTTAGGCACCAGTAGAACGTTACCAGAATTTGTGTCACTCTCCAAATGACAGAGTACCTCCCAGCTTCCCAGATCTCTGTGGTTCCTCTGTTCAGCTCTTCTCTCTCTTCTTCTTGATCGATGGGGAACGTCTAAGCTTTTGCATTTGCTCCAAAGAGCCCTGGGAGAAGCAGAGTGACGCGGTGGCTAAAGACATAAGGGAAGTGGGGCCTGGGTGCAGGTCGCTGGCTAGCCGTCCACCCGAGGCCTCCTTGCCTCATCTTGAAAGGGGAATACCTGTGCTGACGTCTCCCTCGTGGGTTATTGCAAGGACTGACATCGCTAACGTATGAGAGTACCTTGTCCATTTTGAGGGGTGCTCAAAAGTGTCATTTAGCATCATTATTCTCCTATAGCCGGAAGTCCTCCCCTAGTAGGACCAGGAATAACGGAATGCAGGTGCCTGAAAAGAGCAGTTACCCCGTGTCTAGCAACCTTGGAAGCACAGTGGAATCAGCTGGAGTGGTGTTAAAACTCCTAACTCCCAGGCCACACACAGACCATGCCCGACCAATTAAACCAGAATTCCCAGTGTGCTACCCAAATTCGGAAGGACTGATTTAAGCAAAGCACTCTCCTTCACCTTGACTAGATGACGCCAGTATGTTCCGGAGGGCACTGACGGAGCGCTGTTATGGACTGAATGTTTGTGTCCTCCCCAGGTTCCAGTGTTGAAGCCCCAACCCCCAACATAATGGTCTTAGGAGGGGGGCCTTTGGGAGGAGATTAGGGTTAGATGAGGGCAGGAGGGTGGGGCTCCATGATGAGATTGCGGTCTTTACAAGAAGAGGAAGAGACCAGAGATCTCTCTCTGTGCCATGTGAGGACCCAGGGAGAAGACAGCATCTTCAAGCCAGGAAGAGAAGCCTTACCAGGAACCAGATCGGCAGGTATCTTGATCTGGGGCCTTCAGCCTCCAGAACGGGGAGAAATCAATGTCTGTTGTTTAAGCTGCCTGGTCTGGGGGAGTTGGTCTGGCAGCCTGAGCTGACTCAGACAAGCACACAATGAAGGTCATCAGACCACCAGCATTTTGTGTAAGAATCCTTCCGAAAAAGCCCATGGACTGGGTGCGCCTTGGAGCATTCTGCCATGTCCGTAACCTCCTCCCCTCTGCAGATGGACTGAGGCTGGGTAAGTGGTCTCCACAGAGCCCGGCAGTGTGTGCAGGGCCCAGGCACGGCCCACACAGAACATCTCTGATGCCCCATGAGGCCTCTGCCACTGCCAGAACCAGAGGGTAGAAGCCGATGGGGCGGGCAGAGAGATGACAGCCCACACAATCACCGTGGTTTGTGCTTCAGAACAGAGGGACCAACGCCATTTGTGTAAATCCTACTTTTAGGAAATGAGATTAAAAACAAACTCTTTCAGTAGGGGCAGAGGCAGTAAACACTCATGACTGAGCAAATCTGCGAGGGGCCAAGGCGGGGCAGCGTGTGAGAGGACTGGAGAAGACAGAAAGCGCCGGGTGACCCCCAGACATTTATAAACACCTCCTGCCAAATGTCCTCTCTAGGCCGGCCGGAGTCATTTCAGAGCAGTAAGAAATGGTATGTAGGTTTGGAGAAGTGTTAAAAGCTGTGACCGAAAGAGCGAGGTATAGAGGCAGAAGGCGTGGTTCTCATCCGGCTCTTCCTTAAATCCCCATGACCTTGAGCCACTCACCATCTTTATCAGGAAGCTCTGTCTGGGGCAAGTAGGCTCAGTGGGATGTTGGTCCAAACACCAGCCAGACTCACTAAGGGAATTTGATGAGTGAATGTAAATATTGAGTGCACATTTATGAGAATCTCCTGATCGGATGTAGAAGGGTTTCTTCTTTATAGAGAAAAGACATCCCTTCTAATTAAAGAAGTGTAGTTAAGGTCCAAGACCACAGATAGATTTCGTCACGTATCCTGTTACCTGGCGGTGATTGCCTGGAAGGCGGCGCTGGGAAAGACCGCTAAGCCTGATCTGTGCCCGGTGGGAGACAGGGCTGGGATCAATGAGCGATGCTGCTGTGGGGAGAGGCTAGTCCAGATGAGGATGATCTGCCACACCCTGGATTGGATCTTTGCTAAGAAAAAACATCCCCTGTATTTTCGCTTGGCCAGAAACATACCCTGACCACCTGGCAGGAAGTCACTGTCATTTCAGACGCATTTGCAGAGGGCGCCATCGGCACATCCAAGTCTTTAAAGTGGTGGTCAGTATGGTCAACGGGGACCTTCCCTCCTCCTCAGAGAGGTCATGAAGAGACCTGAGGGTGGAGAGGAACCAGCGGGTGTAGCCAAGGAGACACAGAAAACAACTCAGAATTGTTCCCCAGTGTGGCCGAAAAGTAGTGCTGCGAGAAGACATGGGACACTCGGTGTGAGAGCCACAAGCAGGCGAATGATTTATTTGGCTTAAGACAAAACAAAAGAAAAACTCCTGTGTACATTCATATCTGCTTACTCACATTTCATCTCCTAGTAGCAGAAAGCACTTCTGCACTAAGGATTAAGCTGACTTTTTAATCACCAGGGTGAATCAACGTCCTCTGATCTTTCCTAATTTTACACCAAGGTGATTACCAAGTATCAGTGGCTTAAATATTTATAGAAACGTAGAGGAGCCACTAATGGCTGAATCAGCTTCAAATGGCAGGTGATGACAACATACTTAATGAACACAGATTCATCTAAACACACACAATGAAAGAAAATGCTGTGACAGGGACTTGCAATTGAATACACAGAGGGAAACATTGTTGCTTTGGCTTCTATTGGAGAACAGGGTTGGCTCTGAAGCAAGTCTTGCCTCGCTGCTGGAGATCACATCCCGCTGTGGATGTCCTTGAAACTGACGCCCATCAGGAGAGAGTAGAGTCAAGGAGATGGGTGCCATCTGCAGTCTGACCGTGGAGATAATCGCTCTGATTACTGGAACCCCAATGAGTGGCGCTGCTGTCCATCAGCATTAACTGCTATTCATTAAGTGACGCTGTGCATTGAACAGTTTTCATCCCATTTTGCAGATGATAAAAGTCATGCTGGAGGGGTGAGTGACTGCCTGAGTCCAAGGTCACGCAGCAGTTAACCTTGGTGTCAGAGATGAGCCCAGGGCACTCTGACTCCATGGATCCTCACATTGCTCCCCACCAGCCTCTGTGCTGCTTGAGGACACAGCGTAAACCAGCTCCTAGGAGGCGTCTGCCCCGCTTTCCTTGGCGTCAAGGCTCAGCCCATCTTCTTCCAGAGAAAGTCCTTAGCTCCAAGCTCCTACAATCGACACCTGTCCTTGTGCCCAGGGAGCAGCATCCTGCGGAAAACCCAGCGGGTTTCGCTTGTCCTGTCCCACAACACGTGGCACAGCTATCTAAAGCCAGAGTCAACACGGAAGCCCTTTCTCCCAAGAAGGTTTACACAGAGGCCCGATGTGCAGAGGAGACTGGAAGTGGGCCACCTGGGGCCTTGCTGACCATACTCGGCCAATGACCTTCCGCAGCCACTCGCAGCTCCTTGGGCCACTAAGGGCAATGCTGAACAAGGGTCCAGACTCACCACCAGGACTGACTCTCAAGTCAGTCCGTCCCAATCCACCTGTGCTGTTAGGTAATTTATGTTGTGTTTAGATCAAGTCACAAACTACTTTGAAAAAGAATCTATATTTTAAGTTTAAATGGAATTAAGTAAAACGAGTTATAAAAGTAAGTACAAAAGGAAAAGAAAACAAGTATTGAATTCTAGGTTCTTCTGACTGCCTGCTGAAGGTGCCAAGCATCAGACCAGCTCTCTCACTGTCTGTATGGGACATGGAGGTTGTTACACCCAACCAGCTCCAGGCCGAAGGTCCTGCTTGATGTCACCCAGAAGGTTGAGAGAGAGGAGAGAATTCCCTCCTGACACGGCGCTGTGCTCCCACCTGCCGGCTCCCAAACATCACCTTGGGAGACTCCTGCGTTTGGGGAAAGCCCACTGAGGGAAGCCGTCAGGGGGTGAAGGAGCAGCCCTGGTCTTCTGACATTCGCGGACAATCTGGGTACTAGAAGTCACCTTCTGTCCATGAAAGTAAATCCATGAAGGGTCATTTGCCATCTTGTTCTGCTCAAACTCACCTGGAAGCGCCCCTCTCACCACCTTGTGTCTCATGAGGGTGGGTTCCAGCAGGTCTCTGCATGGTGGAGGACGCTCTCTTGTAGGTCAATCCTGCTCCCGTATTCCTGGCAGCAGGAGAAGGTCCAGGGTTATGGAACAGAAGCAAAAATCCTCACCCCAAGCAAATCCATCCCAGGGGAGGGAAGGGGCCCAACCAGGATGGGAGCTTGGAGGGACTGGGAGCCAGCAGAGAGCATGGCTGTGGCTTTGGGGCAGCTTCTAAGAGGCCCCAGCTGGTTGGCATCCAGAGCAGCATGGCACTCGTGGCCCCTGCCAACTCAGCTGTTGACCTAATTCAATGTCCAATATGTCCATTATGCCTCCACCCAAGAAAAACAAACGGAGATAGTTTGCTACCTGTTAGCATCATTCATTTTGTTGTGTTCGCTCATTAAAACAGTTGATTTGTACTGGGCTGTGTTGGCCACCTTACCCTACTTAAATAGTGGAGCAGAGTCAGGGGATAATTTGCTCCTGGGCTTATTGGAGACCTCGCTATCGTCTATTTTCCCCAGGCTGGGTTTGGACGTAGGTTTGCTGTTAGTCCTCCTCCAGGCCTCTCCCTGGGGCAGTCTTAAGTTTACTTGTTGCTTTGGACTTCCTTCAGTGAGTTGAGGGTATAATCATGCTATTCCTACTCTTGCTAAAACTAAATTCTTTGCAAAAATGTTGCCTGTGAACTCTGGGGACAGTGATGAAGAAAAAGAAAAATGTCTTAAATTAATGTGGTAATTTGACCTCATCTCTTTGTATAAGAGTAAAAACAGTAACAGCTGGCCTTTATCAGATGCCTGTTGTGGAAAGGCACTGCACCACGTGTTTTAAAGATTATTGTCTCATTTAATCCCCATAAAGTGGGTACCGCTATCTTCATTTTATAGATATGGAAATAGACCCTGGGAGATAGGGTGTTGCCCAAGGACAATAGTTAGTGCCTGAGAACATCATTCAGACCCACCAGTTCTCCGAGGGAACAGGGGTCTGCGTCCCTATGAGAGTCATCTGGGAGAGTAGACAACCAGATGACAACCTCATTCACAAATGGTTCACAGACCTGAGTATTTGTGGCTGTAAGAGGGATATCAAGACACACTTGAACGTTCATTCACGTTCATTCATTCAGGCAGTAGGCATCTCTTGAGTGCCCATCTGTTTCAGGATCTTTGTCAAGTGCTGGGAATTGAAAGATTCACACAAATGGTGCCTGCCCTTGGGAACTCATGGCTCAGAATGGAGAGGAGCCTGAGAGAGAACCACAGTGCACTCAGGTCTGAGCTGAGTGCTGAAGATGTGTGTATGAGAGTGTGTGTGAATGAGTGAGTGTGTGCAGGTGTGTGTGTGCACATATGAAGGGTTCCTGATCAGGCAAGCTCATCATCGGTCCTCTGACACACATCTAATGACATTGGTCCTGAGGTCCTATCTCTTCCCAATGCCCAGACTTCTCCTTCTGGACCTCAGGGAGGAGAGATCAATGCTTTTACGAATTGAATTATGCCAACCATACACA
Organism: Equus przewalskii; assembly: GCF_037783145.1. Classification (NCBI taxonomy): domain Eukaryota; kingdom Metazoa; phylum Chordata; class Mammalia; order Perissodactyla; family Equidae; genus Equus; species Equus przewalskii. The sequence continues at coordinate 45,218,359 of NC_091832.1, forward strand.
TTTTATTAATTTATGGAAATGTCAGATTGCGTTAACTATTATACTGAACTTCTGTCCTCCGATAAATGGCTTAATTTCCTTCCAAGGGTAAAGCACTCTACTATTTTCGGCTGACCAGTTCAGCTCAGGGCAGTCTGATGTTTCTGTCTACTCAGAGGACACATACTTCACTAGGATGACTCTGGGGTAATGACACCAAGGGCCCTTTTCTAATGACTGTCACGGTCTTGGCAAAATGCATTTCATATATTAAGGGTGATGCCTCTCGCAGAGCTGGGTGCATCCTCTGGGGGAAGAAATGACCTTTTCTCCAGAGCTTTCCTTTGCTTGTGACATGGGAAGGAATGTCTCCCAGTGCAATGCTAAGGTTAAGAACAGCCCCTAAAGGTGGAGAAAATTGTCCTGGCCCTAACACAATACACATATCAAAATAAGGAAGTCCTTCTGCAGACATAGCCAAAGGCTGTTAGAAATATCAGCAACCTACCTTGGGGGCCGCAGATTTGCATTTCCCATAAACCTAAGGAAGCTTGAATTTCAGGGCAACATTAGAGCCCTGAAATCTAAATTTCCATCTATATGTGCAATTCTCTTCCTTAAAGAGGATGATTCACCAATTTGAATAAGAACAAGGCCCCTTAAAACCTGGATGTGGCCCTGGGAAGATGAATGTCAGATGGGCATGGACATTCCACTGTGTACATTTGGGATTTTACGGGGAGAAGGATGAACGAGTGGAAGTGTTGAAGGGGAGCAGAACATGCCAAACCCGCTTTGTCATTAGGATTACCTTGAGCTGAAGACAATTGAGAAGAAGTAGACAGAAGAAAACTCTCTGCCCTCCCTCTATCTGCCTAGAAGCAGAACATAAATTTCAGAAGGTGTCCCCCATCCCCCCAACCAGGAAGGACAGAAGTGAATCAGTGGAGACTAGCCTGGACTCTGATCAGCACCAGGGACAGCACCAGAGGACCCGACACAACAAACCTCACTAACTAGCCCTTATCTCCATCAGTTCCCTATATATTTGCCTTCCCACAGTTTGTTGCCCTGGAAACTCAAAGTCCTTTTCCTTTGTCTGGTCCCTTCTCTACGAATTTATTGTTCTATTACTAAGATTTTATATAAGCCCAAGTTCTAACCACCCTTCTGAGTTGTTGATCATTGAGTGCTCCCATGCGTATATGTGATGCACATATTGTAAAACCTCTGTTTGTTTTTCTCTTGTCACTCTGTCTTTTGTTACTCTAATTTCTGGGGCCCCGGCTGGAGAACCTAGAAGGAGAGAGAGAAAGAGTTTTTTCCAACCCTACCGTTTCCAGTCCTTGCTGTCTCCAGGACTCGACCCTTCTTAGGAAGAGAGAAGTAACCCTGCTGAGGACATCACACGCTCCATTAACACCCAGTTGCACAATTGATAAAGTCCGAGCCGGTGGCTCTCCACCAACCTCTGCGGCAGAATCACCTGGGAAGCTTTGAGGAGTCCCCACACACAGGCCCCACCCCAGACCCAGTGAATCAGAATTCCTGGAGGTAGTGATCCCAGCGTGTCGCACAGACAGCTGTGGGGGTCTTGTTCCTGCCAGGTGGTGGAACCTTGAGGAAAGTTTAAAAAATTCAGATGCCTGAGCCACATCCCTGCCAACCTTGATCCAAATTCCTGGACTTGGCTCCAGGTGCCCTTGTGTATAGACTACCAGAGCCCTCAGATGATTCTGATGAGTATCCAAATTATGAATTATTGGTCTAAGCAAGTTAAACATGAGGTGGAGGTGGGGGATGTATAAAAGGGTGGTGGAAAGAGAAGGTGTGCAGAATAAATCTGGGAGGGCTTCCTGAATGCTGAGGTCAGGCCAGTCTTGAAGGGAATAATGAACCGAGTTGATGGGGGTAAAGGGAATCTCTTTCTTGTCATAGTCAGGGGCTGCTCAAATTAATATAACAAACAGGAGAAATGGTAATTGGATGAATTTGGGTTTTTGAAGGAGACAATTCACTGACAAGTCTCCAGATGGTAGAGAAGCACTGTGAACACCACCTGGAAATAGTGAAAGACGTGGAAGGTAAACAATGGTGGTGCAGAGAGAGGAATAATGGGAGAAAGTCTCTGTCAAGCCGTAGTTTTAACAACTGGATATAGATGTAGATGTATACTTCTCCATCCCAATAATGTCTAGCTAGTCTAAATCCTTTTCCCCGTCTGTGAGTGGGAGCCCCAGGAAGAAGCCCCAGGGGTCAGAGTGCTGTCTGCTGTACAGACGGGAACTCATCCAGAGTGAAAATCATGAATTTTATGTTGATTATCTGAGTGCAACTAACAGATGGCACCTTGGGCAGGTTTTATTGCCTTGATTAGAATTTGGGGAAATCCTAAGTCAGTGAATGGTGGCCTCCTTTTCCAAGTCTATTCAAAGCGGGAGGTAAAGACAGAGAAAGGATTTTGTTTGGGGGAAGTTGAGGAGTTAATTCCAATTGACGTCATCTCATCTTTGCTGTTCCTATCATCCTCTTCAGGTTTTGGAGTTTTTTTATAATATAACTTGAATATGGAAAACAGGAAAGATAGTCAAAAATATTTTTTGATCAAGAACATTTCAAGGAGAGGCTGAGAGATTTTTGTCATTGTGGGTGCGGATGTTGGTGGGAAGCTGGCGTTGCTATTAGATTAAGAGAGCATCAGCTGAAATGAAGAAAAGAGACACTGTAAGAAATCTTGATCAAGTTCACTGGTGGAATTTCCCCACCTTCACTCTTACTCTTCCTGGAGAAAGTATGGAAACCGTCGTGCCTTTAAGTAAAAAGTAAATCAGTCACTGGTGCTGATAAATATAATGGACGAGAGAGGCATCACCATCGTGTGATGAGTCTCATCTCATCTCTGGTTTGATAAAAAGCTGGTAGAGGGGCTGGCTCGGTGGAGCAGTGGTTAAGTTCGCACGTTCCACTTCTCAGCAGCCCAGGGTTCACCGGTTTGGATCCTGGGTGCAGAAATGACACTGCTTGGCAAGCCATGCTGTGGTAGGCATCCCATGTATGAAGTAGAGGAAGATAGGCACAGACGATAGCACAGAGCCAGTCTTCCTCAGCAAAAAGAGGAGGACTGGCAGTAGTTAGCTCAGGGCTAGTCTTCCTCAAAAAAAAAAAAAAAGCTGGTAGAAGCTGCCACTGTTGTAGGAAATTAAGAATGAACTCCTTAGCTGAGTGATTTAAGCTATTTATATGAAGATTATCACTTCCCCGACTTAGGGGGAAAAGGATCCAGTGTTCTCTCCAGCTCGTTTTTCTTGATCCTTATCTGGTCTTGATAAGTTCTGAAAGTGACTCATGGCGTGAGGACAATGACAGGGAACGGTTTTCTCAGCACCGGTAAATGAATATGACCTATAGGAAACATACTCTGGGTTACGTTTACTTGAGGAAATAAATCTTTTCCTGTGCACATCTTTCTTCTCCATCCTGTCAAAGGGAACTCACTTTCTCCTCTCATTTTCCTCAAGTATACCACCCCGTCCTAACCTCCCTGGCTAGAAGTGAAGGAGAAATAAACTTTCAGCTTCGGGCTTCACCTGTTCTGACCAAAGGTTATCATTTTGGAGAGCAAGCGTAGATTTGCCAGGAGTGTTGACTGTCTCCAGATGTCCGGTGTCCCTCAGACCTGGGAGAGTGAGAGTTGAGTCTCAGGGCTCTGGGAATGGTGCTCCCTGTGAGTTCCAGGGAAACAGGAATTCTCTAGCAGCTCTAGGAGTCTATCTGCCAGTCTCTTCCAACGCCATCATCACCATCATGAATTAAATCCACAGGGGTTGATTTCTCCAAAACCTTTTTGAATCTATTTGGATTTTCAACCTCTTCTTTGAAAATGCCCCCCTACTGGGGCCATTTTGCATGGGCAAATGTGAATGCCCAGGTACACATCGGTGGAATTCTCTCTTCTCATGCAATAGTAAAAACCTGCTAGTGATTGAGTTCTTCTGCACTGGGAGCTTTATGTCTTTTTCTCACGGAATCATCCCGTCTTTCCACTGTTGCACTATTATCATATATGTTTTACTTCTGAGGAAACTCAAAGAAAGGACAGTGAAGACACTTGCCTGAAGCTGCACGGCTAATGAAGAAGAATTAGAATGACGGACTCAGTTCCGATGAACACAAATCTCCTGCTTTCATTACTGCACAAACCGCCTTCCTCCAGTCTGGGGGGAAACACGGGTTCTCCTCAGTGATCCCCAAATCTTCAAGCTCTGATTGTCCTTTGAGAATATTACATTCCTTCAAACCAGAGAGGTGTCTTTTCCCAGCAGAATGATTTGGGTAGAGATTGGCTGGGCCAGTCATGTGGATCCCCTTCATATTGGTGTGTGATCGCCTGAGCAATCCCAACTGATGCCCCAACATGGACCATACTGCTCAGGAAGCAGGTTCCTGAGAGACCCATCTGGGGCACACGGACCTGCATCCCCAGTGAATGTACCTGTGGGTCCCCTGCATGGATGGCACCAAAGTCGGGGCTTTCTGCCAGGAATCCTTTCAACAGCCTCCAGAGAACAAATTGAAAAGACTTGAATGGTCTGATTGTCCAGCTTTATCCACATGGAGTCTGGCATAGGGAGCTTACCTCCTTTTTGGCCAATTTCCAGAATTTTCTGCCTGCAATATATATATAGCATTCTTGCTAAAAATTACTCACCTGGGGCTTTTGATGTTTTTAGAGCGATTGTCTGAGTTAACCACTCATTCTTCTAGTTTCTCACAGCTCATCTGTGGATAAAGTTAGATCTTTAGAAAACATTTTACTTGAAGCCTATAAAGACACATAATTTGTGTGAAACGTCCTGGTGCAAGCACGATGCAACTCTGTCTCATCAACTTCCATCAAAGGGAAACATAAGCAACGTCCATTTGAGAAAGATTATTTCTTCCCCACAGCTATCGTCAGACATCACCTGTTATGTTAGCCCTTGTCTCTTACATCAAGATTTATGTGGATTCCTTCTGGAAGGCGGCTCCCAGTTTCTCTCTAGCAGCATTTTCATGAATTCCGAGATGAGACAAATTCTCTGCTATGTGAACATAGAAAAATGGAATGAAAGGAAAAATAGCACTACCAGCATCTTACCCCAAATATCACCAACGATGATAAAAATGAAGATGTAGTTAGACGCTTGGAGTTCTCTTGCCTCAGGTTTATTATTAATTTTAAACTATAAGCTAAGGTACTAGTCAGCTTGAGCTACCGTAACAAAATAACAAAATAGCATAACACATTCCGTAGACTGGGTGACTTACCAACAGATAGTTATCTCTCACGGTTCTGGAGGCTGGAGGTCTGAGATCAGGGTCCGGGCTGTCGTGTTGGGGTCCTGCTCAGGGCTGTCCTCCTGGTTTGCAGACAGCTGTCTTCTCACTGTGTCTTGCTGTCTCTCTGGTGTCTCTTCTTTCAAGGGCACTCATCGCATCATGGGGGCTCCACCCTCCTGATCGCATCTAAACCTAATCACCCCTCAAAGGCCCCATCTCAAATACCACCACGTTGTGGGTTAGGGCTTCGACATATGAATTTTGGGGGACACAAACCTTCAGCCCATAACAGCCGTCTTGAACAAAACTAAGTAGGTAAAGATTCCTGTTTATTACATGCATTTGTGGCACATGTTTGTCCTAAAACCACCTTTGTCAAGCTGGAAGAGGGTGGGAGAAGAATGAAAGGGGGAAGTGGGGTGATCTGAAGCAGTTTACAGGGCACACATAGTCCCTTGCCTTCAGCATCAGTAACCAACTTGTCTACCAGGCTCACATTCATTTTTCCTCCTTCATTTCCCCAGATGGAGCCCCTTCTTTATTCTACTCAGTGCAATGTTCAAAGTGCGAGAGGCCAAGTGGATGGATGAGGATGGTGGCAATGGGGATGGAGAAGGGAGGGGCGGGAAGAGGCCCACGAGATGCAGTAGGTGGGACTCAATCTTGGATGGGTGAAGCCTAGAGGAGCAGAAGGAGACGTTCTGTCCAGGGGTGGTCTCTTGCTCCTGGCTTCTGTCTGCCTCTGAGTGTTAGGAATAAAGTTGTGTTTTAGAGACACGGATGCCTGTTTTGGAAGCAAAATCACTCCTTACTCACAGTGTGATGGGGGAGTTTGGTGAGTCACTGCTTCCACTTCCTCATCTGAACCCAGTGCACCTACTTGGACTCCGGGGAGACCCATCCTAATCTGGGCATCACAGTGACTTGCTGCTTTCCCTCCAACACCCACCCCCCATTCCTCACCAGCCCCCTCTCTCCCACCCCCCAACACCCACCCCCCATTCCTCATCAGCCCTCTCTCTCCCACCCCCTCCAACACCCACCTCCCCATTCCTCATCAGCCCCCTCTCTCCCATCCCCTGCAATGTCCCACATCCTCTCTTTTGCTCCTGCTCTTAATTCACTGAAAGAAGTGGCCATTCACCAGGTTAAAGTTAATCCCTCTACATGTTCTCTGGCTTTTGTTTTCACTCTTCTTCCACTTTCTCAAGGACTTTAATCCCTAATTAGTCCTACTCTTACATGTTTTTAACCAAGCCATTTCTCATGAGGTGAGAACCATGAGGTGAGAACGTTTAATCTTAAATAAAATTCCCTGGAGCCCACATTTTCTCTCCAGCTGCTACCGTTAAGTATGTGCCATCCGCTAGCATCTTTTTCCAAGAGTGGCCTCTACTATTCTGTCTCCATCTCAGCCTCCCAGTCACAGCTTAGACACCTGAAATACAGCTGCTGGTCTTGTCTCTCTGCTGAAATTGCACTTGCCAAAACGTTAATGTAGCGGAGGCTGCGGCCTGTCTCAGCCTTGCTCAAACAGAACTCGGCGCTCCTGAACACTTGCTCCTTTTGCAAATACTGTCTTCCCCTCACTTCTGCAGCAACAATCCTTGGATGGATAATTCCATCTACTCTCATGGCTTTAATTTCTATTTATATTATTGAAGACACTCAGGTCTGTATTTCTACCGAGACAGCTCTTGAGCTACAGGTGTGTATGCCTCTGTGAGTCAGGTAGGCTAAGCCAGGCTGAAGTAACAAACAGAAAATCACAGTCACTTAACCCAATAAAGACCTGCATATACAAAACTGTGCATGCCCTGCATCCCTTTTCATCTTATAGCCACACCAGTGTAACAGTGCTCTCCACATTTGCTACAGCAATGGAAGACACGACTGAATGATCAGGCAAGATATTTTAAAAGTCAGAGCAGAAAGTGGCTGTTATGGGCTGAATTGTGTTCCACCCAAATTTATATGGTGAACATTCGTATGTTGAAGTCCTCACCCGCAGTGTCTCAGAATGTGACTGTATTTGAGACAGACCCTTTAAAGATGGAATTAAGTTAAAATGAGGACATTATGGTGTGCCCTAATCCAATCTGACCGGAGTCCTTATAAGAAGAGATTGGGACATAGAAAGTTCCAGAGAGATGACCACATGAGGACACAGGGAGAAGATGGCTATCTACATGGTAAGGAGAGAGGCCTCAGAAGAAACCAACCTGCCAACATCTTGATCTTGGACTTCCAGCCTCCAGAACTGTGAGAAAATAAATTTTTGTTGTTCAGGCCCCCACCCCCATCTGTGGTGCTTTGTGATGTTGGCCCAAGCTGGCTGATGCAATGGCTTACACCAGTTCTGCTCATGTTCTCTGGCCAGAACTCAGTCCCCTCAACGCAACCTTACTGCTTGGGGAGCAGGAGTGCTGTCTTCCTGTGCACCTGGGAAAAGCAATCAGCGTGGTGAGCCAACAGCATCGTCTCCACCACAAAACCTACCCAACTCTGGGCATCGCCACTAGGAAGTAACACAGGTTTCTCAGGCTCTGTGCAGCTGAGAATGAGACTGCCTTCTCCAAAAACATGCTCTTCCTGCTGGGTCTCTCTCTCGGTGTATATGACACTCATCTCTCCAGTGGCTGGTGCTGCCCTTTACTTCTTCTGCTCCAACCAGTGCACACTCTAACCCACTCTCCCCAGTCTCTCAGGTCCATCTATGATCTATTTTACCATTGGCATGCATCAGCACGAGGATTAGATTCGCTTCAGTTCATGCAAGAGTCACATATTTCCCCTCACCTTACGCTGGTTGGAAGATGGCACAGCCAGCACTTGTTGCCCACTCCTCATATTTCCATATGGAGGAACTCCCTTGAATTCTCCCAGCCAGCTCACTTGCTCCACACTTGTCAGGGGAGGAAAAGGGACTTCCCTGGTTAGGGAGCTTTAAGGAAGGAAATCAGAATGATCACGTCATCCTCTTCTCCTCTCTCCTGTTCTGGAGATCTGTCTGTCTGGATTAGCCAGCTCTGGCCACCATAACACAACACCATAGATTGGGAAGCTTAAACAATAGACATTATTCTCTCACAGTTCCGGAGGCTGGAAGTCTGAGACCAAGGTGTCAGCAAGGTTGGTTGCCGGTGAGAGCTCTTCTCTTGGCTTGTAGATGGCCACCCTCTCGCTGCATCCTCAGGTGGCCACTCCTCTGTGTATGCAGCAAGAGGAAGCTCCCTGGGGTTTCTTCCTCTTCTTATAAGGACATGGGTTCTAGCAGATCGGGGCCCCACCTTTATGACCTGATTTCAACTCAGTTAGCTCCCGAAAGGCCCCTTCTCCAAATACAGTCAGAATGGAGGTGAGAGCTTCAACATATGAATTTTGGGATCACACAGTTCAGTCCATGCACTGTTTAAAGAGAATGTTCCTACACTCCACCACCTGCCAGGTGGTTACAAGGCCTGCCCATGCAAGGGAGGCCCACAGTTAGTTATCCTGGGACTGGGTCATTGTAGGAGCTCCTGATGAAATGTGTGCATCAGCCAGTTTTGGTAGTCATGCCGTGGAAACAAAGAGCCCCACACCTCAGTGGCTTGTGAATACAAAAGGTTACTCCCAGTCACATTCCACAGCTTTTTGCAGGTCTGTATCAGCTCGTCTCCATGTTTTCTCATTCATGCTGAGACAACTTCACCAATCTAGACTGTTTCCCAGGCTCAGAACAGAGTAAAAGGAGCAATGGCAGAACCACAGGATGGCTGTTAAATTTTCTACTCAAATATGATTTACGTCACCTCCTGTCACATTTCACTAGCCAAAGCAGGTCATGTGACCAAGCCTGGCATCCATGGGGATATACTGTTCTCATCTCATAGGAAGGGGTGTCAGAGGGCCCTGAGCAACAGGCCCAGTAGGGAGGGGCAGACAGCACTGTGAATAAACCATTCAAACTACCAAAACACTGCGTAAATGTACCTGGGAACTTAAATTCCAGAAGACTTTGGGGTGAGGCGGAACAAGACTTATGGGCACAATAAGGTCCAGGACACGCCATCCAAAACCTGTGTAATTTTGCAACCAGAGCATCAAAGAAAACAATACAAATCCTTAAAAATCACTTATGCAGCTGATATGATATTTTGAACATCTATGAAGTAAAGAAATACTCAAGCAAATGCAGTCTTCAAGAGAGGGGGTGAAGGTAATCTGACGGATGGAGGTGAGAGGAGGGTGATGGTGTCAAGGACGGGGCTCAGATGGTGCAGCTGCAGAAGCAGGTCCCAGCTTTGCAAGGCGGCCCCAGCTTTTCCTGGTCCTGCACTGCTTTTGGACATATTAGGGAGAACCTCACAATAAATGCGTCGTAGCAGGCAGCATCCACGCCCAGCTGGACCCAGGGAGAGACCAGTGTAAGTAGGCATCTGCACTGTGTGGTGCTCTCAGCAGGCAGGTTTGACTGCATTCAGCTGCTATTATTGCTGGTTGGTGGTACAATATTGCTGTGATAGGAAAAGTTACATCTGAATCAAATTGCCTTCAGTAGCATCCTAACATCTTCCCTCTACTTAGTAATTACCGGCAATCTGATTGACACATGCAGAAACGTGTACTCTCCCCAAACAGAATGCCAGCCTAATTCAGTTGGTTCTTGAAGATGGCAGAGACACAGCGCATGGCCTGGGGTCCTTGAAAACTAGGCAATGCCAGGCATGTGAGAAACAAAGTAACAGGCGCAGACTGACATCTCTGGTGAGGACCTGATTCCAGGCTCTGAGGGCTTAGGTGTTAGTCTGAGCTGTGCAGGATTTGACTTTACACGTTGGTACAGGTCTTGGAGGCCTGTCAACTAGGCAGGCCACTATTTATAAAGTAATGGCTTACATTTATTGAGCACTTACCATGTGCCTGACATTATTGCAACAGTCAAACATGTTGGGCACATATTGCAACAGTCTCATGACAAAGACTTCAATATTTTTCCCGTTTCATATAGGAGGACATGGAAGCAAGGAAAGTGACTTTGAATTTTTATTACTGCTGAGAAATTAATAATAAGAAGTGCATATTCAAATGGGGAAATCTCTATATTTCATTTAATATCTACAGTAGGCAGTGACAGTCCTCCAGAAGAAGTCCGCACCCGAACCCCCCAATTCTGTGAATACGTCACCTCCCATGGCAGAAAGGACTTTTCAGATGTGATTATGGTGATGGACCTTAAGACGGGGAGACTATCCTGGATTATTCCAGTGGGATCGATCTAATCATGGGAGCCCTTAAAAGAAGACAGCTCCCTCTGATGAGAAGACAGGAGAGACTGTGCAAAAGAGATGGCCACAGAGATTCCAAGTAGGAGAAGGATTTGATGTGCTGTTCCTGGCTCTGAGATGTAGGACCCACATGCAAGGGCTGTAGAGGGCCTTCTAAGAGCTCCTGGTGGCCCCCATGAACAGCCAGCGAGGAAATGGGCACCTCAGTCCTACAATAGCAAGGAGCTGGATTATGTCCACGACTTGACTGCTCTTGGAAATGGATCCATCCCAAGCTTCTGCATGAAAACTTGGTCCAGCTGACACCTTGATTTCAGCTTTCTCAAACCCAGAGTAGAGAAAACAGCTGAACCAGCCCGGACTTCTGGGCTACAGAGCCATAAGACAAGAGGCATGCATTGTTTTAAGCCACTAAGTGTGTGACTATTTGTTACAGCAAATAGACAAGTAACACAGCATCATTGGAAAACCTCGAAGAGCAACAGTGGACCACTGGGTATTTCCCAACTCCAGGCTTCTCTTGGTCCCTCTCTCCTTCTCTCACTCTTCCCCAAAGAAGGGAGAATGGATCATCTGGTTGGTGAGTTTGGGAGAAGGCACTGGCATATTTGTTTCAGCCTGTTCCCCTCTCTCTACTCTTTGGGAGCTTTCTGTCCACGGAGAACATCCATTCTCAAGCCACGCAAAGGGATTCTGTGCTTGTCAGTCTCTAAGAGGGCAAATTTAATTCTTTGGTGAACAGTTAGCAAGCCCATTGCAGCTATAGATCTAAAGTTTTATTCTCAAATCCAGCTATAGCTAGTAATAAAACTAGCATATTTATTTCCGTCTGTCTGACTTTTGCCTCTGACTCTCAATTGATTCAGAACTCAGGAAAACAGGACATATTTATTAACCCTCTAAAATCGCATCACATCAATCTGGTCATATCCTTCCCATTCACTTCGTGCACCATTCCAACTCCTTATGAGGACTTTTAAGGCCCCTCGTGACCTGACACGGCATAACTCTCTAGCCCGGCACTCTGTAATAAAAATAGAATGCAAATATCATTTTAAATTTTCTGGTAGCTGCATGGAAAAAATGTAGAAAGAAGCAGGTGAAATTAATTTTAGTAATGCATTTTATTCAACCCAATATATCTGAAATATTATCCGTTTAGCATATTATCAATATAAAATTGTTAATGAGATATTTCACGTTGTACTTTTTTTGGACTAAATCTCTGAAATCCAGTGTGTTTTTATACTGACCACACATCTCAATCTGGACCAGTCTTATTTCGAGCGCTCAACAGCCACATGCGGCTAGAAGGTGCATATTGGACAGTGTAGATCCAGCATCATGTTTGGTGTTCCCAACTTCAACCTCCGCTCTCCAACAAGACCCCATTCTTTCATTTGCCCCCTTGTTCTGTACTCTCTCCTGACTCCTGTCTCCTTCTCTCTGCCACCACTCTCCTCTTTGGGATAACTCCTACCGGTGATTTTGACCCCAGCTTCCTCTGGAACGTCTTCCCTGACTCCTAAATTGGTGAATTGCCTTTCTCTGAGTACCTAGAGCATCCTTGACTCGTTCTCATGGAATGTGTTAAATTTTGCTCTAAGAGGAGGTTCTATTTCCATTTAGCAAACAGAAGGATATGAAACGACTTCGTTTCTAATGAAACCACAAGAAATTGCCCAAATCAAACTTTTCTTTAAAGCCGTTGAAGAGCTGAGGGTACAAAGAAACCTAAAATGACTGAACTCCCAAGAGGCAAATCCTCAATAGGTGAACAAAAGACCAGTTGGTGACATTGGGGGCAGGTGAACAGCAGGCCTGTGATGAAGGGCAGGCAGCTGGTGCCCAGGACAGGAGAAAGCAGCCAAACCCAGTCGAACCAGTGGCTCACTTGTTGGATTTGAATTTGGAGACATCCCAAACGTTAGGGTATTCTTCTCCCCTTAGTGATTTTCTTATGTGAAAATTTTGCTGAAAAAGTAAAGGCTGGGGCCCAAGCGGGAAGGAAAACTTGTGGTCTTCGTCACAGTCCCATCATCTCACAGTCTTGCATTCTCCTGTTTTTGAAGACCTGCAAGTTGTTCTGTTGTGATGTTGTGATGCCCAGATCCAGCAGCCAAATGGCGCACTCATCTCACAGACTCCCACCCTCAAGGTCCAGTGGACCCGAGATCTTTCAGTTCAGAGGTGCGGCAGGATCACAGCGTTTGGTCACAGGGCCCTTCTGGAGAGAGAGAGATTCGAACTCACTTAGAGTAACCAAAGCTTTCATAAATACCCCAACCCAAGTTCTATTAATACCACTACCTACCCACTTGAATGGCTGACATTAACACCACGGGCAATTCCAAGAACTCTTAGAGATTGCTAATAGCAGTGGAAAATGGTACCAGCACTTTGTAAAACCGTTTAACAGTTTTGTGTGTGGTGAAATCTCCTCTATGACCCAATAATTCCACTCGTAAGTGTTGATGCAAGGGAAATGAAAACCTATGTCCACTGTACTGACTTTTACGAATGTCCAAAGCAGCTTTATTTCTAATAGCCCCAAACTGGAAATAATTCCAATGTTCATTAGCAGGAGAATGAGGGGAAAAAAGGCAATGTTGTATATTCATACAATGAAATACCGCTCAGCAATAAAAATGGACAAACTGCTGACATGTGTAACTGTTTAGATGAAGGTCAAACACATGATTTTGAGCAAAAGAAGCCAAAGACAAAAGATAACACGTGATTTTATTTAATCAAGTTCTGGAGCAGGAGAAGTAAGCTATGACAATTCTCAGATCAGTAGTTGTCTGGGGATGGGGAGAGACTGACTAAAAGGGGGCACGAGTTTATGTCTTAGGGAAATGGAAATATTCCATACCTGAAACAAGGCAGTGTTTACAAGGGTGTTTTCATTGGTCAAAACTCTTCAAACTATACACTTAAAATGGGTGCATTTTACTGTATGTAGCATACCTCAATAAAGTGAATTTTTAAATATCTGTTATAACCACTAGCTTGTGGTTTCTCAACCTTTGCACTGTTGACATTTTGTTCTGCATAGCTCTGTCATTGTGCAAGGCTGTTCCATGCATTAGAAGATGTTTAGCAGCACTCCCTGGTCTCCACCCGCTAAATGCCATTGAACTCTACCACCCTGCCCCCGCTCCCAGGTTGTGACAAGAGACCACAAGAATGTCTCCATAGATTGCCAAATATTGCTGTAGCGGAGGGAAAACCCTTTCCACTACTCTCTTAGGCTCATTGCTTGGGGTATGTGAATTAAACTGACAAAAAAATAGACTAACAGACAAAAATAGAGTTTGTTTACATGTGCAATGTACATACACACTGGAAAACTCAGTGATGAGTACTTCAGAGGGGTGGTTAGAATTTATGACTTATATACCATCCTAATAGGTGAAGAGGAGGGGAGAAAGGCACTTATAGGAAAAAAGTAACTTTTTGGGAGGATAAATAAATTTTCAGAAGAATAAACAGGAGATAAGAAAGTTTGTGACAATAGCTGTCTATACAGGACGAGTGGTCTTTCCATATCATTCAGGGCCATAAAAATCCCCTGGAGAAGGGAATTGGGGTAAGTTTTATTTCCATTCTCCCTCCTGGGAGTAGATGTGCTCTTAAGAGGAATGGATGGCAGCCTTATTTCCCCAAGGTTGCTGCTTTTAGTCAGATACTGGAAGCTATGAGAAGGCTTTTTCCCTATATCTTTTGAATCTCAAATGCTTTAGTTTAGAATAATCTTTATAACAAAGCGGAGTATTTTGGGGTGGCATATTCTGATCTCCTTCATCTCCTCCAGGGAAAAATTGCCTCCCTGTTTGAGAATCACTGTGCTAGCTTAACTCTCCTTACTTGGCCTATTCATTCTTCTATTCATTCACCAAACACTTGTGGAGTTCTATCCTGTGTTGGGCATTGTTATGAGCATCTGGGGCACATTAAAGAACAAGAGAGACAAATATCCCTGTCCCCATGGACCTTCCATCCCAACAGGCCTGGAGAGACACATTTTCAATAAGTGCTTATCTAAGAAGGACAAAAGATAAAGTCAAGCTGAGTAAAGGGGATTAGAGGTGCTTGAGATGGGACTCAGGTTGCTGTTTTTCAGGCATTGAAAGGGAACAACTGAGCAAAGGTGTGAAGGAGGTGATCGCATCAGCTGTGCTGTTATCTAGGAGAAGAACTCCCCAGGAAGAGGGGACAAGGAGACAGTCCATGTGAAAACTCTAGGCCAGGCCCCTGTCACATATGTTGAAGGAAACTCAACGAGGAGCCCAGAGTGCCTGGAGCAGACTGAGGGAGGCGAAGAGACGTAAGAAACAAAGTGAGAGAGGGCAAGGCAGGACAAGGACGCGAGGTCTTACAGGTCTCTGAGGATTGAGATTGCTCAGGCAGGGTGTAGCAATGGGGTGGTGAGAAGTAGTCAGACTATGGACGTATTTTGAACATAGAACCAATGGGATTTGCTGATGGCTTGAGTTAGTTACCTGAGAGCAGAGGCATGTCTGTCCTGCTCACCTTCTTGTGTGCCTAGTGATGCCAAACCTCCTAATTTCAAGCTTGTGTGCCTGATGCAGAGTAAGCCAATCATTGAGACACCAGGGCTCAGAGATGGAGAAAGTTTTATTTGAATTGTTCAAAACGAGAAGGCAGGAGGATAGGTTCTCTCAAATCTGTCTTAATGAAAAAAGAAAGCAAGGTGTCTTTATAGGACTAAGTGGCTTGGGTGGAGTTGCAGAGAAACAAAGAGGAAATTCATGTTTCTTTCATTCCAGATAAACCCTTGGGCAATCAGACTTCTGGGGTCCACAGCAGCTGGGGGCTGGTTATCTGGTAATTGTACCTTCCTTAAAGGCATTGTTTTCCTTCTGCATAAATCCTTGTGACCCTTGAGTCACCCCTCAGATTAAACAAGAAAACAGCAAATTAACAAGATTAACTTATTTTCATCTTCTTCTGTGCTGGGAACAAGGTCGAAGGTTAATCACATTCTTATCGAATATTTATAGTAACCCTCAGGTACTTGGCTTCACTAGCACAATTCCTGATCCATAGAACGGCATTCAATGAACAATGGATGGATGGATGGATGGACGAATGGATGCATGGACGGATGGATAGAGTGTGGAAGGAAAGATGAAAAAATGGATGGTGGATGAATGGATGGTGGATGAGTGAATGGATGGATGAACAGACGCTGTTGATGCAAAATAACAAATAACTATTCCATACATAAGAGAGATAAGGTGAGTTTTACTTGAGCCAGGGTGAGAGTTACAACCTGGGAAGGCCCTTTCCAGGAAGGAAGAAAGCATTCCAGAGGAGCATGGTTTTCAGTACAGTTTTATACCTTTTTAGAACAAAGAACATACATTAAACATGCCCAGGATACATATTCAGCAGTTTCAAAGAGGTATTTAGCTGAAAATTAGTAGGTTGACATGACCTTGATGTCAAGAAAGGGATTAACATGGGCGTTACCAGTAGGGCATTACCAATAGGGCATAGGAGGGAAAGTATGCATTCTTATCTTAAGAGAGTGCACTCTACTTTAATGGTTAAAGAAGATATACAATGTATGTTTGACAGTCCATAAATCAACCTGCTTTATTTAGTTCAAGTTGAATCAGTTTTGAGCCCGAATAGTTACCCCATATGACCTTAATATTCTAAAATCTCTTGTTAATGTTAAGCTCTCAGATTTGTTATAATGATCCAATGTTACATATGAGGGCACTAGCACACGCCAGGCACTTTTTAGCCATTTGACGAATAGATTAAGCTTTTGATGTTTTATTATTTTAAATGAAGATGCCACTGAATTTCACTCGTGGAGAAGAACATCGGTCATTTTATTTCCAAAGACTCTCAACTCAGAACCACTCTCCCCCCTGCCTGCAAAGGGCCTTTATTCCCAGCAGGACAAACAGGAGCGGAGCAGGGCCGTGCTCCTCCTCCGTCTGGATCAGCCCCACAATCAATGAGCAGTTGCTAACTGCAGCCTAAATGTGGAAACTTCAGGCCAGGTAATCATTCGGGCGGTGGAAACATCACAGTCAGGGTCGGGCTCCCTGTGGTCCTGCTCCAGCAGTTGTGAATAAGAGCATCGGGACTTGTTTGGGCTTATCAAGTGAGCACACTGAAAGTAGAAGCCACGACCGTCTGTTCAATCTAACAAATATAAAGTACGATCCTGGAGCTGTATGTTGCTACAGATAAGCCTGTTTTGAATAGAAATGCTCACAGCATGTGATCAAAATCCTCAGGGCAGAGTTTGCCCTGCCTGCTCCCCGCAGCCACAAGGACACTAAGCAAGGACACAGTCCAGCCCCTACGCCTTCGCAAAGCAGCCAGCCAGACACAGCTTGGGAACATGATGTTTTGTCTTAAAAGTGGTCGCTGTTATCTTGTACACAGGATCCTGACTTAAAGGTGTTTCTATGGATCAGTGTTCTCTCTCGTCTGCATTGTCAAAATGACAGCAGTGGTTCACTCATTCGTAGAAAAGCAAAATTGTGTTTCAAAGGAGAAGTGCGTGGCTATGTCATGACCTTCTGGGTTATCAGATTCCAGCCCTGTCTGTTATCTTTCAGCTATTTTGCAGCCATTTCTAAATCATAGGTATGGAAATGTTATCCTGCCTGGTAACAGTTTAAATTGACTTCCTTCCCCCTTTGAAAAAAAACAATTTTGTCTCTTTTTGCAGCTCATTTCAACATTCCTTTACTAGACTTGAATTTGTGCTGTTTTGACTTTTCCTTTGAACTGGTTATAACATTGGTTCCTTCCGTATCATGAGGAAAATAAAATCTTTCACAAGTGTTCATTTTTATATCTGTATACTAGTCACGATTTTACTTTTTTTCCAAAAATTACCTTTTTACATATTCAACAAATATTTGTGGAAGAGCAGCGAAGCACCAAGGAATTCGTAGGTACCAAGGTGGACAAGGCAGGCCCCGCTAAGAAGGCGACAGCGTTTCCCCACCATGGTGGAGAAGGCTGGGAGATGGATCGCAGCTCATTCCTTCACTGATGTCTGCAGTCCGTGCACCCCTGAGCTGACTTCCTGAGAGCAGAGGCCAGGCTAGCCGACGCCAGCCTTTTGTTCTTAGCGGACATTCCCACGGCTGATACAAGCATATTTTATGTCACTGGGGTCATATGGACTATACATAATTATGGTATACTGCTTTTAAAGTATATTACATTATTAAGGAAAGCAGCGCACGCTCATTGGAGAAGCTTTGGAAAGCACAGAGAGGCGTGAGAAAGAAAAAAGTCATCCATAGTTCTGCCCCTCACAAATACCCTCCATACTCTCGCCTCCTTCCCGAACCACCTGCAGAGGGCTCCACGTTTTCCTCATGAGACCGCCCCTCCTTTCTCCCCCTACAGCCAAACCTCGCTGTAGGATCATGGGAACCCTGACGCTCTGCCTCTGCATCCCACACTCATCTTCTAAGACTAAAAGCCACCTCCAGGACGTGGCCATTTACACTGGGCAAACATTCAGTCCGTGGAAGACTCACCTGTCCTCAGAGGCGAGGAGCACCGCAAATAGCAAATTCATGTGTATTTCCCCAAAACATCTGTTGGCTGTTTAAAAAAGGGAGACATCAGACAGCTTTCATTTCAAAGTTGACTCCACCAAGACTGTCTACTTTCACAGTCCTTCGAGAGAATACGACAGCCGACAGAGCAGCCCTGAGATTTACAGTAAGTGCTAAGACCACCTATAATATAACGTAATCCCGATGTGAGGGGCTGCACTTGGATTTTCTCAAGTAAGGGCTACAGAGTCAGAAATGGACCCAGCCAAGCATGAGTCCTTCACTGCCCACAATACATGTGTGCTCAAGAACTTTGCTCAAGTTTCTATGGTGTTTGGGGTGTGGACATGAAAATACCCAGGTTGTAAATGCCTGTTTGCATGGTACAACGTGCCCAGTCAGCAACACACTTAGAAGTTTAAATGAATGAGCATAGAGCAGATCAATCCTCAGCTTATTCTGAGGTCATTAGCTAAGGTAGTATATTGGGAGTGTCCTCAGTAAGCTAAATTTCAGCATAGCACACATCTGAACGCACATTTTGTTTTAATTAAGTTTTAAACCAGCAGCACCTCTGAGGTGCCTGTGTGCCATCCTGGTGTTCCACAGAATATAGTTGGAAGATAAAAGCAATGGGATGAATTTAGCCATTGTTTAGCAAATACAGGAATAGAACAAAAAGCAGGTGTTTTGATTTGTGTGTTTATTTGCTTTTCAAATGTCTTCCAATTTCACAAAAGAGTCTATCTGACTTAAAGGACATCCATAGGACAGACACTTCCAGGCATTGCAGAAGCAGACGAAGAGTGACTTAGCACCTGTGAAAGTGTGTCTACCTTTGCCTTTGAGTCTGGTGTTGCAAGGGAGGAAGAGAACTCCTCTGCCCTATCTAGGTCCTTCTGGCTGGTCTATGAATTAAGTTGACCTGAGACAGAATAACAGGAGAAAATCAAACAAAGCTTTATAACATGCATACATGGGAGAAATCCAGGAAGACTGGGGAACTCGCCAGAGTGGACAAAGCTGCCAGTTAAAATAGCATCTTCAGCTAAAGACAAAGGAGGGCGTTGGGGGTGGCGGTTTGGGGCTTCAAAGGGGAGGAAGGCAATTGACATGGAGATGGGAAAGCAAACATCTGGTAGACAAGAACGGGCTTAACAAGGACCCTCACAGTCTAGTGATGACAGGCAGAGTTGTCTGCGTGATGGTCTGTCCTAGGGACAGGCCTTTTATCGTAAGTTCTTTTGGGCATTTAGGGGGAAGGCCAAAGTTTCTCTCAGAGTCTTTTGTTCTTAAAAATAGTCAAGGCAAAGAGACACATTTTGGGGTGGCCAATTCTGATCCCTCACAGTGTCCAGAGGACAGAGTTCTCTAAAGCCAGGAATTCCTGTTTCTCGAGTTCACCCCTGTGAAGACCTGATTAGTCTGATGGAATAAATTGCACATGAATAATGTATTTCCTGAGCATTCATAATCCGCACAATAACTTTCAGTTACTTTCATGCATTTACGACAGTTCGTTAGGCACAAATGTGAGTGCACAAGCATTTACCTTCAAAACCCTGTGGACATTGCAGTACCAGCGCTGGGAGCAATGGAGCAGAGAAAAGAGGCACCAACAGAGCTTTTTTCTTTCTTTATCCTTGACCAGATTCCCTTGACCCACTTTTTTAAATAATAATTTTTTCCCCCAAGGTTCATCTAGATATAAATAACTTTTCGTTAACTTTTTCTAAAACATTCCTTTGAACTGCTTGCTCAGCATGATTTTTCAATGTAGGATATTTTCCTTTATCAAGTATTTCTTCTCTATCCATGATTCTTGTCTCCTCCCACCCTCCCCGCACGCACACACCCCCAGGGAAGAACCAAATTTTAGGTTATCTTGGGTGCCATGTCTACCATCTTCCCTCTCCTCATCTTCAGCTCTGTCTTCTCCTCTGTGCTCTAGGAGACTGAACCCAGTTTTCCCTCCACATTGTTTATTTGATATTCCGTGTATCATTTGTACTCTTTCTTCTCTCCAGCGCCGATTTTAATTTCACTATTTCGAGTTTTTGTAAACTGTGAAGTGTAGCATACCCACGAAAGAGCGGATGAAAATACATATGAACAATTAAAAGATCTACTCTAAAATGAATAGTCACTTACCCATGACTGAGGCCAAGAAATAGAACATAACCATGAACCCAAAGCCCCTCGGTCGTGTGGTCTTTTTTTCTCAATCCCCTGGATCTGCCGCCCTGGGATAAGCACATTCAAAATTTGCTATGAATCATTTCCTTGGTAGCTTTTTCTTTACTACCTAATTATTCTTGTACTTATTTTTGTCAGTTTGGAAACTTTAGATCAGTACTATAATTCTGTGTGTATTCTTCTATGACTTTATTTTTTTGTCCGCACAGTTTGGGGATTTATCCATGCTGATGCATACGGCTATAGTCTGCCACTTCCTGTAGTACAGTCAGTGGTGTGCTGGGAAATGCTTAACAACTGGCTCTCCAGAGAACAAAAGCTCTGATTTGTACCATTTGCCCATTTCTGTGACGTAAATACCTCCATCATGGCTGATTCAAGCTACAATATAAAGTCACTCCAAGCAGAGTTGGGAAGAAGGATTCACAATCAGCTCTTGCAAGGCACTATGAGCTGACTCCAGCTCTCACTGTAAGAATTTCTTTGTGAAAATTGCAACTTCTTTATCCATCCCACAGTCAATGGACATTTGGATGGTTTCCAACTTTTTTGCTGTTACGAACAATGCTATTAAAAACAGGTTTGGGGGCTGACTCCCTTGCCTAGTGGTTAGGTTCACTGCACTCCACTTTGGTGGCCCATGTTCAGTTCCCGGGTATGGACCTACACCACTCATTGGTGGCCATGCTGTGGCAGTGACCCACACACAAAATAAAGGATGATTGGCACAGATGTCTCAGGGAGTATCTTCCTCAAGCAAAAAGAAGAAGGTTGATAACAGATGTTAGCTCAGGGCCAATCTTCCTCAACAATGACAACAACAAAAAAGGTTTGGATACGCCTCCTGGTGCATATGTGCAAGAGTTTCTTCATGATCTAAACTTCTGAAGAGGCTACGTGCATGTTCAATTTTACTGGGCATTTTTCAGGGACAGTGTGCTTATCAATAATTCTGTCTGCTTCCCCACATTCTGCAGCCCCTCACAGGTAGGTGGGGACGTGTGACAAGTTTCAACGAAAACCAATGGCTGTGAGTGGAAATAACATCTGTCAATTGGCCAAAGAATAGAAGAGGCAGCACTCAATCTGCCAGCTGCGTTTCCCCTGCTGCTGAGATCGTTGCAGATGGTGTGTCTTCTGTCAGCACCACTCCTCGAGCGACCGTGGCATCAGCACACGCTCACTTTCTCCTTAGTCGTGTATGGTGAGGCAGAAATAAACCTAAGTTTAAGTACCAATTTCATATAGGCTTCATTAATATAGATTTATATTTAGTCTTAGCACAAGGCTGGGCTCATCATTTCTTCTTCAAGTATCTTCACTATTTGGAGACATTTCCAATTTCTTGTGAATTTGAATTTCAGTTTTCCACGTTCCGTGAAAATTTTGATATTTTTGTTAGATTCATTTCCAGGTAGTTTATATTTTTAATGATGTTGTATATCTTTTTTTTCTTTTAATCTAAATGTCTGCTGCTAATTGCTGTTGGTTTATACAAATGAAATTGAATTTGTGTAGAGATTTCATATCTAATAATTTTAGTATTTTCTTTCAGTAATTTTGATACTTAATCTGCATTGTTTGTACTTTCCAATTTCAAGAATGTCATCTATAGATAGTGTAGTAAAGAGCCTGGCTCCATTTTTGATGTTTGCTGCCAGCTCTTACATTCCCTCCCACTTCCTTTTCTGCCCCGCATCTGAGCAGGCTGATGAGAAAGCCCAGGGGCTTGGATGAGACGTTCAAACCGCTCAAGCCCCAAGCTTTTCACATGGGACCTTCCGGTTTGTCCCTCTACCCAACCACCATGAAAACCCCAGGCCAGTCTCCTTTGCCTGCTGTCTCAAGCCATTTATGGACCAGTTTGGGATCCTGCTCTGCTCTCCCCAGAAAGCCTCATTATGTGTGAATAATAAACCTTTTCATACCCTCTTGGTGTGTATGTGGTGTCATCAGTCTCCAATCCAAACGGCATTTTGGGTAGGGAGTTCCTCCTAGCTCTGCAGGGTGACTGTAACAGGTAGTAACAGTTTTCTTTCTTTCATTCTGATTTTTTTTTTTTTTTTTTGCTGAGTAAGATTCCCCCCTGAATTAACATCTGTGCCAATCTTGCTCCATTTTGTATGTGGGTTGCTGCCACAGCATGGCCACCAATGAGTGGTATAGGTCTGCGCCTGGGAACCAAACCCAGGCCACTGAAGCAGAGAGTGTTAAACTTAACTACTAGGCCACAGGGCCAACCCTTCGAACTTTTATGTCATTAATTTATTTTTCTAGCCTTATTGAACTGGCTAAAACTGGTAATGCGACGTTGAATACGAGTGGAATAGTAAAGAACTTGGTCTACTTCTAAAGAAGCTTCTTTTAAAGCTTCACCATTAAGAATGAAATTTGCTGTTGTAGTTTTAAAGAGCTATTCTCCACCAAATTAAAGAAGTTCTGTTCTCTGTTTGTTATGAAGTTTCATCATGAACTGATCTTAGAGGTTACGCAAAACGATTTTTTTTTGCATCTCTTCAGATGATCACATAATTATCTAATAACCTATTAATGAGGTAAAACATCTCAAGTAATTTCTTAATGTTAAGTTGACCTTGCATTTCTGAGATAAGCCCAACTTGCTCACGATTTACATTATAAATCATGCTGGATTCAGTTGGTTAATATTTGGTTCAGAATCTTAAAGAAAAAGAGGGGCCTGTAATTTTCCTTGTGTTGTTTTAGTCAGATATTGTAAATAAGGTTTTGCTAGTCTCATCAAATAAACTTGGGAGCATTTGACCTTTTTCTATATTTTGGTATTTTAAAAAATATGAAATTATTTGGTTCTTGAATGTTTGATAAGAAATTTTTATTGTCTAAATTTTTTACTGTATTAGAGTTAATTTATTCACAGTATCTTCTTGCCAGTTTTCGTGTGCAATATTATCCTTAACACTTTTCATTTGTTCCTTTTCCCTTTTTCTAGATCAGTCTTGCCAAAAGGTTATCAATTTTACTAAATTTATTAAAGAACCAATGTTTTTAGCCTTGTTGAGTCTCCGTATGTTTGTTTTCTATATTTTAATTTCTCCTGTCTTTGTTGTCTTACATCTACTTATTTTGTGTTTATTCTATTATTCTTTCTCTACTTTTTTAGATGAATTATTTTCTCATTAATTTTTAGACTTTCCTCTTTTCTAAATTAGCATTTAAAGATATATATAAATGGCCCTAGTATATTTTGGTGTGTACTATCTTTTATTATTTTCCTATTCTACCTTTATTCCAATTTCTATTATGACTTATTCTATCACTAAAGAGTTGTTTAGAAGTGTGTTTCTTTATTTCCAGACACATAGGATTTTTCCTAGCTATAATTGATTCCTAACTCTCATTTTTATTTATGCATGTGGCTCATAGGATATCAGTTCTTTGTTATTTGTTGAGATTTGGCTTACCACCCAGAGTGTTTGAAAAGACTATATATTCTCTTAAGTGCAGTATTTTATTGTCCGTTGTCAGGATTTGAATCAGCTGATTCAGATCTACCATGTACACGTATTTTTTTTGTCAGATTCTTCTATAAATTACCAAATCAAGTGTTAAAAATCTCCAAGTATGATTTGTATTTGTGTACTTTTCTTTTCTTTCTTTCTTTTTAATTTTGGCTTTCTACATTGTGACTATGCTATTAGATGCGTACATCTTTAGAACCTGTATACCTTCCTGGCCAGCTGAATTTTATGTCACTATGAGTAACCCTCTTCCTCTCACATGATGGTTTTCACCTTCAAGTCCAGTTTGTCTGATACTAAAATAGAGATGCTGGCTTTGACTTATTAGTATTTGTCAAGTATGCTTTTTCTCATCATTTTACTTTTAAACTTACTGTAATCTTAGATTTTAGATATGTCCCTTGCAAACAAATATGACAATATTTCTTTCATGTGTATTGTAATTATTTATGTCTTTTTACTTATTTTATGCTATATCATTTATTCTCATTTTTTTCTGACATTTCTGTTTTTCTTCTTATCTTCTTTTTTTTTTTTTTTTTACCATGTTTTGAATTGATTTGTTTTCTCATTCTTTTTGCCCCCATGATATTTTGGAAGTTACATGCTTTATCTCTATTCCTTTAGTGATTATTGCATAAATTATAACATACATATTTAAATTTCCAAATTATAAAACTGATCGATGGCTTCCCTACCACCTCAGATAACATGATACCCTTGAACATTTGATTCTAATGATCTCTTATATGTTATATTTTTCATAAATTTTGACTCTCTATATTTTAATCCCACAAGATATATTTACTATTTTCTACAATCAATGTTTATTTAGATTTTCCACATTTTTTGCTATTCATTTTCTCTTGCTTTTAGATTGCCCATCTGGAGTTATCTATTCATTTATTTGTGTCACAAAACTATATCCTCTAAGATTCCTTTAGTAAGAGTTTGCTAGGTGTAAATTTTCTTTCTTTTTTTTCCTGAAATTGTCCTTCTTTTACCTTCGCTCTTGAAGCGTATTTACACTATGTGTAATATCTATATTTGTAGTTATCACCATTTGAAGATATTTCCCTGTGACCTTTGGACTTGGGTTGTTGCTGTTGAAAAGTCTGCTATCCAAAGAACCCCGCTTTGATGTCATCTGTCTTTTCTCTCCGGCTGGTTTGAGATTTTCCCTTTGCCTTCTGTTTTGCTTTCAATCTATCTTATCTGATATTAAAATAGCTACACCAGCTTTGATTTGTTAGTATTTTTCAGGTGTAGATTTTTTCCCGTCCAGGTGTGTTTCACCACGCACCTGTCTATTTTACATTGTATCAGTCAAGATCGACTAGGTTACTCCGTGGTGAAGTCAATCCCTGAGTCCTGGTGACTTGAAACAAGTTTATTTCTCTCACATTACACATCTGTTACTGATGCTCTGAGTCGCTGCTCACGTCATTCTCACTTTCAGAGCCCAGGCTGACAAGGCAGGCTCTCTCTGGAACACTGCTGCCATCGTGGTAGCTACAGTGATAGAGTGATAGAGAAGACGCAGTAGTCAGACATGCTAACTCCTAAGGCTTTCAACAGACAGTGATGCATATCTGCTGCTCACCTCCCATTGGCCAGTGCAGGTCACATGGCCATGCCTTAGTTCCACATGATGGGGAAGTATACTCCTATGTCAAGAGGCACAGATTATGTAAACTATAACAAAGATCTATTTTTCATATTTGTGTGCTAATTCCTGATTGAGGAGAATTTTCACTGGCCTGGTAGTTGCTTGCAAGCATGTCACGTTGCCTTTGATTCCATTTTCTCTCTACCTAAGCACAATTTGGAATTCATCCTATGAAGTACAGATGGAAGGTAGGAAAATAAGCATGGATTATAGTCAGATTCCCAGTGTCTTTCTTGTAAACCAGCTCTGCTAGACTGAGATAAAATTTTCTTTTGTGCCTGTCACCTGTGGTCAACACCTGCCAGGGTATATGTTACTGCCAGGG
Organism: Equus przewalskii; assembly: GCF_037783145.1. Classification (NCBI taxonomy): domain Eukaryota; kingdom Metazoa; phylum Chordata; class Mammalia; order Perissodactyla; family Equidae; genus Equus; species Equus przewalskii. The sequence goes on from NC_091832.1 coordinate 45,244,185, forward strand.
CCCCCGTGTTCCATCTTCCCTACTTTCTGTCCTATTGCTCTGGGGGGCTGCCGTCCCTGCTAGGGAAAGTGGGAAATACTCTGCCTGACTTAAGAAGCAGCCCCACAGTAAAGGAAAGGCTGTCCAATTTTCTAGTTAATAAAACCAGAAGGCATATAGGCAAGAGTTGCAGTCACTTTCAGCCAAGCATGCTTATTAATTGTTTTTAAAGATTGGCCCTGAGCTAACATCTGTTGCCAATCCTTTTTTTTCTTCTTCTCCTGAAAGCCCCCAGTACATAGTTGTATACTATAGTTGCAGGTCCTTCTAGTTCTGCCACGTGGGACGCTGCCTCTGCATGGCTTGATGAGTGGTTCTAGGTCCGCACCCAGGATGTGGACCCGCGAAACCCTGGGCCACCAAAGAGGAATGTGTGAACTTAACCACTTGACCACAGGGCCGGCCCCTCAAGCTTATTAATTTTTAGTGATCCTGCAAAGGTGGTCCACTGACCAGACTTTCCAATCCAGTATCCTTAGCTTTGAAAGTAGAGAACTTTTTCCCTGGATTCTAGAAAAATATTGATGATCAAATCCAGCTCTTGGTGTTGGCATGAATTTTCTTCCTTCTTAGCACCATCCAGTCTTTTAGTGAGAAACTCTTCCCAGATGTCATTTTACACCAGAAGCCCCTGCTGGCACACATGCCTGGAAAATTCAGCTTCCTCAGGGCATTTGAGATTCAATCTACAGAACAATTCCCAGGAGCTCTCCTATCGCATGAAATGGCATATGGTTGCTGCTTGCCGCCAGCCTGGATGGCGTCCACACCAGTGTGAACTCCACGCCCACAGTGGGGGCTGTTGTGCTCCCGGTGGGGGGGACTCCAATGCCAGTGTGTTGGGATAATTATGACGATGGTGGTGTGACGGTGCTGATGGTGATGATGCAATCAGCAGACCCCTTCCAGACTGACATTTCTCCGTGTCACTTCATCTAGGTTCGGTAATTACTTGCAAGAGACTCTCAGATGAGTCCTCTCAATGCAGTTACTTTAATTAAATGGAACTTCTGATATTTTGGTTTCCCTCCCTGTTTGATCTGCTGCTGGAACTAATGGCTACTAATTACATGTGGTGTTTACAAGAGATATCTAGAGGCCCTGACAGGTGTCCTTCACGAGATGGACAAGAGGAGTAGGCAGAGAGGTGCAATAAGGACACAGACACACTGGCTGCAACCCGAGCCCCCCTCTTGCAAATACGTATGTGGATGGCTGAGGGATTAGGGTGACGTAATTGTTGGCACATCCCTTCCCATTTCAGAGATGGCAAACAAATGGCCCTTCTGACAGCGGGAACTCGAGGAAATGCATGGAAAACAAACCATCGGGCTCTGGGAAGTGGAGAGCTGCTGCAGAGTCTCCAAGAGGATAACAGTGGGGCCCCGGAGGAGGAGGAGGAGAAGAGCAGGAAGAGCATCGCTGCCAGGGAGGTGAAGCTCTTTGGTCTTGGCGTATGGAAACACTGATGGATAATTATAATTAGCTTTCGGAATTTTTAATTACAGAAGTGGTATAAATAATCACCCGCCCCAGCCTCGCTAATGAGAGTCCTGTAGTCAGACACACACGGAGGCCTTTGTTAGGTGCCTTTCAAAGTGCGGCTGTTAATTAGGTGTCTTGCCGGCAGCAGGGTTTCAGGAGAAGCAGCAACATTTATAACTGAAATCAGACTCACGTTAAGAGGTAACCAGCACAGACAAAAGGACCCTAAAATGAAAGCACAGGCGCGTCAGTGGGGTCGGGTTTGGTTTTGGTTTTGGTTGGATCGTGGAACATCACGTATGTGGGAAGTGGCAAAGTCGACGTTCCCACCCGCTGTTTGCAACACGCGACACTATTTCACACAAACAGCTCAACAAGTGCTGCTCATCTGGTCAAAACATTCTTTGCAGCACTTTCCCAGTGAACCAGCAGCTTGGGTGTCCCGTCAAAGGTGGAGCGTGGTCCAGACTGCCTCTCTCTTTTAAAACAGAAATAAGCAAAGTCCTGCTGTTTGGACTGGAACGCAATGACACTGGAACTGGCAGTCACTGTTTCTTTCTGCTGGTCTCTTCACTCTCACCTTGGTTCTGATTTCCCTGTACTTTATCAGTGATATTGTTCACAAAATATACCAATAAAGGGCATATCTGTTTAAACTCCTTCCGGAGGTATTCAGTCAGCACCTTTCTTCCTTTAGCCAAAGAAACCTGTATGTGAATTCAGCAGTGGCACTGTTTCCAGCCTCCCTTGCAGCGAGGTGTGGGCATAAGACTAAATTCTGACCAACGTGAGTATGCAGAAATAACATACACTAATTCTAGGCTGTGTCCTAGAAATAAGAAGTATGCCTTCTTACCTTTTCCCCTTTCCCTAATCCCACTAGCTGGAATGTGGGTATGTGATGGCTAGAGCTCCAACAGCCATTTGGGCCATGAGAAGGAAGCCTCAGTAGCAAGAGAGGTAGAACAATACTGCAGAAAGAGCCTGGGTTCCAGGTGATGGTGGAAGCACCATACGAGACTTGGACTGCTGTTAGAACTTCCAAGAAGGGGAACTGTCTGGTTTCAGCACACCACTCTTACTTTGAGTCTTTTTGTCACAGCAGCCAAGGCTGCATCCTGACTATTGAATATTCTCTTATCAGTGAGGCTGCTATAGGTGTCACCCTTGGGAAAAACGTTCTAGCAAGGCTGCCATACTTTTACCAAATAAGGTTTGTTCTTGATTCTTAGGAATAACTGTAATAGTATAAATATTGCTATGGAGGATTATGAATGAAGAGGTAATTCAGAGACTCCCAAACTATTTATTGGAAACCGGAGATCCTTCAGTGGTGAAGAAAAAGGCTTCCGTGATCAAATAGGTTTGGGATACACTACATACTATATCCCCCACTTGAAGACTCATAAGGCACGTTAAAATCTCTCAGAAGTCCTGAAATAAGGGAACCATTTAACTGCCCTTTTTCCCCTTTTATAAAACTTACAAATAATTGAACTATTTCATATCGCATAGTACAGAAAACCTACATGACATCCCCATGAATTATCACAGTGAGTATCTAATTCTTCCTCATATAAGAAATCGAGCGTGGTAGACCATCGGATGCTTTCTCATGCTCCCTCCCGATCACCATCTCCTTTCCTTTTTCTCTTCCCCAAGGTGATCATTGCCCTCACTTCTAACAGGACAGCGCACTGTGTAAATGGAAGTGTAAAGTTCATATTCTTTTGTGTTTGGCTTCTTTCGTTCAGTATCTTGTTGTGAGATCCATTCATTTGCTGAATGGAGCTTGGTTTATTCATTTTCATCACTATATAGTATTCCATTGTCTAATTATAGCAAGTGTATTTGTCCATTCTAACATCAATAATTTTGGATTATTTCCGTTTAGGGACTACTGTAAATAATGCTGCTGTGAGCATTCCTGTAGCTGTCTCTTGCTAAGCATGTGGATGTATTTCTGTTGCACATGCACCGAGGAGAGGAATTGTTGGATGATCAGATATGTTTAATTTATTTATTTTTTTGAGGCAGATTAGCCCTGAGCTAACTACTGTCAGTCCTCCTCTTTTGTGCTGAGGAAGGCTGGCCCTGAGCTAACATCCGTGCCCATCTTCCTCTACTTTTTATATGTGGGATGCCTACCACAGCATGGCGTGCCAAGTGGTGCCATGTCCGCACCTGGGATCTGAACTGGTGAACCCCGGGCCGCCGAGAAGGGAAACGTGCCCACTTAACCACTGCACCACGAGGCCGGCCCCAGATATGTTTAATATAAATAGACGATGTCAAGCAGTTTTCCAAAGTGGACATATAAAGTTTACACTCTTGCCTGCAGTGTACGCGGGTTTGAGTTGATACTGTCAGATTCTTATTTTAGTTATTTGGTGGGTATGAGGTAGTATCACACTGTGGTTTTAATTTTCATTTCTCTAATGGCTTGTGAAGTTAAGCACCTTTTCTTAGGTTTCCAGACTTTGGAATTGTTTTTTTAAATATCTATTCAAGTCCCTTGTACCTTTTTTATTGGGTTGTTTGTCTTTATTTTTGTATTGATTTGTAAGGGTTCTTTACATATTTTGTGACTTTCACTCTTTTAACATTACTTTTGAAGAACAGAATTTCTTAATTTCAATATAGTCCATTTTTATCCATTCTCTTTATGTTTAATGAATTTGTGTCATCTTTAAGAAAAAGTTCTCTATCTTAAGTCCATGAACGCGTTCTAACTATTTTCTAAAGTTTTATTATTTTACCTTTTACAGTTAGATCTAGAATCCATCTGAAATGGATTTTTTTGTGTGGCGTGACATAGGGGTTCCATTTCATTATTTTCCATATGGAAATCCAATTGGCCCAACACCATTTACTGCAGAGAATCCCTTTCTCCTCCTGTCCGTCAGTGCTGCCCTTTCCTAGAGGTCAGCTGTCCCTTTGCATGTAATCTGTTTCTGGACTCCACTCCACTTCACCGGGCTATGTTTCTGTTCTTGAGCCAATTACCACAGTATCTGAATCACCGTAACTGCGAGGCCTGGAACATCGTGAAGCAATTTCTCCATCTCGTCTTCTTCAAGATCGTCTGGACTCTTCCTATTTTTCATTCTTGTTTATGAAGTGACTAAGCAAGTTGTTTTAAAATCTCTCAAGGTGATTATAAACGTTTGAACTTCTCCTTGTAATTCTGTTCATTTTTCTTTAAAATATTTGAATATATATTAGTAAGTGATAGAAATTTATAGGTTTATACTTTGATTATGAATTGATGCTTTTGCTTTTCTCGTCATTCTCTGGTAATGTGTTCTGCCTTTGATGTAAGTATAGTTACACAAGTTTTCTTTCGTTAATGTTGCACAGTATACCTTCTTTCATAGTTTTACTTTCAAACTTTTCGTATCCTCAGATTTTATGTACATCACTTTTGTAAGCAGCATATTGGTATTTTTCATGAGAGCATGTAGTCCATTTACATTCAATATAATTCAGACATATTGGGTTTTAAATTAACCATAGAAATAATATTTTCTATTTGTCTCAACTATGTTCCTCTGACCCCCCTTTCTTGTCCTCCTTTGGATTTATTGAATAGTTTTGTATCATTCCTTCCCACCTCTCCCTTTTTGTTTGGTTGTTACAAACTCTTCTATTCTTCTTTTGGTTGTTACCTTAGAGGTCGCGGTCTGCACCCTCGATTTATCAAAGTTTAATGTCACTTGGTAATTTGATCTCTTTTTGGGCGATGCGAGAACCTTAGAACACTTTCACTTCCTTTGCCCCTCTCCTACCTTACATACTATTGTTTCTATGCATTTTAATTCTGTGTATACACGTATCTCCATCTTAGTGTTGCTTTTAGTTAAAGTCTGCTAAATATGAATTGTCTGATATTTATTTGTTCGAAATTACTTTAGCTCACTTTCATTCTTGAAAATATTCTCGTTCACGGAATTCTAGATTGGCAGTTATTTTTTTTCAGCACTTTGAATGAATGTGTCATTATATTGTCTGCCCTCTGTGATTGTTTCTGTTGTGAAATGAGCTGTCAGTCTAATTTGACTCCTTTGAATGTCATGTGTCTCTTCTTTCCGACTGCTTTTAAGATTTTTTTCTCTGTCTTTGGATTCCAGCAGTCTTATCCTGATGCATCTATGTGTGGTTTCATTTTTGTTTATTCTCCTGGGGATTTATCGGGCTTCTTGAATATATGACTTGATATCTTTCATTAGTCCTGGAAAATCCTAAGACTGTTTTTTCTACTCCGTACCGTCTGTCTTCTTGCTCTGGGACTCCAATTTTGCTGACTTCTCAGCGCTTTCCCTATGTCTCTTAGCCTCTTTTGTATTTTCACTCCTATTGGCACTCTTTATATTTCATTCTGGGTGCTTCCTTCTGATGAAAAGAGCAGCTCAGCTTCTCTTCTCAGGTGTGTTTAATCTGCTGTTAAACCTGTCCCTTGAACTTTTAATATTAATCATTGTATTTTTCCGTTTCTATTTGATTTTCTTAATATCTGCATTTCTTAGCCAAAATTTCAATCTTGTTGTTGTATCTTTTTGAACATAATGATTACAGTTATTGTAAGGTCAGTGTATGATATTTCCATTTTCCGGTTCCCTGTAGTTCTGTTTCATAGCTGCTCTTCTCCTGTTTTTCATTAATGTCCAGACTTCTTCTCCACCTGGTCGCTTTTTATTAGGAGTTGGAAATTGTATCCAAAAACATTGTAGACATAAGTTGCAGCCTCAGATGATGTGAACTTCCTCCACAAAGATGCATCCTACTCTGGCAAGCAGTTCAGGGCACTGGCAACTAGGATTTATCGCAATCAGAGACGTAAGATAATGTAAAGCAAGACTCAGCCCCTGAGAGACACGACTATCCTACAGCTCCTCCTTGCTGCTGGCAGGTGCCTCCACGGAGCCTCAGGCCAAGTAGCTGGGTTCACCCAGGCTCCCCACATTGGGCCTTCCACTGTGATTTTCGTCCCTCTATCCTCTGTGACTCCTACTAAGGTTGTTCAGCTTGTCAGCTTCTCAGCTATCTCTCCACACTTTAGACTCTCTCTGGGGAAAATAAATTCGAAATGCCCAGCTTACCTCTGTGGGTTTCCTTCCCCTCCCAGATTTGAGATACTTAATTCCTTACCGCATGGTTAGCTCAAAATTTTCGGTTAATATTTTCCCAGATCTTCTATTGTTTTCAGCAAGAAAAACTGGTTCCAGTTTCTAAATGCACTGCACAAAGAGGAAATCCCTGTCTAACTTTCTTTAAATCAACATTGACCAAACACACTTTAACACCAACACACCTTTTCCAAGGAAATTTTGTTAAAACCCTAAAGAATACAGTTTTAGGAAATGATAGTGTAGCTTATCTAGCATTTAGAATACATTTTCTGTATGGTATTTTTGGATAAAAATGATACCAAAATATCATATTTACCATTTTACTTTCTGAGAAAATGCTGAACGTTATGAACACTGTTTATCTTTTTCTTGATGAACCAAGGTCATGATTATTTTTATACTGCTCTTCACATTTTAATAATGATATATATTTGTACTTATATTTTTATCTATTATTATTGAGTTGTATTTTATTCACCATCTATTTGCTGAGAAAACATTGACTATTATTTCTTTAATTCAGTGAACCAAGGTCATGATCATTAGCATCAATTATTGCAGGTTTAAAACTGTAGTTCCTTCAGGGGCCTCTGTGGCTTCCTCATCCTCAACATTGAGCGCTTTATGTGCTGGGCGCTGCCCCAGGTTTTGCTTTTTCTCACTCAACTCAACAAGGCCAGTGCAACAGGTGCTGTTATAATCCCCCATTTTCAGATAAAGGGTGTAGAAAACGGAGAGGACCAGGGACACGCCAGGTCACTCACTCGGTGAGGGAGAAGAGCAGATGCCCCCTCCCATCTCAGGTCCATCCTGGGGTCATCAAACACTTCTTATTTGGAGTGACTGGCCCAAAAGAATCCATCCACTGTGTTTTTTAAATGGTTGGTTTTCATTTTCTCCCCCGACGTTTTTGCTGAACGTACATTGTTGATCTCTGAAAGTTAAGCGTTGGGCCACAGAGAGTGAGAGTCGGTGAATTTTGACAAGGACGGAAGGTGTGCCCTGTGATGAAAATGCAGACTTTTAGTGCCTAAACGTCTGCCGCAGCTGCTCGCAGTGCTGTGCTTTGTTATTGTTTTCGTTTACTTCCTCATTTTTCTTAGTATAACAATTGTTACGTTGATTACACTGAAAAACAGAAGATCGGAAGCTTGGTCATTTTTTCTTCGTTTCCCACATCGGCACGCATATTACACCGCGTCTCTCCATTCTGTAGGAAGAATCCCCACAGAAGGAACTTTCAATCCAAGAAGGCGGGTTTACAAACACAGTCCAGGTAGACAGAAACACTGGCTTCGGCACTGCTCAAGGCAGCAATCCACCTGCTGTGTGATGTCCAGGTCCTGATTCCCAGGGACTGGGAGTTTGAGTCTGGGGGGAAAGGAGCTAGAAGGCGTCATTCCGGGAATGACAGGTTTGAGTTTTATACTTGAGCGGTAATCGTATGTGGGTGCCGCACTAGGTTTGGGGGGCCGCGGAAATACCAGGGGGGCGGTTTCGCCTGGTGCCCAGAGAAACCTGCAGACCAGGGCCCAGGGGGGCAAGCGTTCACCGCAGCTTTGCTTGTAAGAGTAAAACTAGAAAAGGCTCACAAATCCATCAGGGGGATAAGAAGGAAATAAATCACAGCACAGAAACACGGTGGGTTTTTCACGTCATTGAAAATGAATTAGGTTGGCAATGATCAACACATGTAAGCCTTTTAAACAGAATGTTGAATTAAAAATGTAGTTGCAGAGTAAAGTATATATAAATATGAATGTACAGTATACAAATATAGCATATATGTATGTGTATAGTGTTTATCTAACAATAGCTTTTTGTATGGCTAAACACACTAAACGGAACTGAGCGGTTTGTCTGGGTATAATAAGTTATAGCATAAAGACATCGAGAGGAAGCACTCGAAACTGCTTCAGTACAGTGGTCATATTTAGATGCAGGAATGGGATCAGAGCTTCACCTTGTGTAGATGTGGACGCGCCGAGCCCGGGTCCGCCTCGGGGAGGGCCTTCTGTCCAGCAGCGGGAGCCCCCCTGCAGCTCCTTCAGGGCTGGCCTCCGCTGCAGAGCCGCCTTGCTGGAGGTCCTGTGGTTGGGGGCGGCCCACACCTAGTGACGGAGGGGGGAGGGTATGACGTCCTGGTGTGAGGTGGGGCCGCTCACGCCTGGGGCCCCTCCTGTGGCCTGGGGTTCGTGGGGCCTGCAGTCGTGGAGCGGGTTAACTTCTTCCTCTGCCTGGGGCCGCTTCCCCATCCCTTCCACAGCTGTCTCTCTGCCACGCATCCCCTCTCCCAAACTCGGCCTCTGTGTCTCCTCTCAGAAAACTCAACCCGTAGCAAACCATATCAGTAATATTTTATTTCTTAAAAATCATTGTTGTAAATGTAAGTAAGCAAAGCTGTGGAGGTCTGTGGTGTCCTGAAGGCGCTGACCCACGCACGCCGGCTCTATTTTATCACACCCTGTGGCCACTGGGGGAAGGTCACCATAGGTTTGTAGATTTTGAGCTTTATTTTCCTATTATTAACTTGCAGGTGAGTTTTGCTCACTGAAGTTCATGTTTCAGAACCTGACTTTCTCATCTAAACCAGGACCGCGTGGATGCAGGCTCTTCAAATGAGAGAATGAGGCGTAACTGTGTGGGGGGAAACATGAGCACCTGCCCTGAGTGCATCTTCTCCTTTTCCATTGTCACTATCATCACCATCGTCCTCATCAAATAGTTCCCAAAAACACAGTGGCAGGGCGGCGACGTAAAAATGACAAAGGGGGGTGGTCTGTGCTTGCACATACGTGTGCATGTGCATGTGTGTTCACGTGTGTTTGTGTGCCTATGCATGCATGTACATGTGTGTGTATGTGTGTGTATTATAAT